>NC_064627.1:456798046-458073403 GCF_023864275.1 Schistocerca cancellata
GCATATTGAGTATAAGCATGCGAAAAATGCGTTATTGCGTGATTACTCTATTGCCTACTATGCACTGGAACGGTCATACAAAACTAACCGCAGATCAGGCTGATGCCACACAGATTTATTAGAAGAATTGTCAAGACGCGTAGTCAATCGATGACACAGGTAGTTTACCAAGCCTTCATTCGACCAATGCTTGAACATTACTCACTGTACAGACCGTATTACATGCATCATAAAAACTTTAAAATATGCAAGCAAATACGCATAAAAATGCTTAAAAATGCATGAGAAGTGCATTATATCTGAAAGTCTAACCTGTGAATATTAGTTACGAGGAAGAGCGCCGACCACGCGAAAAATCGGTACATTTAGAAAGCTGATATCATTTTCTGAATACTTCTGTTAGAGGCTAGGAAGAGGGCCTTTCTAGGATTATTTTCTAAAAATTTGCAAAAGGGTAACGCATACCTTGTTTCAACAATTGTTCCTTCTTTGTTATTATTGTCCGTAACAAGCGGATGCGATGCTTCTGAGTCGCAGCAGAACAAAGGATTTGTACAGGACCCACTTCCAGATATATTGCACGCAGATGGGCACGCTCAAAAACTTCGTAATACTTTATTTAAACAACACCACACAATCACGAAATTTTTGAATGGCATTTACGTTTAATTAATAGTATTGTACCAAAATTAATTTTTTTTACATTTTTCTACTATTGTCAACATAAACGACCAAGTTCTGTTACAAATGTTCGGTAGTAAGATTGTGTTTTCGATCACTCAAAACATTTATGTAAGCAGAAAAGGATCGTTTCTTCGTCGACTAAGGTAACTGGGCAGTATTTCAATTTGGGTGCTATGATGATGGCACTTATTGTGCTCACTCAACATGCTTACATGGCAGACACACTGTCCATCTACCGAGCGAGGTGGCGCAGTGGTTGGACACTGGACTCGCATCTCATTCGGGAGGGCGACGGTTCAATCCCGCGTCCGGCCATCCTGATTTAGGTTTTCCGTGATTTCCCTAAATCACTCCAAGCAAATGCTGGGATGGTTCCTTTGAAAGGGCACGGCCGACTTCCTTCCCCGTCCTTCCCTAATCCGATGAGACCGATGACCTTGCCGTCTGGTCTCCTTCCCAAAACAACCCAACCCAACTCTGAGTCCATCTGAGCCACTGACGACACTGATGAATAGCGACACTGCAGGGACTTATCCCTTGCACGCTTCCTGTGAGACTCTCATTCCCAACTGTCCACAATCTACATACGTAATGTTCTAATAGATATTTACCCAACCACTCATTATTCAAGCACACTAAGGTCACGTTTCCAGTAAGAGTTCGGGCAACCTGTGCGCATTCGCACAGACGAAGGTCAATGGCCGGGTAACCATTGAACTATATATGAAGGTAGTAACTGTTCTCTAAAGAACAGATACCATTGATGACCGTGCAGCATCTGCCATGTAAGCAGGAGATCCCTGGTTCGTGTCCCGGTCGGGGCACATACACTCCTGGAAATGGAAAAAAGAACACATTGACACCGGTGTGTCAGACCCACCATACTTGCTCCGGACACTGCGAGAGGGCTGTACAAGCAATGATCACACGCACGGCACAGCGGACACACCAGGAACCGCGGTGTTGGCCGTCGAATGGCGCTAGCTGCGCAGCATTTGTGCACCGCCGCCGTCAGTGTCAGCCAGTTTGCCGTGGCATACGGAGCTCCATCGCAGTCTTTAACACTGGTAGCATGCCGCGACAGCGTGGACGTGAACCGTATGTGCAGTTGACGGACTTTGAGCGAGGGCGTATAGTGGGCATGTGGGAGGCCGGGTGGACGTACCGCCGAATTGCTCAACACGTGGGGCGTGAGGTCTCCACAGTACATCGATGTTGTCGCCAGTGGTCGGCGGAAGGCGCACGTGCCCGTCGACCTGGGACCGGACCGCAGCGACGCACGGATGCACGCCAAGACCGTAGGATCCTACGCAGTGCCGTAGGGGACCGCACCGCCACTTCCCAGCAAATTAAGGACACTGTTGCTCCTGGGGTATCGGCGAGGACCATTTGCAACCGTCTCCATGAAGCTGGGCTACGGTCGCGCACACCGTTAGGCCGTCTTCCGCTCACGCCCCAACATCTTGCAGCCCGCCTCCAGTGGTGTCGCGACAGGCGTGAATGGAGGGACGAATGGAGACGTGTCGTCTTCAGCGATGAGAGTCGCTTCTGCCTTGGTGCCAATGATGGTCGTATGCGTGTTTGGCGCCGTGCAGGTGAGCGCCACAATCAGGACTGCATACGACCGAGGCACACAGGGCCAACACCCGGCATCATGGTGTGGGGAGCGATCTCCTACACTGGCCGTACACCACTGGTGATCGTCGAGGGGACACTGAATAGCGCACGGTACATCCAAACCGTCATCGAACCCATCGTTCTACCATTCCTAGACCTGCAAGGGAACTTGCTGTTCCAACAGGACAATGCACGTCCGCATGTATCCCGTGCCACCCAACGTGCTCTAGAAGGTGTAAGTCAACTACCCTGGCCAGCAAGATCTCCGGATCTGTCCCCCATTGAGCATGTTTGGGACTGGATGAAGCGTCGTCTCACGCGGTCTGCACGTCCAGCACGAACGCTGGTCCAACTGAGGCGCCAGGTGGAAATGGCATGGCAAGCCGTTCCACAGGACTACATCCAGCATCTCTACGATCGTCTCCATGGGAGAATAGCAGCCTGCATTGCTGCGAAAGGTGGATATACACTGTACTAGTGCCGACATTGTGCATGCTCTGTTGCCTGTGTCTATGTGCCTGTGGTTCTGTCAGTGTGATCATGTGATGTATCTGACCCCAGGAATGTGTCAATAAAGTTTCCCCTTCCTGGGACAATGAATTCACGGTGTTCTTATTTCAATTTCCAGGAGTGTATTTTGAGCAGTCCACATCGAGGTATATCAACAACACCTGTCAGCAGCTGAGGATTTCAGTTAATTATCATTTATTCTAGCGAAGCTGCAAGGTCATCAATGGTATCTGTACTTTCGAGAAGAGTTACTATCTTCATATATAGCTAAATGGCTTCCCCAGCCATTCATCTTCGTCTGTGCGAATGTGCACAGGTTGCCCAAGGTCTTACTTGAATCGTCACCTTAGCGTGAGCGAGTAATGAGTGGATGGGCAAATATCTATTAGAACATTACGTATGTAGATAGTGGACTGTTAGGAATGTGGGTCTCACGGGAAGCGTCCAAGGGATAAGTCCTTCAGTCGTGCTATTCATCAGTGTCCTCGGTGGCTCAGATGAATAGAGCGTCTGCCATGTAAGCAAGATATTCCGGTCGGGCAGACATTTTTAGCTGTCCCCATCGAGGTATATCAACAACACCTGTCAGCAGCTGAGTGTTTCTATTAGTTATCATTTATTATAGAGAAGCTGCACGGTCATCAGTGGTATCTGTTCTATCGAGACCAGTTATTATCTTCATATATACAAGATACGATTCGACAGAATATGCTTATGTGCTTAACGAAATGTTTGAGACTGTTAAAAGGACTTTATGCCGGCATATATTTTAGAAAAAGCAAAAAGTAAGATGAAGGGAACCGGGAGTTAAAGAAAGAGAATTGTTAAAGAAACAGCTAGCTGTAATGGAGAGAAATATTCCAGAATTATGGAAGAATGTAGAGAAACAATCGAAAATTTGTCTTGAATCTTTACGATATTGCAAGTAAAAGGTAACTGAACATAAATTACACTGCAAGAAGATACAAGGTTAAATACTGAAAAAAAAGGCAATGGATATGAAGTACCATGCTACTTGGTAGAGGAACGATGCGGGAGACGCCCATCGCCGTATTAGGCAAGTTAATAATGGAGGTGGTTTGCCGTTGTCTTGTTCCGACCGTAATGGGGTTAAATGATAATGATGAAGACACAACAACACTCGTGGCAGGTGACAATGCCTGATCCCGCCGGGAATCGAACCCGGGACCCCGTGCTCAGGAAGCGAGAACGCTACCGCGAGACAACGAGCGGCGCATGAAAGTGAAGTGGGTTGGGTAAGGAAAGACATCAGAATTTGGAAATAACTGTTGCTGCATTTACGGATAAATTAAAAGAAACGATAGTTGAAACGGAATTAAAGATGGTGGATTTAAAGACCAGTTCGGTGCCTGACACAAAGTTAAGTGTTTTTTGATTAAAAAATGGAATTCACCATCCATTTATGTTCATTAAGAACTTCGATCGTGTGCTACCGACCACTTAATTGATCACGAAAAAATTATCTTTTGTTGCATAACTGTTTGACAGAGTTTACATGTGCGTCAAATTAAATAGCTACCTCCAGTTCGACAAGGCATTTTTAGAGCAATACTCATCACAGCAAAATTAAAGCCAAATATAAATCTCATTCTTGTATGGGTATTATTGCCACAGAAATTATAAAACGTTAAAGAACTTCGCAGAAAGGATATGTTCCAGAAATACATCAGAAGTATTCGCATTTGCGAATATGTACAACCATCTGCTGTATTATGTAGTGACGACAGTGAAAATTTGTGCCAGACCAAGACTCGGACCCGGATTTATCACTTTTCGCGAGCGGTTGCCTTGCCATTAGTCAAAGCACAGCTCACGGCCAGACCCATACGTCGTCAACCATGTGTCTGCAACCGGAACTCGTATTTTTGTGTACACTGCCTTACATGAGAGACATTTAAATTGAAAATCACTTGCTCATTACCAGCGGATAAATATGACATTGCAGTGCTTGTGTTTTTCAGAAGTGTTATGCAACGTTTCTTCGAACACGCATGCATGTGCTAGGGCTGGTTGTAGACACATGCTTGACGATGTATGGAGGTTGGGGTTTGCCCGCTGGTCGCACTCGGATAGGCAAATGGTAAGACGACCGCTCGCGGTTACGGGAAATCCGGGTTCGAGTCCCAGCCCAGCACAAATTTTCATCTACATCTACATGATTACTTTGCAATTCACAGTTAAGTGCTTGGCAGAGGTTTCATCGACCGACAATCATACTATCTCTCTACCATTCCATTCCCGAACAGCGCGCGGGAAATACGAACACCTAAACCTTTCTGTTCGAGCTCTGATTTATCTTATTTTATTTTGATGATCATTCCTACCTATGTAGGTTGGGCTCAGCAAAATATTTTCGCATTCGGAGGAGAAAGTTGGTGACTGAAATTTCGTAAATAGATCTCGCCGCGACGAAAAACGTCTTTGCTTTAATGACTTCCATCCCAACTCGCGTATCATATCTGCCACACACTCTCCCCTATTACGTGATAATACAAAACGAGCTGCCCTTTTTTGCACCCTTTCGATGTCCTCCGTCAATCCCACCTGGTAAGGATCCCACACAGCGCAGCAATATTCTAACAGAGGACGAACGAGTGTAGTGTAAGCTGTCTCTTTAGTAGACTTGTTGCATCTTCTAAGTGTCCTTCCAATGAAACGCAACCTTTGGCTCGCCTTCCCCACAATATTATCTATGTGGTCTTTCCAACTAAAGTTGTTCGTAATTTTAACACCCAGGTACTTAGTTGAATTGACAGTCTTGAGAATTGTACTATTTATCGAGTAATCGATTCCAACGGATTTCTTTTGGAATTCATGTGGATCACCTCACACTTTTCGTTATTTAGCGTCAACTGCCACCTGCCACACCATACAGCAATCTTTTCTAAATCGCTTTGCAACTGATACTGGTCTTCGGATGACCTTACTAGACGGCAAATTACAGCATCATCTGCAAACAACCTAAGAGAACTACTCAGATGGTCATCGTTGCATTATAGACCTAATGGTTATCCATATTTGTAACTGCGAATACATTTAATGTAAGACTGAAGACTGTTGAAGACTGCGTCTGAGACTGGGCCACGTAAGTGACGCCAGCCATTCTTCATCCTATATCGTGGCGGCAGAAGGCGTTTGTAGTCGGAGCTGCTGAAGGCATGGCTCAGCAGTTGTGCGTCATTGGATCCACCTGGTTCCTGCACGACTGCTATTGGATTTCTCGGAAACGTGCTTTTCCATTGCCCACTCTGTGATGTCGCTGGGAGGGGTGTCGTTCTATGATTCCACAGACATCACTCTAACACCATTATAACGGCATCACTTCTGCGAGAGACAGTGAGTCCAAGTTATTTGCAGCTGAGCAACATCCAGCTGAGACCATTCCTTGAAGATCAGACCCCACACAGCTACCAAACTGCGGGGATGGATGACTGCCATGTTTCACTCATTGTTCCAACGAGCTCTAGACTATTCCTACTGAATTACGTTAGGGTGACTTAGAAGGCTGATCGAGGTGCGATAGTGTGACTAAGTTTTCTCACCAGACCGGGAACGCTTACATGCAGTCACGTTAACATGGCTGTTATCATCTTGGAAAACTGCAGTGTCCACTGCACACTCATCACGAAGATATAGGAAAAATATCGCTTGGACACCAAGAATGTTGAAATAAACATTCGTGTTCGTGTTCACGGTAATAAAGTGACCCACATCATGGAATTCTAAACATCTCCAAAACGTGACTTTAGAAAACGCAAAAATGTCGGCACTTCAGCTCCACTGCATTCCTTTAGTCAGCCACTCTCCACTTTGTGTGTTGTCTGGATAACTGAAGGTTTGCAGTTTTACCTTTCATTGTCAGTAACGCCATTTTTTTGAGTTGTCCGGCCCCAAACGTCTATTGCAGGCAAATCATATCCCAGTGTTTGCTCAGAAACACGTTGTGACGGACCTGTATTCACTGATAGTCTTGATTCTATTGTTGGATAAACAGCTTTGTTATACTACATACACACCATACACTTACGCAGACCAAACCATTCTTTACTGACAGTAGTAGTCTTCCAACAGCCAAATTATGACATTTCACATCCTATGGGGACACTTTCCTTCGTCGTAGGCTCTATGACTAGTGTTGGTTGAAACATGTAATGACTATGGAGAGGTGTCTTGTGAATACGTCAGTATCGAAAGTTATTATTTCTAACTGATACGTTGCTGTTCCATGTACAAACTATAACTAAAATAAAACTTGACGATGGTACTCACATTTTCTCCTCTTCCATATTCCGTGCGTGGCTCGTGTTCCCGCCATCATGTATTTTACACCCTGTTTTTAACGTACTTCCACCTCACTAAGTTAATTTAAATTCCTATTGTCGCTGAGTTGCTGCCTTGCCCTACCGTAATTGGCGCTAGCAGCGCGTATCAATATATCCCCTCTGGTAGTATCTTTATTCGACTGCTATTACTTTCTGGTTGTCGTCTGTCGTGCAGTCAGTAGGTAGGTGCCAGCAGGGCAGTTCGGATTGCGAGTTCGGGTCCGCCAGTCGGTTGGAACGCGTCTGGAGAGCAGTCTGGACCCGCCAGATGGGAAGTTGCAATGCGGCACTAGTGCAGTCGGGTTGGAACAGCAGCGAGGTCTGAGTCGACATGGCTTGCCCGACTATTGCCGCCACACATCACTTGAGCCGGACAACGGTCTTGGTGGATCGTCGTTCGGTTGTCCAATGGGACGAAGCGTTTTGGGTCGCCGATCGTTCGTGAGTCGGCTGTGTGTGTGTGCGTGCATCGACTCCCGATGTATGTTTGTGCGTACTGAGCTACTGTTTGGTATCATTCAGGTTTTCGTGCAAGTGTTTGTCAAGAGGTGTGCGTAGTTGGTGCTAGTTCCACTGACGGCTATTTTAAATGTTGTCGGCATTCTGAGGCAGTCGGTCGGTTGTTGCGCACCAGGGAAGTTGTCTCCACGCGGTGCAGTCGACTGGGTGCACTGGCAGCCCCTGCGCAGTGTCGGGGCATGTGTGGAGCTGTCCGATCGCTACGAGCTTCGTGGTTCACAGACCCAAGACGTCAAAGTTGAGTGGTGGTTTCCACTACCAAAACCACGTCGATTCATGTTGTGGTGGTATGTTTCGGTGGTTTGCTGCTGTAGAGGTTTTCCTGTGAGCAACACCAAGTGTTTCTACTGCTGAAATTTAGCCACCATACGGTGCAATGGTGCAATGGACCTTCAGCCATTGGTATAGCACCTTGCATATGTTGTTATATCTGCTTAGCCTTAAGGCTTTCCTCATAGCAGTGATTCTTTTTTTTTTATTTGATTTGCCTCTTAAATTGCTTTTTAATCTTGTTGCTTTTTAAGTTTTCTTGTCGTTACACATTCTAGCTTTCTGCCTTTAAAAGTCTGTGATAATAAATTCTAAAATTTTTAAATTTAATTGTGGTCCTCAGCCTTTTGTATTGCACTTTGTATTGCACTTTGCTGGTTTTTTTTAAAGTATTTTATTGCTATGTTGTTGATGTGTTAAGATTTCTTGTTAGAAGGCATACAGCCGTGAAAGAGTTGCATTTGGTGAAGGGCCGGCTATGTGCCGCTTTGTTTGTAACGGTTATTAAGTTACGATAAATAACAATTAGGAGAAACTGACCTCAGCCTTTGGCCCTTTCCACAATCTTATTACCTGTTCTGCCCAGCGGGTTTACCGGGCTATCACATTGTAAGACGTATATATTTCTATCGTCTATGGTCAAACCACAATTTATGAAAGATGTTTATATTTTCTTAATAGGATTATGTAGGAATAATTAATATTTATCATTTTGGAAATAATTGTGGTAAAAGGGAATGTCTGCACCAAAGTATATATTTTAAGAAAAGAGCGGGATATACCACGCATTGATAGATTTTGTAATGGTAGCAGGGATTGTCTGCACCAGAAAGCATTGTTGGCGGGAGAGACCGCACTTTAGCGTTCGTAGGAAGTCAGTAGTAAGCGAGATGTGAATCGAGTTGGTAGCAGGTATGAAGCAAGAGGTTGAGAGGAGCGGTGTGCCTGCCAGCCACCAGCTATGATTTACAAGAGATTGTAAACGGTTGTACAGAGATATCAACTAACTATTATCATAAGAGGAACTAATATTATTGATTTTTTTTTAGAAACTCAAGACTACTTAAGGTATGCTTGCACAATGCTAGTTGTAAGATTATTGTAAAAAGTAAGTCCCACTTGACGTTTCTAAAATCATTTCATTACCAACAGTAAATATTTGAAGAATCGTTTTCAGAATATAATTAACTTTTGTCAGCAATATTACATTACTGATTATAATCCACCCCAAAAACCATCAACGTAAAATTTTGCAAAATTTTATTCTTGTCAAGAAAATGTTTAACTATGAATTACTTCAGTCAAATTAATTAAAGAAAAACGTCAGCTTTGCTATTAAAGAATAAGTCAGCTTTGGTAATAAATACAGCCACTTATTATGACAGCCCACCAGCAGCTAATAGAGTATACTAAAACAGAAGAAGTATATTCATGTCACAGTTCGATGTAGCAGTCAGATGGCGATCCAGTAACATTAAAGAAGGTGTGGAACAGTAATGGGTTATTGCAGGTAACGACTGAGGGCCACGACGACGACGACACATTCTATGTTTTGTGGGAATAATCTGCAAATCACTTTTAATAAGCAGCATTGAAATTTATATGCGAAGATTGAACTTATTATTATTGAGAAAAAGAATTAATTTCATATGGAAGATTTCGTTTGTCATATTAAGGAAGATATAGAAATCCTAAGGGAAGGTTTCATAGGTTATTGTAGAAGGGAAGGTTGCGTAACAAAAGAGATATAGTGGAGACGGGAAGGTTTCAACATATCTGATAAAGTAAAGTGATGTACTTCAATAGACTAGGTGTATTACAAAATTACTACAAAGGCTATTCACAACATATTTGCATCCGTTGCACTACAAAAAGCAGCTGTAAAATCAATTGCGTGTAGTCTCACAACTTGTTAATGGCGTTTGACTTTGTGTTTTCATTACTTTACTTAACAATGCAGATATTGATCTTCTGCTTTTTTTTCTTACAACCACATGTTAACACCGATTTTATTGAAGTGAAAGACAATTAAGTTAGAAGCTCTGTATTAGAAAATATTATCCGGTAATCTCTCCATCTCAGTAATAACTGTGACTGCTTTTGAACGATTGTTTTTCCATAACTGCCACACACTGGCACATAACACAATGGAATCAGAATTTAGTAATTAAAGTAAGTGAGCTATTGTTATGACACAAAAGTGATCAGCTTAAAAAGTTGACGTATGACGAAAATTCCATTTCATCAAGGCCTTACATGCTGATGAAGCAGTTCCTTAACAGCTAGATTTGCATGTCTTCAGTGTTCGTATCCAATGGAAGAGACAGTTGCCATGTACACAATGCCTCCAACTGGGAAGCTCTACAAGAGAATAGTGGGAAATTAAATACTTTTTCAGAGTTGTATGAGCGAACTTTTATTGATCTGTGGTTGAAAAAAATAACATTTAATTTTAAGATGATACATGTAAAATTCTGCATGTGCAGAGCAGTGATTTACAGGCTTTGGCAGTTTATGGGAATTGCTCCAAGTTGTTGTATACAGATGAACTGCAGAAAAATACTGCCAGAGAGGTTACGAAAATTCCTGACAACATCATCACTTTGGTTCTTGCTGAGTTTGAGTACATTTATTATAGATTTCTACATTGCGCTTGAAAACCATTACAGTAGTATTTCGAAGGAAATAGTATTCACTGACTTCCTGATGAAAACTGTTTATTATCTCCGTTTATGCAGCGCTTTTTTTATGTGTTCACTGAACAAATTGAAATATTTCAGTAGTTTCCAAGAAGCACTGCACGGTGTTGACGGTATGCTATCTCCAAATAGTGTTTACACGTCAAAGAAATTAGGACATTATATTGTGACCATTCTTACGATAATTGCAGGAAGCACTGTAGTCGCAACACAAATAAATCTCGGCAACAGATACAGGGGGTTCACTATAACCCAGTTAATATCGTCATACAATATATTCTGCTCCATCATACTGACTTCTCAGTTTGTCTGTTCAGTGCTGGAGCTGTGGTCACGCTTCAGAACACTGAACGGTCAGCTGCTGGAGTCGTTGTCATGTGTGGGACGGCCAGGGTTGTCTCAGCTGCTACTGGGCTGGCGGAAGAGAGGAAATGGCGAAGATCTGGCTGCGCGGCTGCGGCGGTTGCAGCACGTCCACCTGGTGCTGCAGCGCGCTGCAGAGCTGCTGCAGGCGCACGTGTCACCAGCAGTCACTTTCCACCTAATGTACAGTGTTGTCGGCATCATTTATGGTAGTTACGAGCTGCTCGTAGTGTCGCAGGCACAAAATCGGGCAGAAAGTATGATAATCTCTCCATCCACAAGTTACTCTTTGTGTTGGCTGGTTCACCATTTGTTCGACCTGGTTGCACTGACGGTGTCTTGTTCCATACTGGAAGACGAAGAGATGCAGGCATCGGTGCTGCTCCGCCGAGCTGTGGGAATTGAAGAAACGGTTCCTCAGGTGGAGGCCTTCTTACGGCAGATAAAACGTGGACCGGCAATATGTTTCACTGCATCTGGACTGCTGCCCATTGACAGAAGGCTGTTGGTGTCTGCTGTTTCTGCTGCCACCACATACCTAATTGTACTGGGTCAGTTCGGTCTTCGCTGAATAACAAGTATTATCTGTAAATTTAATTTATTGCTGTATTAGTTGGCCTGACCCATGAAAAGAAGCAATTTCCTACTTTATATTTTTGTCACAGTTCGTCATAGCAGAAGAATCTAAGAGCTAGGAGATTTCTAAGTAAATATCCACAAAGTGATAATCGCAAAGACAATGAAAGTTTTCTACGCTTAGAGTAATCTTCAAATAAGGATTGTTTTTACTGACAGCAAACGATCTTGACAGTAAACATACCTCCTCAGTTACACATTGTGTACCACTGGTATGGTAGGTATAACTGTGCCTATACAACTGTCAACACAGAGTGAACGCCTCTTGTGGCACAAAACAGTAACAGCACATAACCAATTTGCACTTGCCACTGTAGAAAATGGTTATATCACCATCATCATTATCATCGTGACAATGTCCACTGCTAAATGAAAGCCTCTCCCACATGTGTTCAACGTATTCGTCTTCAGTTATAGCGTACATGTGTTTCCAGCATGTTTTCAGATGTAGTACACCAGCCCATTCACTCATCATCCACATCATCTGGCAAAGAACTTCGGCTCTCCTCCAGACTGTTCACTTCGCTACAAATCCCACTTAACTTTACTACATTTTCATTGTGGTCATGACTGCATCTACGTGTAATATTTTAAAACACTTTTTTCCGTTTCACTTGTTTGTTATCCTCTCTCACTCACTTATTTTCAACATACGGCTTTCCATTTCTCACTGAATAACCCTTAATTTTCAAATATTTTTCACTTTCCAAATTAATCTCTCACCACCACAACCAAAAAACTGTAATGTACACTGATTGCAAACTTCCTCTGCAAATGTTAAAACATGATGAACCCTGCTTGGTTAAAAACGTGAAGTTCATAGGGAAGATAGTTAACGAATAAAAAACTGGACAAATCTAAACGACAAGATATATCCAATGATAGTGACTGAACCCCTATACATCTACGTAATTCCAGGGCCACAAGCACCTCACCAAGAGAAAAGACAAAAAACACTAGTGTACTTACAAACATTAATTAATGGTAAAAACATAAGGGACGATGTAGAAGGCCCAACCTTCATAGTTAAAACCATAATGTCTGTAGAGCGAAAAGTCAGCGCATAAAACGTTGGATGGCATGATACGTCCAATGCCGTGTAACAAGGACGCCCCTATGCTAAAGTGAGACACCAGAGCGAACGTAATGTTTCATCGAGGGCACAAGCAGAACGCTAAACAAAAAACCAGCACAACACAGAGCTACCAAGTTGAATAATAGCAATCATCAGTCACTCTGCACACTCGGGGTGAGGCGGTGCAACGAAGTGTGTGCGGTACACGATGTACACTTGGCCTCACTGCCTCGCACCACATGTGTGGTGTGGCGAACGGTTGCTGCTGCTCCCTGCTGTGGCACAGTGTTGCGTTGACTTTCTGGTAAGCCTTCTCCTTCTTTCCTCAGTGATACATTCGCTTTGGTCTGGTGCCTCTTTTTCAATATTTGGTCTGTTTATTTCTTGTTGTTCAGATATGCATCTCTTGATGTTCCTATACACCAAGAAACCAGTAGTCCCTTACTAAATTTAATTCAAAATGCAGTTCTTGCTACAAAATGTACTACCGCGGCTGCGGATGCCCAGACCACAGACTCATTCGTTATTTCAGTTGTATTGGAAGTCTATCTTCGAAAGGGCTTTATTAAATACGTCCACTTTCTGTTGAAGTTTATTCGCACTAGAGGCAAACAGTACAATGTCAGCAACGTGGTCTATCAAAACGTATTCATTCCCCGTTACCGCAGTTCAAGGCTCTTGAAAAGAACCCATACGACTGCCTCTTCACTACAGCTACAGGAGAGGTATGTGGGTAATAGGTCAATATTGGTTTTGAAAAGAGTTTCAAAATTTTTATAAGCATATTTCTCCGAGATATTAGAAGTATTTCTCCGATTATCATCAAAATCACTTATTTAATCAGTTCTCTGCTACGTTGTTCCACTAGAGACACCTTTCTTGGCGTAGACTTGACATCACCTGTTATGACATGATAATTTGGAATCCCTAAGCAGGAGCAATTTTTCTGTAAAGGTCGTAGAAGCTTTGCCTTTCGCAGACATTTTATAGTCATCGAGTATCCTGCCAAGTAACGTAGTCGGTTTCTCACAATATCCATCAGCCAATTTATTTCAACATTAAAAGTATTATGTTGGATGGTAACGGCTTCACATTGTCCTACAAGATGATCACAGGCGTTATGAACGCATCATTGTGACACGTACCTGATGGAAGATGTTGGCTATATTGTGGAGCACACAATATATTAAGATGAAGTTTTCAGTGAATAATGTATAAGTTAGTTACTTTCATAGAGGGGTAGTAAATAAATTATAGTAACTATTGTAGTATGTAAAACTAACATGATGTAATGTTCTATGTTACATTTTATATTTCATGCAAATTATAGGAATAATAGTTTTCACTTTGTAGATCGCGACTTTTAGAGAAGAAAAGCATCTTGTTTGTATGCAATTTTTCGTTGTTGTGAAAAGATTAATGTACAAAATGACAAATAAACCATTCAAATTACTCAGGAATTTTGCAGAATATTTTGAGCAAGGTACTACAATTGAACAAGTAATGATTTAAGAAGCAGTATGTTATTTGGGTTGAGAGACTCTTAAGACGAGACCAAATGAAAACAAAGTCTGACAAAAGCACGAGATTCTGTTGCATATGAAGTACATAATAGTTTAGTTAACTATTTAGAGTTCAGTTGTCATTTACACTATACACATCAGTTCAGTGTAAGCATGAATAATAAGTGACAAAAAAAACATGAAGACATATAATTACTTGCAAACAACTTAACCTCTAATGCCAAAGCTAATATTACTCTATTCTTGCACATCTCATCAGCTAATACCCACATTGCGCGCACACACACACACACACACACACACACACACACACACACACACGCACAGGCACACGTACGCGCGCACGTATGCAAACACACACACACACACACACACACACACACACATAGAGAGAGAGAGAGAGAGAGAGACTGCGGTACTTCCGACTTTCAGTTACATTTAGTTCCGTCTGTCGCACTGGAAAACGGAGTCAGCTTTAATTCATAATAAAGCAAACGTTGACCACAGGGAGATATATAGAGATACATATTGACTGTTCCAGATCTTGAACCAATTATTTTTCAGTGAAATGATTCGTTCAATGAAAGTATTTTGTATAACGATACACATGTTTTATTATGCACTCTTTATATCAATTAGTATTACCTAAATAATTCTCAACAGCGTGTTATGAATTATTTAAGAGGTGTCTACGAACGACAATTTTCAGTATTTTGCTTCTCCTTATCTCTTTGTTCTCCCTGATAAATTTATTTTATACATTGGTTCACTGGTAGCAAAAATTATTTCGGCTTCTGTTCTATTTTTTCTTGATAAATGTAAGTTAATCTTCACTAATGTTCCATGTTCATCGACAATGTTGTCAACATAATAGTTAGAAACATGTATTTAAGTGTGAATAATTCATTGGTTACTGTCTTAGAGATGGTCCAGATAGAACCAGAAACTTTTTAAATTGGTTTTTTAGACAGGAGAAATTACTGGTTTGGTTCTAATTCTTACACACGCTATCTCCAGTTTGATAACTGTGTGCCTGTTTTGTGTATTTGATGCCTAATAACTGACTCAATAACTAATAACTGAACGTACAAAGGAACCGTGTGTAACTCTCAGACATTTTCGACAATGCTTATATTATAGTACTCTCAGTTTTTAATATACAAATGAAATTAAATTCTTTTAGGTAGTGTCTTCATGTGCCTATTTCAATGATTCAGCACTAGATTTTGCATGTGTCACACAGAATATGGAAGTATCATGTAAATTAAATTTTACCATCTACAGATCTTTCGTTATAAGTTATAAACATTTAGAAATTCTGTCTCACTGTGTTCTTCTTTTCTTTTGTGGAACTGAGATATTTAAATATATGTCGAGACTTCGTAATACTTATGTTCAGTCGACTTTGCTGCTGTTATTGGTACTGTTGTTAATGTCTACTGAAAATTCACTTTTAGCAGTACACTGAGATTAGAAAGTCATTTCCTGCATTCTCCACATACTTCTTCCCAATTCTAGTTTGATAGTGCTCTTGAGAAATCTGGCGCTTCATATATTGGAAACAGTGATTTCCGTTTGTATGCAGTTTGGTGCACTCTTCGAGATCATGTTTTGCTCTTCTTATATGGTTGAAATGATCATACTGTCTGAGGCCCTCTCCAGATATACCACAGCTTTCCCTATATATATTTGTAAATGCCAGTGCTATTTTCTTAAATAGTACTGAAAAAAAACTGTAACCAGCCACAAGCCAGCAGCAAAGATCTCTCGCATTTTTTTTTTTACTGTAATATAACAGGATATTCGTAATTTTATGGTTTACATGAGCTGTTACATTGCATCCAGAGTTTACATACTTGAAGAAAAGTTTTGTAATTACTCTACAGCGCAGGTATCTGCCTCATTACTGTGTATCAGATTGAACCATGAGCATAGCTAAAGACTAGATGGTGCATACATAAGTTTACATTTGACATTATATCAGGTAGTGATTTGATTGTCTGTGACAAAGAACAAAACAGTACAGTAACAGAATACCTCTACGCCTATGACGTCTATTATTACAAAAATATCCTGGTAAAAGATTTACATTTATTTATATTTTTTCGTTTTTGAAAATCATAGCAATGGGTACATTGAAACAAATTTTTTGCATTTTTGGGACAGTATTTCATTGGCCTTTTTTATTGACTACCTTCACCAACTATGGTACTATGGATATTCTCTCCATCAAAACAAAATCGTAGGAGTTGGATGAAATTCTGTTGCTACACTTGGTTTCTTAAATGTAGTTGGTCATTCAAGACCGAGGCTGGTGCGTTATGGATGTGATTGGATACGTATTTCTTCGTCTTCCAACAATTTTATATGTGTCTGTACGCTGTCCTGAGAATTCTGCTGAGAATGTGAGAAGTGGCAGCGGTATGGCTGTCCACTGCCCACGTTCATTGTACTCCAAGTCCATGATTGGATACGTTAACTTAATTAAAGAGCACTGATAAAATATAAGAATATTTAGTTTTATATATAATTTTACTAGAATAGTGTATCAAGGGATATTCATACTATCGATCTTAATTCAAAAGTGATGGAAGCGAGCTGGCTCCGCCACTGACCGGAGTGGGGTGGTAGTGATCGAGAAATGCATGTCAATGGGGTGCATGCGCAGCCACCACTTCTGGAAAGTACGAAGTCTGCCAGACGGATACGAAATGTGTAACAAACCAAAAGTACTGGGTAGTTGGCAGCAGCGGACCCCTTCTTTTAGAATGATTGGACGAGTCCATACTAACATAAAAAGGCAGACGCCAAGAAGCGTCTGATAATATTACTGATTGTGACAGTAAGGACAGAAGTAAAATTCTGGCAGATACCGTACCGTGAGGGTCTTACTTGGAGGTATTCTATCAACGAAAAAGTTCACAGTTATTGAATTGGCAGCGTGACATAAGTTTCGCCCGGTGGGGCTGCAGGTGGAAGGGCGCACCATTGTTACTAGAGAACGCGGCTGTGGTCTGAACCTAGCATACGTATCAATAGATGACTCCTCAATTATGGCAAGAAAAACTTTGTCATTTTAAATATTATACAGGGTGTTACAAAAAGGTACGGCCAGTCTTTCAGGAAACATTCCTCACACACAAATAAAGAAAAGATGTTATGTGGACATGTGTCCGGAAACGCTTAATTTCCATGGTAGAGATCATTTTAGTTTCGTCAGTATGTACTGTACCTCCTCGATTCACCGCCAGTTGGCCCAATTGAAGGAAGGGGATGTTGACTTCGGTGCTTGTGTTGACATGCGACTCATTGGTCTACAGTACTGGCATCAAGCACATCAGTACGTAGTATCAACAGGTTAGTGCTCATCACGAACGTGGTTTTGCAGTCAGTGCAATGTTTACAAATGCGGAGTTGGCAGATGCCCATTTGATGTATGGATTGGCACGGGGCAATAGCCGTGGCGCGGTACGTTTGTATCGAGACAGATTTCCAGAACAAAGGTGTCCCGACAGGAAGACGTTCGAAGCAATTGATCGGCGTCTTACGGAGCACGGAACATTCCAGCCTATGACTCGCGACTGGGGAATACCTAGAACGACGAGGACACCTGCAATGGACGAGGCAATTCTTCGTGCAGTTGACGATAACCCTAATGTCACCGTCAGAGAAGTTGCTGCTGTACGAGATAATGTTGACCACGTCACTGTATGGAGAGTGCTACGGGAGAACCAGTTGTTTCTGTACCATGTACATCGTGTGCAGGCACTATCAGCAGCTGATTGGCCTCCACGGGTACACTTCTGCGAATGGTTCATCCTAGAATGTGTCAATCCTCATTTCAGTGCAAATGTTCTCTTTACGGATGAGGCTTCATTCCAACGTGATCAAATTGTAAATTTTCACAATCAACATGTGTGGGCTGACGAGAATCCGCACGCAGTTGTGCAATCACGTCATCAACACAGATTTTCTGTGAACGTTTGGGCAGGCATTGTTGGTGATATCTTGATTGGGCCCATGTTCCTCCACCTACATTCAATGCAGCACGTTATCTTGATTTCATACGGGATACCCTACCTGTGCTGCTAGAATATGTGCCTTTACAAGTACGACACAACATGTGGTTCATGCACGATGGAGCTCCTGCACATTTCAGTCGAAGTGTTCGTACGCTTCTCAACAACAGATTTGGTGACCGATGGATTGGTAGAGGTGGACCAATTCCATGGCCTCCACGCTCTCCTGACCTCAACCCTCTTGACTTTGATTTATGGGGGCATTTGAAAGCTCTTGTCTACGCAACCCCGGTACCAAATGTAGAGACTCTTCCTGCTCGTATTGTGGACGGCTGTGATACAATACGCCATTCTCCAGGGCTGCATCAGCGCATCAGGGATTCCATGCGACGGAGGGTGGATGCATGTATCCTCGCTAACGGAGGACATTTTGAACATTTCCTGTAACAAAGTGTTTGAAGTCACGCTGGTACGTTCTGTTGCTGTGTGTTTCCATTCCATGATTAATGTAATTTGAAGAGAAGTAATAAAATGAGCTCTAACATGGAAAGTAAGCGTTTCCGGAGACATGTCCACATAACATACACTCCTGGAAATGGAAAAAAGAACACATTGACACCGGTGTGTCAGACCCACCATACTTGCTCCGGACACTGCGAGAGGGCTGTACAAGCAATGATCACACGCACGGCACAGCGGACACACCAGGAACCGCGGTGTTGGCCGTCGAATGGCGCTAGCTGCGCAGCATTTGTGCACCGCCGCCGTCAGTGTCAGCCAGTTTGCCCTGGCATACGGAGCTCCATCGCAGTCTTTAACACTGGTAGCATGCCGCGACAGCGTGGACGTGAACCGTATGTGCAGTTGACGGACTTTGAGCGAGGGCGTATAGTGGGCATGCGGGAGGCCGGGTGGACGTACTGCCGAATTGCTCAACACGTGGGGCGTGAGGTCTCCACAGTACATCGATGTTGTCGACAGTGGTCGGCGGAAGGTGCACGTGCCCGTCGATCTGGGACCGGACCGCAGCGACGCACGGATGCACGCCACGACCGTAGGATCCTACGCAGTGCCGTAGGGGACCGCACCGCCACTTCCCAGCAAATGAGGGACACTGTTGCTCCTGGGGTATCGGCGAGGACCATTCGCAACCGTCTCCATGAAGCTGGGCTACGGTCCCGCACACCGTTAGGCCGTCTTCCGCTCACGCCCCAACATCGTGCAGCCCGCCTCCAGTGGTGTCGCGACAGGCGTGAATGGAGGGACGAATGGAGACGTGTCGTCTTCAGCGATGAGAGTCGCTTCTGCCTTGGTGCCAATGATGGTCGTATGCGTGTTTGGCGCCGTGCAGGTGAGCGCCACAATCAGGACTGCATACGACCGAGGCACACAGGGCCAACACCCGGCATCATGGTGTGGGGAGCGATCTCCTACACTGGCCGTACACCACTGGTGATCGTCGAGGGGACACTGAATAGTGCACGGTACATCCAAACCGTCATCGAACCCATCGTTCTACCATTGCTAGACCGGCAAGGGAACTTGCTGTTCCAACAGGACAATGCACGTCCGCATGTATCCCGTGCCACCCAACGTGCTCTAGAAGGTGTAAGTCAACTACCCTGGCCAGCAAGATCTCCGGATCTGTCCCCCATTGAGCATGTTTGGGACTGGATGAAGCGTCGTCCCACGCGGTCTGCACGTCCAGCACGAACGCTGGTCCAACTGAGGCGCCAGGTGGAAATGGCATGGCAAGCCGTTCCACAGGACTACATCCAGCATCTCTACGATCGTCTCCATGGGAGAATAGCAGCCTGCATTGCTGCGAAAGGTGGATATACACTGTACTAGTGCCGACATTGTGCATGCTCTGTTGCCTGTGTCTATGTGCCTGTGGTTCTGTCAGTGTCATCATGTGATGTATCTGACCCCAGGAATGTGTCAATAAAGTTTCCCCTTCCTGGGACAATGAATTCACGGTGTTCTTATTTCAATTTCCAGGAGTGTATTTTCTTTCTTTGTGTGTGAGGAATGTTTCCTGAAAGTTTGACCGTACCTTTTTGTAACACCCTTTGTAAGTGGTGTTGCTGGAAGTTAAACAGCGTAGGCTGTCAATTTGTTCAGTGATTATAAATGTTTTTGCTGGTGACATGTGCTCGGAGACTTAGACAACTTCAGCCTTAGACAATGTGTAAAATTTTCGCTAGTCGCGACATCACTGCATGGCGCATGCACTTCCAGTATACAACGGTGTCATTCTGGTGCATTCAGAATCAGGCAAGACATGAGCGGCTATTGCTGCAAAACTTACATCTAAGGTACTACAAGTACTACATCGGGACATAGTTCTTACAAAATATGCCATGAAAGTCAAATCAGGTCACACTGCTCTCACAATCATGAAAGCGGTACTGCTAGGTTTTCTCTTACAGAACCAAGAGATCTGCATGCTGAGAGCCGTGTCTGAAGGATTTTCCAACGCAGTTGTCCCCCTCAAAAGCGTCTCCAGCAGCAGTCTCCAGCAGCATCCAGCCTGTGATGAACCGATGGATGTGGACATCGTGTATCCCACCTGAGACCAGCCTAGGGACATCGAAATGGTGAACGCTTGACCGGCCATACCCTCACCGTGGTTTCTCATGGTGGCTCACGCGAATGCCAAGGAAAGCAATATACGTGCACCGACCAAATATGAATTCCTACAAGTACATGAGTACATACCAAGCAAGAGATACACAACAAATACTCCAAGAGAACACCACCAAACCTAAATTAAAACAGGCCTCTCAGTTCCATTCAGCATCCTCTCACAAACTTGACCACTTCCTGATTTCGCGCCACTTCCTGCAGAACATCGTATACCTCAGCCGATGGTGTGGACAGGTTGCAAAGCAAGCGCTGCCAAATGTGGACTATATTG
Organism: Schistocerca cancellata; assembly: GCF_023864275.1. Taxonomy (NCBI): domain Eukaryota; kingdom Metazoa; phylum Arthropoda; class Insecta; order Orthoptera; family Acrididae; genus Schistocerca; species Schistocerca cancellata. The sequence continues at coordinate 456,819,225 of NC_064627.1, forward strand.
TTTCATCGTCGTGCAGGCAGACAGGGAAATTCTTCCTCCAACAGACACCAAAACATGACACGCTTCGGACACTCACACAGTTCTACGCCTGCAGTTGGACAGTTCAGTTCAGATCAGTTCAGTGCCAACAGCCAACTTTGGAAATTACTCTGAAGACTACCTTCCGACTTTGCAGTCGCTATTTACGGAGAACAAGGACTATTAGCAGAGCGTCTGCTCGATTTCAATCAGTTATTGTGACGATATTATAGACTGCCAAGAGAAACAAAGTCTTTAGATACTATTGTAATAGCTACAGAACATCAACTGCCATGCCTCAGATAGTAACAAAACAAAGTAAGACTTTGTAGCATACTATGATAAAGTACTATTTGTTGTTTCTCACTATGATACTACATCTCTGTTGTAGTGCAGCCCTGTCAAATAGGTACTGAATTAGTTACTGATATCACGGATCTTTGAGCTGAATTTTATTACCATTCAGTTACTACGTTCACAATAGCTATATAGCTGCCAGAATGTCATTCATGACAGCTGTGTTTATATTTATGTTCCTACACAACATTATCTTATTTTTGGGAGCTGACTCTTTATCCAGTACCCAATTTAATTTATTACACACCATTCCCCTATACGCAAGTTACAAGGAATGTAGACGCACTACCACTAGGTGATTAGGGCATTCAAAGAACGAATTATTTGAACACAGTGATGCTCCACATCCGCCAAATTGTTCAAAAAAGACGTATTTGTGTAGTTATGCTGTCAAAGAGTTTATACGTCGCTACTTGTTTCAGCCACATACGAGTACATCGATCATTTTCTGGCACTGGTCAAAATTTTTGTTACAGAATATAACTTTGTGATGCATTACAAATGGTTGCTTTAATATTATGCAAGATCGTTAGGGACTTACATCTCGTCAAGAAACGCCCGCCTGCAACCGGCTAGAGTTCCTACTGCTTGTCTTGGTGCTTGCCAAACCCTGCCACGGCCAGCAAGATTTCCGGACCCGGCGCCAGCTGAGAAGTTTCGAGCATTGTGGACAGAGTTCTGTAACCAGCTCAGGCCTGTTATGATATAACGAGCCAGTTGTATGGAATTTGGCACGGTGTCCCTCAGGGGGACATGCAACAACTCTGTTAGTGCAAAGCCGTATAACTGCTTGCACAGCGGTCGGAGGAGAACCAACTCGTTATTGACTAGCTCAATTTTTGAAGCTCTCTCGCTTGAATAAATCATCCAGTTTTTTTCAAAAATCGTAATCATTAGTTTGTCTGTACACGTAGTACACATACATCGATTTTCGTCTCATTCCGTTAATTCCTTCGTCGTGCATCTTTTGTTCCGCTCTTAGAGTGTACTTGCAACGTAATTGTGCTTATCGTATATTACTGAAAATTAAACGTAATAGCAGATCGATTGTATGATCGACATTTGTCTTTCTGGGTGAACGTAAGAGGTGATACTAACAACTACCAGAAAAGGAAAACGAAGACATCTATGTTTGTAATTGACATCCATGTATCAAAACGATGGTAACAGTAAATGACAGTTATCACTAACAAGTGCATACTACTGTATTCACAGCCTTGAATTGTATATGCATTCGCGTGGCGATACAGGCAAGCAAAGACGACTCATTGCCTCACATGTGACAGGACAATTTTCAGTACCACTCTTTTTAATGTGAAAATTTAATGCAGATTAAAGAAATGATAAATTGAGCATTGCTGTTCTTGAAAACAGCAAAGATATATCTGGATAAGTTGATACTTATAAGCCATTTAACTTTATGTAGTCTACAAATTCAGACTTCAGCACTGACATTACCAAATGAAAGCAAGGTGAAATTTACTATGATTGCTATATTTCTGCTTAATGTGCAGTTTATTCTCAGTATATTGACTCAATTAAGTTAATTTTTATGCAGATTTAGTCGGATGTATAAGGTAATCAGTTACATACATTGACCTGTACATTTTAGTTTCTGAAATCTTTATTTACGTCGTAGGAATATTATGTACATTGTCTTTCGTATTTTCAGGGAAGATAATAAATAATAATAATTAAATAAATTGTGCGATGAACGTAATGGAATTTAAGAGGGAGCAGGTCACATGAGATTCCTAGAAGCCAATTGTGATACGCGGAGTCTTTGGGTGAATGATGATGAGTGCAGCACTGAATGGGTATAGACGTCTTGTCTTCTGAGAAAGAGAAAGGTAAATTGTGAGTTCAGCAGTTGTCGAGATCTAACGCCAAAAAGAAGTAGCAGTAGATCAGATTTTAAACGTATTATTTGGTGACAAACAGAGGTAACTGCATTGCCTTCTTGTAATCATTTCATTATGACAATGACAGTGCACAGTGATAAATATCGATGGTATATGAACTCTTTACTTGAAAACTTTTTGGAAGATTACAGTTTCAGGCACCATCGTCAGTAAAATCAAGAAACAAAAATCATCTCTTGAGAATGGCGATTGAGTAGGTGAATAAGTTTTTTGGTGCTGCCAAGAAACAGTTTCTCTCAAAAGTTCCTGAAATATTTACTTGCGCTGTTGTGCGTGTTAAGACCTTTAGTGACAAATGTGACTGACAAAATAAAGGCCACCTCGTTGTTAAGTGTAGGCTAAAGGTCATGAACTGTACGGGAACTAATATAGTTCACGGTAAGTATTTTCTGCGTGGCGAAACACTGAAACGGAACGTTATTAACACAGCAAAGGAATGCACAGCACTCTGATTAGAAAGGAAACAAGATTTTTTTATGAAGAGGTAATTAACACAGTACTTCATTTTGCTGAACAGATCTGAGTCCACTGTCACTGAATAAGCGTAGGCAAATCATGCATCCAGAGAACTGCTCGAAGCTACTTTCAGCCAAAGATAAAGCAAATAAGATGCAAAAATCTTATGGACATACTGTGTTTCTTTTCACCAATATACAATCCATTTTATATAATAATGACTTGCGAACACAGCCTTCAAATTCAGGGTGATTCAGCTGCCCTTATCTATGGGTTTTAATTCTCTTGCGCGCTACGTGCAAACTAAGAGATGTACAGACAAAAATGACAGGATACTTTTCTAGGAAATTTAATGTAGTTAAATTTTGTATTTTATTTTATTTTATTTTATTATTATTTTTTTTTTTTTTACTGATTTGATGCAGCCCGCCACTGCTTCGTCTCCTGTGCTAACCTCTTTATCTCAGAGCAGCACTTGGAACCTACGTGCTCAGTTATTTGCTGTCTTCCTCAACAGTTTTAGTCCTCTAGTACTAGTACCAGTCCTCTATTACTATGGAAGTCATTCCGTCATGTCTTAACAAATGTCCTATCATCCTGCCCCTTCTCCTTATCAGTGTTTTCCACATATTCCTTTCTTCTCCGATTCTGCGTAGAACCTCCTCATTTCTTACCTTATCAGTCCACCTAATTTTCAACATTCGTCTGCAGCACCACATCTCAATGCTTCGCTTCTCTTCTGCTCCGGTTTTCCCACAGTCCATGTTTCACTACCATACAATGCTGTACTCCAGACGTACATTCTCAGAAATTTCTTCCTCATATTAAGGCCGATATTCCATATTAGTAGACGTCTCTTGGCCAGGAATGCCTTTCTTGCCATAGCTAGTCTGCTTTTGATGTCCTCCTTGCTCCGTCTGTCATTGGTTATTTTACTACCTAGGAAGCATAATTCCTTAACTTCATCTACTTGGTGAAATCAGTCCTGATGTTTTCTCACTGTTCACATTTCTACTACCTCTCATTACCTTCGTCTTATTTCGATTTACTCTCAATCCATACTGTATACTCATTAGACAGGTTATTCCGCTCAGTAGATCATGCAATTCTTCTTCAGTTTCACTCAAGATGGCAGTGTCATCAGCGAATCACATCATTGATATCTTTTCACCTTGAATTTTAATTCCACTTCTGAGCCTTTCTTTTATTTCCATCATTGCTTCCTCGATGAACAGTAGGGGTGGAAGACTACATCCTTGTCTTACACCCTTCCTAATACGAGCACTTCGTTCTTGGTCGACCACTCATTATTTCCTCTTGGCTGTTGTTCATATTGTATAAGACCCGTCTCCCCCTATAGCTTACCCCAGAATTTCGAACAGCTTGCACCATTTTATATTGTCGAACGCTTTTTCCAGGTCGACAAATCCTATGAAAGTGTCTTGATTTTTCTTTAGACTTGCTTCCATTATTAGACGTAACGTCAGAATTGCCTCTCTCGTCCCTTTACTTTTCCTAAAGCCAAACTGATCGTCACCTAGTGCATTCTCAATTTTCTTTTCCATTCCTCTGTATATTATTCTTGTAGGCAACTAGGCTGCATGAGCTGTTAAGCTGATTGTGCGATAATTCTCGTACTTGTCAGCTCTTGCCGTCTTCGGAATTGCGTGGATGATGCTTTTCCGAAAGTCAGATGGTGTGTGCCCAGACTCATACATTCTACACACCAACGTGAATAGTGGTTTCGTTCCAATTCCCCCATTGATTTTAGACATTCTGATGGAATATTATCTACCCCTTCTGCCTTATTCCATCTTATGTCCTCCAAAGCTCCTTTAAATTCTGATTCTAACACTGGATCTCTTGTCTCTTCTAAATCGACTGCTCTTTCTTCTTTTATCATATCAGACGAATTTTTCCCCACATAGAGGCTTTCAATGTATTCTTTCCACCTATCCGCTCTCTCCTCTGCATTTGACAGTGGAATTCCCGTTGCACTTTTAATGTCATTACCCTTGCTTTTAATCTCACCGAGGGTTGTTTTGACTTTCCTGTATGCTGAGTCTGTCCTTCCGACAATCATATCTTTTTCGATTTCTTCACTTCTTTCCTGCAGCCGTTTCGTCTTAGCTTCCCTGGATTTCCTATTTATTTCTTTCGTCAGGGACCTGTATTTCTGTATTCCTGAGTTTCCTGGAACATTTTTGTACTTTCTCCTTTCATCGGTCAACTGAAGTATTTCTTCTATTACCCATGGTTTCTTCGTAGTTACCTTCTTTCTATCTATGTTTTCCTTCCTAACTTCTGTGATGGCCCTTTTTAGCCATTCCTCTTCAACTGAACTGCCTACTGAGCTACTCCTTATTGCTGTATCTATAGCCTTAGAGAACTTCACGCGTACCTCGTCATTCCTTAGTACTCCCCTATCCCACTTCATCGTGTATTGATTCTTCCTAACTAATGTCTTAAACTTCAGCGTACTCTTCTTCACTACTATACTGTGATCTCAGTCTACATCTGCTCCTGGGTACGCCTTACAATCCAGTATCTGATTTCGGAATCTCTGTCTGACCATGATGTAATCTAATTGAAATCTTCCCGTATTTCCCGGCCTTTTCCAAGTACACCTCCTCCTCTTGCAATTCTTGATCAGGGTATTCCCTATCTCTCGCTGAAACGTATTACAGAACTCAATTAGTCTTTCTCCTCTCTCATTCCTTGTCCCAAGCCCATCTTTTCCTGTAACCTTTTCTTCTACTCCTTCCCCGACAACTGCATTCCAGTCCTCCATTACTATTAGATTTTCATCCCTCTTTACATACTGTTACCCTTTCAATATCCTGATACACTTTCTCTATCGCTTCATCTTCATCTTCCGACGTCGGCATGTATAATTGAACTATCGTGGCCGACGTTGGTTTGCTGTCGATTCTAATAAGAAAAATCCTGTCACTGAACTGCTCACAATAGCATACTCTCTGCCCTACCTTCCTATTCATAACGAATCCTTCTCCTGTTATACCATTTTCAGCTGCTGTTGATATTACCCTATACTCATATTATCCTTAAGCCTTGTCTTCTTTCCATTTCATTTCACTGACCACTACTATATCTAGATTGAGCTTTTGCAGCTCCCTTTACAGATTTTCTAGTTTACCTATCACGTTCAAGCTTCTGACATTCCACGCCCCGACTCGTAGAACGTTATCCTACCGTAGATTATTCAATCTTTTTCTCATGGTAACCTCCCACTTGACAGTCCTCCCCAGAGATACGAATGGGAGACTATTCCGGAATCTTGATCATCGTGACACTTCTTCTATTACAGGACACATGTCCTGTGGATACACGTTACGTGTCTTTAATGCAGTGGTTTCTATTGCCTTCTGCAGCCTCATGCCGTTGATCATTGCTGATTCTTCTGCCTTTAGGGACAGTTTCCCACTCCTAGGACAAGAGAGTGCCCTGAATCTCTATCCGCTCCTCCGCCCTCTTTGACGAGGCCGTTATCAGAATGAGGGTGACTTCTTATACCAGAAGCCTCGTCCACCAGTGCTGATTATTTATCAAAATTTAAGCAGGGGCGGGATTCGAACCAGGGACCAAAGACGTCTTGATCATGAAACAAAGTCGCTAAGCCCCCTTTAAAAAAAAGAAATCTGATTTTGTTCGTAAGTGATCGTTGTATTTGTTCGGGGCGGGAAGTTCATGGTTGGTAGATTAACTCAACTTTTTTATTACAAAGGTTAGCTATCCCTCTGACTAAATACCCTGAGCTATCGTGCCTGCTTCCTAGACCACGGGATCACATACAGAGAAACGTTTTTACTGGGTGTCACAGTTATTGATTTATTAAAGAAAATCAGATTTGAAGGTAACTTTCGTACGTTTTCCTCGAATAAGCCGAAAACTGTAGCCTGCAGCCAAGACGTATCTCTGTACAAGGACCGAGGGTTACGACTTGCAAAAACCCATAGTTAGACGCAAGTTAATCATACTGTATGTTTCGGTACACAGGATATGATGGGAAGCCATTGTTCTTTTCTGAGACAGACTGAGTCAGAAAGATTGATGCTCCATGGGTTCATAAAGAAAAGCCCACATCTTAGATGATGCCAGGGTACGATTGTAAACATGGGGCAGTGAGTTTTTTTCTGATAATATAAATAAATTATGTACTTACTTACTGGTTGCAAATACGAGGCTGTTGGGTTTTCGTGATAATACAAATGAATTATTTGGCCAAAGGAAATAAACACAGCTTTCAATTAAGACGTCCCAGAACGTGGACGAAAGTGATCGCTACTCGTTCCACGTCGCAGCCAGCAGACCTCTCGCCTTACATATGCTGCCATTGTTCAGCACATTGATCCAGCTGGCTACTCGCTGTCTGCTCGCCCGTTATTGGCCTGTTAAATCTCCCTTCCAGGAGACCTTTGCTTTCTATCTGCCCACCTCATGCAGCCTTCCACAGTCACACACTCATGCTTACAATCCTTGGGCGACATCGTCTAAGGCCCTCATATCTAAGGCCCTTATACAAAGGGAGACCAGTCTAAACCATCCACTGGGTCTCGCCATTCCTTTCACCTGTGTGTGAGCGTAGGTTTCGCAATCGAGTCCATTCTCCGGGTTCATTGGCTCGTTCGGTACACTTCTACTTGCTAGCCCCAACCACTTCCTACCAGCATACAATCCATTAGTTCAGTGAGATAATGTCCATCAAGCACTCCCCTGTCTCCACACACAGTCAGACAGGTCAGAGAGCAGGTTGATGCATCAGTCGGACTATTAATGGGTGCCTTAGGGGTATGCTTCACCTTAAGATCTCCTGTGGCATGAGGGATCAAACACATACACTATCTAATCAAAAGTATCCAGACATTTCTATGTAATGCGCAACCGAACACTAGATGTCCCGAGAAGCATACTCATCAGTAGAAAAGGAGCAGGACAGTATTATGTTCCTAGTAGAGAAGCTGTGACATCAAAAGGGATTTGTCAGTAGAGTTCAGTGACTTCGAATGTTGACTAGTCATGGGCAACAAATTCAACAGGTCTACTTCATCCCTTGTAAAACTGAGCAGGTCGACTGTTGGTGACAGATGGTGAGGAGGCAGTGTGGAGGAACAACCACAGCTAAATCAAGGCTGGGCAGAGGTCATGTACCGACAGTGAACGTCGAGCACTGGGGAGGGTGGTTGTAAAAATTGGATAAAATTAGTGGAGGGAACCTCTAGTTAGTACCAAAGTGCCACCAGCATTCCAGCTACCACAATTACCGTGTATAGCGATCCGAAAATATTGGCATAATGGTCGGGCTGCTCCTCAAAAGTCAAAAATTTCTGCAGCAAATGGTATGAGATGGTGTTACGAGCGATGCCACTGGTCACTGGATGACTGAAAACCAGTGATGAGTCACACTGTACCCTGGGGAAATACCATGGAAGTGTTTGGGTTTGCTCATTGCCACGAGAGCGTTACACCGTTATGTGCAGTGCCAACACTGAAGTACAGAAGAAGTGGTGTTACAGTATGGAGGAATCTTCATGGTTAGGATGTGGTCCCCTTATTGTCCTTAAGTTGCCTTTAAATGTGGAAAGATATGGACACATTTTACAACATTCAGTACTGTATGCAGTAGAGGACCGATGATCACAACGACAGTGCTCCCTCTCACTAAGCATCATCTGTGATGCAATGGTTTTTGGACAATTACGATTCTGAAACGGATTGGTGTAACCAGATTCCTGATCTGAACCCTATGGAACACTTTCGGGGTAAGTTAAAACGCCGATTTCACTTCAGACTCCAGCGTCTTACATTATTACCTTCTCTGGTTTCAGCACCTGAGGAAGTATGGGCTATCACTCCGCCACAGACATTCGTGATACCTCATTGAAAGCGTCCGCAACAGAGTACAAGCCGCAAAGGCGAATGGTGGGCACAAAGCATATACAAGTCTACTAATAGGCGTCCGGATACTTTTGATCAGGTAGTGTATGGGAAGAAAACGCCGCAGAACTGGAGGAAAATTATACTCGTATACTGCAATTCAAATGCCAGAAACCTGGGACATAAAGCAGGTAAAGAAAGCTTGGGAAGAACATCAAAGGAAAGACGTATCATTACACAGTTATGTAATCAAATGGTTCAAATGGCTCCAAGCACTATGGAATTTAACATCTGAGGTCGTCAGTCCCCTAGACTTAGAACTACTTAAACGTAACTAACCTAAAGACGTCGCACACATCCATGCCCGAGGCAGGTTTCGAGCCTGCGACCGTAGCAGCAGAACGGTTCCGGACTGAAGCGCCTAGAACCGCTCGGCCACAGTGGTCGGTCAGTTATGTAATCAGTTAATTACCGCGCGTGATCTTGCCTGTGTCTCGATCTGATTTTTCTCTGTTACTAGAAACTAATTATGATAAAAAAGTTTTCAGAGAAGAATTAACATTCTGCTTCAAAGAAAGATAACCCATGTGTTACATGAGCTGCAAACCCGATAGTGTCCTAGTGCTTTGTTCTTATTATTTTATTAATAAGTGAAGTTATACATATTCCTCTTCACTTTCATGAAAGAGAATATATATGTTGTGGTGTTGACGTAGGAAAACTATTTATTATCTGTGGCTCCATAAGCAAGCTGCATTACATAATGAGGAGAGTGCTATTGACTGCAGTATGCCCCTGGCAATATTGATTAACCTTTACCTTTTTCGCTGTGCATCAGCAATGAAAACTGTTAGCGTTGTTTGTTTCAAGACCAAACACAGTCTGTGTAGAGCACTGGGTCGAGCATCTCCTACAGAAAATTTATTTCTTTATACACTGCGGATATATAAGTAACTCTGTTACCTTGAAAATAAAGCAGGTTAAGAGTTTTTAAATAATTGTTACTCTTTAAAGTTGTGTCGATGTTCAGAGAAATGATTTTCTGATTTTTAACATATTATTACTTACTAATTGAATTTACCTACATATGAAGTTCACTACCTAATAGGTACCCACTCGAACTTTTCTTCAGTTTCTACTACTATCTGAGGTTACATGATTACATGTGTTAACCATATAATCGTGTTATTGCAACTTTTTTTAACAAGGTATTTCTTTTTAATTTACAATAACTGAATTTAACTGATTAAAAGTGAGAAAAGAAGAAATTACTGTGCAAGTGTTTCAAATCAACAAATACTCAGTATTACCGAATGTTTAATCAAAATACATATGAGCCCATTTTGTGGCCTATACTATGATAGTGTTCCAATGCTCACAGTTTTCTGCGTTATTTGTACCTTTCTTCTCTCCTGTAACACTATACATATTTTACAGTCCCACTAATTCCTTTTGCGTCTTGGTGAATATCTGATGTCTATAAGAGTAAGACCACCATTCCTTGCACAATGTGAGATTAATGTAACCAGCTAGGAGGATCGACATAACCTTCTGTATCACGAAAGTTCCTTGGCAATGGCTGTGGTACATTTCTTGGATGTCAGATTCCAGATGAACTGATGAACGATCTTGCGAAACATGTAACGCTGTCGTCAATATGATTAATCCTCAATATGAGATAAAATCCAAAGTTTTATGTGTAGTATTTTACATGAACATTCCAAATGTTTGAATAATTGTTGGATTACTGATAAAAGAATCTGACCACCAAACACTTCACTTTGTCACTTTTTACACTAAAAGGAAGATATACATTTTTCCACAAAAAAGGAGTAAGTTACCCGTTTCGTGCCACATTAATATCACGTCAGAAGGAAGAGCATGTTCTGGGCATCCTGCGTAACAGAGTTGTGCTTCAGTACTGATAACATTTGCATTACACTGTGATAGTGGAATTGCTCGGAAACTGGAAACGTACTCGACAGCTGAAGTTCACGTTCAGTACGCTTATTGCGGAGAAAACGTCTAAATTGCACGTAACCTCACAGTGAAATTCTTGCGGTAAGTGGAGGAAGCAAGCAAAATCGCCGTAATTGAATAGTGCCAACAGTTGGATCCAGGCCCCACAGACATTTATAATACAGGTAGAGGATGGAGGCCATCGACAGTCAAATGGCCCACAGAAAACAATGCCCAGGGAATCTACTAACTGATTCTAAGCAACAGCAGATTTTCAGACCGTGAAAAACTTCCCACCGTGGCTTTCGAATGGCTGTAATGTTTAAGGAGCGGATTTCTGGCATCGAGGAATTGAACGATTGTTAGAATGTTTCGATCGCTGATTTCAGAGACCTGGTGACTACGTGGAAAGGTAGTATCACGTACCGGTGGCACATTGAGATGTAGTACAACATTCTATAAAAGTTACACGACTTGCCACAATAATGTGTTTCAATTCCGTTCACACGAAGAAAATTATTGTTCTTCAAGGAATGGTAATAAAATATCACTTTGTGTTTCTTACACAAATACATTTCTGTAACTCAGTTGTCAGTTTATAAATAAAATCACTCAAAGGAATCTCTGGCAACCGTCATTCGAATAGCGTATCTACATGACCTAATATTCCGGTGACTCACAATATTTCTTTAATTTAGTATTTCAGTCATATTTTGTACCAAAAAATATCATTGACCACCAATATACTCTTTTCTTTCACTAAGTCTGTACTCAGGACAGAGAAGAATATACTGTATTATAAGTCACTGCTCAGAAATAGGATGACAACTTCAACATACTGCATTGATCTAGCCCTGGCATACAGTTTTTGTCAGTTGATGGCCATTTAACCTGAATGTTCAAATCTGGACAGTTGGCAATATTGTAGCACGATGTTACCATACAGGCTTTGTAGTTATCTATCAGTATTGTCCACCTCTATCTTGCTAACTGTCTACGTAAATATTTTAGTTTACCATGTAGGATTGAGTTAAGGAAGAAAGTGAGAGACTTGGATTGTCAGTTAACAAGAAAAAAGACCAACATCATGATAACTGACAGAGATGATTCATTAACAGCTACTAATGGCTGGCCGAAGTGGCCGTGCGGTTCTAGGCGCTGCAGTCTGGAACCGCGAGACCGCTACGGTCGCAGGTTTCGATCCTGCCTCGGGCATGGATGTGTGTGATGTCCTTAGGTTAGTTAGGTTTAACTAGTTCTAAGTTCTAGGGGACTAATGACCTCAGAAGTTGAGTCCCATAGTGCTCAGAGCCATTTGAACCATTTGAAATGCTACTAATGTGCTGTCACACTAAGAAGAAGTTCATCACTTTCTCTACCTGGGCCCAGTGGTTTAGAAAGAGGGTGGCTCTGCACTAGAAATACGACCTAGCATTATTCTGGGTAGGACTGCTGCATCTAAACTGACGCTGATTTGGAAGGAATGAGTCGGAACAGACATACTGAATTGAGAGTGGTGAATTCTCTTGTGTTTTCAGTTTCCTTTTATGACGCTGAAACATGGACAATAACTGAAAGGGACCGCAAAAAATTGATGCTTTTGGAACATGGACATATGGGAGGTTGCTGGGAATATCATGGATGAACAGACAGGCCAATAAATAAATCCGTCAGGAACTCGGAGAAGAGGTCTCCCAGTATTTATTTACAGCGCATCGCATAAATCGACGACGCGAGAATAACTTGCAAAAGATGATCATCCAAGGCAAAGTCGAAGGTAAAAGGTTGCAAAGAAGACCACTGAGACAGTGGATAGTCCAGGTAACGCAGAAGACCGTTAAGGGGATTGTGTGACGGATCATCAACTTTCAGCTGTGAAAGACTGACTGTTGATCATGTCATATAAAGTAAAACGACTTACTGTACTGACTAAAAAATAAATGTTATATTGTTGAACATAGAATTTATTTTTTGCTCGCTACACTTTTGGGATGTGCTGTTCATTTTCCAGCTACTCAGTTATTGAGATGTTGGATTTTAGTTGTTTTGTCCATGTACTGGGTGACGATGATATGCTAGATATATGCACTACATACATTTCAGAGACGACGATGATGATAGCTCGATCCATGGACTAAATACACTTCAGAGATGTTTTGAACATTCTCATTGTCACGTTTACCTTTAATAGCAGGGGGCACAGTGGTTTCAACAATAATAACTCCCTGCAACAGCTGACGTAGTTTTGTGATTGTGGCAGAGCTAGCTGTGTTCTTCACCGTAAAATGTGATGTCCCATTAACGCTACAGCCTAACGTAAGAGTGCTGGAACTGTGATTGCGATTTATAATCCTGAAGCTAGTGAAGTCTCTGTACTGAGCGGGACAGTTGCAGCTTTGTCATCTGCTGCTGCGCTGGGGGAAGAAAGAAGATGGCGGACAGATGGCTGCCGGGATGCGCCGGCTATAGTGCGTCCATCTGGTGTGGCGGTGTGCTGCTGAGTTGCTGCAGGTGGACGTGACGTCAGTCCCCTATCATGTGATGTGCACTGTCTTGGGCGTTATTTAAAGTTAATATAATCTGCTAATGACAAAGACATTTGGAACACATGTCAGTCACTGCATGAGTTTAACTGGTAAGCCAAATGTCCGATCTGCTAATGCTGAATTTTTCGTATTCTGTAAGGGAAAAAGAGACTGGTGGTACTGCTGCTATGCTGGGCTATGGAAAGTAGAGAGTTAGTTCCTGAGGTGGAAACCTTTTTATGGCAGGTAAACAGTGGTCCAAACATATATTTTGCTGCGCTTTGTTGCAGATTAGTGAATGCAGTAGGCGGGATACATTACCCTTACATTAAAATTAACCAAAAGAGACAGATAAGACTGGATAACAGAAAAGCATGACAGAGCAAAACACACTATACATTTGCAAAATTTCACTTAGTAATTAATCATGGGTACACTTATCTGTAATACAGTGTACTGTCTCAAAAGCATGAATAACCACCTTTTGCAGAATGGAACACTGCGAGACACGCACAAAAGGAGACAATAAGTTTCTGGAAGGTACCGCACGGATGTGGAGGTATGTCGACGTCAATGGCTTGGCCAGATGCGTTATGTTTTTTAGCTGAGGATCCATGGTGTGAACAGCCCAATCGAGGTGGGCCCACCGATTCTCCACTGGGAGCATTTGTGAGAAAGGGAGTACGGTAAACTCATTCTGTTCCTCTTCAAACCATGCATGAACACTGTGAGCTGTGTGACATGTTGCAGTGTCCTGTTCGTAGATGGCATTCTTCTGAGGAAAATTAAACTGCATGTAAAGTTGGACTTGCGCCCCAAGAACAGATGCGCACCTATGTCGACCCATTGTACGTTCCAAAATGACGAAATCCTCCAGGGTACATCACAAAACACTACAAGGCCAACAATTCTTGCAGGGTGTTCGATTTCCGATGTTTAACACCATACACACCAATGACTATCTGTCTGATGGAGCATAAAGCATGACTCATCTGAAAAAGCCACCTGTCGCCACTCGGCAATGTCCAGTTGTGGTACTGATGGTTTATAAATTCCAGTCATCATCAACAATGAATAGCAGTCAGCAGTATGGATTCATGAACCAGGTGCCTGCTTGGGAGACCCATATGCAGCAAGGTTCAATGAGTGGTCATTGAAGAGATGCTGTTGGTAGCCCCTTTGTTCATGTGGTCAGTCAGTTGCTCAAAGTTCCACGTCTGTTTACCCAAATGTATCCCAGCAGCTGTCATTCAGCCCCATCATCTATGGCCTGTGGTGAACCACAGTTGGCTTGGCTTCATTTTTGGGTATTACCATTTCGCTATGCGCTCTGTACTTTAACCAAAGCAGCATGTGAACATTTTCCAAACATAGCCATTTTGGATATGCTTCCACCTTTGGCCCGAAAGGCATTGTTAATTCCTTTTGGGATATCAGATAAATCACTCCATTTCCACACTATAACAGCGACTGAACTGTTTATAACATCCCCCAAACACGCTTTATATACTCTCCACTGCTATAACTCCCATCTACCTTCTGTGAGTGGTTACTGCACATTGATGTCAAATACAGGCAGTGGTCACAGTATGGTCTGGCAAAAATGTACTTTTTCCAGCCCCTGCTGTATAGACTTCCCTGCACGACATTCATGTTGTGTGGGAGATTATCAACCTGCCAAGTTAACCCATGCTCGGCAGCCTACAAATCAGGAACAAGAAACAGTTTCCAGGCTTCAACATGTAGCCTACCCTTCGTGAGAGATATGTTGACACAGTAGCCTGGCCTGATTTATTATCCTGCTTTACGCGGCGACCTCAACTTCAAGGGCAAATACATTATTTTCAGGTGGCTGATATGTAGCCTGTATTGTGGCAGGTATGTTGTGGGGTCATATGGGCCTACTTTAGTGAATGGTATTGCTATGCTTACATGTGTCAAAGAGCAAGACTGGGGACAGGCTGAGATGGATAGAGGAGGCGGTGGATAAAGGGAGGGGCTGAGGAAGTGGATAGAAATAGGGGAACAGGGGGCGATGCAGGAGGCAGATGGAAGGTGTAAAGCTGTAGCAGAGAGGTAGAAAATGATGAGGGGTGCTGGAAATGGAAAGGCAATAGGGGGAGGAGGTTACATTTGGAGGAGGGTAGGAGGTGTGGTCAGAGAGAAGAAGTAGATCAAATGGACAAAGATAGTTAGAGGAAGAGATGAACAAACAGGGAAAGTGAGTGGGAGGAGATAGAAAGAGAGGAGAATGAGGTGGACTGACAGAGGGCAGAAGAGGAGGACACATGGAGGGAGGAGGAGCGTTTGGTATTTGTGTCAAGTGCATACATGGGCAAGGCCAGTGGGAGTCCGATGTGTGATCGAAAATTCTGGTTTCAGTTCAGATTGCCAACTACTGATGAATGCCAAATGATAACATTATTGAACCTGTTATACAACCTTTGCATACCAGTGAGTGAGCTCTCTTCCGATCTGAGGTTCATGTGCCCTGTGCCAGTGACACTTTTTGTCACCTCAGTGTATGTGAATGTGGATAACTCCATTTGTTTTGTCTATTCTAAATGAACTGTAGCCATCCTTAAGCTGACGAGCCTGAGCAGAAAGCACAAGTATAGACTATCGGATCAAAAGTTTCTGAACACTTATTAGTGGTCATTAATACAGGGGGTTGACACCAAACTTCGCCTTTATGATGTACTGAATTGGTTGGGAACTCTTTCACTGCGTTGTATGAAACTGAGTGAAGGAGGAGTAGTCCTCTATTCCTCAAGAGTCCCAACCAGAGAAGGCAGTGATGTTGTACACTGGAATTTGGAGTGAAGACAAGATTCTAACTCATCTAGAGGTATTCCATTGGGTTCAGGCCAGCGCTTTGGGCATGCCAATCTATTTCAGGAATTACAAACCATTGGCTCACAGATGCTGCTTCATGACAGGGTGCATTGTCATGCTGACATAAACAATCATCGTCTCCCCATTGTTTTCCTATTTTTCTGTTGAGCTCAGTACCCAGTGTTTAAAATGAGATCATATCCTTTCATATTAAATGAAACAAGCCACGCGAAAAGTCCCCATACCGTCATGCCAACTCCAACATAATTATTTTTAATTTATTGGCTTCCGAAACGTCCCATACAACCTCCTGAACACAAGATATGATCCAGAACAGTTGCTTTTGACAATTCATATTACACGTGAGTTTAAGTCCTAGCCTGGAACGAAATCACATAAGCTTAACAAAGGGCGAATTCCGACATCAAACACATTTTACAACCACAGCCTACTGGAAAGAGTAAACATTCCTCCATACTTCGCTGTTGGCACTATACACGACGGCAGCCAACGTTCTCCGGGTGTTCCCTAAATCCTCCCTTCGGATTACCACACGGTAGAGCAACATTCGAATCAATCGATTCCACTCATTAATCGCCCATTTCGCTCTCTTTTCATAGTATCCCGTCGCTTAACACTAAAAAGAGAAATTTATGGTTTATGAGGAGCTGTACGATTATTCTAACTCATTCTCTTTAACTCCGTGATCACAGCAGTTGTGTTAGCTGGATGACTGGTGGCACTTCCTGTTCCAGCGTAAGGTCAACCGCTGGCATGACAATCAAGAATGGAAGAGCAGACAGGGCTGTGAGATGACGTCAGCCAATAGTACACTGACGGACCCCTCTGTAGGGTGACACTGAGACAGGAGCGGTCTCTACACGAAGAGAAAATAAGCGCCGCGGAGGCTAGCCTCGGCCAGAGTTGAAGTCCAGCCGACCAACGAATGCTACAGCAGTGACTTACAAACTGATGTGGTTCACTTGTATTACGAATTGTATATACTGAAGAGCTTGCTTATGTTTGTCTGTCGCCCGCTGCTTGCGACTGGGCTATATCTCACAGAGTTAAGTACTGTAATCATTTTCTTTTGTAATGAACTCCATTAATACGATTTGCTGGAATTGTTATCTAGCGTTCTGAGAAAGCATCTTTATCAGGCACTCTATATAAGACGAGTGGAGCAGAACTTAGCACTGCTGACGAGGTGTACCATCAGATGACAGCCACCCCTGCTTCTCTGTTCTGACTTTACGTGGGCTGTTGATTTGCTGGCTACTTAGTTCTCTCTTGTCTTTTCTTTACAGGGTGTTTACTTGCTTTAACAGTCTCTTTTCGTGTTTTTGTTAATTATTGTTGTCATGTGGACGTTGCAGAAATTTTCTTCGCTTTTGTACTTATTTTTCTTGCTTGCCTTTCCTGTTTGTTGCAGTTGTCTCTTCCAACATGCCCACTGCACCCATCCCACCCCCTGTTCAGGCACTACAGCTGCAATCATTAGATGCAATGCAGCAAATGCAGATGTTTCATATTCAGATCTAGCAAATATCCTCTCTGCTGTACATGATACAGCAGCTCCTGGCGAACCAAACTACTACTGCAGCACAAGCAACATACATAGCAGCTCCAAGTGCTGTACTGCCTTTTAGTTAGTTTCATGAACAAGAAGAGGAATGGCTGGAGTGATTGCAACAGTTTGAAGCCCACATGCTTGCTCAAAATGTACTGAGTACTGTGAAACTGCCTTATTTATTGTCCACAGTAGGAAATGCAGTGTTATGCCTCAATCAAAAACTCTTTCCTAACGCCATTCTGAGTGAACTTTCATTTGATCAGGTTGTGCATTAGTTAACAAACTATTATGACCATCACATGAATGTCGTAGTGCCTAGGTACCAATTCTTTAATTGCAAGAAATGGTCAGAGCAAATGTACCACAAGTGGGTAACAGATTTGCATTGCGTGATGAGTGAGTGCAAATTCAGTTGCGCATTTGGTGCTTTATATTCAGATGTTATGTTGCGTGATGCAATCGTGTACAATGTAATGGATTTCAAACTCAGAGATCAGATTCTGAAACAGTCAAATCCACTATTCCAGCAAGTAGAGAAAATACTAGATCAGTACGATTCAGGTGCCCTGTCAGCTGACAAGTTTGAGCAGCCAGCAATTTGTCGAGTAGAGTCGTATCCTGCTTGCAACTGGCCCATTTGGTAGCAACAGCTTGTGCACACCGCGCCATGTAAACAATTCTCCAAGCCGTGTCAACAGCTATGTAAACAGGTGGCTACATAGGCGAACACAATTAAGTCATGCCCGCAGTGCTGTTCACGGCACAAACTCCAAGACTGCCCGTCCCAACAATCACAGTGTTACGCTTGTGGCAAGAAAGAACATTTACAATCTGTATGTTTGAAGCAGAACAAACATAAAAATTCGGCCCACTTAACAAAAATCTGGTCATGGGGCCCATGTGAGTAATGCAGTGTACTGAAAGCCTGCAACAGGCATTATTATAACTATCAAGCGAGCAGTTTCTTCAGTGCTATGCCAGTCCAACAAACTCTATGTTCGTTTGCTGGTTTGTGGTAAACGTGTGAAATTTCAGTTGGACATGGTGAATCTGTTACATTGCTGAATCATGACACATATGAACTGTTTGGCTCCCCACGCCTGTCTAAAACTAGCACACACCTGACGGCTTATAAAGGACAAAACATCCCAGTTCTTGGAAAATGGACGTCAGATGCCATGTATTGCTCGCATACATGAACAGTGACTTTTATATTGCTACAATCACGCCATTGTGAGAACATATTTGGCCTTGATTCGTTTGGCTTTAACATTCAGGACAATGTGTTGTCAATGTCTGCATTCAATGCAAGACATAGTGTAGCTATGTTGCTAAAAGGCTTCTGATAACTCTTTTCAGAAGGTTTAGGGAAAGCTAACAACTGTGTTGCGCATATTACGCTCAAAGTCAACGCTCAGCAGAAATTTTGCGAGGCCAGAACTGCTCCCTTTCTTGCATTACAGGACAAAGTCGCCTTTAACAATCAGTGGTATATTCCATTCCTAGTCAGTGATTACTGATGCTATGTTTTAATTATGAAACACAAATATAGTTAGACTGCATTCACAAAGTCATATAGATAAATTTGAGCACTCAAAACCAGCCAAATTTTAATGTTTACAATTATGTTCAAATAGAGAACAATATCATGTCTGAATAATAAATAGGAGCACTGGAGCAGATTTAAATTATTGTAGCTGACTTAAGTGTGAACATGTACTTCACTTTCACAGTAAGCAGAAAGCAACCAATCAAGCAAATGACATAAGGTCCCATTACTGTTATATCTCAGTTATGAAACCTTAGCACTCACATTGTGAACACATTTGGATACTATTTGATACAAGAAAACTGTGTGCTCACTGTGGCCCTATCAAAAGCAATATGCAGTAATTGGGCAAGCACACCACCTACAATAGATCTGCCTCTACTATATGTAAGGGTCGGTTGTGGACTGCTGCTTTCTGCCCCAAATAACATTTAAACAATGATGTGACTTAGCACAATAGTTAGTAAAAAGTTAATATGATTTACCACAGGTTTACCAAAATACATTTAAATTCAGATAGAGGGATTGAAAATTATATGAGTTATTGGATACCAAAGGACAGTGACAATGAATAATACACAGGTTTCAATTCAACTTATAAATTTATTGCAAGTAATACATCCACAAAAGTTTGCCATTCAATGCTAAATAGAATTACCGTAATTACTGATATTAATCGGTCGACAGAGCGGAAAAAGGAAGCAGAGCGACATATAAAAGTTCCCGACACTAACTAGTTTCACAGTTCGTAGGGCATAAACAATAGATCTAATCATTTTCAATGTCCACAAAGGCCGATAAAAATTATCTAAAGGATCAAGGTATTTCATTCATTGCCATCAGCTCTACTCCTCACTCCATGTCGTCATACGAAAATCACATAAAGTCCACATAATACAGTTATATCGAGCAACTTAACACACGGAACTCGACAATCGCCCAATCTTATGTAGCTTATAGACAATGAGCACCAGACCCAAGGCAGTGGGGCACACTCTGCTCGCTAGTTCCAGAACATGTGCACATGTTCAGCCACTGCATCTAAAGTTGCTACTTTCCCAGGGCCAACTTACCAAAGTGATACACATATATAGAGATGGGGTGTACATTACACATATTTAAAATCTTATACATTAAACTATTTATGTCAATATCTACATTTTATTCTTTTAATTTATTGTTCTGAAAGCATTCTGAGAGAATGTAAAACTAGAGATTCTATTTATATAAATTTTTACATCGTTGTCCCTACTGAAAGGTCAACATGCCAAAACTAATTGGTAGTGTGCATGCAAGGACTTTTTTTGTGCACCACTGAAGTGAATACTGCAAATAACATATTTAACAATTTAGTTCCATGCATTTTGCACACCCATGCTTGCTCAACATAGAGCTGAAATCATTACTTATCCATTGGTGAGTCATAAGAATCAATAATTGCTGCTTGCTTACAGATAAATAAACTTTTAATCTATAATAACTTCTAAACACAAGGTTGTACAAATACAGTGTCAACTGGATTGAGATCTGGGGCACTACCGATTTCAGTTACATATGTATATTCTTGATAGACCTGTTGTAGGCATTTTTGAGTATTTCAGTGAATCTTCGGTGATTTCAATACAGCACTTTGAGTGTCCAGAACATCTTGGCGTCATTCCCTCTTGCATGAGACCTTTCCCACGAGGCACACTGGCCTTGGAATTTTCCCAGTGCTGAACTCTGCCTGCACACCTGCTGGCCTTGGGTCACTTTGTCCACACTGTGGCCAATGCTGGACTGTTGCGATCGTTGTCATTTATGGCAGCGTTGGCATTGCCCAATATTTGCCATCACCTCCCTTCACAGATATTTCGAGCAGCAATCCCTCAGGTATGGCTATTACTTCCCCATACTCATCATGTCTGCTTTCAAGCCACCCTCTCTGCATCTTAC
The DNA here is from genome assembly GCF_023864275.1 of Schistocerca cancellata. Lineage (NCBI taxonomy): Eukaryota > Metazoa > Arthropoda > Insecta > Orthoptera > Acrididae > Schistocerca > Schistocerca cancellata. The sequence goes on from NC_064627.1 coordinate 456,840,249, forward strand.
CTGACACAGTCACTATGTTAGCAGCCTCTTTCTTCAACATTTTGTCTTCTTGAAATCAAGTTAACAAATGAAAATACTAATATAATGACTGATTGTGCCTCCCTATGTAGATGTATTTTAGATATAGTAGTTGTATCTATATCAACATGTTTATAACTTCTGTTCAATTGTATCCAAATATAAAACTTCTTTCAGTAGCTGGAATCTAAATATTTAAAACTTTTGGGAAACTATGTCAATAGTTAATTAGTTCTTCCAAACATAAATATAAATCCATCTTCCCTCCCTCTGTATTTTAACTCTATTTTGCACTTATTGACTGCAATAGAAACAATTGATCACCATGGGAGGAACAGGAAAGCTTATTTAAAAAGATTGGGGTAGTTCATTAAAAGTTAGGGCGCTGCATTTGTGGCTATTTTAATTACATCGTCCAAAAAACAATAAGGATGGAAGAAATGGCTATAAAAATTGTTGAAAAGTGAACGACATACTTCATGTTCATTTACTCACTAAAATTAGATATCCCTTGTGGCCAAAAATACATCAGTAATGTGTTGCAGAGCAATGTATAACACAGAGAAAGAAAATATGGTTACGAAATAGGAAAATAGAGCTGAAATAAAGTTAAATGTAAATGTAGTTTCGGATGACAGAAGAGTCATTTGAGTGATGTTTAATGTTGGCTGTGTTAAGTAACACCCTACTCCCTGTTGATTTGACATTGGTGATCTGAGCTGTAGCCAGCTACTTTCGTCACTAAGCTATTTAGGGACATTGTTGTGAAGCCTGAAATGCTCATTAACTTTTTCAGCTAATGTAGGCTGATTCTCAGCATCCTCTGTACAGGCTTTGGACTGTCAAAGTGATGAAGTATCATGTATCATTTTGCCGTGTTTAAAATCAGCTGAAATAGGCTTCATCATTTTTCTGCAAGAATTTCAGTTGATTGCACATATAACTATAACATAATATCAGCGCCAATAAAGCTGCTTCATTGTACTTAATAACTTTAACTAAATAATCTGTGATGACTGAGTGGTCTTCACAGCTTTTCTAATGTATTACTTCTTAGCACAGTTTTGCAGTTTCAGAGTGTGGGCAACGACTTTCAACCAGGATCTAATGCTGCCAGTCTCTTCATAACTTTTTGCAGCTCTGTCATCCAAATTCAAGCACTTCATCTACTTTTTCTCTCCAAGATTCAACTCGTACTTCACATACATGCAGTTTGTGAGCTCTGCTTCTTTCTTCAAGTACTTCCCAAAGAGGAGATTCTAGGGTGAGGGTTTCCAATACTATTATTTAATTTGTTGGGCTACCCTTCAACAGAACTTATTTTTCGGTGCCTCTTTTCATAGCAGTTCGATACTAGCGTACCCAGTTGTCCACAAAGTAGTCAAAAGAGTCGGAGAGCCTACTGATACCAGGAGCTTGTGCATAGATCTCAACCCATCCGCTACTATCGTCCTCCTGTTTTACAATTGCCAGCGCTGCACACTTGATGATAAGAAGTCTTAAATCTTCGTTATGGCGGTAATCCTCCTTAGGCTGACATCTTGAAGTCTCTTCCACAAGCTCTTCTTCATATTGAAATAACATCCATTTATTTCATTTGAGGGTAAAATTTGACAGAGCGCTGATATCACAGATGCCTCATAATCGATGTTCTCTTCTCTGGGATAGCACTGAGTAATAGTTTGTTTAATCAGAAGAAACAGGCAAACTATATGTCTTTCTTCTTATTAGGGACGCATGCAAATACAGCAGAATGAATATTCGTTTCAAAACTCTGGCCTACTAAGTCTGCATGAATGGTATGCCGCTTGCTGCAGCTCTTAGACGCTCCACTCTTAAAAATAGGAACATGTTTTAAAGCTTTCCTTTCCTTTTAGTAAAATTTTTTATTCTCCCCTCTAATCTATCGTGTTTTAGAAGAAAACTACTGCAAGCTCCCATTCTTGAGATACCTTCATGAAGTTCAATTTCACAAGAGTTCTTTGGCTTTTGTTGGTTTCTTCACAATTGACTGTGCTGAAGACAAAGCTTCTCTTTGTAGATTCTTAGTTAGGAATCTTTCTAACAAAGTCGTAACCATTGTTGTGAAGATTTCCCAATTTCATCCACATACTAACTATATAGTTCCCTCTGGAGCCCTCTTCTTCGCCAACTGTCACTGCAGCATTATGTGATCCACAGAGAAATTGTGATATGTTAAAGAGTTCTTTGTGCTTCGAATGTATTTAGCAACGGTCTGGTGGCTGGCATAAGCAAAGCGTCATTACAATACCTTCTTCAGATTACTTCACTTTACGGTATACATAACCACTGTAATGAACGAAATGTCTGCCTTGGTCGTTATAATAACGACCATACAGGTGGTGATACTAGGAACTTCCGAATCAAAGTTAGCATAAGGACTTGCGTTTCAACCAGTGTCACATTATCCCTTCAGAGCAGGTAAATCTGTGTGTGTCTGGGCAGTGTCGAGTGAAATTCCATAGCTGGGTATCAGGTGAGGAGGAATAGACCAGGGCACCAACCATTCAGAGTAGGTAAAACCGTAAATGTTCAGGCTCACAAGTATATGTGTTCGCTAGTGTCCGGACACCGTTATGGTGCTGTCCAGCCCACCTGATTGCCCCTCGCCCAGCCTCACATGACAGCAAACCACCTCACTGCTGCTCACCTCAATACTGCACTAACTATCTGGCAAAGCTGATCATAATCTCACATAATTACTTTGACTATTTTCATTTGAAGTAAATAGAACACATAGTCAAAAAATGAAATATAGGGTGTAAAAACTAGTATCATCAGATATACAAAATCATAATTATTATGTTATTTGAGATATGCCCATGAACAACATATTGTTGGAAAGAGCAAACTCTCGAGTTTTACATGGTTCCCACTAGGAAGCATCAGTATGCGCCCATTTCAGTTTTAGTAAAAAATGTATCGGGATAACAGAAAGCATTTAGTGTTCTACGATTTGCGTCATGTGGGTCAATAATAACTGTTCAGCATGATTTTCATAATAGGTATGGTGTGGATACTCCTACAGCACTCAGCACTAGATGATGGCATGAATAACTCCGACAAACACGTTGTTTGTGTAAAGGCAAATCTCTGAACCACCCCTGAGTGTCTGAAAGAGACGTCGAGCGCATCCGCCATAGTTTCACAAGGGGTCGGCAGAAATCCACTCGCCGTGCAGGTCGACGGCTCAACGTGCCCTCTGTGTCCCTCTGGCGTGTGTTGGGTCGACGTTTACGCGTGAAACCATACAAAATTCAGCTCCTGCAAGCTCTTCGTGAAGGTGAAAAACAGAGTTCTGTAATTTCGTTAGTTTTCTTCCACACTTAGTGTTTCGTGACGAGACAACATTCCATTTAAATGGGAAGGGAAACCGTCATAATGTGAGACTATGGGGTACAGGACAACAACATGAAGTTGTACAACATGAGGTGGACTATCCATAATTTAATGCGTTTTGTGCAGTTTCATACGAAAAGGTGTATGGTCCATTTTCATTTGCCAAGAACATTGCTACAGGCAGCACATATCTCGATATCTCGACATGCTTGAGAACTTTCTTTTCCCACAGTTGGAGACTGATTCGAATGTGGCCGAGCGGTTCTAGGCGCTACAGTCTGGAGCCAGGCGACCACTACAGTCGCAGTTTCGAATCCTAGTTTGGGCATGGATGCGTGTGATGTCCTTAAGTTAGTTAGGTTTAAGTAGTTCTTAGTTCTAGGGGACTGATGAGCTAAGAAGTTAAGTCCCATAGTGGTCAGAGCTATTTGAACCATTTTTGAACTGATTCGAATGACTTCATTTAGTATCTCAAAGTGTGGAAATTTTGAAATCAGAGGACTGCTGAACAATGGATCAGTCACACTGGACCAAATGATTCACCCTTACATTACTGGCCTCCAAGGGCACCATACCTGACTATATGTCATTATTTCATTGTCCAGGTTTATAAAAACTCTGTTTATGTGCCTCCATTACCAACAACAATGGATGAACTGAGATGTTGTTTAACAGCAGTTGAGAAAACTGTAACTCAAGAGATGCATGCTGCAGTGTGGGGACAATTTAAATACCACTTTGACATATGCTGCGCATCTCAAGGGGAGCATTTTGAACATCTGCAGAGAGGTATGAAAAAGACTCTTTGAGTTTCCCTTTCATCAAAAATCAGTGTACACGTTTATTAGTTTCAGAAATATGAACATGCTAAATTGCATGTTTCTTTTTGATACACCTTGTATTATACAGTACCAAGCAAATTTTAAATTGATAAGTCTGCTTGTCCAAACATCTTTTCAGACATCATTAAGTTTTGTAACACGTTCACAACACTAAATTTTCAAACTTAAAAAGATTCAAATTTTTGTAATTGAAAACACTAAATTTTCAAGCTATTAATGAAGTTAATTTTCTGTGAGTGAATAATAAGTTAAATGCTTTTTTTACCACATATAATTATATATAGAATTGTATCATTTGGTACACTTTCATCAAAATATACACATAATTTCATTGCCATTTTGAGTACTTTAAACATTTATTCTTCTAAAATTCTGGACTTCATCAGAAGTAAAAAATCTAAAATTACATCATGCAATGGAGATTAATAAAACAATAGTACCAAAGGCGTCGTCAACAATTGTTTTATTAATCTCCATTGCATGATGTAATTTTAGATGTTTTACTTCTGATGAAGGTGTATTTATATATACTGGAGCCTTGGTCAATAATTTTATTAAATCTTTATCCTGCAACTGTTTTGGCTGTCATCCTTTACCATGAAAAATTTCAACAGTTGCTGTTTCAGCCATGTTTAAAATCTTGAAATTAACATTACTGTTTAATTGTGTTATTCTTTCAAAACCTTTAAAAGAGTGATAAGCTTTTAAAACGTTATTTGGTGGGACAAGTGTCCATAATTTTTTAGAACAAATTTCATTTCTTCCATTTTTAGATATATATTTTGTAATTTAACATGATTGAATGAAACAGAATCACTTAACTTATTTTCTCGATAAGTTTGGAAAGCAATGAAAATAAATTGAGGCATATCACATTCAACAGAATTATAATTATTAATAATATGTACTTTAAAATTTCTGTTTCCATTTAATCCAGCAATATAAATTGTTTGTAGTTCAAGTAAGATTTTTGAATTTTTGAATATTTCAATCCTTGTTGTAGTTCCAGTGAATATTCTGGTTCACATTTAACAACAGCAACGCGAGTTTTCAAATGTTCAGCAACAATTGTACCTTCTTTTGGAAGTGCACTGTTATCATGACAACTAACTCACCTAAGAATAGAAACTTTTTAGTCCTTTTTTGAAGTCCAAGTGAAAATTACTCTTAAATCTCCTTTCCACATAATTTCGTTATAATCTACAAATAAAGCCACCAAATAATTCTAGTGGATAAAAATATGTCATTTTGTTTGTTTCCAGTTTTGAGGTTGTTAAGAATTTGCCCTTCTGTAGTTAATTCATTTAATAGAGACAAAGTAAATTGAACAAGAGTTGATGAACAAATAAAAGGATGTTCTACTCTGGACAAAATATTTTTTTCTTTTTTTAATGTAATAGCATTGAACAACTTTAACACACATACCAATTAGTGTAATATTTGATTTACAATAAAATGCTGCAAAATCTGTTCTATGTGTGTGAATAAAATCAAATGTCACATGTAGTTGTGAATAGTTAGGATGAACTCAGCCATCACCAATACTGATATTAATTTCTGTTTCCTTCTTTGGAGTATTCTAATACTTTTTCCTTTTCTCACCAACAGGAAATGAGTAAAATTGCTAACTCTTGATTTCCTTCATAATTTATTAAGGAAAAAATTACTCATACATTTTCAAAATTACTGTTACACAAGCACCTCTCATGTCGACCAAATTATGATTTTCATCAGATAATGTTATTTTAAAATTCTGCATAGTATCAGTAATTTGTTAAATTTACAGGGTAATTTGAATTATAATTTATTGGGACTCCAAATTCAGTATTAGTTTCATGTGAAGCAATAATATAGGTTTTCTATAAGAATTATCATTGCATTTAACTAACTTCCCACCAGATTGACCAAGATTTGTATTTTTTAATTAACAGGGAATAATTTTAGGAATATTGTAAGCAAGTGTTTTTTATTAGATTCAATAATTTGATCATCAAAACTTAAAATTTGTTCAGTTCAGTCTTCTTTATCCATATATAATTTAACAATATTTTCAGTAGTAACTTTGTTTAGAATTTTATCTTCCTCTATCTGTATATTACGATTTTTCATTGAATAAATTTTTCCACATTTTTCAAATTATATTGAACAACAGGAATTTCTGCTGCATCCGTAGAGATAAAAAAGTTGCTAAAACAGATTTTTAAAAGTTATTTATATGTTTCTCTTACTGGAACAATTAACCTTTATTTCAGAATAGATAAATTATTTATCAGTTGAAATCATCTACTTATATATGTCAATAAAATTTATGTAACTAAATGACAGATTTGGAACCAGAAATAAGAATTCCAGAAAAGAAATTAAAAAGAAAAACATGATAACTTTTACCAAATTCTATTCAATATCCAACAATAAAAACAAGTGGGTGTAAAAAAACTATGCCAGTGATCAAAAATTTTATTCTACAGCCATTATTGTGAAACAGATTAAATTAATCATTTACATGTTTATTCGAAAGGTTTAGGTAAACCAAAATATCAAAAATTTATAAAAAAGAGTGAAAAATGGAAATAAAATTAATGAACAATCGCTACTTTTAATGAAGATAAGGATGAAGCTATTCTGTTGGATTAATGTGAAAACAATTTGTTTATAATGTTTGATGATTTCATTCTTGGAAACACGGATGTAGTTAGAGACTATTTTACTAGAGCTAGACAAAAAGGAATAGATTGTTTTTATTTAAGGCAAACACATTCAAAAGTAGTTAGTTACACATAATTTAAATGATTTAGGCATTTTTAGACAGAATTATACAAATTTAAATTATATTTAACATAGACTTGTTGGTGGTGATTTGAGATTCTATGATTTTAATGAAATGTGTAGTAAATGTTTGATTAATGGTGAATTTGGTTTTATTATTGTACATAAGAGAAAAAAATTATGATGAAGAATATAGAGAAAAGATTAAGAATTTCTTAAACATTGAACATAAATGTTGAACATAAAAACGTTATACATAAAAGAATAGAACATAAATGTTGATATAAAATGAAAAATTATTATTTTTTTTATTCTTAATAAATGTTTTCAAAATATGACTCATAGGTTGTTAAAAACATTAAATGAAATAGAAAAGTGAAAAAATTAAAAGAAGAGTTTAAGAAATGGAGAAAACAACCAAGAACATAATACAGAAATATATAAAGGAGATCAACCAGTAATATGTGACTGAACAAGTAAAACAAGAAATTGAAGGATTAGGTGATAATGTATTAAAAACAACTGTAGAAAATATAGAAGTTGAAAACAAATAATTCCCTACAATTAACATTATTTAGGAGAATTAAATCACATGCCAAAAATTATATAAAATGATAGTGATAAAAGAGGTTATACATTAAGTGATTCAGAAATAAATAATTTGTTAGATACAACTTTGGGATTGAGACCTATTGATCAATATAAATATGTTGGTAATTTACCAGTTCAATTCAGTTGTGATAAAGCAATTATTGGTAGTAAAGAAAATGAAGCTACATTTGGATTAAAGTAGCTTTTAATTAAAAACTAAATTACTAAGAAGGATTTAGGTGAGGAATTTAATTCTGTTGATTTAATTATGCAAGGACCTTATTCAACTGAAATGCTGTATGTTTTGATAATAATCCAAATAAAATTAAAGCAAGTACAGGAGATAAGTCTAATAATTTGATGAAAACAATTGCAGAAAATTATTTTCCTCGTTTTTCAGAAAGAAATGTTAAAGAATCGTTTCAAACCGTTGTTGAAGGTTTCATTAGAAAATATTCAGAAGAACTAATCCAATATATTTGGATGAATGACATTTGCAATTTAACCAATGGAGTAACAGTAATTCATGGTGAAGAATTAGGTGTAAATAAAATTTATCATAATGAAAAAGTTGGAATAACTCAATTGTTACCAAATAAATTTAGTGATATTGTTATTCCTTATTTAATTAGGTTTTTGAATAATTTCCCACACCCATTTTGGAAAAGTGAAAAAGAATTAGTTCATACATTAATTAATAAACTGCCACTTCAATTATAAATTCCAGGTTATAATTATTGTGACCTTGGAACAGATTAGAAGAAAGGTTAGCTAGAGGTGATAAGGGAAATTATCCATTAGATGGAAACTGTAAAAAACGTGATAAATGAACAACACTGATTCTGCTGATTCGAGAGAGAATCTCCAGAACTTTCAGGAAGGGATTTATTTCTGTTTGGAAAATTGAGAAAGATCTCTCTTTTCTAGAAGAAGAAGATCTATTCTTTGGTGAATTTAGGTTACGGACTGAGCTTTGATTTTATGGCTATAGATGAAGAGGCACTTAATTTTTATTATATTAAGACTCTTAGCTTTTCCTTAGAAATCTTTCAGTTTATCATTTCCAAATGTGACGATATTTGCAACACAACAGTTTAAAATATAAATCTGCAGTATCCTTTCCAACACTGCTCTCTTGTCACTTAGATGTAATATAAACATTTAGTTTACTCTGGACAGTAACCACAATGAACGATTTTTTTTCCGCAAGGTTTCTTTCTTTTTAATTGAAGAACGAAGCACCCTTTTAGGAAACACAGAGTGCAAAAGTTGTGGATAAAACCCAGATCAAACAATTCGTCTATGGCGACAGGAATGGAAAGGCTGTAAGGCGAGAAAACAGGTCGCGCTTTGAATAAAAAAATTTTAAAAACTTGCACCAGGCCAGTGGGTTTTAGGGCTTTATTATTATTATTATTATTATTATTATTATTGTTATTGTTATTATTCCAAGTAAATGTTGTAGGACCGTTACTATTTGTACATGCTGGATGTCCCTTCTAAGGGTTGCCAGGCGCATTTTCTCTTATGTTTCTGCAGAGTTTCGCCATTTTCTTTTTGGAACGTGTAGGTGGTTGTAGTCACATCAAATACTGCTAATCATTCGTTTCATGCGACGCCCAGCGTCGAAGGAATTCGGCTATTTGTTTCCAGTTTCAAACAATATAGTATTCAAATCGGAAGTTTACGTCCCTGTTCTATATAGCCCTAGCAGACTAGAGTGATATCCGTTTTCCGATATATTTTGACAGGACCAGGAAAGCACAAAAGGAGCGACTAAGCAACACGCTTCCTCATGCAGATAGGAATCACTACGTGTCAGGAAGGTGCTGTCGCTAGTGTAGAACTGGTTATCGGCCGTGTTTCACTGCTGTTGTTAATACATGTCGGTAAAACGAATTTGCGGCAGCCCAACAGAACGCGTTTGTAAAACCCCACTTCAAAAATCGCATTTTTTCTAACATGGAACGAACCGAAGCATTCCATCGACGGTGGTCCTCGCATGAAAGATTTAATGAACAGCATGTGTTTGTGCTGACTGCAGCTACATGTTGCAAAACTAAAATGTCAAATATCTGTCGAAACACTAGAGAAAATGCGCCTGATGATTCTTTGGGGAGACATCATGCATATAACCTAGTGTGTAACGCGAGTAGCTACATGTGGCTAATCTGTTGCAGTGTATAAATTGTTAAAAGATGCACAAAGACATGCAAAGGATCAGAGACATGTGCAGCGGTTGGCAGTTGACTCTCAGGTTTAACAAATGCAGCATATTTGGTATAAATAGGCAAAATACGCGTCATTGCATGTTCACTCTATTGTGTACGATGCACTAGAAAGATCACATAAAACTAATAGCAAGTATGATAGGTGCCACACAGATTTAATAGAAGAATCGTTAATAAGCGCAATCAATCGATGGCACAGTTAGTTTACCAAACCATCATTCGACCAATGCTTGAATATTACTCATTAGTATGGGAGTAGTACTAGGAATAACTGATAGCACAAGTAGAGAAGATCCAAAGAGAAGCAACATGTCTCGAAAGAGGTTCGTTTATTAAGGGCAGAAGCGTCCATGAAGTATTCATTCAACTAGACTAACAGATGTTATAAGAGAGGCGTAATGAACCACTATGTGATTTACTGTTAAAATGTCGTGGGCATGCTTTCCTTCAGGAGTCAGTAAGTATATTGCTTCACAACATAAAAGTAAAATTAGAGCTGACTCGGAGGCTTAATGTTAGTTATTCTTCCTACGCGTGACTGGAAACTATATCAAGAAAGAGTGGGATGACGGGGGATGGTTGGAGGGGAGAGGGAGAGAAAGTGGTACTCAAAGACCCTCCACCACACACTGCAACGTAACTTGTCACGAATCTCGGAATTAGGACTCACAAAGGACAGGCTATAAATTTGACATCAATAGTAAACTGCATCAAATACCAGATAAGTTTCGACATTATCAGCTTATGTGATTATTGAAATGTTTGGGACCGTTAGGAGGACTTATGCCGTCATACAGTTTAGAAAAAGCAAGAAGTGTAGAAGAAGGGAACCGGGAGTCAAAGAAAGAGAATTTTTGAAGAAACAGCTAGCTAGAACTATGGGAGAATGTAGAGAAACATATGAAAATTTGTGTTGAATCATTAGGATAATGCAAGTAACGGTTAGCTGAACATAAATTACACTACAAGAAGATGCATGAATAAATACTGAAACAAAAAGTAATAGGGGTAGGAAGTCTAGGTGATCCATGCAACGCGTAAGGAAAGACATCCAAATTCGGAAAAACCTGTTGCTGCCGTTATGGATAAATTAAAAGAAAAGATAGTTAAACGAAAATAAAGGCAGTTGATTTGCAGAACAGTTCATTGCCTAACACAAAGTCACATGTCTTTTGATTAAAAAATGCAATTCACTATCCACTTACGTTCATGGAGAACTTCGATCGTGTGTTACCGACCACTTAATTGATCATGAAGAAAATATCTTTTGTTGTATAACTATCTGGACGGAGTTTATATGTGCATCAAATGTAGAAGCTATCTGCAGTTCGACAAGACACTTCTAGAGCAAAATTAAAGCCAATTAAAAATCTCATTCTCGTATGGGTATAATTACCACGGAAACTACAAACCGTTAAAGAACTTCGCAGAAAGGAAATGTTCCAGAAATACATCAGAAGTAATCGTATGTGCGAATACGGACAAGAATCAGCTGTATATTGGAGTGACAACAATGAAAATTTGTACCAGACCAGGACTCGGACCCGGATTTCGCGAGTGGTTGCCTTGCCATTAGTCTATCTAAGCACGAATCATGGCCAGACCCATACATCGTCAACCATGTGTCTGCAATCTGCACTTGTACATTCATTGTGTACGTTCGGTACAGTGCAGACATTTTAAATGAAAGTCGACTGACAAATACGATGCAGCAGAGCCTGTGTTCTTCAGAAGTACTTTGCAAAGTTTCTTTGGACACGCACGCATGACTGAAGAAACAGGCAAGGCGGCCGCTACAGCCGTTATGAAATACATGAAATATGGACAGTCATCAGATGTATAATGGAATAACGATTGAAAATTTGTGCCAGACTGGGACTCTAACCCAAATATTCCGTTTGTCGTGAGTGGTCGTCTTGTGCGAGCACCGCTCAGGGCCAGACCCAAAGTTCTGTATGTCGTCAACTATCTGTTTATAACCAGCCCTTGCAAATTCATTATGTACACTCCCATACAAGAAGGACATCTTAACTGAAAGTCGATTGCCCATTATCAGCAGGTAAGTACGACATTGCTGTGCTTGTGTGCTTCAGAAGTGTAACGAAAACTTCCTTCGAACACGCATGCATGTGCGAGGGCAAGTTGTAGACACATGGTTCACAATGTATGGAGCTTGGGGTTTAACCATGAGTTGCGCTCGGATACTTAAATTGTAGGCTTGCTTTTGCGATATACGGGAAATCCGGGTTCGAGTCACAGTCCAGCACGAATTTTCATTGTGATCATTCCATTATAGAGCTCTTGATTATCCATGTTCACAACTGCGAATACATTTAATGTAAGACTGAAGACTGTTGCAGACTGCAACTGAGACTGGCAAGTAAGTCGCGTCAACCATCCTCCATTCTATATCGCGGCGGCAGAGGGCACTGGTAGTCGGAGCTGCTGAAGGCATGGCTCAGCAGTTGGGCATCATTGGATCCAACGGTTCCCTGCACGACTGCTATTAGATCTGTCCGAAACGTGCGTTTCCATTGCCAACTTTGAGAGGGGTATCGATCTGTGATTCCACAGATCGTGTAACATCGTCTCCAGCCTTAATGGCATCGATTCTTCGAGAGACAGTGAGTCCAAAAATTGTTTGCAGCTATGCAACATCCAGCTAGGACTATTCCTTGAATATCACATCCCACACAGCTACCAAACTGCAGGGATGGATGAGTGTCATGTTTCACTCGCTGTTCCAATGTGCCCCGATATTTCCAATTGAATTATGTTTGTGTGACTTGGAAGGCTGGTCGAGGTGCGATAGTGTACCTTAGGTTCTTCACCAGATCGGTAACGGATACATGAAGTCACGTTAACATGGATGTTATCGTCCTGGAAAATGGCAGTGTCCACTGGACACTCATCACGAAGATATAGGAAAAATATCATCGCTAGGACACCAAGAAAGTTGAAATAAACATCTGGGTTCATGGTCACGGGATTCTGAATAAGAGGTACTCAAAAATCTCCAAAACCGCTGGCCGCTGTGGCCGAGTGGTTCTAGGCGCTTCAGTTCTGAACCAAGTTGCTGCTGCGGTCGTAGGTTCGAATCCTGCCTCGGGCATGGATGTGTGTGATGTCCTTAGCTTAGTTAGGTTTAAGTAGTTCTAAGTCTCTGGGACTGATGACCTCAGATGTTAAGTAACATAGTGCTTAGAGCCATTTGAACCTATCTTCAAACCGTCGCTTGAGAAACGGGAAAAATGGCGACACTTCAGCCCCACTACATTACTTCCGTCAGCCACTCTCCAGTTTCTGTGTTGTCTAGATCCCTGAGGTTTTCAGTCTTATCTTTCATTGTGAGTAACGCCATTTTGTGTGGTGCCCGACTCCAGATGTCCATTGCAGGCAAAACATTTTACAATGTTTGCTCAGAAACTCGTTGTCATGGACTTGTATTCACATAGTGTGGATTCTATTACAGAACAGAAAGTTTATACGACACTTCACACATCATACACTTATGCAGACCGTACCATTTTTGACTGACAGTAGTAGTCTTCAAACAGCCAGATTATGACATTTCACTTCCTATGGGAACACTTTTCTTCGTCGTAGGCTCCAAGGAAACTTACTAGTGTTGTTTGAAAGATGTAATAACTATGGAGAGGTGCTTTGTGAATATGTCTGTATTGAAAGTTATTATTTCTAACTGATACATTACTGTTCCATGTACCACCAATAACTAATATAAAAATTTGACAATGGTATTCATATTTTCTCGTCTTCCATATCTGATGGAGTGAAGTGCTGTACTTCTGTGGACTAGGGATGTTACAAAATTACCGCAAAGACTATTCACAACATATATGTATCAATTGTCTTACAAGAAGCAGTTGTAAAATTGATTGTAAATAGTCTCAAAACTTGTTAATGGCGTTTGACTTAGTGTTTCCGTTAGTTTGATTAACCATGCAGCTATCGATGTTTCCCTCTTTTTCTTACAACCCAGTGTTAACACCAATTTTATTGAAGTGAAAGACAATTAAGTTAGAAGCTCTGCATTAGAGAATAATTTTTGGTAACCTCTACATCTCACTAATAATTGGAACTGCTTTTGAAATGCTGTTTTTTCTTAACTGCAACACACTGGCACTTAACTCAATGGAATGAGAATTTAGTAATTAATGTAAGTGGGCTATTGTTATGACATTAACGTGATTAGCTTAAAAAGTTAAGTTATGACGAAAATTCCACTTCATAAAGGCCTTACAAGCTGAAGTAGCACTTCCTTACATCTAGATCTGCATGTCTTCAGTGTTCATATCCAATGGAACAGACAGTTGCCATGTACACAATGCCAGCAACTGTTGGGCTATGCAAGTAAATAATGTGAAATTAAACACTTTTTCAGAGTTGTATGAGCGAACCTTCTATGATCTGTGGTTGAAGAAATAACATTTAATTCTAAGATGCTACATGTAAAATTCTCCATGGGCAGAGCGGTGATTTATAGTCTTTGGCAGTTCATGGGAATTGTTCCAAGGTGCTTTATGGAGATGAACTGCAGCAAAATACTGCAGAGAGGTTAGGAAAATTCCTGACAGTATCATGACTCTGGTTCTTGCTGAGTGGCAGTACATTTATTATAGATTTGTACATGGCGTTTGACAACCATTATAGTAGTATTTCGGAAGAAATAGTATTCACTGACTTCTTGATGAAAACTGTTTTCCATCTCCTATTCTGCAGCGCTTTTTTCATATGCTCACTAAAAAAACTGAAATATTTCAGTAGTTTCCTGGATTCACTGCACTGCGTTGACGTTATGCCATGTGTGAAAAGCGTTTACACTTGAAAGAAATCTGGAGCTTATATCGTGACCATTCTTACGATAACTACAGGAAGCACCGTAGTCGCAACACAAATATCTCTTGGCAACAGATAAGGAGGTTCACTATAAACCAGTTAATATCGTCATACAATATGTTCTGTGCCATCATGCTGACTTCTCAATTCGTCTGCTGGAGCTGTGGTCACGCTTCATAACTTTTTAACAGGCAGTTGCTGGAGTCTTTGTCATGTGTGGGACAGCCCAGGTTTTCTCAGCTGATACTGCGCTGGCAGAAGAAAAAAAATGGTGGAGATCTGTCTGCGCGGCTGCAGCGGCTGCAGCACGTCCACCTGGTGTTGCAGCGTGCAGCAGAGCTGCTGCAGGAGCACGTGACACTGGCGGTCACCTTCCACGTAATGTACAGTGTTGTCGGCATCATTTATAGCGGTTACGAGCTGCTCGTAGTGTCGGAGGCACAAAATCAGACAGAACGTATGAAAATCTCTCGCTCCACGAGTTACTCTTTGTGTTGGCTGGTTCACCATTTGTTCGACTTGATTGCACTGACAATGTCGTGTCCCATACTGGAAGACGAAGAGATACAGGTATCGGTGCTGCTCCGCCGACCTGCGGGAATTGAAAAAACAGTTCCTGAGGTGGAGGCTTTCTTACAGCAGATAAAGCATGGACCATCAATATGTTTCGCTGCATCCGGACTGCTGCCCATTGACAGAAGGCTGTTCGTTCTGCTGTTTCTGCTGCCACCACATACCTTTTTGTACTGGGTCAGCTCAGTCTTCGGTGAATAACACATATTAACTGTAAATTTAATTCATGACTGTATTAGTTGGCCTAACCCTCAAAAATAAGCAACTGTCCACTTTATATTTTTATCATAATTCGTCATAGAAGAAGAATCTAACAGCTAGAAGATTTCTAAGTAAGTATTCACAAAGTGGTCATTAAAGGACAATGAAAGCTTTTTACACTTACAGTAAACCTAATATCAGGATTGTTTTTACTGGCAGCAGTCGAGTTTGACAGTAATCATACCTCCTCAGTTATACATCGTGTACCACTGGTATTGTAGACGTAACTGTGCCTATCAGCATCATCATTATCATCGTGATAAGTCGATGACCACTCCTAAATAGAAGTCTCTTCTAGATGTTTCCAACACACCCGTCTTCATTTACAGTGGACACGTTTTTCCAACATGTTTTGAAATGTCGTTTACCAAGCCAATCACTCATCAGCCACGGTCTTATCTCTTGGGCTCTGGTAAAGAGCTTCAGTTCTCCATCTGTCTGCTTACCTGGCTACAAATCCCACTTAATTTTATTACATTTTCATTGTAATTATTACTGCATCTGCATATAAAACATTTTTATGTTTCATTTGTTTGTTATTCTATCTCACTTCCTAATTTTCAACATACATCACTCCATTGTTCACTTACCAACCATTAATTTTTAAATATTTTTCAAATTGTCAATTAAACCCTTACCACCACAAAAAATCTATGATATATACTGATTGTA
This sequence comes from Schistocerca cancellata, assembly GCF_023864275.1. Lineage (NCBI taxonomy): Eukaryota > Metazoa > Arthropoda > Insecta > Orthoptera > Acrididae > Schistocerca > Schistocerca cancellata. The sequence continues at coordinate 456,856,420 of NC_064627.1, forward strand.
AATTTTCTCTACAAATGTTAAATCATGGTGAACCCTGAGTCATTAAAAACATGAAGTTCATTGGGCACATAGTCAATGAATAAAAAGTTGGACAAATCTAAACAACAAAACATAACCAATGAAAGTGACTGATCCCCTATACACGTAATAATTCCAGGGCCATAAGCACCTCACTAAGTGAACAGATAAAAAACACAAGTGTACTTACAAACATTAATTAATGGTAAAGAACATCATGGGAATTGTAGAAAACCCAGCCTTCATAGTTGAAACCATAATCTTGGTAAGGCGAAAAGTCAGTTTATAAAAAGTTAAGTGACATCATACATCCATTGCCATGTAACAAGAACGCACCTATAAAGAAAAAGCTAATGTGAGACACCAGAACGAAAGAAATGTATCATCGAGGGAACAAGCAGAACGCTAACAGAAAAACCAGAACAACACGGAGCAACCAAGGTGAATTATAGCAAACATCAGTCACTCAGCACACTCGGGCTGAGGCGGTGAAACGAAGTGTGTGTGCAATATGTACACTCTACTTCACTGCCTCGCTCCACATGTGCATTGTGGCGAACGGTTGCTGCGGCTCCCCATGATGGCACTCTGTTGCACTGACTTTCTGGAAAGCCTTTTGCTTCTTTCCTCAATGATACATTCGTTTTGGTCTGGTGCCTCATTTTCACTCTGTGGTTTGCTTATTTCTTGTTGTTCAGATATGCATCTCTTCATGTGGCTATAGGCCATGAAGCCAGTAGTTCCTTAATAGATCTGGTTCAAAATGCGGCTGTTTGCTGAGTTCGTGGTACAAATTGTACTACATCAGCTGCGGGTGCTGAGATCCCAGACTTGTTTGTTATTTCATTTTATTTGGAAATCTGTCTTCTAATTGGCTGTATTAAGTATCTCCACTTTCCGTTGAAGTCTATTCACACTAGTACTATGTCAGCTACTTGTTCTATCAAAAAGTGTTCATTCCCCATTTTCGCAGTTCAAGGACCTTGAAAAATCCCCATACGAATGCCTCTTTACCATAGCTACAGATTCAAAACTTTTAAAACCATATTTCTACAAGATATTTGAGGTCTTTCTCCGATTATCTTCAAAGTCACTTATTTCACCAGTTCTCTGTCACACTGTTCCACTCACAACACTATACTTAGTGTACATGTCATCTGTTATGCCAGGCAAATGTGGAACGACTATACTGGAGCAGTGTTCCTGTACAGGTAGTAGAACCTTTGTCTTTCATAGAAATCTTATAGTCATCGAGTACCTTGCCAAGTAACGAAGTCGGTCTCTTCCAATATCCATTAGCCAATTTATTTAACCATTAAAAGTATTTATGATGGATAGTAACGGCTTGACATTGTCTCACAAGATGGTCATAGAATTTATGTACATATCATTGTGTCATATCCCTGATGGAATGTGTTGGCTAATGTAAGAAATCTTATAGTCATCGAGTACCTTGCCAAGTAACGAAGTCGGTCTCTTCCAATATCCATTAGCCAATTTATTTAACCATTAAAAGTATTTATGATGGATGATAACAGCTTGACATTGTCTCACAAGATGATCATAGAATTTATGAACATATCATTGTGGCATATCCCTGACGGAATGTGTTGGCTATGTTGTGGAGTACACAATATATCAATATAAGACTTTCAGTGAATAATGTACCAATTAGCTACTTTTATATAGGGGTAATAAATAAATTACAGTAACTATTGTAGTATGTAGAAGTAGGCATTATGTAATATGTTATGTTACATTTTACATTTCATTCAAATGAATAGAGTAATTGTTTTCACATCTCTTTCACATTGTCGATCGCGACTTTTAGAGTAGAAAAAAATTTTGTTTCTATAAAATTTTTCGTTGTTGTAAAAAGATTAATGAAAAAATTGACAAATAAACCTTTCAAATTATTCTGAAATTCTGTAGAATATTTTGAACAAGGAACTACAATTGAACAAGTATTGATTTAATCAATTGTATGTTATTTGGATTAAGAGACTCTTAAGACGAGAGCAAATGAAAACAATGTTCCACAAAAGCACGAGATTCTGTTGCATATAAAGTGCAGTAATGTTTAGTTAACTACTTAGAGGTCAGTTGTCATTTACACTACACAGTCAGTTCAGTGCAAGCTTAAAAGATAAGTAATAAGTGTCGATAAAAAACATGTAATTACTTACATATCTAGTTTTGCAATGATTTGTACATTGTGTGTAGTGCTCTTTAGTACATACATCATTGTAAATACTCCTACCTCTAATGTGAAAACTAATATTACCCTATTCTTTCATATCTCATCAGCTAATGCCCACATTGCACACCCACCCAATCACACATACACGCACACACACACACACACACACACACACACACACACACACACACACACACACACACACACACACACACACACACACACACACTTACACACACTCAAGCACATGCATTTAGCTGACATCAAGTATCTCTGACTTTCAGTTACATTTCTCTCCCATCTGTGGTACTGAAAGACTAAGTCAGCTTCAATCCATAATGAAGGAGACGTTGAGCACAGGTAGATGTATGGAGATACATACTGGCCATCACTGTTCTTGTAGGAATTATTTTCCAGTGATATCATTCGTTCATTGGACGAATTTTGTAGAATGAAGCAGGTGTTTTACTATTTACTCATTTTATCATTTACTATTACCGAAATAATCCTCAACTGTGTGTCATGAATTATTTAAGAGATGTCTTTGACCTGCAATTTTCAGTATTTTTGCGTTTCTTTATCTCTTTATTCTCCCTGCTATATTTATTTTATACTTTGTTTCACCAGTAGAAAATATTATTTAAGCTTCTGGTCTATTTTTCTTGATAAATGTAAGTTAATCCTCGCTAATGTTCCATGTTCATGGACAGTGCTGTCAATGTAATAATTACAAAAATGTATTTTAGTGTGAATAATTCATTGGTTACTGTCCTATATATGGCCCTGATAGAACCAGAAACTTCTTAAATGCATTTTTAAAATGGAGCAATTACTGGTTTCGTTCTAATTCTTATACCCGATTTCACCAGTTTTCTAACTGTGTCCCTGTTTTGTATATTTGATGCATAATAACCGACTCAACAACTAATAATTGAACGTACACATGAACAGTGTGTAACCCCCAGACATTTTCGACAATGCATTTATTAAAGTACTCTCAGTCTGTAGTATACAAATTAAACTCTTTCTTCTTGTATCTTAATGTACCTATATCACTGATTCATCACTAATGTAAATTATATTTTACTACCTACGAATCTTTCGTTGTAAGTGATAAACATTTAGAAATTCTATCTCACTTTTTCTTCTTTTCTATTTTGGAACTGAGATACTTAAATATGTCAAGACTTTGTAATACCTATGGTTAGTGGACATTGCTACTGATATGGGTACTGTTGGTAATGTCTACAGCAAATTCTCTTTTAATAGTACACTGAGCTTAGAAAGTCATTTCCTGCATTCTGCGCATACTTCTTCCCCGTTATAGTTTGATAGTACTCTTGATAAATCTTATGCTTTATATTTTTGAAACAGTGATTTTTGTTGATATGCAGTTTTGCGCACTTTTCCAGAGCATGTTTTACTCTTTTTACATGTGTGGAATGATGATACTGGCTCAGGCCCTCTACAGATATAGCTACAACAGCTTTCCCTACGTATATTTGTAAATTTCAGCGTTATTTTCTTAAATATTGCAGAAGAAAAGTCTGTAACCAGCTACAGGATAACAAAAAAGATCTCGCTCAAATTTTAAGATTTTTTTACTGTAATATGACAGAATATTCTTGACGTTATGGTTTAGATGAGCTATTACATTACATCCAAAGTCTACATACTTGAAGAAAGTTTTGCTGTTATTGTACAGCGTAAGTATCTGCTTCATTACTGTGTATCAGGTTGAATGACTAGATGGTGCATACATAATTTTACACTTGACATTACGTCAGCTTGTGATTTGATTGTCTGTGTCATAGTACAACACATTATAGTAATAGAATACCTCTACACCTATGACGTCTATTATAACAAAGTTCCTTTTTAAACGATATACTGCTTTTTATATTTTTTCGCTTTTAAAAATAATAGCAATGTGTACATTTTTTTATACTTTTTGAATTTTGGGGACAATATTTCATTTGCCTTTTTGATTAACTATCTAAGCCAACTGTGCTACTATGCATATTCCAGAATGAGATTTTCACTCTGCAGCGGAGTGTGCGCTGATATGAAACTTCCTGGCAGATTAAAACTGTGTGCCCGACCGAGACTCGAACTCGGGACCTTTGCCTTTCGCGGGCAAGTGCTCTACAATCTGAGCTACCGAAGCACGACTCACGGCCGGTACTCAAAGCTTTGCTTCTGCCAGTATTTCGTCTCCTACCTTCCAAACTTTACAGAAGCTCTCCTGCGAACCTTGCAGAACTAGCACTCCTGAAAGAAAGGATATAGCGGAGACATGGCTTAGCCACAGCCTGGGGGATGTTTCCAGAATGAGATTTTCACTCTGCAGCGGAGTGTGCGCTTGATATGAAACTTCCTGGCAGATTAAAACTGTGTGCTCGACCGAGACTCGAACTCGAGACCTTTGCCTTTCAAGTCCACCAACACTAGGTACACCTTAGCCTCCACGTACAACGGCTACAGTGAGCCAACCATTACCATGTGAAAATGTACATCTACAAAAGGCAAAGGTCCCGAGTTCGAGTCTCGATCGGGCACACAGTTTTAATCTGCCAGGACGTTTCACTATGCATATTCTCTCTATCAATACAGAATCGTAGGGGTTGGATAAAATATTGTTGGTACATTGGTTTCTTAAATCTAACTGGTCAATCAAGATAGAGTCCGGTTTGTTATGGATGTTGTTGTTAATTTCTTCGCCTTCCAACTATTATATATGTGTCTATATGCTGTCCTGAATGTTTTTCTGAGAATGTGAGATGTGGCAGTGGTATGGCTGTCCACTGTCCACATTCATTGTACTCCAGGTCCATGATTGAGTATGTTAACTAAATAGAAGAAGCACTGAGAATATATAAGAATATTTAGTTTTATATATAATTATATTAGATAAATGGAACACAAGATACTCGCCTTTTAAATCAACTGGTCTATCTCAATTCACAACTGATAGAAGCAAGTTGTCTCCGCCAGTGACATGGAGTGTGGTGGTGTTGCTCGAGAAACTCAAGTGTAATGGGCTGCATGTGCAGCCACGACTTCTGGATAGTACAAAGGCTCCCAGACGGATACGAGATGTGTCACAAATCAAAAATACTGCGTAGTTTGCAGCAGTGGGTACCCCTTCTTTTCGATGGCTTGGACGAGTCCATACTAATAAAAAAGGCTGAAGCCAAGTAGCGCCTGATAATATTACAAGTTGTGACAGTAAAGACACAAGTAAAATTCTGGCCGATACCGTTCTGTGACGGACTTACTTGGAGGTATTCTAACATCAAAAACGTTCATAATGTTTAATGGTGGTAGCGTCATATCAGTTTCGCCTGGTGGAGCAGCAAATGGGAGGATGTGCTATTGTTCCAGGAGAACGCGGCTGTGGTCTGAACCTAGCAGATATATCAATAGGCGACTCAGTAGTTACGGCAAGGAAAACTTCTTCTTTTCGCATATTATACAAACAATGTTACCGAAAGTTTAAAAGCGTGGGAAGTCAATTTGTTTAGTAATTATAAGTGTTTTTGCTGGTGATGTGTGCTAGGAGACTTAGATAACGTCAGACTTAGACAACGCACAAAATTTTCGCTAGTGGCGACGCCACTGCATGACGCGTGCTCTTCCAGTGTACAAGGTGTCATTCGGGTGCATTCGGAATCAGGCAAGACACGAGCAGCTATTTGTGCAACACTTATATCTAAGGTACTACAAGTGCTACATCAGTGCCATTGGGGCATAGTTCGTACAAGATATGCCATGAAAGTCAAATCAGGTCACACTGCTCAGGAACTGCCAGGTTTTCTCTTACAAAACCAAGAGATCTGTATGCTGCCAGCCACGTCTGGAAGACTTTCCAACACAGTCCCCCCTCCCCCCCGCCAAAGCGTCACCAGCTGCATCCAGCCTGTGATGAACCAATGGGACATCTTGCCACCCGCCTGAGACTAGCCTAGGGACATAGAAATGGTAAACGCTTGGCCGGCCATACCGTCACCGTGGTCTCCCATGGTGGTTCACGCGAATGCCAGGGGAAGTAACATACGTGCACCCACCAAACACGAATTCTGACAAGCAAGAGAGGAAGATACTTCATCAGCTTTCCATCCCTTATCCCTCCAGGGTAAAGATGTTGAGTACATACCAAACAAGAGATACACAACAGTACTGCGAGAGGCCAACCCTAAACTTACACAGAAACATGCCTTGTGCCTCTCAGTTCCATCCAGCATCCTCTCACAAACTTGACCAATTCCTGATTACGAGCCACTTCCTGCAACGCATTGTATACGTCAGCCGATAGTGTGGACAGTTTGCAAAGGAAGCGCTGCCAACTGTGGACTAAATTGTTTCACCGTCGTGCAGGCAGACATGGAAATTCTTCCTCCAACAGATACCAAAACAGGACACGCTGTGGACACTCACGCAGTTTCATGCCAGCAGTCAGACAGTTCGGTTCAGTTCAGTGCCTACAGCCAGCTATGTGAAGTACTACATACTCTGAAGACTACTGCTGTGGCCGCTCACTTCATATATCGTAGCGCCTACTGCATTGGCATCCCACTTCACGTCCAACCAACACGGAATTCCAGCATCACCGAGCGTATATTCACCAGGAAAACCTACGTCGCCTGTGTTGTCAACACAAATATTTACTGGCGACCACAACACAACACCACACCATGTCTCCACCTACGGCTGCCAGGGACCGCTACCCGTTCGTGGAGCCATCAGAACAGCTTCACCAGAGGTCGCCACTAGCCCAGGAACGACTTTGATACGTCAGGCACATGATCGCAAATAGTTCCGGAAGATACATCCGCCAACGGGCTTTATAGGGTGGCGCACTGCCGGCAAAGGGCAGTTCGACGCACCACTTGGAAGTATACAGAGCTGCCACGCAGGCAGCCACGGCCAGAAGCACCACCTAGCTGGCCGATCTCTTGCAGATGAAGTGGGTGTGGCCGACAAACATCTTGAAACTGTAGAATTGTTTTATTGTGATCTCTCCCCTTGAAGAGACAGGTCTTTTCCATTCGTATTTGTTATTTTATATTTGTGACGATCTGCAGTTGGGGTCGAGTCTGTTGTTCTTTTGGGGATTGTATTACTGTTTCGTTTTGGTGAGTCCAATAAATTGTTTTCGGAGTTCAGTATTCCGCATTTCCATTCTGCTAGCGCAGATACTTCAACTACCTTCCGACTATGCAGTCGCTACTTATGAAGAACGAGGACCATTAGCAGAGCGTCTGCACAGCTTCAGTCAGTTATGGTCACGATATTATAGACTGCCAACAGAAAGCAAAGTCTTTAGACACCATTGTAATAGGTGTAGAACATAAGGTGCAATGTCTCAAATTGAAATAAAACGGAATACCACTTTGTAGCATGCTATTAAAAATATTTGTTATTTCTCACTGTGATGCTACATCTCTGTTACAGAATAGCCCTGTCAAACAGGTACTAATACCATGTATGTTTGGGCTGAACTAATAGTAGCATTTGGTTACTACGTTCACAATAGTTATATAGCTGCTAGAGATGTCACTTATGGAGGCTGTTATTATATTTATGTCCCTACACAACAATATCTTATTTTTGGGAGCTGAGTCTTTGTCCAGTACGCAATTTAGTTTATTAAACACCATTTCCCTACTCGCAAGTTACAAGGAGTGTAGACACACTACCACTAGGTGATTAGGGCATTCAAAGAACGAATTATTTGAACACAGTGATGCTCCATGTCCGCCACATGGTTCATGAAAGACAAATTTGTGTTGTTATACTGCCAAAACGTTGATTACGTCGCTACTAGTTTCTGAAACTTACGAGTACATGGAGCACCTTCTGCCACTGGTCAAAAAATTTGTTACAGAATTTTACTTTCGGGTGCATTGCAAATTGTTGCTTTAATATTAGGTAAAACTCGCAGGCATTATGTATTGTCACTATGTGTCAATAATACACTTTCGCAATCTGGATACATCTGCACGTTAGATGGGCAAGTTGGAAAATACGTCTCTTGTATGACACTCCTAAGCTATTCGTAATTTGCCCATATCGCAACCCTGACTAAAAGGTCGTTCGTGAATAGATGAATACCATACTAACTTTGAGTGTAGGATATTGTTTAGTAGATTCACTATATAGCTCTTCTTATAGCGAACTGAATGGCCACAAACAATTTGAGAACCGCTGTGTCGTTCGTCTCATATTCCTGTTTTGATCTTTTCTAAAACAGAAAAAAGTCTTGCGCCGAAGTATTTGTCTATGACTGTTTAGAAAACCACACACTAGGTTTTCACTAATCAGCTCAACCAAATCTCCCTTCCAAGTGTTTGCTCTCGTCGTTAGTCATTGAAATGCACTTAAGAAAGAACTACACAATTTACGCTAAAAGGTTTAAATGTGACTTTTATTTACTAGGAAGGTACCTATAGAAACCACCGACTACATGAAGCTTTTGACACAGACTTACTGATATACACATGTAGTGCCACAGAGGGCAACAATAACATTGTTACTAGGTTAGTTCTTTTCAATATGATTTTTTCATGGCTTTTTAAGAGATGAGGGCAGTGAAACTGACATAGGAAACTAGAACCAGCTCATCATCAGCGACATCTGTTATACCACGTTTCCGTTTCGACACATATCATACTGAGCAACACAAGAGGTTCTCAGTGTTCAGTAGAGGTCTTTAACTTATTCTTTTTAGAAGAACCTTCACTCTCTTCGTCAAGAGCAAAACCATTGTCGGCGCAGCAAGCCGTTGAGGATGACAACAAGGCGAACTGGTACACTTATTCACAGCCATGTCCTTAATTTACTCCTCATGTAGAGAATGAAGGCTGTTCTCGTAAAATTCATTACGGACACCAACACATCGTTACAATATAGTATATGTCAAAAAGGGTTCTGTATAATGAAGAAGCATCGTTGATGGCAGTTTCTCTGAAATCAGCTCTGAAAGCTGATAAAGTCCACAAAGATGGGTCTTTAATGTGTTTTTGTGCTTGGATCATTCTGTTTCACGCTGATCAGCAACGTGGATATACCTAAAACCTCTGTTTTTAGTTTGGTATGAGTTTCTTCTTCTTCTTCCTGTTCTTTGTCTTGTATTTTATTCAGCATGAGCAATTGGCATGATCATTTAATGAGTGTGTGTGTGCGTTGTTTTATAGAAAGCGGAAAGGTGGTAATGGGTGGAATACTTAGGTGCCACCATCTGTTCTCAGTATTATCATATCGCCTGTGTGAGCTCACAAAGTCTTCATCACGTTCAATAAAAGTTTTGAGTTATCATCCCTCATCATCTTTACTAATTATCTTCAGAATGTTTGAATGCGGTGAAGACAAAGCATGAAAATAAGCTTGACCCTCATATTATCGCTTATTCAGCATCGAGAAATGCTGTCAGTTGATTAATAAAATAACTCGTTTCCGCAGAGGAGGTGATGACGTCTGAGACGTTTATGCACTCAGGAAAGTCATCAGCTAATGGAATTGACAACTATCGATTACATGCATAATACAACTCCAATTATTGTAGCGGATACTAATTGAGACAGTTGTGGGGCAAACGCTTTTCCTCCTGATGAAAGTCAAAACTGAAAATTAATGGATTCTTTAGACAGTCGCTACGCCAAAGGCCTAATGTACATCTAACTCGGTAAGCTACTTTACAGAGTGTGACACTGAAATGTGGGGAATTTCCAGTAGTTACTATAGCTGCAAAAATATAGTAACGACTTTCGTTTTTCTGTTGCCAACTCTCGTCGTATGAAAGTTTTATGTTCTGCTAGACATTCATCATCTAGATGGAAGACATATCATTCAGCATCAGTACAGAGCTCATTTATAGGCTATGGCAGTTTATGGGAATTGCACCGTGGCAAAGGAAGCAATGCAGGGATTGTGCTTGCAGCAACCAGAACGTTTTGGAAAAGTTTACGAAGTACATGTCCATGTCATCATTTTGGCTTTTCGTCACAGTTAATTTGAGTATTTTGGATGTTTACATACCTTCACGATTGTTGTACTCAATTGTTCCGATAATGACCACGGTAATTGATGTTACATTTAAACTCATTTTCACACTACGTTTGAGTAGTGGCTTTTTGTGTTGCTCCTACAACAGACTAAAACATTTCAACACTTTCCTGGACGCACTGGATCGGGCTGATAGTACACTGTTGCCAAGCAGCTCTGTCGATTGCAGAACATTCGGGACACTTCTACTAATGTCTGGTTCGTTTCTAATACTGGCTACTGCTGTGTCTACGTTGATGGGTTTAGACGAGAGATTTGGAAGTTTTTTACTAACAGAAACAGCAATAGTTACAACCGAAGCAATTTGTAATTTTGCACTGACGCTGCAGTTCGTCGTGTTAGTGCTGGAGCTGTGGTCGCGACACAGGACCGTGAACGCCTTGCTCGTCTCGTCGCTAAGCTGTGTGGGGGAGCCCAGTCTGTCCAGGTTTGTGCTCGGCTGGACGGAGATAACTCCAAGGGGTGAGCTGGTCGGCAGGCTGCGCCGCCTGCAGGAAGTCCACCTGGTGCTGCAGCGCGCTGCGGAGGCGCTGCAGGCCCACGTGTCGCCTGCAGTCACCTTCCACGTGATGACCTGTGTCATGGGCTGCATTTACAGTGGCTACGAGCTTCTGATAATTCTGACGTCACCAGGTAAAGTGGATAAAATGCTAATGTTCGGATCAGTAAGTTATGTTCTGTGTTGGCTCATACGACACGTACTTGAACTGTCGGCCATGACGCTGTCGTGTTCGGCGCTGGGGAACGAGGCGGCAGCTGCGGCGGTTCTGCTGCGGAGGGCAGCGAGCCTGGCGGGGGCGGCGCCGGAGGTGGAGGCCGTGCTGAGGCACGTGGAGCGGGCGCCGCCCCCGCGCTTCACGGCCTCCGGTCTGTTCCCCATCGACAAGAGGCTGCTGGTGTCTGCCCTCTCGGCCACCGCCACGTACCTCATCATAGCTGGGCAGCTCAGTCTCCGGTGAGCTTACATGTGAGCATTCGCGGTGTCTTGTAGTTCAATCACAAATCTGTATGCTCCTAATATAATGTGAGACGTGCCAGCTTTGTGTCATTTAGTGGTCTGAGCAAAAATTACATCTGATGTTTGCTATTATATAAATAGTTAGTGGATATTTGACCTGGATCATCATTCTGACACAAATTACAGTATGACAGGTCAGTGATTTTGCACAAAGTGTGGGAGGCCATTCGCTTCACCAAAGCAAGTACCCCAAAACTGAATAGCAGTGGTATTAATCGAGGTAGAGAATGTTGACAAGGCAGAAGATTGTTTCTGAAAGCCTGAGACAAACAATTTATTTTAGTGACCGAAATATTGAGTTCATAACGTGGTGTAATGTGTGTTGCCTCACTGTAACACAAATTGCAAGCCGGTCGCTGTGGCCGAGCGGTTCTAGGCGCTTCAGTCCGGAACCGCGCTGCTGCTACGGTCGCAGATTCGAATCCTGCCTCGGGCATGGATGTGTGTGATGTCCTTAGGTTAGTTAGGTTTAAGTAGTCCTAAGTCTACGTGACTGATGACCTCAGATGTTAAGTCCCGTAGTGCTTACAGCCTTTTTTTGAACAAATTGCAATTATTAGACAATAATAAATGCTGTTATTAGTAGCTAAAGTGCGAGAGGGGAAAGGCATTCCTACTTACATTTTACATTTCGTACTGCTGCAATAATAATACGTCTACAGTACTCAGAGGCCACATGAGATGTAAACACAATTCCCTGACCTACAAGTCATGCAGACTTGACATCATTTGACCGTATTTTGGTAATACTGAAAATCCTGTAGTACCATCTTGTCTTCAATCATTTACTTACTCGTATAACAGTTCCGATTCACGTAAAATGATTCTCCCTGTGGGTGTCAGTTTCATTACCCACTAGCGTCCAAGCTTGTATGATCTTTTCCAAACTGCTGACGTGTAATGCATTCTAGGACAAAAAAGAAAGAACGAGGAATAGCGAAGGAATTATTGGAAAATGATGCAAATCGGTAGATGTGATATAACCGTACAAACAAACAAATGATAACAATTTTAGAAAAATTAGATGTTTTACCTAGGAGAAAGTGCTCCACAAATGTGGCAATCAATAACTCGTTGGTCCGCCTCTTGCCCTTACGCAAGCAGATATGCTGCTTGACATTGATTGAGTTTCTGCATGTCTTCCTGACGAATGTCGTGCCAACTGGTGCATTACATCTTCAAAACCCTGAGATGGATGGAGGGCCTGCGCATAATGGTCAAAACGTTCTCAATTGGGGTGAGATCCAAAGACCGTGCTGGCCAAAGTAGGGTTTGGAAGGCCCGATGACAAGTAACAGAAACACTCGCCATGAGCAGGTGGGCGAAGTCTTGCTGAAATGTAAGCCCAGAAAGGCTTGCCATGATGGGCAACGAAACAGGGCGTAGATTATTGTTGGCATACTGCTGTGCTGCAAGGGTGCCGAATATGACAGTCAAAGCGGTCCTCCTATGACGAGAAATGGCACTTCAGACCGTTGCTCCTAGCTGTGGGACCATATGGCGGTCGGCAGTCTGGTTGCTAACTGACCGATGTCAAAAACATCTCCAGACACTTCTTCGCTGGTCATCGGCGCTCATTTACATGCAGGACTGATCACTGAGGACTATTCTACCCCAGTCGATGAGATTCCAGGCTGAAGACATCTCTGGAGTCGTCCCGAACAGCAGTGGGACACCAACCTGACTGCCACTTGCTATACAGCCCGACAACCAGGAGTCATGATACGAGGTGCCCGGTTATTTCATAGCAGGACCCCTGGTTGTCATTTGGTGCACCCTAACAAGGTAGGTCGACGATATTCTGCACCTCATTTTGTTGCCCTTCATTGCAAGCGATCGTAGACTTACATTTCGGCAAGGAATGCCCACCTGCAATCGGCGAGAGTCCCTAATGCTTGTCTCCGTGCCTGCCAAACCCTGCCACAGCCATCAAGATTACCGGATCTGTCGCCAGCTGAAAAGTTTTGGGGCACTATGGGCAGAGGTCTGCAACCAGCTCGGATCTCTCATGATCCAAGGAGCCAATTGTACATAATTTGGCATATCCCTCAGGGGGACCTCCAATGCAAAGCCGATAACTGCTTGCATAGAGGACAGAGGAAAACCAACTGGTTATTGACTTGCTCAATTTTTGAAGGTCTTTCTCTTGAATAAATCATCCAGTTTTTCAAAAATCGTAATCATTTCCTTTTCTGTAGACTTACTACACATACATCGATTTTTGTCCCATTCCGTTCATTCCTACATCGTGCGTCTTTTATTCTGCTCATAGAATGTACCTGTAGACGTAATTGAGCTTATCGTATATTATCGAAAATTTGACGCATAATCAGGTCGATTAAACGATCGAGATTTGCCTTCCTGCTGAAAGTAAGAGGTAATATTAGCAAATACCAGAATAGGAAAACAAAAATATCTATGCATGTAATAGATGTCCATATATCAATACGATTGTAACGGTGAATGACAATTATCACTGACAAGTGCATACTACTGTATTCACAGCCTTAGTTTGTGTATGCATTTGGCGGCAATAGGGTCAAACAAAAACGACTCACTGCCTCACATATAACAGGACGATTTTCACTATCAGTCTTTGTCATGTGACAATTCAAACAGTTTAAAGAAACAATAATCTGAGCACTGCTGCACTTGTAAACAGCAAAGGTATCTCTGAATAAGGAGATATTTATACACCATTTAACGTTATGTAGTTTATAAATTCAGATAATAGCGCTGACATTACCAAATGAAATACAAGGTGAAATTTACTGTTATTGCTATACTTCTGATTGATGTGCAGATTATTCTCAGTATATTGATTCAATGAAGTAAATTTTTATGCAGATTTAATCCGATGTACTAGGAAACCTGTAACATGCACTGACTTGTGATATGCGCTCTCCCTGTTCATTTACTTTCTGTAAGCTTCGTTTACATCATAGGAATATATAGTATATTGTCTTTTGTATGTTCAGAGAAGATAATAAATAATAATAATTAAATAAATTATTCGATGAAGATAATGGAATTTTAGAGAAGCAAATCGCATCAGATACATTGGATGAGATTCCTAGCAGCCACTGGTGATAAGCGCACTGGACTTCTTGTGTTCAGAGAAAGTGGAAGGTAAGTTGTGAGTTCAGCAGTTGGCGAGTTCTAACGCCAAAAAGAAGGAGCAGTAGATCTGATTTTAAACATATTACTTGGTGACCTAAAGAGGTAAGTGTATGTCCTTCTTGTACTCATTTCGTTATCGTAATGACAGTGCACAATGACAAATATCGGTGGTATGTGGACTCTTTACTTGAAAATTTTTTAGAAGATCAGAGTTTCAGGCACTGTTGTGAGTAAAATCAACAAACAAGATATATCTGTTAAAAATGGGGATTGAGTAGGTGAATAAGTTATTTTGGAGCTGCCAAGAACCAGTTTCACACTTACTAAAGTTCTGATTTTGCTGAGCACATCTGAGTCCACCGTCACTGAATTAGCATAGGCAAATCATGCATCCAGAGAGCTGTTCGAAACTACTTTGTGCCAAAGATAAAGCACATGAGGTGCAAGAACCTTATGCACATACTGTGTTTCTTTCCACCAATATACCATCCATTTTATATAAAACTGACTTACAAAGAGAGGACAGGAGCAGCCATCAGTACCCTTCAGGGTGATTCAGCTGCCCCTATCAATGAGTTTTATTAACCGACAACATCTTCAAATACCACACACGAAATGTCATATTCTCTTGCTTGCTATGTGCAAACTAAGGGTCCTACAGAAAAAAACAACAGGATGTTTTTGAAGGAAATTTAATGAATTTAAATTCTGTACTGGAAAACTGTTTCAGTGGATTCCACAGTTATCGATTTCTTCGAGAAAATCACATTTGAAGGTAACGTTTGTACGTTTTTCTCAAATAGTTCGAACACTGTAGCCTGGAGCCAAAACGTATCCCAGTACAGGGAGCGAGGATTACGGGATACATGAAACTCACAGGTAGGTGCAGCTCAATCACACTGTATGAGTTCAGTATAAAGGATGCGATGGAGAGCCATTGTTCTTTTCTGAAACAGACTGAGTCAGGGGTTGTGAGTTTCTTCCGATAATATAAATAAATTCTCTACTTACGTTCTTGTTGTAAATACGAGGCTGTTGGGTTTTCATGATAATAAAAATGGATTATGTAGCCAAAGGAGATAAACACAACTTCCCATTAAGATGTCCCAGAACGTGGACGAAAGTGATCGCTACTCGTTTCGTGTCGCAGCTAGCAAAACTTAGGTAGTACATATGCTAACATTGTTCAGCACATTGATCCACCTGGTCCCTCACCCACTGCTACTCTGTCTCTGGCCTGTCAACTCTCCTCTCCAGGCCATCTTTGCTTTCCATCTCCCACTTAATGCAGTCTTCCACAGTCACACACTCAAGTCTACAATACTTTGGCGATATCTTCTGAAGCCTCCATACACAGGCAGACCAGTTAGGCGACGCGATCACCCTGTGGGTCTGCCCAATCCTTTCGCCTGTGTGTGGGTGTAGGTTTTGCAGGTGGGTCCATGCTCTGGGTTCATTGGTTTGTTCGGCGCATTTATACCTGCAAGCCCCAACCGCTGCCTACCTGCACACATCCGTTAGTTCAGTGAGACAGCGTCCACCAAGAACTCGCCTGTCTCCACACACAGTTGGAGAGGTCAATAAGCAGGTTGATGCGTCAGTCGGCCTGTGAATGGGCGCCTTAGGGGTATGCTTTACCTTCTCATCTCCTGTGACATGAGTGATCAAACACATATACTATTCAACCAAAATCACAGAGACAGCTGTATAATGCGGAACCGAACACTAGATGTCATGAGAAGCAGACTCGTCACTATAAAAGTAAATGAGGAGTATTATGTAGCCAGTAGGGAAATAGCGACAGCAAAATGGGTTGGTCAGGAGAGTTCAGTGACTATTCATTGTAAGTGACATGGGCAACACATTTAACAGGGCTACTGCATCCCTTGTGAAATGGAGCAGGTCGACGCTTGGTAAATGATTGTGAGGTGGAAATGCGAAGGAACAACCACAGGTAAATCAAGGCTGGGTAGACGTCATGTACCGACAGTGAACGTCGAGGACTAGGAAGGGTGGTTGTAAAAAATGGGATGATATTAATGGAGGGAACCACTAGCTGGTCCCAGAGTGTCACCAGCATTCCAGCTAGCACAATTACTGCGCGTAGGGAGTTGATAAGTTGGGCGCAGTGGTCGGGCAGCTTCTTAAAAGGCAGGATTTTCTGTAGCAAATGCTAAGTGGCATTTCAGAGGGGGTAAAGAGCGACGCCACTGGACACTGGATGACTGAAAACCAGTAATGAATCACACCGTATCCTGTATAAATCCCATGGAAGTGTTTGAGTTTACTTATTCCCACGAGGGCGTTACCCCGTCATGTGCAGTGTCAACAGTGAAGTACAGAGGAAGTGGTGCTCTGAGTGTGGAGGAGTTTTTCATGGTTAGGATGTGGTCCCCATAGTGCCCTTAAGTAAACTTAGAATGTGGAAGGATATGGACACGTTTTACAGCATTCAGTACTGTGCGCAGTAGAGGACCGATTATCGATTGTATCACAATGACAGTGCAACCAGTCGTTAAGCAGCATCTATGAAGCAATGGCTTTCGGACAATAACGATTCTGAAACGGATTGGCGTGCCCTGATTCCCGATCTGAACCCAATGCAACACTTTTGGGGTAAGTTGGATCATTGATTTCACTCCAGACTCCAGCGTCTTACATTATTACCTTCTCTGGTTTCAGCCTCTGAGGAAGACTGGGCTACCATTCCTCCACAGACATTCGTGCTACCTCACTGAAAGTGCCCGCAGAAGAGTACAAGCCGTCGCAAGGCGAATGGTGGGCATATCCCATATACAAGTCTACTAATAGGTGACCGAATACTTTTGATCAGATAGTGTATAGGAGGTCATCTGTGCAAAATTCGAGGAAAATTACACTCGTACACTGCAATTCAAATACCAGGAACCTGGGACATAGGTTAGGTAAAGAAAGCTTGGGAAGAAGATGTAAGGAAAGACGTATCATTACACAGTTTTGTTATCGTTTAATTACCGCACGTGACCTTGGCTGTGCCTCGATTTGTATGCCTGAGTTACTAAAAAAGTAATTATGAAAAAAGTTTGCAGGAAAGAATTAACATCTTGCTCCAAAGAAAGACAACCCATCTGTTACATGAGCTGCAAACCCGATAGTGTCATTGTGTTTTGTTCTTATTATTTTAGTAATAATTGAAAATATACATATTTCTCTACACATTCATGAGAGACAATATACATGTTGCTGTACTGACCTAGGAAATCTCCTTATTGTCTGTGGCTCCATAAGGCAAGCTGTATTACGTTAACAAGGAAGAGTGTTTTGACTGTAATTTGGCCTTGACCTTATTGATTCACCTTTATTTTTTCGCTCTACATCAACTGTGACGCCCATCAAATTAGTGAAATTTGTTTGCGTGGTTTGTTTTAAGGCCAAACACCGTCTGCGTTGCGCACGAGGTCGAGGTAGTCGATAATTTGATAATCGTCGTTCTTGCCAGAACGTCTGCATGCGAAAATTAATTGATCTAGCATCATTCCGTCTTACTTACAAGTAATTATTATGAATTCCGATAATTCTCCTGCAGGAAATTTATTTCTTTATACACTGCGGATATATATGTAAGTCTGTTACTTTTAAAATAAGGCAGCTTAAGAGTTTTTAAATAACTGTTACTCTTTAAAGTTGTGTCAATGTTCAGAGAAATGATTTTCTAATTTTTAACATATTATTACTTACTAACTAAATTTACCTACATATCAAGTTCACTACCTAATAGGAACCCACTCTAACTTTTTTTTCAGTTACTACTACTTTCAGAGGTTACATGGTTACATGTGTTTATCATATAATCGTAATTGTTATTGCAACTGCTAAGAAGGTATTCCTTTTTAATTTACAATAACTGAATTTAACTGATTAAAGGTGAGAAATGAAGGAATTACTGTGCAACTGTTTCCGTTTAACAAATACTTAGCCTTATCGAATGTTTAATCAAAATTCATATGAGGCCATTTTGTGGCCTATATGATAGTGATCCAATACTCACAGTTTTTGCGTTTTCTGTACCTTTCTTCTCTCCTGTAACTCTATACATATTTAACAATCTCACTGATTCCTTTTGTGTCTTTATGAATGCCAGGTATCTACAACAGTAAGACCACCATTCCTTGCACAATGTGAAATTAATGTAACCAGCTTGGAGGATCGACATAACCTTCTGCATCACGAAAGTTCCTTGGCAATGGCTGTGGTACATTTCTTGGATGTCAGATTCCAGATGAATTGATGAACGATCTTGCCAAACATGTAACGCTGTCGTCAATATGATTAATCCTCATGACGAGACAATACCCTTAGTTTTATGTGTAGTATTTCAGAAATTGTACATGAACGTTCCAAATGTTTCAATAGTTGTTGGATTACTGATGAAAGAAGCTGATCACCAAACATTTCTCTCTGTCACTTTTTACACTAAACGGAAGATATATATTTTTT
Organism: Schistocerca cancellata; assembly: GCF_023864275.1. Classification (NCBI taxonomy): domain Eukaryota; kingdom Metazoa; phylum Arthropoda; class Insecta; order Orthoptera; family Acrididae; genus Schistocerca; species Schistocerca cancellata. The sequence continues at coordinate 456,875,316 of NC_064627.1, forward strand.
TCACAGAAAAAAACGAACCGCTTTTTGCAGTTCCATAAAGAAATAGCTGATGGACCATATACTAGAGACCTCAGAAAGTAAGTTACCCGTGTCGTTCCACATTAACATCATTTCCGAAGAAGAGAGGCGCGCTGTCAGAAGGAAGAGCATGTTCTGGACATCCTGTGTAACAGAGTTGTGCTTCAGTACTGATAACATTTGCGTCCCACTGTGGTAGTGGAATCGCTCGGAAACTGGAAACGTACTCGAAAGCTGAAATTGACGTTCAGTACGTTTCTTGTGGGGAATCGTCTAAACTGGACGTAACCTCACAGTGAAATTCTTGTGGTAAGTGGAGCAAACGCACAAAGTCGCCTTAATTCAATAGTGCCAACAGTTGGATCCAGGCCCCACAGACATTTGTAATACAGATCTGGAAGAGAGGCCATCGACATTCAAATGGACCACAGAAAACAATGCCCAGGAATCTACTAACTGATTCTAAGCAATCGCAGATTTTCCGACCGTGAAAAAGTTCACACTGTAGCTCTCGAATTGCTCCATGGTCAAGGAGTGAATTTCTGTCGTCGAGGAATTCATTGACTGTTAGAATATTTCTATCACAGTTTTCGGTGTCTCTGTGACTACGATGAAAAGTATTATCATGTACTGGTGTCACTTCGAGGCGTAGTGCGAGGTTCTATAAAAGTTACACGACTTGCCACAATAATGTGAATTACGTACATATGAAAAAATATTGTGCTTCAAGAAGCGATAATAAAATATGATTTTGTGCTACTTACGTAAATACATTTATGTAATTCTGTTGTCAGTTTATAATTAAAATCCATCAAAGGAATCACAGACAACATGTCATTTCAGTACTGATGTAACGTATCTACATTCCCTAATATTCCGGTGACTCACAACACTTTTTTTAATTTAGTACATTAGTCGTATTTTGTAACAGAACATCTCAATTACCACCAATATACTCTTCTTATTCGCTAAATCTGTACTACCGACTGAGAAGAATGTACTGTATTGTATGTCACCACTCAGAAATAGGATTAAAACTTGAACATACTAACATACTGCATTGATCTACTGCTGGCTTATCGGTTATGTCAGTTGATGGAACTTCCACCTAAATTTTCAAATCTGGACAGTTTTCAATATTGTAGCACGATGCTACAAGACAGGCTCTGTAGTTATCTGTCAGTATTGTCAACCTCGATCTTGCTAAATGATAACATAAATATTTTGGGTTCCTATGTAGAACAGAGTGAAGAAAGAAACTGAAGGACTTGGATTGTCAATTAACAAGAAAGAAGATCAAAGTCATTATAATTGACAGAGATGAGTCATTAACAGCTTGTAATGCGCTGTCAGAATATAAATAATTTAATCACTTTCTATGCCTGGGCCCAGTGTTTCAGAAAGAGGGTGGCCCTGCACTAGAAATACGCTCTTGGATTGTTCTGGGTAAGGTTGCTGCATCGAAACTGACTCAGATTTGGATGTAATGAGCCCTAAACAGGCATACTGAATCGAGAGTGCTGAATTCTCTGGTGTATTCAGTTTTCCTTTATGACGCTGAAACACGGACAATTTCTGAAGGCGACCGCAAAATAATTGATGCTTTTGAAACGTGGACATATAAGAGGTTTCTGGAAATATCATGGATGAACAGATGGACCAATAAGTCAATCCTTCAGGAACTCACTGTGGAGAAGAGGTTTTCCAGTATTTTTTGCCAGTGAATCACATAATTCGACGACGGTACGATAACTTAGAAAAGATGATCATCCAAGGCAAAGTCGAAGCAAAAGGTTACAAAGAAGACCATTGAGGCAATGGGTAGGCCAGGTAACGCAGAAGACTGGGAAAAATAGACAGACTGTTAAGAGGATTGTGTGATGGGTCATCAACTTTCAGCTAAGAAAGACAGATTGTTGATAATGACATACAAAGTAAAGCGACTTACTGTAATGACTAAAAAATAAATGTTGTACTGTTGAATGCAGCATTTATTTTTTCGTCATTACATATTATGTTGTGCTGTTCATTTTCCAGCTACTCAGTTACTGAGTTGATAGATTTTAGTTGGTTTGTCCATGTACTGGGTGATGATGACGATATGCTCGACCCATGCGCTACATACACTTCAGAGATGTTTTGAACATCCTCGTTGCCAAGTTTACCTTTATTAGCAGAGAGCACAGTGGTTTCAACAATAATAACTCCAGATAACAGCTGAAGGAGATTTGTAATAATGACAGCGTTAGCTGTGTTCTTCACCATATAATGTGATATCCTATTAACGCTACAGCCTAACGTAAGAGCACTGGAACTGTGGTTGCGATTTAGAATCCTGAACGGACAGTTAGTGGAGACTCTGTACTCAGTGGGACAGTTACAGCTTTGTCATCTGATGCTGGGCTGGGAGAAGAAAGAAGATGACGGACATGTGGCTGCCAGGATGCTCTGGCTGCAGTGCGCCCATCTGGTGTGGCGGTGTGCTGCTGAGTTGCTGCAGGCGGACGTGACGTCAGTCACCTGTCATGTGATGTGCACTGTCTTGGGGGTCATTTAAAGTTGATATAATCTGTTAATGACATAGCCATTTCGAATACATGTCAGTCACTGCGTCAGCTAGTTTAACTGGTAAGCCAAGTGTTCGATCTGCCAATGCTGAATTTTTCGTATTCCATAAGGAAATGTCTCTGTCCTTGAGACAGGGAAGTTGCAGTCCATGCATCAGCACGGCTTTAGAAAGCGTCGCTCCTGCGAAACTCAACTCGCACCAAGGAGAGTTGCACACTTGTGTTGACCCATTGTGCATTAAAAGATGACAAGATCCTCCAGGGCACATCACAAAAACACTCCACAGGCCGACGATTCTTGAAGGATGTTCGTTTTTCAATGCTTTACACCATACACACTAATGACCATCTGCCCCATGGATCATAAAGCATGACTCATCTGAAAAGGCCACCTGTCGCCACTCAGCGGATGTCCAGTTGTGGTACTCAAAAAGTGGCTCAAATGGCTCTCAGCACTATGGGACTTAACATCTTAGGTCATCAGTCCCCTAGAACTTAGAACTACTTAAACCTAACTAACCTAAGGACAGCACACAACACCCAGCCATCACAGGGCAGAGAAAATCCCTGACCCCGCCGGGAATCGAACCCGGGAACCCGGGCGTGGGAAGCGAGAACGCTACCGCACGACCACGAGATGCGGGCAGTTGTGGTACTGATGGGTTATAAATCCCACTCTTCATTAATAATGAATAGCAGTCAGCATGGATCCATGAACCAGGTGCCTGTTTTGGAGGCCCATAGACAGCAATGTTCACTGAGTGATCATTGAGGAGATGCTGTTGATAGCCCCTTAGTTCATCTGGTCAGTCAGTTGCTCAAAAGTTCCACACCTGTTCGCCCGTATGCATCCCAGCAGCTGTCATTCAGCCCCATCATCTATGGCCTGTGGTGAACCATAATTGGCTTGGCCTCATTTTTGGACACTACCATTTTGCCATGCACTCTATACTTTAACCAAAGAAGCATGTGAACATTTTCCAAACATAGCCATTTTGGAAATGATTCCACCTTTGGCCTGAAAGGCGATGTTCATTCCTTTTTGGATATCAAACAAATCACTCCATTTCCACACTACGACAAGGACTGAACTGTTGTTAGCATCTCCTGAAAATGTTTTATATACTCTCCACTACTATAACTACCACCTACCTGCAGCGAGTGGTTATTGCACATTGATGTCAAATACAGGCAATGGTAACATTAATGTGTCTGATTCATGTAAAGCTGTGTGTTTGTGTGTGTGTGTGTGTGTGTGTGTGTGTGTGTGTGTGTGTGTGTGTCCGAGATCTCCTCCCAAACCCTTGGATCGATTTCTACCAAATTTTGCATAGAAACAGCTTGTTCAAAACTTTAAGTTTTATAATCTCCTAGCTCCAATAGGAATAGAGATACTGGCAAAAAATTTATTTTTTCTGCCCCTAGTGTATAGGCTCCCTTCATGATATTCATGTGGTGCAGGAACAGTATCAACCTGCCCAGCTAACCTTTGCTGGGCAGCCTACATGTTAGGAGCAAGAAACAGTTTCCAGGCTCCAAGATGTAGCCTACCCTTCATGAGAGACATGCTGTGTTGGAATAGTAGCCTGGCCTGTTTTATTATCCTGCTTCACATGGCGACCTATACTTCAAGGGCAAATAAATTATTTTCAGGTTCCTGATGTGTAGCCTGCACTATGACAGGTTTGTTGTCAGATCATAAGGGCCTACTTTACTGAATGGTGTTACTGGGGTTACAGGTGCCTACGAGCATAGGTAGAACAGGTTGAGATGGATAGAGGAGGCGATGGACAGAGGGAGGGGATGAGGAAATGGATAGAAAGAGGGGAAGAGGGGGACATGCACGAGATAGATAGAAGGTGTAAAGCTGTAGCACGTAGGTAAAAAAGGATGAGGGGGTGCTGGAAATGGAAAAGGAGAGGGGAAGAAGAGGAAAAAATGGAGAAAGAGAGAGGAGAATGACAAAGATATGGAAGAATGAGGTGGACTGACAGAGGGCAGAAGAAGAGGACACAGGGGGGAGGAAAAGCTTTCGGTATATGTGTCAAATAGATACGTGGACAAGGACATTGGGAGCAAGATAATCAACAGCAAAGTTAGGTTCTACGTTTGATCAAAAATTCTGGCTTTAGTTCAGATTGTCAACTACTGGTGAATGCCAAATGATAACATTTCCGAATCTGCTTTATAACCTTTGCATACTAGTGAGTGAACTCTATTCCGATCTTAGGTTCATGTGCCCTGTGCTAGTGACACTTTCATCAGCAATCTTCGTCAAATTGACAATATCCATTGATACTGAAGCTACAAATACACAACTTAAGCGCAGAAATGTCTCCATTAGTAACGCTTGCTTTCAGATTTGTGTTTACAGTGGACACAGCAATACCATGTAGTAATTAGTCTAGCCGTACCTTCAGTAAATAATAACTACTAGCACAACGAGGGTACTCTCTTCTCCTTGCACTGGCTCCTGAAAAGTGATCTGCTGCCCTTCATTACGTCGTTCACATCAACCGATTAACAAGCCTGGAAAGGACAGAATCTCGCATTTGGCATACCCTGCTGAGAATTCGATACCACAGAGTACCGTCTGATCACATTCAGAAATTTAGTAGATAGTATGCAGAGGTATGCAAATATTAGCTTCACGATAATTGTAGAAACGGATAATACGAACAACATAATAGATTTTTTTTCAGCCATAATATCCAACAAACAGTCACTGTCCGAGCAGGCGTCGAAGGCTCAGTGGTAATGACCAGCCACCGTGTCATCTTCAGCACTTAGGCGCCACCGGTTACGGATACAGAGGGACATGGTGTCAACACACCATTCTCCTGGCCGTTGATAGTTCTTTTGACCAGTGCTGCAACTTGTCAATCACGTAACTCCTCGACTAGCCTCATAAGTGCTAACCAAGCCCGACAGTGCTTAATTTCAGTGATATGACGAGAACCTGTGTTACCACTGCGGTAAGGCCGTTGGCTGTAATGTAAGACAGTAAGCATAAAAATAACAGTACATGAACTCCGTATTTTCAGTTTGTATTCCATTGTACATGAACGTTTGTGTTTGGCTAAGGTAACAACACAACCTGTCGATCTACATACGGCATTCACCAGCACTGTCATATTTTGGAAGGGTATAGTAACTCTAAAGTGGATTGGACTACCCTCAGGAAACTGAGGATATGACTTCAGCTGAAGAAATAGGTGCCTTTGAGTGGGTCGAAACGCTTCTTCAAAACGGTATCCCTTCGAAACATTTGCAAGGAACAAAGAGGAAAATCGCATCTGTTGACTCTGCCGCAGATATATTAAGAGCGGCGCTTCCAAATGGCCTGTTACAGGTGCTACAGTTAGCCCTCTCTGTGCATCCCTCTTTAGTGATCGTCAGACTGGACACAGAGGGTACGACACCGCTGCGTGTGGAAACAGCACACACAAGTGCGACGCAGTGGTACGTGTGCTCCTGGATCCCGGCGCAGAGGACAACGCGGAAACCAGCCGTGGCTACACATCGCTGCACGCGGCGGCAGCACTCGACGTCAAGGGCGTCGTGTGCATTCTTGTGGCCCACAGGGCGAACGTCTGGGATACGACGATGTGGGAGGAGTTCTGTGCAACTGGCAAAGGACAATAGTTATCTGGACGTTGTCAGATCATTAGAATTCCACGGTGGGAAATACACTCCTGGAAATGGAAAAAAGAACACATTGACACCGGTGTGTCAGACCCACCATACTTGCTCCGGACACTGCGAGAGGGCTGTACAAGCAATGATCACACGCACGGCACAGCGGACACACCAGGAACCGCGGTGTTGGCCGTCGAATGGCGCTAGCTGCGCAGCATTTGTGCACCGCCGCCGTCAGTGTCAGCCAGTTTGCCGTGGCATACGGAGCTCCATCGCAGTCTTTAACACTGGTAGCATGCCGCGACAGCGTGGACGTGAACCGTATGTGCAGTTGACGGACTTTGAGCGAGGGCATATAGTGGGCATGCGGGAGGCCGGGTGGACGTACCGCCGAATTGCTCAACACGTGGGGCGTGAGGTCTCCACAGTACATCGATGTTGTCGCCAGTGGTCGGCGGAAGGTGCACGTGCCCGTCGACCTGGGACCGGACCGCAGCGACGCACGGATGCACGCCAAGACCGTAGGATCCTACGCAGTGCCGTAGGGGACCGCACCGCCACTTCCCAGCAAATTAGGGACACTGTTGCTCCTGGGGTATCGGCGAGGACCATTCGCAACCGTCTCCATGAAGCTGGGCTACGGTCCCGCACACCGTTAGGCCGTCTTCCGCTCACGCCCCAACATCGCGCAGCCCGCCTCCAGTGGTGTCGCGACAGGCGTGACTGGAGGGACGAATGGACACGTGTCGTCTTCAGCGATGAGAGTCGCTTCTGCCTTGGTGCCAATGATGGTCGTATGCGTGTTTGGCGCCGTGCAGGTGAGCGCCACAATCAGGACTGCATACGACCGAGGCACACAGGGCCAACACCCGGCATCATGGTGTGGGGAGCGATCTCTTACACTGGCCGTACACCACTGGTGATCGTCGAGCGGACACTGAATAGTGCACGGTACATCCAAACCGTCATCGAACCCATCGTTCTACCATTCCTAGACCGGCAAGGGAACTTGCTGTTCCAACAGGACAATGCACGTCCGCATGTATCCCGTGCCACCCAACGTGCTCTAGAAGGTGTAAGTCAACTACCCTGGCCAGCAAGATCTCCGGATCTGTCCCCCATTGAGCATGTTTGGGACTGGATGAAGCGTCGTCTCACGCGGTCTGCACGTCCAGCACGAACGCTGGTCCAACTGAGGCACCAGGTGGAAATGGCATGGCAAGCCGTTCCACAGGACTACATCCAGCATCTCTACGATCGTCTCCATGGGAGAATAGCAGCCTGCATTGCTGCGAAAGGTGGATATACACTGTACTAGTGCCGACATTGTGCATGCTCTGTTGCCTGTGTCTATGTGCCTGTGGTTCTGTCAGTGTGATCATGTGATGTATCTGACCCCAGGAATGTGTCAATAAAGTTTCCCCTTCCTGGGACAATGAATTCACGGTGTTCTTATTTCAATTTCCAGGAGTGTAGAACAAGCGTCTATGGGGCTTTATACTGGTATGAGAGGCAGGCGCTGTGGAGGCCATGCGACGGCTACTACCACTGGATCTCCAATCGGAGATTGGTGAGTGGACACACCTGCACTGGGCAACTATAAGGTGCACCACGACGTTGGTGTGCACGCTCCTCGCTGCAGTGATTGACCCGAACGTGAGCGACAGCCAGAGCCACACGCCACTGCACATCGCAGCCGCCAAGCACCGCCCTGTCTTCAGCGCCGCTCAAATCGCCGTCGGCGCCGACATCGACGCCGCTGACTCCAACGGATGCACGGCGCGCCACTAAGCGGTGAGTACGGGGAACATCCCTTCTGTACGGCTGCTGAGGGAGTCCGGAGCTCGGCACGACACGCAATACAGCAGCGGAGAAAGCCCTCTGCACTGCGCCGTCTCCAGGGGATCGCTGGAAGCAGTCACAGCGCTTCTGGAGGCCGGCGCCACTGGGAACGCCGTGCGACCTCGCGCGGAGGTTCGGCTACATCGGCCTGCTGCGGCTTCTGCGACTCACGCCTCTAGGAACGACAAAGAAGCTGTTGGGCGACAACCTCAGTAACTTGTAAAAGCTGCTTAGGTACACCAATACGCTGCCGTTACTGTTCTTCTCAATATACTGACTCATTACGAATGGTAAACAAGCCTGTTAGGCTGGTCCCGGCGGAGGTTCGAGTCCTCCCTCGGGCATGGGTGTGTGTGTTTGTCCTTAGGATAATTTACGTTAAGTAGTGTATAAGCTTAGGGACTGATGACCTTAGCAGTTAAGTCCCATAAGATTTCACACACATTTGAACATTTTTTCTGGTAAGCAAGCTTCGTTGTTGAACCAGCGAAGTGACTGTCTAAGTGGCAATGTACAAAGTCACAGATCACATTGAATAACTTTACACAGAGAACAAACTATAGTTGCTCTACTCAAACATTCTGACTAATACAAGCAGTTCGACTTTGAAAAACGACACACATACTTGCAGGGTGAATATTTAGTTTCTTTTAAGAGGTGCGTAGGTTGACTCTCTACTCCGTCACATGCTACTGAACTGCATAAATGATGACCTAGGTCGCTGCTCCTTCAACTACTCAGTAGTCCAAGGCACACCACATAAATATTACTATACCCTTCAGTTTTAATTTGTGTGTTTACAAGGCTTATTAGCAGCTCTCATTGCCGCTCGTAATACCCATGGGGGAAACTGTTGCCGTTAGTAGCAGAAACACACTTCTAGCTGACTATCACTCACTCAATTAGGATTAATTTCAACATTTCATGGTAGTTATGTGCGTATCTTCCGCCATCGGAGTTTATTCCTACTTTGTTTCACTGGCATTTTATTGTGCTTTTGCTTTTAACAATGTCACAAGCCTGTAGGCACTGAGGTAACAAAAGTCACGTGATACCTCCTAATATAGTGTCGGATCTGCTTTTGTCTGGCGTAGCGCAGCAACAGCAACTCGACGTACCAAAGACTCAACACGTCAGCGGAAGTCCCTTGCAGAAATGTTGAGCCATGCTGTCTCTATAGTCGTCCATAATTGCGGAAGTGTTGGCAGTGCAGTATTTTGTGTACAATATGACCTCTGGATCATGCCCCATAAATGTTCTATGTGAGTCATGTCGGCGATCTGGGTCGAGAAAATAATTCGCTTTTGTTCTTAACACAAATTGCGAACTACTCTGGCACGGTGACATGACGCTTTATAAGCCATACCAATTACATCGTTGTTTGAAAACATTAAGTCCATGAATAGCTGCAAATGGTCTCCAACATGAACATGTCCAGTCACCCTGATCGGGTCAGTTGGACTAGAGGACGCAGTCCGTTCCATGTAAACACAGCCCACACCATTATGGAGCCATCACCAACTTGCACAGTGCCTTGGTATCAATCCTTGTCCATGACTTCTTGGCACCTGCGCCATGCTTGAGCCCTACCATCAGCTCTTACCAACAGAAATCGGGACTCGTCTGACCAGGCCACGGTTTTTCGGTAGTCTAGGGTCCAAACCATATGGTCACGAGCCGACGAGAGGCGCTACAGGGGATGTCCCGCTGTTGGCAAAGGCATTCGCATCAGTCGTCTGCTGCTATAGCTCATTATCGCCAGATTCCGCAGCACTGTACATTCGTCATACGTCCACCACTGATGTCAGCTGTTAATCCACGTAGTGTTGCTTCTCTGTTAGCACTAACAACTCTAACCAAACGCATCTATTCTCGGTAGTTAAGTGAAATCCATCGGGTACTCTGTTGTCCATGGTGAGAGGTAATGCTTGAAATATTGAATTCCCTAACGACTTCCGAAATGGAATGTCCCATGCGTCTAGCACCAACTATCATTCCGCGTTCAGAGCCTATGGACTCGCGTCGTGCGTTTATAATGACGTAAGCAACGTTTTCACATGTATCACCTGAGTACAAATGACAGCTCTGTCACTGTACTGCGTTTTTTATATCCTGTGTACGCGATATTAACACCATCTGTACATGTGCAAACCGCTGTCCCATGATTTTTGTCATCTCAATTTTTGTGGATGTGGGTAACTACATTTGTATTGTCTATTCTAACTGGAGCTGTAGCCATCCTTAAGCTGAAGAGCCTGTCAACTCATAAGCAGAAGGCGCAAGTATAGGCTATCTGATCAAAAGTTTCCGGAGATTTATTAGTGGCAATTAATACGGGGGGGGTGGGGGGTGACCACGTTTTGCCTTTATAATGTATTGAATTGTGCAAGGGACTCTTCCACTGCGTTGTATGAATGTGTGTGAAGCAGTGGTAGTCCTCTATTCCTCAAGAGCCCCAACCAGAGAAGGAAATGATTTTGTACATTGGAGTTTGCAGTAAAGTCAACATTCTAACTCATCCAGGAGTATTCCATTTGGTTCAGGTCAGGACTTTTGGCAGGCCAATATATTTTAGTAATAACAAATCACACTCTCACAGATGCTGCTTCATGACATGGTGCATTGTCATGCTGACATAAACAATAATTGTCTCCAATTTGTTTTTACACAGTATTGTAAAATGCTATCATATCCTTCCATATTAAGTGTAACAAACTTGAGAAATGTCCCCATACCTTCATACCACCTCCTACGTAATTCTTTTTTAAATTTATTAGCTTTCGATACGCCCCATACAACTTTCAAAACACGGACATTTTCCAAGCAGTTGATTTAGACATTTTATATTATACATAAGTTTAAGCCGCACTCTCGTACGAAATTACATAAGCTTATCAAAGGACGGATTCCGACATCAAACAAATTTTACATCCACGGCCTACTGGAATGAGTAAACATTCCTCCATACTTCGGTGCTGGCACTACACACGATGGCAGGCAACGTTCTCCAGGTGTTCGCTAAATCTTCCCACCTGATTACCACACGATACAGCATCATTCAAATCACTCGATTCCACTCATTCACCGCCCATTTGATTCTCTCTTTACACTACCCCAAGTGTCGCTTAACGCTGAAAAGAGGATTGTATGTTTATGAGGAGCTGCTAGACCATTGCAACTCAATCTTTTTAACTCCCTAATCACAGTAGTTGCGCTATCTGGACAACTGTTGGCCCTTTGTGTTCCGGCGTAACGTCAAGCTCTGACATGACTATCAAGAATGGAAGAGCAGACAGGGCTGTGAGACTACTTTAGCCAATAGTACGCTGACGGACCCCTCTCTAGGAAGACGTAGAGGCAGGAGCGGCCTCTACGCGAAGAGAAAATAAGCGCCGCGGCGCCTACCCGCGGCCGGAGTTGAAGACGAGCCGATCTACGAACGCTACAGCAGTGACCTAGAAACTGTATTGGTTCACTTGTATTACGAATTGTATATACTGAAGAGCTTGCATATGTTTGTCTGTCGCCCGTTGCTTGTGACACGTCTATATCTCACAAAGTTAAGTACTGTAACCATTTCCTTTTGTAATAAACTCCAATAATACGATTTGCTTGAGTTCAGGTGGATGTTGCAGAAATTTTCTTTGCTTTTGTACTTATTTTTCCTTCTTGCCTTGCCTCTGTGGTGTAACAGACGACAAGTGGTCTGTTCCATGCGCCATCTATCGCCCCTGGTCTAGCAAAAATTCTAATTAAATGATAAAATTGCGTTGCGGGTTAGGATTTGTTAGTTATATGCATAAATATTGCGGAAGTATTTGGTTTTTATATGTGCAGATAATTCAAACACCGAGCCAGCAACCGGCGCGGACTTTAGTTGACGCGGCAAGTAGCGGGCCACCGTGGAGCAAACACAGTGAGGCTGATGAAGTCTCTCCAAGGACGCCGAGAGTCGCGGCGGTTGTTGGACTTCGGAGGAAAAAAAGAAGAATGTATAATGAGGAACTTTGTGTATAACAGCGAAAGTAGGAAGAAGCGCCGGCCGGTGTGGCCGAGCGGCTCTAGGCGTTTCAGTCTGGAACCGCGCGACCGCTACGGTCGCAGGTTCGAATCCTGCCTCGGGCATGGATGTGTGCGATGTCCTTAGGTTAGTTAGGTTTAAGTAGTTCTAAGTTCTAGGCGACTGATGACCACAGCAGTTAAGTCCCATAGTGCTCTGAGCCATTTTTGAACAGAGCCGAACTACGCAAATAATAAAACTCATCAGTGGGGCGGGGACAGCGCACCTGTTCATTGCATTTGTCTCTTCCAACATGCCCACTCCACTTATCCCACCCCCTGCTCAGGCGACACAGCTGCAACCATTAGATGCGATGCAGCTAATACAGGTGTTTCAGTTTCAGACGCAGCAAATATCCTCTCTGCTAAAAATGGGACAGCAGCTCCTGGGGAACCAAACAACTACTTTTCGCCTTTTCGCCAATTTCATAATCCAGAAGAAGAATGCTGTGAGTGGTTGCAAAAGTTTCAAGCCCATGTACTTGCTCACAACGTACCAGGTAGTGTGAAATTTCCTTATTTATTTTCCACGGTGGGAAGTGCAGAGTTCCACCTCATTCAAAAACTCTTTCCTAACGCCCCTCCGAGTGATCTTTCGTATGATCTGGTTGTGGATTCGCTAACTGTTATGAAAAACAAGTGAATGTGGTAGCGGCTAGGTACCATTTCTTTTAATTGCAAGAAATGGTTAGAACAACGTACTGCGAGTGGGTAACAGATTTGCAGGGTATGACGAGGAAATGCAAATTCAGATGCGCTTGTGGTATTTTATATTCAGATGTTCTGTTGCGTGATGCGATCGTGTACAGTGAAACTGATGTCAAACTCAAAGAACAGATTTTGCAACAGTCCCATCCATCAGTTCAGCAAGTACTGCAAATACTAGACCAGTATGATTCAGGTGCCCTATGGGCTGACTTAATTTGAGTAGCCAGCACTTTGTTGAGTTTAGTCGTATCTTGCTTGCGTCCAGCCGTTTCGGCAGCAACAGCTTGCACGCGCCGCACTACGTAAACAATTGTCCAAGCCACGTAAACAGCTATCTAAACAGGCAAACAAAATTAAGTCATGCCAGCAGTACTATTCACGGCACAAACACCCAGACTGCCTGTCCTGGCAAACACAGTGTTACGCTTGTGGCAAGAAAGGACACGTACAATCCGTATGTTTGTAACGGAACAAACATAAGAATTCGGCCCATCACAAATATCTGGTCACAGGGCCCACGTAAGTAATGCAGTGTATTCAAAGCCTGCAACAGGTCTTAGCAAAACTATCAAGCCAGCAGTTTCTTAAGTGCTATGGTAGTCCAACGAACGTTTTGTTCATTTGCTTCTTTATGGAAAATGTGCGAAATTTCAGTTGGACACGGGTATCTCTGTTACATTGCTGAATCGTAACACATATGAACTTTTAGGCGCCCAACGCCTATCTAAAACTAGCATGCACCTGACGGTTTATAATGAGGTAGACATTCCCATTCTCAGAAAATGTACTTTGCCTGCTATGTATCGCTCACACACGCGAATAGTGAATAGTGACTTTTACGGTGCTACAACCACGCCATTGTGAGAACATATTTGGTCTTCATTCATTTGATTTGTTTGGCTTTAACATTCAGTACAACTTGTTGTCAGTGTCTGCATTCTATGCAAAATACAGTGTAACTAGTTTGCTGAAAGAATTTCCTAAGCTCTTTTCTGAAGGTTTAGGCAAGGCTAATAACGTTCTTGCACATATTACCAAGAAAGACAATGCTCAGCAGAAATTTCTCCAGGTCAGAACTGGTCCCATTGCATACCGGGACAAAGTCGCTACTGAACGTAAAAAATTGAAAGATAACATAGCCATTGCGCCCATACAAGCTAGTCAAGGGGCAAGTCCACTGGTTATGCTCCCCAAACCTCCAGGTCGCATACGCCTCTGTGTTGACTTTAAGCCTACGTTCAACCCACCAACTGTGATTGATACTTGCTCACTGCCACGCCCAGAGGATGTCATGGACAAGTTAGGCGCTGGGCGCTACTTTTCAAAAATTGATTTGCGCGACGCATATCTTCAAAACTGCTCGATGAAAAATCTCAAAAAGTGTGTGTAGTGAATACTCATTTGGGCTTGTTTAAATACACCTGAAGATCACATTGCAAATTTGCGTGCTTTGTTTCGCGTATTACCTGATTTACGACTCAAGTTTAGACTGGAAAAGTGTGATTTTTTTAAACCTGAGTTCCAGTATCTCGGTCATGTCATAAACAATCAAAGTGTACATCCTCTTCTGTCGCATTTGTTAGCCATACGAGATTTGCCAGTTCCTCGCAATGTCACAGAATTGCAGTCAGTACTGTAATATTCTGCTCATAACCAGCACTGCTCAAATCGTACCTCCATTGCATCGGTCGCGTCGCAAGAATGTCCCCTTTGTCACGACAGATAATGCCAAGATGCATTGCTCAGTGATAGCTGCTTAGTTCACTTTGATCCTGAAAAACTAGTTGTGTTGCTAGTTGACTCTTCCTCTTATGGAATCAATGCAGAGATTTCGCACGGAACTGGTAACAGAGACAGGCCTATCGCTTTCGCATCAAAAGTGTTGTCCAAATCTCAATGTAATTATTCACAAATAGAGAAAGAGGCATTGACTATTGTGTATGGCGTCACCAAATTTCACCGCTATTTGCATGCCAGAAAATTCTACTATTAATGGATCACAAGCCTGTACAGTCCTTGTTTCATCCGAAAAAGCCGATTCCTGTACGAAATGCCCAAAAATTGCAAAGATGGGCTTGTTGTTGTCTCAATACCAGTACGAGATTGTGTATCGTCTGACGGCTAAACGTAGTAGTGCTGACTCACTTTTACGTCTTCCGATTGGCTCTGATACAGACTTTGACGCTTCTGCTGCATTTTGTTGTCACATCGATGTTCAGGATTCTGAATTGCTTCAGTCCTTTCCTCTGAACTATAAGATGATTGCACAAGCTACTGAATCTGATTCAGATTTGATCATTTTGCTAACATACATTTGCACGTCTTGGTTTCGTTCCTTGCATAACACAAATAACTGTGCAGTGCGCCAATACTTTGCAAGTCGGCGTAGGTTGGTTATACATAAAGGGGTGATTCTTGTTCAGAATGACAGTGGCCAGTCACGTGTGTTGATCGCTAAAGCTTTGCAAAAAGAAGTGTTCGAGTTACTGCACCACGGACACTGGGGGACTGTTCGTATCTTGGGCATGGGTGTGTGAATTGTTCTTAGCATAACTTAGCTTAAGTTAGTTCAAGTAGTGTGTAAGTCTAGGGACCGACGACCTAAGCAGTTTGATCCCTCAGGAATTCACACACATTTGAACATTTTTTGAACTGTTCGTACGAAACAGTGCGTCGACACTGTACTTGGCAGTGTATGGACACCCAAATAGAACAGATGATGTCACAGTGTCACGCATGTGCGGAAAGGCAGTCTGCTCCTCCACAAAGATTCTCTGCTTGGCCTAAGTCACAATCACCATCTCGCCGTGTGCACATAGACTTTGTAATACCGCAGCCACTTTCGCCATGTCGCCGCGAGCGGCTGTGGAGGAGGAAGGTGCTAGACTCCCTTGGGCGAGCCCACGGGTGCAGTCATTCTGCAAGCATGCAGCAGGAAGTTGGGCCGACGTCCTCGTCTCGCTCAAGAAGGGACACGATGCGAAGGGCCCGTCTGACAACGAGAAGCGTGCCGAGAGCTGATGGACAACTGCAGCCATTAGGACGGAACGCCAAGAATGTATGCGAAAATTATCTGAGTTCTTCTGGCCTGGCGGCAGGCGTTTTACCTGCCTTAGAAAACAGGGATGTGCCGACTATTCCAGCATCCCACGGGCACAGGGAGGAGCGTGAGAAAAGCTCGGGGAATCGGCGTAGGGTGGCGTGTGAAAGAAGCCAGCGTTCTTAAGAAGATGTTTTCCGCAACAGTGAGGACATTCCTTGTAAATGACGCACGCCGGTAGATCTGGAGGCGGAACCAAAACGTTAGTCTGTCCAGGGCTCACACACAGAGAGCGGTTATAAAGAAGTGTTGTGTAGCTGCTCTCCCAACAGCCTCGGAATGTAGGAAAACATCTTAAGAACGTGAAATCGTCAGAAAGATGCCAATCCATGAGGCACACGCCAGCCCATGCCAGATAGAAAACTTCCACCCTGCACCAAAGGGCGTGGCGTTGAAACGATGATATGTCATTTGGCTACATAGAAAATTTTGTCCGCCAATGACAACGCCGAAAGGAATAATGTTTCGAAGAGGAGTTGAGCAGAGAGATGGATGAGAGGCGAGAGAGTCGTGGAAACAATGCTGAAGCGAGAGGACATGGGCGCTCCACCACCCAGCGCGAACATCCACCTTCCGACGCCGTGATGCACAGCTGGAATACTCTCTTTCAAATTCTAAAGGTGGCAGGGGTAAAATGCAGGGAGCAACAGGCTATTTACAATTTGTACAGAAACCAAGAGACGAGGGGCATGAAAGGGAAGCAGCGGTTGGGAAGGGAGTGAGACAGGGTTGTAGCCTATCCCTGATGTTATTCAATCTGTATATTGAGCAAGCAGTAAAGGAAACAAAAGAAAAATTCGGAGTTGGAATTAAAATCCATAGAGAAGAAATAAAAACTTTGAGGTTCGCCGATGACATTGTAATTCTGTCAGAGACAGCAAAGGACTTGGAATAGCAGTTGAACGGAATGGACAGTGTCTTGAAAGGAGGATATAACATGAACATCAACAAAAGCAAAACGAGGATGATGGAATGTAGTCGAAGTAAGTCAGGTGATGCTGAGGGAATTAGATTAGGAAATAAGACACCAAAAGTAGTAAAGGAGTTTAGCTATTTGGGGAGCAAAACAACTGATGATGGTCGAAGTAGAGAGGATATAAAATGTAGACTGGCAATGGCAAGGAAAGCGTTTCTGAAGAAGAGAAATTTGTTAACATCTAGTATAGATTTAAGTGTCAGGAAGTCGTTTCTGGAAGTATTTGTAAGGAGTGTAACCATGTATGGAAGTGAAACATGGACGATAAATACTTTGGACAAGAAGAGAATAGAAGCTTTCGAAATGTGGTGCTACAGAAGAATGCTGAAGATTAGATGGGTAGATCACATAACTAATGAGGAGGTATTGAATAGAATTGGGGAGAAGAGGAGTTTCTGGCACAACTTGACAAGAAGAAAGGACCGATTGGTAGGACATGTTCTGAGGCATCTATGAATCACAAATTTAGCACTGGAGGGCAGTGTGGAGGGTAAAAATCGTGGAGGGAGACCAAGAGATGAATACACTAAGCAGACTCAGGAGGATGTAGGTTGCCGTAAGTACTGGGCGATAAAGAAGCTTGCACAGGATGGAGTAGCATGGAGAGGTGCATCAAACCAGTCTCAGGACTGAAGACCACAACGACAACAACAACAGCAATACTATTTGCTTTACTTGTTGTCTAGCGACCCGAGAAAGCTCCTTTCCTAGATACCCCATATAAGACGAGTGGCCAGAACACAACACTCTGGAACTCGCGAATAATTTCTTCTGTAGGTTTCAGGCGATTTTTACAGCCATCCTCCGCAATGGTCGGAGGTCCCTGTCCACCAGTTCATGAAATCTGCCTGGTCTTGGTTTAGGTATCCATCGAGTTTCCACTTCAGAATCTGATAATCAGCAGTCGACTTGGGCAGCTATGGCACGAACGAAATGTCCGTGATGCGTTTGTTACTTAGTGACATCCACTGACCAGTCCACATTCGAAGTCACTTAGCTCTCCTGAGCCACTCACTTTGCTGTTTCTGCTTCTCTATTGACAACACAAGAATCCCCATCTTGTTTTATAATGACTTGTCAGATAATGTACTGCAAATGGTTCAAATGGGTCTGAGCACTATGGGACTCAACTTCTGAGGTCATTAGTCCCATAGAACTTAGAACTAGTTAAATCTAACTAACCTAAGAACATCACACACATCCATGCCCGAGGCAGGATTCGAACCTGCGACCGTAGCGGTCTCGCGGTTCCAGACTGCAGCGCCTAGGACCGCACGGCCATTTCGGCCGGCAATGTACTGCATACATACCGTTGGTCGTTTTATATACTGATATGTAGTGCTCAAAATACTGAAACATTCTGGACTGCTTACCCTTTTACTCTGTCTGAAACAGTAACTACGTTACAATCCAGCAGGCTTGAGACGAATATCACCATAATATAAAAATGTCGTATATATCTTAAAATTACGAAGGTTTTATGCTCTGAACAACAGTAATCAGCCACTGTAATTCAATATTTTTAATCTATGTTGGCATCTGATGGGCACAGAGAACCTAGTAATGTAAGCACTAGCAGGCTTCCAAAAGATACTAGCGCCTGTAATACTCAGAATACCACCCTTGGTCTATTACTTTTCATACATTGATGTTATGTGGGTAGCTTGCATGAGGTATATGCTCATTAGTACTCCTTGTTATTACAGGACTAACATTTTGTCCCATTTTCTTTTTATTCAAAACTGAATACGGCATTAACAATTCCTCAAACGGCTATCTCCTGTACTTTATAAGGATTCGTTTTTATGTAACATGTGTGAATGACTGTAAATACCTGGAAAATCATTTTTGATTGTCCCTCAGAAAGGCCTATCACAAATGGCCGTAAACTTGACCAGCTATAGCTCTTTTGAGTTCAGACTTTCTTTTCACCAGTCATACATCCTCTTATTTTCACGGTTTTGATTAGCAAGACAGGACAATATGAAAAATTCCTGCCATTTCTTCCACGCTCACCGAATGTAACATCGTGTTATTGTTTTGAAGAAAGTATGTGATAGATTTTGATATTTTTCGCTCCTTACCAACACACCTACTAGAACTGCGAGGTCGCACTAGGAATACTTTCGAACAGATTGACGTGAACCTGTTACTTTGAATGTGTTATGATTTAGTTCACAGACTCGATGTCGGAAGCATCAGGTATGGTGAACACGCAGAACACTTCTAGTGAAAACTTGTTTCACTGTGCGACTGCAAAGCTTTACAACGTTATAACATAAAGTACAGATTCACTACGTAACTAGAGTCGTTTCAAACAATTATGATAAGACAATACTTTCACAATTTTATACAATACTTAGATTAATTTCCTTAATAAGGTTTATATTAAATGGCGTAAAGTGAATATTAAATTCTGAAGGTGGCAGGGGTAAAATACAGGGATCGAAAGGCTATTTACAATTTGTACAGAAAGCAGATTGCAGTTATAAGAGTCGAGGGACATGAAAGGGAAGCAGTGATTGGGAAGGGAGTGAGACAGGGTTGTCGCCTCTCCCCGATGCTATTCAATCTGTATATTGAGCAAGCAGTAAAGGAAACAAAAGAAAAATTTTGAGTAGGTATTAAAATCCATGGAGAAGAAATAAAAACTTTGAGGTTCGCCGATGACATTGTAATTGTGTCAGAAACAGCAAAGGACTTGGAAGAGCAGTTGAACGGAGTGCGCAGTGTCTTGAAAGGAGGGTATAAGATCAAAATCAACAAAAGCAAAACAAGGATAATGGAATGTAGTCGAATTAAGTCAGGTGATGCTGAGGGAATTAGATTAGGAAATGAGACACCAAAAGTAGTAAAGGAGTTTAGTTATTTGGGGAGCAAAACAACTGATGATGGTCGAAGTAGAGAGGGTATAAAATGTAGACTGGCAATGGCAAGGAAAGCGTTTCTGAAGAAGAGAATTTTGTTAACATCAAGTATTGATTTAAGTGTTAGGAAGTCGTTTCTGAAAGTTTTTGTATGAAGTGTAGCCATGTATGGAAGTGAAACATGGACGATAAATACTTTGGACAAGAAGAGAATAGAAGCTTTCGAAATGTGGTGCTACAGAAGAATGCTGAAGATTAGTTGGGTAGATCACATAACTAATGAGGAGGTATTGAATAGAATTGGGGAGAAGAGGAGTTTGTGGCACAACTTGACAAGAAGAAGGGATCGGTTGGTGGGACTTGTTCTGAGGCATAAAGGGATCACAAATTTAGTACTGGAGGGCAGCGTGGAGGGTAAAAATCGTAGAGGGAGACCAAGAGATGAATACACTAAACAGATACAGAAGGATGTAGGCTGCCGTAGGTACTGGGAGATGAAGAAGCTAGCACAGGATAGAGTAGCATGGAGAGCTGCATCAAACCAGTCTCAGGACTGAAGACCACAACAACAACAGAGTGAATATCCCACATAACTATCTCTGAGTGCCTTGTAAGTAATCGGCCATTGCCTTCTCTAGTTACACACAATCTATAGTCAAATGTAGACACAGGAAAGCTACAAATTTTCTTGTTCATAGGACTAGCTTTATAAAAAGCAGACAATACTTCGGCATATATAAGAAATCTACAATCGTATTACAATGCATAATTCATTGTATAACACTATTTATGCAAACTTCCCTCTTTAACATGAATGATAAAACTATATAATAGTTTTTTCTTTACACAGCTGTGACAGAGACTGGAAGGAATATACTAGGCAATTTATCGAAAATCTCTAACTAATATTCACATGTAGTTCAACACATTTATTAGCATTCATGCTAAAAATAAATTCTTACTCAAATTATTAGACAAACTTAATAATATTAACGAATTAACACAATTAGCACTGAATAAGTAGGCTCTTAAACTAGGTGGTAAAATGTTCCCTAATCTTGTAGAGAACGAAAAATAAATAAGAAATTTGTAACCTTTAATGGATGTGTTGTCGTCAGCACTGCAACGCACTAGTAAGTTCTCTGTGTCTAATACGATACCTGTTAGCTGGACATGCTGCTACTCGTAGGAATTTATGCCCTTAAACTGACTATGTACAATATAAAAAGTTACTGAAGACTTTTCTGTTCCCAATACTTTAAAAAACTTTTATTAAGTGGACTATATCTATGATTATTCTTATGTTTCACATTCTGTGTTATAGCTCTCTTCTTTTTTAAATCCATATGCTGAAATTTGTATAACACCTTCAACCAGTTATTAAAAACCTTTTTTCTTTAGTTAGTGTTTAATTCATGGAGTTAACCAATGAGTAATACAACTATAATAGATTACATTTACCTTCTGTAATTCTCTGGGAACATTTATACTTAATTTTACAAAACTGTCCATAAGCTTAACTATTCCACAATTGCTACTTTTATACAATATATCCATTATGTATATCTCAGAACAATGTTTGTCACTTTAGGTTTTGGAATTATACTGTCAATCAGATCACTGTTTTAATTTTTCATGCTCCTTCTGATTAAACCAAACACTCTTAAGGCATACCATTGTGAACGAACACGGAATTAAATTTTTCACGATTATAGTGAGGCTTATGAAACGTCACATTTCACTATCAAAGAAGCCTGCTTTAAACAGAACTGTTTCATCAGTCCACAATGGGCCTTACCACATAAAACTGAAAATGCCCCAATGTAAGTTTTTCAGACTGAAGATAATAAATTGTGATGAACATACTAATATTCCAAACTGCTGAATGATATAGAAATTATTTAATCTCTGAATTTCGTGATATGTTGATACACATATTTCTCAACAAAATTGAGAAATAGTTTATGATTAAAAGAAATACAAAATAAATTAATATTTCTTTGTTTAATATCTAGTTGCAGCCTTTAACAATCAGTGGTATATTCCATTCCCACTCAGTGATTACTGACTCTGTGTGTTAATTATGAAACCCAAATATGGTTAGACTGCATTCACAAAGTCATTTGTATAAATCTGAGCACTCGAAACCAGCCAAATTTTACTGTTTGCAATTATGTTCAAATAGAGAATAAGATCATGTCTCAATAACAAATAGGAGAACCAGTGCAGAGCTAAATCAAATGATTTTAGCCTACTGAAGTGTGAACATGCACTTCAGTTTCACAGTAAGCAGAAGGCAACCAATCAAGGAAATGACATAAAGTCTCATTACCTTTATATCTCAATTATCGAGCCTTAGCTTTCACATTGCAAATGCATTTGGATACTACTTCATAAAAGAAAACTGTGTTCACTGTGACCCTATCAAAAGCAATATGCAGTAATTGGGCAAGCACACCACCTACAATAGCTCTGGCTCGACTATATATAAGGATCGATTGTGGACTGCTGTTTTCTGGCCCAAATAACATTTAAACACTTGTGTGGCGTATCGCAATACTTACTGAAATGTTAATACGAT
This sequence comes from Schistocerca cancellata, assembly GCF_023864275.1. Classification (NCBI taxonomy): domain Eukaryota; kingdom Metazoa; phylum Arthropoda; class Insecta; order Orthoptera; family Acrididae; genus Schistocerca; species Schistocerca cancellata. The sequence continues at coordinate 456,897,673 of NC_064627.1, forward strand.
TTGCCACAGGTTTATCAAAATACATTTCAAATCAGGTGGAGGGATCAAAAATTATATGTGGTACTGGATTCCAAAGAACAGTGATGTTGCATAATACACAGGTTTAAATTCAGCTTGTAAACTTATTATGAGTAGAAGGATGAAAAATCTGCACAAAAGTTGGCCATCGAATTCTAAAAAGCTGCAATTATTGATATTAATCAATCGACAGAGCAGAAAAAAATAAGCAGACTGACATACAAAAGTTCCTAACATTAACTAGTCCCACAGTTTGTAGAACATAAATAATATACCTAATCATCTTCAATGTTCACAAAGGCTTGTAAAAACTCTCTAAAGGATCAATCTATTTCATTCATTGCTATCAGCTCTACTCCTCACTCCATGTTGTCATATAAAAATCATGTAAAGTCCACATAATACAGCTATACTGAGTAACTTCAACATATGGAACTCAACAATCGCTAGTTCCAGAATGCATTCACAAGTTCAGCCAGTGCTGTTAAAGTTGCTACTTTCCCAGGGCCAACTTACCAATGTGATACACATTTACAGTGCTCTGCTGCACGTTATACATATTTAATAAACCTATTCATAAATCTATTTATATAATGTCTAGAATTTATCCTTTTAATTTATTATTTTGCATTCAATCTGAGAGAAAGTCACAGATCCTATTGGAGTATATATCAGCATTCTACTCGTCTTTGCGGCACTATGTGACCCAAAGCACATTTCTTAATTATAGCATAATAGTTTCTATTTATATAAATTGTTACATTGTTGTACCTACTGAAAGGTCAACATGTTAAACCTAATTGGTAGTGAGCATGTGAGGACTTATTTGCTATTCCACAGCTCAATTAAATACTACAAATAATTTATTTAACTGTTTAGTTCTGTGCATTTTGCACACCCATGCTTGCTCAACATATAGCTGAAGTCATTACCCAACCATAGGTGAGCCATATGATTTATTTAATTTATTTAACTGTTTAGTTCTGTGCATTTTGCACACCCATGCTTGCTCAACATATAGCTGAAGTCATTACCCAACCATAGGTGAGCCATATGATTTAATAACAATTTCACAAATTATTATTACTTGCTTGTGGATAAATAAACTTTTAATCTATAGTAACTTCTAAACACAAGTTTGTACGACGTCCATGATTTCTATGGCTTCTACCGATTTCAGTTATATCTGTATACTCGTGATAGGTCAGCTGTAGGCGTTTTTGAGTATTTCAGTGGTTTTTCGATTATCTCAGTAAAGCACTTTTAGTGGCCAGAACATCTTGATGTTCATTGCCTCTCGCATGAGACCTCTCCCACCAGGCACATTGGCCTTGGGATTTTCCCAGTGCTGCACTCTGTCTGCACATCTGCTGGCCTTGGGCCACTTTGTTCACATTGTGGCCAATGCCAGACCATTGCGATCGCGGAAGTTTGTGGCAGGCAGGGTTTGCCCAATATTTGCTGTCACCTCCCTTCGCAGATATTCTGAGCAGCAATCCATCAGGCAAGGGTTATTACTTCTTCTTACTCGTCATGTCTGCTTTCGGCCCCCCATCTCTACATCTTGCCTGACGCAGCTGGTGTGTAAGCAGCCTCTTTCTTCGAACTTTTGTCTTCTTGAAATAAGTCACCAACTAAAAATACTGATACAATGACTGATTATGCCCCCCTATGTAGGTGCATTTTAGATATAGTAGTTGTATCTAATGCCAACATGTTTTCAACTACCATTCCATTGTACACAAATATAAAGTATCTGGAATTTAAATATTTTAAACTTTTAGGAAACAAAAGAAATATCATTGACTATGTCAATACACAATTAGTTCTTCCAAGCATAAATACAGACCCATCCTCCCTCTCTCTGTATTTTAATTCTGTCATGCAATTATTGACTGCAGAGAAATAATTCATCACCATGGGAGGAACAGGAAAGGATTGATATAAAAGCAATGGGGTAGTTTATTAAACATTTTGGACACTGCATTTGTGACTATTTTAATAACCTTGCCTGACAGTCAAAGAAACAATAAGGAACGAAGAAGCAGGTGTGAGGATGGTTGAAAAGTGAATGACATACACCATGTTAATTTACTCACTAAAATTAGGTATCCCCTGTGCCCAAAAATCCTTCACTTATGTGTTGCAGAGCAATGTTCAACATAGAGAAAGAAAATTGGTTACTAAATAGAAAAATACAACTGAAAAAAGTTAAATGTAACTGTAATTTCTGGTGACAGGAGGGTCATTTGAGTGAAGATTTGTGTTGGCTTTGTTAAGCGAAACCCCACTGCCTGTTGGTTACACTTTGGTGAACTCAGCTATAACCAGCTAATTTCGTCATTAAGCTATTTAGGGAGATTGTTGTGAATATTGAAAAACGGTTTAATTTTTATAGCTAATGAAGGCAAATTCCCAGCATCCTCTGTACAGGCTTTGAACTCTCAAAGAGATAAAGCACCATTTGCCATTTTGCGGTGTTTAAAATCAGGTAAAATAGGCTTCATCATTTTTCTGCAAGATTTTCATTGCACTGTAGGTATAACTACTTCTAAATATCAGAGAAAATAAAGCTGCTTCGTTGTACTTAATAACTTTAACTAAAAAATCTGTGATGACTCAGTGGTCTTCATAGCTTACCTAATGTTTTACTTCTTAGCACATTTTTCCACAGTTTCTTTCGAGCAGGAACTAATATAGTAAGTCTCTTCATAATTTTTTGCAGTTATGTCGTCCAACTTCAAGTACTTCATCTGCTTCTTCTTCTCTTCAAGATTTAACTTGTACTTCACGTGCATGCAGTTTGTGAATTCCACTTCCTTCTTGAAGTACTCACTAAATAGGTGATTCTAGGGTGAGGGTTTCAAATTTGCTGGGCTACCCTTCTACAGAATTCATTTTCGGTGCATTTTTTCATAGCAGTTCGATACTGCTATGTGGATATCCTCATGCTGTACCCAGTTTCCCACAAAGTAGTCAAAAGATTCAGAGGGCCTTCCATTATGAAGAGCTTGTGCATGAATCTCAACCCATCCACTACTTACATCCTCCGGTTTTACAAATACCAGCAATGCACACATGATGATATGAAGTCTTAAATCTTCGTTCTGGCGATATTCCTCTTTAGACTGAGATCTTGAAGTCTCCTCCATAAACTCTTCTTCATATTGAAATAACATCCATTTAATTCAGATGAGGGGAAAATTTGACACACCACTGTTATCACAGGTGTCTCATAATCGATGTTCTCTTCTGTGGGAGAGCACTGAGTAATTGCTTCTTTCATCAGAAGGAACAGAAGAGCATATGTGTCTTTCTTCATATTAGGGAGCAGCCCAAATACAGCAGAATGAATATTTGATCAACCCCCAGGCCTAATAAGTTTGCATCTATGGTATGCAGCTTGCTAACCGCTCTCAAATGTTCTACTAGAACAAAATAGGATGATATTTTTTTCTTTCTAGTAAAACGCTATTATCCTCCCCTGTAAACTATCATCTTCTAGAAGAAAACTACTGCTAGCTCCAGTTTTTGAGATATCTTCATAAAGATAAATTTCATAAGAGTTCTTGGACCCTTGTTAGTTTCTCCACAATTGACTCTGCTTATGACAAAGGTTTGATTCATAGCTTCTGAGTTAGGCATCACTATACAAAGTCATAACCATTGTTGTGCAGATTTCCCCGGTTCATCCACATATATACCAGGTAACTGTGTAGCTCCTTCTCGAGTCCTCTTCTTCACTGTCTCCAATTGTTTCTTCACATCCAGCACTGCATCATCAGGTAGTATATAGAGAAATTCTAAAACGTTAAGGACTTCTTCATACTTCTAATCCATCTTTCCCAAACGATGGTCTGGTGGTCGGCATAAGGAAGCACCCATTACACACATTTTTTAGATTCCTTCACTTTACGATACACATAACCACTGTAATGAGCGAAAAGCCAACCCTCGGTCGTTATAAAACCCACCATGCAGGTGGTCAAATCAGGCTCACAAGTATTTGTGTCCACAAGTGTCTGGACAACATTATGGTGTTGTCCAGCCCACCTTGATTCTTCCCTCGCCCATCCTCACACAACAACAAGCCATCTCACTTTTACTCATCTCAATACTGCACTAGGCATCGGTCAAAGCTAATCATAATGTCACTTCATCACTTTGAGTACGTTCATTCGAAATAAATAGAACATATATTCAAAAAATGAAATACATGGTATACCAACAAGAATCAACAGATTTTTAAAAAATTATAACTATTATGTTATTTGAGGTATGTGCATCAATAATGAACTGTTGGAAAGAGCAAACTTTCGAGTTTTACATTGTTCCCACTAGGTTGCAGCAGTGTGTGCAAACTTCAGTTCTAGTAAAAATGTGTCTGGATGACAGAGAGTGTTTTGTGTTCTACATTTCGTGCAGTGTGGGTCAGTAGCAACTGTTCTGCGTGACTTTCGTAATAGGTATGGTGTAGATCCTCCTACAGCACTGAGCATTGGATGATGGCATGAGCAACTCCGAGAAACAGATTGTTTGTGTAATGGCAATTCACTGGACCATCCCTGATTGTCTGACACAGTCGTCGAACACATCAACCATAGTTTCACAATGGGTCTGCAGAAATCCACTCGCCATGCAGCTCGACAGCTCAACATGCCCCCTATGTCCATATGGAGTGTGTTGAGTCAACGTTTACACATGAAACCATACAAAATTCAGCTTTTGCAAGGTCTTCATGAAGGTGACCAACAGAGTTCTGTAATTTCGTTAGTTTTCTTGCACATAGAGTTTAGTGATGAGGCAACATTCTATTTAAATGGAAAGAGGAACCATCATAATGTGAGAATATGGAGAACAGAACAACCATGTTAAGTTGTACAGCCTGAGAGGGGCTCTCCAAAGTTAAAAATGTTATGCACAATTTAAATGGAAAAGACGTATGGTCCATTTTCCTCTGCCGAGAACACTGTTATGCTTGAGAACTTCCTTTTGCCACAATTGGAGACTGATTTGAACGATTTCATTTAGCAACGGGATGGGTCACCGCAACACTGGCATCTGGAAATGTGGAGATTTTTAAATCAAACGATTACTGAATGATGGATCAGTTGCACTGGACCAAATGGTTCAGCCTTACATTAATGGCCTCCAACAGCACTGGACCAGATTGTATGTGACTATTTCTTGTGTGGGTTTGTAAAAGACTCTATTAATGTGTCTCTTTTACCAGAAACAATGAAAGAACTGAGACGTTTTATAACAGCAGCTGAGGAAGCTCTAACTCAAGACATGCTCACAGCAGTGTGGAAAAAATTTGAATACTGCACTGACATATGCCATGCATCTCAAGGGGGGCATATTGAACATCTATGAAAAGTTATGAAAAACAAACATTTTGATTTTCTCTTTCACCAAAAATCAAAATGCAGTGTATATGTTTATTAGTTTCAGAAAAATGGACATGCCAAATTGGATGATTCTTTTTGAAACACCCTGTAGTATACAACGCCAAACAAAGTGTAACTTGATAAATCTGCTCATAGAAACATTTTTGCAGACATTATTATGTTTTTTAACACCTTCACAAGTCTTCAGCTATATCAGTTCAATAAGCCCACTATATAATGTACTTTGAAGAGACTAAAATTACCTCCAGTTTCACATCCTACAACACTTGTAAGCATTCATTTAAATCCTTAATTCCCAAGTGAACATATAACTATACATGTATTTACATATTTTGTATACATTAGATTCCAGTCACATTGAAGACAATGCTATCAATATCTTTGTCATAATTCATGGAGGTATTTAATCAGTATTTAAGTGTGGACTAGGTTACCTTACGTTTTGCCTAAATCAGACCCTATACATAACTTTTTCCATATCTTTCAATGGAGTCTTTGACATTTTGTCATAGACTATTAGGTTCAATAACAGCCATTTAGACTGAGTAGAACAGTCTCCAGTACAAACATGTCACATATAACAAATTGTTTAGTACTCATTGTTTTGAACTATAGTTTTCTTTCAGCTAAAACAGTTATAACATTTAAGTAATAGGTCCTATAAAGATCTTTACATGGAGTGTGTTGACATATTTTACCGTAATGACATAAGCAATGGTTGTGTCATTCACCCAAAGTCTTCAATATTTAATTACTATTGACTGTATTAGTTACATAATTTATGTGTTGTATGGAAGCAAAAATGAAGTACTGAAATTCACAAATCTTAATAAAATGACATATTTGTGACATGCTATTGGACACCAGAGGGAATCAGATGAGAATTATTTTCTGTGATAGATTATTTTCAAAGTGTATTGACAAAACAGTGTTATGTGTAGTTAAAAGTAATGACAAAATTTTTAATATGAGAAATCTGATCGAATACTTGAGGTGCTGTGAAGCTACTGCCATTTCCTCAATTATAATTATTCAAATATGTGATCACAATATATGTGTGTATATAATTCACATACAGTCTGAAACACGTTTTTTTTTCAATAATGCAAATGTGTTGTGTTTAAATGAAAGTATAATGGAAATTATAACATAAGCCATCTTTCCAGGGAAATAAAAAATCATTTACTGATTTCTACATTATGAAAGATGAGAATTATTGTTACAGCAGAATTCTCTGAATTTCAATGATTTAGCAAATCTACTGAAAGTTTTTTCAGTCTTAAATTCTCCTTAATAAGTAATACTTAAAATTTTGACCTTACTATGATGCTCGCTTTGTCCAGCTTGCTGAGTGTGTGTGTGTGTGTGTGTGTGTGTGTGTGTGTGTGTGTGTGTGTGTGTTTGTGTGTGTGTGTGTGTGTGTGTGTGTGTGTGTGTATGTGGGTGGGTGGGTGGGTGGGTGGGTGGGTGGGTGTGTTTGTGAGTGCATGTGTAAGTGAGTGTATGTGAGGGAAAGAGTGAGAGAGAGAGACAGAGAGGCGAGTGTGAGTTACTTTCCCTCCTTTAAACTGTATACATGTGAAAGATTGTAGAGCTTTTGGTCAGATGTACAGAATCAATCACCAGTTATAGACTTAACATCGCCGAAATGGTGATGATTTTTTACTTATTTAGACTAGACAAGAATGTAATCAGAGAATAAAAAATCAGAAGTGTAATCATGAGAGGAATGTTGGAAGTTACATACAATGAAGTAAAATTATTTGTAATTGGTATTTCTTTCTGTAATGATTTTGTTATGTTAACATCCAAAATGTGTTTTTTCTTATATTGGACATACGAAATTAATATTACCGACATATCAAATAACAGTTAAATAGCAACAACTGTAACAGATGCTCATATGAGCACTGAGTACTGGTTATCAACTATTCTGGATTTAACACATTTAAAAAAGTAAAGATGTGTAGCTACTAAACTAATACAGTAAACTAAATTGCTGCTGCATCTTAAGCTTGCAGAATGAAACAAATAATACAACACCATAATTTGTTATGTATGGACCCTTTAACACACAATTTTTTATGGAGGCTTGTAAGATCTCAAGCTCACCAAAGTCTATATGCTTGAGGAAAGTCAGAGTAAAGGAAGCTGTCACATAACAACCGAGAGCAGTGGGTGAAGGGTATTTGACAGAAATACGTGGAAGAATAAAATGTATATGTAAACGATCAATATCCAAGTTGAAATTTCGCTACAAATTTGGCTGCAATAAGCAGTCTGCTGCGATAAGAAGTCTACAACAAGTGTGTAGTATCAGTTCCCACGAAGGGCAGAGAGGAAAACCCATAAATATATATGGAGAAAGAGCTCTTTGGAAATAGTGTGGATGGTGAGGAAATTCAATAAATGCTTCAGAAAAAGAACAGTAACATTGTGGCCCTGTGCACCGTTCAATAATGCATCAGAGTTGCGTTTAAATGAAAGTATAATGGAAATTATACCATAATCCATCTTTGCAGGGAAATAAAAAATCATTTACTGATTTCTACATTATGAAAGATGAGAATTATTGTTACAGCATCAGAACGTACACTGCACACTACTTTCAAACATTGTTAGCTTTCACAGCATGGCACATAGAGAAATATACAGGGTGTTTCATAGTTCATGTTACTCACTTCTAGAGGTTGCAGAGGGCTCTTAGTAGATCAAGCCATGGATAGGAACCCACGCCCAGAAACGTAATCCAATAAAGCTACAGAGCATCAAAGTTATAGGTGTCGACAACTGTAAATATGTGCATACACAGGGTGAATGTATGAAGATGGTACACACTTTCTAGGATGAAATTTGAGGTAAGTTTCAATGTACAGGAAAGAAACGAGTGGAAAGCTATAAGAGAAAACCATTCTGATACCTCCTGTAGTGGAATACATGTCCTGATTTAGTTGTTGTTGCGACTGTAGGTTAGACAACTTTCAGAGGCGGTGCTATGACTGAAAGAAGAAAAAAATGTCTAGTAAACTTGGACTCTTAGATGCAAGAGCTATGAGCAATTGTTCAATAGAGGAATTGAGTTTCACAGTAGACAATGAAGAGTAATTTCCTGCTTCTATCTTGTTCTGTACCTAAAACCTGTAACTGAAAATGAAACACAGAGAAATATAAGGCAGTGTAATTTCGTAATGGAACTGTCGATAAATCATAAAACACATTACACATAGGAAATACATCAACTGCAGCTCATGATAAAGCGTAAGTATGAAGCATGTTTATGAATTATCTTTTACATAAGTAATGTATGTAAAGTTCATAATTCAACCGCTCTGATTTATCCATATTCAAAACAATGGAGTTCTATGATGTTTCTGGAGGCAGAAAACTTCCACTTCACTGGTGAACGTAGTTTCTGCAAACAAAGACTGTGTGAAACCCAGTTCATTCTGTTTTTAAATGAGATGCAGAAGGCAGTAGAAACCCACACCTACACTGAGTCCTTTTTCCCTAATTTCCGGCATGTGTGCAATGGAGTTCTTCATTGCCACCTAGAGAACAAAATATGTGTCTACGGAATATCGGTCCACGTTTGTACAGGAGTTCCTATCAAGTGTAGGACAGCATGTAATACTTAACTGAGAGTAATTTTCAGATGTCAAAGTAGTCATGCACATACCCCTGTCGCGTTGGAAACACTGGCTCTCAACCGGTCGCTGATCACCAGTTAGTACTTGGCTGGCTGCACACCTGTCAGCATGTTGAGCAGTGTGCTGCAGCCATGTGGAGGGGTTTGCATTATGTGTCTTCTGTGCTGTGGGTTTGTGAAGCTGACTTTGCTACAAACAGCTGCAGTCATGAGTTTTTGTTTACTTTCTTGTTATTCAGTGAATTGTAAGAATTTTAAGGTATATTCTCTTCTGATAGGAACGTGAGTACCACAAATATAAGAGTTCCAGACCAAAGCGCATATTTTTTAAAAAATTCCCTGTTATAAAATCGATATTTTAGTATTGCTGCATCCTGCAATCAAAGATTTATCTATACAAAAAAAGAAAATATTCGTTTAATTTGAAAAGGTAAATTTATTTAATTAATACTTAATATTCAACATTCTAAATTTATTAGGTTAAATTTCAGATTCTTCACTCATATACCCTGGAAATATCAAAAAAGTTAAATGTATATGACATTTACAAAACTTACTCAAATTCAATAAAATGAATTGAAAGACCTTTATTTTAATTTTTGTCTTGATACATAAAATTCAACCCAACAGTTTTCTCTAATTTGTCAACACCTTTTGAACAGATTTTACTGTAACGATCTGGAAGAATAATTGTATGTTTATCATCTAAGAGTAATAAAACTTTTGACAATATTTAGTTACCAAAATTTCAGGTTATAAAGTGAGGTTTTTTTATGTCAGTTAATTTATTGAACACTTCAGCATAATAGTTACTATAATTGTTAAATTCACTTCGTAGATTGTCAGTGCTGTCATTTATATTCCTTTTGATTTGCTTTAATATCTATAGAAAAATGTAGATATTCAAATTTAATTTCAAAAAATTGATGATATTTAATTATCAAGCTTAAAAAAATACAAATTTCTAAAATTTAAAATACAAAATTTACAAGATATTTATTATGTTAATTTTCAGCAAATGAATGATAAGTTTTTTTTACACACACAAAATTATATATTCAGTTGTATTATATGGTATATTTTCAATCAAAAATATACATAATTGTATTGTTGTTTTTTGAGTATTTACAGTGTTCATGATTTTAAACATGTTTATTACACAGGTCAGATAATTTTGAATAAAATAGAAGGGACTTTCATGAACATGGCAATTTCAAAGTGCTATACATTAAAATCTTTTAAAAGAGTCATAAGCTTTTAAAATGATATTCAGTTTATCAAGATTGTATAATTCTTGAGAAAAATTTCATTTCTTCCATTTTTAAGCAGATATTTTGCAATATTACTTGATCGAATAAACAAGAATTACTTAACTCATTACCTTTTCGATTAATTTGGGAAACAATGAAAATAAAGTAGGGAGTCACGAATTCAACAGAATTATATTAATTAGTAATATCTAGTGCAATTTTTTCCCATTTAATCCAGCAGTCACTGTTGATTGTAGTTAAAGAAAGGTTTTTGAATTTTTTAAATTTTCCATCTTTCTTGTTCTAGTTAAAGTGAATATTCAGGTTCACATTTAACAGCACTAACATGATTTTTCATATGTTCAACAACAATTTTACATTCTTTTGGAAGTGCACTATTGTCATGTTAACTAACCCACGTAAGAGTAGAATATTCTTCAACATTTTTGAACTCCAGGTGAAAATTACCCTAAAATTTCCTTCCCACATAATTTCCTTATAATCTATAAAAAATAAACCAAATAATTCTAATGCATAATATACTTTATTTATTTTTTGTTTTTTTATTTTTGCTTTCAATTTAAAGATTCTTAAGAATATTCCTTCAATAGTTAATTCGTTTAATAGAGATAAAGGTAACTGAACAAGAGTTCATGAAGTTCGTGGATGTTATATTCTAGCCAAAGTATTTTAACTTCCTAATTGTAATAGCATTGAACAATTTTAACACACATAATTATCAACTAGTTTAATGTTTGATTCACAATCATAAGTTGAATATCTGTTCCAGCTATGTGAAAAAAATCAAATGCAATATGTAGTTGGGCATAATTACAATGAACCCAACCATAACCAATTTTGATATTAATTTCTGTTTCCTTTTTTGGGGTATTAAAATAATTTTTGTTTTCTCATTAACAGGAAATCAGTAAAATTGATCACACACGATTCTGTTCATGATTTATTAAGGAAAATATTTTTCATACTTTTCCAAATGATCGTTACACAAGGACCATTCTAGTCAATCAAATTATCAACTTCATCTGATATAGTTATGTCCAAATTCTGAATTGTATCAAGATTTGGAATATTTACAGGATAATTTGAATCAAATTTAGCGTTTGGTTTACATGAAGGAATAATATTAGTTTCTCTATGAAAATAGCCATGGTGCTTAACAAAAATTCCATTAGCTTGATTAAAATTTGTATTTAATAATTAAAAAGGAATAATTTTAGGAATATTTTACTGGCGTTAGCTTCATTAATTTGATCATCAAAACGTAAAATTTCTCCAATTAAATCCTGATTACTTATATATAATTTAACAGCCCTTTCAATAGTAAGTTTGTTTAATATTTTCTCTCTCTTACATGTATATTGCGTTTTTTTAATTGAATATATATTTCTTAATTTTCCAAACTGTATGAACAACAATGTTTTGGTTGTTTCTTTGGAGTTAAAAAATGTTGAATAAAAACGAGGTTGTGAAATGCATTTTTATGGTTCCCTTTCTGGAATTGTTAACCTCTACTTCAGGAAAGACAAATTTTCGATGAATTGAAATAATCTAATGATTTATATTACTAAAATTTATGTAAATTAACGACAGACTGGTAACCAAAAATAATAATTCCAGAAAAGGAATTAAAAAATAAACACAAGAAACTTTTACCAAATTCTATTCAATGTTCAATAATAGGACAAAGCAAGTGTAGAAAAACTACACCAATGACATAATTATATTCTACCACCAGGATCGTGAAACTGGGATGAAAAATTAATCATTTACATGTTTATTTGAAAAGTTAAGGTCAAACAAGATATGAAGAATTGTAAATTAAAAGTAATAAAAATAAATACTTTTACTGAAAATCAGGATGCAATTACTTTGTTAGATGAATGTAAGAATACTTCAGTTTTAGTTTTTTCAAAATCAATATTTAGTTACAGATTGTTTTACTTGAGATAGACAGGAAGAAACAAATTGTTTTTATTTAATTCAAACATACTCAAAAACAATTGGAGATAATTTAAGTTTTTAAACCTTTTTTAGACAGGATGATACAAGTGTAAGTTGTATTTATCATTAATTTGTAGGTGGTGATTTACAATTAAATTATTGTTAAGAAATGTGTAGTAAATGTTGGAATAATGATGAATTTCATTTCATTACTGTAGATATGATAAAAATTAATCATGAAGAATATATAGAAAAGATCAAGAATTTTTAAACATTGAACATAAACAATGAACATAAGAACGTGAAACATATAATGTTCAATATAATTCTTGAACATTAAAATTTTTAAAATTTTATCTCTTTTGCATGTATATTGCCTTTCTTTAGTGGATATATTTCTCTTAATGTAAAATAAAAATGATCATTTTTTATCCTTAACAAATGTTTTCTAAATAAGACACCATTAAAAATGCTAATCGAAATAGAAAAGTAAAAAAACTATTAACTGAAGGGTTTAGAAATGGAGAACAGCCAAGAACCCAATACGAAAAATATAAAAAAGATCAAACAGGAATCGACGGAACTGAAAAGGTAAACAAGGAATTGAAGGATTCAGTAATAATGTATTTAAAATAATTGAAGAAACTAGAAAAGTTGAAAAATAGTTTCTTACAATCAACATTATTTATAAGATTTTTAATGACATGCCAACAATTAAACAGTATGGTAGTGATGAAAAAGATTATACATTAAGTGAGTCAGAATGAAATACTTTGTTAGAGAATAATGAGAAAGCAAGAAAAAATTAAAAAAGAAAGAAGAATCATAGAATGTTAAAAAATAAATAAAAATGAAAGAATATTAAATTATGTTAATCATAGTTAAGACACAAGTTTTGGAACATGTAGCTATGGATGGATTAATATATTTCTAAACTAAAAAACAAAATACTCTGGACTCTGGATTTAGGTGACGAATTTAATTCAGTCGATTTACAAAATTATGCTAGAATTTTATTCAACCCAAATGCTGCATATTTTGATAGTAATCCATATAAAATTAACTCATGTAAATGAATTGTCTAATAACTTGATGAAAACAATTGTTGAAAATTATTTTCTTAGCTTTTCAGAAAGAAATCTTAATTATTCCTTTCAAAATGTTGGTGATGGTTTAGTTAAAAAAACATTCAGAAAAAGCAATCGAATATATTTGGATGAATGATGTTCATAATTTAATGGGTAGATTAACAGTGATTCATTATGAAGAATTAGCTGAAAATAAAAATTATCATAATTAAAAAGTTGGATTTACTCAAATATTTAAGAATAAATTTAGTGATTTTATTATTAGTAACCCAAAGGAAATTCCTTATTGAATTAGATTTTTGAGTAACTTACTACACACGTTTTGGAAAAATGCAAAATATGGAAAAAGATTAGTTAATACATTAATTATCAAACTGCCATTTGAATTACATATTCCTTCTTATAATTATTGTGCTAGAGGTGGTATGGGAATTAATTCATTAGATGAACTTTGCAAAACCATGATAAAAAACAACATTGATTCCACTGAGGTGTTCATTTGTACTTAGAATTTATTTTTAGAAGGATACTGCATTTGGTTTGAGAGACAAAGCATATCTATGTTTACATTTACTGCACACCTTTCAGGAAGAAATTTATTTCCATTTGCAAAAATGTATAAGATCTCTCTCTCCTACTCAAGAATAAGAACATTCATTCTTTGGTGTATTTTGGTTATTGACGAAGCCTTGATGTTATGGCTATGATTGTAGAGGCATTTTTGTGTATTCTTATTATGTTAAAACTATCTGCTTTTCCTGAGAAATCTTTCAGTCCATTGTTTCAAAATGTGTCGATATCTGCAACACGTCATTTTAAAATGCAAATGTGCAGTTCCTTTCCACCACAGTTCTCTTGTTACTGAGATGTAGTATGAAATTTTAGTTTCCTTTGGACAGTAATCACAATGAAGAAATTGTTTTTATTTCTGCAAGGTTTCTTTGTTTTACATTGAAGAACGAGGCACCCTTTCAGGAGACACAGTATGCAAAAGTAGCAGATAAAAACCAATTCAAAGAAATCATTTATGGTGGCTGTAAAGGAAAGGCTGTAAGGAGAGAAAAGTAGTCGCCCTTTGAACTAAAAAAGTTATCAAACTTGCACCATGCTGGTGGGTTGTAGGGCATTATTATTATTATTATTATTATTATTGTTATACTTCCAAGTAGGTGTTTTAAGACCATTACTATTTGTATGTACCAGATATCTCTCCTAAGATTCGCCAAGTGCATTTTTCTCTGATGTTTAGGCAGATTTTTCCAGTTTCCTTTCTGGATTCTGTAGGTGGTTTCAGACCCAACAAATACCGCCAATCACAGGTTTCATGCAATGCTCAGCGTCGAAGGAATGTGGCGATTTGTTTCCAGTTTCAAACAATATTATTTTTAAATAAGTGATTGACATGCCCATTGTATACAGCCCTACCATCTAGTGCGATATGCATATATTAGCAAGTCCAGGAAACACAAGCAGTAACAGGTACTCCAGCAGCGACTAAGCAACACACCTCTGCAAGCAGGTAGCAATAATTGCTGGTCAATATGGTGGGGTCGCTAGTGGAGAGCTGGTTATTGGTCGCTTTTTACTGTCTTGTTAATACATTTCGGTAAAACTAATTTGGGACAGCCCAGTAGAATGCGCTCATAAACCACTATTTTAAAAATATATTTTTTTGTTACATGAAACAAACCGACGCATTCCATTGACGGTGGGCCTTGCATGAAAGATGTGAGGAGCAGCATGTGTTTGGGCTACACGTTGCAAAATGAAAATTGCAAGTATCTGTCGAAACACCAGAGAAAATGCACCTGATGACTCTTTGGAGGGACATCCTTATACGACCTAGTGTGTAACGCCGGTAGCTCCATTTGGCTAATCACAGATGATACTGTTCCAGTGCATAAATTCTTATGAGATGCTCGAAGACCTGCAAAGGATCTAAGATATGTGCAGTGGTTGGGAGTTGACCATCAAGATAAACAAATGTGGCATATTTAGTATAAGCAGGCGAAATATGCGTTATTGCTTGATTACTCTATTTCCTACTATGCACTGAACGGTCATACAAAACTAAGTGTAGATCAGGCTGATGCCTGACAAATTTATTAGGAGAATCGTCAAGAAGTGTAGTCAATCGATGACACAGTTACTTTACCAAACTTTTATTCAATCAATGCTTGAACATTACCCATGACTGTAGAGACTGTATTACATGCATCATAAAAACTTTAAAATATGAATGCAACTAGGCACGAAAAATGCTTAAAAATGCATGAGATGTGTTGAAATATGCAAGATCAAATAATAAAAAACATGGTAGTTATTCTGTGCACTATATCTCCAAATCGAACCTGTAATTATCAGTGAAAAATCAGTACATTTAGAACGCTGATGTCTTTTATGAATACTTTCTGGAAGAGATTAGGAAGGGGTTCTTTCTGGGATTATTTTCTAAAAGTTTGCAAAATAGGAATGCATACTGTGTTTCAAGAACTGTTCCTTTTTTACTATTATTGTCTGATGCGAGTGAGTTGCAGCAAAACGAATGATATGTACAGGACCAACTTCAAGATACATCGCACACAGAGGGGCATGCTTAGAAACTCCGTAATATTTTATTTAAAAAACAACATAAAAACAAGAATTTTTTAAACAGCATCAACTTTTAATTAATACTATTGGACCAAAATTACAATTTCTTTTACATTTTTCTACTATTGTGAACATAAGCGACCAATGACTGTTCCAAATATTCGGTAGTAAGATTGTGCCTTCGATCAATCAAAACATTTTTGTAAGCAGAAAACGGCCATTCTGCATCAACCGAGGTAGCTAGGCAGTATTTCAATGTAGGTGCTACATTGGCATTATTGTTTCTAGTAAAAGTTCACCCATCCCATTAATAAAACTATTAATTTGGCACAACCGTTCAAAGCGTGGGTTATTGTTTAAATTGTTTTCAAACTTTTCTTTACGTTTTCTTGGGAATACTTCTGGCAATGAATAATATTATTCATTAACTGAACAGATTCATTCAACGCCAAACCTTGAGTTTCAAGCTTTTTAATACTTGCAGTCTTATGGGAAAAATGAGCGCTAATCACAGCAATATCTTTTTTAATACTGCACTATCGAAGTCATTTACTACCCTCTAATGTACTCCAATTGTTTCCTGTAAAGCAACACAGCTTCGATCCACGTACCCTAACGAGTTATCATTGGTTCAGGAGGTAAAGGCACATTTAGCAGTCATTCTTTGTAGGTCCTGATGCGAGCACGAGCAGGAGCCCTTAGACACACTTTCTTTGTGGATGAAATCAGTTTATTCACATTCACAAATGCAGAACGTACTTCTTGAGGAAGGCTATGTGCTCTATGACCAGAGCACTTAACATGAATCACATTGGGATAAAATGCTAGGAGGGCTTTTCTTTCTTGAATCATATAGGGAGCAGCATCTGGAATAAACACAAACTTTCATCTGCAGAAAATTCTGGAAATATTTTTCTGATACTCTCATTCACAAATCTGGCTATCGTAGAATGATTTTTAAGTTCTTTGCAGGCTGCTAAACAGAAAGAAGAAGGCTACTCTTTTAAAGAGCCAACAATGAAATTTGCAATATAACGGCCACAAGTGTCTGTAGTTTCATCAACTGAAATCCAGATAATGCTGACCTTGAGTTCATTGCGTATTTCTTCCAAAACATTTACGTAAATTATCGATACGTAATTTTTACAGTGTTAATTGATCTGATATATTTTGGTTTAAGCAATATTTGTGCAGGAAGCCTTTGAGGATAGGGCTTGTAAGTTTGTGAAGAGAAATATTACTTGCAATGAATGCTTCACATAGATTCATGTTAAACCGACTTCTTTGGTTAGCTTAGTACAAATCCCTGCTACTGCAACTTGCTGTCGTCAGAAGTTGTTGTGGTCCTTTCTTCTGCATTCCTGCAATATGAAGACTAGTCTTGCCATGCTGGTCTGTGTGAAACTTTTTTTGCAAAAAACGTTTTTCTTGCAAACTCGACAGTATAAAACAATTCCATCATATGTAAATGTTCCAGGATGTTCAGCTATCCACGAAAATACGTTTCGTTTCTTTGGACGGCATGGTGCACTGCATGCTACACATTATACGTCATAAATAGAAAGGTAAACTGAAACAATGGACGTGCGACCAAAAGCTTGCGTAGTTTAATTTAATCGTTGCCAATGCGCACGGTATTCAAGCGGAGGGGATTAGCCGGAAGGGCGGGCGCAAGAGAATTCACTCTGTTTGTCTCTTCCTCTTCCTCTTCTGTAATGATTTCGCTAGGCAGTGGCCTCTCGGCTAGCAGTCCTAGCTCGCGATCAATCTGAGAGACATAAAAATTAGATCGAGCAAGAAACCGCCCAACTAAATTTTTAAAATATTGTAAACGTAGAGCGAAAATATGCATCGTTAGTTAAAATATGCAATAACTGGTGAAAATCAGCCAAATATGCATATGCATATGCAATATGCTAATGCATATAATCCTGGACTACTACTAGAAATAGCTGATAGAAGAAGTAGAGAAGATCTAAAGGGCAGGAGCATGTTTCGAAAGACGTTCGTTTATTTATTAACAGCAGAAGCGTCAATGAAATGCTCTTTCAACTCGAGCGACAAATGTTACAGGAGGGGCGTAATGAATCACTACGTGATTTACTGTTAAAATGCCTACAAGATTCAGTCAATATATTGCTTCTTAAAATGAAGGTAAAAGTAGAGCTGACGCAGACGCCTAGCGTCAGTCATCCTTCCTACGCGTCATTGGAAACTGTATCAGGAAGGAGAGGGAGGACGGTGGATGGTGGTGGGAGGGGGGAGGGGGGAGAGAGAAAGTGATACACAAAGTACCCTCCGCCACACACAGCAACATGAATTGTCACGAAACGGAGAATTAGGACTCACAAAAAACTTAGCGGTGTATAAATTTGACCTCAATAGTAAACTCATCAAATACCACATAAGTTTCGGCAGAATTTGCTTTTGTGCTTATCGAAATGTTTGGGACTACTAGGGAGACTTTATACCGTCACACAGTTAAAAAAAAAACAAGAAGTATGGAAGAAGGGAACTGGGAGTCAAAGAAAGAGAATTGTTAAAGAGACAAATAGCTGGAATCGATAGAAATACTTCACAATTAATGGAGATAGTAGAGAAACAAACGAAAATTTGTGTTCAATTATTACAATAATGTAAGTAACGAACAGCTGAACGTAAATTGCACTACAGGAAGACGCATGGTTAAATATTAAAATAAAAAGTAAAGGGATTAGGAAGCCCTGGTGACGTATGCAACTCGTAGGGAAAGACAGCAAAGTTTGGAAATACCTGTTGCTGTCGTTACGGATAAATGAAAAAAAGAGTGTAGTTTAACCAGAAATAAGGGTGCTGAATTTCCAGAACAGTTCGGTGCCTAACACGAAGTTCCATGATTTTTGATTAAAAAAAGTGGAATTCACTATCCATTTACGTTCATTAAGTACTTCGATCCTGTGCTACCTACCACATAATTGAGTACGAAAGGAAAAAAAACTTCTCTTGCATCAGTATTTGGACGTCGGCACAGTAAGTTAGAGCTTGTATATGTGCGTCAAATTAAATAGCTATCTGCGGTTCGACAAGGCATTTCTAGAGCAATAATGATCACATGAAAATTAAAGTCAAATATAAATCTCATTCTTGTATGGGTATTATTACCACAGAAATTACAAGACGTTGAAGAACTTCACAGAAAGGAAACGTTCCAGAAATACATCCGAATTATTCCCATTTGCGAACATGGACAACCATCAGTTGTATAATGGAGTGCCGACAATGAAACTTTGTGCCAGACCAGGGTTCGCACCCCGATTTATCACTTTCCGCGGTCGGTTGCCTTGCCATTAGTCTATCTAAGCATGAATCATGGCTACATCCAAACTTCTATACGTCGTGAGCCATGTGTCTGCAACCTGCACTCGTACATTCATTGTGTATGTTACCATGTTACCATACAGTGGAGACATTTTAAATGAAAGTCACTTGCCCAGTATCGGCGGATAAATACGATACAGCAGTGTTTGTGTTCTTCATAAATACGATGCAAAGTTTCTTTGGACATGCATGCATGACTGAAAAAACAGGCACTGCGGTGGCTACATCCGTTATGGAATTTACGAATATGGACAACCAACTGCTGCATAACGGAATAACGATTGAAAATTTGTGCCGGACTGGGATTCGAACCTAAACCTCTCGCTTATTGCTAGCGGTCGCCTTATCCGAGCACCGCTCCGGGCAAGACCCAAACTTCCATATGTCGTCAACCATATGTCTAAGGCCTGCCCTCTTTCATTCTTTATGTACACTCCCATACATGAGAGTCTTTTTAATTGAAAATCGCTTGCCCATTATCAGCGGATAAATACGACATTGGAGTGCTTGTGTTCTTCAGAAGTATAATGGAACGTTCCTTCGAAGGCGCATGCATGTACGAGGGCAGGTTGCAGACACATGGTTGACAATGCATGTAGGCTGGGGTTTGGCCGTGAGTCGCCTTCTGCTAGCCAAATGGTAAGGCGACCGGCTCATAATTAGCCGGAAACCCAGGTTCGATTCACAGTCAAGCACAAATATTCATTGTCATCATTCCATTATAGAGCTGATGGTTATCCATATTCGCAACTGCGAATACATTTAATGTACGACTGAAGACTGTTGAAGACGGCAAGTGAGAGTACTAAAAAAATGTCAGTTTGGTTTTCAGAAAAGCTTTTCAACAGAAAATGCTATATACGCTTTCACTGATTAAATATTAAATGCTCTGAATAACCGGACATCACCCAATGGTATTTTTTGTGATCTCTCAAAAGCCTTTGATTGTGTAAACCATGGAATTCTTTTAGATAAGCTAAATCATTATGGTTTGAGTGGGGCAGTGCACAAATGGTTTAATTCCTACTTAACTGAAAGAATGCAGAAAGTTGAAATAACTGGTTCATGTAACGTTAAAACAACAGCTGATTCGTCAAACTCGGGGGCTATTAAGTGTGGGGTCGCACAGGGTTCAGTCTTCAGTCCTTTACTGTTCTTGATATACATTAATGACTTACCATTCCACATTGATGAAGATGCAAAGTTAGTTCTTTTTGCTGATGATACAAGTATAGTGATAACATCCAAAAACCAAGAACTAAGTGATGTAATTGTAAATGATGTTTTCCACAAAGTTATTAAGTGGTTCTCAGCAAATGGACTCTCTTTAAATTTTGATAAAACACAGTATATACAGTTCTGTACAGTAAATGGCACATCTCCAGTAATAAATATAGACTTTGAACAGAAGTCTGTAGCTAAGGTAGAATTTTCAAAATTTTTAGGTGTGTCCATTGATGAGAGGTTAAACTGGAAGCAACACATTGATGGTCTGCTGAAAAGTCTGAGTTCAGCTAGTTATGCTATTAGGGTTACTGCAAACTTTGGTGATAAGAATCACAGTAAATTAGCTTACTATGCCTACTTTCATTCACTGCTTTCGTATGGCATCATATTCTGGGGTAATTCATCGTTGAGTAGAAAAGTATTCATTGCTCAAAAACGTGGAATCAGAATAATTGCTGGAGCCCACTCACAGTCATCCTCCAGACATCTATTTAAGGATCTAGGGATCCTCACAGTAACCTCACAGTATATATATATTCACTTATGAAATTTGTTGTTAATAATCCAACCCAGTTCAAAAGTAATAGCAGTGTGCATAGATATAACACCAGGAGAAAGGATGATCTTCACTATGAAGGGTTAAATCGGACTTTGGCACAGAAAGAGATAAATTATGCTGTCACAAAAGTCTTTGGTCACCTGCCAAACAGCATCAAAAGATTGACAGATAGCCAACTAACACTTAAAAATAAATTAAAAGAATTTCTAGATGACAACTCCTTCTACTCATTGGCTGAAATTTTAGATATAAATTAAGGGGAAAAAAAACTTAAACATTAGTGTCATGCAATATTTTGTGTAATGTAATATCTTGTACAGACATCTTTTATTAACCTGAGAGGTTCCACATCATTACGAAGTGTAGTATTCATGATCTATGGAACAAGTATTTATCTAATCTAATCTAATCTAATCTATCTGGGCCGTGCAAGTGACGCCAACCATCCTCCATAGTATATCGCGGCGGCAGAGGGCGCTTGTTGTCGGAGCTGTTGAAGGCATGACTGCACCACTGCTATTAGATCTATCGGAAACGTGCGCTTCCATTGCCTACTCTAAGATGCCGTTGGGAGGAGCACCGATCTATGTTTCAGCAGACATCGCTCTAACACCATGTAACATCGTCTCCAACCATTATAATGGCATCACTTATGCGACAGACAGTGAGTTCAAAAATGGTTTGCAGCTATGCAACATCCATTTGAGACCATTCCTTGAAGATCGGATCCCACACAGCTACCAAATGGAGGGGATGGATGACTGCCATGTTTCACTCACAGCATACTTGCAGTCACGTTAACATGGCTGTTATCATCATGGAAAATGGCAATGTCCACTGCACACTCACCACGAAGATTTAGGAAAAATATCATCGCTTGGGCTCCAAGAATGTTAAAATAAATATTGGAGTTCATGTTCATGGTAATCCAAATAAGTGGACCCGCATTGCGGAACTCTAAACATCTCCAAAACGTCCTTTAGAAAAGGGAAAAGTGGCAGCGCTTCAGCCACACTACATTTCTTCAGTCAGCCACTCTAAAGTTTCTGCAGCTTGCAGTTTTAGCTTTCATTGTGAGTAACGCCATTTTATGAGTTGTGCGTCTTGAAATGTTCATAGCAGGCAAATCACTTTGCACTGTTTCCTCAGAAATACGTTGTCATGCACCTGTATTCACTGATACTCTTGATTTTATTGTAGAATGAAAAGCTTTCACTACCCTACACACACCACAAACTTATGCAGACCGTACCATTTTTGATTGACAGCGAAATTATGCCATTTCACTTCCTATGGGAACACTTTCCTTCGACATAGGCTCCATGGAAACTGATTAGTGCTTGTTGAAACACTTAATAAATGTGGAGAAATGTGTTGTGAATACGTCTGTATCGAAAGTTATTATTTCTAACTGATACATTGCTTTTCAATGTACAACAATAACTAATATAAAATTTGACAGTGGTACTCATATTTTCTCCTCTTCCATATCTGATGGAATAAAATGCTGAACTAGGGATGGTACAAAATTACCACAAAGGCTATTAACAACATTGATGCATCCATTGCATTACAAACAGGAACTGTAAAATTGAGTGTAGATAGTCTGACAACTCATTAATGGTGTTCAACTTACTGTTTCCATTACTATGATTAACCATGCAGCTATTGATCTTTCGTTCTTTTTCTTACAACCCAGTTTTAACACCGATTTTATTGAAATGAAGACAATTAAGTTAGAAGCTTTGTATATGAGAATGTTATTTGGTAATCTCACTAATAACTGCGACGGCTTTTGAAGAGTTGTTTCTTCTTAACTGCCACACACTGGCACTTAACCCACTGGAATGAGAATTTAGTAATTAATGTAAGTGGGCTATTGTTATGACAGAAAAGTGATTAGCGTAACAAGTTGAGGTATGATGAAAATTCCATTTCATAAAGGCTTTCCATGCTAAAGTAGCAGTTCGTTATCAACTACATTTGCATGTCTTCAGTTTTCGTATCCAATGCAACAGACAGTTGCCATGTACACAATGCCACCAACTGGGGCACTATAGGAGAATATAGTGGGAAATTAAACACTTTTTCAAAGTGTATGAGCGAAGCTTTTGTGAGCTGTGGTTGAAAAAATAGCATTTAGTTCTAAGATGATACATGTAAAATTCTGCATGAGCAGAGCAGTGATTTATAGACTTTGGCAGTTTATGGGAATTGCTCCAAGTTGTTGTATAGAGATAAACAACAGCAAAATACTGCCAGAGAAATTAAGAAAATACCTGACAACATCATCACTCTGGTTCTTGCTAAGTGCGAGTACATTTATTATAGATTTCAACATTGCGTTTGAAAACCATTACAGTAGTATTTCGAAAGAAATGGTATTCATTGACTTCCTGATGAAAACTGTTTTCAATCTCCGTTTCTGCAGCGCTTTTTTCATGTGTTCACTGAACAAACTAAAATATTTCAACAGTTTCATGGATGCACTGCACTGTGTTGACGATATGCTATGTCCAAATAGTGGTTACACTTCAAAGAAATTTGGAGCTTTTATCGTGACCATTCTTACGATAATTGCAGGAACCACTGTAGTCACATCACAAATAACGCTCGCCAATATAGACAGGAGATTCACTATAACCCAGTTAATATTGTCATACAATATGTTCTGCGACGTCATGTTAACTTCTCAATTCGTCTGTTCAGTGCTGGAGCTGTGGTCACGCTTAAGAACTCTGAACGGTCAGCTGTTGGAGTCGTTGTCATGTGTTGGACGGCCAAAGTTGTCTCAGCTGCTACTGGGTTGGCGGAAGAAAGAAAATGGCGGAGCCCTGGCTGCGCGGCTGCAGCGGCTGCAGCACGTCCACCTGGTGTTGCAGCGTGCAGCAGAGCTGCTGCAGGCACACGTGACACCGGCTGTCACCTTCCACGTGATGTACAGTGTTGTCGGCATCATTTATAGCGTTTACGAGCTGCTCGTAGTGTCGGAGGCACAAAACCAAGCAGAACGAATGATAATCTATTCATCCAGGAGCTACTCTTTGTGTTGGCTGGTTCACCATTTGTTCGACCTGGTTGCAATGACGGTGTCTTGTTCCATACTGGAAGACGAAGAGGTGCAGGCATCGGTGCTGCTCCACCGAGCTGTGGGAATTGAAGAAACGGTTCCTCAGGTGGAGGCTTTCTTACGGCAGGTAAAGCGTGGACCACCAATATGTTTCACTGCATCTGGACTGATGCCCATTGACAGAAGGCTGTTGGTTTCTGCTGTTTCTGCTGCCATCACATACCTAATTGTACTGGGTCAGCTCGGTCTTCACTGAATAACACATATTAACTATAAATTTAATTTATTGCTGTATTAGTTGGCTTCACCCTCAAAAATTGGCCTTATCCTCAAAAATAAGCACTTGCCTCCTTTATATTTTTATCACAGTTCGTCATAGGAGGATAATCTAACAGCTAGAAGATTTCTACGTAAATATTCACAAAGTGATCATAGCAAAGACAATGAAAGCTTTCTACACTTACTGTAAATCTTATATCAGGATTATTTTTACTGACAGCGATCGTGTTTGACAGTAATCATACATCCTCAGTTTTATATCGTGTACCACGGGTATGGTAGACTTAACTACGCCTATATCACTGTCAACACAGACGCAACACGTCTTGTGGCACAAAGCAGAAGCAGCGCATAATCAGTGTCTGAAGACGGCTTATCCCAGTAGAAACTGCTCCTATCAGCATCATCATTATCATCGCGACAATTCGATGTCCACTGCTAAATAAAAGCCTCTTCTAGATGTTTTCAACGTATTGGTCTTCATTAACGTGTTTCCAACATGTTTTCAAATGTTGTATACCAGCCCATTCACTCATCATCCCCAGTCTTATCTCTTGGGCTCCGGCAAAGAACTTCGGTTCTCCTTCAGTCTGTTTATCTTGCTTCAAATCCCACTTAACTTTACTACACTTTCATTGTGGTTACGACTGCGTCTACTTATAAAATCTATAAAACTTTTTTTGGTTCACTTGTTTGTTATCCTATCTCACTTATTAATTTTTTGCGTACATCTCTCCATTGCTAAATATTTTTCACATTCTAATTTAATCTCTCACCAGCACAACCCAAAAACAGTAATATATACTGTCTGCAAACTTTTTCTGCAAATATTAAAACATGATGCAGCCTGATTAATTAAAAACGTGAAGTCAGATAGACAATGGATAAAAATTTCGACAAATCTAAACAACAAGACATACCCAATGACAGTGACTGAACCCCTATACATCTAAGTAACCTCACAAAGAGAATAGATAAAAAAAACACTAGTGTACTTACAAACATTAATTGATGGTAAAATAGGTAATGGGCAATGTAAAAGCCCCAACCTTCACAGTTAAAACCATAATCTCTGTAGGGCGAAAATTCAGTTTATAAAAAGTTGGGCTACGTAATACATCCAAAGTTATGTAAAAAGGATGCGCCTATAAAGAAAAAGAGAAAGTGAGACACCAGACCGAAAATAATGTATCATCGAGGGAACAAGCAGAATGCTAACCAAAAAACCACTACAACACAGAGCAACCAAGATGAATAATAGCAACCATCAGTCACTCTGCACACTCAGGCCAAGGCGGTGCAACGAAGTGTGTGCGATACACGATGTACACTTGGCTTCACTGCCTCGCACCACATGTGTGGTGTGGCGAACGGTTGCTGCTGCTCCCTGCTGTGGCACAGTGTTGCGCTGACTTTCTGGTAAGCCTTCTGCTTCTTTCCTCAATGATACATTCGCTTTGGTCTGGTGCCTACTTTCGCTCTATGGTTTGTTTGTTTCTTGTTGTTCAGATACGCATTTCTTGATGTGGCTGTACACCATGAAACCAGTAGTTCCTTAATAAATATGGTTCAAAATGCAGCTGTTTTCTGAGTTCTGGCTACAAAATGTACTACCACAGCTGCGGATACCCAGACCACTGACTCGTTTGTTATTTCATTTGATGTGGAAATCTGCCTGCGAATTGCCTGTATTAGGTACTTCTACTTTCTGTTGAACTTTATTCGCACTAGAGGCAAACAGTACAATGTCAACTAAGTGTTCTATCAAAAAGTATTCATTCCCCGTTTCCGTAGTTCAGGGGTCTTCAAAACACCCATACGACTGCCTCTTCACTACAGCTACAGGAGAGTCATGTGAGTAATAGGTCAATATTGGTTTTCAAAACAGTTTCAAAATTTTTGTAAGCATATTTCTACGAGATATTGGAAAATCTTTCTCCGATTATCTTCAAAGTCACTTATTTTATTGGTTCTCTGTCACAGTGTTGTACTCACGACACCTTTCTTAGTGTACGCTTTACGTCACCTGTTATGCCACGTCTGTATGGACCCCCTATGCTGTACAGGTCTTAGACTCTTTGTCTTTCGTAGACATCTTATAGTCCTCGAGTACCCTGCCAAGTAATGCAGTCGGTCTCCTCCAATAGCCGCTAGTGAGCTTATTTAATCATTAAAAGAATTTATAATGAACATAACGGAGTTGGAGTAGATAATATATCAAGATAAAGTTTTCAGTAAATAACATACAAGTTAGTTACCTTCATATAGGGGTAGTAAATAAATTATAATAAGTATTGTAGTATGTAAAAGTAGACATTATGTGATATGCTATGTCACATTTTACATTTCATGCAAATTAATAGAATAATAGCTTTCACATCTATCGAACGTGACTTTTAGAGTAGAAAAACATATTGTTTCTATAAAATTTTTCGTTGTTGTAAAAAAATTAATGTATAGAATGACAAATAAACCTTTCATATTATTCAAAAATTTCGACGAACATTTTGAACAAGGAACTACAAATAAACAAGTATCGATTTAAGCAACAGTATGTTATTTGGGTTGAGATACCCTTAAGACCAGAGGGAATGAAAACAGTGTCTGACAAAAGCACGAGATTCTGTTGCTTATGAAGTACATTTGTTTAGTTAACTATTTAGAGGTAAGTCGTCATTTACACTATACACTTCAGTTCAGTGAAAGCATAAAGTATAAGTAATAAGTGACAATAAAAAACTTACAGACATGTAATTACTTACATATCTACTTTTGCAAGGATTTGTACATTGTGTGTAGTGCTCTTTAGTACATACATTATCTTAAACAAACAAGACTCTAATGCTAAAAGTAATATTACTCTATTCTTTCACATCTCATCAGCTAATTCCCACACTGCACACCAACACACACACACATGCACACACACACACGCAAACATACACACACGCAACACAAACACATCATTACACACACACACACACACATATACACACACACACACACACAAGCACATGCATTTAGCTGACATCACGACTGCAGTACCTCCGACTTCCGTCTACATTTATCTCCCATCTGTCGCACTGAAAGACTGAATCAGTCTCAATCCATAATGAAGGAGACGTTGAGCAGAGGGAGATGCATGTAGATACATATTAACCGTCAAAGATATTGAACAAATTATTTTCCAGCGACATGATTCAGCCGGCCGCTGTGACCGAGCGGTTCTAGGAGCATTATCCGGAACCGCGCTGCTGCTACGGTCGCAGGTTCGAATACTGCCTCGGGCATGGATTTGTGTGATGTTCTTAGGTTAGTTAGGTTTAAGTAGTTCTAAGTGTAGGGGACTCAAGACCTCAGATGTTAAGTCCCATAGTGCTTAGAGCCATTTGAACCATTTTTTTTTTTTTGACATGACTCATTCAGCGAAAATATTTCTTATAATGATTGAGATGTTTCATTGTTTACTCATTTTATCATTTACTATTACCTAAATAATCCTGAACTGTTTGTGATAAATTATATAACTGGTGTCTTTGAACAGCAATTTTCAGTATTTTGCTTTTACTTATCTCTTTATTCTCCCTGATATATTTATTTTACGCTTTGGTTCACTGGTAGAAAATATTATTTGGGCATCTGGTCTATTTTTTATTGATAAATGTAAGTTAATCCTCGTTATTGTTCCATGTTCATGGACAGTGCTGTCAATGTAATAACTGCAAACATGTATTTTAGTGTGAATAATTGATTGTTTACTGTTGTAGAAATGGTCCAGATAGAACAAAAAACTCTTTAAATGCATTTTTAAAACTGGAGCATTTAATGTTTTGGTTCTAATTCTTACATCCGTTTTCTCCAGTTTCATAACAGTCTCCCTGTTCTGTTTATTTGATGCCTAATAAATGATACAACAACTAATAACTGAACGCACACAGGAGCAGTGTGTAACTCTCAGACATTTTTGACAATGCTTGTATTATAGTACTCTCAGTTTTTAACACACAATTTAAATTAAATTCTTCTAGCTAGTATCTTAATGTACCTATTTCACTGATTGATCACTAAATTTGGCATGTGTTACACAAATATGAAGAATCATGTAAATTAAATTTTACTACCTACAAATCCTTCGATGTAAGCGATAAACATTTAGAAATTCTATCTCACTATGGTCCTCTTTTCTTTTGTCGAACTGTCAAGACTTCGTAATACCTATGGTTAGTGGACTTTGCTACTGATACGGGTACTGTTGGTAATGTCTACTGAAAATTCGCTTTTAACAGTGCACTGAGCTTAGAAAGACATTTACTGCATTCTCCACACACTTCTTATAAATTATTGTTTGATCGTACCATTGAGAAATTTTGCGCCTTAAATTTTGGAAATAGTGATTTTTGTCGGTATCCAGTGTGGTGCACTTTTCCAGAGCATGTTTTACTCTTCTTAAATGTGTGAAATGATCATACCATCTGAGGCTATCTATCGATATACCTACCACAGTTTTCCCTAGGTATATTTGTAATTGCCAGTGCTCTTTCTTAAATATTACTGAAGAAAAATCTGTAACCACCCACAACACAGCAGCAAATATATATCACACAAATTTTACGTTTTTTTCACTGAAATATAACAAAATATTCGTGATTTTATGGTTAAAATGGGCTATTACATTGCATGCAAAGTCTGCTTACTTGAAGAAAAGTTTTCCTATTAATCTACAGCGTGAGTATCTGCTTCATTACTGAGTATCATGTTGAACCATGAGCATAGTTAAAGACTAGATGGTGCATACATCAGTTTACATTTGACATTACATGAGGTAGTGATTTGATTGTCTGTGTCAAAGAACAAATCAGCATAGTAATAGAATACCTCTGACACTTGTGTTGTCTATTATTACAAAGATCCTGGTATTTTTTCGCTTTTAAAAATAATAGCAATGTGTACAAAGAAAAACATATGTTTGCATTTTTGGGACAATATTTCATTTGCCTTTTTTATTAACTATCTAAGCCAACTATGGTACTATTCGTATTTTGTCTATCAATACAAAATCATAGGAGTTGAATGAAATGTTGTTGGTACATTTGGTTTCTTAACTCTAGTCGGTCATCCAAGATAGAGTCACCGTATGTATGTATTCCAATAACTTTGTATGTGTCTGTACGCTGCCGTGAGTATTTTGCTGAGAATGTGAGACGTCGCATTGGTACGGCAGTCCACTGTCCACGTTCATGGTACTCCACGTCCATGGTTGGATATGTCAACTTAATTAAAGAAGCACTGAGCTAACATAAGAAAATCTATCTTTATAGATAATTTTATTAGAATAACGGATCAGGAGGTACTCACTTTTTAATTCAGCTGGCCGATCTTAAATCACAAGTGATGGAAGCGAGCTTGCTCCGAGAGTGACACGGAGTGGGCTGGTGTTGATCGACAAAAGCAAGTCAGCGGCATGAAGGTGCAGCCAACACTTCTGGATAGTACGAAGGCTGCCAGACGGATACGAAATGTGTCACAAACCGAAAATACTCCTTAGTTTGCAGCACTGGACACCCCTTCTTTTCGATGGCTTGGACGAGTCTATACTAACATAAAAAGGCTGAGGCAAAGTAGTGCCTGATAATATTACAGGTTGTGATAGTAAGGACAGAAGTAAAATTCTGGCAGATACCGTTCTTTGCGGGTCTTACTTAGAGGTATTCTAACATTGAAAACGTTCACAATTATTAAAGGTGGTAGCGAGACAACAATTTCGCCCGGTAGGGCGGCAGATGGGAGGACGCGCCATTGTTCCAGGAGTGGTGTGATCGGAACCTAACAGACATATCAATATAAGACTCCGCAGTTACGGCAAGAAAAACTTCGTCTTTTCACATATTATATAAATAGTGTTTCTGAAAGTTAAACAGCGTAGGAAATCAATTTGTTTGGCAATTATAAATGTTTTTGCCGCTGAGGTGTGCTCGGAGACTTAGATAACGTCAGACTTAAACAATGCACAAAATTTTCGCTAGTGGCGACGTCACTGCATGACGCGTCCATTTCCAGTGTACAAGGTGTCATTCTGGTGCATTCAGAATCAGGCAAGACATGCGCGGCTATTTCTGCAACACTTATGTCGAAGACACTGCAATGTCATTGCCATTGCCATTGCCAATGCCATTGGGGCATAGTTCGTACAACATACGCCATGAAAGTCAAATCAGGTCACACTGCTGCGGAACTGCTAAGTTTTCTCTTACAGAACCAAGAGATGTATATGCTCCCAGCCGCATCTGAAGGACCTTCCAATGCAGTTGCCCCCCTCCCCTCCCCGCAAGCGTCACCAGCAGCAGTCTCCAGCTGCATCCAGTCTGTGATGAACCGATGGAAGTGGGCATCGTGCTGAGGCACGTGGAGCGGGCGCCGCCCCCGCGTTTCACGGCCTCCGGTCTGTTCCTCATCGACAAGAGGCTGCTAGCGTCTGCCCTACCGGCCACTATCACATACCTCATCATAGCTGGGCAGCTCAGTCTCCGGTGAGCTTACACGTAGACATGCACGATGCTTTCACTAGTTGGGTAACACATTTATATGCTCCAAACATTATGTGAGACGTGCCATTGAAAATATCTCCGTTTTGTGTCATTTAGTGATCTGGATAAAAATTATATCTGATTTATGCTACCGTATAAATAGTTAGTGGATAATGATGTGGATCTATATTGCGACAGAAATTGGAGTATGGTAGGGTACTGCTTTTGAACAGAAGGTAAGAGCCCTCTCGCTTCACCAGAGCAAACAGCCCATAACTGATTAGTAGGGTTATTGTTCCAAGTCTAGGTACAATTTGTTGCGCAGCCAAATGTTGACAAGGCAGAAGACGGTTTCTGAAAGCCTGAGACAACAAATTTATTTTCCTGCCCGAAATTGGAATTTCGTAACTAGTGGTGTAATTTATGCCAATGCCAGGTATGGATCACTACACGGAATGACATTATAACACAAATTACGATAATTCGACACTAATAAATGCGGGTACTAGTAGTTGGAGTCCGAGAGGGAGAATGCACTGCTAGTTACATTTTACGTTTCGCACCACTGCAAAGCCAATATATCTACAGCACTCAAGAGGCCACATAACACGTAGACACAATTCCCTGGAATACAAGTCGTTCAGAGTTAACATCGGATGACCGCATTTTGGTAACGATACTGAAAAGCCTGTGGCACCATCTTGTTTTCTCTCATTTACTTACTTGTATGACAGTTCTGATTTTCGTAAAATGATTCTTCCCAAGGGTCTCAGTTTCATGACTTCCTAGCTTCCAGGCTCGTGTGCTCTCATTTCCAAACTACTACTAACGTGTAACACACTCTAAGACAAAAAACAAGAACGACTAATCATAAAGGAATTATCCGGATGGGGCGGAAATCGGAATACGTGATATACACATACAAACAAACAAATGATTACAGTTTCAGGAGAAACGGATGACTTACCTAGTGGAAAGTGCTCCACATATGTAGCAAGTCGATAACGTACTGGTCCACCTCTCGCCCTTATGCAAGCAGGTATGCGGCTTAGTATTGACAGAGGGAGTTGCTAGATGTCGCCCTGAGGGATGTCATGCTGAATTCTGTCCAACTGGTGCATTAGATCTTCCAAACTCTTATGTGGTTGGAGGGCCTATGTACACTCCTGGAAATGGAAAAAAGAACACATTGACACCGGTGTGTCAGACCCACCATACTTGCTCCGGACACTGCGAGAGGGCTGTACAAGCAATGATCACACGCACGGCACAGCGGACACACCAGGAACCGCGGTGTTGGCCGTCGAATGGCGCTAGCTGCGCAGCATTTGTGCACCGCCGCCGTCAGTGTCAGCCAGTTTGCCGTGGCATACGGAGCTCCATCGCAGTCTTTAACACTGGTAGCATGCCGCGACAGCGTGGACATGAACCGTATGTGCAGTTGACGGACTTTGAGCGAGGGCGTATAGTGGGCATGCGGGAGGCCGGGTGGACGTACCGCCGAATTGCTCAACACGTGGGGCGTGAGGTCTCCACAGTACATCGATGTTGTCGCCAGTGGTCGGCGGAAGGTGCACGTGCCCGTCGACCTGGGACCGGACCGCAGCGACGCACGGATGCACGCCAAGACCGTAGGATCCTACGCAGTGCCGTAGGGGACCGCACCGCCACTTCCCAGCAAATTAGGGACACTGTTGCTCCTGGGGTATCGGCGAGGACCATTCGCAACCGTCTCCATGAAGCTGGGCTACGGTCCCGCACACCGTTAGGCCGTCTTCCGCTCACGCCCCAACATCGTGCAGCCCGCCTCCAGTGGTGTCGCGACAGGCGTGAATGGAGGGACGAATGGAGACGTGTCGTCTTCAGCGATGAGAGTCGCTTCTGCCTTGGTGCCAATGATGGTCGTATGCGTGTTTGGCGCCGTGCAGGTGAGCGCCACAACCAGGACTGCATACGA
The DNA here is from genome assembly GCF_023864275.1 of Schistocerca cancellata. Taxonomy (NCBI): domain Eukaryota; kingdom Metazoa; phylum Arthropoda; class Insecta; order Orthoptera; family Acrididae; genus Schistocerca; species Schistocerca cancellata. The sequence goes on from NC_064627.1 coordinate 456,930,613, forward strand.
CCGAGGCACACAGGGCCAACACCCGGCATCATGGTGTGGGGAGCGATCTCCTACACTGGTCGTACACCACTGGTGATCGTCGAGGGGACACTGAATAGTGCACGGTCCAACTGAGGCGCCAGATGGAAATGGCATGGCAAGCCGTTCCACAGGACTACATCCAGCATCTCTACGATCGTCTCCATGGGAGAATAGCAGCCTGCATTGCTGCGAAAGGTGGATATACACTGTACTAGTGCCGACATTGTGCATGCTCTGTTGCCTGTGTCTATGTGCCTGTGGTTCTGTCAGTGTGATCATGTGATGTATCTGACCCCAGGAATGTGTCAATAAAGTTTCCCCTTCCTGGGACAATGAATTCACGGTGTTCTTATTTCAATTTCCAGGAGTGTATAACGGTTCTTACGTTCTGAATTTGGGTGAGATCAAACGACCATGCTGGTCAAAGTAGGGTCAGGAAAGCCCGATGACAAAAAATAGAAACCCTCGCCAGGTGCCGGCGGACAACATCTTGCTGAAATGTAAGCCCAGAAAGGCTTGCCATGAAGGGCAACAAAGCAGGGTGTAGATTATTATTGACATACCGCTGTGCTGCAAGGGTGCCAAGAATGACAATCAAAGGCGTCCTCCTACAACGAGAAATGGCACCTCAGACCATTGCTCCTAGCTGTCGGGCCATATGGCGGACGACAATCAGGTTGCTATCCTACCGCTGTCCGAAACGTCTCCAGACACATCTTCGCTCGTCATCGGCGCTCAGTTCGATGCAGGACTGGTCACTGAAGACAATCCTACTCCAGTCGATGAGATTCCAGGCTGAAGAGGTCTCTGGAGACGTCCCGAACAGCAGTGTGATACTAACATGACAGCCCGACAACCAGGAGTGTTGATATAGGGTGCTGGATCATTTCACTCCAGGACTCCCCTGGTTATCATTCGCAATAACCTTACAGCGTAGGTCGACGATATTCTGGGCCCCATTTTTTTGCCCTTCATTGCAAGAGATCCTAGACTTGCATTTCGACAAGGAATGTCCGCCTGCAATCGGTGATAGTCCTTACTGCTTGTCTTGATGCTTGCCAAACCCTGCCACGGCCATCAAGATTTCTGGATCTGTCGCAACTGAGAAGTTTTGGGACATTATGGACACAGCTCTGCAGCCAGCTCTGGACTATCATGATCTAACGAGCCAGTTCTACAGAATTTGGCTTTATATCCCTCAGGGGGACATCCAACAACTCCGTTAATGGAAATCCGATATCTCCTTGAATAGAGGTCAGAAGAGAACCAACTAGTTATTCAGTTCTTCAATTTTTGAAGCTTCTTCTCTTGAATAAATCATACACTTTTTCAAAATTCGTAATCATTAATTTATCTGTACATGTACAACACTTACACCGATTTTTGTCCCATTCCGTTAATTCCTTCGTCGTGCGCCTTTTGCTCCGCTCTTAGAATGTACCTGCAGACGTAATTGAGCTTATTTTATATTAGCAAAAATTTAACATAAAATCATATCGCTTAAATGATCGAGATTTGCCTTTCTGGTGAAAGTAAGAGGTAATATTAGCATCTACGAGAATAGGAAAACAGAAACATCTATGCGTGTAATAGATGTTCATGTATCAATACGATGTTAACAGTGAATGGCAATTATCACTAACAAGTGTATACTACTGTATTCATAGCCTTAGTTTGTGTATGCATACGTGTGGTAATAGAGGCAAGCAAAGACGACTCATTGCCTCACAAGTGACAGGACCATTTTCATCGGCACTCTTTGTCATGTGAAAATTCATTGTAGTTTACGAAACGATAATCTGAGCATTATTGTTGTTAAGAACAGCAAATATGGGTCTGGATAAGGAAATACTTACACACAACTTAACATGTAGTTTGCAAATTCAGACTTTAGCACTGACATTACCAAATGAAAGACGAGGTGAAATTGACTATGTTATATTTCTGCTTTATGTACAGTTTATTGTCAGTATATTGATTCAATTAAGTTAATTTTTATGCAGATTTAATCCGATGTATTAGGTAACCTGTGATATGCTCTTTCTATGTACATTTTAGTTCCTGAAAACTCATTTAAATCATAGGAACAAGAATTACATGGTCTTTTGTATGTTCAGGGAAGATAATAAATAATAATAATAATTAAAAGCATTGTGCGTTGATGAAATTTAAGAGAGAAGCAGATCACATCAGATACAATCGATGTGATTCCTAGAAGCCAATGGTGATAAGCACCATATGATATTGAGTGCAGCACTGAATGGGTATGAACGTCCTGCATTCAGAGAAAGAAGTTGTGAGTCTAGCAGTTGGTGAGATGTAGCACCAAAAAGAAGTAGCAGTAGATCTGATTTTAAACATATTCCTTGGTGACCAACAGAGGTAACTGCGTTTTCTTCTTGTACTAATTTCGTTATGACCATGACAGTGCACAGTGATAAATATCGCTGATGTATGAACACTTAACTTGAAAATTTTTTAGGAGATGCGAGTTTCAGGCACTGTTGTGAGAAAAATCACGAACAAAAAACATCTGTTAAGAATGGGGATTAGGAAGGTGAGTAAGTTTTATTGGTGCTGTCAAGAAACAATTTCTCATTATTGAAGTTTCTAAAATATTTACTTGTTGGTGTTGAGTGTATTAAGACCTTTAGTGACAACTGTGACTGGCAGAATAAAAGCTATCTCATTGTTAAGTCCAAGCTAAAGGTCATTACCAGTACGGGAATTAATATAGTTCACAGTAAGTGTTTTCTGAGTGGACATTCTTTGAAGACGAGCAATAAAGATTTCTGAATCATACAAGAAAGCTAAGCACCGCTGTCAACGAGAAATACACGTACCAGAACATTGAGAAAAGTCAGCCGCTAACTCTTCAGCGTATCTGAAACACTGAAACGGAACGTTATGAACACAGCAAAGGGACACAGCATTTAGTGGGTGATTTTGATGTGAAGGAAACAACATTCCTTTATAGAAAAAGGGATGAAAACAATACTTAATTTCGTTGAACAGATCTGAGTCCACAGTCACTGAATAAGCATATCATGCATCCAGAGAAGTGCTCGAAGCTACTTTCAGTCAAAGATAAAGCAAATGGGATGAAGAACCTTATGCACACACGGTGTTTCTTTCCACCGATATACCATCCATTTTATATAAAACTGACTTAAAAAGAGGGAACAGGAGCAGTCATCAAAGTCATTCATGGTGACTGAACTGCCCCTATCTATGGGTGTTATGTAATGGGCAATATCTTCCAATACCACATGCAAATTTTCAAACTCTCTTTCTCGCCACGTGCAAACTAAGAGTCCTACACAAAAAAATGACAGGACATTTTTCTAGAAAATATAATGTAGTTAAATTCTGTACTGGGAAACGTTTTCACTGGGGGCCACAATTACCGATTTATTGAAGAAAATCACATTTGAAGGTAACTTTCGTATGTTTTTCTCGAATAATTCGAAAACTGTAGCCTGCAGCCAAAACGTATCCCAGTACAGCGAGCGAGGGTTACGAGTTGCATAAAACCCGTAGGTTGTGCAGCTGATCACACTGTATAAGTTCAGTATAAAGGGTTTGATGGAGAGCCACTGTTCTTTTCTGAAACAGAATGAGTCAGAAGGGTTGCTGCTTCATGGCTTCACAAACAAAGATCCACGTGTTAGCCGATACCGGCCTAGGATTGTAATAGTATGGTTGTGAGTTTTTTATGATAATATAAATAAATTCTCTACTTACTTACTGGTTGTAAATACGAGGCTGTTGGGTTTTCGTGATAATTAAAATGAATTACGTAGCCAAAAGAGATAAACACAACTTCTCATTAAGATGTCTCAGAACGTGGACGAAAGTGATCGCTACTCTTTTCGTGTCGCAGCCAGCAAAACTCAGGTCTTTCATATGCTGATATTGTTCAGCACATTGATCCAGATGGTCCCTCACTCACTGCTCGTCCGTCTCTGGCCTGTCAATTCTCCTCTCGAGGCCATCTTTGCTTTCTATCTGCCCACCTCATGCAACCTTCCACAGTCGCACCGTCTTGTTTACAATCCTTGGGTGATATCGTCTAAGGCCCCCATACACAGGCCGACTAGTCGGGCGACTCGAGCAGCCAATGGGTCTGCCCAATCCCTTCGCCTGTGCGTGGACACAGGTTTCACAGTTGGGTCCATGCTCCCAGTTCTTTGGTTTGTTTGGCACATTTCTACCTGCTAGCTCCAACTGCTGCCTACCAGCACACAATCCGTTGCTTGAGGAAGGAAGCGTCCACCAAGCACTCCCCTGTCTCCACACACAGTCAGACAGGTCAGAGAGCAGGTTGATGCATCAGTCGAACTATTAATGGGTGCCTTAGGGGTATGCTTCACCTTATGATCTCCTGTGGCACGAGGGATCAAACACATACACTATCTAATCATATGTATCCAGACATTTCTATGTAATGCACATCCGAACACTAGATGTCCCGAGAAGCATATTCGTTAGTAGAAAAGGAGCTGGGGAGTATTATGTTCCCAGTAGAGAAGCTGTTACAGCAAAATGGATTGGTCAGGAGAGTTCAGTGACTTCGAATGTCGACTAGTCATTGGTAGCCACATGGGCATCAAGTTCAACAGGGCTACTTCATCCCTTGTAAAACTGAGCAGGTCGACTATTCGTGACTGATCGTGAGGTGGAAGTGTGAAGGAACAATAATAGCTAAATCAAGGCTGGGCTGACGTGATGTACCTACAGTGAACATCGACCACTGGGACGAGTGGTTGTAAAACATCGGATAAAATTAGCGGAGGGAACGACTAGTTAGTACCAAAGTGCCACCAGAATTCCAGCTAGGACAATTACTGTGCGTAGGGAGTCGAAAATATTGGCAGAATGGTCGGGCAGTTCCTCAAAAGGCAAGAATTTCTACAGCAAGTGCTATAAGATGGTGTTAAGAGCGACGCCACTTGACAGTGGATGACTGAAAATCAATGATGAATCACACTGTATCCTGTGGAAATCCCATGGAAGTGTTTTGGTTTGCTTATTGTCACGAGAGCGTTACACCATCACGTGCAGTGCCAATAGTGAAGTACAGAGGAAGTTGTGTTACAGTATGGAGGAGTTCTTCATGGTTAGGATGTGGTCCCCTTATTTCCCTTAAGTAGCCTTTAAATGTGGAAGGATATGAACACATTTTACAGCATTCAGTACTGTGTGACGCAGATGGCCGATGACTGATTGTATCACAACGACAGTGCTCCCTCTAACTAAGCATCATCTGTGAAGCAATGGGTTTCTGACAATAACGATTCTGAAACGGATTGGCGTGCCCTGATTCCCGATCTCAACCCATTGCAACATTTTTGGGGTAAGTTAGATCATCGATTTCACTCCAGCGTCTTGCATTATCACCGTATCTGGTTTCAGCCTCTGAGGAACAATGGGCTACCACTCCTCCACAGACATTCTTTCCGCAATACAGTACAAGCCATCGTAAAGGTGAATGGTGGGCACATCCCACAATAAAGTCTACTGATAGGCGTCCGAATACTTTTGATTAGATAGTGTATGGGAGGAGATCTGCGCAAAATTGAAGGAAATTTACAATCCTTGACTGCAGTTCAAGTAGCAGGAACCTAAGCCATAGGTTAGGTAAAAAAAGCTTGGGAAGAAGATGAAAGGAAAGACACATCAATACACAGTTATGTAATCATGTAATTACCTGACGTAACTTTGCCTGTTCCTCGATCTGTATTTCTCTGTTACTATAAAACATGTTTGCAGAAAAGAATTAACATTTTTCTTCAAAGAAATATAACCCACGTGTTACATGAGCTGCAAACCCGATAGTGTTCTTGTGTTTTGTCCTTATTATTTTGTAATAAGTCGGGTTATATATATTTCTCTTCACTTCCATGAAAGAGAATATATATGTTGCTGTATTGAGATAGGAAATCTATTTATTATCTGTGGCTCCATAAGAAAAGCTGAACTACATATTAAGGAAGAGTGCCATTGACTGCAGTGTGGCTTTGGCATTATTGATTCACCTTTATCTTTTACGCTGTACATCAATTGTGATGCCCAGCCAATTAGTGAAAATTGTTAGTGTGGTTTGTTTCAAGACCAAACACCATACGCGTAGCGCACTGGGTCGAGGTAGTCGATGATCTGATAATCGTCGTTCTCGCCAGAATGTCTACATGAGAAAATTAATTTACCTAGCATGATTGTGTCTTACATATAAGTAATTATTATGAATTCCCAATGTCTCCTACAGGAAATTTGATTCTCTACGTACTGCTGATATATATGTAAGTGTGTTACTTTGAAAATAAGGCAGGCTAAGAGTTTTTAAAAACCCTTTACTCTTTAAAGTTGTATCGATGCTCAGATAAAATGATTTTCTGATTATTAACATATAATTACTTACTAACTAAATTTACCTACATATCAAGTTCACTACCTAATAGCTACCCACTCGAACTTCTCTTCAGTTACTACTACTTTCTGAGGTTAGATGATTACATGTGTTAATCATATAATCATAAGTATTATTGCACCTGCTTACAAGGTCTTTCTTTTTAATTTACAATAACTGAATTTAGCTGACTAAAAGACAGAAAAGAAGGAATTACTGTGCACTTGTTTCAGATTAGCAAATACTTATCCATATAGAATATTTGGTCAAAATAAATACGGGGCCATTTTGTCGCCTATATGATAGTGTTCCAATGCTCACAGTTTTCTGCGTTATCTGTATCTTCCTTGTCGCCTGTAACTCTATACATATTTTACTATCTCACTAATTCCTTTTGCATCGTGATGAATGTCAGGTATCTATGAGAGTATGGCCACCATTCTTTGCACAATGTGAGGCTAAGGCAACCAACTAGGAAGACTGTCATAACCTTCTGCATCACGAAAGTTCCGCGGCAAGGGCTGTGGTAGATTTCTTGGATGTCAGATTGCACATGAGCTGATGAATGATATTGGTGTCTCTAAACGATCTTGCCAAACATATAACGCTGTCGCCAATACGATTAATCCTCAAGACGAGACAATACTATACGTTTTATGTGTAGTATTTCACAAATTTTACCCCAACATATAAAATGTTTCAATAATTCCAGAATAAAATTTTCGCTCTGCAGCGGAGTGTGCGCTGATATGAAACTTCCTGGCAGATTAAAACTGTGTGTCTGACCGAGACTCGAACTCGGGACCTTTGCCTTTCACAGGCAAGTGCTCTACCATGTCAGCGCAGACTCCGCTGCAGAGTGAAAATTTCATTCTGGTAACATCCCCCAGGCTGTGGCTAAGCCATGTCTCCGCAATATCGTTTCTTCTAGGAGGCTAGTTCTGCAAGGTTCGCAGGAGAGCTTCCGTGAAGTTTGCAAGGTAGAAGACGAGGTACTGGCAGAAATGAGGCTGTGAGTACGGGGCGTGAGTCGTTCTTGGGTATCTCGGATTGTCGAGCACTGCCCACGAGAGGCAAAGGCCGCGAGTTCGAGTCTCGGCCCGGCACAAAGTTTTAATATGCCAGGAAGTTTCAATAATAGTTGGATTATTGATGAAAGAAACTGATCACTAAACTGCTCACTCAGTCATTTGGGTTTATTTTGTGGAAGAGACCAAACAGGGAGGTCATTGGTCTCATCGGATTAGGGAAGGATGGTGAAGGAAATCGGTCGTGACCTGTCAAAGGAACCATTCCGGCATTTGTCTGAAGCGATTTAGGGAAATCACGGAAAACCTAAATCAGTATGGCCAGACGCGGGGCTGAAACGTCGTCATTCGGAATCTGAGTCCAGTGTGCTAACCACTGGGCCACCTCGCTCGGTTTCACAGAAAAAAAGGAACCGCTTTTTGCAGTTCGATAAAGAAACAGCAGACGGGCCGTATACTAGGGACCTGAGAAACTAAGTTACCCCTGTCGTCCCACGTTAAGATCATTACCAAAGAAGAGTGGCGCGCTGTCACAAGGAAAACCATGTCCTGGCCAACCTGCATAACAGAGTTGTGCTTCAGTACTGGTAACATATGCATCACACTATGACAGTGAAATTGCTCGGAAACTGGAAACGTACTCGAAAGTTGATGTTCACGTTCAGTACGTTTCTTGTGGGCAAAGCGCCTAAATTGCACGTAACCTCACAGTCAATTTCTTGCGGTAAGTGGAGGAAGCGCGTAATGTCGCCGTAATTGAGTAGTGCCAATAGTTGGATCCAGGCCCCACAGAGAGTTGTAAAACAGATCGGAGAGAGAGGCCATGGACATTCAAATGGACCACAGAAAACAATGCCCAGGGAATCGAGTAACTCATTCTCAGCTATCGCAGATTTTCCGGCTCCAGCATCAAGGAGCGGATTTCTGTCATCGAGGAATTGAATGACTGTTAGAATGTTTCGATCGCTGTTTTCGGTGTCTCGGTGACTACGTTGAAAAGTATTATCATGTACCGGTGTCACTTTGAGGTGTAGTGCAAGGTTCTATAAAAGTTACGCGACTTGCCACAGTAATGTGTTTGAATTCCGTTCATATAAAAAAAATTATTGTACTTCAAGAAATGACAGTAAAATATAATTTTGTGTTACTTACATATACAGGGTGGTCCATTGATGGTGACCAGGCCAAATATCTCACGAAATATGCGTCAAACGAAAAAAAAACTACAAAGAACGAAACTTGTCTAGCTTGAAGGGGGAAACCTGTTGGTGAACGACGGGTCAGCGCTAAATAGAACACGTGCAAAAATTGGTCATCATCCCATAATTTCTCTTGTGCCCAGGGGCAGAACTGTGCACGACGTTCAAAGTCGTCGCCATGCAATTCCTGGTGCATAGAAATATGGCACGGGTGCAACCGATGTTGATGTAGCATTCTCAACCGACGTTTTTGAGATTCCCGATTCTCGCTCAATTTGTCTGCTACTGATGTGCAGATTAGCCGCGACAGCAGCTAAAACACCTACTTGGGCATCAACATTTGTTGCAGGTCGTGGTTGAAGTTTCACATGTGGCTAAACACTTCCTGTTTCCTTAAATAACGTAGCCATCCGGCGAACGGTCCGGACACTTGGATGTCCTCCAGGATACCGAGCAACACACATAGCACACGACGTTTGGGCATTTTGATCATAATAGCCATACATCAACACGATATCGACCTTTTCTGCAATTGGTAAACGGTCCATTCTAATACGGGTAATGTATCAGGAAGCAAATACCGTCCGCACTGGCGGAATGTTACGTCATACCACGTACTTATACGTTTGTGACCATTACAGCGCCATCTATCACAAAGCGAAAAAAATTGACCAGTAAAACATTCATATTTCTTTACGTACTTCCCGAATATGTAATAAAAAATGGGGATTCCTATTTTTAAAAAAAGCAGCGCAATATAGCGGGCCAACCATAGCGCCATCTGATTTCCCCCTTCAAACTAGACAACTTTCGTTCTTTGTAGTTTTTTCGTTTGATGTTTACTTCGTGAAATATTTTGCCCGGTCACAATCAATGGACCACCCTGTATACATTTATGTAATTCACTTGTCAGTTTATAAATAAAATCCATCAAAGGATTGTTGCCAATACTGTAGCACGATGCTACCAGAACCTGTAATTGTCTATCAGTATTGTCAATCTCGATCTTGCTAACTGTTAACATAAATATTTTACGTTATTATGTAGGATAGAGTTAAGAAAGAAAGTGAGGACCTTAGATTGTCAGTCAATAAGAAAAAAGATCAAGATCATGGTAAGTGACAGAGGTGAGTCACTACCAGCTACTAATGTGCTGTCAGAATATGAAGAAGGTCACCACTTTTTTCTACCTGGGCACAGTGGTTCAGAAAGAGGGTGGCTCTGCATTATAAATACGACCTAGGATTGGTCTGGGTAGGGCTGTTGAATCTAAACCGACACTTATTTCAAAGGAATGAGCCCTAAACAGACATACTGAATCGAGAGTGCTGAATTCTGTGGTATTTTCAGTTTTCTTTTATGGCACGGAAACATGGACAATAACTGAAGGTGACGGCAAAATAATGAATGCTTTTGAAATGTGGACATATGGTAGGTTGCTGGGAATAGCTTGGATGAATAAACGGACCAATAAATCAATCCTTCAGGAACTCAGTGTGGAGAAAATTTTGCCAGGAATTTTTTCCAGCGTATCACATAATTCGACGATGGGAGGATAGCTTTAAAAAGATGATCATCCAAGGTAAAGTCGAAGGGAAAAGGTCGCTGAGAAGACCTCTGAGACAATGGATAGGCCAAGTAACGCAGAAGACAGGGAAAAATAGACAAACTATTAAGAAGGTTGTGTGGCGGGTTATCAACTTTCAGCTACTAAAGACATTATTGATCATGACATAGAAAGTAAAGCGATTTACTGTAATGACCAAAAGATAAATGGTGTATTGTTGAATTACTCACCTTATGCTGTCAGTCAGTTATTGAACTGATTGATTTTAGTTGCTTTGCCAGTGTACTGGACGACGATGATGACAGGCTACATCAATGCACGACATACATTTCAGAGACGACGATGATATGCTCGACCCATGCACTACATACACATCCGAGATGTTTTGAACATTCTCGTTGTTACGTTTACCTTTAATAGCAGGTGGTGGTGGTGGGTAGTGTTTAACGTCCCGTCCACAACGAGGTCATTAGAGACGGAGCGCAAGATCGGGTTAGGGAAGGATTGGGAAGGAAATCGGCCGTGCCCTTTCAAAGGAACCATCCCGGCATTTGCCTGAAACGATTTGGGGAAATCACTTTAATAGCAGGGAGGACAGTGGTTTCCACATTAATAACTTCCAATAACAGTTGACGGAGATTTGTGTTAGTGACAGAGCTAGTTGGGTGCTTCACCATATAACGTGATGTTTTAGTGACGCTACAGCCTAACCTAAGAACACTGGAACTGTGGTTGCGATTTAGAACCCTGAACGGATGGCTGGTGGAACCTGTGTACTGAGAGGGACAGTTGCAGCTTTGTCATCTACTGCTGGGGTGGAGGAAGAAAGATGGCGGACATCTGCCTGCCGGGATGCTCCGGCTGCAGTGTCTCCACCTGGTATGGCAGTGTGGTGCTGAGCTGCTGCAGGCGGACGTGACGTCAGTCACCTATCAAATGATGTGCACTGTGCTGGGCGTCATTTAAAATTGATACAATCTGTTGATTACAAAGCCATTTCGAGCACAGGTCAGTCACTGCGTCAGCTAGTTTAACTGGCAAGCCAAGTGTTCGATCTGCTAATGCTGAATTTCTCGTATTCCATAAGGGAAGAAGAGGAGTACTGTTGCCATGCTGGGCTGTGGAAAGTAGAGAGTTAGTGCCTGAGGTGGGACCTTCTTTGGCAGGTAAAGAGTGGGCCACATGTGTATTTTGCTGCGTCTTGCCACACATTAGTGACTGCAGGTGGTGGGATACTTTGCCCTTGCGTTAAAATTAATAAAAAGAGATAAATAAGACCAGATTACAAAAAATCATGACAGCGCAACACACACTTTACATTTGCAAAATTTTACTTAGTAAACCTGGGAAAACTTACCTGTTATACACTGTCCAGTCATATTAACGTGACCATATGTCGAAAGCAAGAATAACCACCTTTTGTGGAATTAACACTGCGAGACATGCCGAAAGAGAGTCAATCATGTTCTGGAAAGTACCGACAGATATGTAGAGGCATGTCGACTAGGCCAGAAGCGTTGTGTTTCTCGGCTGAGGGTCCATGGTGTGAACAGCCCAATCGAGGTGGTCCCACAGGTTATCGGTTGGGTTTAAATCTGGAGCGTTCTGTGAGCAAGGGAGTACAGTAAACTCATCTTGTTGCTTTTCAATCCATGCATGTACACTGTGAGTGGCATGACATGTTGCAGTGTCCTGTTAGTAGATGGCACTGTTCTGAAGAAAATCACACTGTGTGTAAAGTTGGACTTGGGCCCCAAGGATTGATGCACACTTACATTTACCCATTGTGCGTTCCATGATGACGAGATCTTCCATAACACGTCACAAAAAACACTCCACAGGCGGACGATTCTTGAGGATTGTTCGCTTTGAGATGTTTTACGCCATAAACACCAATGACCATCTGTCCAATGGAGCATAAAGCATGACCCATCAGGAAAGGCCACCTGTCGCCACTCAGCGGACGTCCAGTTGTGGTACTGATGGTGTGCAAATTCCATTCTTTATCAACAATGAACAGCACTCAGCATGGGTCCATGAACCAGGTGCCTGCTGTGGAAGCCCATATGCAGCAATGTTCACTGAATGGTCATTGTGAAGACACTGTTGGTAGTCCCTTTGTTCATCTGGACAGCTAGCTGCTGAAGACTTCCATGTCTATTCGCCCATATGCATCTCAGCAGCTGTCATTCAACACTGTCATCTATGGCCTATGGTAACCATAGTTGGCTTGGCTTCATTTTTGGATACCTCCAATTTGACATGCATTGTACACTTTAACCAAAGGAACAGGTGAACATTTTACAAACATAGCCATGCTTCCACCTTTAGCCTGAAAGGCTATGTTCATTCCGTTTTGTACATTAGATAAATCATTCCATTTCCACACTATGGCTTTCAACATCCCCCAAACATGCTTTATATACTCTCCACTGCTAGTACTGCAACCTACCTTCTGTGAGTGGTCATTGCACACTGATGTCAAATAAAGGCGGTGGTCATATTAATGTGTCTGGACCATGTCAATATAAAGCAGTGTGTATATGTGTATTTGTATGTGGGATCTCCTCCCAAACCCTTAGATAGATTTCAACCAAATTTTGCATAAAAACAGCATTCTCATGACCATCAACACTGTAAGTTTTATAATCTCCTAGCTCCAATAGGAATGGAGATTCTGGCAAAAACGTATTTTTTCCTGTCCCTGGTATAGGCTGCCCTGCATGATATTGTGTTGTGTGGGAACAGTATGAACCTGCCAAGTTAACCTTTGCTGGGCAGCCTACATGTCGGGAGCAAGAAAGTTTCCAGGCCCCAACATGTTGCCTACTCTTCGTGAGAGGTACGTTGTGTCGGAATAGCAGTGGCCTGCTTTATTAACCTGTTTTGCATGGTGGCCTGTGCATGAGGGGCAAATAAATTTTTTTCAGGTGCCTGATGTGTAGCCTGCACTGTGTGAAAGGTATGTTGTGGGATCATATGGGCCTACTTTACTGAATGGTATTGCTGGTGTTACATGTGCCAACGAGAAGGTCTGGGGACAGGAGAGAGGAGGCAATTGATAGAGGGAAGGGGGTAAGGAAATGTACATAAAGAGGGGAGGAGGGGGAGATGCAGGAGCACATGGAAGGTGTAAAGCTGTAGCAGGTAGATAGAAAAGGGTGAGGGGGTGCTGGAAATGGAGAAGGGGAGGAGGATATAGTGGAGGAGGGCAGAAGGTATGGCCAAGGAGAAGGAGTGGGTGAAATGGACAAAGAGAGGTGGAGGAAGAGACGAAGAAACAGGGAGAGTGAGTGGGAGGAGATAGAAAGAGATGAGAGGATGAGGTGGACTGACAGAGGGCAGAAGAGGAGGACACAGGGAGGGAGTAGGATTGTTCAGTATATGTGTCAAATGCATACATGGGCAAAACCGTTGGTAGAAAGCTAGTCAAGAGCGAAGTTTAGTACTATGTATGATCGAAACTTCTGGCTTCAGTTCAGACTGCCAACTACTGATGAATGCCAAATGATAACTTTTTCGCTGCAGAGTGAAAATCTCATTCTGGCTACTTTATAACCTTTTCATACCAATGAGTAAGTTCTTTGCCGATCAAAGGTTCATGTGCCCTGTGCCAGTGACACTTTCATCAGCAATCTTCGTCAAATTGTCAATATCCCTTTGATACTGACGCTACAATTACACTATGTAAACAGAGAAATGTCTCCATTCGTAACGCTTGCTTTCAGATTTATGTTTTCAGTGGACACAGTAATACCATATAGTAATTAGTCTGGCCGTCCCTTCGGTAAATAATAACTACTAGCACAGCAAGTATACTCTCTTCTCCTTGCCAACCAATTATCCTGTCTCAACAACAGACTCTAACGTTCCTTCCTTATCAGGCGTTCACCCACAAGCTTAGTATTTGCAAGAATGATCATCAGAGTACAGAACTTCGACAAGTCTAAAAAAATGGATATGTAGGTGGAAGAAAATAACTGATAGTGTCACAATGTTGACAGCTGCCCAGTGATGGAAGTTTCTGATGTCTCCTGTTACCGCCAATCACTTCCTTGTAATTGGCCTAAAAGGTCTTCATTAAACATCCAGCTACATTCTCACCTTTCTTATAAATTGCGCTATCAAAAAATCTCTGCAGATAGAAGAAACGCTGCATTTGCATACTCCTTTCCTTAATTATAGATGCATCTTGCATAAGAATGGTACTGTAGTTGGATTTTTTTTCTGAAAGATATTTTAATAAATTTTATTCACCTTTCACTGTGTAACATTCCCCCAGTACGTGTAATTGTGTCTCCATCGAGTGATGGTTGCTCCAAATGCTGCAAAAGACAATGACAAATAAGTGATTTAGCATAAAGATGAGCTCGTGAAGAGAAGGTAGTTTGTGCTGGATCGCTTTAAGATGAAAGTCTGAAGGTAACTTGTTAAGGTCGAAACAAATTACTACCATGTTTATAATTCTGAGACAGACATCTGACATATGTTTAAAAATAGGTGTAGGTCCTCTGACAGTAACACAAGCAGAACATAGTAAGTTTTGCAATAAATATCACCAAGAGGACACCTTATCTACGCATACATCTATACTCCGATCGTCATCATACAGTGCGTGGGGAAAACTCTTCCGGCACCACTATCTCCCCGCTCTCTCTTCCCCCTTCCCAGATACTTGTAGCATTCGCGAATTGCCTATTGGATGAATGGTTGTACTTGAATCTCCGTACTAAATCTTCCTTCTCCAATTTTTTCGTGAGATGGAGGTGGGATGCAGTAATATATTTCCGACTCTTCCCTGAACGTAATCTCTCAAAATTTCAATATAGTTAACTGAGCACCCCAGTAATGCTCTTACAATCCACAAAAGGAACGCTACACTCTTCGTCGCTTCTTCTCATCTCTTCTATTTATCCAACCTGAAAAAGGCCCAAAACTGATGAACAATATTCAAGAATCGTTCGAATACGTATTTTTTACGCCACGTCTTTCGTGGTTAAATGATACTATCTTAAGATTCTTCCATTGAATGTCAGCCTGTAATCTGCTACTCTTACCGTTTGTCCTTACGCTAATGTTCTTCCACTACAGCCTTTAAACAACTAAACAAGTGATAATTCACTGAACATGGCCCTATTAAAGTATTATTAGTCTCTGTTTATAATTCTTCTACGTAAGTAATCACTATATACGATGTTAATTATATTCTAGGGGCCCCCTGCGGGTTCGGGGGTAAGAATAGGCCCGCGGTATTCCTGCCTGTCGTAAGAGGCGACTAAAAGGAGTCTCAAACTTTTCGGCCTTCTGTGAATGTCCCGTGTTGGGTTTGACCTCCATCTCTCAAAATTTTCCGAAGAGCGAGCCGATTGGGGAAGGGCGCCTTACTTGGTGCATTGTGTCCATCTTGCGATCAGACCTTTCGCCAGCTTATTCGCTGTTGAATTGCAGTCCTGCCCGCTCTCCATCTCTTGGGCGTGACTACATTCCTGCGTGCAGATTACAACTTGCACTGTGCAGTGCCTCTTTCTGCACTGACGGCGACCATGGACCACATGTTACCTAACCTTCAGCACGGTAGCCAGTCCGTTGTGGTGGGGCCGCCATGTACCCTGTTGGTTGTAGCCCACTGACAACACAGGGATCGCTCTACTGATGCCTGCGCCGTTAACTCCCCACGTATGGCAAGGAGTAGATGCCTATCCTCCTGGGGTATCGGGACTCCCGGCAACGGCCATCCTGCCAGGTGGCCTTTGCTGTGGCTGGGTGGCGCCCGTGGGGAGGGCCCTTGGTCGGAGTAGGTGGCATCAGGGCGGACTACCCGCAATGAAGCGTGGTACATCGTCTCTCGCTGGTGGCCAGCCGCCAGCAGTCTCTAAGCGTTCTCGGGCTCACTTTAACGCTCAGAAGTACGATCCGAAAACGTTCCCCTCCCTGGCCTCACCGTGGGAGGAACGTAAATCTCAGGATGGCAGTAGCAGGTATTCGCCCCGATTCTTAGTTTGTACGAGAGCTGATGGGGAGTCTTTTCTCTCCACAAAGCCTCAGTTCTTCGTCGAGCATTTAGAGGACAAGTTTGGGGAGGTGGAGGGCTTGTCTAAAATGCGCTCTGGATCGGTCCTGATACAAACGGCATCCTCTGCCCAGTCACGACGGTTACTTGCTTGTGACAAGTTGGGGGATGTTGCTGTTACGATCACACCACATAAGAGTTTAAATATGGTCCAGGGAGTTATTTACCATAAGGACCTTCTTTTGCAGTCTGATGACGAGCTGCGCGCCAACTTAGAGCGCAGAGGTGTACATTTCGTCCGGCGCGTTCATCGGGGTCCGAAGGAAAATCAGATAGCTACCGGTGCCTTCATCTTGGCCTTCGAGGGTGATACGTTACCGGAAAAGGTCAAGGTGATGGTCTACTGATGTGACGTCAGGCCTTATATTCCTCCCCCGATGCGGTGCTTCAAGTGCTGGAAGTTCGGCCATATGTCTTCCCGCTGCACTTCCAGCCTCACATGTCGAGATTGCGGACGCCCATCTCATCCCGATACTCCATGTGCCCCGCCTCCCATCTGTGTAAACTGCGGGGAGCACCATTCACCTTGCTCGCCAGACTGCAGAATCTTCCAGAAAGAACGCAAAATCATGGAATATAAGACCCTGGACCAACTGACTTATACTGAGGCCAAAAGGAAATACGACCGATTACATCCCGTGAGAATGACATCTTCCTACGCCGCTGCTACAACACCTGTGCTCGCCCCATCAGTTTCGCGACTTCCAGCCGGATCGATGAGTGGTACAACTCCTCCTGCCCCCTTGCCAATGGGGGGGCTCTACCCACCGGGTTCCTCCTGCGCCAACTACCTCAGGAGCAACACCATGCCCCCCATCAGGGACGTCCGTCCCTGCTTCTCAGCCGGAGAAGTGTCGAACTTCTTCGGCTTCTCACGCTCGCAAGAGGTCCCTTGGGTCCCTCCCTTCCCAGGTTTCCACCAGTGGGTAGGCTGATGACCGACAGTGGCGTAAGTGCCCACAATCAGCTGGTTGAAGGGCTTCACGATCATCCTCAGTCCTGGAGACTGAATTGGTGAAGCTCTCCCAGCCAGTTAAACCCAAGGAGCAGCGTGAGAAATCCAAGAAGAATAGCTCTAAGCCCAAGGACCTCGCGGTGGCAGCCACCCCACCGCAACCTTCCAGCTCTGCGTCTGAGGACGAGGTGGAGATTCTGGCGTCCGCTGAGGACCTCGATCTCGCCGGTCCCTCAGACGCCATGGATAGCACTAGCACAGGTGTTCAATCGGAAGCAGCAGGTGACCCAGCTGCGTAATCTGCCTTCCCAGTCCCGTCATGCCTTTCACAGACATGGAAAATACCATCCTCCAGTGGAACTGCAGCGGTTTCTTCCACCATCTCGCTGAGCTCCGGCAGATTATCAGCATTCACCCTTTCCTCTGCATTGCTCTTCAGGAAACTTGGTTTCCAGCGATGCAAACCACCGCCCTCCGAGGCTATCGGGGTTATTATAAGAACCGAGCAGCTTATGAAAGGGTGTCTGGTGGCGTCTACATCTATGTCCTTAACTCTCTTCACAGCGAGTCTGTCCCTCTACAAACAGCTTTAGAGGCTGTCGCTGTTAGGGTGTGGACGCCGCAGGCTATTACCGTCTGCAGTCTTTACCTTCCACCGGATGGTGATGTCGCGCAGCATGAGCTGGCTGCACTGCTAGCCCAATTGCCATCACCTTTCTTCTTACTGGGCAACTTCAACGCCCATAACCCTCTGTGGGGTGGGTCAGTGGCAACAGGTCGAGGCGCCACCATTGAGCATTTATTGGCACAGCTCGATCTTTCACTCTTAAATGATGGTTCCTTCACACACTTCAGTGTGGCGCACGGCACGTACTCCGCCATCGACCTTTCGATCTGTAGCCCTCGCCTCTTACCGTCTGTCCAATGGGGTGTGCATGACGACCTGTGTGGCAGTGACCACTTTCCGATCCTTCTGTCACTGCCACAACGTCACTCTTCTGTGCACCCCAGCAGATGGGCTATGAATAAGGCTGACTGGGATTTGTTTTCCTCCACTGCCGCTATTGAGCCTCTCTCTCGTGATGACATTGATGCGGTGGTTCAATCGGTCACCACCGGCAACGTTATTGCCGCCGAATCTGCCATTCCCCGTTCTTCTGGGTCCCCTCGGCGGAGGGCTGTGCCTTGGTGGTCGCCTGAGATCGATGAAGCGATTAAAGATCGCCGGCGGGCGCTCCAGCGTCACAAGCGACACCCCTCCATTGACCACCTTATCGCCTTCAAACGGCTGCGTGCCCGGGCCCGCCTCCTTATCCGCCAAGGCAAGAAGGAGTGCTGGGAGCGGTATATGTCCACCATTGGACTCCATGTCACTCCATCGCAGGTCTGGGCCAAGATTCGACGCGTCTACTGCTATCGGACCCCTGCCAGCGTCCCTGCGCTCTCACTGAATGGAGCAGTTTGTACTGACTCCGACGTCATTGTAAACCGCTTAGCAGAGCATTTTGCTATGAGTTCCGCTTCTGCGAACTACCCCCAGGCCTTACGCTCCATTAAAGAGCGGATGGAACGTCGGAGCCTTTCTTTTCGCACCCAAACTTCTGAATCCTACAATGCTCCATTCAGTGAGTGGGAATTTCACAGTGCCCTTGCCGCTTGCCCTGATACCGCTCCCGGGCCCGATCGCATCCACTGTCAGATGCTGAAACACCTTTCAGTGGACTGCCAGCGACGCCTCCTCGACCTTTACAACCGTCTCTGGGTCGAGGGTGAGTTTCCGTCTCAATGGCGGGAAAGTATTGTCATCCCCGTTTTGAAACCGGGCAAGAGCCCTTTGGAGGTGGACAGCTACCGCCCCATTAGCCTCACCAATGTTCTTTGCAAGCTTCTCGAACGGATGGTGAGCCGGCGCTTGAATTGGGTACTGGAGTCTCAGGGCCTTCTGGCTCCGTCTCAGGGTGGGTTCCGTAAAGGCCGCTCCGCCGCCGACAATCTGGTGAGCCTGGAGTCGGCCATCCGTACTGCCTTTGCCCGCCGTCAGCACCTGGTCGCTGTCTTTTTCGACATGCGGAAGGCGTACGATATGACATGGCGTCATCACATCCTTTCTACGCTTCATGGATGGGGTCTTCGGGGAACTCTGCCGATCTTTATCCGCAATTTCCTGTCGTATCGTACCTTCCGCGTGCAAGTCGCAGGCTCATATAGTTCCTCCCACGTCCAGGAGAACGGCGTGCCACAGGGTTCTGTTTTAAGTGTCTGCCTGTTTTTAATAGCTATTAAGGGGCTCGCTGCGGCCGTGGGGAGTTCTGTCTCCGCTTCCCTGTATGCTGACGACTTCTGCCTTTACTACAGCTCTATTGGCATTGCAGCTGCTGAACGTCAGCTACAGGGCGCAATCCGCAAGGCGCAGTCTTGGGCTGTAGCTCATGCGTTCCAGTTTTCGGCAGCCAAGACCTGCGTTATGCATTTCTGCCGGCGACGTACTGTTCACTTGGAGCCGCAGCTTTCTCTTAACGGCGAACTTCTTTCACTGGTGGAATCACACAGGTTTTGGGGGGGTGGTTTTCGATGCCCGGTTGACTTGGCTGCCTCATACCCGGCAGCTCAAACAGGCGTGTTGGCGGCATCTCAATGCTCTGCGATGTTTGAGCCACACCCGCTGGGGCGCCGACCGATCTCCCCTGTTCCGGCTCTACCAGGCTTTAATCCAGTCTCGTCTGGATTATGGGAGCCTGGCTTATGGCTCAGCTTCCCCATCTGCGTTGCGGGTGCTGGACCCAATCCTCCATAGCGGGATACGCCTTGCCACTGGTGCTTTCCGCACCAGCCCTGTGGACAGCATACTAGTGGAGGCAGGTGTCCCTCCACTGCGGTTACGACGCCAACAATTACTGGCTGCTTATGCTGCCCATGTTTTTAGCTTGCCCGGGCATCCAAATTACCGTGTCCTGTTCCCGGAGTCAGTCGTCCGTCTGCCAGACCGTCGGCCCCGGTCGGGTTGTCCGGTCGCCGTACGTGTCAAGGAGCTTCTCTCTGGGCTTGGGTTTTTCCCTGTTCCACCTCCTTTCCGGGCACCTCTGCGTACACCCCCGTGGTGTGTTCCTCGCCCTTGCCTTCGGCTCGACTTGGCACAGGGCTCGAAGGACTCAGTCCCTCCAGAGGCCTTCCGCCGCCGCTTTTATTCCATCCTGGCCACGTATCAGGGCTCTGGAATTGTTTACACTGACGGTTCGATGGTTGCTGGTCGTGTCGGGTATGCGCTAACTCTAGGGGACCATTCCGAACAACGTTCCTTGCCGGATGGCTGCAGCGTTTACACTGCTGAGCTGGTTGCCATCTTTCGTGCCCTAGAGTATATCCGCTCCTGCTCAGGTGAGTCCTTCGTTATCTGTAGCGATTCCCTGAGCGGTTTACGAGCTCTCGACCAGTGTTTCCCTCGTTCTCGTCTGGTGATGGCTATCCATGAGTCCCTGCATACTCTTGCGCGTTGCGGCCGCTCTGTGGTCTTCGTGTGGACCCCAGGCCATGTTGGGATACCTGGCAATGAGAATGTTGACCGCCTGGCGAAAGAGGCCACTAGTAAATCATCTCTGGAGATTGGTCTCCCGGAGACTGATTTGCGGGCAGTCTTACGCCGCGAAGTTCTTTCGGCCTAAATATTGTGTCAACATGACGTTATGTTCCGGCTGGAGACCCGATATGAATATCATGAATTACTACGCCGGGAAAGTTTACAGTACCATATGACACAACTCCATTCTGCGATGATCCAGTGTTGATGTGCAAGAGCCCAAGCCTTCGACTGCGCCGGTTCCGCTGATTCAGTGTAAAACTCCTCATCGGTCTTCTGCAATGAAGACCATCCTGGTGCAATCTTCGACGCACTGTTTGGTCTGAGATACGAATCCCTGTTACCCGGGAAAAGTCATTTCCGGTATTTCTGACAGGTGATGTTGGGCGCCTCCTAGCCGACAGTTGGAATAAACGATTCTGCATTGGTGCTATCATACGTTCAAATGGTTCAAATGGCTCTGAGCACTATGGGACTTAACTTCTCTGAGGTCATCAGTCCCCTAGAACTCAGAACTACTTAAACCTAACTAACCTAAGGACATCACACACATCCATGCCCGAGGCAAGATTCGAACCTGCGACCGTAGCGGTCACGCGGTTCCAAACTGAAGCGCTTAGAACCGCACGGCCACACCGGCCGGGACTATCATACGTGGACGATCAATGTGAGGTGTATCGTTCACATTTTCTTTCTCTGTGCACTTTCTCCACGGCTTAGACACACGATTTGCAGTGACAAGTAATCAATCGGCAACATCTTGCCATGTATGACCTGCTGAAACTAAAGCCACTATCCTGACTCTATCGAACTGTTGTACGACTCTACTTGGCGTGTTACTGCAGTGCTGAACACAAACTGAGTGCGTGTTGCTGCAGTGCTGAACCCAAAGTGAGTGAAGCTGTTGTTGATATTCGACTGCTCGCCGCGTATCGCTGCGGCAGCGGTACGTTTACACTACTGGGAAACGGCCACAAAGCATGCCCGTTGCAAGCACCGTCCGTCCGGTATATAGGTTCTAAATAGATTATGCATGAATTGCCTATAGTATCGTGGCCTACATTTTGTGATACTATTACAAACTTTTGTTGAGCAGCGTATAAGAAACCTGTTAATGATCTAGTTTTCTTGTTTTATGCGTAAACCAGGTTTACGTCACGTAATAGCTGCTGTCAGTGATAGTTGCATTACTATCACTGCGGCACGTTATCAAAGATATGTGATATGCATAACATATTCCCATCATCATCTGATGGAATTTCAGCTGTTAATGTTTTAGCTTGACTGCAAGGCCGCTACGGTCGCAGGTTCGAATCCTGCCTCGGGCATGGATGTTTGTGATGTCCTTAGGTTAGTTAGGTTTAACTAGTTCTAAGTTCTAGGGGACTAATGACCTCAGCAGTTGAGTCCCATAGTGCTCAGAGCCATTTTTTTGTTTTAGCTTAGTCATGTAAAATGTTGTTACACTGAGAGAAGATATTTCGAAGGCTGAAACTTTTCGTTTGATAAAATATGGCCTGCTTAGTAAGAATACCACCGTTAGATGACAGACGGACAGTGTAGTTCGAACCTATTCCTGCACGCTCTTACACTCGCAACAATTTGATGTGCTTGACATAGAAGAGTAATCATTAGACGTAGGACAGCGTTCTACGAACGGAAATAGTTCTGGTTGTCTCGCACGTGAAAAACATCAAACAGTATTTTTCAGGCCACTACCACTGCATTGTCCTGCTTAATACAATTTCAGCCTGCCACCTCAAAGGGAAACCAAGTACCCTTTATGAGAATTTAGAGTCTCTAAATGGAGGAATGATTAATGATTCAACTTGTCCCAGTACGAAATTCACAACGATTGCAAAGGTCTAAATGGTTTTCATGATTCCGTGTTTACGTTTCTGGAAGTTCTTCTTCAACTATAAGGCAAACTACTTACTGAAATTTTTCAGCCATTATGACATACATTACACCTAAAGTCAACGTCCCTTTTTCTCCACAGGTACTAATCGTGCAGAGATGTATGAGATAACGTTAGAAAAGTGTTTTAGTCTGCTTCTGACGTTGCATACCGATTTTGCCCTAAAATTTACTGTTTGTAGGAAATTTTAACGCAAAAGAGTGTTTTAAGTACCGCGCGTCCGCGAAGGCTCTCCGCATCGGCGAGTCTTGCTTGCCTCGCCTTTTGGGGCGCGTGAGGTCGACAGCACATTCAAATTTTGCCTGCGCGTGTTCCCTGGACCTGCAGTGGTAGGGTGGGCGTAGTAGTGTTGAGTGTGCGTTGCAACTCTTAGCTGTGTTATTGTTGTAAGGGATGAGATTTTCCGTGGAGGAGGAAACTTAGCGGAACAGGTGCGGCGGCAATTTAGATTGCATTTTCCTATTTCGGGGTGTCACATGGTGACACTGTAGCAAATTCCAGACAACACATTCAGTTCGTGTTGCAGCACGAATTGTAGGCCCACAATTTTAAGAGAACGGAAGCTTGAAGACATTTCGGACATCACGTTGCCGAGTCCGACGAAATCAGTGAGGGAACTATCGCAAGGGGCTAAAGTGTCCCGTACGACAGTTCATAAGACCGTAAACAAAACTTTGTTTGTATCCGTATAAAATTCCTGATGTGCCACAGTTACATTGTATGGACCTTGCGAAACGAATAGCGTGTTGTGAATGGTTTCAGCGAGTTGTTAACCGACATGGAGCTGGTGTTTTAGATCGAACCTTTTCACTGGTGAGGCTTGGTTTCACCTATCTGGCTATATTAATTTCCAAAATCACGGATTTGGTCATCAGAAAATCCACATGCCTTAATAGAAACGCCATTGCACGCACAGAAGATCGGTGTGTTGGCTGCCGTAACTCTAGCGCGAATTGTGGGGCCGATCTTCGTTGATATTACGGCCACTTCCAATGTATATTGTTCCCAGATAATTGATCCGTTTATTGCACTGCTGAATGAAAATGAGACCAGTCATTCATTTTTTCAGTAGGATAAAGCTACTGCTCATGCAGCATACCAGTCCCTACAACTTTCAGATGAAATCTTTGGAAAGAGAGTAATTACGAAAGATGTCTGGCCTTGAGCTCACTGGATCTGTCACCGTCCGACTCTTTCCTTTGGGGTGTGGCTAAAACATTTGTCTATCAAAATAACCAAAAGGTAACAGATGAAGTGAAGACAGCGATAATTGATTAACTGTTTCCGATTATATGTGAAATATTAGTAAAGGGATAGCAAAAAACGTAAATGTGTTGTACTAATCCTTCAAGAAAGAGGAAAACATTTCCAGTACCTACTGTGATATTGGTGAGTGCAGTCTATTTAATTGTGATTAATATACTTAATTAATTTCATTGTTTTAATTTTGATGACGTTGAACCCCGAGACACGCGGAGCTCGCCGCTGCTGAGAGACTTTGCGGACGCACTGTGCCAAACGCAAAAAGGGCATCATGGGTGCCCTACTTTATATCTATACTTTACGAAGCGCCGGCCGGAGTGGCCGAGCGGTTCTAGGCGCTACAGTCTGGAACCGCGCGAACGCTGCGGTCGCAGGTTCGAATCCTGCCTCGGGCATGGATCTGTCTGATGTCCTTAGCTTAGTTAGTTCTAAGTAGTTCTACGTTCTAGGGGACTGATGACCTCAGAAGTTAAGTCCCATAATGCTCAGAGCCATCTGAGCCATTTGAACCTTTATGAAGCTAACTTATTAATCACGAGTAAGAGGCTCTCTTTTCATATTATCTTACAACAAATGCAGTTTTATTTGCTTTAAAGTACTTAATAACTGGATAATTTGTGTACAGCATTGTCATAGATAATAACCGAGATCATGTCGCGGTCCATTATCTCTGCCCGTCGCACAAGCTGACTTGTATAAATGAATTTATTTTCCAGAACGACAGACGTATTCCGATTTGATCTATTATAAATTGTTTTGAAAGCCTGCGACTGTGAAAACAATAGGCTTGTTTATAAATAATTCTTCTGCTACCGGTCACGATTTTCCTTTTTTTTACCTTTCACACGATGCGTTTCAGAAAATGATTCCCATTTTCAAGTGCCCTTTTTTGTGTGTAGTGTCTCTGTTTACTTATTGTAGGAATCTCTTTGTAACTACTTTCTTTATGTAAGATATTTTCGGTGTTTAAAGTATGCAGAAAGTTGTCTGTAATGTTTAGTTTGTGTGACTCTCTGCACAAATGGAGCATAAGAAAACTGTAAGTACAAATTCTTCTAAATTTCGCCACTAACTTCACAAAAAGATCCATTACCCACTAAATCTCGCGTGTTTCTTATATATCGCAGTAAAGTCAAGGAAATGAAGCAGACTCTCACATATCGACATTACCTACAAAAGACATAATACACACAAAAACGCACTTGAAAATGAGAATCATTTCCCGAAAGATGTCACATGAAAAAGAAAATAAAGAAAAGCCGTGACAGGTAGCAGAAGAATTATTTAGAAACAAACCCGTTGACAAACATATTTGTCTCCCGCCTGGAATTCTGATTTACCTATTGCTACTACGGCCTAACCAGCTTACATTAACTATGAAATGCAGTTAAAATTTCAAAATAAAATTATTGGTCATTGTAGGTTTAGCGATACATCAGGTAAGAAGTGAACATTACGTTCTAACCTACATATTTCACATGCCTTTTCAACTCAGATGGCTCTGAGCACTATGGGACTTAACATCTATGGTCATCAGTCCCCTAGAACTTAGAAGTACTTAAACCTAACTAACATAAGGACATCACACAACACCCAGTCATCACGAGGCAGAGAAAATCCCTGACCCCGCCGGGAATCGAACCCGGGCATGGGAAGCGAGAACGCTACCGCACGACCACGAGCTGCGGACACCTTTTCAACTGACAAGAAGGCAGTCGCCTATTAGAATTGCATTTGTCATCACTATAAATAAGTCTCAGGGAGAAACGCTTCAAATAGCAAGATTGTGTTTACCAAATCCTGGCATTACTCACGGAAAATTGTATGTAGCCGTATCAAGGCTAACTAAATCAACTAATATATTTGAATCCCTTAAAGAAAATGAAAAACCAGAAGCACACTAAGATTAAATTCTTACGTCAAATATGGTTTACGCCAAGGTATTCTAATGGTCAGTAGTCCGCAGCTCGTGGTCGTGCGGTAGCGTTCTCGCTTCCCGCGCTCGGGTTTCCGGGTTCGATTCCCGACGGGGTCAGGGATTTTCTCTGCCTCGTGATGACTGGGTGTTGTGTGATGTCCTTATGTTAGTTAGGTTTAAGTACTTCTAAGTTCTAGGGGACTGATGACCATAGATGTTAAGTCCCATAGTGCTCAGAGCCATATTTGAGCCTAATGGTCAGTAAGGAATTTTATTTCAAATTGCGTGCATGGAAACATAAATACATGTATGTATCATAAATTCATGATTATTATTATGTCACGTGGTTTTCTTCATTTTTAAAGCTGTTTTATCTTTATTCCCACAACTACCCTTATCCCATCGACTACACTTATTCCAGATACTGTCATTATTTAAAACTGTAAAAGTGCGAAAATTTTGCATGGATCCCCTGGTATGAGGAATTTAAAATCAGTACATACTCATATGTTGAGTTTATTGGGTCTCTATGACAACGCACCTGGATTACGTTAACTATTCACTTTTGTTGTCCTAGAGTGAACACTGATTTTCTAGCTAAATATCTAGCAATCATGAGCGATTTCTTTTTTTATTTCTCTCACGCTAGTGTTTGTTCACGACGTGCATTCTTGTTTGCTTAACGGAAAACACAATACAGAGTACGCATTTTAACACGTTCATAATTGGAAAACAGCTGCTGATATCATGACTTCTTGTTATTGTGCAATGATTACAGTCTTCTGTTAGCTATACTCGACATTACTGCTATAGAAGAGTTCTTTGCTTGGCATTCATAGCTGAATTCAAAAGTCACACCTTTTTCAGAATGTAGCCGCTTCATATTACTTATGGTGTCCTCCGAAGTAGCGGGAACGTGCATTTGGTTAACCACTACCACGGGGAACTCGCCGAGATATGGCTAGGATTGAGACACTCCCTACTGATGCAGTCCGCCTGAGCAGCTGAGTGGTTGGCGTAGATGGATATCATGCGAAGGGCCCAGCCTCGATTGCGGTGGTGCCAAGGACTTTTCAGTCATGGAAAGAATGGTGCGGGGAGCACTCAGACTCGTGATGCCAGCTAATGACCTACCTGACTGAGCAGCAGTGGCTCCATCCTCCTGAAAGTCGGCAGAAGGGCCGAGAGGGTAGTGAGCTGACGGGATTCCCTTCCATACCGCAACCGCTTAATGCCGCTAGGCAAAGGGTGACACGGTAGCCGGCCGACATCCCTTGGGCCTTCAGGGCCTGGACGAGAAGCTCGTATTGATACACAGCAAAAGCACCTCGTTTGTTCCTTTAATATCTGTTGGCAGCTCAGTGCAACTCCTACGTTTTCTTTTATTTGATCTGACATCCATTACTTTTACACATAGTACTACTATGTGATTAGGCACGACATTTTCACATAAAATATGTTAATTCTTCTTACTAACTGATAATTTACTCCTGCGTAAAGCCCAATATCAGGAAAAATTCTTGATCATTACCAACGAAATACACATTATACAGATACAGTGTGAGTCAAAATTAAGTGAAAAATCTTATTTTGGTTTCTTTTTCTGTTCCAGGTTGTTAGTATCCATGTTAGTATCACACTGGAGCAGAGGAGAGTGGTTGCAAGCTTATTGAAAGTTATGCAGTCGGCGACAGAAGTGCGTCGAAAGTTTACAGAATGATTTGCATATAATCGGCCACTAACTCGATTAACAATTTATCGCATATACCAGAAGTTTTTAGCAATTGGATTAGTAGCAGTAGAGGAAATTCGGGACGATATGGAACAGGTAGAAGTGGTGTAAACATTGCTATAGTGCAGGAGACAATTCTATAGAGTACATCGAAATCGATGAGACAGTGCAGTCTGGAGAAAGGCATTCTACGGGGGGCAGTGAAATGAATTCTATTCAAGGATCTTGACATGCGACCATATCACCTACAAATCGTTCAAGGTTTGAATACTAGGCAGAAACAGTCACAAGTAGATCGCAGTGAGATTCCGACAGAAATGTCACGGATGCAGCAGGGCAGTGTTGGGAAAGTGATTTTCAGTGATAAAGCTATCTTTCGTGTCAGTGGTCATATTAAGCGTCGCAACACAATTTTGTGGGGGTACTGAAAATCCACGTATCGTTCTTGAGCATGAAAGTGCTTCCTTGAACGTAAATGTTTGGTGTGCCGTGGCCGCTACTGGTGTACTTGGTCGATTTTTCTTCACAACCCCAAAGGTCAAACGCACATGACTACTTCCAAATGATGAAAGGTTTTGCCATTGATAACATGCCCCCAAAGCTTGTATGAGAAGGGTATTTATAACATGATGGTACACCACCCCATTTTGCTCGTTTCATCCTTGCTTTCGTTGATCAAACTTTCCCAAACCGTTCGATTCGTCACGACAGACCGTTGTTATTTTCTCCCCAATTTCTGGATCTCACACCCTGTGACTTGTGATTGTGGGGTATGAAAAAGGAGCTGACATATAGAACAAAAATGGGAGACCAGGAAAAAGTCTTGAACAGAAGAAGAGGTGTAGCACCCAACATTTCCACGGAAATGTGTGTTCTGGCATTAAATTATACTGTTGAACGTTGGTTTTGTTGTGGACTGGCAAGATAGCCAATCCACAGTGACGGGTAGCCGAAAGGCACGCGTTAAGCTCACGCAGACTGGCGTGAGGTCTGGAACATTACAATGTAATGAATATAGCAAATAAAGTAGGTAGTTGATGTAATACTTAACTTTATTCCATAATTGGTGAACATCGCTCTTGTTGATACATTTGCTAACAATCTCAATATAAACTGGTAATGGCTCCTTGCTAGGTCGTAGCAAATGACGTAGCTGAAGGCTATGCTAACTATCGTCTCGGCAAATGAGAGCGTATTTGTCAGTGTAGCATCGCTAGCAAAGTCTGCTGTACAACTGGGGCGAGTGCTAGGACGTCTCTCTAGACCTGCCGTGTGGCGGCGCTCGGTCTGCAATCACTGACAGTGGCGACACGCGGGTCCGTCGTATACTAGCGGACCGCGGCCGATTTAAAGGCTACCACATAGCAAGTGTGGTGTCTGGCGGTGACACCACAGGTTTGATTTCATTTGTCGCTCTGGTGGTTGGGTTGAGGAACTGTACAATGCAAACTCTGAGTATATGCTTTCTATCCCATAGTGTTCACATAACTGTGATTCGTTCTCTACAATAACAGCTCGGATTCCAGTGACCCCCATCGACTCAGTACTACGATGAAGGGATGCCAAGAAAATATGTACGCATTGTCCTCTGGTTCTGAAATCGCTAAGCGGGTCGAATCTTCCACCCAGTCATTCGTTGACGAGTCTGGTGTTGCAGTTTAAGATAGAAAAAGTAAATCCGAAGTTTTAAATTTCGCGTTTAAGAGATCGTTCGCGCAAGAGAATCGCACAGGCATAACGTCGTTTGACCCTCGAACAGACTCCCGTATGTAAGACATAGTAATAAGCATCCCTATCTTAGAGAAAAAACTGAAAAATTTGAAAACAAATAAGTCACCAAATGCGGATGGAATCCCAACTGGTTTCTGCGGCACTGGCTCCTTACTCTCCCAGCGAAAAGACTCAGGCGACTGAAAAAAAATAAAATAAAATAAAACCGCAGGTGACTCCTGTGTACAAGAAGGGCAAAATAAAAGAGTAATACCCTTAATATCAGTTTGTTGCAGAATTCTTGAACATATTCTGAGTTCGAATATGATAAATTTCCGTGAGACCGAGATGCTTACGTCCACTAGTCAACACGGTGTTGGAAATCATCGCTCGTGTGAAACTCAGCTTACCTTTTTCTTACATGATATCTTTCGAACTATTGATGAAGGGAAAGGACACGGTGCCCCGCTAGAGACTTTTAGCGAATGTACGAGCATACCAATAGGTTCCCAGACATACGAGTGGCTCGAAGACTTATTAAGTATTAGAACCTATTACGTCGTTCTCGACGGCGAGTGTTCATCAGAGAGAAGCGTATCGTCAGGAGTGTCCCAGGGAAATGTTATAAGATCACTGTAGTTTTGTATATCATAACTGACCTGGCGGACAGGGTTGGCTGCATTCTGCGGTTGTTCGCTGGTGAAGCTGTGGTGTACGATAAGGCGTCGAAGTTGAGTGTCTGTAGGAGGATATAAATGACTTACAAAAAAATTTCTAGTTGATGTGATCAGTGGCAGTTGGGTCTAAATGTAGAAAAATGTAATGTGGATGACTAGCCAAAACAAACCTGTACCGTTGAGACATAGCTTTGGCAGTGTTCTGCTTGGGACAGTGACTTCGTTAAAATGTCTGGGCGTAACGCTGCAAAACAGTTTGAAATAGAACGAGCATATGAATATTGTGGTAACAAAGGCGAATGGTTGACTTTGGTTTATTGAGATAATTTTGAGAAAGTCTGGTTTATCTGTAAAGGAGACCTCGTATAGCAGATGGTGCGACGTATTTTTGATTACTTCTCGAGTGTTTCGGATCCGCACCAGGTCGGATAAAGGAAGAGGCGCGCTGCTACACTACTGGCCACTGAAATTGCTACACCACGAAGATGACGTGCTACAGACGCGAAATTTAACCGAAAGGGAGAAGATGCTGTCATATGCAAATGATTAGCTTTTCAGAGCATTCGCACAAGGTTGGCGCCGGTGGCGACACCTACAACGTGCTGACATGAGAACAGTTACCAACTGATTTCTCATACACAAACAGCAGATGACCGCCGTTGCCTGGTGAAACTTTGTTGTGATGCATCGTATAAGGAGGAGAAATGCGTACCATCACGTTTCCGACTTTGATAAAGGTCGGATTGTAGCCTATCGCGATTGAGGTTTATCGTATCGCGACATTGCTGCTCGCGTTGGTCGAGATCCAATGACTCTTAGCAGAATATGGAATCGGTGGGCTCAGGAGGGTAATACGGAACGTCATGCTGGATCCCAACGGCCTCGTATCACTAGCAGTCGAGATGACAGGCATCTTATTCATCACATGGCTGTAACGGATCGTGCAGCCACTTCTCGATCCCTGAGTCAACAGATGGGGACGTTTTCATGACAACAACCATCTGCACGAACAGTTCGACGACGTTTGCAGCAGCATGGACTGTCAGTTCGGAGACCATGGCTGCGGTTACCCTTGACGCTGCATCACAGACAGGAGCGCCTGCGATGGTATAAACGACGAACCTGTGTGCACGAATGGTAAAACGTCATTTTTTCGGATGAATCCAGCTTCTGTTTACAGCATCATGATGGTCGCATCCGTGTTTGACGACATCGCGGTAAACGCAATTGGTAGCGTGTATTCGTCATCGCCATACTGGCGTGTCACCCGGCGTGATGGTATGGGGTGCCATTGGTTACACGCCTCGGTCACCCCTTGTTCGCATTGACGGCACTTTGAACAGTGGACGTTACATTTCAGATGTGTTACGACTCGTGGCTCTACCCTTCATTCGATCCCTGCTAAACCCTACATTTCAGCAGGATAATTCACGACCACATGTTGCAGGTCCTGTACGGGCCTTTCTGGATATGGGAAATGTTCGACGGCTGCCCTGGCCAGCACATTCTCCAGATCTCTCACCAACTGAGAACGTCTGGTCAATGGTGGCCGAGCAACTGGCTCGTCACAATACGCCAGTCACTACTCTTGATGAACTGTGGTATCGTGTTGAAGCTGCATGGGCAGCTCTACCTGTACTCGCTATCCAAGCTCTGTTTGACTCAATGCCCAGGCGTATCAAAGCCGTTATTACGGCCAGGGGTGGTTGTTCTGGGTACTGATTTCTCAGGATGAATGCACCCAAATTGCGTGAAAATGTAATCACATGTCAGTTCTAGTATAATACACTCCTGGAAATGGAAAAAAGAACACATTGACACCGGTGTGTCAGACCCACCATACTTGCTCCGGACACTGCGAGAGGGCTGTACAAGCAATGATCACACGCACGGCACAGCGGACACACCAGGAACCGCGGTGTTGGCCGTCGAATGGCGCTAGCTGCGCAGCATTTGTGCACCGCCGCCGTCAGTGTCAGCCAGTTTGCCGTGGCATACGGAGCTCCATCGCAGTCTTTAACACTGGTAGCATGCCGCGACAGCGTGGACGTGAACCGTATGTGCAGATGACGGACTTTGAGCGAGGGCGTATAGTGGGCATGCGGGAGGCCGGGTGGACGTACCACCGAATTGCTCAACACGTGGGGCGTGAGGTCTCCACAGTACATCGAAGTTGTCGCCAGTGGTCGGCGGAAGGTGCACGTGCCCGTCGACCTGGGACCGGACCGCAGCGACGCACGGATGCACGCCAAACCCGCAGGATCCTACGCAGTGCCGTAGGGGACCGCACCGCCACTTCCCAGCAAATTAGGGACACTGTTGCTCCTGGGGTATCGGCGAGGACCATTCGCAACCGTCTCCATGAAGCTGGGCTACGGTCCCGCACACCGTTAGGCCGTCTTCCGCTCACGCCCCAACATCGTGCAGCCCGCCTCCAGTGGTGTCGCGACAGGCGTGAATGGAGGGACGAATGGAGACGTGTCGTCTTCAGCGATGAGAGTCGCTTCTGCCTTGGTGCCAATGATGGTCGTATGCGTGTTTGGCGCCGTGCAGGTGAGCGCCACAATCAGGACTGCATACGACCGAGGCACAAAGGGCCAACACCCGGCATCATGGTGATCGTCGAGGGGACACTGAATAGTGCACGGTACATCCAAACCGTCATCGAACCCATCGTTCTACCATTCCTAGACCGGCAAGGGAACTTGCTGTTCCAACAGGACAATGCACGTCCGCATGTATCCCGTGCCACCCAACGTGCTCTAGAAGGTGTAAGTCAACTACCCTGGCCAGCAAGATCTCCGGATCTGTCCCCCATTGAGCATGTTTGGGACTGGATGAAGCGTCGTCTCACGCGGTCTGCACGTCCAGCACGAACGCTGGTCCAACTGAGGCGCCAGGTGGAAATGGCATGGCAAGCCGTTCCACAGGACTACATCCAGCATCTCTACGATCGTTTCCATGGGAGAATAGCAGCCTGCATTGCTGCGAAAGGTGGATATACACTGTACTAGTGCCGACATTGTGCATGCTCTGTTGCCTGTGTCTATGTGCCTGTGGTTCTGTCAGTGTGATCATGTGATGTATCTGACCCCAGGAATGTGTCAATAAAGTTTCCCCTTCCTGGGACAATGAATTCACGGTGTTCGTATTTCAATTTCCAGGAGTGTATATTTGTGCAACGAATACCCGTTTATCATCTGCATTTCTTCTTGGTGTAGCAATTTTAATGTCCAGTAGCGTAGATTTGATACCTGTAGGTTCGAACAACCCATAAGTATTGTGGAGATGCTTCGGGAAGTCAAATGAAAATCCCTGAAGGTAAGGAAACTTTATTTTCGAGGAGCACTGTTGAGAAAATTTAGAGAACTGGAATTTGAAGCTAACAGCAGAATGATTCTACTACCTCCACCACACATTTCGCGTAACGACCACGAACGTAAGCTCTGAGAAATTGGGGCTCATACTGAGGCATATACGACGGGCGTTCAATAAGTAATGAAACACAATTTCCTTTCTTGCCCAATATCTATTGAAAAAATGAGGAGTTTGTTGTGGTACTTAGTAGAATATTCCCTCCTTTCAGCCCTATAGTTTCTTGAAGTTCTGTGACGTCTGTCACGCAACTACATTCCAGACAGAGAGCTGTCATTAAGTTTACTTTGGCGGTAAACCAGATTATCGTAGATATTCATAGGCGCTTGCAGAATATCTATGGAGACCTGTTACTGAAAGAACGTACGGTGTGAGTCGGACGAAGCGTGTCTCATCATCGCAACAAGGGCGCGCAGACCTGTCCGACTCCCACGTGTCAGACTCCTGCAGTGTTGGAACGTGCGGATACTCTCATTCGAGGTGATAGTTGGACTGCAATGAAACACCTCGCTGCCCAACTGGACGTCTCCGTTGGTAGTGCTGACAGACGCGGTCACCAGTTCGGGTACTCAGAGGTGTGTGCCTACTGGGTCCCCCGACACCTAATAGAAGACCACAAAGAGCAACGAAGGACCATATGTGCGAAATTGCTTATGTGTTACGAGGTTGATGGTGATATTTTATATCGAATATTGTCGCAAGCGATTAAACATGGGGTCGGCCCGACATTGAAAATAGGTACAACATTCTTCGTTATTCTTGTCAGAACAACATATTTTTTGTAATAATAACTCAGTTTCACTTAATACACCGAAGCCAGATACCAGTGTGGAAAAGAATGACAATTTATTTATTTAATTGATCACATGTGCACTCCCAGAAAATAAATCCCTACATCCAATTTGGTGAGATCTGTGAAATGAATGAATGTATGGTCGTCTGCTAACCGCAGATAGTGAATGTGCAATATATGATCATCTTTGATACGGTCCTTTGGTCACCTTTGGTGGAACCAAAGAGATTAAATTTACCTGAGCTTTGAGCGTCTTAAATGTGGTTGACCAATACGGTAGCAAGGTGCTCCCCCACTTCGGCAGAGGTGCGAGATGACCTGGAGAATGGCCATGTTTCAGCACTCTGGTGCTGGATCTAGTGTTGGTAAGACCTGTCTTAGGTGTGCTCCGTAAAGACGAAAGAGTGGAGAAAATGGTATGCATGTTAAATACTTAAGAGTAGTTTGGAATAATTATTTCTGTATTTCAGGAACTTTTGGGGGGAATCGTAGTAATCTTCGGAAGTGACCAACGGTCACAGTGAAACCACGTGTAGCAATAAGTTCAAATACTTACGAGTGCTGCCGGCCGGTGTGGCCGTGCGGTTAAAGGCGCTTCAGTCTGGAACCGCGTGACCGCTACGGTCGCAGGTTCGAATCCTGCCTCGGGCATGGATGTGTGTGATGTCCTTAGGTTAGTTAGGTTTAATTAGTTCTAAGTTCTAGGCGACTGATGACCTCAGAAGTTAAGTCGCATAGTGCTCAGAGCCATTTGAACTTACGAGTGCTAGTACTAAGTTGGAATACTTGCGAGTGCTAGTACTAACTTGAAATACTTCCGAGTGCTAAAGTTAAGCTGAATTACTGGCGTGTGTACTATAAGTAGGAAATATTTAAGAAATGGCGTGTGCAGGACTTGAAATTAGAGACGAGTACTTCCACGTGGTGAGTACTGTGTGAGTCTCAATCTGTGTATGAGACAAAGGATAAAGAGAAGTACTCGTCCATGGTATCAGCTGAGAACTCGCGTGTGTGACGAATATGTTCGTAATATTACTTTGAGTGTTATGTTTCCGTGTGACGCTGGATTCAAACTCTAATACTCTGAGAGTGAAGCAAGGTGAGTTAACCGTCTATCCAGCAACGCAACTTGGCTTACATTGCTCACGAAGACGTGCATATAACGTCCAGAGTTGGTAGTAGGAAAGAAAAGTTACGAAGTGGGGCAGTGTCGTGTGACACTGGGATGAATACTGATTGAAGTGAGAAAGCTGAAAGTGATGTGATTCTAAAGTTGTGACTATTCTTTGTGTTGTATTGTATGTTGCCAGCGTGATGTATGTCATGTAATTTAAGTATATGTGGTTTTGCATGGGAGAGTAGCAAGATAGGTTCAGAGGCAGTGGGTTATGCATGTTCCTTTTCTACCGTTCGGTCTGGAGTAAATTTTCGTGACGATGGGTGTGAGAGTCGAAGTGTGAGATATAGCAAAAGATCCACCATCCTATCCAGAAACTGCACTGTAGCGTTAGATAATTACGAGACCGTAAGATAGAGAATCACCAATTTAAAGCCATGCCCACTGGGCTGAGTTTCTCATGTGTATTTATTGTATAAAAATGAAATGATAGTATAATAGAATTTATCGGAATAAAAAAAAAGATAGTGAAGAGAAAAAGATTGGTGGCCTTGTTCTTCGAATAGTGTGTAGTTATGATATCCAGAATTTATAATGTGTGCGCCATTCACATTCAGTGCGATGGCCACGTGTTGATCAAAGCCGTTGAGTAAGAAAGAAAATGTGGTATTGCCAGTGCGTAGTGAACAATCAGAGTTTTGTAAATTACTAATAGTCAGATGTGCGTTATCCGTTTCCGTTGCGTAATATTCAAACACGAGAATAATTTGTAGCTTAATTGTGAGTACTAGAGCTCATAATCAGTCATTGATGTCTTGCGATAAATAAGAATAAATCCACTCGCTTGGCTGACCAATCATCTTGCAGGCCTGACTGCTTGATGCCACAGTATGAGCAAGGCATGCGGGTGCCTCTCAAGCTCTTCGAACCGTTAACAGAACGTCAATCGATGGAGTGAGGCCACGTGACTTTTCCTCCCAAAAAAAAGTTCAAAGCCACTCCGTCTTCTAATAAACTCGTAGCGAGGGTCTTCTGGGACCGTGAAGCGGTTATCCTGTTTTATATCCCCCCTCATGGTGCAACGGTCATCTCTGAAGTGTACTGTGCTATCATCAAGAAACTGAAGAAACGACATCGACGTGTTCGTCGCCACAAAAATGCAAAAAAAAAAAAAAATGCACGGCAACGCAACGCCTTACACAAGTCTGCTCACAAGACAGGAGTTCAAAAGACTTCAGTGGATTGTTCTTCCTCATCAAACCTTCAGAATGGATCTCACACCCTCCGACTTCCATCTGCTTGACCCTATGACGGGTGTATTCCTCGGGAAGCAGTACGCGGATGATGGGGAAGTTAGTGATGCAGCAAGGCGTTGGATCTGACGTCGGCCAGTAGAGTGGTACCATGCGGCCATACTGGCCCTCCCAGTAACGCGGTGTAAGGCAGTCGCTCTAACCGAAGATTGAAAAATAGACGTTTGTAGTCAAGAGTGGAGAATAATACGGTGTACTGGAATCCTGAACTAAACCAACCTGATTTGAGAAACAAATTGTGTTGCATTACTTATTGAAAGCCCCTCGTAAAAAATCGTTTTTCTCTCCCTCTATTTGCGAGTAAAATAGGAAAGGAAATGACTAGTTGTCGTACTGGGTACCTTGCACCACGCTTCTGAAAATGTAGATGTGTAAATGTAGACGTATACGGTACGGTAATTGAGAATACGAGCTACGCTGGTACAAAGATAAAAGATGAACCACCTTATTTAATTATACGTAGCAGAAACAACAATGTCAAATTACATTTAGTTCCATAGGGCAGCTATGATTTAAAAGGGAAATTAATTTTCTAGCAAAAAATAAATATGGTCTAATGTCGCAAACGCGTCTGTAACAGTCAGAATTTTTTATAATTTTTTTATTCCTTATGTTATGTGCACAAAAAACGTGTCTAACAAGACATTATAATGACTCAGCTTGTCGAACAACGTCTATATGAGCGACTGCAGACATCATTTTGCAAGAAAACTTCATAGCCTAATGTATAATTTGTGGTGTTCCAATTATCCTGCATATTATAAGATTTATAGCATTCATGTTTCTCTTACACGAACTGCCGCAGACAGAGTTTGGAAACAGACTGAATGATTGGTCCGCAAAATCAAATTTCGCCTTACAAAACTGAAGTGTTGAAGTGTATTCATATCCATTAAATGTACATGCCTGTGAGAATTTTTAAGTTAAGAGTCTGCAGAAAGATGCAGTCCATTTGACGCCAGCGTTTTGGGTGAGACGGATGGCACAACTCAGATCTCTGCTAACCGATCTCTTCTGATTGCCACCGTTGTTCGGTCTTCTTACTGCGCTTCATTGTTTTATTAATACAGTTGCACATGTAAGTTGTTCACCTATCGCCTCGTCTCAGACTGATGTTAAGCAACGACGCGCGCAGCTGCAGAGGCCCCTGTATTGCTGAGAAATGCGTCGCGTCGCTATGTCGTTTACCCTAAGAAAATACGCGGAGAATAATCACCGTGTAATTAAGGAAACTATCCAGAGATAATAACAGGGCGTAACTAGTCTAGGATGACCGTGACAATGATTCGTAGCTGATGGTGGCCCTGGACAGACAAATAGGAAAACAATAATAAAATTAAAATGAGAAGGAAAGGTGGAAAAATAACTAAAATTACTCAGGAGAAGTCTTTTTCTATACTAAAAAAATAAAGGATTCTTTTTGTAATCAGTTAGACGTAAGGATATGAGAATCATTTACCCTGGTCAAAGATCATTCTGCATTAAAGGCTCGATTATCAGTTAACTGAGGCCACCTCCATTGCTTAATTGTTAGCGTCGCTCCCTTTCGTACGGAAAGTCACGGATTCGACTCCCGCCACCGGCTTTTTCTGAGGTAGGGAGGTCTGTAACGGGATCCACTCTACCTCTGGTGGCGGTACAAGAGCTTCTTGAACACAGAGGCACCGAAATCGCCATGATTCACCTACTGGAAATAATGGCTGGAGGGATTGGCGACATGTGATATCGTGTCTCAAGTTCGTGATCCGTCCTGGTACTGGCAGTCGGCCAGTCTAAAGGGCCTCGGGCCTAATCACTCAGTGACGTGTACGTTTTTTTACGTCAGTTAACTGAATCGACAGAACGGAAGGGACTAGCTGTGAGCAAGTGTTCCGGAAATGGTGCAACATCCGTCTTGAGTGGTATATGTGATGCTATGCAAAAAAGAATGAGATCAGAATAGAGATTCAATGCATACAAATACTGTAGATGCCAAGACACTAAGCACGAAAGAGCATTGTATTTCGAAACAGTTAAAAAATTCTTCAATTATTATATTTTGGTTAGCTACTGCGGTAGTATTTAAAAACTTGTTCCTTGAATACTTCCACAATAACACTAAAGACACCAAACCCTACACGTCACATAAGTAACAATCTATTTAGTTAAGGGGGGGAGGGGGGGGGGGGGTAGGACATCAAACGGGCCGACTTGCAGCAGGAGAGTCACCACAGGACATTTTAATTTCTACTGTCTATACTTTTACAAATAAATTCATAAAACTTTGTCACCATGACCAGGAAGGATTGAGGACTCACACTCATCGCAGTGGAAGTTCAAAAATGTAGCAAAATACCTTTTTTTACATGTGAAATTTCATCATTTTTGCACTTATTACTGGCTGCATTTGTTGCTATAGGTACACTTTTCTTCCTAAGTAAGAAAGATTCTTCGATGAATTTTTCATAGCATACAAACAGTAGTTACAGTTGTATGAAACTCTAGGATTTTCCAAATCTATTAAAAACCTGGGGAAAAAATTGAGATAATTAACTATAAAACTTGAATTTTTTCTAAACATGAAGTTTAAAGTGTAACAGTTCATTCATTTTTTCATAAATTAAATAACTTCCAGAGTTTCATACACTTGTAACTATGGTTTGTATGATGTGCAAAAGTCATCGAAGAATCTGTCTTACTTAGGAAGAAAAGTGTACCTACAGCAACAAATGCAGCCAATAGTAAGTGAAAAAAATGATGAAATTTCACATGTAAAAAAAATGTGTTTTGTTACGTTTTTGAGCTTCCACTGCAATGAGTATGAATCTTGAACCCTTCCTGGTCGTGCTGTTAAAGTTTTATGAATTTATTTGTAAAAGTATAGACAGTGGAAATTAAAATGTCCTGTGGTGCCTCTCCTCCTCCAAGTCGTCCCGTTTGACGTCCTACCCCTCTTAAAGAGACTAACGTTATGGCGGCTCAGACAAACATAATTAATGTGAGTAACAAATGTAAGGAAAAACTACAATAACTGCTGTTAAAAACATAATTATAGCCTTTTAAGATTGAAAACAAACCACTAGAGAGAATTCATACAGGATGACTCAGACGCCGCTACCTATGAGTTTTGTACAGTCCACGTCTTCAGAAACCACTTTGCGAGATTTTCATATTCTCGCACTCGCTAAATGAAATCACTAATCCTACAGAAAATAAACCAAACATTATGGAGCGATCTTAATATAGGTAAATTTTGTTCTGTGATATGTTTACACAGGAGGCCACCGTGTTCCAGTTATTCAAGAAACATGGGTTTCAGGGTCACTTTTGTCCGTTTTTCTTGAATAATTCGAGACCTACGGCCTGTAGCGACAACGTATCCAATCAGAAAATTTAAATACATTAAATTTCCTACAAAAATGTTCTGCTTATTCTTTCTGTACGTTCAAATGGTTCAAATGGCTCTGAGCACTATGGGACTCAACATCTTAGGTCATCAGTCCCCTAGAACTTAGAACTACTTAAACCTAACTAACCTAAGGACATCACACACACCCATGTCCGAGGCAGGATTCGAACCTGCGACCGTAGCAGCCTCGCGGTTCCGGACTGCAGCGGCAGAACCGCACGGCCACCGCGGCCGGCCTTTCTGTACGTCTAATAGTTTGCGAGTGGCGAGCAAAAGAATGCCGCACATCTTGTACATGGTTTATGGAGGCACTGTGAGTTGCATAAAAGCCATAGGCTGGGGCATCTCAGTCGCTCAGTCGCTACGACAATGCAACAGCGTATGTCTGCTTAGCAACGGCTATGACAGAAGTAAAAGAAGTGTGATAAGGATTTAACGCTCCGTGAATGAG
This sequence comes from Schistocerca cancellata, assembly GCF_023864275.1. NCBI lineage: Eukaryota > Metazoa > Arthropoda > Insecta > Orthoptera > Acrididae > Schistocerca > Schistocerca cancellata. Next base: position 456,971,091 of record NC_064627.1, read on the forward strand.
GAGGTCACTACAAACGGTGCGCAAACTCTGGCAGGGGAAGGGTGGGTAAGGAAACTGGCTGTGTCCTTTTCAAAAGACTCGTCCCAGTATTTACCTCAAGCTATTTAGTGGGAAGACGGCAGTGTGGATGCGTGGACGAGGATTTGAGTCGCCATCATCTCGAATGCAGCTCCGGCGTCTTACCACCGTCATAAATAGCATCAAAGGAACGTACGACCAACTATATGATGAAATTTTTAACAACTGTGAAAGGTGGTGCATCAAGTGAAATTAATGTACTTGTTTAATGACTGTCTTTACGCCCTGCTCAGTTACTGAGGAGATGTAGTCTTCTTTTCGAATCTGCAGTTTCAAAGTGGTATCTTTGAGATAAGCTGTTAGGGCATCAAATCTTCTCGCTGAAACGTCATGTAAGCCCTTTATTGTTTCTGGTTAACACAGTTCTGGGTCACTTTTTCTGGATCAACCACATATGCCTAAATTGGTAAGCAACGTTTAAGGGAACGAAAGGATTTAACTGAGTGTGATGGTAGTTTCATTGAGGTACAATGAAGGCTTTGGAAAGAAGTATGTTAATTTTGCTATGAATTCACGCTCAAGCCACATTAACTGTCTTAACAATAAAATGAAAAAGGCACTTACCACTTTGCTTTTTAGTGATTCGAAAGCTGGTGCTCAAGAGGAGGTATCATCACTAGGAATGTCTGCTTTTGTTAGGTCTCATAATATTGCAAAAATTAATGAATCAACTTTTGACACGAGAATTCGAGGAGCATGGTGCAAAGTGATTGAAAGTGTGTAATCAGTATTTCTTACTACGAAAGGATTAATAGATTCCTTATTGAAGAAAGCCCTAGTGTATACTATGCTCACGAACTGGTCACGAACTGGTCACACACAGTGCGAAAAATGGGTTTGTAGATTTTTGAGTTTGCACTCGTACTTACTTCATCTTAATGCAACGCAATGTATTCACGCCTGCGCTTAAGTATTTACCTGCGAATAAATGTCCTCAAGATAATTTGGAAATTGTGTTTGGCATAATACGGTGTCACATTGTTTGGAGCAATAATCCAGCTTCCATGCACGTTATGCCAGCATTTAAGAAAATTTTTATGGAATATGAACCAAGGGAATTTGAGAAAGGCAGCTGCATAGAACTTTCATGCTTCTATAGTAAATTTATCTGACCACAAAGAGAAGTTATCTACTTTCAGATGCACTGGAGACGCATCTCTGTTTGTAATTGTAATAGCTAAAAATTAAATATTGAACATATACTCTTCCATAGAAGAACGTACAGAGTCTCTGCAAGTTGTTCTAGAGTTTATCACCTTATTTACTGTAAATGAATGCATAGAACGCGATACGTATTTTTCAAAAAAAAAAAAAATGGTTCAAATGGCTCTGAGCACTATGGGACTCAACTTCTGATGTCATCAGTCCCCTAGAACTTAAAACTACTTAAACCTAACTAACCTAAGGACATCACACACATCCATGCCCGAGGCAGGATTCGAGCCTGCGACCGTAGCGGTCTCGCTGTTCCAGAACGTAGCGCCTAGAACCGCACGGCCACTCCACGTATTTTTCAGAACAGGGCCTCTATCTTTGGTGTCAAAATACCATGTGCTCATCGTAGAATGAATTACTCAAAAGTTACAAGTTGCATTGTGTGAGTGTACGGTGCCTGCGAAAAGTCCGTCTCGTTATTGAAGTTAAGCAATAAAGAAGTGACCACGGAAATGGAAATAAAAAAGACAATGGTAATGTGTCACTGGAAATAATTAAATTGATAAATCAAATAAACCGAATAATATAGGTGCTCTTACTGCACAACGACACGCATCAGGTAACCCTTAAGTACGTAGTGGTCATTGGAACAAAGTTTCCATACGACACAAAGCATTTAATGAGCCGAACTGAGTGGAACAATGATTGAATTTTCTGCAATACTCTTCGGATTCTGTACCACGACTCGTAGCTTGTGACCTCACAAAGACGCAATGGATTAGCGACGACGCGTGGAACGTTAGTCCACTCGCGGTATTCTTATCAATCAGTGAAAATCTGAACATGGAATGCAAGCTGGTTAACGAAATAATTTTGCAGATAAGCAATGCGTACCGTACGGATAACCCCAATAACAGAAAACATCTCACCGAACAGAAAGAATCCGCATTCAACACCAAACCACCACGTCTCGTTGCCAGCCACATCAGACCAACAAACAGCACAGCACCGAACGAAAGAGAAGGGAAAAGTAGACTGAATTTGAAACTAAGAGTACGCATGCTCTGTGAATGTTTAGCTCTCCGATTGGCCGGTACTACCAGAAGCCCAGTAAATCATGCTTCCTTCAGCTCTCACAGGATAAGGCTTCACAAATACCATGTTTGCAGCAACAGTGGGTACATAACTATCTTAGCAGTAAGGCTATGCTAACAACTTCAAGAAGTAATGGAAGTACAGAAAACGTAAAATTGAGCGTTTAAAGCAGCGAATTAACAGACAACTTTGAATATCTTACAGTGACAGCCTGTGTGGTATTTCCTCCTGTGTTGCTGTGTACATCACTGACCCTGTCGTTAGGTGTTTGAAGAAGAAAATTACGCATGAAGTCTACGTCAGGGGTGATAGTAACCACCCTTCCTTCTCTGTGATACGGATAAAGAGCCATGATGCTCTTATCAATCCTGCAAACGATGTTGTTGATTCTGTATCAATGCAGCCATTAATTTCATGAATAGTGGCGCTATGGTTTTGTGTGTTGTTACGGAGTAGCCACTTATGAGTTCAGTGTTGTGTGACCTAGTATGGATTTTCCAGAACCGCCGTGGGAGCAGCCATTGAGAATGCATAGAGAGGATTTTACTGGTTGCTTACAATTAAAGTGCAGCTACTCAAAGCGGTCCAGTGTGGGGTGCAGTTATCGTATGACAGCGAAACTTGGTAGATGTGCTAATGCGTTAATGCGGAATCGATTAACTCTGGAAAAATATTAGTTCCAGTTTTGACCAACATGTGCAAATTTGGTGCTGTACGACGTCCCCGGTGCTCACACTGAACAATGTGCGCAAGCGGCGATCAATAATACAATCAATATTATGCCTTTCTTACTTGTTTCACCTTTTCTACCTACTTCTCGTTCGTAATCCATTACATATGAGAACATGCGAAGAAATCGGAAAAGAAATGATTGTCGGAAGGACGGACTCAGCATTCAAGAAAGTCAAAACAGTCTCCCGTGTCATTAAAAGCAAGGGTGATAAGAATGAGAAATCCTCTGTTAACTGCAAAGGAGAGAGAGGGTAGGTGGAAAGAACACAATGAAAGCCTCTATGAGTGGGAAGATATGTCTGATGGCATATAACAAGAAACAGTAGTCGATTTTGAAGAGGTAGGGTCTCCAGTATTGGAATCAGAATTCAAAAGAGCATTAGAGGAATTAAATCAAATAAGGCAGAAGGGATAGATAAAATTCCATCAGAATTTCTGAAATCATTGTGGCAAACGGCAACAAAACGACTGGTCACGTTGATGTGTAGAACGTATGATTCTGGCGACATACCATCTCACTTTCGGAAAAATATTATCAACACAATTCCGAAGATTGCAAGAGCTGACAAGTACGAGAATTATCGCACAATCCAAATTGCTGACAAGAATAATATACAGAAGAATGGAAAGAAAACTGAGGATGTGCTAGATGACGATCAGTTTGGCTTTAGAAGAGGTAAAGGCACAAGAGAGGCCATTCTAAAGTTTGCCGTTGATAATGTAAGCAAGAGTAAAGAAAAATCAAGACACGATCATAGGATTTGTCTACCTCTAAAATGCGTTCGCCAGTGCCAGGTGGTGCAAGATGTTCGAAATTCTGAGAAAAATATGGGTAAGCTATAGGGAAAGGGCGGTAATACACAATTTGTACAAGAGCCTGGAGGGAAGAAGAGTGAAAGGACTCGGATCAAAAAGGGTGTAAGACCGGGATGTTGTCTTTCACTCCCACTGTTCAAACTATACATCGAAGAAGCAATGAGGAAAATAAATGAAAAATTCAAGACTGGAATTAAAATTCAAGGCGAAAGAATTTGAATTATACAGTTCGCTCATCACATGCTATCCCGACTGAAAGTGAAGAATAATTACAGTACCTGCTGAATGGAATAAACTATTTAACGACTATAGACTATGGACTGATAGTAAATCGAAGAAAGACGAAATGAGAAGTAGCAGAAATGAGATCAACGAGAAGCTTAACATCAGGATTGATGGTTATATAGTAGACTAAGTTAAGGAATTCTGCTACCTCCGCAGCAAAATAACCAATGACGAACGGAGCAAGGAGGACATAAACGCAGACTGTCACTAGCAAAAAGGGCATTCTTGCCCAAGAACCGCAAGGGGTACCCGCGCCGTCTCAGGCGCCTTGCCACAGTTCATGCGGCTCTCCCGGTCGGAGGTTAGAATTCTCCCTCGGGCATGGGTGTATGTGTTGTCATTAGCGTAAGCTAGTTTAAGTTAGATTAAGTAGCGTGTAAGCCTAGGGACCGATGACCTTAGCTGTTTGGTCCCATAGGAACTTACCACCACCACCTGGGCAAGTCTATAAGTATCCAACATAGGCCTTAATTTGAAGAAGAAATTTCTGAGAATGTATGTCTGGAGTACAGCATTGTATGGTAGTGAAAAATAGACTGTTTGGAACCGGAACACAAGAGAGTGGAAGCATTTGAGATGTGATTGTACAGACGAATGTTGAAAATTAGATGGACTGATACGGTAAGGAACGAGGAGGTTCTGCGCAGAATCGGAGAGGAACGAAATATGTGGAAAACACTGACAGGGAGAAGGGCCAGGATGATAGGGTATCTGTTAACACGTCAGGGAATTGCTTCCATGGTACTAGAGAGAGCTGTAGACGGCAAAGACTGTAAAGGAGGACGGAGATTGGAATGCACCCAGCAAATAATTGAGGACATAGGTTGCAAGTGCTACTTTCAGATACAGGAATTCGTGGCATGCAGCATCAATACTGATGATCCAAAAAAAAAAAAAATTATACCAGGTAGCAAAAATTAGATCAAATTTTTTACCAGTGTAAATAGGTTTCGCATTAACGCATTAGAATATATACCAAGATTTGTTGCCAGATAATAACTACAGCCCACGCTGTACCTCTGTGAGTAGCTGCGCTTCAGTTATAACTGCCCGGTACTTTATTTATTAGTCGAGGATTCCATACAGCATACCGCTTCCATTGCAGTCCGTGCCTTACAGGCTGTGTCTGATATACTCGCATCGCAGTGGTGAGGCAGCACTACAGGGGCTGGTGCCGTCTGATTCCTTGCTGACCAAGTAGCGCGTCACCTCTGGCGCTGCAACAGTTGGTCCACATTCCCTACGCCGAGTAATGGCTAGCGAAAAGCACGTAGATTTTCTAAGCTGACATCAAGACGCTCGGCGATTGGGTGGAGCGTGAGGCGACGGCAGCCACCGACTGGCAGATCCCGTTCAATCACTCGGTGTTAATTATAAAAAAACATTCTGAAACGTATAATCTAGAATAGGTCATGTGACAAGACTGCTGAATGATTTTGATAGTAAAATGAAATTAGTTGCAAATAACCTAAGGTAATTGTCTTTGAAGGACATACCAGAATTCAGGTCTAGAACAACTATCAACCAAGTATTGTTATCTTGTAAACAAAATTATCAATTAAGAGTGCACATAATTGGCTGTTGTAATAATTCTTTCAGGTATCTTCAGTGAGTATACTTTATGTTCATTAGCCAGTGTAATGATGAGTCAAGTTTATGACTGTTATATAAGTTCCTGATTAACAGGGTTGCAAAATTGTATTGCTAACATTTAGAATGACTTAAATGTTCCTTGAAGAGTAGAAAAAAGAAAAAAAAAACGTGTGTGATAGAAAGAAAGGCTATTAGTGTACGTTTTCCATTTCGGAAGCATTAATTCAATGTTTCGGTCTCAGCACAAGGTATAAACAGCGTCATTCTTAATTCATGAGAATATTTGAGTTTGCTTCTGGCGATATGCGCATTGAGCTATGTATCTCCGCAATTATTCTTGTTCTACGGCCGATGGTAACATCTCACCATATATTTCATAATTTCTTTATGTAAATGCATAAAGAGTCATTTAAAATTAAATAAAAATGCGAGTAAATTAAATGAAAATAACGTATTTTGTATAACAGGGGGAAAGCAACGCTTTGCGTTATTATTCAGTTATCATATGTAAATTACATAAGAGTGATTGTCCATGACAGATGCTAACACGTGACGTAATAACTTGCAAAAACTGCCGCTGATGGATAATTATAGCAGGAAGCAGGTTGTGTTCAAAGTAACAACAACGTGGTATTACAGGCATATGAACCAAGCGGTCGAAATGCATTGTGGCGTTGTAAATTGTTCAACAAACAACAGAAATATTTGAGAATTTCGTTCAAGGTAAGGACGAACGTGAACGAAACGCGAGACAAATAAAATATCTCACAGACAGAAGAAGTGTTTTGAAATGTAGATTAAACCTTTTCCTCCCTAACAACTCCTTATATTGTAGTTGCCTCTGCAATCCTTTGCCAGGCTGACACATTCGACATCATAACGTTGATTGTAAACACAGAAAAACGTGAAGATCGACTCTTCATCGCGTAAAAACGATATATTTTTGATAAAATGTGATATCTTCTGTGTTTACTGTATTATTTACATTTTTGAAATGAAGTGTCAATGTTTATGATTAAGTCTCCTTCGAGCAAATTTTTGCAAATAAACTGTCGTGTTACTCTCAGGCAATGACCTATTACTTTGATGTAATAAATGCGTATAGTTTTTGGTGAAGTAACTGCGAACGGGTGACGTTTCAGTTTTCCTTCATAGTTAATTTTTCTATACTTGTTCGTCAATTTCGAGAGAAAATTCTAATATCACCCGGACTTAAAAAGGTAGGATGTATTAAATACTTACTTATGAAGTGAACTGTACAAATGTGATTGTATCTGTGAAGCATGGGCTCAATGAATTTCTTCGAATAATGGATTGTGTTGATAAATTGTTTTCTATATGTGTGACTTCTCAGCACAGCAACTTTTTTCTTTAATTATGCTTGTAAGAATGAATGGAATGATGCTGTGTGCTGTATTCCACCAGAAACACCACAAATATGTGATTAACTGTTTACAGTGCATTTCCCTTTGTAGTTGACGGCAGTAGAAGATTACAATTCAAACAATACACCAAACTGCATCTAACCATGGATATGGAAAACATTGCGTCATAGTCCTAGGTGCATTTGCTATGTTGTCACTACACTATTCGAAGCTTCAAAATTTGAATCTGTAGTGCGACTCTGTTGTCTAGTTTTGAGTACCTTTTATTTCAGTCTGCACTATCATTATTTAGCTTACTATAGATGGGTATTTAGTTAAGAGTACTTACTCCACGTGGCATTCTATCATTTAAATTGTTTTTCAGTGGCGTTAAGAATACACGTGTAGTGTTTTTTTGTTTCGTTTGTTGCAATAGTGTAATCATTAGCCAAATATTGTCAATTTTTTTATGAAATCTGTAGATATGGAACCGCTGTCAAATATGTTAACAGCTCGTTCCTATAACTAAATCTAAACATCTTTAGAAAAATACCCACGTGTTTGAACGTTTGAGCTACCGCACAATTCCCGTTTGGACACCAGAACAGCCAGGTGTCCACCAAGGAACATTCGCTCTCAGACCGCTCGTTCATCCCGTGATTTTAGCAATGCTGGCAGAATTAATGAAATGAACCCGCCTTCTGCCCTCTTTAAAATGTACGTTGCAAATCTGTGTAAAGAAATTCTAAAAACAGTGTTGTTTATATCACTGTCTCCTTGTTCCTGAAGCCACGAGAAGAACGCTATTCCCACCTGCTTGTTGTCGGAAAACAGTCGTTACTCCACATTATTTTACCTTTAATAACTTAGACTGTTCGAAAGCGAAAGGTGCTGCTTACGTGCTTACATTTCTGTATTGAAAACCCTAAATGGAACAATAATTTGACTTTTAAAAAAATCATTAACATCTTGTTTACGTTCTGTGTAACGACCTCACCTCTTACCCTCGCATGGAATGGGAAATCGTGTTTTTCTATTGTTTGTATTAGTTTTCGTGTTTAGAAGATCTCTAAGTGCAATATCATAAAATTTTAATTCAAAGTTAAATTTGATAGATTGTTTTAAAATTGTGCAAGTGATGAACATCGTTAATTGATGCTTCTACCTTCGTATGGCAGACATACATCAAACGGATGTAGCATTGTCATATCAGACACGATAACATTCCCGTGCGACTGTCTTCATTATTGTTACTGTTCTTAACACTTCATGAGTGCAAATATTATTTTACGACACAATAGAGACAGCCAACTGTTCTGTAAACTCTCATCTTTCTGATTAATCACAAATAACGAACATAATTCAGCTCTATAGAGTGTTGGAGCCGTCTTCTTCATCCTTACCGAATATAAGGCACACAGCGGCTGTATGTTTAACTGATGCTTCCAGGTATCGTTACCTTCCACTTTGCTACGATCGAAAGGAACATGTCATAAAGTCGTCAAGCACCGAGAACGGTTTGTTGACAGATCTGTAAACAAATTCATCACCTACTGTGGTGTCTCTGGCAGCAGGTGCTGTAGACAGAGCCGAGGCAGATGGAGACCACGTCGCCAGTGCGCTTCTGCTATCCTGGCGCCAGTGGTGGCTCAGCTTCTCGCCGCAGAGAGTGACGTCCTACCACGGGCAACCAGTGCACGGTGCCGCTACCCCAGTCCGTTTTGGGCGGCCCTGCTGCCTTCCAGTTGTGGGGACTGCACAGACATTCTGCCGGTAAATCAGTCAGTATCTGGAAATACAAAACAACATCAAAAGAAACCCCAGAAGTGCAGAAGCTAGAAACTATTGAAAGAGCACTTAAACGTTATAGAAGCTTCACCTCCATTTAAAAAAAAGGACGAAATAAAACATATCGCCGGCCCTGCGGCAGAGCGGTTCTAAGCGCTTCAGTTCGGAACCGCGCTGCTGCTTCGGTCGAAGGTTCGAATCCTGCCTCGGGCATGGATGTTTGTAATGTCCTCAGGTTTAAAGTTCTAAGTCTAGGGGACCGATGACCTCATATATTAAGTCCCATAGGGCTTAGACCCATTTGTACCATTTAAAACATATCGAATTTCCTTCAATTATATCTGAATAACAGTTTCTTTCTTTGAAGTCCAAACAACTGAATTGGCTGGTTTGCAGATAAAACGAAATTTTGGACTAGATATTACTAATAATTCTAAAATACCGAATTTGTTATGCCTTACTTTATTTTTGTTGCTTTCCAAACTAATCGAAAAAATAATCAATTACTTCATTCTTTTTTATTCGATGGCGTTAAATTACAAAATATCTATGTTAAAAATGGAAGAAATAAAGTTTTTCCTCGAGAATTATTGAATCTTCATCCACTAAAAAACTTCTTAAAGGTTGAAGATTCTTTTAGAGGTTTTAAAAGAATAATCCAATTATATAATGATGTATGTGTAATCCATTCAATTTCATTCAACATTATCCTACTTATGCAATTAATCTACCTAGAATAATGAATGTTCTAACTACTCAAAAACTACTATGAAATTTTGAGCGTTCTAAAACAAAAATATCCATAATGATACAACTGTATATGTAATTTTGTATAGTAAAAAGAATTTAAATTATGATTCACAATACAGAATGCCTACTGAAAATTTCTAAGTACAATGAATAAAAAATTTAAAAAAATAGCAGAACTTTTAACTTTATGTTTTCATTTTCTTTTGAAACATTTTCAGAAAAGTAAAGAAGATGAAAACTGCAAACTTCTGAGTATCAAAAATTAAAACGTTTTCCACAATTTGAAAATGTTACTGAGGACTTCATTGATCAGTGTTATATTAGTTTATCATCGGTTCGGCCATACTTGCATACTGGACACTCCCAGTTCGAGTGTAATAGCGTTATATGAAACATTTCGTAGTTTATAGTAGACATATTTTTGCTGTTTTGGTGACGGGAAAACCTCTAGAGACACGAAGAGTCACATATTTGCGTCATGTACACTTTGAATTATATTGAAATATTTATGTACAATTTGCATTGGTTTCAGAGCAATGTATTGCATATAAGTTAGAGTAACGTAATCTGAAACACTCACATGTTGCCTTCTGAATGTAAAAACTTCTAAATGAATTACATTCTTAATCATGTTAAATTACTCTTAGGGCTTCTAGAACATAGCCACTGTCTTTATTGGTTATGTGATAATAAATTAAACTATAATACAATTTTATAAGAGATATTCTTTTATTTTGACTACATCTACTACCTTTCATTCATATTTTCCATTCGAACTAATCTAGATAATTGTTATCAATTTCAATTCGTTCATAATATTAGGCAGTACACTTAGTTGTTTTCAATATATTCGCAAGTAATTACTGTAGTAGGTTAATATTTAAATACTTTAGCTAACGAAATACATGTGTAGAGTAGCTAATATACGTAATACATATTCTTTTTCTGAGGAAGTAAGGTGTAATATAGAAAGTTAAGTGCCGTCATTGTTCTCCAAATGATGAAACTGATGTAAAGATGAAGGAAAAAGCGAAGTGGGGGAGGAGGAGGAGGAGATTAGTGTTTAACGTCCCGTCGACAACGAGGTCATTAGGGACGGAGCGCAAGCTCGGGTGAGGGAAGGATGGGGAAGGAAATCGGCCGTGCCCTTTCAAAGGAACCATCCCGGCATTTGCCTGAAGCGATTTAGGGAAATCATGGAAAACCTAAATCAGGATGGCCGGAGACGGGAGTGAACCGTCGTCCTCCCGAATGCGAGTCCAGTGTGCTAACCACTGCGCCACCTCGCTCGGTAAAGCGAAGTGTGTCTAATAAAGTGACTCTGTTGCTGAAAGGCTAGTGTCAGACCAGCAATCTCATGGTCTGCTGTGCAATCCTCAGTCTATCCTAGGACTTGCTCTGCCACTTACCACTTGCTTCACCTCTGGCAGTGATCTGTATTCGCAAAAGGTACCAAACTGCGTCATTGTTTCGAAGCCACATTGCTCTTTGGCTTCCGCTGACATGTTGAATACGACGATGCAGAAATCAGAGGAAGGCAAAGCTATACCACTTCAATTACTACCATGTCTAGTGAAGCCCTAAAGTGTCCAAGTCAACGTTCGAGCTGAGGACATGTCTTACTGTATTACAGTAATACTGTACTATACTGACAAAGTACGAATATTCATCCTGTGCAGCAATACTGTTGCAGAAATAGTTTGTTCAAAATTATAATCATTTATGTGGTATTAACTCGACAGATTTTTAAATTGCCAGCACTGACAATAATAATTCGTGCAATGTTAGTTTCTGACGTTGAAGTGTGACGACAACCAGTGAGTGACATCATTAGGTCCGCTACTGAATTTCGTGAGGCACTTAACATGATGACAGTCTCCAGCAAACAGACCACACATAACTGCAATGGCAAATATGCCATCACTGAAAGTCAGTGACAGAGCTGGTGGAGAGATCAAGAAAGTGGATTACATTTTTGAAGAAACTAATTTCAAACCTTCAATCAAACACGATTTTGGAATTGTTGAAACACACCAGATGAATGCCAGGACGGTTCCAGTAGCAAGGCTATAGCCCGTTGATTCTGCAGATTTATGAGACTTTAATATCCTCTGTATTAACCGGACATGATGCCTTAACGTGTTTCTTACTTCAGTGAAAACTTCAAATCCATGTAGGCCAGAATGTATTTAATGCAACGCCTTTACTTTAATACCAATGTTACCGTATCGGGCAACTAGTACATGCTGAGTGAAGCCGCGGACTGTTTTAGACCTTTCGTCTCACATTTCATCCAATTTGCATACTCAATTTGGGTACGAGAATGTCTTTCTTCATTTAGTTTCTGAGTCAGTTTCTGTTGACTTTTCACCCGCGTTGGGCGCTGCTTACATGAGTGGCTAGGGGATAGAGTCTAGCAGTGTAGGGAACCTACCTCTCTGGACATCATACAACATTTCATTCTTGTAGTAATTTTTTCCATTAAATGAATCTGCTCTTGATCAGGGGAACTCATTTTCGTTGGGACGAAAATAGGAGGAACTTTCACATCCTCTGGAAGAGTTATTGGTCAAGGTCTCATGCTATTTGGTTACGTGAACAGTTGAGAAAGCCTTTTCTTGTATTACCTTTCTAGCTCAGTTTCCAAGGACAATGAGTAACGAAACGAAAGAGTGGTGGTGTCCTCAACAGCAGAACGGGAAGCACTGGTGAAAGCAGAGGGAACTCTGCTTCGTTTGTTAACTTCGGGTGCAGACCTCAGCTGTTCCACTTCCCCTCATGATGTTATGTGTCTTCTCCATTCACGTTTCCTCAAGCAAAATATATAGCAACTCATGTGTCCGCAAATTTCCAAACTTTGCCCTCCGTATGTGAATGGTGTGCAAAGTCCAATTAAATTTCCAGAATTTCCGACAAACAAGTCTGGACGTGGGAAGAGGGCGACACTAATCACCCATTTCCAAGCACGTGTTTCTCATTGGCAGACACATTTTCACTTTATGATGGCAGTCAGTGACCTGACTTGCAGATCCCTGACTCGAAGAGCACTTAGGTCCTTCCTATGACTGGCCAGGAAAGACTTTGCCGGATGCTACCACAATTCATAGAGGACTTGCTTTCGTATTCGTTTTCTGCTTGGAAATTCTACTTGGTCATTCGACTCTGGGCTCGACGTTCGTAGGTGTTTTTCTTGACTTTGGTCTCCTGCTAAGTCTTTGAAGTTTCACTTTTAACTAACGCTCATCCGCGACGGTTCAAATGGGTCAAATGGCTCTGAGTACTATGGGACTTAACTTCTGAGGTCATCAGTCTCCTAGAACTTAGAACTACTTAAACCTAACTAACCTAAGAACATCACACACATCCATGCCCGGTGCAGGATTCGAACCTGCTACCGTAGCGGTCGCGAGGTTCCAGACTGTAGCGCCTAGAACCGCTCGGCCACCCCGGCCGGCCATCCGCGATGAGTAATTAGGAGGATGACAACATCAGCGATTCGGCTCAGCCCAGCAACAGTCAGCAACGGCCGCAGTTCGGCATAGGACTGCTTACATTTTTAAAAATATCGGGAATCTGATATATCGGTATCTAAAAACATATTATCGACCATCGACAGAGCGAGAAAAAGTATTGATGCATCGGAGAGAAACTATTGACGCCTATAAAAAGATCGGCTGCACACTGTAATATACTGCCGATTTGAGAGTTGTATATTTAAGACACGATTCATTACTAGATATTCTGTACATCAACAAGCTAGCGGCCTGCTTATCCCCCTTTGAGAGAGAATTGAAAGGAAAACGACGCACATTCACGCTTGGCGATAACCACTTCGTTAACAATGGTAACTACATATAAGTGGCACAAGAAAAGATGCCCGATGGGTCCATCGTTCTGCTTCGTCATCGTCACGTATAGGATTTTTCCGCAACACTTTATGTCGACTACCATGTTCTTTCATATCTGCTAACGCCACAACCTGGTAGCTCTAGTGTCAAAATTGTTTGATGCCGTTAAACGTTGCTGTTTCTGTTGGTAGCGCGTATTACGTCAGCTTATCCCATGTCTCCATTCACTGAAAAGACCAATCTTGTCACTTGGATTTTTGTTGATCGTTTTTGGTAACTGTTTTTGAAGAATGCCTAGTTGCATTAAAAATTGTGCTATTTCTTCACATCGGAAATCCTGTTATTCCATTTATACCGCCACCCCTCAGAAGAATTGAAATTTTTCTTTTTGCGGCCTATACTTACTTCATTCATTGAAAGAGAAAGACTGGACGTGATGAAAGCTCAAAAAGTAATAAGACTCCTTGACACAGTTAAAGTAAAATCATGTTTTACTATCATTCCAAAAGAACAATTCCAAATATTTACCGAATATTGCGAACAAAATAAAAATATCGGCATTTGATGCAATTCGATATCGGTGTGACAATAGATCGTGGAATAAAACATCTCCGATATATTGAAAGGTGGCTACACTGAGTCACAGCGCCAGAGATTGCGCCAAAGAGTATTATTCAGCCTCCTCCACAGGCAGTAGTTGTTCAGAAGCGGTGGTAGGCAGAGTGCTTGTCGTGAAGTCGTCGTGAGAGTGCTTGTCGAGAAGTCGTGGTGGAGTGTGCTTGTGGAAATGTTGCAGTAGCGTGTCGTTGTTCAGAAGTTCCCATGGAGAGTGCTTGTTCAAATATTGTCATATTGCTTTGATGGACTAGAGTGTACTTTTCGTCAATATATATGAAGGTAAAAAATTCCTTTTTTTATTATTTCAATGTCTTAAACAATAATGCCTCTTGGTCACAGGTTCAGTCAACAAAGCATCTGGCTCGTGTTCTTGTATTAGACTGTATTTCTGGTTTCTATGTGCAATTATAGTATTTCAGTTTTACTTAATTAATTCAGTCTAAATGGTATCTAAAATATCTTGTCTTATTGAGGAAGTTTCGTGCCAGATGTGTACGTTGAATCACACTTCCACACACAGAACAGCTACACTTGTGTTTTGTTGTTTCGTAGGTTTTATAGTTGCTGGGGACTTAATTAATTAATTGTGTTAACGGAAGTTTTCTTTCATTCTTTGTTGTTATTCTATGCAGTCAGATTGCGTACTAATACCAGTCAGGGCCAACCGGTTACGAGACTGCGTAACCGGACAGACAGTAAAAAATATTTGCATAATATTTATTTAATTAAGCCCCCATGCAATATACCGACACGTTTCGAGGAAAATATCGATATATCGATATTTTAGCAAGAGCCCTAGTTAAGAGCACACTGTCTTGTATGCAGCCTCATCGACAGGTGTCACAGTAAGACCGTATTTGTAATGCACGCTCTAGAATTCAGAAATCGCGATACAACAGAGGAACAGGAGTTCATCCTCGATTTCTATTTTTTAGTGTTCCCAATTGGCTCAATGATTTCGACACACTGGAATGCAAGATTTTCTGCAATTTTAAATCTTGCTATATGGGGGTAATCTATCATTTTATATATTTTTGGGTGGCATATTCTGAATCAGTTTAAATGAAACACCCAAGGAGCACCTGATGGGCAAGAGGCTGTGTTCACACCACACCCGGCTTCTGGTAGCTGTAACACAGCAGTTCCGAATATTTAGCGCCAATGGATATTGAAAAAAAAAATTTCTGGACATGGACTGGCATAATATAGTCCCCCGTACAAAAGTATAACCTTTTATTATCACATCCTGTTGAATACCCCCACATATAATGTAGATACCAGAGGTACACATATGTGTGGGCAGTAACAACACCAGATGGAAACAGGTAGCATGGCTTCACTTGACACAGCATCAGAGGGACGTCAGCAGAAGTGGGTCCAATGAAAATATTGGAAACAAGAGTTAGCACCACGTAGTATTTTCATTCCTACATACAGTGTCATTATCGACGTAACTGTAGTGTCAATGCTCTGTGGAGAACAGATACTGCCAAACTGCATTCCTCGTCGTCATACAGGCTCAGTAAATGGAGTGATGGTGTGCTATTCCATTGGCTATAAAAAACAAACATCTCTAATCTACATAGCTAGTCATTTGAACACCAGAGTTCATATTTCTGCCGCGTTGAAGTCTGTGGCAGTTGAAACACGGGAGTCCATTGCTCGACTGACACACCCCACATTTAAATATGTTTAACTGCGAATCACATTCCTGCTGGTTAATAAGTGTGTAACGCTGATTATGGGTAACAACAATAACTGTAAGAATTAAGCTAGAAACTCCTATCTTAAAACGGTCTCAATTCTAGTGCTAGTTTTCATGTTCCATATTGCTGTAGTTGCACTTTTAGCTGGGTCACGATGAGCTGAGGAAAGATCAGGAGCGTAAGGCAGTTACTCAGAGCCCCTAACAGCTTCCTGGGAAGCTTAGCCCGACGTTCAATGGAGAAAGCACGGGGAGACGTGTCTCGTCGGTCACCGTAGGTTGGCAGCCGGGCACCTGACGGGCTGCAGCCGCAGAGTTTATCCACCAGCTGTGCTCTTTGCGGCCGCGCTGTATGGGGTCAGAGTCTCTCCCTAAGTAAATAAAATAGTGAGCCGTGACGAGAAGCTGCGCCTGTGCAGAATATTGCCATTTTACAAGTCGAGCTGTTTGATCAAAGCACGGTTCCAAAGAACGTATTTTTTCTCCAACTGGCGTCTTCCTAGAAAGTACAGGATTGACCGGCCAGTCGCAGATACGGATCTCTGTTGTCTTGTGGAAAGGGCACAGCTGTTACTCATTATGAAAATCTTTCCTTTCTTTGTGAGGGCAATGTGACGATGTCTCGGCAGTTCTCCACACATGGAGAACAGTGTCACAGCTAGAGAGTAGTGGGAAGTTGGATAAACTTAAAAAAAGTAACAAAGAGTGTAAGTAGGCTGTTTATGTTTTCTTTATGTAAGTAGGCTGTTTATGTTTTCTTATTGGCAACGTTACGTAGTGCTCTGTATAAAAATCACTGGCTGTGCTGTGTGCAGCCTGTGGCTAGTTTGCATTGTTGTCTGCCATTGTAGTGTTGGGCAGTGGCAGCTGGATGTGAACAGCGCGTAGCGTTGCGCAGTTGGAGGTGAGCTGCCAGCAGTGGTGGATGTGGGGAGAGAGATGGCGGAGTTTTGTAATTTATCATGAACTGCTATATATATATTATGACTATTAAGGTAAATACATTGTTTGTTCTCTGTTAATATCTTTCATTTGCTAACTATTCCTATCAGTAGTTAGTGCCTTCCGTAGTTTGAATCTTTTATTTAGCTGGCAGTAGTGGTGCTCGCTGTATTGCAGTAGTTCGAGTAATGAAGATTTTTGTGAGGTAAGTGATTTCTGAAAGGTGTAGTTTAATGTTACTCAGGGCCATTCTTTTGCAGGGATCTTTGATAATCAGATTGTGTTGCGCTAAAAATATTGTGTGTCACTTAAGTGAATGTTTGAGTACGTTCAGTTTTGCTCAGCTGTTTGAAAAGCAAATAGTGTAAGAGCTGGGGAATTAGTTAGTTTGCTAAAAGTAAGATCAGTGGCCAGTGTTTGACGGAACCTTTCCGTCTGGGAGGAGAATTACGCAGATTTTGCAGAGACCAGATATAAATGAGTTTGTTGCACACGATACTGGATTCTGGGTCATCACGTTGAGTAGAACACACTCTTGGTCTGTCGATGGCAGAACGAGGCCCAGCGTCTGATGTGCCGCTGTGGGCCATCGACCACACCACTTGCAGCTTCCCACTCGCCGGGATACAGTGTATGGCGAGAACTTGCAGCATAGACCAGGCAGCTGTGAGAGTTATTAACTGTTCGTGGGAGGGTTGTTTCGTATGGATTACGTTCCCCAATTTCTGTGTTTTGCTTAGAGATCATTCACGACAACTTTAGTTACGTTATTTTCATCTGATAACCCCCACCCATGAACCATGGACCTTGCCGTTGGTGGGGAGGCTTGCGTGCCTCAGCGATACAGATAGCCGTACCGTAGGTGCAACCACAATTGAGGGGTATCTGTTGAGAGGCCAGACGAACGCGTGGTTCCTGAAGAGGGGCAGCAGCCTTTTCAGTAGTTGCAGGGGCAACAGTCTGGATGATTGACTGATCTGGCCTTGTAACACTAACCAAAACGGCCTTGCTGTGCTGGTACTGCGAACGGTTAAAAGCAAGGGGAAACTACAGCCGTAATTTTTCCCGAGAGCATGCAGCTTTACTGTATGGTTAATGATGATAGCGTCCTCTTGGGTAAAATATTCCGGACGTAAAATAGTCCCCCATTCGGATCTCCGGGCGGGGACTACTCAAGTGGACGTCGTTATCAGGAGAAAGAAAACTGGCGTTATTCAGATAGTGAAGGGAGACGAAAATTTAATAGTCATGGGTGACTGGAATTCGGTAGTAGGAAAAGGGAGAGAAGGAAATGTAGTAGGTGAATATGGATTGGGGCTAAGTAATGAAAGAGGAAGACGACTGGTAGAATTTTGCACAGAGCACAACTTAATCATAGCTAACACTTGGTTCAAGAATCATAAAAGAAGGTTGTATACATGGAAGGAGCCTGGAGATACTGACAGATTTCAGATAGATTATATAATGGTAAGACAGAGATTTAGAAACCAGGTTTTAAATTGTAAGACATTTCCAGGGGCACATCTGGACTCTGACCACAATCTAATGGTTATGAACTGTAGATTAAAAGTGAAGAAACTGCAAAAAGGTGGGAATTTAAGGAGATGGGACCCGGATAAACTGACTAAACTAGAGGTTGTACAGAGTTTCAGGGAGAGTATAAGGGAACAATTGACAGGAATTGGGGAAAGAAATACAGTAGAAGAATAATGGGTAGCTTTGAGCGATGAAGTAGTGAAGGCAGCAGAGGATCAAGTAGGTAAAAAGACGAGGGATAGTAGAAATCCTTGGGTAACAGAAGAAATATTGAATTTAATTGATGAAAGGAGAAAATATAAAAATGCAGTAAATGAAGCAGGCAAAAAGGAATACAAACGTCTCAAAAATGAGATCGACAGGAAGTGCAAAATGGCTAAGCAGGGATGCCTAGAGGATAAATGTAAGAATGTAGAGGCTTATCTCACTAGGGGTAAGATAGATACTACCTACAGGAAAATTAAAGAGACCTTTGGAGAAAAGAGAACCACTTGTATGAATATCAAGAGCGCAGATGGAAACCCAGTTCTAAGCAAAGAAGGGAAAGCAGAAAGGTGGAAGGAGTATATAGAGGGTCTATACAAGGGCGATGTACTTGAGGACAATATTATGGAAATGGAAGAGGATGTAGATGAAGATGAAATGGGAGATATGATACTGAGTGAAGAGGTTGACATAGCACTGAAAGACCTGAGTCGAAACAAGGCCCCGGGAGTAGACAACATTCCATTAGAACTACTCACGACCTTGGGAGAGCCAGTCCTGACAAAACTCTATACCATCTGGTGAGCAAGATGTATGAGACAGGCGAAATACACTCAGACTTCAAGAATAATATAATAATTCCAATCCCAAAGAAAGCAGGTGTTGACAGATGTGAAAATTACCGAACTATCAGTTTAATAAGTCACAGCTGCAAAATACTAACGCGAATTCTTTACAGACGAATGGAAAAACTTGTAGAAGCCGACCTTGGGGAAGATCAGTTTGGATTCCGTAGAAATATTGGAACACGTGAGGCAATACTGACCCTACGGCTCATCGTAGAAGCTAGATTAAGGAAAGGCAAACCTACGTTTCTAGCATTTGTAGACTTAGAGAAAGCTTTTGACAATGTTGACTGGAGTACTCTCTTTCAAATTCTGAAGTGGCAGGGGTAAAATACAGGGAGCGAAAGGCTATTTACAATTTGTATAGAAACCAAATGGCAGTTATAAGAGTTGAGGGGCGTGAAAGGGAAGCAGTTGTTGGGAAGGAAGTGAGACAGGGTTGTAGCCTCTCCCCGATGTTATTCAATCTGTATATTGTGCAAGCAGTGAAGGAAACAAAAGAAAAATTCGGAGTAGGTATTAAAATCCATGGAGAAGAAATAAAAACTTTGAGGTTCGCCGATGACATTGTAATTCTATTAGAGACAGCAAAGGACTTGGAAGAGCAGTTGAACGGAATGGATAGTGTCTTGAAGGGAGGATATAAGATGAACATCAACAACAGCAAAACGAGGATGATGGAATGTAGTCGAATTAAGTCGGGCGATGTTGAGGGTATTAGATTAGGAAATGAGACAAAGTAGTAAAGGAGTTTTGCTATTTGGGAAGCAAAATAACTGATGATGGTCGAAGTAGAGAGGATATAAAATGTAGACTGGCAATGGGAAGGAAAGCGTTTCTGAAGAGGAGAAATTTGTTAACATGATTTAAGTGTCACGAAGTCGTTTCTGAAAGTATTTGTATGGAGTGTAGCCATGTATGGAAGTGAAACATGGACAATAAATAGTTTAGACAAGAAGAGAATAGAAGCTTTCGAAATGTGGTGCTACAGAAGAATGCTGAAGATTAGATGGGTAGATCACATAACGAATGAGGAGGTGTTGAATAGGATTGGGGAGAGGAGAAGTTTGTGCCACAACTTGACTAGAAGAAGGGATCGGTTGGTAGGACATGTTCTGAACCATCAAGGAATCACCAATTTAGTATTGGAGGGCAGCGTGGAGGGTAAAAATCGTAGAGGGAGACCAAGAGATGAATACACCAAGCAGATTCAGAAGGATGTAGGATGCAGTAGGTACTGGGAGATGAAGAAGCTAACACATGATAGAGTAGCATGGAGAGCTGCATCAAACCAGTCTCAGGACTGAAGACCACATCAACAACAACAACAACAAGTCACACGTCCTTCTGGAAAAATTGCAGCCATCACTTTGTGCCCATCAGGATCTTGTCTTTTCATAGATGGGTTGTGAGATGATGGTCATGTCCATTCATTCATCCGCTGCAGACTTTCTCTAGTCATTCAGTTGTTAGTTTACATTTGTTCAAAATTAGTTAGTTTTCGTTTTTCTGTGTTTGTCGATCGTAATAACATTCAGTTATTAGTTCATGTTCAGGTGTCTGGTGACACAGAATACTGTAATAAATTAGGGTTAATTTTGGACCGTTCTTTCGTTACAGTAGTTACATGATCCCCTTTCCAATTATCTATTCTTTAATAATTTTGTGAGAGGAAAACACCCTGGCCTCATTTTCTTCGGCCATTCTTTTTCACATCGTTATGACGTTGCAGGAGAGTTTTCATTAACACATTGAAGTCTGTGGGGAGCGATCTGTACCTCTATCCAAAGTGGTTTATTAAGACGGCCAAAGGGGCGTGTCCTGAGCTCAGTTGGCATTTCTCATAGTGCCCTGTATTTGACGACTCCACGACGCTATGTTTTAACGAGATTCCGCAAGGTGCACTCTGTGTAGCCACAGTTCGCCTACAAAATGAAACGTTTGTTTCTGCAATACTATATACTCATAACTAGTCCTTTCTGGTGTTGAAGCTTTAATAGCCAGCTGCGCACGTCTTCGTGTTGATTGTGATGAGTGCTTCTTGCAGAAAGTCATGGCGTTGGCGTTGTTGTAAATGGCAATATGGAAATCAGAGGAAAGGATATGTTAAAATCCAGTATCTATCAGATACCCCGAAGCGGGCTGCTGAATTTCACATCCCCTTTTGATTTACGTATCACCATCGGGTAAGACACT
Source organism: Schistocerca cancellata (assembly GCF_023864275.1). Taxonomy (NCBI): domain Eukaryota; kingdom Metazoa; phylum Arthropoda; class Insecta; order Orthoptera; family Acrididae; genus Schistocerca; species Schistocerca cancellata. The sequence continues at coordinate 456,992,422 of NC_064627.1, forward strand.
ATCCGTCCCTTTTACATACATTGTACAAAGATTTGGGATTTAGAACAGGAAAATCTCTCACAGTCTACTGGTTAAGTACTGTATTCCACCACTCTGCTTACCTTGACTTTTACGAGGAGCGATCAATAAGTAATGTAACGCGTTTCTTTTACTCGCCCAATTTCAAATGAAAAAGTGGGGAAATTGTCGTGGGAAAAGTTGGAAAATTCCCACATTAGCTGCTATAATTCCATGAAGTTCCGATAGGTGACGGCACTATGGGTAGCCTTCAAATTGGCTTCTATAACGCAGGTGCTTTCCAAGCGGAGAGTTGTCACTGAGGTTCTTTCGGCGGGAAAACAGCGCACCGCAGATATTCATAGGTGTTTGCTGTGTGTCTACGGAGATCTGACATTGAACAAAAGCACAGTGAGCCGTTGGGCGATGCGTCTGTCAACAGGGCAACAAGGTCCCGAAAACCTGTCCGATCTCCCGCGTGCCGGTCAGCCGCGCACAGCTCTGACTCCTGCAATGCTGGAACGTGCGGACACTCACATTCGAGGTGACTGATGGAACACAAACAAACACCTCGCTGCTCAGCTGGACGTCTTTGTTGGTAGTGACGACATACTCGTCCACTACTCAGAGTACTTAACGGTGTGTACATGCTGGGTTCCCCGCTCCCTAACAGAAGACCATGAAGAGCAACGAAGGACCATCTGTGCGAAACCACTTACCCGTCTGATGGTGACTATTTTTTTGTAAAATATCGTCACAGGCGATGAAACTTGGGTTCATCACTTCCAATGTGAAACAAAACGGCAATCCATGTAGTGGCGCCAGGACACCTCTCCTCTGAAAAAAAGTTAAGTCATGGCGACAATCTCGTGGGACTCTGAAGGGGTTATTCTGTTTGACGTCTTCTCTCATGGTGCAACGATCGACTCAGACGAGTACTGTGGTACCTCCAGGAAACTGAGGAAGCGAATTCAACGTGTTCGTCTTCACAAAAATGCCGACGAACCTCTCTTGCCCCTTGGCATTGCAAGGCCTTACGCAAGTCTGCGCTCCCGAAAGGAGCTCACAACAGCCCAGATCTCGCACATTCAGACTTCCATCCGTCTGACCAAGTGAAGTTTGCACTACGCAGGAAGCAGTAAGTGGATGGCGTGCAGCTTATTGATGCAGAAAGGCGTTGGATCCGACGTTGACCAGCCCTGCGCAGCAGCACCGCCGCCTCCACCTCCTGATCCTCGACCACCGAGCACGAGAGCGTCAGCGCCACAAAGTCGAACAGGTGCCGCACCAGCCACATCACGGAGAAGGCCAACGACGGAGTGACGAGCATGCTCTCCGTCCCCTCCGACACCACTACTAGTGCTAGCAGCTCATAGCTACTGTAGATTGTTCCCAGGATGTAGTACGTCACGTGCAAGGTAACTGCAGGTGACAAGTGGGCCTGCAGCAACTCTGCAGCACGCTGCAGCACCAGGTGGACTTGTTTCAGTTGGTACAGTCTGGCACTCAGATTTTGCTGTGGCCCTTTCTGATTCCAGCCCAGCAGTATTTGAGATAAAATGGGATCTCCCAGACAGGACAGCGTCCGCATCAGAAGAGTGTTGAGCGCCCTGAATCGTGACCACAATTCCAGCACTGACACTATGAACTGCTGTGTTATTGCAGTGTCACAGAACAACTTGTACACCAGTATAAGACTCTGTAGAACGGCGAATCTGCCATATTTCTCGTTAAAGGAAAAAAACCACGTTGTTTCAGTGCCCACTGCTGTTACTACATTAATTAACAAGATAAGTGTGCCAAAATTCTTCATATCGTGGGCAACAGCTGGGCCCAGCAGAATGTCTCCATGTCTCAGTGCTTTTAGGAATCCTCGAAAATGTATCAGTTTATTGATGGAACAGCTGAAAAAGATGCTGAAACACCTGAGATGAAAAAGAAGTTTTATCAGTATATCAGTGAACATGGTCACTTTTGCAACGGTAGGATACAAGTGCTGGCTCGCTATGTAAAAGTCGGCAATGGTCACACAGATTGCAATAAGGACCCAAACTGATGACATGGTTAGATATTTGCGGAATCTCTTGTAGCAACATCGACATCCATCATGTTTACAACGTATTGGTGCTAATCCAATAGCCTGCCACATTCGATAATGTGCTGTTGTTGTGATGCAAAATACAATTTCTTTCATTCTCATCCCGAGCACCTTTCTTCCTGCACGTCAGTGCACTTCTTTAAGCTTCGATCACACACTGGCAGATGCAAAGGGCCATATCAGATAATGCACTCGTCATAATAACTGTCGATGGGTGCCCTTTCTGAGTAATGACGAAAGCCTCTCAGCTGATGGATATTTTGGCATTACTGGTAATATGTATACTCGCTATTGAGCAGTTAATGAATAGTTTAATATTGATTCTTCGCTGTTAGGTAGAGTGGTATGAGGGTTATCATACAGCCAGGATCTGCCTGTTGTTATCCATTTGTGTTTGCAGCGGTGTTTCTCCTTCATTACTTAATGAAGTTTCTCTCTGTTAACTGAAGTACCCTACGTCTTTTATTCGCTTCTTATTTATTTGTGCGATTTCCAAGTACAAAACACGTATTAAAAGGTATTACAATTGTCGTTCAGGAACACAAACAAATTACTGTTTCGTTGTTTTAAGTACCGTAAAGTACGTACCCTCAGACAGCTTTTCTCTATAGCAAACAACATTTTGCATCGATTACTTTCTGTTTACTCGCGTCTTCAGTCCCAAAATTTTCCATATGTGACAACATTTTTCACCTGGAACTGATATTAAATGCGTTTAATTCTAGTCGCAACTATGTCCTATTATACCTTTCTCCAGTGACAGTTATAACAGTTCAAATACAATGTGATCTGTTCTCAATTTTTTTGGGAGAAATAATCTTCTTTTTAATAAGCGTCTTCTTACCACATGTTACCCATGTTTACATGTCCATTTTTATTTTATTGTTATTTCAGCTCCCCAGGTAGAGGCAAGCTGGCAGCTCATACAACCGCTCTTCAGCCAAAGGTTACACAGCATGGAAAGACATTTTAAAATACATAAAAGCAGATGGAAATAAATGTCGATTTATTTAAAAAATAATTGGTGCACCACATTAACGATATTTACATAAAATCAGGAAGCTGGAGCAAGTCCAGCAGCTAACCCCACGAATCAGTTTTTTTACCAGGTGTCTGTGGTTCAACGTTTAGGTTGCCTTTCGGCTAATCATTTCGCTAGACTACCCAACGGAATTATGTGCCTATTCAGCGATATCTCGGAGCTTTCGCTCGATACCTTGGGAAGTGTCTAGCAGTTTCTGTGGCTGTTGGTGCCATATGAATTGCATGCGGATACATTGGGAAAGCTTCACCAAGTGATATTAGCATTATTTTACCCCTTGGCGAAAGGTACTCTGAGTGATTTTGTATCTGAAGTTCTGGAGCAGGAGAGCTGAATAGGACAACGAAGGGGACTGACTGCTGATAGGAATCTCTCGCTGCAGATGCGGAAGGAGCTCGAACGCAGATATTACTATGAGGTGCAGGCATCATCTGAACCACCTAGCCAGTATGTCGAGCGAGTGCGCCTAGCCACCTTGGGTCTTGATACGTCGATTTCGGAACTCAATATTGTATTGAAAATTTTGGAGACCATTCGTCCTGAGGATAGGTCGCACCTGGCCTTTTCTTCCCGCCTCACTAGCAACCAGGAATTGAAAACAGCGGTTAAATCCATTGAATCCTTGTCATTTGATAATGAGGATCGGAGGCGTGAGGAGCACTTGGAAACTCCTCCGCCCGCCTTGACAATTAATAGGGCTCCTCAAGCATCCAACACATTTTCTTGGAAAGGTTGTTTTCGGTACGACGCCCGTGATCACTCGGTGCGCCAGTGTCCCATGGTGCGAGTTCATAGGCCCGAGAAATCACACCAGCTGAAGAAGGGGAGCGTTGTTCCCGTCGGAGGCGTGCGCCATGGTGCGTGCGTATTCAAGCTCCCTCGAGATCTGCCTTCCCTTTTGTCTGTGCCCGTCTGGGACAAGAATCGTCGTGCACGCTGTTAGATTCTGGGAGCTCAGATCCTTGTTGAATTGTAATTGGTGTCTGGAGTTTCGGCATTCGCGTAAATTATCTTCCGTGCGCCCCTGCCCTCAGAGATGTCGTGCGGCCAACAGGCAAGAGTTGCCACTGGCCGGAGAAGTGCGTGGTAGTTCGTTCATTTGTAATTTCTAATGGCCAGTAACACTCTTGCTGGTTAAAGATCTAGCGCTCAATTTGTTGCTCGGGTGTGATTTTACTAAGAAACCTGAATTAGTTCTCGACTTTACGAGCCGAACCTAGTGACAAGATAGCCTTTTACACTCGCCATTGTGGAAGTGTGGGGCATTGAGTAAATCGCAACTCGGGTGAATTTGATGTGGCTCATCTTGGGCCAGATCAGGCAGGGCAGTTGTTAAATTTATTAGCGGAGTTTCCCGAGATTTTCTCTAATAAGTTGGGGGCTACTAACGTCATACAGTACCACATACGCTTGGGTGACGATATTCCGGTAAGATAGTCTCCTTATCGCCTCTCGCCACCTAAAATGAAAAATCTTGAGACAGAAATTGGCGAATACGTTGAAGGAGGGGGTCACTAGGTAATTTACATCTCCCGACGCTTCACCGATTCTTCTCGTTCCTAAAGCGCAGGGTCAGGACTACAGCCAGTGGTTGATTATGGACTCCTTAATAAAAAGGTTCTCCTAGAACTGCTTTACCTCGTTTTCGGGGGGGGGGTTAGTGTTTCACGGTGTCTTATCTCAACCAAACTTATTATCAGATTCATCTTACCGAGGAGTCTAAGCATGTCACCGCGTTTTGCACTGATTGGAACCTTTATGAGTTTAACCAGGTGCCATTCGGCTTGTGCACTGAGTCGGCGGTATTGTCTCGTTTGTTGGATCATATCCTGGGCGACTTGAAGTTTTCTTGTGTCTTTAATTACCTTGATGACGTTATCATTCTAAATTAGTCGTTTGAGGATCATTCTTCCCATGTTCAAGAGGTCCTCTCGAAGTTTCGAAATGTACTCACCTTTAAGCCGTCAACGAATACGCTTGCCAGGAAACAGGTGTCCTTTCTAGGCCATTTCATTTCCGGGGACGGCATTAGGATTGACCAAGAACGAACTAAGGTGTTGCAGAAATTTCCTCAGCCTCGAAATAGGAAATAGATAGTTAGATATATTGGGATGGCGAATTATTTTCCCTGTTTTGTCCCTGACTTTGCCCAGATGGCCGCTCCCCTGAATAAAGTACGTAGGGAGGGGAAGAATTTTGTCTTTGGTGAGAGCCAACATACGGCTTTTGTAGCTACCACGACCGCTATCACCAACCCGCGGTCTTAGTCGTCCCATATTTCGGCAGAAGATTTATCGTTCAGACTGATGCCTCCAAAGCCGGTATTGCTGCAGTGTTGTTGCAGGAGGATCAAGGTATAAAACACCCATTAGCCTTCTCGTCTAAAAGGTTGTCTGATACCGACTGGAATTGCTCCATTTATGAGTGCGAGGTGCTAGCTGTGCTTTTCGCCTTGGAGAAGTCTCGATTCTATCTTGAGCATAGGGAATTTGATCTCGAGACGGACAATCAGGCTCTAAGTTGGGTGTTGGCTAGACTCAAGAAAACTGATAGGAATGCCAGGTGGGCGGTCTGCATCTCCTCGTTTCATTACAAGATGCTACACATAAAAGGATCTGACTTGTCACCGACGCCCTCAGTCGCTTGCTTCAGGACGGGGCTGTCGAGAATAAGGGTGTTGGTGAATGTCATCAAGTTGCGTGTACCGTTTTAGCTGAAGTTCCCCAGTTGTTTGGGAACCTTAAAACCAAACAGGATTAAGATGCGTTGTGGGATACATTAAGAAAACAACTCTTATCCAGTGGTGCAGTTTACTCTATGAGGAGTGGCATACTATGTAAACGAATTGCCTCAGGAAGTAGTGCTTCCTGTTTTCCATTATTTTCTAGTGGGAGGACATCTGGGCCTCTATAAAACCTTGCAAAAGGTTGAGGCTCACCTCACCTGGCCCTCGTTATATAAGAATATCAGGCGATTAGTGGGTCAATGCGATGTCTGTAAGAATGCTAAACCCAGTAATAGTTCTCTGAAGGGGACGTTACAATCAGAGAGTGAGAGGAAGCCTATCGAAAAAAAAACTCTTTATCGATTACGTAGGGCCTCTTCCTTGTACCAAAAAGGGAAACCGATATATTCCGGTAGTTAGTGATTCGTTTTCCAGATTTTTACCGAGCGAAGTGGTGCAGTGGTTAGCACACTGGACTCGCATTCAGGAGGACGACGGTTCAATCCCGCGTCCGGCCATCCAGATTTAGGTTTTCCGTGATTTCCCTCAATCACCCCAGGCAAATGCCGGGATGGTTCCTTTGAAAGGGCACGGCCTACTACCTTCCCCGTCCTTGCCTAATCCGATGAGATCGATGACCTCGCTGTTTGGTCTCTTCCCCTGAACAACTCAGCTCCAGATTTTTATGGTTAATCCCTAGTCGTGGGGTCATGGAGGCCGTTACTATTGTACATCTGAACATCAACTTCAGCTGGTTTGAACCCCTAGCGTTCTTCTTAGCGATGACGCTCCAGCGGTTGTTTCCAAGCAGTTTAAGCAGTTTTGCTTTCGTAACGCTGTTAAGCACCTGATCACTACGCCATATTATTCCAGAGCATCTTTTGCCGAGAGTGTGATGCCAAGCTCGAGAAGTTCATTCCTCGCTTCTTAGGCCCATGCGCTATCATCAAAATTCTCAGTCTGGTTAACTTGCCCGTCAGGCGTCTCGCCACTGGTAAGATCCTCGGAGTGCACCTTAGTCAACTTAAGTCCATTAATTAAGCTTCCTCTTCTTCTGTAGGTTGGAGTGTGGTATACTGGTGTAAGGGCGGGAAGGTTGAGTCGAGGCGGGTTGCTGGCGTTGCCTTTCGAATTCCTGGCGCCACTAGGTCGATCTGTCGTGTGATATCCCTCTGATTTCAGGCCACTAAGGTCTTTGCTCGAGATTGTTGATGGCGAGATTGTTGATGTAGTGTGGCGAATTGAAGAGTGGTAACGGAGCGAAGAGAACGGTGTGAGGGTCCACCTGGTGAGTAAGGTGAAGAACTGCGCGAGCGTCTTGGGCATGGAGTCCATCAGTGGTTGCTGGGCATACTTGTCGGCCGATCTGAATTCGTGGCTGACTTCGAGTGCCATCTTCGTGCGTAGCCTGTCCAGCCAGCTCTGAGACGTTACACACCGATGAAGGAGTTGAAGCCGGTTTCAGTCTGCTGAATTCTGGGCTCCCTTTGAAACTGGCAAGCTTCAGCTTCGAATCATGAACTTCAGTTAAGCTGTTTCCTATTTGGTAATTTTACTTAACTGAAGCTGTTATTACTGAAGGCCTACCTGTTTTCAATTTGGTAATTTTACTTAACTGAAGAGCTATTTCATAAATTGGGCTAGCTGAAACTCTTATTGGCGTGGACCTGTTTTATAATTAAGAGCTAGCTGAAACTCTTATTAATTAAGGCCTGCCTCATCCCCCGCGTCTATCAACTGTAATGGTTAGAATGCTCCCTGATGCTAGGTCGATAGTTGCGAATCTCTCACCTTTTGTAACGCGTAGACCCGTTGGAACACTCTTCACAACCTAGTGAGTATCAACTACAGTGTCCTGTTCTGTCTTCATTTCTCTGTGTGTCTATTACTTATAGTCGCTGAGAACTCAACTGTGTGTTTTCCATCGTCTGCTGGCTGTCACTTCACCTCACCTCACGTCGCCTTGCCCATCGTGGTCGTAACAACCATCAACTTCAATGTAGTTGTTGTCTTTGAATTAAAGCGTCATTTTGGTTCCTCTCACAGCTTATTCCTTTCAGTTACATTTTGTACCATACTGTAGCAGTTCTTTGTGTCTATGCTCAAAGTTTCATCGATAAATGTTACTTGGCAGTGACACTTAATGTGAAAGGCACTATCGTCCTCACGTTTTACGCACCAGTGTAGATTTTCTCTTTTTCAGTGTTCAACATTTCATTGAGGTTGTAGATAAAACAATAGAGATTTTATTCCCGTATTCGTTTGAGTGTATACGTTCCTAACTATTTGTGCCATGTCGGCTCATATCTATTTCTCTCCCGGACGGCTTCCTCAGCTTGGTTTCTCAAACGGCTCTGAGCACTATGCGACTTAACTTCTGAGGACATCAGTCGCCTAGAACTTAGAACTAATTAAACCTAACTAATCTAAGGACATCACACACATCCATGCCCGAGGCAGGATTCGAACCTGCGACCGGAGCGGTCGCTCGGTTCCAGACTGTAGCGCCTAGAACCGCACGGCCACTCCGGCTGGCGCTTGGTTTCTCCTCTGGTGGTCTGGTGGCGCAGACGCCGCGCCGTGGCCATTGGGCCGAATCTGCGGGCGAATGAGTCTCGTTTGGACAGCGTGGGAAGGAAGTTGGGAATCCGTGCTGAAGTGGTCGATTGTGCAGTAGATGACCAAAGGCTCCGTTCCGCGAGGGGCTGACGGCTATTACTTTCCCATCGAAAGTGTGGTACCGGCGCTGCCCATTGTGTTGCTGTTCGTCGAAGTGACCTCTTGGTAACACACATCTCTGTTGACGATTCACGCGCAACCGTTTGCCTTGCCTGTGATTTCGTGGGGGACGTCCATTGGTTGGTCGGTCGTCTTAACGGAAGACGTTTATAGGCTCTTTTGGCCGCTTCTGGGTTCTGCGTGCCCCTCATTAGTAGCAGTTCGTGCATGTTGCTGCAGAGTGACTGGTTTCAGTATTGTTTGAGTTGCATATGGTATAGTTTTTTGTTGGATCGGTGAAGGGATCCAACTAATAGGAGTCCGACTGGGCAGGCAGGGCAGATATTGCGCCGAATTGTTAATCTTTTTTTTTTTAACTGCGTTTTAGAATTAAGTTCGCCGTCCAATGAGTTGTCCTTCAGCCCTTGCTGCATGCGAAGACGGCTGTTACGTAGCAGACATTGTGAGTAGTTGATAATGCACTATATTGGTAAGGTGCAGTACCTAGTTAGATTTTTGAATGTGCACTTAACGTTAACGCTGTTCGAGTACCGCAATTGTGGAGACAGCTTGTAATTACTTTGAATTAATCTTGCGTCTAAATATTAACCTCTTGTTTAAATGTTTGATACATTATATATAAATAATCACAAACAGTTAAATAAGATTAAAAGACTTAAACTCAAGAAATAAGCAAAGATAACTGCAATAAAATTATATTTCCGAGTTCTGAGGACAAATAATAGTTTTATTGCAATTATCGTTGCTTATTTCTTGAACTTAAGTCTTTTTATCTTATTTAAGGGTTTGTCCCTCTCTCCGTCTCTCTCTCTCTCTCTCTCTCATTTTTTTTAAGAAAGGGTGGACAAATTTGCAGAAGGTGTAAGTCCTCACTTACATTTGTGTTTTATGTGGTTACCATCTTAGCTGATGTAACACTAATATCAGGTTGTCAGCTATGCAGGCTGGTCTACTTAATCTCATTGTATGCTGATTCTGTGCCGAGGTGCGGCTGCGGGTCGTCGACCACTTAAGTTCTTGTGCTTACTGCAACGCTGTGTCACGGAGATCTTCTTAATTTTCCATTGCCCTTTCCTGCCTTCCCCTCCCAGAATGAAGCCTGAAAATTGTGCAAAAAGGAAGGTTTCAAGCCATCAGTTAGTAAATTTTACAAAGTTGTGGCTAATGTACCAAGCGCTTAAGCCCTTATAGACCTGCTTCTGGCCACAGTTTTTACATTTGTTATATTCCTGGAAGCCACCACCGTGGCCTAGTTGTTTTGAAGCGGAGCATTTACTCTCTTAAATTTTGGAAGAATTGTAAAATGCCTTGTGGGGACATTGTATGTTAAATTTGTTGAAATTTGACATTTTCTGTTTTCTGCACCTTAATGGACTTTGGACTTTCTGAATATTTTGGTATGTAATATATTAAAATCAGATAATTGTGAGATCAAAAATAATATTTTGAATGTTGATGTGTGACCTTCAAATTTCTTGGCTAGGCATATTCTGCCACAGTTGAGCAGTCATAACAAGGGAAGTACACAGTCTAGAAGGCTGTGAATTGCTTTGTTTTGTGTCTACTGCTACGTCTCAGAAGTTGGTATTACGAATAAACAAATCAGTCCTTTGTTTCTGATACTAGTTTTCATTGAAAGTAGTGTGATCATCTGCTATTTTTGTAGTAAGCTAATTTCTATTGCTCTTTATACGTAAATAAAATGTCTAAGCGTAAAAGTAACTTCAAGAAACGCAAATTTGCGTGTAACAGATATGTGAGACCTGCGTTTTCTTCTACAGTACTTGAAAACACGTGTGCTAGCAGTGAAGGAAACCACCACAGTGTTTCTGAAGTGACAATGTCCCTAGTGCATCGAAAAGGGTGACAGCAGTAAACGTAATGACATTATTGTCAACGTCATTGTTGTTCTGCAGATTTTTGGACAAGTTCTTTCTGAAACTGTCTCTTGCTGCCTTTGTGGTGGTGAAGTTAAACTTTATGAGGCTACTGGAGCTAGAATACATATTGTGTCTAAATTAATTAGTAAATGTCAGAAGTGCAAAAATGAAAAGCATTTCATACTTCATCAGAGTATTCAGGTAATGAATTGTATCAAACTAATGTCAGACTGTCCTATAGGCTTAGACGCATTGGTAAAGTTGCAAGCGCTGGTAATGGCCTCTGCACTGTGTTGAATTTGCAAAACCACCTTCTAGGTACACGAAATATGTAACCGTAATCGGGGACTCTGTGAATGCTGTGGCTGAAGATGCAATGTTTGCTGCTACATAAGAAGCTGTTGAACAAAGTGAGGGTGACATAGACATCAGCATTGCTGTGGATGGATCCTGGGAAAAGCGTAGGTTTAGTTCTAAAAACGGTTTTACATCTCCAGTATGTATTGACACTGAAAAAGTTTTGGATTTTGAAGTTCTCAGTAAGTACTGCCAAGGTTGTACAGTGAACCAGAAGAACAGATTACTTAATAAGCAGCAGTGTACATAAAATTATTATGGTACAATTTGAGGAATGGAGGTAAAAGGAGCAGTTAACATTTTCCAGCATTTGCAGAAGTAGAGAGGTGTCAGATATGTGATTTACCTAGGTGATGAAGACAGCAAGGCTTTCATTGCAGTACAAAACAGTAAGCCATATGATGTTCCTATACAGAAACTTGAGTGTGTAGGACACGTCAAGAAAAATATGGGAACACGTCTGCGTAACCTAAAAACAAAGCTGGGTAACACAAAACTGTCTGATAGCAAGACAATAAAATGTGCTGGAAGACTAATGGACAAAGTAATTGATGAATTATGGCAATATTATTGGAAGGCCATCAGAGATAACTGTGACAATTTAGAGAAAATGAAAAGAGCTGTGTGGAACACTTTCTTTCATCGAATATCAACTGATGGAAAGCCATATCATGCTTTATGTCCACCTCCACCAAACACTTGGTGTAAATATAGTCAAGTTGAATTTTCTGGCACCCTTCATGAACTTACACATAAACATTCTCTTCCTTTCACAGTAATGGAGGCGATCAAACCTATTTACTGAGATTTGGCAAATCCTGAGCTACTAAAGAAGTGTTTACATGGGAAGACCCAGAATGTGAATGAGTCCTTCAATAATGCTGTTTGGTGCCGTGTGCCTAAAAATGAATTTGTTGGCCTTTTGACTCTAAAGTTAGCAATGTCTGATGCTGTAATAACTTTTAGTGGTGGGAACTATGAAAGACTTAAAGTTCTGGAGAAGTTAGAGGTAAGATTAGGACAGAACACAGCGAAAGGACTGTGGGAACTGGATGAGCTTCGTGTACATGAGTTAGCTCCTCAGCAAATGACAAAAGAAGCAAGAAAGAAGAGGCAAGCACTGGGTTGTTGTGACACTGAAGAAGACACAGACTATGGGCCAGGGCAATTCTAATGCATAAAAGACGCGGAAATATAAGTCTGTATAAGAATTTGTAATAAAAAATGTTTTAAACCTCAATATCTCTCCACTACATCTTTTGCAATAAATGTCCCATTTTCTAAAAAAGTACTGGTAGTACAGACATGAAATTGTGATAGCATGCCAAGTGTGAGATTCAACACATGTGGAACTAGAATGATTAAAATATCCTGAGTTGCTTTGTTTTTATATTCATTTCTTTACAAAATTCTGTCAAAAATTGAGTGTTTTGAAAAAAGATAACATGCCCCACAGCATAATTTTAGTAACAATTCTAGTTCAGTGTATCTAGAAAGGTGCATTCAATAATTATGGAAAACTGTAAGTTAGTGTCTTAAAAATTTTCCAAGATAATGGGTCACAAAATTTGATAATTTAACATTGACAGCATAGGACGTATAATGTCCCATTGATCTATTTTTGTTAAAGTGGTACTTTTTTTAAGGGAATATTTCCAAGCCTTCTGGTGCTCTGTATTGATGTTGACCTTGTTGTAATACTTAAAAATTTCAAGGAAATTTCTAAGTTTTCTGTCCCTGTGATTATAAATGTTGATCTTGTAATTTCTTTTTTTTTTTAATGGATAAATTTCAGAGCAAATCTTTAAGCCCTTCCGGCACTCTGTGATTGGTTGTTGTTAACTGACTTTTCGCTTCATTCCATTGTGTAGGAAAATTTTAAATATTTTGAGGAAATAAAGCTAGATTTATAAACCTCAAGTGGTACTGAACCTGGGCTTGGCCCTTCCAAGAATACCTGTAGCCACCAATGGAAGAACATTTGAGCGGTAGCAGTAGTGTGTGGTTGTTCCACTGTGTGAAAAAGCAGTGTTGGGGGCGAGGGGGTGGATAAGAGAGATAGATAGTCTTCCTTCCTCGTGGTTTCGTTACTGAATTGTAAAATTATGTAACTGGTTAATATACTTGTCTAATACTCGCATATGCTGTGGTTATTAGAGACGCATTACGGGAGATGGACCCAGGGGCTGCCTTGGCCTGGCGTATTAAAAAGGGACCAGCCTGAATATCAGTTACGGTGGGGGCGTTACTGAGTTAGCAGCAACGTTGCACGCATTCTAAGACAGCCCGATTCATATTTCTTCCGACCTGATTGGCGAGGTAGGTGCAGTGCTTTCAACTTGTTCTAGTGCTCTCAGTGGGTTTAGTGGCAATGTTCAGTTTCTTAAAAGGGATCAGCCGAGCCGCACGCAGATGGAGTGAGATCATGCTCAACTATTCCATTGTGGGAACAGTATCTCTGATTTTAGGCACTTCGCTCTTCCTCAGGAGCTGGATGGAGTGGTTAGTGAACTGTTTACTCGCGCCAAGGATATACAATTAACCACTAGCGCAATGAGCTTAGAAGGAAAGGCGAGTGTCATAGTGCGGCGCTACTTAGGACTTGTTAGGTGAGGTGAACCAGGGTATTGATGCTTAGCTTCCAGGTATATCGGCTGTAGAATCATATGCTAGTTGCCTAACCCAATTATGCATTTGTTTCGGGGCGTATCCGATCTAATCAATGACCAACTGCCTCTGGTTGAAGTGCTGTTACGGCTGATTTCTCGTTTTGAGATTCATACTGATGCCTTGCAGGTTCCCCACTCAGTTATATTTCGTTTATTATTTCCTCTCAACCGGGGTTCGCTGTGTAGTGTACTTCCGGCAGTACTTAGGGAACGGGCACTCTAGGAGATCTGAAGAGTCGCGCCATACAGTTAAAGGAATTACAGCGCGACCATTATTGGCGGGTACAAGGGCCTACTAAGAATTTGCTAGAATACAAAGAGGGTTTGTGCAAGGTAATTGCCTCTTCGCAGACGACGATCACGGAACATGAGTGTGCTGAACGTTCTCCAGGACATGGGACTGAAAGATCGGTCACGGATTGCATTTACCCAGAAGCCCACTACGTTCTCTGAATCAAACGAATTGTCGTCTTCCATGGAGGCCTTGAGGCCTTGAGAGTAGCAGCGCAACTAGCAAAAGGGGTTAGAGTCCGAATTCCATGTACAAGACAGCGAAACTCTTTGGTTGCCATTTAAAACTTTTGATCATAAAGCATGTTCCTGGTGTGGAAAAAGGGGATCACCTGGCACGTGGCTACACAGTCGACCGAGGCTCGAGACCTGACAGATGACGCCATATGCGCAGAGCAGACCGGTCAGTGCAAACCTCATAGCCGATGCGCTCGTGTTCGCGGCATTAACGGTTGTTTATTGCCGTATGTTTGTGTTCAACTTAACCAGGAACCGATCTGTGGCCTGTTACATTTAGGCAGTTCACTTTCTTTGTTAGGTTACCATCGGTAGTTGGAATATGGTGGGTTATGTATAATGCCTCCTTTACATAACTCTCTTTAGAGATGTCGGGCAATTAGTGGCAAAGTGTTGCCTCTGGTAGGTGAGCTGCGGGGGAAACTATCTGTTTCTGATTTTTTTATGGCCGTCGTTAACAATTTGTCCGTTCCCTTACTGCTCTGTTGCGAATTTATTTAGTAAACCGGGTTGGTATTTGATTTCGCCAGTAAGACCTTTTCCTTTAATGTAAGAAAATGAAACACCAACAACCGCCCTTATGCGATTTATTGAGTGGCTACCAGTTTCGGAGCTTCAACGCACCATCTTTAGGCCTTTCTCGATGCTGAAGGGGTTAAAACTATACATATACACGATGCATCAGTGACTAACGTAACTGGTTTTCGCAGACTACCTGTAACTGTGATGTCTCTCCAACCACCAACTAAGGCCTGAAGATGGTCCACTGAAGCGACAAAACTGGAAGCCACACAATAAATGACATCATAAGGATGGCTGCAGGTGTTTCATTTCCTTACAATGGTGAACGGCTGTAGTCCCCCAGACCTCCAATCACAAGGATGGGCATACAAACACTTTTCCTTTCAGTTTCATCCTTTGTAAAACATAACCCTTTGTTCTCGCTGTAGCAGTGGCAAGGTCAAACTACTTAAGTCATGCCAATCTGAATATGTTGTTAGCCATCTTGAAGAAGGTGAGGCTCGACAGGTGCTGAAAATCTTGGGAGACTATCCCGATGTCCTCACGAACTGTTTAGGCACCGCAAAAAAAATTCAGTATAAAATTCGTTTATCCGATTATGTCCCTGTGCGGCAAGCTCCGTACCGTTTGTCACCCCCGGAATGAGGATATGGCAGCAGAAAATGAAAGAAATGTTGAAGGATGGGCTTATCAGGCCATCCATGTTTATGGAATATTAACTATCTTTTCCTACGAAAGCAGTTGAATTGGGACAGGAGTAGGCAAAATTTCCAATGGTCTCACTGCTGTCAAGCCAAGCGATATAATCAGTGGAGGCAACTCGCTCATGTGAATGTTGGGGATCGAATTTTTGTTCATTATTTCGCCTCGGGGGCCGGTACGACGCCAGTATTCCTACGGAGCTTGCGTCACGTTTTCTAGGAACTCATTGAGTCCTCTGGATAATAGGTCCTGTTCACACATTAGTCCATAATCTACTTAGCAGTAGGACCTCTTGACTACGCATCAGTCAAACAAGCCGGGTAGAGCCCTCCGTTTTCCAACTCCCCTGTCACAAATCAGTAGGGGAGGTTGAGCCATGTCTCGAGTCGGCTCATATCAATTTCTCTTCCAGGTGACTTCCTCTGATTGATTTCTCCTCTGGTCATCCAGGGGCGCTGCCGCTGCACCGCGGCCATTGAACCGAATTTTCGCGGCATGCGAGTCTCCTTTCGAAAGTGCTGCAAGGAAGTTGTGGCTCTGAGCTGAAGCGGGTTAGGATGAGTGTTGGTCAGTTGTGCTGGATGTGTCAAAAGACCCCGTTCTACGAGAGGGTGATGGCTATTGGTTTTCCATCGAAATAGTGTTGCCGCCGCTGCCCATTGTGTTTCCGTCCGTTGAAGTAATCTCCTAATAACAAGCTGTCAGTTGGCAATTCACTTGCAACCTTTTGCCTTGCTTGTGATTTCAACGGGATCTGCCACTGGTTGATCGGTCAGTCGTCTCAGCAGACTACACGTTCTGGGTCATTTGCTGCTTCTGGGTCCTGTGTGCCCCTGATTACTTGAAATTCGTTACCGTTGCTGCACAGTGACTGGTTTTTGTATTTTTTGGATTGTTTGGGGTATTGTTTTTTGTTGCATTTGTGAAGGGTTCCAACTAACAGGAGTTCTATTGGGAGAGGCATGGCACTTATTGCGCCGAGTTATTAAACTCTTTTTTAAAAATTGTGTTTTAGAAATACTTTGGTCATCCAATGGGTGGTCCTTTAGCTATAGCCGCACTGGGAGATGGCTATCTTGCAGCGGACACTGTGGTACTGATGAGGTGCAGTACTTGTATCTAGCGAAATTTTTGAATGAGCAGTCAATCTTAACGCTGTCAGAGCACTGGATTTATGGTGGCAACTTGTGTAATTACCTTGAATTAAGGTTGAGTATAAATATTACTCTCTTGTTTAAATGTTTGCTGGTAATAATTCTAGGAACAAATAATACACTCCTGGAAATTGAAATAAGAACACCGTGAATTCATTGTCCCAGGAAGGGGAAACTTTATTGACACATTCCTGGGGTCAGATACATCACATGATCACACTGACAGAACCACAGGCACATAGACACAGGCAACAGAGCATGCACAATGTCGCCACTAGTACAGTGTATATCCACCTTTCGCAGCAATGCAGGCTGCTATTCTCCCATGGAGACGATCGTAGAGATGCTGGATGTAGTCCTGTGGAACGGCTTGCCATGCCATTTCCACCTGGCGCCTCAGTTGCACCAGCGTTCGTGCTGGACGTGCAGACCGCGTGAGACGACGCTTCATCCAGTCCCAAACATGCTCAATGGGGGACAGATCCGGAGATCTTGTTGGCCAGGGTAGTTGACTTACACCTTCTAGAGCACGTTGGGTGGCAGGGGATACATGCGGACGTGCATTGTTCTGTTGGAACAGCAAGTTCCCTTGCCGGTCTAGGAATGGTAGAACGATGGGTTCGATGACGGTTTGGATGTACCGTGCACTATTCAGTGTCCCCTCGACGATCACCAGTGGTGTATGGCCAGTGTAGGAGATCGCTCCCCACACCATGATGCCGGGTGTTGGCCCTGTGTGCCTCGGTCGTATGCAGTCCTGATTGTGGCGCTCACCTGCACGGCGCCAAACACCCATACGACCATCATTGGCACCAAGGCAGAAGCGACTCTAATCGCTGAAGACGACACGTCTCCATTCGTCCCTCCATTCACGCCTGTCGCGATACCACTTGAGGCGGGCTGCACGATGTTGGGGCGTGAGCGGAAGACGACCTAACGGCGTGCGGGACCGTAGCCCAGCTTCATGGAGACGGTTGCGAATGGTCCTCGCCGATACCCCAGGAGCAACAGTGTCCCTAATTTGCTGGGAAGTGGCGGTGCGGTCCCCTACGGCACTGCGTAGGATCCTACGGTCTTGGCGTGCATCCGTGCGTCGCTGCGGTCCGGTCCCAGGTCGACGGGCACGTGCACCTTCCGCCGACCACTGGCGACAACATCGATGTACTGTGGAGACCTCACGCCCCACGTGTTGAGCAATTCGGCGGTACGTCCACCCGGCCTCGCGCATGCCCACTATACGCCCTCGCTCAAAGTCCGTCAACTGCACATACGGTTCACGTCCACGCTGTCGCGGCATGCTACCAGTGTTAAAGACTGCGATGGAGCTCCGTATGCCACGGCAAACTGGCTGACACTGACGGCGGCGGTGCACAAATGCTGCGCAGCTAGCGCCATTCGACGGCCAACACCGCGGTTCCTGGTGTGTCCGCTGTGCCGTGCGTGTGATCATTGCTTGTACAGCCCTCTCGCAGTGTCCGGAGCAAGTATGGTGGGTCTGACACACCGGTGTCAATGTGTTCTTTTTTCCATTTCCAGGCGTGTAGTTTTACTGTAGCTGACCCAGCTCCTGTTTGCCCGACCGGCCAACAAATTGCTCCGGTGCGCCTCACCAGTCAGCCGACATAAAAAAATGAAATGAGCATAGGGCATCCTTGGCCGGGAGGCCCCTATTCGGGGAAGTTTGGGCGCCA
Organism: Schistocerca cancellata; assembly: GCF_023864275.1. Lineage (NCBI taxonomy): Eukaryota > Metazoa > Arthropoda > Insecta > Orthoptera > Acrididae > Schistocerca > Schistocerca cancellata. Next base: position 457,010,526 of record NC_064627.1, read on the forward strand.
GGTGCAAGTCTTATTTCATTCGACGCCACATTGGGCGACTTGATAAGGATGAAATGATGATGAGAACAACATAGCTCCCACTCCACGAGCGGAGAAAATCTCCAAACCGGCCGGGAATCGAACCTGGGCCCACTTGCAGGGGAAGGGAGCACGTTATCACTCAGCTAAGCAGGCGGACGCCAGCCGATAACGACGCGGGATGAAGAGGGTGCGGTTCAGGGCGGAGGCCGTTACGAGCACCTCATTGTTACCATCATTCCGTGCCGATTTGCGGCTGCGTGTCGTTGGTCACTTAAGTTCTTGTGCTTATTACGATGTTCTGTCCTGGGGAGCATCTTAATTTTCTGTGCCTCATCAAATTTTCCCTTGCCTGCCTTCCCCTCTCAGAATCAAGCCTCAAAATTGTGTGAATAGGGAAGTTTGAAGACTGGTAGCCACACCGTGGTGGGGCATTTACTCTCTTAAATATTTTTGGAAGAATTGTAGAATATTGTGATCTATTTATTTTAAGACGCTTTCTAAATTTTTGAAAGGGAATAATTCTAAGATTTCTGGAGCTCTGTATTGATCCTGACCTTATCGTAATATCGAAAAATTTTAAGGCAATTACTAAGCCTTCTGGCGCTTGATGATTATTGATTTTGATCTTGTTGCAAAACGTTTTAAGAGAGAATTTTAAAGTAAATTTCTCAGCCTTCTGGCACTCTGTGAGTGTTGATTTTTGTTAACAGTCTTTCGCTTCATTCTATTGTAAAGGAAAATTTTAAATATCTTCACGAAAAATATCTATCTGTTGTCAACCACAAGCGGTGGTGAACCTGGGGCTTAGGCCTTCCATGAAATCTTGAAGCCACCAATGAAAGTACATCACTAACATGTTATGAAATTACTGATCAAGTACAGACAGCATAAACATAGGCCCCATACAGCTTGTCTCTAGAAAGAATATTGTATTTACACTAAAGCATTATCACGCAATACATATGTCCAAGGCTTAACCATTTAAATTGATTTTTAGGATTCTGTACCTCAGTTAGTAAAAAGGAGGTCTTAGTAGCATCACTTCATTATCCTTATGACTGCCCTTCGTGTGTTAAGGCCCTCTTTTCTCAGGAACAGATTGAGATATCAAGTGTAAATTTACGTCCTCCTTGGGGAAGTAAAAACAGCAGCCAAAAGAGATGGCCATTTATATTACATATTCTGATACTCGTAAATTCACACATTAAGACCTGTCGACGAACTGTCCACATACATAACGTTTTGTACAGAACCCCCACAGCCCAGGTCCTATTAACCCTTGCCTGGTGTTTTACACACAACTTTTAATTGATAACTCATGCCAGAATTAGTTCGTCTCCTAAGTTTCAGCAAATTAGTTTCATTTGGCAAATCGGATAAGAATTGGAGAAGATGAAGAAATCTAATAGGAAGTGTAGCTGTAGCATGACTTTTAGTAGTGGCAAGGACTGGGAGGGGTTTAGACTAGGGCGTTGAGGTGGTTAAAAGCAAAGTGAGTTTGGCTGTGGGCATAGGTGGATTGGTCGGTTGGGTGGAATACTGAGCAGGCTGCAGGGATGAACATTTGGAGGGCGTTCAGTCTTTGAAAGGGTTGAATATATTGTGAAGTAATAGTTACTTATACGATTACGTGATCAGCAGTGGGAGCTACACACACGGAATTATTGGGATGTATGGAACTACCAGAGGGACGAAAGTGTACAGTTAATATTGGTTTTGTGGTTGGGGTAATGGCGTTACAGTTGGAGGAATAAATAGAATGGGATAGGTCACAGATGTTGGGAGAGGAGGAGGGAATGGGACACTTGTGGGGTATAGGTTGTGCTAGTTTTCACAGCCCTATAATGCTGTAGTCTGAGCTCTGGTGACATACAGAGCAGCACTCCACAAGCTCATGCAAGTGAATTAAAGGAAACAATACTATCATAGACAGGAAATGTCTTTCTGAACGATAATTAGTAGTGTTGGCCTAATCAAATATGGCAATATGGATACCACCGAAACATACAGACATATGAATGAGAGGAGGGATCATCTAATCTATAAAAGAAACAAGTGATCATTTTAACCATCAGATGTATTATCGTAAAATAAAACAAATGTGTTATCCACTAAGATAAACAACAGAACATTAAATACTTGGACATGCGATGCCGCTGGCGTAACCTTGGCACAGATGGGTGGGCGTAACAGATGTAAAGTTATGTTGATAATATACGAATGTGAGCATTGACTGTATGTACAGTTAGTAAATTACACGAAGAACCCGAAATAATAGGATAGAACACCAGTGATATCGCCAAAGTAAATACTGAAAGCAAATTATCTGGCTGCGAGGTATTAAAACAGAATAACTGGCTCCTTAATGGAGTGAATTAATACTGGATCACGACATAACTTCTACACTCCTATATCTGAAGGTCGCTGTTCCTTTAAAGAATACAAATATTAACAAGAAAAATTCCATATCATGAAATTTACTATCGTTTAGATGGGTAGATCACATAACTAATGAGGAGGTAATGAATAGGATTGGGGAGAAGAGGAGTTTGTGGCACAACTTGACGAGAAGAAGGGACCAGTTGGTAGGACATGTTCTGAGGCATCAAGGGATCACAAATTTAGCATTGGAGGGCAGCGTGGAGGGTAAAAATCGTAGAGGGACACCAAGAGATGAATACACTAAGCAGATGCAAAAGGATGTAGGTTGCAGTAGGTACTGGGAGATGAAGAAACTTGCACAGGATAGGGTAGCATGGAGAGCTGCATCAAACCAGTCTCAGGACTGAAGACCACAACGACAACATTTTTAAGTTTCTTCATTCCTTTACATCTCACTTTAATACTTTCATCTTCACAATATTGAAAATCCCAGCGAGTAATTAACTGCAGTTATGGCGTATCTTATCGTTGTTTTGCCGTAATGCAGGAGGCAGTGGCAGTAACGATTGGATACCCAGAGTTCAGCCCCCTTTCTGTCCTCATAAATGAGTGGGAATATTGTTCTTGTGACCTCAAGGCACGTCGTCAGTCGTCTAGAAACAAGTCTTTACTTCAACATCTCCTAGTAGCAAGTGTTCTTTTACATTGCCTAACATAAAGTCGTTACTCTGAAAAAGCCTAAGGAAAACAGCGCTCATCCGTTGCCTAGGGTGAAGTGTTCTCTTTCTGGACACTATACTTTGGTTGCTTTTCGCCAGAATAGGATCTCATTGGTTAATAGTAGCAGATGCTGCAAGTAACGTCCAGTAAAAGTCAAGTAAAGATGTTAAACAATCTCGTACTCTCATAGGAATTTGCTGTTTCCAAGAAGTAGTGCTCTGAGGTGGAGAAGAAAGCAGATAATCTCTACCACTACATGGCACAATTTTGAAACAAGCGTATGAGATGGCTTACACAAAGGCACAGCTAAGAACCTACACACTCTGCGGAAAATAAGTTAGAAGCAACCAGAGCGTTGGATTCAGAAAACTTAAGCCGAGCATTATTTTGTGGCATTTCTCCTGAGGTAACGAAGATGCGAAAACCTCTCGGAAGTGGCACCTGACTAGAGATCTCTTATCTCGCAGAAAGATTTCTAGGAAAAATACTGTGTTTTTTTCAACAGAAAGTTGTCATCCCACGTCACACCTGGTGAGCATAAGTTGAGAGAGCTGAAAGCCTGTCTGTTACCTCAGTCTGCGATTTTACCTCAGATTCTGAGCATCTTTGTAGTAATCTTACTTTATGCATGTGGGATCTTGTGAACAATGCAGCTGTTAATGTAGATGCTGACTGACACAACCAGCCATAAATGTGTAGCTGGTTGCGTCATTCACCTACTATTTTTATGGTACCCAATACCTCTTAAAAGGATTTTTATCTTTTGCCAACCAATTCGCAAGCAATTAACTGTGCAGCTCTTTCACCACACTAAAACGAGAAGTGAAGAAGAAGCAATAAAATGAATACTGACTGGTGGTACTAAATCTTGATTGCAGCTATTGCGCAGCGTCAGTGATCAACTACTTCATCAAAGGAAATGAGCATAATATACTGTGAAATATTTTGGATAACACTTTCAGAGCACTCGTCACCAAACATACTGTTTCAGAAAGCATGGTTCTTTGCAATGGGAGCAAGTGGGTAGATCAGGAGGATGTTTCTCTAGGTTCTGGCTCACTTTCCCCAATTCGTCAAGAAAGCACGCTTTTCTCTCTCTTTACCCAGAACTTCATTCTTATATTCCCCTATCATTAATAAAATCCAGTTTAATAAAAATGGAAAGGAATTCTCTTGTTATTAAAATAAATTTTACATCCAGCTCACTAAGTCTTTTGTACAAATTAAAATTATTGATGTAGTTGAGCTTGAGTAGAGCCTCTATTTATGCAGAATAAATATTTAGTAAGGTTTGATTTTCTATTCTATGTAAATGACAACTCAGGGAACAGCAACAAAGGACCTTTAAGGATCTATGCTGCTGAAAAGATAGTAGAAATGCTATATAATACGTTTGAATTAAAGTCTTTATTTTTAAAACAAGACTATGAATGTGAAGACTATACTGCTGATGACAATAATGAATAATGTCCATATGGTAATGTACCTACTTTATTTTGCAAAACATATCTCTTATCATGTGGGCTTAGTGCCTTTCTATTTACCTCAGTTGACTAAATTTCATGTTTAATGCTTCGTGTTAAATTAATTGTCTCTACTGCTCTCCATTGCTGAACAAGTAATCTTTACACTCTTCTAAATTTACTTTCCTTTTAACAACATATTTCATCACTTCTTTGAATTGTTTTCTCCTCCTCATCACCAACTTATTAAGCACACAGTTTTCCTCTCAAACCACAAAATTCTTCCATTACTTTTCCATTACATTCATCTTTCATTTTCCCTAAAACTTTCTTGTTTATTTGTGTAATATTTAATACAAAAAATTTAATTAAGGAATTTAAAGAAAAGGCTCATCCATATTTCATATTTTTTATATATTCTTGAATACATTTTTTATATTTGCTTCCACGTTTGTCTTCACATTATGGATTTGTATCAAAACAATTTAAATCTTTAATTTCTCGACGATCAACACATTTTTTGTTTGTTATCATTGTGTCTGTTGCTCATCATTTTTCATTGACAACAATATTTTCGAATATTTTCACTCAAAATACTTTGTAATTGATATTTGAGGAGCAAAATAACTGATGATGGTCTAAGTAGAGAGGATATAAAATGTAGACTGGCAATGGCAAGGAAAGTGTTTCTGAAGAAGAGAAATTCGTTAACATAGAGTATAGATTTAAATGTCAGGAAGTCGTTACTGAGAGTATATGTATGGAAGTGAAATATGGACGATAAATAGTTCGGACAAGAAGAGAATAGAAGCTTTCGAAATGTGGTGCTACAGAAGAATGCTGAAGATTAGATGGGTAGATCACATAACTAATGAGGAGGTATCGAATAGAATTGGGGAGAAGAGGAGTTTGTGGCACAACTTGACTAGAAGAAGGGATCGGTTGGTAGGACATGTTTTGCGGCATCAAGGGATCACCAATTTAGTATTGGAGGGCAGCTTGGAGGGTAAAAATAGTAGAGGGAGACCAAGAGATGAGTACACTAAGCAGATTCAGAAGGATGTAGGTTGCAGTACGTACTGGGAGATGAAGAACCTTTCACAGGATAGAGTAGCATGGAGAGCTGCATCAAACTAGTCTCAGGACTGAAGACCACAACATCATCATCATCATCAACAATATATATACAGTGTAACATAACTTCTCCACATCCATTAATACAACTTTTAATCGATGGGTGAAAACGACAAAAACAACATACAGCATCTTTCTACACTCCTGGAAATGGAAAAAAGAACACATTGACACCGGTGTGTCAGACCCACCATACTTGCTCCGGACACTGCGAGAGGGCTGTACAAGCAATGATCACACGCACGGCACAGCGGACACACCAGGAACCGCGGTGTTGGCCGTCGAACGGCGCTAGCTGCGCAGCATTTGTGCACCGCCGCCGTCAGTGTCAGCCAGTTTGCCGTGGCATACGGAGCTCCATCGCAGTCTTTAACACTGGTAGCATGCCGCGACAGCGTGGACGTGAACCGTATGTGCAGTTGACGGACTTTGAGCGAGGGCGTATAGTGGGCATGCGGGAGGCGGGGTGGACGTACCGCCGAATTGCTAAACACGTGGGGCGTGAGGTCTCCACAGTACATCGATGTTGTCGCCAGTGGTCGGCGGAAGGTGCACGTGCCCGTCGACCTGGGACCGGACCGCAGCGACGCACGGATGCACGCCAAGACCGTAGGATCCTACGCAGTGCCGTAGGGGACCGCACCGCCACTTCCCAGCAAATTAGGGACACTGTTGCTCCTGGGGTATCGGCGAGGACCATTCGCAACCGTCTCCATGAAGCTGGGCTACGGTCCCGCACACCGTTAGGCCGTCTTCCGCTCACGCCCCAACATCGTACAGCCCGCCTCCAGTGGTGTCGCGACAGGCGTGAATGGAGGGACGAATGGAGACGTGTCGTCTTCAGCGATGAGAGTCGCTTCTGCCTTGGTGCCAATGATGGTCGTATGCGTGTTTGGCGCCGTGCAGGTGAGCGCCACAATCAGGACTGCATACGACCGAGGCACACAGGGCCAACACCCGGCATCATGGTGTGGGGAGCGATCTCCTACACTGGCCGTACACCACTGGTGATCGTCGAGGGGACACTGAATAGTGCACGGTACATCCAAACCGTCATCGAACCCATCGTTCTACCATTCCTAGACCGGCAAGGGAACTTGCTGTTCCAACAGGACAATGCACGTCCGCATGTATCCCGTGCCACCCAACGTGCTCTAGAAGGTGTAAGTCAACTACCCTGGCCAGCAAGATCTCCGGATCTGTCCCCCATTGAGCATGTTTGGGACTGGATGAAGCGTCGTCTCACGCGGTCTGCACGTCCAGCACGAACGCTGGTCCAACTGAGGCGCCAGGTGGAAATGGCATGGCAAGCCGTTCCACAGGACTACATCCAGCATCTCTACGATCGTCTCCATGGGAGAATAGCAGCCTGCATTGCTGCGAAAGGTGGATATACACTGTACTAGTGCCGACATTGTGCATGCTCTGTTGCCTGTGTCTATGTGCCTTGGTTCTGTCAGTGTGATCATGTGATGTATCTGACCCCAGGAATGTGTCAATAAAGTTTCCCCTTCCTGGGACAATGAATTCACGGTGTTCTTATTTCAATTTCCAGGAGTGTATAATGAGCTAATTGTAATCCGACATTGACAAAATAACAAGCATGCATGATGTAGTGATACGAGAGACGTACTTGTGGGCTATGTTTACTCAGTGTGGATCAGTGGTGCTGCGACTTGCTGAATCCTGCCCACCTAATCACGCCTGCTCTCGATCTGGCTTTATGCTCCGACTGGCGTTCAGTTTACAATCTTTGAATTAAAAGAAAGCCCAAAGAAGAGGTTTGTTGACCCACATATAAGTACCCAACGCATCTCATAAAGGTAAACGATATTGTCAGGGTCCGGTGTCCTCCACTTATGCTCGTGTACGTGAGTAACCATTTTAAAGCAAAGGTAAATGTGCCACACCTCAGAAGTCACGTAGTCTGCACTGCAACCGCTAGTTTCAAGTGATCTTCGTCTCACATCATTTTGACTAACTAGCGACTCGCACTGGAATAGCGAGTAAAATAGACTGCTTTAAAACTGAAAAGTCAGGATAGTCCTAATATTTCTTGACACCTCAAAACGTACCGTTTCTGTGTACGAGGCACTGTATCCTAAAGCAGAGAATGCATCAACAAGTTTCTGAGAGCCATACGTCTTATACAGGAATGTGGCCAGGCCGACTTGCAATGATGACGAGAAAAAGTAAAGTCTGACAGCTGCCCCCATGCCGTGTGCTAAGGCCATACTTCGGTCCCCAGTTTGTTCATATTTCCTCACTTATTCTTCATTACTATTTGATTAAGGAAATTATGGACAGTACCAGAGATGAACATCTCGTTCTCTGTTGAAACTGTTCTGGAGGGGAATTTTTCGTTGTGCTGTAAACCTGATATCGAGTACCTTCAATAAGTATGTCAACTTCTGTTTTAGCCACACGTCAACGCTCTTCCTGTGGATACTGATACCAGCTATCTGTAAAAAATTTGTACCTAGTGGTTTTGAAACATGCAGCAGCTGATTTGTCCACAGATGAGGCAGTCACTACGTCACTGCCATACTTCTCCTACAGCTGATCTTCCACAGTCTTGACATCAGGACGATAGTTTCTGTGAAACTATTCTATTTAACGCTGAAGGGAAACCTGTCTCTCATCATTTTTACTGAGGTAGTTAATAATTTGCTACATAGCGCCATTGGTTTGTGTGCCGTATAGACTGCGTTGTTCGTTTTTTAACTTGCTTTGGACTGCTTTGTACGACGCTCACGCATTTGGTGTAGTACTGCTCATCTTCTGCAACCAAGTCAGGAACTGGTCCAATGCGACATACACTCCTGGAAATGGAAAAAAGAACACATTGACACCGGTGTGTCAGACCCACCATACTTGCTCCGGACACTGCGAGAGGGCTGTACAAGCAATGATCACACGCACGGCACAGCGGACACACCAGGAACCGCGGTGTTGGCCGTCGAATGGCGCTAGCTGCGCAGCATTTGTGCACCGCCGCCGTCAGTGTCAGCCAGTTTGCCGTGGCATACGGAGCTCCATCGCAGTCTTTAACACTGGTAGCATGCCGCGACAGCGTGGACGTGAACCGTATGTGCAGTTGACGGACTTTGAGCGAGGGCGTATAGTGGGCATGCGCGAGGCCGGGTGGACGTACCGCCGAATTGCTCAACACGTGGGGCGTGAGGTCTCCACAGTACATCGATGTTGTCGCCAGTGGTCGGCGGAAGGTGCACGTGCCCGTCGACCTGGGACCGGACAGCAGCGACGCACGGATGCACGCCAAGACCGTAGGATCCTACGCAGTGCCGTAGGGGACCGCACCGCCACTTCCCAGCAAATTAGGGACACTGTTGCTCCTGGGGTATCGGCGAGGACCATTCGCAACCGTCTCCATGAAGCTGGGCTACGGTCCCGCACACCGTTAGGCCGTCTTCCGCTCACGCCCCAACATCGTGCAGCCTGCCTCCAGTGGTGTCGCGACAGGCGTGAATGGAGGGACGAATGGAGACGTGTCGTCTTCAGCGATGAGAGTCGCTTCTGCCTTGGTGCCAATGATGGTCGTATGCGTGTTTGGCGCCGTGCAGGTGAGCGCCACAATCAGGACTGCATACGACCGAGGCACACAGGGCCAACACCCGGCATCATGGTGTGGGGAGCGATCTCCTACACTGGCCGTACACCACTGGTGATCCTCGAGGGGACACTGAATAGTGCACGGTACATCCAAACCGTCATCGAACCCATCGTTCTACCATTCCTAGACCGGCAAGGGAACTTGCTGTTCCAACAGGACAATGCACGTCCGCATGTATCCCGTGCCACCCAACGTGCTCTAGAAGGTGTAAGTCAACTACCCTGGCCAGCAAGATCTCCGGATCTGTCCCCCATTGAGCATGTTTGGGACTGGATGAAGCGTCGTCTCACGCGGTCTGCACGTCCAGCACGAACGCTGGTCCAACTGAGGCGCCAGGTGGAAATGGCATGGCAAGCCGTTCCACAGGACTACATCCAGCATCTCTACGATCGTCTCCATGGGAGAATAGCAGCCTGCATTGCTGCGAAAGGTGGATATACACTGTACTAGTGCCGACATTGTGCATGCTCTGTTGCCTGTGTCTATGTGCCTGTGGTTCTTTCAGTGTGATCATGTGATGTATCTGACCCCAGGAATGTGTCAATAAAGTTTCCCCTTCCTGGGCCAATGAATTCACGGTGTTCTTATTTCAATTTCCAGGAGTGTATTATTGAGCGTTCCAGTTTATTGTTTTCTCCCTTCAGAAACGTTCAAAACAGTCTCTCGCAGCCGCAGCTTATGCACACAATTCGCTAGATTCCGTAGATTGGCTGAGAACTCGTTTTGTTGAGTCAGAAGTTCTGTTGTTACTGCCGACCTGCACAAATCATTGGTTGGTTCTGAAATCCAGCTTCGGTTGGGCAGATCTATTTTCTTTTCGGCTGGAACCAACCGCAACCCTCAGCCTCTGTAGCAATTAATTTTACGTTAGTGTAGTTTCTTCACATGGTTCACGAACCTTAACCACAATTTTGACCTTCAAAAGGGCAGTTATCCCATCAGTCCTCTTCTGAGTTGTTACAAGAACATTCTTCAAGCCCACTACGGGTTTAAGAGACGACACTTGTCTCCTAAAATCCAGTGCACCATCACAAAGAGTTCACAGCTCACTTAAATTCATTATGTACGACTATTTTATACGCTTAAACCGAATTTACCGACCACATATACGAGGGTGAGTCAAATGAAAACCTTAAATTTTTAAAAAATATTATTTATTGTGCCGAAGTGGTACAAAGCTATATCAATATTCAACATAATTTCCCCCACGCTCAATGCAAGTCCTCCAGCACTTCCAAAGTGCATAAATTCCTTTAGAAAAACATTCTTTTGATTGTGCGCGAAACCACTCATGCACCGTGTGGCGTACCTCTTCATCAGAACGGAACTTCTTTCCTCACATTGCGTCTCTGAGTGGTCCAAACATATGGAAATCACTTGGTGAGAATGGTCGATGAGGAAGACACTCAAAATGCAGCTCTGTGATTGTTGCAACTGTTGTATGGGCAGTGTGGGGCCTTGCATAGTCATGTTGCAAAAGGACACCTGCTGAAAGCAATCCGCGTCGCTTTGATTTGATTGCAGCCGGCAGATGATTTTTAGGATATCTGTGTACGATGCACTGGTGACAGTGGTCCCTCTAGGCATGTAATGCTCCAAAATGACTCCTTTCTCTTCCCGAAAGAGAGTCAGCATAACCTTCCCTGCTCATGGTTCTGTTCGAAACTTCTTTGGTTTTGGTGATGAGGAATGGCGCCATTCCTTGTTCGCTCTCTTCGTTTCCGGTTGGTGGAAGTGAACCCAGGTTTCGTCCCCAGTAATGATTCTTGCAAGGAAGCTATCACCTTCTCGTTCAAAGTGCCGAAGAAGTTCCTCACAAGCATCAACACGTCGTTCTCTCATTTCAGGAGTCAGCTGCCGTGGCACACATCTTGCAGATACTTTTTGAAACTGGAGCACATCATGCACAATGTGGTGTGCTGATCCATGACTAATCTGTAAACATACTGCAATGCCATTCAGTGTCACTCGGCGGTTTTCCTTCACTATGGCTTCAACTGCTGCAATGTTCTGTGGAGTCACAACTCGTTGTGCCTGACCTGGACGAGGAGCATTTTCCATTGACGTCACACCATTTGTGAACTTCCTACTCCATTCATAGACTTGCTGCTGTGACAAACATGCATCATCGTACTGAACCTTCATTCGTGGATGAATTTCAATAGGTTTCACACATTCACCACGCAAAAACCGAATAACAGAACGCTGCTCTTCCCTGGAGCAAGTCGCAAGTGGGGCGGCCATCTTTATACTGATACTGCGACGGTATGTGTGTATCTGCACTATGCTGCCACCTACAGGCCATTCTGCACGCTGTTTGTAGCACGCTTATCAACTTACAGGATAACGGCGCGAAATTTCGATTTGTTATTACAAATATAAGGTTTTCATTTGACTCACCCTCGTATGTTCTTAGCAACCATCGAAGGTCGAATTCGTAAACAACTGCGTGTGCAGGAGACCAACACAAAGGGCTACCCTTTACGTTGTCAGGACGGGGACGTCATTGGCACCTTACATCTTAACACTCCACCATGGCAATTATCGATTTCCATCCTCTCCAATAACATCATCATACCACTAGAGGATGAAATTCGGCGATGGCTGTGCAGTGAAGTACGGAAAGGGTGCATTGGGCGGGTCCTGAGATGGCCGGTCTCCTCAGCTTTTAAATCTCGTTAAGTGCAACACGCACTGCACCCCTTATGGTTAGTCTGACGAAAAACATCTCTGATACCTATTTTGCAGGAAATTTTATCTTTTTTATTTTCATATAGAGTCAACTTTGATGAAACTACGTCCTGTCCGATTTATAAGCGATAAATCCAAACAGTTTCATATTTTGAGGGATTTTCCATTTTTTACCCACTTCCGGTCAAAAATTTTGCTGGTACTTTGATTATCCGCATTCAGCTCCCTCGAAAACATGCAGACAGTTTGTCAAAAAACGTGTAGAAAACATTCCGCTATCTGGCCTCTTTGAGTACCTGACTGGACTACATCTCGCCTCAATCAGGCAACAGGCCGAAGGCGTCGCAGTGGCCTTAGGACGGAGGCAGTCGGTCGTGAGACAGCAACAACACAGAGCCTTCTCCAGAGCTGGTGTGACGAGAAGCCGAGACTGAGACTTCACTAAACAGTCAGCGTGGGTTGTGGCAGTTGTATGTGGACACAAACAACCCAGGAGGGTGAGTAGCTGTCTTTTTCCGGGCTACAGGAAAGCGTTTCATGAGGAGATTCAGGAATGAGCTAACAAAGGTGTCATCAATAGCGTATTTTAATGACCGACAGTGATATTTTGGCTGATTAAGTGATGTAAGTTAGTGGACTGCGAAGAGTACAGGCTGTGCATTGATTGTGAGTAATTGTCAGTAATACTCTGCAGAGGAGAGTGTTTGCAGTGCGTGTTGTCTGGCTTATTACGTCTGTAGGCACACTGGGTGAGTAGCTGTTTTCTCAAAGCGAGAGCCATATTGGTCTTATTAATATTACATTGTGTCCATTGTAGTGGTTTTATAATAGCATCGCTTCTTGAGCAGTAGGTGACGGGACTTAATGGTACCTCTACGTTAGTAGAGTGTAAATGTAATAAAGCCCAACTAAGCCAGAGGACTGTTTTCTGATTTATTGCTTGTTCTATCGGTTACTTGTTGTTGTTGTTGTGGTCTTCAGTCCTGAGACTGGTTTGATGCAGCTCTCCATGCTACTCTATCCTGTGCAAGCTTCTTCATCTCCCAGTATCTACTGCAACCTACATCCTTCTGAATCTGCTTAATGAATTCATCTCTTGGTCTCCCCCTACGATTTTTACCCTCCAAGCTGCCCTCCAATACTAAATTGGTGATCCCTTGCCGCCTCAGAACATGTCCTACCAGCCGATCCCTTCTTCTTGTCAAGTTGTGCCACAAACTTCTCTTCTCCCCAATCCTATTCAATACTTCCTCATTAGTTATGTGATCTACCCATCTAATCTTCAGCATTCTTCTGTAGCACCACATTTCGAAAGCTTCTATTCTCTTCTTGTCCAAGCTATTTATCGTCCATGTTTCACTTCCATACATGGCTACACTCCATACAAATACTTTCAGAAATGACTTCCTGACACTTAAATCAATACTCGATGTTAACAAATTTCTCTTCTTCAGAAACGCTTTCCTTGCCATTGCCAGTCTACATTTTATATCCTCTCTACTTCGACCATCATCAGTTATTTTGCTCCCCAAATAGCAAAACTCCTTTACTACTTTAAGTGTCTCATTTCCTAATCTAATACCCTCAACATCACCCGACTTAATTCGACTACATTCCATTATCCTCGTTTTGCTTTTGTTGATGTTCATCTTATATCCTCCCTTCAAGACACCGTCCATTCCGTTCAACAGCTCTTCCAAGTCCTTTGCTGTCTCTGACAGAATGACAATGTCATCGGCGAACCTCAAAGTTTTTATTTCTTCTCCATGGATTTTACTTATGGAAGTTATTTTCATTGATCACTCTTGTATTTGTGGTCACGGGCTGTGTATTGTGAAGTGTGGTGATGTTGTTGTTGTTGACCCAATTTTATTATTATTGAGACGAAGTTTAATTTAAATTTCTTGTCACTGTGGTAAAATGTTGTTATTGTGTTGTTTTGAGTCTTCGCTTCAGAAACCATAACTGGACTCGTGACGGCTCAGCCCACAGAAACATGCCTTATAAACTTGGAGAGCGGGTGCAGGCTAGCGTCCCGAGTTGGTTGCGCTCTGTGTAACAGTTGTGGCTGCGCGAGCTGGCATTTGACAAGACGAGTGGGGGCGGTAGCGAGTGACGTGGAAGCCGTGCGTGGCCGCGCATAGCGGCAACAGCTCTGTAGTTCGTCCAATACATGTCAGCGTACTTTGAGCAGTCACCAAGCATGAGAAATTCTGACGCTCAGCAGACAACAAAACTCGCTCTGAAAGCACACTGCCGGTCTCCCCAGTGCTGGAAACCTTTGTCGAGAAAAAAGTTGTAAAAGGCGGCCATGACAGGCTACAGGACTCTGTTAAACACTTAAAATGATAAGCGTTAAGATTTTTGAACTACAGGCTGGAATGTGCATTCCTTGCTGAAAATTCGGAAAATTTAGCCATAAGATTAATTTATAACGTAGAAGCAGCGGCAGAATTATAGAATAACAATAGTTAGGAAAGTATAAATAGATTCATAATTAATTGTTTATATTTATTAACAATAATATCGACGAAAGTAACCTTTTTCATGTTAAAAGTGTAATTTAGGCGAAAACCAGTGTTTGTACTGAAAATCTAATTTCATCATTGATAACATGATAAATTATAGAAGTGACTCCATATATATTACTTCAGTATATCAACATATTTATATTTTTACATGATCAGGAAGCAAATATACTTGATTTCACTCGTGTGACCTGTGGGAGAATATAAATACTTGTCTGCCACCTTGGCTTGGTTAGGCTGGTTTGAGCAGTATTCGCGAGCAGTCTCTGTGTGAGTTGGATGGGAGGTGAGTCGGTCATTTGGTTAAAGTATTGAGATTTTTGTAAGTGCAAGTTGTGGACAAAGAAAATTTTCGCACTAGTCGCCAGTGAATCTATAAGATAACTCTGCATCGATTTTACGAAATGTCTGGTTGTACTCTTGTTACCTCTTGTTATGTTTCTATAAGTTTTTGCTAGTTATTCTTGCCACTTTTACTCATTTTTGTAGAAAAATGAGGAAGATTAGGGTTTAACGAACCGTCGACGACAAGGTCCTGAGAGGTAGAGCACAAACTCGGAGGGACGAAAAATGGGCAAGAAATTCGGTATTGTGCCTTGTAAGAGGTATGCGATGTATGCGCTGCCTGCAACAGGCAAGACTTAGGAGAGTCTCTGACCAGAGAGCAGTATGTAGTTAGTTGTTGCTAGTCGACAGTAGTCTACGTGAGTCGACAGTAGTCTGCGCGTGTCGGCGCATGTCGGCTGTCTGCTCTGGTCGGGACTCTGGAGGATGAGTATTATTGTAGAAGGTAAAGAAGCAGCGTTGTGCATATCTAGTAATGTATGTTAACTGTCATCCAATTTCTTTCAAACAATGCCCCAATAATAATTTTTATAATATAAAGTAATTTAAAAAAAAGGCATTCATTTCAATTTAAAGATTTTATTCAATGGATTATCTTTCTTTTCATGAATCACAAAGCATAGGCCAGTATTGCACGGAGCTGAGCCGAAAATGTTTTAGGTAAGAGCAGATATATTCGCAGTTTTCATTGAGGTAAGAATTTTTGCTTTTTTATTCAGAGTACAGGGCCGTGGAGCAGCGTTGCTGTCCTCGTAAAATTTACCAGGTTACTGAATTTTTTTTATTATTTCCGGGTTTAGGAATTGAATTTTGTGGTTACATTAAATGTGAATGCATTTCTGCACGGAGACTATAAATGGGAACCAATTTTGTTCAGAGGTTACAATATTATAAAATTCATTTAATTAATATTTCCGTGGGGAGGTTACACTTGGCGACATCCGGCCAGGGTCGTATTTCTTTGTGAATCTTCTGATAAGTAGTCATAGATCTGCTCTTATTTACTTATATGTAGTTTGCATCTGGCGCAAAGCATTTACTAATTTGTCACTCTTTCTTTCACAGATCATCGGCAATTTATTGCTCTTTGTTGTAATTGTTTGTTCCATTTTTTTTTTGCTTTGTATTTGTTTCATTTGTGCTTTATTTTGATTTGTGAAAAATGCCGCGAAAAACTGTTAACAGTACATCGCGATGTGCAATGAGTGAAATAGCCGACTCGAATAATTTGACCTATAATACTTGCGACACTAAGTGTAATGCTGACAATCCTCCATTTGCAGACAATCAGTGCCTACCGACCACTAGTAATGATTTTGATCCTAATGATGAACAAATAAATTCAATTGTGTCCTCTGTTAATTTAACGACAATTAATTGCTCGGGACGTTCTCTTACGATGAACACTGCCCAGCTTGACACACCCTGTTTGCAAAATATACGTAATGAACAGATAAATTTTTCTAACGAAAATGAATAGTGTACTCAAAGTACGACACATTTATTTGATTCCGATTTAGTGACCAACAGTGCACATTCGTTTGGCAAACCTTTTGAAGAATTACAGAATGACCAAATGGTTACAGAAAACGTGGCAATTGCAGGTATGCCATCAAACAGCACAGAGAATAGAGTAGATAATATTGGCTTGGATCAAATTATGGCAGTATTGCTACAACAGAGTGAAAATTCCAAACAGTCAAAGAAAGAACAAGACAACAATTTCAAACAACTTAATGAAAAACAAGACAACCTTAATGAAAATTTCAAACAACTTAGTGAACAGAATAAACAGCTTAGTGAACAGATTACAGCCGTTGCTGCGCAATGTCATGATACTAAGGAACAATTACGTGAGGAAATTAAGGCTTGTGCTGGGAAAAGTAGTGAAGAAATTAGATCTGTTGCTCAAGAATTAAATGATAGACATGCAGCTACAATTAAAATACTTAGAGACGAAATTAGTGCAGTCGGTAAACAATGCTCTGAAAACGCAACACAGTTACGCGACGAGTTTAAATTAATGTCAGCAGAACTTTCACGCACACTGGATGCAAAAGTAGACGCGAAATTTGACCAACAGAACAGTCAAATTGACGAACGTTTTAATCACCACTTACAAAATAGTGAAACGCGTTGCCGTAAATTCATACAGGAACAAAATAAAGTAAAACGACAAGTCATGGAAACAATTACTGCACAGAGACAGGAAGATAAGCGTAAATTGTTTACGAAGGCGAAAACGTACATAGACAACAATATTGCTACAGTATCAGACGAAATTAATACTATCAAGCAGTTGAATACCGAATTGCGTGATGAAATTTCCGTTCTTAAATCAAAAACAGATACACATACAGTAGACTTTCAGACAGTGACCGACAGACTTGAACAATTAGAATTAATACAGGATTCCGATGTCATCAAAGCAGACATTAAAAAATTGAACGAAACCACACGTAAAATACAAAAACAAATTAATGCTTGTGACACTAAAAACGATGATCAGGTAAAAATACTGACTGAAAAATATGATGAACTGGCCAGTCGTATTGATGTTATTGAAAGTAATAATGACAGCAAATCAGACGATACTTCACCGATTTCGTTTAATCAAACACCTGAGTTCCAAAATTTACAGTAGACGATCAGTGAGATAGATTCGTCCAATAATACATTACGTAGAAAATTGTCAACTTTACAGCAAGAAGTGACAGAGATGAAAAATGTGTCAGTCAATAACACGTCACAGCATACGGCACATTCCGAACATTTGTCACACGCACACAGCCAATATAATTTAGGTAATTTACAGAGAGTACGTGACTTCGACTCCGAACAGTCTCACACAAACAGATTGTTACACAATCCTGACCCTGTTCACACAATCAGAGACGATAACGTTGATTACAAGCAATTTTTATCTGTAAAAAAATCTAAGGTATTTAATAATGACGGAACACAGATTCACACTTTGGACTGGATACGACAATTTGCTTTTGCATTTTCATCAGCTTGGCGTGTAACGCAGAAACTAGAATTGGATTGGATACAACAACTTGCTTTTGAATTTTCACCGGCATTGCCTGTAACGCAGAAACTGAAATTTATTTGCAGCGCGTAATAGACCTCAGGGGATTCATTACGCTTTAATGAATATGTGCCGTAGCGTGCACAGGGCCCCGAGCCGTGGTAGTGCTGTTTCATCTTTAGTTTTCTGCACTGCTGCTTTCTCTTCTACCATCCTTTATATCTATCAAATCAGCTCTTCAACTATCGATCTATCTAGAATTAAAAACGAGTAAAGAAAACCTGATACAAGTTTTACCCGAAAGTGACAATTTTCATTAGGGACTCCATAACTACCAGCGTAATTTTGATAACAAACAAAATTGTCATCATTAGTATGTACAACATCTTCAGCAGTCGACAAAATTATTAGCAACCGCATTTTGGTAACAATCGAGGATTTTCTCACCGCAACAGCATCAAAACCAGCCGATTAGCATACCTAACCATCAATGCAGTCTGAAAGGTCAACCAAGCTTTAATGTTTCGCCGCGTACGCGTATAGCGTCGGCCCCAACAAATAGTAACGCTCAGCAACAAGGGAATCAGTACGTACAGAAAACACACTATTTCAATTCCTATCGCAATGCACCGTATAGAAATGACTATCATGACAGACGTCAAAGTAGTGAGCACAATTTTCAGCGTACGTTTAATAACAGTCGGTCTTACCAACAGCAAAATCATCCGCAACAACATATTATCATGAATGAACCAGACAGTAGGTATCATCCCGAGCGTAATACGTCAGGAAGAAATAACAGAACAGTACAAATAGTTGAAATGCCACAGCATCCTTCCGAAAATAATAGCACGTCAGATAGAATTTCACTAGATACAGTACAGGTTGCATCTTCCAGTAACGGAAGCAATACTTTTGACACAGAGAATCTTGTTCACGAAAATGTTATTACTTTTGACGACATCCGAGATACTCTTTTGCAGGAAAGACCAGTTATTCAAAAAACCATTTCACACCCTGTCATCGAAGTAAAAATTGGATCATCGAAATTTTCAGCAGTAATCGATTCTGGATCTCCTATGTCAGTTGTAAGTGAGGAAACTTTCAACGATTGTAACAGGGAGAATGCCTGTCCTACGTTGCCATTGGGCAGAAATAGGGTAGGAGGAGCAGTGTCTGGTAGAGGAGTGGATGTGGAATTGCGGACACATTTATCATTTTGTATTGCAGGTCATACATTTCAATCAAATTTTTGGATTGTTCCCTTATTGACGACAGACGTTATTTTAGGTAAGAATTTTCTGGTACAACACGACGCAATTATTGACTTTCAAAACTCCTATTTAATGTTAAAGGATGAAAATGTACAACTGGCTTTAGAATTTCAGCACTCTTTATCTGCAGAAGAACAAACAATTAATCGTACAGAGGTCATTTCTGCATCACGTAACACAGACTGTCATTCCACATTGTTCACAGATACGTACGTACACAACTATAATACTCCAGACGAAACCAACTATGACGTTATACAAATGATTCCTGATAAAGTTAAACAGAGCAGTGCAAATATAGACGACGAACGCATGCAACGACGCAAAATTCTTTTACAGCAAGCTCCAGTTTTCGACAACGTTCCTGATACTATGTCCGGTTTTATGTATGAGTTTCAAGTTAAACAGTACGACACACTTAAAGCCAAACATTATCCCATTCCGTATATTCACAGAGAACAAGTTAAGAAAGAATTGCAAGCTATGCTTGACCAAGGAATTATTGAACCGGCAGTTAGTCCGTACATAAACCCGCTCCATATTGTTAAGAATAAGGATGGTTCACTTCGCCTCGTACTTGATTCGCGTCACATCAACGACATTATTATTAATGAAACGGATCGCCCACAGACACTAGCAGAACTTCTACAGAAATTTCATGATACTGCTATTTATTCCACATTAGATTTGAAATCGGGATTTTGGCAAATTCAACTCCATCCGGACTGCAGAAAGTACACGGCTTTTCTTTGTTTTGGTGACTGTTATCAATTTTGTAAATTACCGTTTGGTTTAACTATTTCTTCAGCAGCATTTATTCGCGGTTTGAATACAATACTTCCGACAGAACTTAAAGACAGAATAACAACGTATGTAGACGACATTCTTATTGCAGAAGCTAACTGGTCTGAACACAGTCTCATTCTTGAACAACTGTTACGAACTTTTCGTGCACAAGGACTCACAGTTAATCTCAGTAAATCGCACTTTGGTAAAACTTCTATAAAATTTCTTGGACATGTAATTTCAGCAGAAGGCATTGCGCCTGACCCGGAAAAACTTCAAGCTTTACGTGACATTACTGTTCCTACGACGAAGAAACAACTACGCAGTTTTTTTGGGTTTAATTAACTTTTTTCGTAAATTTATTCATTACTCTGCTTTAGACATCCCTAGATTATGTCAATTGACAGGTAAAAACACTATTTGGTCCTGGGATAAGCAAGCACATTCTGAATTTATGAACCTGAAATATGCTTTGTTGAATGCAGCATTTTTATCACACACAGATCTTACTAGAAATTTTTCCATTGCCACCGACAGTTCTAACACCGCTTTAGGCATACACATTTTTCAGGAAATTGAAGATGATGGCACTACAGTAATTAAAAACATCGCCTTTGCGAGTCGCATTCTGTCACCTACTGAACGCAATTATTCTGTTACAGAACTTGAAACATTATGTGTTGTATGGGCATTTACGAGATTTCGGCATTTCCTTTATGGAAGACATACGACCGTTTACACAGACCATAGAGCGATACACTTTTTACTTTCCGCTAAATTTACACACGACAGATTAAGTAGATGGAAACTTTATTTACAAGAATTTAATTTTACAATTGTTCACATTCCCGGTACACAAAATATTGTAGCAGACGCACTATCCCGTTCTCTCAGCAACAATCAGCAAGACATCGCAACCAACTTCTGCAAAGCAAATTTCAGCGTTATGTACATTCTACAAGTTGCATTTGAAAATTTCATTTCGTCGTCATTACAAGACATAGCACAAGAGCAGAGTAAAGACAACGTATGGAAAGAGATTAAACACCTTTGGCAAGATAGGAATAATGTTACCATTAGAAACCATTACACTGTACGCAATGATATTCTGTTTCGCCGCTCTCACCCTGACAGAAACAATTGGTTATTATGTATTCCTGACGAGCTTGTTAATAAATTAACTTGGTATACTCATTTAAGTTACGCACATTACGGAGCCTGAAAATGTTTTCTTATACTGAGACAGAACTGTTATTTTACCAACATGGAGAAATGTATTCGACGAGTTTTAGCGTCATGTAAAATCTGCCAGAAAGCTAAGTCAGATACGACTTCACATATTCCTACATTACATCCCATTGTACCTGTTAAATTGGGACACATGGCCGCTGTAGACATTTTTGGTCCGATTTCCAGAACTAATAAAGGTTTTTGCTACATCTTTGTCGCTGTTGAACTCACTTCAAAATTTGTTACCTTGACTCCGTTACGCAAAGCTACTGCTAAAACTGTTTCGAAAGCATTTGTAAAACATTTTCTATTTTATGTAGGGCATGTATTGAAAGTAATTTCTGACAATGGATCACAGTTTCGATCTGCTATATGGACACGTATGTTACGAGCTAGAAACATTTCCCCGATCTATATATCCAGGTACCATGCTTCTTCGAA
Source organism: Schistocerca cancellata (assembly GCF_023864275.1). Classification (NCBI taxonomy): domain Eukaryota; kingdom Metazoa; phylum Arthropoda; class Insecta; order Orthoptera; family Acrididae; genus Schistocerca; species Schistocerca cancellata. The sequence continues at coordinate 457,032,206 of NC_064627.1, forward strand.
TCCTTGTGAACGATTAATGAAAGAAATTGGTAAACTGTGTAGAATATACTGCCATAAAAAACATATTGATTGGGACACACACATACTCTCATTCCAGGATGCAATTAATTCCATACCAAATGAATCTACTATGCTATCTCCGACTGTTATACTGAAAAATGTTGAACCACCTAACAAAATTAAAGAATTAGTAACCTTTCCTACATCTCGTCGACTACGACACCATGAAATAATTGACATTGCGCTGAACAACATCAAACGTGCCGCAGAGCGCCGGAGAAGACAGCAAAAACAGCTTTGTACACGCCGTGACTTTCACATTGGACAGAAGATATTAGTACGCACACATTATTTATCTAATAGAGGAAAAAGTAGATGTAGTAAATTTGAGCTTCTATATGCAGGTCCATATCGAATTCGCAGCATTCCTCACCCCAATGTAGTACACGTCGAAACTTTGAGAAACAGAGCAACGAAAGGGAATCACCATATCTCCAGCATCAAACCCTTTATTGAATGAACATACTTTATGATTTATCACACTGTAATCCCATTTCCTGATTTTTGTTTATGGTCACTTATGCAATTATATTTATGTGACTACTTACTGATGATTATCATATTTTTTCTTGGCAAGTGCCCGGCAAGGTAAGGTTAGCAGGTCGCTTTTCTTGTCGTTACACATCAGACCGTGCACATTTTCCCAGATAAACTTACATATTTTATAACCTATCTAGTGACATATTAATTTTATCAGTTTCTTTCTCCATTAAAGTCTTCAACTCTGGCCTCTATCAACTACACAACATACAAGCTGAACAAAGAGAGGCATTTATTGTTGTTACACATCAGACCGTGCACATTTTCCATTTTTCATGTATGTATGATTGTTTTACTGTTTTGTTTGTATACACTATGAAATATTTAAGATATAACAAACATTAGTTGACTTTGACATTTTGCCTTATGATATCTCAACATCGTGACTATTTTACATTTTTTTGCTGCTACATTGTGATATTCTGTGTACATTTTTGCACCTGAATACTGTCTATGTATTTTGACATATTACGTTTTGTGTCATGCTATGCTGTATGCTTAATTATATCACTAGAAACCAGCTTTTATTTAACGGGTATATGATTTAAATGCAAGACATTAATCATTGTTCATCATTTTCAGAAAGAAATAACATGTAAAAGAAATAAATTATGGGAATTTCACTTTCGGAATGAACGAAAGAAGATACAATAACTCGCCACGAAGAGTAAATGGATCAGAATAAACAAGCATTAACAAGAATATACTATACACCTCGTATAATAGCAGTCTTAACTAATTTTTTCTTTCAGAATACGAGGCGATTGATGCAGACTGTCAGACAGAACTACACATCTTAGTTTTAGTGATGAAATATGCTAGAAATAAGGAACTCTATACTATGAATAGTTATATAATGAATAATGAAGTGACTTTTTTGCAGATGATAATGAATGACGATGAATAGTGATGTAGAATATTCTAATATGGATAATGAAGTTTTTCTTTACAGGTGATGATAATAATGGAATTATAGTGGTATGGATAATGAAGTTTTTCTTTGCAGGTGATGATAGTAATGATAATGAAGTTTTTCTTTGCAGATGAAAATAATGATGAAGTTTATATAATTATTGTTAGTTAAGAAATGCTATGTAGTTATTTAGGTATTTGTTGCAGTTCGTTTTGACAGTATGTCTTATGTCGCATGGTATGATGACTGAAGGTTTTGGAAAGGACAGCTAGAGAACATATATATTTAATACAAATTTCACTACCTCTTAATTCGAAGTTCACTACTTTTAATTATAATATGCGTTTCTTCTTTCAGTTTAATAATCCATTTTCTATTTTTTGCGGGAGAAATTATTCGTGAAATTAATGTGCTGTAAGCAGTTGGTCATTAATCCTGTGTCATTCATGAATGTGATCACATATACTCTATTTGTTTCATAACCTTGCTACAGCTGACTCATGACGAATGACGTTACACATCTTCATTTGCAGCAATAAGTTAAATGCAAATTTTATTATGCCCCAGCAATTAATTATCGATCCCAACGCAATGCATTTCTAGCACAAAAAAAATGTATTACCAGTCCCAAATAATACTACCAGTTTAAAAGAGTTATGAGTAATACTGAATGATGTTTTCTAATAACAGACTTTGAGTAATAGTTCCAGAGTGTTACATTTTTAAATATGTCATATGTCACTTGAATGATGAGTTCTGAGTAATAGTGAATGATATTTCGTAATAACGCATGCATGCTCTACACTCATTAGTTCCTGTTTTGACTGATGACTTCTGATGATTTGTAACTGGCCAATGAGTGCCAATAATTATTTTAAATATGTCATATGTCAATTGAATGATGGAAAATGTTTTGTAATATTCAATACTTGCTGGCCAATGAATGCCACTGTTTCTTATATTTTAAATTTGTATTATGTCACATTTATGCTATATATATGAATACTAGTAGCTTGATGCTACACTCATTAGCTCCTGTTTTGAATGATGACTTCTGATGGTTTGTAACTGGTCAATGAGTGCCAATGTTCTCTGTAAATAGATAACTTATGAACATTATCCTGTAATACTTCATACATGGTACAGAAATGTTCAGTAACTGGGCGATGAGTGCCTCCAATTAATCAAACCAGTTGATAGACTAGTAATTATCAATGATGACTGGCATAAGACTTAATGTCCTTTACCTTCTGATCTAATTACCAGGAATTACTGCAATATCCGATTGTCCTGTCTATCCTCATGCTCATGGAGCGCTATATTTGGTTTTTGCACTAATTCTAAGTTGGTGTACCTTAGAAGAAGTGGTGTTGACACGACATGCTGTCCACCACATTGAGCGATGGAGATGTTATTATGGTCCCACTGTTTGGTGTACCTAATGTACTACCAAAATGATAACATGGAATATTACTACGACCTTTCAGTGTCTTGGCTACACTGATTAATACTTCTGGGAAAAGAACTTCAGATTGTCTCACTTGGTGTTGTGCTTCTGTAGAAAGATATGGATTTTCAGTGCAGCTACGTGCAACCTAATGTGCTACAACCATGATGAAATCCTTCCCTTTCCTATCCTAGTTCTTGTAAAATAGTAACAAAAAAACTACAGTGCATGTGCACTTTATGTCATTTGTTAATATGATTTGTACTCATTGCGTATTCTTTTTGTGATTTCCTGATATTCTGCACTACAGTGCGTGTGCACTTATTTCATTTGTTAATATGATTTGTATTCATTGCGTATACATTTTGTGATTTGCTGATATATTCTGAACTACAGTGCGTGTGCGCTTTATGTTATTTGTTAATATGATTTGTACTCATTGCCTATACATTTTGTGATTTCCTGATATGTTCTGTACTACAGTGTGTGTGTACTTTCCCCATTTGTTAATATGTTTTGTACTCATTGTGTATACATTTTGTCATTGCTTCATATGTTCTGTACTCAGTGCATGTGCACTATATTTTATTTCATGTTCTGCACTTATATATATGTATATATTCTGCGATTGTAAACTTAGTTAATTAAGAAAAATTTGTTTCTCATGGCAAGTCCAATTGACTCACCATCGCTGCCAAATTTTTGCCCCCCAGTGGAGGGTTATGTAAGAGGTATGCGATGTATGCGCTGCCTGCAACAGGCAAGACTTAGGAGAGTCTCTGACCAGAGAGCAGTATGTAGTTAGTTGTTGCTAGTCGACAGTAGTCTACGTGAGTCGACAGTAGTCTGCGCGTGTCGGCGCGTGTCGGCTGTCTGCTCTGGTCGGGACTCTGGAGGATGAGTATTATTGTAGAAGGTAAAGAAGCAGCGTTGTGCATATCTAGTAATGTATGTTAACTGTCATCCAATTTCTTTCAAAAAATGCCCCAATAATAATTTTTATAATATAAAGTAATTTTAAAAAAGGCATACATTTCAATTTAAAGATTTTATTCAATGGATTATCTTTGCTTTCATGAATCACAAAGCATAGGCCAGTATTGCACGGAGCTGAGCCGAAAATTTTTTAGGTAAGAGCAGATATATTCGCAGTTTTTATTGAGGTAAGACTTTTTGCTTCTTTATTCAGAGTACAGGGCCATGGCGCAGCGTTGCTGTCGTCATAAAATTTACCAGCTTACTGTTTTTTTTTATTATTTCCGGGTTTAGGAATTGAATTTTGTGGTTACATTAAATGTGAATGCATTTCTGCACAGAGACTATAAATGGGAACCAATTTTGTTCAGACGTTACAATATTATAAAATTCATTTAATTACTATTTCCGTGGGGAGGTTACAGCCTTTAAAAGGAACCGTTCGGGGATATACCTTAAACGATTGAGAGAAACGAAGAAAAGCCTAAATATCAGTAATCGGAGGGGCATTTAAACGGCTGTCCACCCTATTCAATTTTACTTTCTATTCGTGCATTCCCTATACATTTCACTTTTTAACTTTAACTCATACTGAAACATTTTTTCTTACGCTTCTTACTTTATCCGGCACATTACTTTGTCATTCATACTGTTTTTGTTTGGTCTCATCAGTAACGTTTAACAATGTTCCGAAACTCGCACGATTAGACAGTGAGATATCAACCACTGTTTTGAAATTTATCACTGGTTTTCTTCTTCACTACTAATGCTGATCTTTGAAAATTCCGGTCTTGTTACGTGGTCAGTCTCACTCAATATATTTTGTGACTCTGCCTGTCAATGAACTACTTCTGCGACTTTGTACGTCAGGTATCATATTCACGAATAATAGTCTGTTGTTAAATTCTCAGAACGCTGCGAAATGTTTATTGTATCTCTGTCTTTGCCAGAATATTCATTATTAACTTTCTTCTGCTCTGCGTGCTATTCTGCATTCACTTGCCTCCTATATCAGACTAACATCATTTTCATAAAGTGATCCGCTACACATATGCCGTGGACATACCTTTCCCTGCGACCCTCGGACATCGACTGGTTCCGAACATTTCCAGTAACTGAAGTCCTCTTCCACGATGATCACTGGCTGGGCGTTTGACTTAAGCAAAATGAGGTGCATAGTGGGTCAGCTCACCTCAAAATAGAACAGAAAAAAATGATGTGATTCCCCAGTTTAGTCCCGCGAAACCTTATGTACATTGAACTATTGCATACCTGCCCATTGCTGTGGTGTCACTTCAGTCTCAAGTTGATACGGTATGTGCCATGACAGTTTACGGTCAACACTGAATCGGACAACGACACATTTTCTCAGATACTGTTTGTATGGGCTGTTTAATATTTGATACCGATACTGCGTAGTTATCAGGATGAAATAATATGTGTAGCACTACAGAAGGTGCGTTTGTGGATTTATGACCGCTGTAATGACATATATCGACTTAAAATTAAAGTACAGCAGATATTGTCTGGAATTGTTGGCTACAAAATTTCCTCGGCGTGGTTCGATTTTTGTAAATGGATTTCCTAGTACATTAACAGCATAGTCAATGAATTCAAATGTATTTGCGTGCGCACATTTGTACGTTTTTAGTGGACGGTCATCTTTCTACTGCGCGGCAGTGCCACATGGTAAAAATTGGTCCCGCTTATTACAGTTATCTCATAAACTGTTAGCAGCATGAAAAATGTCATTAGAGTTTTCTGAAGAATTCTTGGCGAGCTATTCGGAACTGCAATCATAATTTTTTTCGAAAATTGGCAAATAGTTTTTTAATTAGATTAAAATTTTTTCGAGTAATACGAGCAGTATTCATTTTTCTCGAATGGTGCCGTACTATACAAATTTTATACAGAGAGATCTAGAAGTAAAACATATCAATCAAGTATTATGAAAAGATGTACGTATATTTTTCGAAAGTCGGGTATCAACATCACAGGACTCAACAATATTCAGCAATAATTCCTTACGCCGATATCAGTCCTCATGGTTTTCATATACTGATATGCTATAATCAGAGCTGCTCCGTTACCGATTGGCAGACTGTCTGAAGATGCACAGGAAGCTTGGAATAAAAAGTCCCAGCGTTATCAAGGCGATTTTACAAATCAGTATTCCCGTGAGCAAGCGATCCATGTCGTATTTATCGGCTTCTTTCATCTTCGGATATATCTATCTCAGGAGCCCAGAAGGAGATAGACAAATGACACCTGTGGTAAAATATCTGCTTTTCGAACCGTCTCCCAGTGTACAACCCGACAGCGATCGTTCTGAAAGTAATAATGACACAAGCGACAAATGTGACTATGATTTCGATTAAGAAGTGTGAAATATTGAATAAAACATTTCATTATGGCAATTTCAGCTTATTTGTTATCAACGATCTCACAGAACTTTACACTCGAAGTTTTACTCGAATACGCTAAATTTTTGATCCGTCAAATTGGATCTACAATTTTTAATTTTATAATTCAGACATCTGATTCCTAATTAGCAACCTAAATAATCTGAAAAAATTTATTTTGTAGGAATTCATATTCATGTCCAGATTTTGAAGCGAGTTGGCCCTCTATTCGGTGCCAAAATTCGGGGATTTAACTGATTCGTTTCGAATTAATACACATTTGCGAACTATCGCTGGTATATATTATGTTCACAGATGTAGGTTTCGTTTACGTTACGTCAAATTTCACTTACCTTCAAGTCTATATAGCACCACGCACAGGAAACTCGAGACTGCTGGGGTTAATAAGGTCCCGATATTCCACGAATAACCTGAATACACTGATAATCCGAAATTTACTCTTATCTTTTCTACACTCCTGGAAATTGAAATAAGAACACCGTGAATTCATTGTCCCAGGAAGGGGAAACTTTATTGACACATTCCTGGGGTCAGATACATCACATGATCACACTGACAGAACCACAGGCACATAGACACAGGCAACAGAGCATGCACAATGTCGGCACTAGTACAGTGTATATCCACCTTTCGCAGCAATGCAGGCTGCTATTCTCCTATGGAGACGATCGTAGAGATGCTGGATGTAGTCCTGTGGAACGGCTTGCCATGCCATTTCCACCTGGCGCCTCAGTTGGACCAGCGTTCGTGCTGGACGTGCAGACCGCGTGAGACGACGCTTCATCCAGTCCCAAACATGCTCAATGGGGGACAGATCCGGAGATCTTGCTGGCCAGGGTAGTTGACTTACACCTTCTAGAGCACGTTGGGTAGCACGGGATACATGCGGACGTGCATTGTCCTGTTGGAACAGCAAGTTCCCTTGCCGGTCTAGGAATGGTAGAACGATGGGTTCGATGACAGTTTGGATGTACCGTGCACTATTCAGTGTCCCCTCGACGATCACCAGTGGTGTACGGCCAGTGTAGGAGATCGCTCCCCACACCATGATGCCGGGTGTTGGCCCTGTGTGCCTCGGTCGTATGCAGTCCTGATTGTGGCGCTCACCTGCACGGCGCCAAACACGCATACGACCATCATTGGCACCAAGGCAGAAGCGACTCTCATCGCTGAAGACGACACGTCTCCATTCGTCCCTCCATTCACGCCTGTCGCGACACCACTGGAGGCGGGCTGCACGATGTTGGGGCGTGAGCGGAAGACGGCCTAACGGTGTGCGGGACCGTAGCCCAGCTTCATGGAGACGGTTGCGAATGGTCCTCGCCGATACCCCAGGAGCAACAGTGTCCCTAATTTGCTGGGAAGTGGCGGTGCGGTCCCCTACGGCACTGCGTAGGATCCTACGGTCTTGGCGTGCATCCGTGCGTCGCTGCGGTCCGGTCCCAGGTCGACAGGCACGTGCACCTTCCGCCGACCACTGGCGACAACATCGATGTACTGTGGAGACCTCACGCCCCACGTGTTGAGCAATTCGGCGGTACGTCCACCCGGCCTCCCGCATGCCCACTATACGCCCTCGCTCAAAGTCCGTCAGCTGCACATACGGCTCACGTCCACGCTGTCGCGGCATGCTACCAGTGTTAAAGACTGCGATGGAGCTCCGTATGCCACGGCAAACTGGCTGACACTGACGGCGGCGGTGCACAAATGCTGCACAGCTAGCGCCATTCGACGGCCAACACCGCGGTTCCTGGTGTGTCCGCTGTGCCGTGCGTGTGATCATTGCTTGTACAGCCCTCTCGCAGTGTCCGGAGCAAGTGTGGTGGGTCTGACACACCGGTGTCAATGTGTTCTTTTTTCCATTTCCAGGAGTGTATTTAGAAACACGCTGCATGTAGCATTTGAAACCTTACTGCAGTGCTGTTCCGTATTATTCATTAGAAAATGGCAATTTGGTAATAAAATTTCGCTTAAATTCCAATGTATTTTGTACTGCTGGTTTTCAGTTCACTTTCTTAGCTGCTCAAATTCCAATTCGTAGGCGTCGTTACTTAACAATCTCTAGCATGTTTTCGTCAGCTACGTTTTCACAAACAGGAATTTGTTTTCTACGCTAAAATATTAAGTCTAATTATAACAGAGAACATCAGGCCTCTTTTTATCTGCAAGTAGCCTAATTATACACGGATACTCCGCACCCGAGAAATCGAGATTTCGCTGTATTCTTATCTTGTGATGATTCAGTGACCTTTTTTTAAGATTACACGATATCTGAATCATATTAAGCTCGAATTTTCAACTCACTGCTACGTGATATTTCTAAAGAGAAATGACTCACCTAGTTCTTGACCATTCTGCGACCCACGATCTTTTTCGTCTGATCTCCCCTCCACTGCTTAAACCGATTGTAGTTCCAGTAGACGAGTTTCTGATAAAAGAAGTAATAAATTTCTTCTGCTTTTGGCATACCTCCGATAGTTAACAATATATTAATAATATAACTTTCCTCCTTTTTCTTCTTCTGCTTCGTTAGGATCCTTCAGGATCACTTGTGGCTTGTTCTACACGTCTTCTTTCTTCCCAATACCTCTTCATTCCCTCGCTTCTTCTGTTTCTTTCTTCTTCTGTTAAGACGACTTCGATTTTGGTGTCCGGGCACTTGTGTCCATCCACCAACCCTTTATACTTCTCCCTGTCCTGTACTACTGCCTGCAGATTCCTTTCTTTTATTCCTACAGCCTTCCAGTCATATCTGTCTTCCTTCACCCAGATGTTTCCCCTACGACATGTTGTACTCCATATCTTCTTAGCCAACCTCTCTTTGTCCATCCTCATGATGTGCCCTACAAATCGTAACCTCCCCTTCCGTATCTCGCTCACATGGGTTCAATATTTTCATACAGTTCATGTCGTGTTCTGTGTATCCAGATATCCTCATGTTTTTTTGTGCCTCACATGTCTCTCAAGATTTTCCGCTCCTCCTTCAGCCGGCCGCGGTGGCCGAGTGGTTCTAGGCGCTTCACTCAGGAACCGCGCGACTGCTACGGAGGCAGGTTCGAATCCTGCCTCGGACATGGATGTGTGTGATGCCCTTTGGTTAGTTAGGTTTAAGTAGTTCTAAGTTCTAGGGGACTGATGACCTCAGATGTTAAGTCCCATAGTGCTCAGAGCCATTTGAATCATTTGAAGCTCATCCTTCATCTGTATACAAGCTCTCTTGCCTAGTGTGATCGTTTCTGATGCATACAGAGCATAATTTCTTTCAGTTGCTGTGTAATGTCGGAATGTGGCATTCCGTGACAGATATTTCTTCCCATATGTTGTTTTCATCGCATACCGAAGCCTCTGCAAAAGCTGTGCCTATCTACTGCGCTACTGTTGCTCTGTATGCCACCAGTTATCGTCTTCCCCAAGTAACAAAAACTGTTGACCTTCTCAACCACTTGGCCATCTATCTTCCGGTCAGAATCAGTGTTCAACGTCTTGGTCTTCTTATATACAATCTTTTCTGCTGTTCCGGCTAGATTTTTAGTGCTGTCTTTGCCTCTTCTTCTGTCTCTTTTAAGAGTGTCATGTCATCTGCGAATGCCAGGCAGTCCACTGTTGCATTATGTTTGACCTTGTACTCTATTTGCACACCTTTGATGTTCCTGTTACTGTTTAGTTGTCTCCACTGTCTCACTACTTCGTCCGAAACAGGCTAAATAAAATTGGTGACAGTCCGTCCCCTTGCCGGACTCCTGTTTTTATTTCGAAGCTGTCTGACAGCGTACTGCGATGCCTGATGCCGGCAGTAGTGTCGCTTAACGTTCACTTTATTAATGCATGTGTTGTAGCATACAGTCCTCTAACACATGAGGCAGAGTACTTCCGTCAACTGAATAGAAGGCCTTTTGGAAGTCCGCAAATGTCACTATTGTCTTTTTTCCTTTCCTGTGTCTATTACCCTTTTTATTCCAAATATCTGTTCTGTACAGTTGCTCCCTTTTTTAAAGCCACACTGGTACTCTCCTTTTGTCGGCCCCAGTTGCTCTTCAGCTCTGTTCAGCAAGATTCTCGACAAAACCTGCTTAAGAGAGGTGCCCCTGTAGGTACCCAGTATTTCCCGCTCCTTGTGTAGTGGTATCATAATGGCTTCTCTCCAGTTCATGGGTATTTTCTTATTTCTTCAGATATCCTTTATTATATTGTACATACTTATTTCTATTTCAGACCCACCCCACTTGATCTCTTCAGCACAGATACCATCATTGCCTGATACCTTGTTGTTTTTGAGATTTTTAATTACCTCTGCTACTTCTGCTCTGCAGGGTGCATTGTCTAGAATATCCTGACTTTCGTCCCTAGAGTACATTTTACTGACGGTGCTTCTGCATTCAGCAAATCCCTAAAATACCTAGCCATTTCCTCGCACACGTCTTTTTTGCCAATTTTTAATGTGCCATCTTGTCCTATTACGAAGAATTCTTTTGCCTCGAAGCCTTTAATTCTGCTCTTCACTTCTCTGAAAAAGACTCATGAGTTGTGTTTCTTGAAGGATGTGTTTGCTTCTTCAAGTTTCTGTTTCCATCTACTTCCCTTATAACTTTTAATAATATAATTAATAACATTAACAAGAAGGATAACAAACAATTTTAATTGACTTTGTGTAAAAAAGTAACTTGTGTCCTTGTATCTGTAGATATCAATGATAATAGTACTCACAGTAGAGCTCCTTTTGAAGTAGGTATACTATTTTCAAGCATTTGCAGAGTGTTTCCGCATTAGCGAAATACTTCATCATTTGCTCAACTGCCCTGATAAGCCTAATACTTCATAGCATTCTTCCTAGCATACTCTCAACACACGGTCTTCTACTATAAAAGATTATTTAACTGTCGTAAGCATTACGGTGCAACATTCTGTAATCTCTTCGACGTTTTACCTTATCTCGCTGTTCTATTTAAGTACTCGGTCATATCAGGCAGCAGCATTCTGGGGGCTATAATGGCTGGAGAAATCAGTGAGTATGTTCTCTAGAATCTTTGACATTCCATTTGAGCGTTTCCCCTTTAAAATTAACATTTGGGTCGTGTGGTCAGAGATTACATCCGTACATAACCTTCAGTCAAATGATCACGATTAGCGAGATACAAGGAATACTCTGACCTGTGGAAATATGTCAACACTCGCTTCACTGATATTTAAAAGTAAGGAAAATTTCAGGACGTCTAGACTGGGCGTCAAACTCTGATATTGAGTAACACGATTCCCAACTTTTGGCTTTATTCTTAGTGATGCGGTTACACTGTTCAGTGTTATGTGTAGTAGGGTAATGGGGCTCTCACCCCAATTTTGATATCAAACTGATTTGTAAATTAATTAAATTTACAAATTCATTGCCCTCACCCTCATACCACGCCAACCACTCCCACCCCCACTCCCACCTCCAGCCGAAGAACGTCATGTGTTTTTCTGAGCCTGCACGTGGGCCCCTGCCCCTGATATCGTAAGCTCCTTGTAAACTTTCTCCAACTTCCATGACTTTCCATACTGTTAACCTGTCCAAAACAAAGAGTTTGACGAGACAATGGAAATCCAGTGTGTCTGTTTCAGTGAGAGATATAACACAGCTACTCCGAGAAGGTATATAAAAAAACCGCTGAAGATCGACTTGACACATAACTTACGTTATTGTGCAACTTGTTCAAATATAACGTCAACCAGTTTTCATGCAACGTCTCCTCTGCGAAGGACTTCTCTCTTTAATCTGTTTCATAAATATCCTTTTTACTCACCTAACCGTCAGAGTACTTAGACCAAATGAACGACAACCTAGGACCATGGTGAATCAGTACTCTAAACTCTCCCTAGAGGTCATACGAAAATAATACTGTATGTTACCAATAAATTTATTCCAGAATGTCATCACGACTCCATTGCGCGGGTCTGCAGGCAAACTGCAACAGCAAAACATCTACTTTTCTGTAATGCCCAACACTGATGATGTTAGTCAGTCGAATGATATATCTTCAATCTACCAACAATGTTACATTATGTTGAGCAACTTGATACAGCTTCACTGAAAATATTCAGTAGGCTCAATAACTGAAAAGACACCATTTAATTGACCGGTAGAAAGCTTTTGGTCTAAGTATCTATCATAGAATTTTGTGCTAATAACCTTAAAAGAACTATTCCTTTAAAGAAACACTGAAATAAATGCTAATATCAAGAGCGCAGCTGTCTTTGTGGTACCTGTGATTTACCCCACATTTGTGTGTGTATCGTCATCGTTACAAGTACAGGCTTAATTAGGTGTCTGATAACAGCACGGTAATGTACGGAGATTACTCTGTTAATGGGTGTGCCGGTTCAGATCGTAGAGAATTACCTGTGTCAACTGCCGTGTCAGCGCGTTATCTGCTTCAACAACCCGCCATCAAACCCCACAGGCCCGTCTGTGGCAAGCATCTGTTTACAGTTACCACTCCAGCACTCGACATCTGCGCGCTGTATCATGTAGCTGCGCGAATTAATACTACGTCGTATAGTCATATTCATTGGTTAATAAAACTGCAGCGAGAGAAAGAAATGATTCGCCGTCCTTAGTTATATGAATGCGAAGTCATGAGCGGCGAAATCTTTTTCTTTCTTTTTATTGCGATTTGGTCCCTACCATCCATTTTCCACTGCCACTATGTATCCGAAACTCACAGAAAGTTAGCTTGGTAATTTTATGTCCTGCGTGTTAAGTTTAGGGAAGAGTGCGGGTGGAGGGGGGGGGAGGGGGGGAAGAAGCAGGGAAAGTCAAACGTTCCGCTGAATTAATTCAAGCCAGATACTTCATCAGGTAAAGGTGGTAGCCGGCAGCCACTTTGGTCTGATTAATGAACTACCCTTGCATTCATGTTAAATGACTCAGAGAAACCGCGAAAACCTACATGAGGAAGACCCAGCAAAGCAGTTCATTGAGATCTGCCAAGACGAAAACTTTCTTGATCCAGAAAAAGGTGGATCGGTATAGAAAGATGACAACTTCAGAAACGAACCAAGTCTCTTCTGCCCAACCCTACTCCCTGTTCTGCGCTCATAGGCAGCACACCGCACCTGGTACACGCGGCTCTCGGGGACCACAGCGCAGGTACTAACTTGAGTATGGGCTTATAACTGTCCGAAGCCGGTTGTGTGAAAAAAAAGTAATTTGCAACTGAAGCGGTATTTTGAACCTCTGCTATAATGCTCAGTTGTGGATGTTCTTCCAACAGAATTGTTTGGCTTAATTAAACTTTAGAATGAAAAAGAATTTTCTTTGAAAACCATTGTTTTTAAAATGATGAAAGATAATTGATGTTTAGTTTGTGTGTGTGTATGTGTGTGTGTGTGTGTGTGTGTGTGTGTGTGTGTGTGTGTGTGTGTGTGTGTGTTGTGTGTGTGTGTGCTACATGAATGATGAAGCAATTCCGGGTGAATACCATGTGCTACTTACAACTCAGTCACAAAAGCTAGTTACCCACACTTGTTACAAAATGTGCTTTCTCTTCACTACTGTTGTTCCTGGTGGCATTTGCCTCACCCACATCATGCATCCTCATTAGGAATTCACCTAGTTAAAATGTGTGCACTATACTTACTGTTTGTAAATCACTTGACTACTGGACACCTTACTCCTGAAATGACAGACGCTGTATGACTTCAAGCTGTTAACGCATTGTATCTGACCACTATAATAACAGCAATGATGATAATAATTCTGTGTACAGCACTATAGTGTTGTGCTGCCATTTAATTCATATATCTGTTTCAAAGTAGGTAATGAATCAATTTATGGTCTATTGCAGGAACTATCTGCAATTTGCAAAAGTCATTTTCACGAGATATTTAGCATTTTTTATGTGGTGTCACCGCCAGACACCACACTTGCTAGGTGGTAGCTTTTAAATCGGCCGCGGTCCGCTAGTATACGACGGACCCGCGTGTCGCCACTGTCAGTAATTGCAGACCGAGCGCCACCACGCGGCAGGTCTAGAGAGACGTACTAGCACTCGCCCCAGTTGTACAGCCGACGTTGCTAGCCATGGTTCACTGAGAATTACGCTCTCATTTGCCGAGGCGATAGTTAACATAGCCTTCAGCTACAGTTGCTACGACCTAGCAAGGCGCCGTATTCAATTGCTATAATACTTCTGTATCATCAAGAGCAATGTTCTACAAATGTGGATTAAAGTTAAGTATTCCAGAAGCTACGTACTTTTCTTTATAGCATTCATTACGTATCCTGTTTCAGACCTCACGCCAGACTGCTTGAGTTTAACGCGTGCATTTCGGCCTTCTCTAGCTATACAACATGTTACGTATGTCTTACTTTTACTTTCATAGATGTACAGTTCAAAGTACAAAGTATGTGTCTAATCGGTGGCCTGTGTGCGGTGCCAGTGACTTCCACCGAATGGTGTCATGCGTTAATGCTACTAATTGAGGAAAATAAGTAATTACTGATAACTTACGTAGTCTGTAGTGTCTCTCAAAAAATTTTGAAAATAATAATTATGTTTTAAAAATAATTTAGTTTAGGACTGAAACACAATCAACACTTTTGGATTTTTACCCCATAGAAAATCTGATTTTACCCGTCAGGGGGTAAATACCTCCAGGTTTGGAACCACTGACTATCGCGACAGCCCTTGCGGGCCAGGCCCTGTCACAAAGACCTTTGTGTGGGTGGACACGTGGTCAGTGCGTTGCTTTGGTCTCAGGGTTGCCCCCAGCACTCCTTTTAGACTCCGTCGACCTCGGGAACGTATGGCCTGTGGGCCCATCCTAGTGCATTTAGATCCGGGTTTGAAGCCGTTTCTCTTGCGTTTAAATCAACCGGCTGGCCGGGGTGGCCGAGCGGTTCTAGGCGCTACACTCTGTACCGCGCAACCGCTACGGTCGCAGGTTCGAATCCTGCCTCGGGCATGGATGTGTGTGATGTCCTTGGGTTAGTTAGGTTTAAGTAGTTGTAAGCTCTCGGGGACTGATGACCTCAGAAGTTAAGTCCCATAGTGCTCAGAGCCATTTGAACCACTTATATCAACCATGTTACCGATTGAACTAAGGCGGTCCCAACTCATTCTTCTAGTGTCGGTATACTTTGCTTTTATTACAGCGCAGCTCTTTAGGACACGGACAGTATTCATAAAATATTATAAAGAAAAGATAATCATTTTAAATAGAATATTGGGACTCCCCTGAAAACATATACCAAGTTCTCCCACTGAAATGCATCGACAGAAATTTTGGGAAGTCGGGACCCTTGACTTCAGATTAAGCTTATGAATGTTACAGATTACACAGCTAAAATGTAAAGCGCACAAATATTCATAATGACACTTTACCACTTGTTCTAATAACCAGTTTCATACTATTACTGCAATGTGCTTGAGTAAATTCCTTTCTCTATTTGTATAGTGGCGTTTTCTATTGTTTATCAAAATGTTGCATTAGATACAAAAAGTTAATGCTTTCCGCATACAGATATTAATAATTCTTACAAACAGCATTCAGTGCTAAGTTGCTTACATAAGACTAAGCAGTCGTCAAAACTCATTTCGCTGCACAATGACGTAGTTAGTGGTCTTTTCCATTGCGACTGAAAATTTTTTTTTTTTGTTTCTCTAGGGTAGAGATACACGTGCTTTCGTTACATGAAATTGTGCCGAATTTCGATTATTCCCGGTTTCTACTTCCCATGTTAGAAACGATTGAAAACTGGCTGAGAAACATATAAGATGAAGCAGGATGACAAGGCATAATTGCTGCATTTCATGGCAAGTGCATACATACTGATGAGCCAAAACATTATGACCACCTGCTTAATAGCTAAGTTGTCCGTCTTTAGAACGAAATACATCACTGACTCTCCATACAGATCCGACGGTTTGTTAGTAGATTTGTGGAGGTATGTGGAACGAGATGTCCATGCACAGGTCATGAATTCAGTAAACAACGGGCCACTGATTTGCACATACGGTGATGGTGCCCGATAGCGACCCAGATGGGTTCCATAGGATTTACATCAGGCGAATTTGGTTGCCGAAGCATCAACGTGAGTTCAGTATAACGCTTCTCAAACTAATGTAGCACGATTATGGCTCCGAGACATGGACAATTACACTGGTGAAAGATGATATCGGGGTCGGGGAAGATATCAAGCTTGAAAGGATGCAGGTGGTTCACAGCAGTCAGTGTGGCTTCCACTATTATCACAGATCCCAAGGAAGAGGAGGAGAATGTTTCCCATAGCATAATAAGGCTTCAACCAGCCTATGTCCGAGGCGCGCTGGACGTTCCGACGCGCCGTTCACCTCAATGACGGCGTTTGTGGAGACGAACATCGACATAGTGCAGCCAAAAAGGTGATTCATCCGAAGAAGCGACACGTTCCTAGATAACAGGACGCAGCATGTTATTCTCAATGGAGAGAAGTCTTCCGAAGTAAGAGTAATTTCAGGTGTGCCGCAGGGGAGTGTCATAGGACCGTTGCTATTCACAATATACATAAATGACCTGGTGGATGACATCGGAAGTTCACTGAGGCTTTTTGCAGATGATGCTGTGGTGTATCGAGAGGTTGTAACAATGGAAAATTGTACTGAAATGCAGGAGGATCTGCAGCGAATTGACGCATGGTGCAGGGAATGGCAACTGAATCTCAATGTAGACAAGTGTAATGTGCTGCGAATACACAGAAAGATAGATCCTTTATCATTTAGCTACAAAATAGCAGGTCAGCAACTGGAAGCAGTTAATACCATAAATTATCTGGGAGTACGCATTAGGAGTGATTTAAAATGGAATGATCATATAATGTTGATTGTCGGTAAAGCAGATGCCAGACTGAGATTCATTGGAAGAATCCTAAGGAAATGCAATCCGAAAACAAAGGAAGTAGGTTACAGTACGCTTGTTCGCCCACTGCTTGAATACTGCTCAGCAGTGTGGGATCCGTACCAGATAGGGTTATACAAGACATAGAGAAGATCCAACGGAGAGCAGCGCGCTTCGTTACAGGATCATTTAGTAATCGCGAAAGCGTTACGGAGATGATAGATAAACTCCAGTGGAAGACTCTGCAGGAGAGACGCTCAGTAGCTCGGTACGGGCTTTTGTCGAAGTTTCGAGAACATACCTTCACCGAAGAGTCAAGCAGTATATTGCTCCCTCCTACGTATATCTCGCGAAGAGACCATGAGGATAAAATCAGAGAGATTAGAGCCCACACAGAGGCATACCGACAATCCTTCTTTCCACGAACAATACGAGACTGGAATAGAAGGGAGAACCGATAGAGGTACTGAAGGTACCCTCCGCCACACACCGTCAGGTGGCTTGCGGAGTATGAATGTAGATGTAGATGTAGACGTTTCCACTGACCGACGGTCGAATCCCGATGGCCCCGTGGCCACTGCAATCGTATTTGAGGACGTCGTTGGGTCAACACTGAACACGCAGGAGTGCTCTGCTGCGGAGTTCGACAATGTAAGATGAACGGTGCACTCCGTAACACTTCTGCGTGCATTATCAGTGAGCACTTTCGGCAGGTATGTCACAGATCACCATCTATCCTACTTTATAAACCGCACGTTCTGTGAAGAGTCGTGGACGTCCAACCATTTGGCGCCTAATGGTAGTTTCACTGTCCTTCTCTCTCTTACCGTAGATGCTCACGGCAGTAGCACGTGAACATTCGACCAGCTTCGCCTTTTTCGAGACACTCATTCACAGGTTCTGCGTAATAATAATCTGCCCTTTTCTCAAAGTCGTGCATCTCAGTGGGTTTCACGTTTGCAGCCCATATCTTCTCAGGGTGTTTCTACGTCTATGTCTGCTCCGCTCACATACTTCTACTGTGTCACATGCCCGCAACGCTACCAGTTGGCATCCAAGGTAGTGATGGGCAGTGGTCATAATATTTTGATTTTTCAGTGTATAATGATAGTAGTAACATTTACTTAACTGGAGTAATGAGTGTATCAAACTAAAAATAAATAAATGATTTAAAAAAATAATAACATAAAAATCAGTCACTCCTTTAATCTGCTGAGGGTATGCTTCTGTGCAAATAGAGTGTGGTGTCTGCTATTTTGCATTCCAAATCGGTGTTAAGCTCACCAGCTGTAAATAAGAGCACATTATGTCGCATCTTGTACGTTAAAAGTCAGTGAACTTCAAAATGTGACAACAGGTTCTCTTTGCGTGCAGAGGACTGAGGTAATTTCAAAACGAGAAGATGCCTTTTTGGGGCGTAACTCCAGGAAACAGCTGTAAAACGAAGATACGTAACGAAAATCTCCATCATAAGGAAGTGATTGCAGAGGAAAAAGAGGGAAACTATGAGAAGAAAAAAATTAATTCCAAAAGAAGTGTGTGTGTGTGTGTGTGTGTGTGTGTGTGTGTGTGTGTGTGTGTGTGCGTGTGTGTGTGTGTGCGAGTGAGTGAGTGAGAGAGAGAGAGAGAACTGTCTCACTGATGGATCAAAATGTAAAGATAAGGCGGCGGGGAGATAGAGAAGACGATTAAATATAGAAGACTTTACAAAAGACGGAATTGATTTCTGGAAAGATGTAACTCCGGTGGATTCTTCTTTCACTGTTAAATCTCTATCCAAAAAAGTAAAGTGAGTTGAACCTGATTAAACCAAATTTCTTGGTCTAAGTATTCAAACTATGACTCTTCTTTAAGAGTATATTAATTTTAACAGTACCAAAAGTCCCCTTAGTATTTTTTTAACACGATCATCTCTTGCGGAGGTTCACCTGGTGTTTTTGAGTGATTACGTGATTAGGTAGATGACTGAAAGTACATGAGCTATAATCGGTGCTTGATTATGTCTGCGCATTGGCTTCACTCACGTGATAAACACGTTTCTTAGTGTTAGTTCCTGGAACCAGTGATGATAAAGAGGGAGGGTTGCGGGTACAGTTGATCTGAAAGTGAATTATCTTTACAGATTCCTGCTTCGCCAGATAGTAACTTTTGGTATGAAATAATACTTTATCGCTCTTAATTATCCACTACCGTCAAATTCCTTGTCGTTTGGTATACACATAATCAGTGGTGTTACATGAATCAGTGAGTAATGTAAGTTAGTTTCCGAAAATTTCGAGTGGTATACACGCTAATGAAAGCAGCAATCCTTGAGTGATTTTACTGTCACAATATGGGGTCAGGGAAGTTGCACAATTCCAGATTGGAATCATGGTACACATTACTGCTTCCCGTGAGTTAACTGTAAATTTTCAGCTCCTGCTTAGCGGAAGAATCGACACATCCCGTTCCTCCAGTTCCCTAAAGGCAACAAGTTTGAAACCTGTGCTCACTCTATTTCGGTGACAGGCGTTGCCATCTTCGGGAGGTACTCTGACATGAAACCCCTTGCGCGCAAGGATGCAAGTTCATCAATCTTTAGCAAGGCTCATTTGAAAGTATTGCGCTAACAATTATGACAGGAGAAATATTAGCCGCTAGTGACTCACCATATGCTTCAGGAGAGCGAAAGAAAGTGAGTGTCCGGGAGGGGCAGAGATCAAAGTTCTATGACATGTATGTATTATACTTCACAAAATAGACATCGTCGACATTCAAGAAATGTTGAAAACACAGCATTAACTTGCTTCATGAACACCGAATGAACACTGAAGTTAGCATCATTGAGGGCGAACTCCATGGACGTTACAAACCGTGCCGAGCGTTCAGCTAGGTATCCTTTCTTAAGGGAGGATGTAACGGAAAACCTACACATTTATTTAAAAAATCATTACAGCCATATTTATTAATGAACAAATCTAAAATTTTGTATGTGCACAGAAAAAGAACTGTGTTTTAATGGAAAAATATAATAAAATATACAGGATTAATATTTTGCCAGAAATTTGAATTTTTTATTTTTTATTATATTTTTTATAAAAATCCATACAACAATGCAATGCAATTAATCTGAAAATTTTATTGTAGTGTCCTGAGAAGCTTATAAGATCACTGAACTATAGTTATTGATTTATGGTACAAATTGTATCATTAATAGAGTTTTTATTTTTGCACATTTGAAATTAACTTTTTTTCTACATACTATCATCTAAAAATCAAAATGTAATTGCAGAATTTCGTATTTTTTAGTTCCAGGGAGACAGCAACACGTTTCGAACAGTTCCTGAAAATTTTATAGCGTTAGCGCGCATACTTTTTGAGGAAAGGCTTCTAATGACGTAAAAAATGTAAAACAGAGAAAATGAGGTTCAAAGATTTTCTTCTCATACTTCCATATGTAATAAGCTCACCTCAATTTTAAAATCCTTCATACTGATACACCTCATCCTCTAGGTTTCTCCTCTCTCGTCTTAGAATCTGCCTGGCCTGTATTTGCAGGTAAGACACTGACCTGTTAGCTTTTTTGACCCTGCTCTCGTCTATGGTGTAAAATGCTTTTGCTGTAAACGCACCAGGATCTATGCCAGCTCTCTTCATCACTTCAACTCTACCATTATTTCCGTTATTGTAACATAAAACTGCATCATAGACACCTATTTTGAGTACTTCAAGTCCACAGAATGTCCTTTTGAGAATCAATCCTAATTAAATTATTGAGGCTCTCATTTGCATTTTGTGTCTTTCCGTGAAGACACTTCCTCAATAAATCAGGGTTTGCAAAAAACCTGAATGTGGGCTTAATTACATTCATAACAGGTTCTGGTAATGAGTGTTTATGTGAATACGCGTCATTTCTGTTGTTGAACTTACACCAATCATCATTCGAACACAGATTGTGTATTGGTGTTTGGTCAGTGGATAGTTTCTGGAAAAAAATTGCCCCCACAGCATGCCTCATTGCCTCTAAATTACATGTGTTTTTCGTTATAGCTCACCCATAATATAACCGAAGAGAATCAATTTCTTTCAGAGTAAGCTTGCCTTTTCCTCCTAGTGGTTTTCCATCCTCAAGTACTTCACCTTTCTTCTCTTTCAGCAAGCGACGATTCCTACCACCAAACCTCTTTTGGATCTGGTCAGCATATTCTAACTTTTCTATTGTTGTATTCTACGGATTTTTATCTGTTGTAGTTTTGAACGAAGAGGAGTCCCCATCACCGAGGTATTTAGTATATCTAACTCCATACTAGTTCTACTACAAGGATTGCCCTGAAAATAATGCACCGCATATTTCTTCTTCAACAATTGTTTATTGAACATAATGAGAAATACACACACAAAAGAACGGTGTCTTGTTTACACACCCTATTTTTTCACGTAATCTCCATCTCGTTCTATGGCCTTCCTCCAGCGCGAAAGAACGGCGTATATGCCGTGTCGGTACCAATCCTTGTCCTGGTGGCGGAGCCAGCGCTTCATTGTGTGAATCACCTCCTCATCGTACTCAAAATGGAAATAGGAGAAATGTCTGCTAAAGGAACAGCCAAACGACTGGTCCAGCAATACTTTTTCCGATGTACTTTGCAGTTGTTGGTGGTCTCACTGAGGTGAGATGCCGCCAGATGGTGGTAGCTTGCTCTGGTGTGACTCATGTTTGACACAGGCATATGTCAGGGACATACACCTCTTCCCTCCTTGCGTCCGCGTCTCGGAATGACTTGCCACTGCTCAAAATTTTACTTCCTCTATCTTGTGACAATTACTCTAACATGACAGTGTCATATTACAACACGTTTTTCAACTTTTAAGTAGGTTAAGTGTAGCTAGATAGCAGCAGCTATTGCCCAAACAAGAATATAGCGATGGTCCATCCATGAAACCTGTGCGTTGATGGCAACATTATCCTGAACAATTGCAAAGATTAGTTCAACTACACTACGGATCTCCTGCACAGAATAGCTTAAATATGCCACAAGGAAACCTTTCAACTTAAATTTGAAGACTAGGACTCTGTCAACAAACTTTTCTGTTCTGTTGGAAGACAGGTGAAAATGAAACCTGCTGAGTAGTGTACACCTGTCCGTATAGTGCTTAAGAAAGAGATATCCAAGTGCAAATCATTTTTCGTCTAGTGTTCACCGAATTACCGCTGCGAGTTCTTCTGAATGAGTCAGTATTGTCAACAACAAATCCCACAATGAAATAAATGTATAAGAATGAACGAGTGAGAATTCCAAAATACCTGAGTAATGGCCTACACAAAATGGTCTCAAACTGACACTACAGATCTTTCTTACAGTTCTTTTCTGGACTAAGAATACTCTTGGTGGGTGTACAAAGTATCTCTAGTGATTTCAACTACATTTTCCTGTATTATGGATAACAGTGACAAATAACTGTCAAATGTCGAGTACTGACATGTCATGTACGAGTTTATGGGGAAAAATGGGAAAATATGATACATGAAAAGCTATTAAAAAGTAGTCTCAAAGGTCAAAGGTCTTCCTGGCCAATGGAAGGAGCTTTGGATCCTTGAGAGTCACATAGGTTGGTTCTCCATCACTGGAGATAGCAAATTACTAAACAAAAAAATTTCCCTTTTGTTTAGTAGGTTTCAGCATTTTAACAGTGGATAAGTAAAAAATTGTTCGTTCATAAGGAAGCCACATGTTACACATACACCTTAAACAATATATTTGTTCAATTTCAGAAGCTCATAAAACTTTTCATTATCTTACATGTTTTAACATACATCGTCACTGGCAGTCAATGTTCCAGACAGCTCCCTTCTTATGCTAGAATCGTAGTCTGTGAATACAGAAACGAACAAAAAGAATTGAAGTAAGAGCCAGAGCTATAGTACATCTTTGACAGAACCTCCAAAACCATCTGGGTAGGACTATTGAAATCTGAGCTAATGTAATTTCAATTTTATACAACTGGCAAATGAAGTATTGTACCAAGCATGCGTCATCCACGCACTCCTAAAATGTTGTCCTGTGTTTACATTATTTACATTGTGAACAGCAAGTTAAATATTACAGTTTAGGCTAGAGTTTCATAGAGTTAAGGCAGACTGTCAAATAGAATGAAGACTTAACACAGAAATTACATTTAGTATCTAACCCTCCAATCTACAAAAGAAACAGAGAAAGCTACCAAATTCCAAAGCGGATGCTAATGAACTGAAAAAATGCAGTAATAAATATAATAGCAGAAAAAATAGTGCAGAGGAGTAATCCCGGGACAACACTGAAGCATTGACGTTGCATTAGAAGAAATAATGTGCTAAAAAGTATATGGTCACAATATATATTTCTAATATGCGACACTTCGACGGTTATTTTGCCATTAGTACTGCTTGTCACGTCAAGCAGCACCTCATTTGGCCTATCAAGGCTGAGATGACCTGGACTGTCCCATCCCAGCAAGTGTCACTCATGGGACCAATCACTGATGGGACGCTGTACGATTATTGAAAACGATGTGTATGTACATAAAACTGCTTGTTATCGGACTGCAGACTAGAATCGTATGCCACTTCTACGAATTTTTACTAGAACGCAGATGGTATACCTATTCAGCATTGTGCCAGACTTATCGTTATTTTTGCTGAAACTTACTTCTGGAAATTAATGGACCATCCCTTCAGGCAACGTTTCATATTTCACCTCAGTACGAGTTTCCACAATTTGTTTCTGTGATCTCCAAACTTTTCTTCTAAGCTCCAGTTACTCAGGTGGTGCTACATAGGGTGTAACGGGCATAAGTTCGAGGACTTTTATATTGATACCTTAATACAAACACACTGATGTGTGTTGACCATTTTACTTTTTAGTCAAATAGACTTCCCACAAACACATCATGAACTTTGCTACCTGATGTTTGTCATACAAGCACCATTAACGTAAGTGGACTACCCCTGTCAGTATACACTCACCGTTTTGCATCGACGTATCCACACTTCAGCACCAGACTTGCTGCCCAGGCTAACTGAAATTAATAGAGTGCTCTTGCAAGATGTACTTGGAGGGACTAACCACCCTAAAAATATACAACTTGTAATGGCTATAATTATTACTCTGCAAATGATGTAACGTTGTTCAGTACACCATCCTTAATTAAGAATAGAAATATGTGCATATAGACCCATTAAACAGAGTATGTTCAAATTTGTTATATTAAACCTTCTTTAAACGTCTGTAACTGAGTTAAACAATCGGAATGACACTGCATAAATGTAAGTTTGGCGTCAGTTATACTTGCCTTAATAAAAAAGCATAGTGATGAAGGAGACAAACTGCAGCAGTCGAAGTCTGATGTAGGGAATAGCACGTAATTTTCAGTGCAACCAATTGTCAAATATATAAAACAGTTCTGATTTATTCTTTTGTCTCAGATGCACGTTTCTAAATAAATGACATGTTTAGACCTCTCAGAATAATATTGAGATCACTTCAGTACTTCATAAGAGGTTCTCACGCAGCAGTGGCAGGTTAGTGACAGGAGCTAACAGTTCAGGAGAGGATCCACTCAGATCGAAACGTATTATGTATTTAAAATGTCCAGATGCCACTGAATTATAAATAGGAGTTGCTGTTCTCTCGTTCCAAATGTGTTAGCTATAATGATAAATGTAAAGTATTTCAGCTAAAGAGGTGTCTATACTCTTCATTGTTTGGTTACATGTAAGCTAAACAATTCCTGAAAATTGTTGCATGACTTAAATACCTTGGAGTATGAATGTAATAAAATTTAAAGTTGAATGCCTAGATAATACTAATCATTTTATGGCCGATGGTGTACTATGATTCAAGGGAAGAATCCAAGGATAAATAGTTCAGTCGTAAGTGAGGTAATTTAAGAAACATTCGGTCGACCGATATTTGAGTATTCCTCTTCAGTCTGGAATTCATATCAGTTGCATTGGTGAAGGAAACAGAGAAGATCCAGAGGAGCACAATGCGTTACGTCACACTTTCATTGAGCAGCAGCAAGAGCCTCACGGAGGTACTCATCAAACTCCAGTGGCAGACGCTAGAAGAGAGGTGTTGTGCTTTACGGTGCAGTTTACCATTAAAATCCCGAAGGCAGAAGGGCAAACCAACATATTAGTTCGTCCTACAAGATCGCAAAAGGACCATGACGATAAATGAAGTGGTACGAAAGCTCACGAACAGTAGGTTTGTCTTGCTCCATTCATGCATGAAACAGTAGTAGGGGAAGTAGTGGTGGGTTGGGTTGTTTTGAGGTCATCGGTGTCATCGGATCAGGAAAGGAAGTCGGCCGTGCCCTTTCGAAGGAACCATCCAGGAATTTTCCTGGAGCGATTTAGAGAAATCACGGAAAACCTAAATCAGGATGGCTGGACACGGGATTGAACCATTATCCTCCCGAATGCGAGTCCAGTGTGCTAGCCACTGCGCCACCTCGCTCGGTAATGGTGGTACATGTAGCATGGCGGATTGCACAGTATAGATGTGAATGTAGAACAAATTTTTATAGATCACAGAAACTGATTCACTATATACAGTGGATGTCCAAAGCACAATTACTTAGGAAGAAGATATGTTTCTAGATCAAGCAGTAGTTGAACAGAAACCACAATGGGTCATACAGTCCAGTGGTGTATGGGAAAGGGAGGTGAAGAACCGCATCATCCGTATGTGCAACGCTCCATTTCTGTAGACAAGAGGTGGAAGATCGCGCACGTGGTCAGTGCGGCGCGAGCCGCAGGCACCTGAGGACGTCCTTGTAGCCGAGCTGGCGCGCGAGGTCGGCGGGCGTCCGGCCGGCGGCGTCGGCGACGTCGGGGCTGGCGCCGGCGCGCAGCAGCGCCGCGACGGCGGCGGCGGAGCCCCTGGCGACGGCGCGGTGCAGCGGCGTCTGGCCCTGGTCGTCGCGCGGGTCCGGCGCGGCCCCCGCCGCCAGCAGCAGCCGCGCCACCGGCACGTTGTCGGTGCGCACCGCGTAGTGCAGCGCCGTCGAGCCGCTCGAGTCGGCCGCGTCCAGGTCGGCGCCGGCGTCGACGAGCGCCGCCGTGGTGGCGGGCCGGCCGCGCGCCGCCGCCACGTGCAGCGCGGTGTTGCCGTGCCGGTCGCTGCCGTTGGGGTCGAGGCCCGCGGCCAGCAGCGTGCGCACCACCGTCGCGCTGCCGTTGAGCGTCGCCCAGTGCAGGTGCGGCCACTCGCCCGGCTTCACCACCGTCTTCACGGTCGGCAGCATCTGGCGGACGGCTTCCACGTTGCCCGCCTCGGCCGCGAAGATAACCTTGTATATGGACCACTGCATGCAGCCACTCAGTTGGAGGGTGCTGTTGGCGGCAGCGTGGCCGCACTCCTGGGCTAGGTGAGTGGCCGTCTTTCCGTCGCAGTCCTTGGCGCAGACGTTGGCGCCGTGCTCGATCAGCACGTGGATGCACACGATGGCGTCGTTCTCGGCAGCAGCGTGCAGCGCCGTCCGCCCCCGCAGGTCGGTGGCCTCCACGTCGGCCCCGGCGCCCAGCAGGATCCTCACGGCCGCGTTGCGCCGGTTCGAGGCCGCCACTTGCAGCGCCGTCGAGCCGTACGAGTCCAGCATCGCCTCCACCAGCGACAGGTCCACAGACAGTGCGAAGTTCAGCAGGGACACGTACCCCGACTCGCAAGCTGCCCTCATTATTTGGGCGGCACTTTCCTCGTTGCGGAGTTTCTTCTTTGTAGTTGTGAGGTCCTGTTGTGGGACACCAGCTTGCAACAACAAATCCACCCAATACCAGGCGTTCGTCTCCTCAGCAAACCGCAGTGGCGTCCACTTCAGTACGTCTTCCACCGTCGGATCCTTCTGGGTCATTTTCATTTGCCAATCTTCCTGACAGCATAAAATTACATAACACACAATGCAGGCTTTCACGGCCAGTATTTCCGTCCTTGGCAGTTTTATTGCATGGGCCTAAGACTGTAGTCTAAGTTATACGTCTGAGCCTAACGTTTCGTCTTCTAATGCTTGACACATCGTCACATGCTATAAAAACATAGTAGCTTGTAACTGGAAAAATTTCAGCAAGTTTCAGTCTCAGTAGGTGGCGTGATGAAAACATACACACATACAGGGTACTGGGAAATCCCCATTAGAAATTGCTAGGGCTTGTAGAGTGGACTGAGTACATTATGTTTTGAATAGGAATCAGTGTCCGAAAATATCATCCAATGTCACAGCGTCAAACTTATCGTCGTCGCCTCCAGTAATCGTATGTATACAGGATGAATCATCTAAATATTGCACAGCAAATATTGCGGAAATGGGAAGTGTTACTGATATACGGTTTTAACAGAATGGATTGCCATCAGGGTCTCGTATTGTTAGCCAAGAAACACATTGTAATAATACTTAGGGGCTTGTGTATTTCTTGAGAGCATTGCGACTTGTTGGTTAGTTAGTGTGTGACAGTCTAACCAGTAGGTCGTCAGTATGCGATGGGATTTACCAATCCAGCAAAAGCCGACATGCTCATGATGAAGACTGTAGCAAGAATGCAGTTCGTTCTTCTACAGAGTATGTGGCAAGATATACCAAACGACGTCGACCATTTGGACAGTTATTTATCAAGTTCTTCAGCCAGTTACGTGCAAGTGGTAGTGTAACACCGAAACAGCGTAACAGAAGAAAACAAGTGACGACAGAAGAGGGGGAAGTTAAAGTTTTTGCTGCTGTTGCAGTTTATCCGCACGTTAGTGCCGTCGCAATCGCATGAGGAAGCGGCATGAGTCAGTCACGTGCCCAATGCTATCTTCATTGACATAGGTTCCATCCAAGTCACATTTCCCTCCATCGAGAGTTTCAAGGAAACTATTATCAGATCCATGTTAACTTCAGTATGTGGGAGTCAAGACAGAATACTCCAGATGTATCAAGTATCTTGTTTAGTGATGAAACCACATTTACCAATCAGGACCATGTAAACCGCTCAAACAAGCACTATTGGTCTGGTGACAATCCCCGTTGGCTTCATTAGGTGGAACGTCAGCTTCCATGGAGTGTAAATGTGCAGTGTGGGATAGTGAACCATCAGCTCATAGGCCCATTTGTCATAGACGGAACACTGAACGCCCACAAGTATCAGTCTCCTAACAGATAATCTTCACAGATGCTAGAAGACGTTTCTCTGCAGCCTACGAGGAACCTGTGGTACCAATACCATCACTGTTCAGCCCATATTATACGAAGTACTACAGCATGTCTTCACTAACGGCTTCCAAATCGTTGGACTGGAAGGAAAGGACCTCTACCCTGGCCAACCCTTTCCCAGGATTTGATGTGTCTAGAGTTTTTTTTTTTCTGTGGGGAAAGCTGAAAGACGTACCATCTACGCGCGACGATATGCAACGATGTATTATTGCAGCCTGCTCGCACATCTCCGCTGAAAAACTAGCATGTATGTAGCAGTCATTCCATACGGACTGTAAGCGTATATTTCCGCTGCTGGTGGTCATTTTGAACCCAACCTGTGATGTTTAGTTGTCTCGTTACTAGGCAGAATGCACGTAACTAGTGTATGCACTTCTGTTGTACTCCAGTGTGTGCTACCATAGGTATTACACAAGTGTCGGTGTGAGGACTTTTCAAACTACTGTATCTCGTAAATGACTTACACTCGAATCCTGCAAAAGCACCACTGACATTTTAATTTACCCTGATTTTAATTTGTTACTGCTGATAGGCATTGTTCCATTTAATAAAGTGTATATGTGCACAAAATTATACTTTCTAAGTACTATTACAATCTGTTGATTGGCTAACAATACGAGTCTCTGACTGACAATCCATTTTGTGAAAACCGCACATTTCCTCATTATTTGCGGTGCAAGTTTTAGGTGATTCACCTTGTATGCAGGGTGATTCCGTGTTGATGCTACAAACTTTCTACGATTATGGAGCAGGATAAATGTATCAATATGAAGTAAGGGTCTCTGTACTGCAAACGAATGAGTCGAAAGTTATAACCGAAAACAGTTCTGATACCTCTGACAGTGGAATATATGTACAGGTACTGTTACTGCTGATATTGTGTGTAAGGAGACTTTCAGAGATGGTAGTACGGACAAAAACAGGAAAAAAATCCGGTAAACATAGTCTCTAAAATCTATGCTTGAGAAGCTATGAGCACTTGTTCATCTTCGCTACTACAAAACACAGCTCTTCTACTGAACAAGTGCTCATAGCTCTGAAGGTATGCATTTTAGAGCCATGTTTACTGGACATTTTTTCTTGTTCTGGTACATGCTACCGCCTCTGAAAGTTACCTACCTACAGTCTCAGCAACAACAGTACCGGTAAATGTATTCCACCGTCAGAGGTATCAGAACGGTTCTAGATATTAACTTTCGACTTCTTCGTTTCCGTTTCAGGAACTCTTACTCCATACTGATACATTTATCCTTCTCCATCACCCTAGAAAGTTTGTAACATCATCATCGGGTAACCCTGTAGATGCAAACATTTACAGGCGCTACAGCCTATAACTTTGACGCTCTGTAGCGTCGTTGGATGACGTTTCCGGATATGGATTATGTATTCACTCACTTCTACAAGTCCTAGATGTCTGTAACGAGAATTTCCGAACACCTTGTACATGTATGCATGGTTTCTCTAATGTTGGACATGTCAGACAGAAGAGACACCATATACAGGGTGAGTCACCTAACGTTACCGCTGGATATATTTCGTAAACCACATCAAATTCTGACGAACCGATTCCACAGACCGAACGTGAGGAGAGGGGCTAGTGTAATTGGTTAATACAAACCATACAAAAATGCACGGAAGTATGTTTTTTAACACAAACCTACGTTTATTTTAAATGGAACCACGTTAGTTTTGTTAGCACATCTGAACGTATAAACAAATACGTAATCAGTGCCGTTTGTTGCATTGTAAAATGTTAATTACATCCGGAGATATTGTAACCTAAAGTTGACGCTTGAAACCTCCGACGTTCAGTTGCGTGTTGTAACAAACACGGGCCACGGTCGGCGAGCAGCATCTGCAGGAACATATTTACGATGACGACCGTGTTTACGAGTGTGGCTGTAGTGCACTGTTGTGGCTTGGTCTAGCTGTCGCAGTGTCCGCATGTAGCGCTTGCTGCTATTGTTATTCTGCATTCGTCTCCGCACGCAGACCAACTGTAGTACACCGTGTTACCAGACGTCTGTGGTAGTGTAGTGTTGTAGGAACTGTGACCATGGTGTATTCGAACTCTGAAAAGGCGGAGATGATACTCATCTATGGCGAGTGTCGACGAAATGCAGCTGAAGCCTGTAGGGTGTATGCCGAACGGCACCCGGACAGAGAGCATCCAACGTGCCGCACATTGCGAAACATCTACCGCCAACTGTATGCAACAGGTATGGCCGTAGCACGCAAGCGGGTCCATAACAGGCCCGTCACAGGAGAAGCGGGTGCAGTTGGTGTGTTAGCTGCTGTTGCCATGAACCCACAGATGAGTACACGGGACATTGCGAGAGTCGGTGGACTGAGTCAAAGTAGTGTCATGCGCATACTCCATCGTCACCGCTTTCACCCGTTTCATGTGTCGCTACATCAGCAATTACATGGTGATGACTTTAATCATCGAGTGCAATTCTGTCAACGGGCATTAACAGAGAATTCGTTGCAGTTCTACCTGTTTACCGATGAAGCGGGTTTCACAAACCACGGGGCAGTGAATCTACGGAACATGCATTACTAGTCCGTGGACAATCCTCGCTGGCTCAGACAGGTAGAGCGACAGCGACCGTTGACTGTAAATGTATGGTGCGGAATCATTGGCGACCACCTCATTGGTCCTCACTTCATTGCAGGGGCCCAAACAGCTGCAACATACATCGCGTTTCTACATAATGATCTGCCAACGTTGCTCGAAAATGTCCCACTGGAAACGCGTCGACGTATGTGGTATCAGCATGATGGTGCACCTGCACATTTCGCAATTAACACTAGGCTGACCCTTGACAGGATGTTCGACGGGCGTTTCATAGGACGTGGAGGACGCATAAATTGGCCAGCCAGTTCTCCTGATCTTACACCTCTGGACTTCTTTCTGTGGGGTACGTTAAAGGAGAATGTGTACCGTGATGTGCCTACAAACCCAGAGGATATGAAACAACGTATTGTGGCAGCCTGCGGCGACATTACACCAGATGTACTGCGGCGTGTACGACATTCATTACGCCAGAAATTGCAATTGTGTGCAGCAAATGATGGCCACCACATTGAACATCTATTGGCCTGACATGTCGGGACACACTCTATTCCACTCCGTAATTGAAAACAGAAACCACATGTGTACGTGTACCTCACCCCTCATGGTAATGTACAGTCGTGGACAAAACGAGCGAGACCCCTCGCCTTTTCGTTATGCTGATCCGCACGGCTTTAAAGTTTGCTACACAGCATAACAGGCAAGGCGACGAAGTGCTACCAACATACTATGCACAGGCGTGAAATTGACAAACTATCTGAACTTTTTTAGGCTGTTTTCAATAATTTGTAAGACTATATTAATGCTGATTAGTGTGTTAAATACAACACGTAAATATAAGACAGAACTGAAAGAAGAAACGCTAATTGGTATGAACTGTATCAATAAAAATGAATTTCAACTTATCGAGATAACATAATTGTTTTAGTAAGACAAAGAACGCCGGATCGTTACGAATTAGCAAAATATTATCCGCTTTCGGCCGCGAAACGGTCTGTGTCAACGTTCAGACCAGTCATACTGGATTACCGTTGCTGACCTACCATGAAAGTGTGCAAATTTAACAATGCGTGAAGATTCATAACGAAATTCGGTTAAAAATCATTCAGTGCCACACTTAAGTCAAATCCATTATTGACAGAAGCGGAAAAAGTAGGCAGTAACATGTATGAAATTCTACAAGAGTGTCATATTGACATGCACAGGGCGCCAGTACAGAATAAAGGTAGCGATAAAACGTATTGGGGCCGCGAGAATTTCTTAAAATTGCTTTACTGATATTCTACCTGCCTCCATCGAGATTAGAACCGAAAACAAACCAGACCTTCCTTTCACTACGCTAGCAGACAACCCATGCAAACCTCTATTATTACCCCAGACATGAATAAGCCACCAATTTCGCAATGAAAATGGCATTTTGATCTGCAGTTTCTGTTGCATAGAGCTTTCTGGACTCAAAAACATGAATTTTCTTCCTTTATGTCACCGCTTATGTGACAACCATTCGGGATGTTTATCGAAATAGCAAAATACTGTTATTAGAGAGTAAATTTAGTAGGATATTTCTGCACCACCCCAGGAAATAAACGGCTCCACAGCTGCCAAACGTATTCTACACAGTTTCGAATTCTCCACTAGACTCGCCACAGCCGCAAAACGTTCATTAGCCTCAGTGTTTCTTAAGCTAGCTAGCAATGGGAATGTTGGCACTTCTAAAACGCGGTAGCATTAATACTGGGATGTGAACTACCACGTGTATAGGCAAATGGATTCTATTTGCATTCCTGTAAACGTGATTTGGATCGAAAGCGTAGCTACGATTAATATGCTGATGTATCGACTGCAACTAGAACATTTCGAATAAAGAGTAGGGGGTGTTATTTATGCAGCCCTCATCTTCAGTATCTGTCGTAGCTGTTGCCGTTGTTAGGATTTCGTCACCTAAACCGGTAAAAACGGAACCCTACAAGTCTCACTTTCTTGACCGTCTATCGGTCTACCCAAACTTTAAAACCCGTTTACCTCCAGAACGGGTAGACATAATAAGCGGAAATGTATCGCACTTCTTGTGGTAACCGGGCCCTTGGTGGTGTAAAAAAGTGAGCTTCTATGTCAACGCAATCTAAAGATACGGCCGTTTATGAAAAAAAAATTAAGTGAAAGGTCAAAAAATGGCTCCAAGAACTATGCGACCAAACTGCTTACATCATCAGTCCCTAGCCCTATAACTACTTAAACCAACCTAACTTAACACACATCCATGCCCGGCGAAGGATTCGAACTGACGGCGCAAGCAGACGTGCGATCCGCGATATGACGCCGTTGAAAGCACGGCTAACCCGCGCCGGAAAGCTGTTAATATCATCTGATGTTGCTAACAAGTTATTTACTTCTGGTGAATGATTTTCTGCGCAGTTCATTTAAGATAGAATAACTGAAATATATTTGATGTTACGGAAGACGAAGGGTGCCTAATTCATTTCCCTCTCTTTACTTATTATGTTACATTCGCAATCTGAGCACACGTATTATCCATAACCACACTTTAGCGCCACACAGATACGTGAATGAAACACATTGGAGTACAGTTTTAGACATAAAAACTGACCGCCGGCCACCTGCCACAGAGACTAAGTCCGAGTCTATTCACTTAACGTAGCCAATAAAACTGACCGGCCATCTGCACAATCTGGCAACACTGTAAGATGCGGAAGCGTTAGGAGGAAGTGTTGTCTACTTCCGAGATGTTCTCGGATTGTGTGAGCCCGTGGTCTAGTGCTAGCCGGCACGGTAGCTCAGCGTGTTCGGTCAGAGAGCCGGTTGGCCTCTGTAATAAAAAAACTGAGTGGAAGGATCAACCACCGAACTTGAACAGGATGTCCTGCGACGTCCGCAACGACCAAACACAACGATCAATAATGAACAATAAGAAAAAAAAGAAAAGAAAAAATGGTAATCGTCATGCATTCTAAGCTTATGGTCGCCTGTTCGTGTCCAACTATTTTTTTTTTACCACATTTCGGTCTAAAGTTATGATTCTGATTGAGCATCGAAGATAATTCGCTTAACATTCTACCCACCAGCAACGACAAGTATTCCAGAAACAATTCCGCAGGACAGCTCGTGGCTGCGCCGCGATCATAACAGCTTACGCTCGAGCGTTTCCTCACACTGCAGCGGCTACCGGCCACCGGCCAGACGCCACCCGCCGCCTGAAATCCGGCGCCGCCCATGTGAACGCGGCGCCACGCTGTCAGTGTATGTATCAACCGTCATTTTCGAATTTGAAGTTCTAGTTATCATCTTGGAGTTAAACATTCGATTTTGCATACTTGAAAATCATGAACTACAGTTAAGCATTGTAAAATTGAGTCGCAAGTGGAAAAAGGTGTAACATCTGAAACACAACGTTTATTTTTGGTATAACAGAGGGGTGAATGCAGAGGAGGCAGCTAGAAAGATTTGAACTATGTTTAGAGCGAGTGCTTTTGGTAAAAATACGCCAGAAAAAGATATTCGTGTTTCAACAAAGATCGTTCTGGCATGAATGATTTTCCACATTAAGGAAGTCTCGACTACTGATATATGTGATAGATTACCATTTAACCATCATGCGACATTTGCATTCAACAGGCAAAGTTCAGAAGCCTGGTGTAGGAGTACTGCATGCTCTAATTCGAAACAACAAAAATCAACAGAGTGACTATTATTGAACGTCATCAGGTCACTCATCGAGCATTCCTTTCGGTCGAAGTGTAAGAAAATCGAGCAACAAAACTACATCACCTGTGCTACTGTATGATAACGCACTATGTTGATTTGAGAAACAAAACAATCCAGGAGATTGATAGAAAAGTCGTCTGTCAGGCACTTGTATTGATAGGGAAGTCCTCTCTCAAGCACTTGTCCCTCTCGTCATATATTTGTAAAATTTTACCTTTCCCGCTCTTGATCGATCAACCGTCAAGGCAATTCATTTCTAGACGGAAATACTCTTAAAACTACTCTGGTTTAATGACATCGTTAGAACCAGTAGGTTTCTACAGGCGTAGAATTTGTAAACAACTTTAGCATTGTCAGATCGTTTTAGATATCGTGAAAGAAAATTCTGCAGCTGATTAATTTCTCTTTGATAATTACTGTTGCGTTTAGGAAACTAATGGAAAATGCAATTAAAATATTCACTGTACTAATATAAATTAAATTCAGCTTACTACAGAAACATCACGACGGCAGTCTATCTTAATAAAGCATTATGTGTCTGTGAGACGATTGAACCTATTTTAACACGAATTAGTAGGATATTACCAACTTTTGACTTCGAAAAGATCTGTATTTATTTCATTTACTGTACCATTCGCAAGTATTATGAAAATGTGACATTTCATAGGTAAAATTATGTATTCACAACAACAAAAAATATGTCGGTAGAAAACAAAAGTGGCATTATGAATTTGGCAGTACCGTAAGGTTTTCGCTCTGACACTAAGAGTTACTGAAAGTAGCAAGACGAATTTTGCTCGAGCGTTGTCTTACGATTCCCTTATTGAGTTTTTATCAGCCTGCTTGTAGCTGTGCTACAAAAGAATTAAAAATCTGGCTTTCAGCGAGTCGCGAATGGCGAACGAAAGCAGCTTGCACCTGTTAGCTAAGCATGTTACCTGGGAACTGGTTTTTTCCTAAACTGGGAAGACGTCCATTTGTGGTTGAATTGTTGGCAAATGTCAGTCAGACGTGTGCCGTTGGTCTAAGTGTTACGGTGTGTTGAATTTGTGCCAATGATTTTTCTACAGGTTTCTTCTGTCCCAAATAGAGAGTTGAAGTATCCCACTAGTATTTTCACGTCATCCTGGTGAATTTTGCTCATAGTATTTCCGAGTGTGTTCCAAAATTTTTCGACATTTTCGGAGTTTTTCTTATTTTCGATGTTGGTGGGGACACGTGCATTGATGAGTGTATATTTTTTACTGTGGCTCTGAAGGAGCATAGTCATAAGTCGCTTGTTGATGGGCCGGCCGCGGTGGCCGAGCGGTTCTAGGCGCTTCAGTTCGGAACCGCGCGACTGCTACGGTCGATGGTTCGAATCCAGCCTCGGGCATGGAAGTGTGTGATGTCCTTAGGTTAAGTTAGGTTTAGTTAGTTCTAAGTTCCAGGGGACTGATGACTTCCGGTGTTAAGTCCCATAGTGCTCAGAGTCATTTGAACCTTTTCATTGTTGATGGGTGTGATTTCTTTGACAGAGTTGATGATAGATCTGTGTTCGAGAAATGCAATGCCGAAGATTGGTACGCCTTTCGCTACCTTTTGTTGTATTTTGCTTTTGAAGACGCAATGGTTTCCCTAATGCAAGGTTTCATTGTCAGTTAGTCGTGGTTCTTGAAGAGCAAGGATGAGAATTTTTTGTCGGTGGATTTCTTTTGTGAGATTATTTAGTTTTCGTGTTTGGATCATTGTATCAATGTTTACTTTTAAATGTATGTTTCTTCCTTGTAGGGAAATTTACCAGAGATCTTCGATATTCTCTGCCGTGCTAACCTGGACTCCCCAGAATCCGAAAATCCAACTGCCGCCTGTCGACAGCCGGGTTGTGTACCACCTGGAGTAAAGTTGACTTTGCTTGCATAGTTCATGTTTGCTTGTGTTTCATTGGTTTGGCTTGGGTGATACGTTTACCGGACAGGACCAGAGGGTGTTGAAGCCTTTGAAAGCAAATATTTTCAGCCAAGCTCATTGAGCTAAGAGA
Source organism: Schistocerca cancellata (assembly GCF_023864275.1). NCBI lineage: Eukaryota > Metazoa > Arthropoda > Insecta > Orthoptera > Acrididae > Schistocerca > Schistocerca cancellata. The sequence goes on from NC_064627.1 coordinate 457,068,938, forward strand.
CGGTGACCAGAGTAGCGGTGAATTTCACTCAGACGTGTCTGGATTTTGGGTTCAACGGATTTGGTAGCCGTTCAGGATTGTGTTAGTATTTGGTTCACCCCTAGATTTGATTTCCTCGGTACCACCCATATGGGGGAGGGTTTCCCCTATCCGCCACACGCGATTATTATTATTATTATTATTATTATTGTCATTATGTCATCAGCAAATCCGATATGGTGTATCTTCCCACCACTGAAATAGATGTGTATTGTTCGATTCAGTATTTCCATCACATAAATGTGGGTTATAATTACGTTACATTGCTGCTAGAAGACATATTTCTCACTTTTTCTTAGCCAGTTGCTACCTGTTACTCCATCATAGGAATTTATGTGCGCAGCATTGTTGCAATACAGACGTTCAAATTATCCGATTTCTGTAATTTCGTTTCGATACCAGATAGTTCTAATCGGATTCAGCTAGGCAGTCTTAATGTGGATATCTGACTACGACTCTCATCATGTGATAGACTGGGCAAATCACATTCTTAATCGGACTGTTGAATATAGATCACTTATCTCTGACAGGGCCTGAATTCTTAAACACTGTGGAAAATAATAATCCAATGTGCTTATTACAAATACGTTATTTAAATATAAATACATGGACTAACGAGATTATAGGTTATTTACAGGAGCAGAGCCCCATCCATCATAGCAGAGCAGTGCGTGATTGGTTTCAGGCCCAAGAGAGGATAAAGCTGTTGCCGTTTGTTCCACGATCACCAAACATCAACCAGATAGAGAATATGTGGGCAGAGGTAACAAGGCCATTGCCACGTGGATCTACAAAAGCAAGCGACCTTTGGACAAATATAGAAAACATATGTTGGGAAGTAAACCATCACGCTACACTGTCGACGACTTAATGAAATCAATTCCCTAAGCCTTACAGAAATCTTACGTAATGATCGTGGGTGGGTTGGTTACTAAAAGTATAAAAAAATGTTCAAATGTGTGTGAAGTCTTATGGGACTCAACTGCTAAGGTCATCAGTACCTAAGCTTACACACTACTTAACCTCATGCCCAAGGGAGGACTCGAACCTCCGCCGGGATCACCCACGCAGCCCATGACTGCAGCGGCCTAGACCGCTCGGCTAATCCCGCGCGGCTACTTAAAGTATACTCGTCCACAAAACCCATGTGGACAATTATCTGATAATCGGTCAAGATTTGCTTTGTGGCAGCTCTTTACCATACAAGACCATTTACTTTCAGGCTCCTCCTTACAATTCTTGCAGTGCAAGGTAATTGAAAAAACTCATCCACTCGACGCCAACTGAGGAACTGACTGGTGCATGTGTTGTTCAACACACAGTAGTTGTAAGCCTCACTAGAATCAATGACTGTGTGTCTGTGTGTGTGTGTGTGTGTGTGTGTGTGTGGGTGGGTGTTTTCGTTTTCATGCACAATCTGAATCAATACTATTAACATTAGAGAGAAAACCAACAATAAATAATTCATCAAATATGACTGTAAAGTATTTTAATGCGATGGGAAGTTACTAACTGAATTTTCACCCAACCCACCTCCTGCATATTACGTTAAGTAAGATGTATTAACTCCATAGTATCGTTAGCAGAGACAGTGCGCTCTTGTTGTCGAGGCTCGCGACAAGCGCAGCGATCAGCAGTGCCCAATGCCGCCGCGATTTGTTTATGTTGGCTCAGCGTGGACACTGCAGCAGACGCTTCGCCATAAACAGAAAGAAATCACCTTGTCTCTGACCGCAGTGAGCGGATATCACTGCCTGCGTGTTCTTATAGTAACCAACGTGAGACTCTACTCACACGAGCCATGGAGCAATTGCAATGGGTATCATGTCATTAGTCATCAGAATATTAACCAGTGATGAAATGTCCACTCTATATGAATCCCATGAAAATAGGAACCTTCTCACAAAGGAATGTGAGGTGATATCAAAATTTATCCAACATACAAAAATTAACTGCAGGGCTTTCATGTATACAGTAGTAGCACACAAGGAAATATTATGTCTTGGAAGCGTATATTTCATTTCTTCTTCTCATTTTAACGCCCTTGTTTTAGTATGAAGTGGGAAAATAAACACGAAAAGTTCCTGAGAAGCATGTAAGTCATTTCCTCTTCTCATATCATAACTTTTGTTTTAGTATGAGGTAAAAAAATAAACAGTTTAGGGTTCTGAAACATAATATGACACCAGATTCTTATCGTAGGCGCTATCGGAAACGCAAAAAGCAGGGAGCTGTCCATTGTTTTGTCCAAAAGTCTGTTTCCTTTCATGCATTACTCACGTTAGGAGATTCTTATTTAAGGACTTGTGGGCATCAAGTTCTTCAGCAGAACAAGCCTTATGTTATTGTGCCAATTACGGTATGGAAAAAATGCAACAAAGACGAGTTCCCCTGGAGCACATGTCTGTATTCAGCAATGACCGCCAGCTGCCACAACACTTCACAGAATCCTTGCGGCGGGCAACACAACTGTGCGTGCACTTCAGACTTCATTCAGTAAGACGTCAGGAGATGGATGGAAACGTCAAATTAACGTTTCTTTCTGAGTCGTATTCAACCCAGAATGAGGTGTTATTAAGGTAGTTGAACGTTCTAGCAATTACACTTATATAATTCCAATATGGGTATTCAGATAGCCAAAAGAACCCGTTAGTGCGAAACCATCTGGAACTGCATTAACATCAAACTGCAAGAACTTGAGACAATACGTGGACTCTTCTCTTCGCTAGGTGGCCTATTACTGATATTTAGGATTCTCACCTGCCTAGGCGTAATGGAAACGGAACTTCAGAGGCGCTTTCCGCTATTCTTGACAAACATGAGAAACTTGTAATCACTGCGAGTTACAACTGCGTGATGATAATGGTTCAGGTTGTCAGTAGTTGTGGTGGTGTTATGCTGTCAAACTGCTTACGGCAACGTTAATGGTGGCGCACATAATTTAGCGCTGACTACCTACCTAAGTAAAGATAGTGTTGTGGCGTCGTCGCTTGTCTTTATTTGGCCTCAGCTTGAGTAATCCGATTTAACGAACATAGTACTACATTCGCGGGCTGCTAATGATACAGTATGACTACAGAGATCATCGTGCGGGTATTACATTAATTCTGCAATGAATTGCTTAAAAAATGTTACCCTCAGCTATGCAGCTGGAATGACTCATTACACAGGTACTCTATGTTGCACTTGGTTAAGTGATCAGTTCGCTGCAATCCTGCTTCTTCTGTTTGTAAATGCTTGTATACGTCAAAAATGGTTCAAATGGTTCTGAGTGCTATGGGACTTAACATCTGAGGTGGTCAGTCCGCTAGAACTTAGAACTACTTAAACCTAACTATCCTAAGGACATCAGACACATCCATGTCGGAGACTGGAGTCGAAGCTGAGACCGTAGCTCTCGCGCGGTTCCAGACTGTAGCGCCTAGAACCGCTCGGCCACCCTGGCCGGCATACTTGTATACTGACCACTCGTTATTTGACTAAATATGAACTACAATCTAATTCGCATGTATATGGCATGGGTTAGCTCCGGCACGAAGGTATGACTAAGGATTGGTTTCCGTTGGAGTCCCGTTATTTTGATGGCAAGACTAATGTTCGCAAATCACCTCTATTGCCTCAAAAAACAATTGCATCTTAAATATCGAAGGACCGACGTCCGCACTGTCACAGCGCGTTGAAATACAGCAACGACAGCAGATGAAAATTTGTGACCGACTGAGCTTCGAACCTAGACCTGCTGCTTACTAAACAGACGTTCTGACCACTGCACTATTACTTTTTTTTAAAGTTTGAGAAGAATTTCAGCGCCAGGTAGGCGGAGGCAAAGAGGGCAGGGGTCGAAAATCCGAGGCCTGGCCACAGTGCCTCCCCCATACCTGTCACTGAGCAGCTGCATTATTCACATGTATTCCATGTTTGCACTCATATATTCCTTTAAATTGTTGAACAAAATTGAAGTAGTAATTAAGGTAAAATAAATTACAGATTGTCGCCTCCAATCGTGTGCGATCCTTGTGGAACATAACTTATAACAGTGAACAGGGTGACGGAAAAATAAATAACAACCATTCATTCAGAAATATATTCACAATTTAAGTTATTATGCACTGGATGCATATGAAGTCTGTAAGGAAGCCATATATTTTTCAACAAATGGAAGAAGTTTCGGAGCCGGAGGGGGTTTGCCAAATTAGAACAGTTGTGATTTAAGAACCGACGTAAAAGAATATTCCAGGAATAAAAAAAAGTGAAAGAATAGTATTCTGCTTCTAATCAATAAAACTGTCCATCTCTTTGTAGCCCACATAAAGCAATAGATAAAAATTTTTTAAAACATTCCTTATATTTGTTATTCTTCTTCAGCTTAAAATGTTCTTCTGCAATATAAAACATGCACTCTAAGTTCTAAGTTTTGTTTATTACGACGTACATCACAAACTGTCCCAGAAGCCACGAATAACTGTTATTCTTTGCGGACGGGTAACATTTCCAGTCAGGTTTAAAGCTTCAGTTATCGGTACATGACTTTCTGCGGTTCTGTGGATAGTGCTAATTTCTTCCTAGAACAGAAAACTTTAGATGAGCCGCGGAGACCCAAATAATTATACAGGAAGTTTCAGGAGGAATAATAAATATTGTAGGAGGTGGTAGTATAGACAAGTTGCAGAAAAAATGCCATATTACATGTGTCCAATTTTTATTTCGTACATACAGCTGGGTTCAATGCATTTATGTTTCGTATGTTGGTCCTTACAGGACCGAGTTGTCTACATTTCCTTGACAATGACTTCCAGCGTTATTGGAAGAGGTTTATTTGGCTACAGGAATGCCTATGTTCCTCCTGCATGACGGGGCTCCTGCAAATTCTAGGCGTCAGGTGACACATTATCCAAACCTAACATTTTCTGGAAGATGGATCATTAGATATGGGCACTTTTCTTGGCCTTCAAGGTCCCTGGACGTTCTCTCTTTGGATTTTTGCTTGTGGGGATGGTTAAAGGCGAAGTCTACAAAGAAAAAGTAAACCCAAGAGCCGATTTGATCGTTCGGATTATGAATAGTGCAGCCCTCATAAAAGAACGCAAAGACGACCTCAGAAGATCTAGACGTGGTGTTATCAAGAGAAGTCAAATGTGCATTGAAGTTGGTGGAGAAATTTTTGAAAATCAACTTTGAACGTCCTCATTTGCCTTTGATTTGAGTTTGTTAGTGTTACGTACACTCTTTGCCATAAAACTCGACCGGCGGCCGGCCGCTTCAGAGGCTAAGTCCGCGCCGATCGCGACATGGGACAAAAAAACTCCCAAGATAGAGAGACTCTAGGCTGCTTACGCCTGTGGTCTTGCGGTAGCGTGCGTTGTTTCTGTTCATAATGTCAGTGGATCGAGAGCAGCTGGCATAAAATATTTTTATAGCCTCTTCTGTCTGAATGCTGAAGACGTGAATGTAATGGTAGCGCAGATTCAATCTATTTCGCTTTGTGACACACCGATATCAAAATTTTATCTAGTAACGATTTTGCGGCAGATTTCCTGCAGACTGTCCTCCTCTGGACGCCGTATGCGGCAAAGCTCCGGGATCCATTTGCTGGCTACTGGCAGCGGCCGTGGCGACAGCAGCGGCGCTGCACTCCCCCGTTCTTTATCGAAAGCGCCTGCTACCGCTCATCGCTTTTGATGATTTAAAACGCTTTATTATTAAATGTTGCTCCACAGAAAATTTCTACAATTTCCATTCACGCTCAAAAGCAACGGAGACAGACGCCCTGATTAGTAGGCGGGTAATCGGCAAGAGCTGAGTATGGCCCGAAATTAATTTTATAGACTGGGACGAAATTAAACCACCTCACTACATTCGATGAATTTATAAATGCTTCATACCTCGTTTCTTTTCCTTTCAAACTTAATTATTTGTGCAACTTTTGGTCAACGTTTGGATGTTTTCGTCAAGCCAGAGTGAGCGTCTGTGGTGTAAAGCGTATTACAGTTCTTGTTTCATTCCTTATGGTAAGTCTATGCGATAAACTGTGTGAATACCTTGCAATGCATGCTCTGTAGCAGTGCAGGCACACTGCACATTTAGAGTTCCATGTACGGGTTCATGAAGTATTTATTGTTGATCGGAAGTGATAGTTAAGGTCATCAGATTTCAACCAGAAAAATTTGTCGTTTTGAAGGTTTCAGAGAACGGAAAGGAATTGCTAACGCCGGTGTTAGAAAACGTCTACAGTTAAATGCTATTGTAAAAATTTTGAAGATGGGAACTATATTAATGAACAGGTGCACTTCATAAACAACCTTCCGACATGTTAGACCTATATGACGAACAAAGCTCAAATTTATATCGTTGACAGTCGGTTTGAATCTTTTCAGGACCTATTTTACAGTGAAGCACCTTGGAATTTGCAAAGCAGAAATCCATGATATTAACTTAATTTACTAAGTCGAAATCGGACGAAGATTGATGTTTAAAGGCATTCTTTAGATTTCGCATGAGAAATTTTTACTAGCAGTTTGCAACTCCATTAATTAAAATGGAAAATAAAAGGATGTAGTCAGCGGCTTCTACCGTGATTCGAACTTATAGTACAAGCACTGCAACGCACAAGGGGACCTCTGAGCTAACGACACACTGGCGGCCAGAGGCGGACTATAGTCACTGCGATGTTGCCTGAGCCTCAAAACGCAACCTTAAACACACAAACAGAGGAGGTGGAGACTACTGTTTTAACATCCCGTCGACCACGATGTCATTAGAGACGGAGCACAAGCTCGGATTAGGGAAGGATGGGGAAGGAAATCGGCCGTGCCCTTCCTATGGAACCATCCCGGCATTTTCCTGAAGCGATTTAGGGAAATCATTGAAAACCTAAATCAGGATGGCCGGGCGAGGGATTGCACCGTCGTCCTCCCGAATGCACACACAAACAGGTGTTACTTATGTGAAGAACGCCGTTCTTGGAGTCCAGAAATTAAATATACTTTCTAATGGTGTCATCTTGCAGTGGATTATATCGTACGAGTCTTCGATGTGGAAAACGAATGTCAAGTAAATTTAGCGAGGTAACGCCGACCTACACCCGGAAGTAAATGCACTATCAGAGTGTTGACAAATACTTGCTACGACGCTGCCATTTCTCGGCTCTCTGACGAGGCAGCTCTTCAGCGAAATGCTTGCCGTGATTCTCCGATACGGTTCTTCAGAGTGGAGACGCGCGCGCACGTTTGGTTTTTATGCGGCGTTCTCCCCTGATGGTTTCTGACGTCGCCTTGTGGGCTATGTATACATATGAGACATTCAATTATCATTAATCCAGAATGATACAAGTTTCAGCTTCCGGCGTGGAAGAAGGCTGTTGACGCCGACATTATATCATTTCAACGTAGGGAAAGCAAAACGGATCATTCAATGTTTCTCATTCAACATAAAGCATGTGAGATAAATTTCCGTAACGTTCATAATCATCTAAAAATACAAACGAAGTAAAAATACACCGGAAGCTTATTCGAATTGAATATAATGTAAGATACCAAACGCTTTGCACCTCGATGTCGAATTTGTCCACTTGCAATCGTTTGCAGCATGCACATAGAATGTCATGATTACCACGAGAATGAAGAAATATGTTGGTAAGGATGGAAGCAAGAAGAGACGCAGTCAACAAATATTCTATTCCTCATGGCATTCATTTCATTTGACACGTAAGAAGAGCTAAAGCGGGAATTTACTTTCGTTAACACGAAAGATATGCCGCACATATTGATAACGAGGAAGTCTGCGTCTTCATACGTTTCCTCCTTGAAATCTGTATGCTCTATTATATACTAAGTAGCCCGATCATTGTTTCAGTAATGTTACCCTCTTGTTTGACCCCGTAACGATGAACAGATTCCAAATGCATATCTCTGCGTGAAAGTAGCTGTTCGAACCCTTCCTGGGTTGTTTTTTGTGTTTTATTGCTTGGAATTCCTGAAGCAGACCACTGTGCCTTCCCCCCTCGTGGGTTAGGTCTCAAAACTAAACCGCTTTGTATCCAATGGCATAATTTATTCATACAGCATCAGCATAAGACTCTTCCGAGTGAGAGAATGACAATAACAATCGTAACAAGAACAAGCAAATAATGAATGATGTTTATTCCAACGCAGAACGAGAATGGCTTTAAATATAAAAATCTATATCTATATCCATATCTATTGATCTTTGAGTTGGCACAATGCAAATATATTCTTAGCAATTAGTTACTGAATTTAGTTCTGGATGTTTGCAGAGAAAAGGAAAAGTCGGTACTTCTCGCTAGTGTAATATAATGTGAACCAGCAACTACCCTTTCCTTAGAACACGACTCAAGCAGGTCCTCAAGCAGGCACTGCTGCATTCTGTTCCCTGACATTGCTCTGATGACGGTTAATGCAGATAGTTCCGATTATGAAATACAAAACGCATTGTAGGTTAGTTCCTAGGATAGTAACATTGAATTTGCGTTGTAGATGGCACATGAACGTGATGACTATCCATATTATTCATCAATATAAAAAGACAATATTTTGGGAATTTAGCGGGATTACTCAAAATGAATTCTGAAATTGGGTGACTGACCGCACAGGTGCTAAACGTCGTCAAGAGTATACGATGTCCTAATCGCATTAGGAATATGAAGATCGTCTTCGACAGCTCGCCACTTTCACATTGCTATCTCCACCCTACTCCAGACAGCTCTCGGTGGAGTTGCACTACGTTGCCGATGTTATGGAAGGCCTTCAAACCGACAACAGACCACATATTGAAAAATACAAGCGAATTCTCTTGCAGCGTAAGCTTATTGTAACTAATCTAAAAATTATTGGAGAGGAACATTGTCCTATTCAAAAAAAGTAAAATGTTACACACTATTGACGTCAAACGGACATTATCTATGTCCTGTCTTGTGTCCTACTCATCTATAATATCAAGTGTACTATGAAAATGATTATATATAATGGATTATAAGGTAATGCATTGATACCAGATGGTGGGGGCCGGCCGATGTGGCCGTGCGGTTCTAGGCGCTTCTGTCTGGAACCGCGTGACCACTACGGTCGCAGGTTCGAATCCTGCCTCGGGCATGGATGTGTGTGATGTCCTTAGGTTAGTTAGGTTTAAGTAGTTCTAAGTTCTAGGGGACTGATGACCTTAGAAGTTAAGTCCCATAGTGCTCAGAGCCATTTGAACTATTTAACACAAAATGACATTAAAAATTTAAGTTATTCACGAGCAGCTAGTTGAGAATATGTATGAACATTAAATGACACGACGAACCGTCTTGTTCTGCATATGGATTCAAACCCAGCTCATGCAGACTAAGCAAAGATTTCGTGACTGACGGAAACTAACAGTCATTCCTGATTAGGCATACAGAGAGTGATATACCTCGATTTTAGACAGTATCAGTTAGCAAATATCAACTTTAAATTGCATAACGCAAACACTTTTAACAGACGTGAATTCCTACCCAGCATCTATTGTCCCTGTTAACGAACTACGAGAGATGTTAAATATTGCTTCTTCACAAGTAACTTACTTGAAATGCCGTGAGGTAAAGCTGTGTGTTGGACACGGATTCGAACCCGGAACCTAATCGGATTGCCATCGAAGCACAGTCAAATGTGAAATATCGGAATTTCGCGGCAGTAACTAGATGTTTTAACTGAAATGACGAGACGAAACATTAATTTTTTCCTTCCCAGGACTCCAACCCGGCACCTATCGCTGTTATATTCTAGAGAAAACTAACGTTAAATATGGGTTTGTTGCACCAGCAGTGACATGTGAGCATGTTTGAACTGAAATAATATGACGAAGAGTTCAGTGCTCACTGGGAATAGAGCCCCACACATATCGTTGTTGACTACACACAAAGAGACGTCAGCTACCGAATTTTTCTCCACCAGCTGCTCAGAATAGCATCTTGAACTTACAGTCATCTCGCAAATAGTTCTGTGTCTCACTGGGAGTTAAAAACGTCGGATATCGTTAGTGTTGACAGCGAATGAAAATACATTAAAAATCAAAATTATTATCCACCAGCAGATAGGTGTTCTCATGCTAGAGCTTGATAATACATAATTAAATCTTTAGTGCCGGGCCAGGATTCGATCCCATTCACGCATAATATGTGAAGGTGTTGAGGAATCTGCAGTTTTGAACAAACAACAAATTGTAGTCGAGCTGTATTGCCACGAAGGGATCAAATTCCGCGTTAAGGGCGGTCTGAGTTGCATTCCCAGTTCAGAACCAATTTTATCGACATACAGAAGCCCAAATAAAAGATGGAATGAGTGTCCTGTGACCATACATAGCGTTTGTGTCGTCACTTGAAATAAATAACTAGTATAAGAAAGGTTACTGGTGATAGAGTTTCTACATGTCGCCACTCCAGACTTTATTGTGGTTCAACCTACCGTCTACTTGGTAAAGAAGGAATATTATCTTTAATGTGAATTTTCAGACCACGCAGCCATTATATCTCCTTCACTCGGTGTAGCCAGGAGAGAATGGAATCTGTCTCTCCCTATCTAAAATCATTGACAGAAGTGGGAATCGAACCCAGACCATAGGTATAACAACCTACCATCCGTCCAACAGACCACGAAATCCTCTTCTCTGCGAGTCATTTTTCTATCGTAACGCAGTTGCGCCACACTGGACGAGAATTCTGACACACAGGCTCCCTGTAGTAATTTGCAGCATGTTCAGTAAATTCATTTACTTGGTTGACCGAATCACCATGAACTAGCTGCCTCGGCTACCCAGTGCATACATTCGACTATTTTGTAATCACAGAAATAAAATCACGTTACTGCCACCTACACACAACTGCCAACATTGTAGGATGCAGAAGTTTAAATAGGAAGTGTTCCTTTCCACTTGAGCTATTCTATTGCGCTATCTGTTACTAGAAAACGTCGTTCAGTCCAAAAGAAAAGCTGTAACTGTTTGTCTCTCAGAAGTCAAGACCTGGCCATATGCATAATCTCACAGTGCTGTGGAATCCAAAAGTTCTGGAGGAATAGTTGCCGAGCTCTGGAGCTGTTGTAGCTACGTGTCAGCTTGTAGCATAGATAAGATGTCGCGAGTTCGAATACATTCAGTGCTACATTTTTTAAAACGCAATTCTGCTCTCTGCTGAAGTTATCAATCTAATGGAACTTTGAACATAATTCCCTTCACTTCTCAACCCAAAGTAGTCGCATGTGGAAAAAGGACTAACTACTGTGACATTTTGTTCTATTCAGGTTTAATAGACAGCAGGCAGCAGATGCATCTCGAAGATGTGCAGGGAGAGCGCATCGTGCCATAATATGTCAGAAAATTATTTTCTACATTAGCCGTCGTGTGGTAGTGATATTTGATTCTTCTTCAAACTTTGATTGACAGCTTTAACTCAGAACAAATTTTCTACATGCATGTAATCAATAAACTGCATGTGCATTGTCAGACTGTCATAGGTAACATCAGAGAATTCGCATATATCGTTGATGATTAATTTCTCTCTCATATTTACTATTGTTTTAACAACACTAAAGGAAACCTTACGAAAATTGTGCACTGTACTATAAGAAATGAAATAAAACTAACCATGATAACCTTACGACGAAAGTATCTGTACACAAGCATGCCTCTATCGACACGAATTAATAAAATTCTACTCACTTAGATTTTGATTGGGTCTGTGTTTAATTGGTATGCTGTGTCATACTCAAGAGGTATGCAAATGTGGCATTTCATAAATATAGTTACGTATTCCTAGAAACCCAAAATTCGCTTGTCAGCAGCGGAAAGAGGCGTTACCTGTTGTGCAGCATTGTAAGTTTTTCAACATTGCACTATGAGCTGAAAGCATTTTCTTGCGATTTCCTTATTGATGTTTGATCTGACTGCTTGTAGCTCTTTCACAGAAGGGATAAAAACGTTTCAGTCAGTGAGACTAGAACTGCGAACCGTAACAGACGCTGTTTCACAGGTCAGCACGTTACCACAGAGCTGGCGAGGAGTTATAGGTCTCAGCTTCCTATTACGACGGCAATAGTAACTAGAACTCGTAAACCGCTATTTAAAGGTCGAGATTAGTTGCGATTTCCACCTGCAACGACTTTCCTGGGCTGAAAACCGTAAATTTTCAATCTTTTGTTACCCTTCAAGCTATAATAACTCAGATTATTCAATGGAAATGACAGGTAAAATCAAGTGAACTTTGAGGCTTAATTCCGTGCACACCAGGAAGTAACTCGTCGATCACAGAGTTGCCAAACATACGTTGCCTTGTTGCCAAATCTCAATTACAGTACCAGCAGGAAGAAGACGAACCGATGTGATCCTACAGCGGTCTGGGAAGTGACCATAGCTGGTGTCTCCAAGTCGCGGCTGCTACGGCCTGGAATACGTAATGCGTCTGATTCGCTTTCTGTAACTAGGTTTAGGGACTGCAGCGTAGTTACTAATAATACTCAGAACTGACTGCAAACTGAGCATCATAAATCAGTAACTCTTATTATTGTTTTAATATTTCTTTCGTAAGTGCACTCAAAACTAAGAAAGTCAGAAAGTCATTCACAGGCGTTTTCGTGCCTCGCCGATAGTCGAGCACAACATACAAATAAAAATAAAAAAGAATGTGTGTGTGTGTGTGTGTGTGTGTGTGTGTGTGTCTGTGAGAGAGAGAGAGAGAGAGAGAGAGAGAGAGAGAGAGAAATAAAAAGCAATGAGAGAGAGTGTAAAAAATTGTTGTAAAGAAATTGAATCATGGTATTTAAAGAAATCTTTCATTAAAATGACACGTTCCACATCATTACGAAATGTCGTATTCATGATCTATGGAACAAGAGTTAATTAATGTAATCTAATCTAATCACATCATATTGATGATTAGCCATGAAGAGTCATGAATTACCGAAAGTTTTGCCAATACCAGTAATCAAATCTAAACTTGACAATAAAAGACGACAATTTTTGTAATAAACCGTGACTCCTATCAAGACCCTTTCATCCCTGTTATCTAACCACGAAAGATGTCTGATATACCTCCATTCTGAAGTAATAAAGTGTGCATGCATTTAAAGATGAAGTGCATGATGTGAAGTTCTGTGACGGAGATACGATACCAACACGTAATCCGATTGTTAACTAAGGAAAATCAAATGTTACGTATCGGTTTTTCTTACGAGCCGCTAGGTGTCTGAATCTAAAATAAGGATACAAACTTTTGTCCCTAAGCGACAATCGAACTGCACACCTACCGTGCATCCACGAATATAGCTTAAGTATCAGTTGCTTACTCATGAACAGTAAGATGTGTGCGTGTTTGACCAGAAATAACGACACCTGTTGCGATTGTTGGCAACACATGAACAGACATTGAAATTGCGCGTTAATTTTCACTAGCAGGTTGGTGTGCACTTGATAAAGTTAGAAATGACATTATGAATATTTTTGTACTGGATCAGGTTTCAGACCCACCTACTTACCTTTGGAGGAGACCTAGAGACGATTGCAGTCTTGGGAAAAGGAACGAAATGACTGAACTATACTGTTCCGAGAGATTCAGATCCTCGAAAGAGGAGATACGAATTCGAATCACAGTCCAGCACCAAATTTTTAAACGTCTCTAGTTCAATCAAGTACAAGTAAAATAAGAGCCCTGTCGCTTTAAATGGCTATCGGTTCATCAAATAAAATAAAATTTTCTAATGTAAGTAAGCTTACTGGCGACTGTATTTCTTTTTACCATGACTTCCGCTGTGTCATTTCCCAACGTAAACCGGCTCTGCCCAGTTGGTAATGAAGGAACGTGATGTTTAATGCGGATTCTGGATTATAACGTCTTTCTCTTGAGGTTACCAGAGGTAAAATAAATCTGTTTGTGCCTCTTAAAAGTAAATGCCTGAACCCACGCATTGCACCTGTGATAGCTCGTTCCACCAGACCATTGTGGCCACATTACCCAGCCCCAGGAGTGTGCTGTAACGCATGATGTGCTTAGCTTACAAAATTAGTCACGGTGGAAAAAATACGAGTCTATTAAATGGTCAAGTAGAAGCAAGCTTCTGACGCAGAGATTATGCTATTCTCATGTCAGCAGGATGTAAAGACTCTTCTAGGCATCATAGGCTGGATGTGAAGCCATTTTGATTTTTCACAAATTCAGCAGATTTCCTAGTTCGAGAAAATCCACTGTGAAGTGTGAAGTTGCCGGATAATTCGATTATTACTGTTATTATTAATATCATTTTATTCATACCGCTGATGGAACACGACCGTTGTGTTGAGGTAAAACGCGAGACCAGCTAATATGACGTCTGGCGACCGAAAGCACATATCGACAACATTTTTATCGCCCCTTTCCTCTCGGTGCTGAAGCTATGAGTTTAATTCAAGCGAATCTACAATATCATATTAGCTGGTCTCGCGTTTAACCTCAAGACTACGGTCGTAGTCAAGAGTAATGTACTAAGACTGGAGTCAAGACTTCCTCTGGGAAGTGCCGCAGTCTACATGTTGCTAGATCGAGCATATTGCCAGACATAGAATTCTGAGAGGAGCATGACTGTATTGTCCACCTTACGTGAACGACTCGGCGGTCAATTTTTTGGTCTGAGACTGTATCTACAACACATATTGCACGCTTAAGACCCAGAAGAATTTAAAAAAAAAGTAGTTTATGAGAGCAACGTTAACCATAGCGTTCGAAGTATTCATAGTATTGTATATGTGTGTGTAAACGCCTTCCAATGACCACTCAAGAAAGACAAGGATACACAGTCTAGCTTCAATATTATAAATACGCCTCAGTTTGTGGATGAACTCAGACTTAGGTTGATAATAATTTTGAAAATATAGCAGCACTGTACCCATTGGTGTTAAACTCGTTTTCAACCAATGGTTCCCACAGCTACAGGGATACTACTTGTGATACCTCCTAGACAAAATACTTAAGCAGTGTTATCAGACGAAAAGATCAACCTGACACAAACTGTGGGAAGTTTGTTTTACAACCTTCGTACCTGGGTATTCAGCTTTTTCCTATTTGAGATATCTGTGAACGTTGCTGCTTAAGACGATTTAAGCATAAACTAGTTTCCCTCAGCTTCGACAATGTTTAAAGAAATCGTCTTATCGGCACTAAATCGTGATTTGTGAATTGTTTACCGGCCGTACTCTTCCGTATTTTGCCGGTTGGAAGGCGAAAGCTTACTGACAAATTTCACACAGAAATTACTGTTACAGTGTACTTATGGAGCCAAATGAGTCAATTGCGTATTTTCCGGTGAGAAAGAGCACTGGCAAACAGTCTTCGCTACATTAGGTTATTTAAACTGGTGTCACTGTAAGCTAGAATTTATGGTCAGCGACTAAGTGTAAGGTCAACGTTTCGAATGCGAGTTTTGCGACTGTGAAATACTTTTATACATTATAGAAGCGAATATTAAATTTGCACTAATATTGCGAAAATTTTGTACTTGGACAGCTTATAATGAAAATACTTCTGTTTATTGCAAAGGGAAACAATAGATTTTCTAAAACACTGTCTGTCATACACTACTTGAAACAGGTCATGTCGACCAAATCATGTGGAAGAACTAACAGCAACGTATATCGGAAGGCAGTAAGATCTCTTGCCTTTTGGTTTGTCAGTACTCGATAGCCATTTCTAGGCGAAAGTAAATGAAAAAAGGCAGTGCGTTTTTTTTTACCAAGTAACGTCTTCGTCAATTACTTTAGTTTTAATGTAATCTACGAGTAATTGCTGGTGTTTGATACTAACATGAAAAGGATTCCGTAGACAGGGAAAGAACCTGTACTTGGGAAACTACTTCTATAGTGACCAAAAGGCACTAAATGATGTTCAAGCACTTGTGTTACAGCAGCAGTATGAATAAAATGATATTAATAATAACAGTAATAATCGAATTATCCGGCAACTTCACACTTCACAGTGGATTTTCTCGAACTAAGAAATTTGCTGAATTTGTGAAAAATCAAAATGGCTTCACATCCAGCCTATGATGCCTAGAAGAGTCTTTACATCCTGCTGACATGAGAATAGCATAATCTCTGCGTCAGAAGCTTGCTTCTACTTGACCATTTAATAGACTCGCATTTTTTCCACCGTGACTAATTTTGTAAGCTAAGCACATCATCCGTTACAGCACACTCCTGGGGCTGGGTAATGTGGCCACAATGGTCTGGTGGAACGAGCTATCACAGGTGCAATGCGTGGGTTCAGGCATTTACTTTTAAGGGGCACAAACAGATTTATTTTACCTCTGGTAACCTCAAGAGAAAGACGTTATAATCCAGAATCCGCATTAAACATCACGTTCCTTCATTACCAACTGGGCAGAGCCGGTTTACGTTGGGAAATGACACAGCGGAAGTCATGGTAAAAAGAAATACAGTCGCCAGTAAGCTTACTTACATTAGAAAATTTTATTTTATTTGATGAACCGATAGCCATTTAAAGCGACAGGGCTCTTATTTTACTTGTACTTGATTGAACTAGAGACGTTTAAAAATTTGGTGCTGGACTGTGATTCGAATTCGTATCTCCTCTTTCGAGGATCTGAATCTCTCGGAACAGTATAGTTCAGTCATTTCGTTTCTTTTCCCAAGACTGCAATCTTCTCTAGGTCTCCTCCAAAGGTAAGTAGGTGGGTCTGAAACCTGATCCAGTACAAAAATATTCATAATTTCATTTCTAGCTTTATCAAGTGCACACCCACCTGCTAGTGAAAATTAACGCGCAATTTCAATGTCTGTTCATGTGTTGCCAACAATCGCAACAGGTGTCGTTATTTCTGGTCAAACACGCACACATCTTACTGTTCATGAGTAAGCAACTGATACTTAAGCTATATTCGTGGATGCACGGTAGGTGTGCAGTTCGATTGTCGCTTAGGGACATAAGTTTGTATCCTTATTTTAGATTCAGACACCTAGCGGCTCGTAAGAAAAACCGATACGTAACATTTGATTTTCCTTAGTTAACAATCGGATTACGTGTTGGGTTCGTATCTCCGTCACAGAACTTCACATCATGCACTTCATCTTTAAATGCATGCACACTTTGTTACTTCAGAATGGAGGTATATCAGACATCTTTCGTGGTTAGATAACAGGGATGAAAGGGTCTTGATAGGAGTCACGGTTTATTACAAAAATTGTCGTCTTTTATTGTCAAGTTTAGATTTGATTACTGGTATTGGCAAAACTTTCGGTAATTCATGACTCTTCATGGCTAATCATCAATATGATGTGATTAGATTAGATTACATTAATTAACTCTTGTTCCATAGATCATGAATACGACATTTCGTAATGATGTGGAACGTGTCATTTTAATGAAAGATTTCTTTAAATACCATGATTCAATTTCTTTACAACAATTTTTTACACTCTCTCTCATTGCTTTTTATTTCTCTCTCTCTCTCTCTCTCTCTCTCTCTCTCTCACAGACACACACACACACACACACACACACACACACATTCTTTTTTATTTTTATTTGTATGTTGTGCTCGACTATCGGCGAGGCACGAAAACGCCTGTGAATGACTTTCTGACTTTCTTAGTTTTGAGTGCACTTACGAAAGAAATATTAAAACAATAATAAGAGTTACTGATTTATGATGCTCAGTTTGCAGTCAGTTCTGAGTATTATTAGTAACTACGCTGCAGTCCCTAAACCTAGTTACAGAAAGCGAATCAGACGCATTACGTATTCCAGGCCGTAGCAGCCGCGACTTGGAGACACCAGCTATGGTCACTTCCCAGACCGCTGTAGGATCACATCGGTTCGTCTTCTTCCTGCTGGTACTGTAACTGAGATTTGGCAACAAGGCAACGTATGTTTGGCAACTCTGTGATCGACGAGTTACTTCCTGGTGTGCACGGAATTAAGCCTCAAAGTTCACTTGATTTTACCTGTCATTTCCATTGAATAATCTGAGTTATTATAGCTTGAAGGGTAACAAAAGATTGAAAATTTACGGTTTTCAGCCCAGGAAAGTCGTTGCAGGTGGAAATCGCAACTAATCTCGACCTTTAAATAGCGGTTTACGAGTTCTAGTTACTATTGCCGTCGTAATAGGAAGCTGAGACCTATACCTCCTCGCCAGCTCTGTGGTAACGTGCTGACCTGTGAAACAGCGTCTGTTACGGTTCGCAGTTCCAGTCTCACTGACTGAAACGTTTTTATCCCTTCTGTGAAAGAGCTACAAGCAGTCAGATCAAACATCAATAAGGAAATCGCAAGAAAATGCTTTCAGCTCATAGTGCAATGTTGAAAAACTTACAATGCTGCACAACAGGTAACGCCTCTTTCCGCTGCTGACAAGCGAATTTTGGGTTTCTAGGAATACGTAACTATATTTATGAAATGCCACATTTGCATACCTCTTGAGTATGACACAGCATACCAATTAAACACAGACCCAATCAAAATCTAAGTGAGTAGAATTTTATTAATTCGTGTCGATAGAGGCATGCTTGTGTACAGATACTTTCGTCGTAAGGTTATCATGGTTAGTTTTATTTCATTTCTTATAGTACAGTGCACAATTTTCGTAAGGTTTCCTTTAGTGTTGTTAAAACAATAGTAAATATGAGAGAGAAATTAATCATCAACGATATATGCGAATTCTCTGATGTTACCTATGACAGTCTGACAATGCACATGCAGTTTATTGATTACATGCATGTAGAAAATTTGTTCTGAGTTAAAGCTGTCAATCAAAGTTTGAAGAAGAATCAAATATCACTACCACACGACGGCTAATGTAGAAAATAATTTTCTGACATATTATGGCACGATGCGCTCTCCCTGCACATCTTCGAGATGCATCTGCTGCCTGCTGTCTATTAAACCTGAATAGAACAAAATGTCACAGTAGTTAGTCCTTTTTCCACATGCGACTACTTTGGGTTGAGAAGTGAAGGGAATTATGTTCAAAGTTCCATTAGATTGATAACTTCAGCAGAGAGCAGAATTGCGTTTTAAAAAATGTAGCACTGAATGTATTCGAACTCGCGACATCTTATCTATGCTACAAGCTGACACGTAGCTACAACAGCTCCAGAGCTCGGCAACTATTCCTCCAGAACTTTTGGATTCCACAGCACTGTGAGATTATGCATATGGCCAGGTCTTGACTTCTGAGAGACAAACAGTTACAGCTTTTCTTTTGGACTGAACGACGTTTTCTAGTAACAGATAGCGCAATAGAATAGCTCAAGTGGAAAGGAACACTTCCTATTTAAACTTCTGCATCCTACAATGTTGGCAGTTGTGTGTAGGTGGCAGTAACGTGATTTTATTTCTGTGATTACAAAATAGTCGAATGTATGCACTGGGTAGCCGAGGCAGCTAGTTCATGGTGATTCGGTCAACCAAGTAAATGAATTTACTGAACATGCTGCAAATTACTACAGGGAGCCTGTGTGTCAGAATTCTCGTCCAGTGTGGCGCAACTGCGTTACGATAGAAAAATGACTCGCAGAGAAGAGGATTTCGTGGTCTGTTGGACGGATGGTAGGTTGTTATACCTATGGTCTGGGTTCGATTCCCACTTCTGTCAATGATTTTAGATAGGGAGAGACAGATTCCATTCTCTCCTGGCTACACCGAGTGAAGGAGATATAATGGCTGCGTGGTCTGAAAATTCACATTAAAGATAATATTCCTTCTTTACCAAGTAGACGGTAGGTTGAACCACAATAAAGTCTGGAGTGGCGACATGTAGAAACTCTATCACCAGTAACCTTTCTTATACTAGTTATTTATTTCAAGTGACGACACAAACGCTATGTATGGTCACAGGACACTCATTCCATCTTTTATTTGGGCTTCTGTATGTCGATAAAATTGGTTCTGAACTGGGAATGCAACTCAGACCGCCCTTAACGCGGAATTTGATCCCTTCGTGGCAATACAGCTCGACTACAATTTGTTGTTTGTTCAAAACTGCAGATTCCTCAACACCTTCACATATTATGCGTGAATGGGATCGAATCCTGGCCCGGCACTAAAGATTTAATTATGTATTATCAAGCTCTAGCATGAGAACACCTATCTGCTGGTGGATAATAATTTTGATTTTTAATGTATTTTCATTCGCTGTCAACACTAACGATATCCGACGTTTTTAACTCCCAGTGAGACACAGAACTATTTGCGAGATGACTGTAAGTTCAAGATGCTATTCTGAGCAGCTGGTGGAGAAAAATTCGGTAGCTGACGTCTCTTTGTGTGTAGTCAACAACGATATGTGTGGGGCTCTATTCCCAGTGAGCACTGAACTCTTCGTCATATTATTTCAGTTCAAACATGCTCACATGTCACTGCTGGTGCAACAAACCCATATTTAACGTTAGTTTTCTCTAGAATATAACAGCGATAGGTGCCGGGTTGGAGTCCTGGGAAGGAAAAAATTAATGTTTCGTCTCGTCATTTCAGTTAAAACATCTAGTTACTGCCGCGAAATTCCGATATTTCACATTTGACTGTGCTTCGATGGCAATCCGATTAGGTTCCGGGTTCGAATCCGTGTCCAACACACAGCTTTACCTCACGGCATTTCAAGTAAGTTACTTGTGAAGAAGCAATATTTAACATCTCTCGTAGTTCGTTAACAGGGACAATAGATGCTGGGTAGGAATTCACGTCTGTTAAAAGTGTTTGCGTTATGCAATTTAAAGTTGATATTTGCTAACTGATACTGTCTAAAATCGAGGTATATCACTCTCTGTATGCCTAATCAGGAATGACTGTTAGTTTCCGTCAGTCACGAAATCTTTGCTTAGTCTGCATGAGCTGGGTTTGAATCCATATGCAGAACAAGACGGTTCGTCGTGTCATTTAATGTTCATACATATTCTCAACTAGCTGCTCGTGAATAACTTAAATTTTTAATGTCATTTTGTGTTAAATAGTTCAAATGGCTCTGAGCACTATGGGACTTAACTTCTAAGGTCATCAGTCCCCTAGAACTTAGAACTACTTAAACCTAACTAACCTAAGGACATCACACACATCCATGCCCGAGGCAGGATTCGAACCTGCGACCGTAGCGGTCACACGGTTCCAGACAGAAGCGCCTAGAACCGCACGGCCACATCGGCCGGCCCCCACCATCTGGTATCAATGCATTACCTTATAATCCATTATATATAATCATTTTCATAGTACACTTGATATTATAGATGAGTAGGACACAAGACAGGACATAGATAATGTCCGTTTGACGTCAATAGTGTGTAACATTTTACTTTTTTTGAATAGGACAATGTTCCTCTCCAATAATTTTTAGATTAGTTACAATAAGCTTACGCTGCAAGAGAATTCGCTTGTATTTTTCAATATGTGGTCTGTTGTCGGTTTGAAGGCCTTCCATAACATCGGCAACGTAGTGCAACTCCACCGAGAGCTGTCTGGAGTAGGGTGGAGATAGCAATGTGAAAGTGGCGAGCTGTCGAAGACGATCTTCATATTCCTAATGCGATTAGGACATCGTATACTCTTGACGACGTTTAGCACCTGTGCGGTCAGTCACCCAATTTCAGAATTCATTTTGAGTAATCCCGCTAAATTCCCAAAATATTGTCTTTTTATATTGATGAATAATATGGATAGTCATCACGTTCATGTGCCATCTACAACGCAAATTCAATGTTACTATCCTAGGAACTAACCTACAATGCGTTTTGTATTTCATAATCGGAACTATCTGCATTAACCGTCATCAGAGCAATGTCAGGGAACAGAATGCAGCAGTGCCTGCTTGAGGACCTGCTTGAGTCGTGTTCTAAGGAAAGGGTAGTTGCTGGTTCACATTATATTACACTAGCGAGAAGTACCGACTTTTCCTTTTCTCTGCAAACATCCAGAACTAAATTCAGTAACTAATTGCTAAGAATATATTTGCATTGTGCCAACTCAAAGATCAATAGATATGGATATAGATACAGATTTTTATATTTAAAGCCATTCTCGTTCTGCGTTGGAATAAACATCATTCATTATTTGCTTGTTCTTGTTACGATTGTTATTGTCATTCTCTCACTCGGAAGAGTCTTATGCTGATGCTGTATGAATAAATTATGCCATTGGATACAAAGCGGTTTAGTTTTGAGACCTAACCCACGAGGGGGGAAGGCACAGTGGTCTGCTTCAGGAATTCCAAGCAATAAAACACAAAAAACAACCCAGGAAGGGTTCGAACAGCTACTTTCACGCAGAGATATGCATTTGGAATCTGTTCATCGTTACGGGGTCAAACAAGAGGGTAACATTACTGAAACAATGATCGGGCTACTTAGTATATAATAGAGCATACAGATTTCAAGGAGGAAACGTATGAAGACGCAGACTTCCTCGTTATCAATATGTGCGGCATATCTTTCGTGTTAACGAAAGTAAATTCCCGCTTTAGCTCTTCTTACGTGTCAAATGAAATGAATGCCATGAGGAATAGAATATTTGTTGACTGCGTCTCTTCTTGCTTCCATCCTTACCAACATATTTCTTCATTCTCGTGGTAATCATGACATTCTATGTGCATGCTGCAAACGATTGCAAGTGGACAAATTCGACATCGAGGTGCAAAGCGTTTGGTATCTTACATTATATTCAATTCGAATAAGCTTCCGGTGTATTTTTACTTCGTTTGTATTTTTAGATGATTATGAACGTTACGGAAATTTATCTCACATGCTTTATGTTGAATGAGAAACATTGAATGATCCGTTTTGCTTTCCCTACGTTGAAATGATATAATGTCGGCGTCAACAGCCTTCTTCCACGCCGGAAGCTGAAACTTGTATCATTCTGGATTAATGATAATTGAATGTCTCATATGTATACATAGCCCACAAGGCGACGTCAGAAACCATCAGGGGAGAACGCCGCATAAAAACCAAACGTGCGCGCGCGTCTCCACTCTGAAGAACCGTATCGGAGAATCACGGCAAGCATTTCGCTGAAGAGCTGCCTCGTCAGAGAGCCGAGAAATGGCAGCGTCGTAGCAAGTATTTGTCAACACTCTGATAGTGCATTTACTTCCGGGTGTAGGTCGGCGTTACCTCGCTAAATTTACTTGACATTCGTTTTCCACATCGAAGACTCGTACGATATAATCCACTGCAAGATGACACCATTAGAAAGTATATTTAATTTCTGGACTCCAAGAACGGCGTTCTTCACATAAGTAACACCTGTTTGTGTGTGCATTCGGGAGGACGACGGTGCAATCCCTCGCCCGGCCATCCTGATTTAGGTTTTCAATGATTTCCCTAAATCGCTTCAGGAAAATGCCGGGATGGTTCCTTAGGAAGGGCACGGCCGATTTCCTTCCCCATCCTTCCCTAATCCGAGCTTGTGCTCCGTCTCTAATGACATCGTGGTCGACGGGATGTTAAAACAGTAGTCTCCACCTCCTCTGTTTGTGTGTTTAAGGTTGCGTTTTGAGGCTCAGGCAACATCGCAGCGACTATAGTCCGCCTCTGGCAGCCAGTGTGTCGTTAGCGCAGAGGTTCCCTTGTGCGTTGCAGTGCTTGTACTATAAGTTCGAATCACGGTAGAAGCCGCTGACTACATCCTTTTATTTTTCATTTTAATTAATGGAGTTGCAAACTGCTAGTAAAAATTTCTTATACGAAATCTAAAGAATGCCTTTAAACATCAATCTTCGTCCGATTTCGACTTAGTAAATTAAGTTAATATCATGGATTTCTGCTTTGCAAATTCCAAGGTGCTTCACTGTAAAATAGGTCCTGCAAAGATTCAAACCGACTGTCAACGATATAAATTTGAGCTTTGTTCGTCATATAGGTCTAACATGTCGGAAGGTTGTTTATGAAGTGCACCTGTTCATTAATATAGTTCCCATCTTCAAAATTTTTGCAATAGCATTTAACTGTAGACGTTTTCTAACACCGGCGTTAGCAATTCCTTTCCGTTCTCTGAAACCTTCAAAACGACAAATTTTTCTGGTTGAAATCTGATGACCTTAACTATCACTTCCGATCAATAATAAATACTTCATGAACCCGTACATGGAACTCCAAATGTGCAGTGCGCTTCCACTGCTACAGAGCATGCATTGCAAGGTATTCACACAGTTTATCGTATAGACTTACCATAAGGAATGAAGCAAGAACTGTAATACGCTTTACACCACAGACGCTCACTCTGGCTTGACGAAAACATCCAAACGTTGACCAAAAGTTGCACAAATAATTAAGTTTGAAAGGAAAAGAAACGAGGTATGAAGCATTTATAAATTCATCGAATGTAGTGAGGTGGTTTAATTTCGTCCCAGTCTATAAAATTAATTTCGGGCCATACTCAGCTCTTGCCGATTACCCGCCTACTAATCAGGGCGTCTGTCTCCGTTGCTTTTGAGCGTGAATGGAAATTGTAGAAATTTTCTGTGGAGCAACATTTAATAATAAAGCGTTTTAAATCATCAAAAGCGATGAGCGGTAGCAGGCGCTTTCGATAAAGAACGGGGGAGTGCAGCGCCGCTGCTGTCGCCACGGCCGCTGCCAGTAGCCAGCAAATGGATCCCGGAGCTTTGCCGCATACGGCGTCCAGAGGAGGACAGTCTGCAAGAAATATGCCGCAAAATCGTTACTAGATAAAATTTTGATATCGGTGTGTCACAAAGCGAAATAGATTGAATCTGCGCTACCATTACATTCACGTCTTCAGCATTCAGACAGAAGAGGCTATAAAAATATTTTATGCCAGCTGCTCTCGATCCACTGACATTATGAACAGAAACAACGCACGCTACCGCAAGACCACAGGCGTAATCAGCCTAGAGTCTCTCTATCTTGGGACAAGTTTTCCTCCAGGAAGTGCCGCAGTCTACAGTGTTGCCAGATTGTGCAGATAACCGGACTTAGAGAATTAGCGAGTTGGCCAGTTTTTTTGTCCCATGTCGCGATCGGCGCGGACTTAGCCTCTGAAGCGGCCGGCCGCCGGTCGAGTTTTATGTCAAAGAGTGTACTAACAGCTGTATCTCTGTCCTCAATAAAAAGTGGACGCATTTATATGGAATTTTTTTATGCATTTCGTCTGTACTACCACCTGCTAAAATATCTACTATTCCTCCTGAAACACCCTGTATATGGATATATGTGTGATGTCTGTTCTTTCGGACACGTCCGAAAGAAAATGTTTCATGGCATTCTGCAACGACCTTCGATCTAGTTGTACGGGCTGATAGAGATTTCAGAGCTGCTTGGCTGTCTGAATAAAAGTGGATGCTACGATTTTTGTAGGGTCTACTCTAATTCTCCTCCGTGCACTTGCTGATAGAAGATGTCATGTAATACTGTGGCCATCTTCCCTAAAGAGATTCTAAGCAGTATACCAGACCCAATACATTCATCTGTTCTCGACCTCTCAGCAAACCACTATATTATGTCTCCTGCACGGTTTAGTGGTTCGTTCTTCCACTGCTCCCTGCCTCCAACTGTTACATGGCAGGGTTTATTGAAACAGCTACAAGTTATTGTATAGTTAGTCGGCATTTCCCGAGCCAGCGCCATACTAATTTGGGATTCCGTATATTCTAACTATATCCAGCTATTTCCAATTTTTAGCCTTTATGTCCCTGCCGCTGTCTCCATTTTAAGCCACAGGTGTAAGGCTGGCATGTCTAGCGTAATATCAATCCCAAGAGTGGATGTCCTGCTAATTCCATCTGTTTGTGAAAGCAGATCAGTCTCTGCACTTTGCCAGACTCCCTAGCAGCCACTTTCTGTTCGACTTTGTTCATATTATAGGCCTATAAATTACCAATGGTCTTTTTACAGAGGTGTATATCCAGTAAGTACTGGGTTTAGACCCAATTTTACCCTACAGCAGCTTCTAGTGCTTATAAGATTGTCTTTCGAAGTGGAACAAATTATTTATGTGAGGTGTTCATAATATTTTTCCATCTAGGGCTACCTCTAGATACATTACAACCCAGCTATATGTATGTTCAATAAAAATTGGACACATGTTATATGTCATTGTTTCTGCAATTTGTCTATACTACCATCTCCTACAATAATTACTATTTCTCCTGAAACATCCTGTATAATTATTTGGCTCTCGACGGGTCATCTAAAGTTTTCAGTGCTAGACGCACGGCATCGTCCGAACCCTGACGCACGACATCGTCCGAACCCTCGCGGGAATACAGTGTGGCCGCGAGCGAGTGGAATAATGGTCGGTGAGGAGGGGGGTGGGGGAGGGAGGGGGGAGTACCGCACATGTGGTATACGGCAAAGATGGGAATTCGCGTCTGATGAGGAGCGTGTGTAGATATGTGCTGCAGAGAGGTTGGTTGCTGTGTCCCGACAGTGCCCACCGTCGGAGCTTCGAGTCCTCCCTCCGGCATTGTCCATAGTTTAAGTTAGATTAAGTAGTGTGTAAGCTTACTTGGTCCCATACGTTCTCACCACAAATTTACAAAATTTTAAATCCAAAATACTGCATCTCGGTTCCTACAATAGTGCAATAAATGCGCACTGGTTAGGTGTAACTGAAGTGAGTCTCCATCTCGGATTGTGGTTAAGGGCGAACCCCAAGCGAATGGCCACGAACAGTTGGGAGCGGAAGCTTAATGTCATCGGAACCGTGTTGAAGGACCATGATATGCGATCGTTAGAGTGACTGCAGAAAGTTCAGTTTATAAATACATACATACGTAGCAAAATTTATCATGTCACAGCTGTCTTACCGATACTGCAGGTCACTGCACATAAAATATTAGCTGTAGCCTCTTGGTATGTGTGGAAACAAAATATCTTCAAAGTACCCTTCCACATGGCGACTTTGCACAGGCAAAACAGAGGACTTGGAATTAAAGACGTGCCTTTAAACTAATACATGCCACTAAGACAAGCATCACGAAACTTCTGTTCCTCTCGCTAGATCCTGGAGATAGGAACGCTCCTGTTAATGTAGCACGCCAGCCTAGATTACGTCCGAAAGTACTATGGCGATTGGAGCTGTATAAGATTTCCACCAGCACAAACCAACACTAGAACCGTCTATGATTATATTACCAGACATCGTCTACACAAACCAATTCCGGTGAATTAACCTACAAAAAACTGGAGAAACGTCTGGAAAAATATCAACAATAAAATTATACCAACTAGAGTCAGTGCCGTATGGTGCGACGTTGTAAACGAAACCATACCCTCAGCGGAACGATTATGAAAAATCAAATTGAGACCATCTTCATACTGCGACAAATGTGGGCTTCTAGAAACTGTAGCGCACATCTTCTTATAGGAAAATAGAATCAGAATTTGGAACTGAACTACGAAGAAATTAGCACTATCCACAGAACCGCAGAAAGTCATATAACGATAACTGAAGCTTTAAACCTGACTGGAAATGTTACCCGTCCTCAAAGAATAACAGTTATTCGTGGCTTTGGGACAGTTTGTGTTGTACGTCGTAATAAACAAAACTTAGAACTTAGAAGAGTGCATGTTTTATATTGCAGAAGAACATTTTAAGCTGAAGAAGAATAACAAATATAAGGAATGTTTTAAAAAAATTTTATCTATTGCTTTATGTGGGCTACAAAGAGATGGACAGTTTTATTGATTAGAAGCAGAATACTATTCTTTCACTTTTTTTTATTCCTGGAATATTCTTTTACGTCGGTTCTTAAATCACAACTGTTCTAATTTGGCAAACCCCCTCCGGCTCCGAAACTTCTTCCATTTGTTGAAAAATATATGGCTTCCTTACAGACTTCATATGCATCCAGTGCATAATAACTTAAATTGTGAATATATTTCTGAATGAATGGTTGTTATTTATTTTTCCGTCACCCTGTTCACTGTTATAAGTTATGTTCCACAAGGATCGCACACGATTGGAGGCGACAATCTGTAATTTATTTTACCTTAATTACTACTTCAATTTTGTTCAACAATTTAAAGGAATATATGAGTGCAAACATGGAATACATGTGAATAATGCAGCTGCTCAGTGACAGGTATGGGGGAGGCACTGTGGCCAGGCCTCGGATTTTCGACCCCTGCCCTCTTTGCCTCCGCCTACCTGGCGCTGAAATTCTTCTCAAACTTTAAAAAAAAGTAATAGTGCAGTGGTCAGAACGTCTGTTTAGTAAGCAGCAGGTCTAGGTTCGAAGCTCAGTCGGTCACAAATTTTCATCTGCTGTCGTTGCTGTATTTCAACGCGCTGTGACAGTGCGGACGTCGGTCCTTCGATATTTAAGATGCAATTGTTTTTTGAGGCAATAGAGGTGATTTGCGAACATTAGTCTTGCCATCAAAATAACGGGACTCCAACGGAAACCAATCCTTAGTCATACCTTCGTGCCGGAGCTAACCCATGCCATATACATGCGAATTAGATTGTAGTTCATATTTAGTCAAATAACGAGTGGTCAGTATACAAGTATGCCGGCCAGGGTGGCCGAGCGGTTCTAGGCGCTACAGTCTGGAACCGCGCGAGAGCTACGGTCTCAGCTTCGACTCCAGTCTCCGACATGGATGTGTCTGATGTCCTTAGGATAGTTAGGTTTAAGTAGTTCTAAGTTCTAGCGGACTGACCACCTCAGATGTTAAGTCCCATAGCACTCAGAACCATTTGAACCATTTTTGACGTATACAAGCATTTACAAACAGAAGAAGCAGGATTGCAGCGAACTGATCACTTAACCAAGTGCAACATAGAGTACCTGTGTAATGAGTCATTCCAGCTGCATAGCTGAGGGTAACATTTTTTAAGCAATTCATTGCAGAATTAATGTAATACCCGCACGATGATCTCTGTAGTCATACTGTATCATTAGCAGCCCGCGAATGTAGTACTATGTTCGTTAAATCGGATTACTCAAGCTGAGGCCAAATAAAGACAAGCGACGACGCCACAACACTATCTTTACTTAGGTAGGTAGTCAGCGCTAAATTATGTGCGCCACCATTAACGTTGCCGTAAGCAGTTTGACAGCATAACACCACCACAACTACTGACAACCTGAACCATTATCATCACGCAGTTGTAACTCGCAGTGATTACAAGTTTCTCATGTTTGTCAAGAATAGCGGAAAGCGCCTCTGAAGTTCCGTTTCCATTACGCCTAGGCAGGTGAGAATCCTAAATATCAGTAATAGGTCACCTAGCGAAGAGAAGAGTCCACGTATTGTCTCAAGTTCTTGCAGTTTGATGTTAATGCAGTTCCAGATGGTTTCGCACTAACGGGTTCTTTTGGCTATCTGAATACTCATATTGGAATTATATAAGTGTAATTGCTAGAACGTTCAACTACCTTAATAACACCTCATTCTGGGTTGAATACGACTCGGAAAGAAACATTAATTTGACGTTTCCATCCATCTCCTGACGTCTTACTGAATAAAGTCTGAAGTGCACGCACAGTTGTTTTGCCCGCCGCAAGGATTCTGTGAAGTGTTGTGGCAGCTGGCGGTCATTGCTGAATACAGACATGTGCTCCAGGGGAACTCGTCTTTGTTGCATTTTTTCCATACCGTAATTAGCACAATAACATAAGGCTTGTTCTGCTGAAGAACTTGATGCCCACAAGTCCTTAAATAAGAATCTCCTAACGTGAGTAATGCATGAAAGGAAACAGACTTTTGGACAAAAAAATGGACAGCTCCCTGCTTTTTGCGTTTCCGATAGCGCCTACGATAAGAATCTGGTGTCATATTATGTTTCAGAACCCTAAACTGTTTATTTTTTTACCTCATACTAAAACAAAAGTTATGATATGAGAAGAGGAAATGACTTATATGCTTTTCAGGAAATTGAGTTTTTCGTGTTTATTTTCCCACTTCATACTAAAACAAGGGCGTTAAAATGAGAAGAGGAAATGAAATATACGCTTCCAAGACATAATATTTCCTTGTGTGCTACTACTGCATACATGAAAGCCCTGCAGTTAATTTTTGAATGTCGGATAAATTTTGATATCACCTCACATTCCTTTGTGAGAAGGTTCCTATTTTCTTGGGATTCATATAGAGTGGACATTTCATCACTGGTTAATATTCTGATGACTAATGACATGATACCCATTGCAATTGCTCCATGGCTCGTGTGAGTAGAGTCTCACGTTGGTTACTATAAGAACACGCAGGCAGTGATATCCGCTCACTGCGGTCAGAGACAAGGTGATTTCTTTCTGTTTATGGCGAAGCGTCTGCTGCAGTGTCCACGCTCAGCCAACATAAACAAATCGCGGCGGCATTGAGCACTGCTGATCGCTGCGCTTGTCGCGAGCCTCGACAACAAGAGCGCACTGTCTCTGCTAACGATACTATGGAGTTAACACATCTTACTTAACGTAATATGCAGGAGGTGGGTTGGGTGAAAATTCAGTTAGTAACTTCCCATCGCATTAAAATACTTTACAGTCATATTTGATGAATTATTTATTGTTGGTTTTCTCTCTAATGTTAATAGTATTGATTCAGATTGTGCATGAAAACGAAAACACCCACACACACACACACACACACACACACACACACACACAGACACACAGTCATTGATTCTAGTGAGGCTGACAGCTACTGTGTGTTGAACAACACATGCACCAGTCAGTTCCTCAGTTGGCGTTGAGTGGATGGGATTTTTCAATTACCTTGCATTGCAAGAATTGTAAGGAGGAGCCTGAAAGTAAATGGACTTGTATGCTAAAGAGCTGCGACAAAGCGAAGCCTGACCGATTATCAGATAATTGTCCACATGGGTTTTGTGGACGAGTATACTTTTAGTAGCCGCGCGGGATTAGCCGAGCGGTCTGGGGCACTCCAGTCATGGGCTGTGTGGCTGATCCCGGCGGAGGTTCGAGTCCTCCCTCAGGCATGAGCTTGTGTGTTTGTCCTTAGGATAATTTAGGTTAAGTAGTGTGTAAGCTTAGGTACTATGCTCCTTCAGAGCCCCAGTAAAAAATATACACTCATCAATGCACGTGTCCCCACCAACATCGAAAATAAGAAAAACACCGAAAATGTCGAAAAATTCTGGTTCAAAATGGTTCAAATGGCTCTGAGCACTATGCGACTTAACTTCTGAGGTCATCAGTCGCCTAGAACTTAGAACTAATTAAACCTAACTAACCTCAGGACATCACACTCATCCATACCCGAGACAGGATTCGAACCTGCGACCGTAGCGGTCGCTCGGATCCAGACTGTAGCGCTTAGAAGTGCATGGGAAAAATTCTGGAACCAAGTCGAAAATACTATGAGCAAAATTCACCAGGATGACGTGAAAATACTAATGGGAAACTTCAAATCTCTATTTGGGCAGAAAAAACCTGTAGAAAAATCTTTGGCACAAATTCAACACACCGAAACGCTTAGACCAACGGCACACGTCTGACTGACATTTGCCAACAATTCAACCACAAATGGACGTCTTCCCAGTTTAGGAAAAAACCAGTTCCCAGGTAACATGCTTAGCTAACAGGTGCAAGCTGCTTTCGTTCGCCATTCGCGACTCGCTGAAAGCCAGATTTTTAATTCTTTTGTAGCACAGCTACAAGCAGGCTGATAAAAACTCAATAAGGGAATCGTAAGACAACGCTCGAGCAAAATTCGTCTTGCTACTTTCAGTAACTCTTAGTGTCAGAGCGAAAACCTTACGGTACTGCCAAATTCATAATGCCACTTTTGTTTTCTACCGACATATTTTTTGTTGTTGTGAATACATAATTTTACCTATGAAATGTCACATTTTCATAATACTTGCGAATGGTACAGTAAATGAAATAAATACAGATCTTTTCGAAGTCAAAAGTTGGTAATATCCTACTAATTCGTGTTAAAATAGGTTCAATCGTCTCACAGACACTTAATGCTTTATTAAGATAGACTGCCGTCGTGATGTTTCTGTAGTAAGCTGAATTTAATTTATATTAGTACAGTGAATATTTTAATTGCATTTTCCATTAGTTTCCTAAACGCAACAGTAATTATCAAAGAGAAATTAATCAGCAGCAAAATTTTCTTTCACGATATCTAAAACGATCTGACAATGCTAAAGTTGTTTACAAATTCTACGCCTGTAGAAACCTACTGGTTCTAACGATGTCATTAAACCAGAGTAGTTTTAAGAGTATTTCCGTCTAGAAATGAATTGACTTGACGGTTGATCGATCAAGAGTGGGAAAGGTAAAATTTTACAAATATATGACGAGAGGGACAAGTGCTTGAGAGAGGACTTCCCTATCAATACAAGTGCCTGACAGACGACTTTTCTATCAATCTCCTGGATTGTTTTGTTTCTCAAATCAACATAGTGCGTTATCATACAGTAGCACAGGTGATGTAGTTTTGTTGCTCGATTTTCTTACACTTCGACCGAAAGGAATGCTCGATGAGTGACCTGATGACGTTCAATAATAGTCACTCCGTTGATTTTTGTTGTTTCGAATTAGAGCATGCAGTACTCCTACACCAGGCTTCTGAACTTTGCCTGTTGAATGCAAATGTCGCATGATGGTTAAATGGTAATCTATCACATATATCAGCAGTCGAGACTTCCTTAATGTGGAAAATCATTCATGCCAGAACGATCTTTGTTGAAACACGAATATCTTTTTCTGGCGTATTTTTACCAAAAGCACTCGCTCTAAACATAGTTCAAATCTTTCTAGCTGCCTCCTCTGCATTCACCCCTCTGTTATACCAAAAATAAACGTTGTGTTTCAGATGTTACACCTTTTTCCACTTGCGACTCAATTTTACAATGCTTAACTGTAGTTCATGATTTTCAAGTATGCAAAATCGAATGTTTAACTCCAAGATGATAACTAGAACTTCAAATTCGAAAATGACGGTTGATACATACACTGACAGCGTGGCGCCGCGTTCACATGGGCGGCGCCGGATTTCAGGCGGCGGGTGGCGTCTGGCCGGTGGCCGGTAGCCGCTGCAGTGTGAGGAAACGCTCGAGCGTAAGCTGTTATGATCGCGGCGCAGCCACGAGCTGTCCTGCGGAATTGTTTCTGGAATACTTGTCGTTGCTGGTGGGTAGAATGTTAAGCGAATTATCTTCGATGCTCAATCAGAATCATAACTTTAGACCGAAATGTGGTAAAAAAAAATAGTTGGACACGAACAGGCGACCATAAGCTTAGAATGCATGACGATTACCATTTTTTCTTTTCTTTTTTTTCTTATTGTTCATTATTGATCGTTGTGTTTGGTCGTTGCGGACGTCGCAGGACATCCTGTTCAAGTTCGGTGGTTGATCCTTCCACTCAGTTTTTTTATTGCAGAGGCCAACCGGCTCTCTGACCGAACACGCTGAGCTACCGTGCCGGCTAGCACTGGACCACGGGCTCACACAATCCGAGAACATCTCGGAAGTAGACAACACTTCCTCCTAACGCTTCCGCATCTTACAGTGTTGCCAGATTGTGCAGATGGCCGGTCAGTTTTATTGGCTATGTTAAGTGAATAGACTCGGACTTAGTCTCTGTGGCAGGCGGCCGGCGGTCAGTTTTTATGTCTAAAACTGTACTCCAATGTGTTTCATTCACGTATCTGTGTGGCGCTAAAGTGTGGTTATGGATAATACGTGTGCTCAGATTGCGAATGTAACATAATAAGTAAAGAGAGGGAAATGAATTAGGCACCCTTCGTCTTCCGTAACATCAAATATATTTCAGTTATTCTATCTTAAATGAACTGCGCAGAAAATCATTCACCAGAAGTAAATAACTTGTTAGCAACATCAGATGATATTAACAGCTTTCCGGCGCGGGTTAGCCGTGCTTTCAACGGCGTCATATCGCGGATCGCACGTTTGCTTGCGCCGTCAGTTCGAATCCTTCGCCGGGCATGGATGTGTGTTAAGTTAGGTTGGTTTAAGTAGTTATAGGGCTAGGGACTGATGATGTAAGCAGTTTGGTCGCATAGTTCTTGGAGCCATTTTTTGACCTTTCACTTAATTTTTTTTTCATAAACGGCCGTATCTTTAGATTGCGTTGACATAGAAGCTCACTTTTTTACACCACCAAGGGCCCGGTTACCACAAGAAGTGCGATACATTTCCGCTTATTATGTCTACCCGTTCTGGAGGTAAACGGGTTTTAAAGTTTGGGTAGACCGATAGACGGTCAAGAAAGTGAGACTTGTAGGGTTCCGTTTTTACCGGTTTAGGTGACGAAATCCTAACAACGGCAACAGCTACGACAGATACTGAAGATGAGGGCTGCATAAATAACACCCCCTACTCTTTATTCGAAATGTTCTAGTTGCAGTCGATACATCAGCATATTAATCGTAGCTACGCTTTCGATCCAAATCACGTTTACAGGAATGCAAATAGAATCCATTTGCCTATACACGTGGTAGTTCACATCCCAGTATTAATGCTACCGCGTTTTAGAAGTGCCAACATTCCCATTGCTAGCTAGCTTAAGAAACACTGAGGCTAATGAACGTTTTCTGGCTGTGGCGAGTCTAGTGGAGAATTCGAAACAGTGTAGAATATGTTTGGCAGCTATGTAGCCGTTTATTTCCTGAGGTGGTGCAGAATTATCCCACTAAATTTACCCTCTAATAAGAGTATTTTGTTATTTCGATAAACATCCCGAATGATTATCACATAAGCGGTGACATAAAGGATGAAAATTCATGTTTTTGAGCCCAGAAAGCTCCATGGAACAGAATCTGTAGATCATTTTACCATTTTCATTGCGAAATTGCCGGCTTATTCATGTCTGGGGTAATAATAGAGGGCTGTTTGCCTGGGTTGTCTGCTAGCGTAGTGAAAGGAAGGTCTGGTTTGTTTTCGGTTCTAATCTCGATGGAGGCAGGTAGAATATCAGTAAAGCAATTTTAAGAAATTCTCGCGCCCTCAATACTTTTTATCGCTACCTTTATTCTGTACTGGCGCCCTGTGCATGTCAATATGACACTCTTGTAGAATTTCATACATGTTACTGCCTACTTTTTCCGCTTCTGTCAATAATGGAATTGACTTAAGTGTGGCACTGAATGATTTTTAACCGAATTTCGTTATGAATCTTCACGCATTGCTAAATTTGCACACTTTCATGGTAGGTCAGCAACGGTAATCCAGTAGGACTGGTCTGAACGTTGACACAGACCGTTTCGCGGCCGAAAGCGGATAATATTTTGCTAATTCGTAACGATCCGGCGTTCTTTGTCTTACTAAAACAGTTATGTTATCTCGATAAGTTGAAATTCATTTTTATTGGTACAGTTCATACCAATTAGCGTTTCTTCCTTCATTCTGTCTTATATTTACGTGTTGTATTTAACACACTAATCAGCATTAATATAGTCTTACAAATTATTGAAAACAGCCTAAAAAAGTTCAGATAGTTTGTCAATTTCACGCCTGTGCATAGTATGTTGGTAGCACTTCGTCGCCTTGCCGGTTATGCTGTGTAGCAGACTTTAAAGCCGTGCGGATCAGCATAACGAAAAGGCGAGGGGTCTCGCTTGTTTTGTCCACGACTGTACATGTGCGTCAGTGAAAAAGACCAATAAATAGGTGTTAGCATGTGGACGTAATGTGCTGTTCAGTTGTACTAACAAAACTAACGGGGTTCCATTTTAAAAAAACGTATGTTTGTGTTAAAAAACATTTTTCCGTGCCTTTTTATATATATATATATATATATATATATATATATATATATATATATATATGTGTGTGTGTGTGTGTGTGTGTGTGTGTGTGTGTGTGTGTACATCTTCATGTTTATGAACGCGACAGCTCTTACAATTGTTTCAGTACGAATGCACTTTACGTCCGAACTCCTCCGATCATCAGCCCAATTGCAGTTATATGTCGTTGCTTTTCGTTAATTCGGTCTGTTATGTTACGACTCGATTGTTGCATGTATACGAATAAACCTTCTTGCTCAGTTTGTTTTAAATTTAAAACTACTTCCAGATTCTTAATAGGTTCTGATGAAGTCTTTATCATTAGGATAGCAAACGTTTGGCCCAGAAATATGCCTTATACTGCACTCTAAGGCCCACATAACAAAAATCACCACTGATGCAATTAGACAGCAGGATTTATTAAGTTCGACTGTTACTTATACTACGAAAAGTTTTCTACTTTGTTTAAGTTCATCGCCGGCCGGAGTGGCCGAGCGGTTCTAGGCGTACAGTCTGGAACCGCGCGACCGCTACGGTCGCAGGTTCGAATCCTGCCTCGGGCATGGATGTGTGTGACGTCCTTAGGTTAGTTAGGTTTAAGTAGTTCTAAGTTCTAGGGGTCTTATGACCTCAGCAGTTGAGTCCCATAGTGCTCAGAGCCATTTTTAAGTTCATCACAAACTGACAGTGTCATTTCTGTAACAGGCTTACCAGTTGAAATGGTGCCAACAGTAAAAATAATCTCAGAACGTACATCATTATTCAGACATTACAATACATTAGTCATTCACCCAAGTAGTTTTGTTACACATGGTACGTTCTCAGTAATATCGAAGGAAATGGTTATTGCGTGTGTCAAACGTTACTGGAATTTTTCAGTTGAAGGCAAAAATTTTGCATGAGGAACATGGAAGATTCATATCAACAGATCACAGAGAAAGTTGTTTGTAGTGGAATAACTGCAGAATGAGTGGTGGCTTGATGTTATGAGGACAACAAAGCAGGCACTAGTTCTTCCACAACGAATACACCACGAAAGAGTCGAACGATTTTTCTACTGTCTCTGACAAATACATGCATGGCATCGGCTGAAATGTGGGCAGAGGTTACAGGCAGAGTGTAACAACGAACCGTCAGGAGCACATTACTGGAAGCTGGGTCAAAATATCGTTGGCATGCTCCATTTACTGCTGAGATGCTACAGACAGTAGAGAGAGTGCACATAGTACTCAGTGGCAGATGTGCAGTAACCAGTTTTCGTCTGAAGCACTGGCAAGTTCATTTGTTCGTTCGGGAGGGGAGGCGGACATTGTTTGCCCGTTTTGGGCCAGTTGGCCATACTCTGCGATGATACGCGCATGTCCTGCAATTTTTCTCAAAAGATTTTACGGAAACTAATTGGTAAAAAATTAATTTTTGCTTTACTCATAGATTTATATGTCAACTTTGTCACAATGCGCCTATCATTTCCTTAATGGTCGAAGTTGTTGTGATATTTGTATTTACACAAGACGAAAACGAAACTCCTCCCGAACAGGCCATGAAGGCCCAACGGTACCGAGCGGCTGCCGTGTCATCCGCAGCCCACAGGCGTCACTGGATGCGGATATGGAGGGGTATGTGGCCGGCACACCACTCTCCTGGCCGTATGTCACTTTCCAAGACCGGAGGCGCTACATATCAATATAGTAGCTCCTCAATACGCCTCACATGGGCTGAGTGCACCCCGCTTGCCAAGAGCGCTCAACAGACCAGATGCTTACCCATCCAAGTGCTAACCTAGCCCAACAGCGCTTAACTTCGGTGATCTGACGGGAACCGGTGTTACCATTTCGGCAAGGTCGTTGGCCCATTTAAACAAGACACTGCATGAATTTTGAAAACGTCTGCACTGAAAAACAGCGGTCGCTATGTTTTGCGTTTCCTGTATATTACATATGTTGCTCCATGTAAAATTTAGCTGAGATTTTGAATTTTTCTTTAGACTTGGGTGGAAGTCTCTATCTGTCACCAGTGTCGAGAAAGTTGATGTGATGTAGCACACTCATTTGATATCACACTCGCCAATGATAAAGCCAGAACGGAATATACATGCCATTCCTCATATTTTGCCATATCGAAATGAAATTTGGGAAATGATAGCACACAAGGAGGAGAGTATTTTGCCACATGGTTATTATGCAAAACATCATTACCTTCCATGTATTTCCACAAACCTTAGACTTTTACGATGAAAGAATGTAATTTTTAAGGGCCTTCGATAGCTGGTGAAACGAAAAATGTTGTGCCTTTTGAAACAGCATAAGTGAAGGCAATACAAGTTTATTTTTGCACAGAGGATGTGCTTTTTCATAAGCTATTCAAATTTATTTTTCTCAGTTCCTCACTCAATAACTTTAATCAGCCACAATTTCAGAATTTTCTCTCAATTACGTCTGTACTTGTCAGTGAGTTGACGCTGTGTAAATTCCTCGGTTTTTTAACAAAGAGAGATATTTTTAACATGGCAATACGAGAAACGCACGTTTTATTCAAAATTCGCCTCATGATGCTTCTCCGAAAGTCACAGATGGTTAAAAAACCAGACGAAAATAATCGCAGCTTTTGTTGCATTTTCACTGGAAATCTTTCTAGATACTAATCAAAGCAGAGGTGACAGCAGATGGTTTTGATTGGCCACCATGCAAGTGTGGCTTTGGATGGGCTTCACTTAATTCACTACTGGCCATGAAAATTGTTACACCAATAAGAAATGCAGATGATAAATGGGTATTCATTGGACAAATATATTATACTAGAACTGACATGTGATAACATTTTTACGCAATTTGGGTGCATAGATCCTAAGAAATCAGGACAAAGAACAACCAACTCTGGCCGTAATAACGGCCTTGATACGCCTGGGCATTGAGTCAAACACAGCTTGGATGGCGTGTACAGTTACAGCTGCCCATGTAGCTTCAACACGATACCACAGTTCATCAAGAGTAGTGACTGGCGTATTGTAACGAGCAATTTGCTCGGCCACCATTGACCAGACGTTTTCAGTTGGTGAGAGATCTGAAGAATTCGCTGGCCAGGGCAGCAGTCGAACATTTTCTGTATCCAGAAAGGCCCGTACAGGACCTGCAACAGGGGGTCGTGCATTATCCTGCTGTAATGTAGGGTTTCGCAGGGATCGAATCAAGGGTAGAGCCACGGGTCGTAACACATTTGAAATGTAACGTCCACTGTTCGAAGTGCCGTCAATGTGAACAAGAGGTGAACGAGACGTGTAACCAATGGCACCCCATACCATCACGCCAGGAGATACGCCAGTATGGCGATAACAAATACACGCTTCCAATGTGCGTTCACCGCGATGTCGCCAAATACGGATTTGACCATCACGATGCTGTAAACAGAGCCTGGATTCATCCGAAAAAATGACGTTTTGTCATTCGTACACCCAGCTTTGTCGTTGAGTACACCATCTCAGGCGCTCCTGTCTGTGATGCAGCGTCAAGGGTAACCGCAGCCATGGTCTCCGAGCTGATAGTCCATGCTGCTGCAAACGTCGTCGAACTGTTCGTGCAGATGGTTGTTGTCTTGCAAACGTCCCCATCTGTTGACTCAAGGATCGAGACGTGGCTGCACGATCCGTTACAGCCATGCGGATAAGATGCCAGTTATCTCGACTGCTAGTGATATGAGGCAGTTGGGATCCAGCACGGCGTTCCGTATTAACCTCCTGAAACCTGGGATTCCATATTCTGCTAACAGTAATTGGATCTCGACCAACGCGAACAGCAATGTCACGTTACGATAAACCGCAATCGCGATAGGATACAATCCGACTTTTATCAAAGTCGGAAATGTGATGGTAAGCATTTCTCCTCCTTACACGAGGCATCAGAACAACGTTTGTCCAGGCAACGCCGGTCAACTGCTGTTTGTGTTTGAGAAATCAGTGGGAAACTTTCCTCATGTCAGCACGTTGTAGGTGTCGCCACCAGCGCCATCTTGTGTGAATACTCTGAAAAGCTAATCATTTTCATGTCCCAGCATGTTGGTTATATTTCACGTCTGTAGCACGTCATCTTCGTGGTGTAGCAATTTTAATGGCCAGTAGTGTACTTCTAAGAAATGTGGGTGTAGGAGTTAGTTTAGAACAGAACTTCCCTGCAGCGCTCGGCTGTTCCCCTACAAGAGTCTGCCCGCAACCCCCACCACTACAGCTCTCTCCACACGTGCCCTGAGATTGTGCGTCTACACAGTCTGTGTGCACTCCCACTTGCAAAATGTGGAGCAATGCTGAATTCGTTACCGTTTACAAGGAGAAGCTTCACACGTATGCGTATTGTTATAGGCCCATATCGTTGGCTTAAGTCTCTTGAAGAATTATGGAACACGTTTTATGATCGACTATTACGATCTTTTTGGAGAAAGAATTTATCCTCTAAAGGATCGGTATGATTTCCGCAAGACCGATCTTGCGCAACTCAGTGCGCCCCGTTCGCAGTATTATATCCAGTGGGACGAAGATAACGGTGCCCAAGTTCTTGCCGTGGTTGACGGACTTTCGAACTGCTGAAAACCGAACGTATTACGAGCTCTCTGCCAGATTTGCTATTCCTTTCGCTGGTCATCGGCGCTCAGTTCGACGCAGGACTACTCCAGTCGATGAGATTCCAATCCGGAGACATGTCCGAAGTCGCCATGGACAGCGGTGGGAGACCAGCCTGAATGACTGTCACCCGCCATAAGGCCCGACAACCAGGAGTGAAGGTTTGGCGTGCCACTTATTTTCGCAGCAGAACGCCTTTGAAACTTCCTGGCAGATTAAAACTGTGTGGTGGACCGACACTCGAACTCGGGACCTTTGGTAGAGCACTTTCCCGCGAAAGGCAAAGGTCCCGAGTTCGAGTCTCGGTCCAGCACACAGTTTTAATCGGCCAGGAAGTTTCATATCAGCGCACACTCCGCTGCACAGTGAAAATCTCATTCTGAGAACGCCTTTGGTCTTCATCCGCGACATCCGTACAGCAGAGCGGTAATTCGTCGATATTCTGCGTCCCGGTTTGTTGCCCTTCATGGCAAGCCGTCCTGGGCTTTCAGTTTAGTAAAATAATATCTGCCTGCACATAGCGAGAGTTCCTACTGCTTGTCTTCGTGCTTGCCAAAACCTACTTTGTCCGGCAAGGTCTACGGATCTCTCCCCAATTGAGAACGTTTGCAGCGTTATGGAGAGAGGTCTACAAACACTCGGGATTTTGACGATCTGACGTGCCAATTATACAGAATTCTGCACATCTCTCAGGATGACATCTAATAACTCCATTATCTAACAGGAATAATTACTTCATAACGGCTTTATTGACTTGACCAGTTTGTAAAGCTCTTTCTTTTGAACAAATGGTTCAAATGGCTATGAGTACTATGGGACTTAACAGCTTAGGTCATCAGTCCCCTAGAACTTAGAACTACTTAAACTTAACTAACCGAAGGACATCACACACATCCATGCCCGAGGCAGGCTTCGAACCTGCGGTCGTAGCGGTCGCGTGGTTCCAGACTGAAGCGCCTAGAACCGCTCGGCCACACTGGCCGGCTTTGAAAAAATCACCCAATTTTTTTTTCCTGAAGATGTAATCATTTGTTTGGCTGTAGATGTAAATCACATCTACTAATTTCCGTACCATTCGGAGAATTGGCTCTCGCGGTGTGCTCCTTCTTCTTTTTTTGTTTGTCTTAGAGTATCTTTTCAGAAAAAATAGCGTTCAGGCAAGCGCATGTTTTAGTTTACACAGATCAGCATATTGCCTTAGGGACGCACAGTGACCACCGTGTAATGTTTGTTGTTATACGTTTCTGACTCAGGTAGCACAGGATTTATCATTAGCTGTTCCTGCTTATTATCAAGTCATCATTAGACGAACTGTGTAAAAAGAAAGCATTCAGTACGAACAATCAAATCGCAGATACGTTTACACTGTGAACACTTCTCCTACCCATCCTAGTCAACAAGTTACTACGTAACGTATGGAGCTACGTATAGTTGCCTACAGTTGCAAGTCAGATTTGTAATTCAGTTTCCCAAAATGTTATACGCCTTTTTTGTTTATTTTTAAACATTTCATCTGATGATGATTTGGTAACAAGAAGAAACCGGTAATGATACCACCAGCATGATTTGAGGCTAAAACATATCAATAATAAAAATTTGCAAGTTTTAGTATTCGCTAATAAATAAAATTGGGTAATGATAATCAACTTGCCCCTTCCGCAATGTGGGTCATGCTTGCAGTATGTCGAATTCTATTCTCTGGAGAAGGCTTTATGACTACTGTTGTATCTCTTCCACTGTTATGAATAAGCGAAGCTTATATGTAAAAGACGTAACTTTAAAACGTCTGAGAATAAGACGATAACTATAGCTTTTTCTGTAAAAGAAGCAAGGGAACAACAATTGTACGCTACTGGTCATTAAAATTGCTACACCAAGAAGATGACGTACCACAGACGCGAAATTTAACCGACAGGACGAAGATGCTGTGATATGTAAATGATTAGCTTTTCAGAGCATTCACACAAGGTTGGCGCTGGTGGCGACACATACAACGTGCTGACGTGAGGAAAGTTTCGAACCGATTTCTCATACACAAATAGCAGTTGACCGGCGTTGCCTGGTCAAACGTTGTTCTGATGCCTCGTGTAAGGAGGAGAAATGCGTACCATCACGTTTCCGACTTTGATAAAGGGCGGATTGTAGCCTATGGCGATTGCGGTTTAACATATCGCGATATTGCAGCTCCCGTTGGTCGAGATCCAATGACTGTTAGCAGAATGTGGAATCCCAGGTTTCAGGAGGGTAATACGGAACGCCGTGCTGGATCCCAACTGCCTCGTATCACTAGCAGTCGAGATGACAGGCATCTTATCCGCATGGCTGTAACGAATCGTGCAACCACGTCTCGATCCCTGAGTCAACAGATGGGGACGTTTGCAAGACAACAACCATCTGCACGAACAGTTCGACGACGTTTGCAGCAGCATGGACTATCAGCTCGGTGACCATGGCTGCGGTTACCCTTGAAGCGCCTGAGATGGTGTACTCAACGACAAACCTGGGTGCACGAATGACAAAACGCCATTTTTTCTAATGAATCCAGGTTCTGTTTACAGCATCGTAATGGTCGATCCGTGTTTGGCGACATCGCAGTGAACGCACATTGGAAGCGTGTATTTGTTATTGCCATACTGGCG
The DNA here is from genome assembly GCF_023864275.1 of Schistocerca cancellata. Classification (NCBI taxonomy): domain Eukaryota; kingdom Metazoa; phylum Arthropoda; class Insecta; order Orthoptera; family Acrididae; genus Schistocerca; species Schistocerca cancellata. Next base: position 457,111,916 of record NC_064627.1, read on the forward strand.
TATCACCCGGCGTGTTGGTATGGGGTGTCGTTGGTTACACGTCTCGTTCACCTCTTGTTGGCATTGACGGCACTTTGAACAGTGGACGTTACATTTCCGATATGTGACGACCCGTGACTCTACCCTTCATTCGATCCATGCGAAACCCTACATTTCATCAGGATAATGAACGACCCCATGTTGCAGGTCCTGTACGGGCCTTTCTGGATACAGAAAATGTTCGACTGCTGCCCTGGCCAGCACATTCTCCAGATCTCTCACCAATTGAAAACGTCTTGTCAATGGTGGCCGAGCAACTGGCTCGTCACAAGACGCCAGTCACTACTCTTGACGAATTATGGTATCGTGTTGAAGCTGCATGGGCAGCTGTAACTGTACACGCCATCCAAGCTCTGTTTGACTCAATGCCCAGGCGTATCAAGGCCGTTATTACGGCCAGAGGTGATTGTTCTGGGTACTAACTTCTCAGGATCTATGCATACACATTGCGTAAAAATGTAATCACATGTCAGTTGTAGTATAATAGATTTGTCCAATGAATACCTGTTTATCATGTGCATTTCTTCTTGGTGTAGCAATTTTAATGGCCAGTAGTGTAAATTCTGAAATAATATAAAAAGTCCATCACCGTTCACTTATGTTCTAAAATAGCGACAAAGATAGAGAAATGCACACAGAAATATCAACAGGCGTATTGCAACAAACCAGTCGAAACTTTAAGGACTATAGCGGTTGCAATGACATTTCATTGAAGAAAATTATCACCTAAGCGTCCCCTAGACGGTCAACAGTATTGCACAATTTTTCCTGAAGCGCTAAAATATTAAACATCTAGGGATGTGATTGAGAGGTTGCGCAATAACACTGAGAACATCAGAAACTTTTGAAATATTTTACGCTCTCCGGAAATATTGTGCCGTCTGTGGGCAGTATTGACACTATCATTGCCAGACCATCGCGTGCTGCGGAGTATGAATATCACTGTGTTCATGTTCGTTGTTGTTATGGTACTGAACATGAGTTCAAAACAAGACGAAAGACCGTTATGTTTAGAGTGCAAAGAAATATAAATAATAGCTGGCATTGTGAGAAGTTACGTCAGATGAGTATAAAAACAGAAATTCCGAGAATGGTGTGAGTTGTTGCTAATAAGCTGCGGGGAAAGGCCACGAAGGACGGTATTTAAATAAACTTAATTAATGCAAAATCATGAATAAAAGTGTACATAGCTATTTATGTGAGTGTATACATTATCTAACCGAAAAATCCTTCAATGCATGTATTATTGCATGACACGTCTCCATAACCATGTATCAAATACTTTAAAGTGAAAGTGCATGTGTAAATTTTATGTCCTCGAAAGAATTACCAGCGGTAAGGTATTGTAGCGTAATAGGTAAACACTGACTTGGTGGAATTACATCTCTCATTGTAGTATGAGGCGTGTTTTTTAAATAAGGTCCGTTTGAACATAAGTACACAACGAAAGGTTATGTCAAAAAAATAAATTTATTTTCAGAAAGTACATACTTCACTCTGTTTTTCGACATAATTGCCAAGTTTGTTCAAACACGTTTCATACTTCTCAACCAATTTTAAAATACCGTCTTCATAAAAAAAATTGCCATCCGCTCCAATAACCAAGAGTTCACTGCCGTTTTCACGTCGTCGTCATCATTCTAACGGTTGGCACTGAGGTGTTGTTTGTGGTGGAGGAATGCATGGTAATCACTCGGAGCAAGATCAGTACTAAAGGGTGGGTGGTCTAAAAGTTCCCAGCCAAAAATGTCCAATAAATCGAGGGTCTGACCTGCAGTGTGATGTCTTGCATTGTCACAGAGAAGGACAATTCCCTTTGTCAGCATGCCTCATCTCTCGTTTTGAATCGCTCTGCGTAGTTTTCTCAGGGTTTGGCAGTATGCTTCTGCATTGATAGTGGTTCATCGTTGGATCAAGTGGACCAACAAAACACCATGCCTATCCCAAAACACCGACGCCATGATCTTGCGCTGGGACAGGTCTGTTTGGCACTCACCTTCACAGGCGAGTGTGTGTGTTTCCATTCCATGCTCTGTTGCTTCAATTTGGCCGTGATATGCGAAACTCATCTTTCGTCTCCAGCTGCGATCTGACTCAAGAAGCCGTCACCTTCCTCGTGATAATGAGTCAAGAACTTCATCGCACACACAAATCTTTGGTTTTTGTGGTCCTCTGTTAGGAGTTTTGGGACCCTACGGGAGCACAGTTTCCTAAAATTTAGGTGTTCAGAAACAATGTTGTAAATCACCGATCTCGACGTCAGGAAATTCGTTAAGGAGACCTGTTATTGTCAAGTGCCTGTTCTCGCGAATCCTAGCTTCATTTTAAGCCACCAAATCGTCTTTAATCAAAGAAGGTCGACCGGAGCGGTCCTCGTCATGGACGTTGTCACGGCCATCTTTGAATTCTCGTACCCACCTACGCACTTTTCTTTCACTCATAACAGTATCACCGTACACTTCGCAAATCTGTCGATGAATTTCTGCAGCAGACAGGTTCGTTGCTGACAAAAACCGTATCACTGAGCGAACCTCACACTCGGCGGCGAGTTGATAGTCAAACATTTTCATAGCACAGAACAGAACCGTACAAGTTGGCTACAGAGCTGAAACAGAGCACAGTTGTTCCCGAGGCATGCCGGTACACGACGCACGCGCTCGTTGCGGTATGCGCGCGAACTGCTAGTATTTACAACAAAACGGACCTTACTTAAAAAACACGCTTCGTATTATCTTTTTTGATCATGGGAATTTGAGGTCCACAGAAATTTAATCCCGGTGGAGGAGGGAGTGCTAAAATCTAAAATTTCTAGTTTTGATGTAAATGACTTAGTCAGTCTTGGGACGTATCATGCGCCAAGAACTAAATTTTATAGGCGACACAGAAAACCTTTCCCAGAGAACTGGTGGTTATCCATTCAATATTAGTTACACGTATGTTATTTCGACAGCACACTTGAAACAACAAAAAACGGCTACACAGCAGCTGCTAAAGCCATAGTTTTGTCTCACTGAGATCAGCCACGTGGTGCTACATATGGCTAAAGGGAAGGTTTAGCGGAGTCATGGAAAACCACTTCTAGAAGTGTATAAGAAATTTATAATGAATAAAAATTTCGTACGCCATATTCAGAGAGGGATCGGAAAGGGGGATGTAAGCGCCTATCTATCGGGACGCCTATGTTTATTGACAACCATTTCCAGTAATAAGATTTATTTATTTATTTATTCGTTCAACCTCAATTCTCTCAATAAGTTTTCTTGAGTGATCTGTCTGACGCTCCTTGACCTAATTTCTCAACCACATTCTTACTGCTTCCAACAAAGTAGAGCAATTATCACAGCAGCAGCGTCTTTATCGCCAACATTCCGAAACACAATTTTTGCGCAGTTTCATTGGGCAGCATAGGGAGAACGTCAATAATATTACACAATATTATTGTCCTGTATTATTGACCGTCTAGGGACCACTTAAGAAACAAACGACTGGCCGGCCGTTGTGGCCGAGCGGTTCTAGACGCTTCGGTCCGGAACCGCGCTGCTGCTACGGTCGCAGGTTCGAATCCTGCCTCGGGCATGGATGTGTGTGATGTCCTTAGGTGTAAGCAGTTCTAGGTCTGGGAGACTGATGACTTCAGATGTTAATTCCCATAGTTCTTAGAGACGTTTGAACCATTTTTTTAAACAAACGACAAAAGTACATTTCCCACAGCCAAATAAAGATTATCGAAAGAGTAAAATTAATACAATAATAAGTGGTTGTCATCGACCAAAAATAAGCATCGTTGACAGAAAAGACTTTCAACGAGCAATGCATAAAAATGGTCGAAATTGAAAGCAATAAACCAATAGAGAAGAAAACTTAAGGTGCTACAGAAATGCAATTGGTGCTGTGTTAGGTATGTATCTATGTACTGTACTGGACACTTTCATATCATCCTGTGATAGATTCTGTTGCAGGTGGTATTTATTTCACTGTTCTGCTCTGCACTTTTGATTTATTCCTTCTGAAAATACGTGTAACGTCAGAAGCTTCAAAGGTTTCTTTTCTTCTTTTTTTTAAAAAAAAAAAAAAAAGAGTTGGATTGGGGCGTTATGGTTCTCGTGTAGGTTTCACATCTTCTGCGTTAACGAATGTTAGGAACATCGCTAAATTTTCTACTCCGAATCTTTCCCACGTTAACCCAGTAGTGAGGAAGCTAACATTAGTACGCCACTGGTGTACACTTTCTGTATACGTAAGAAACTCGAAAAAAGTAACACACTCGCCGAAATCGTTAGTCGATTTTCCCTTATGTTATAGTCTATAATATCGAAATTTCATATCATCATTGTTTAATAACAAGCAATTCACATGATGGAGTGCTTTGATGGAAGCCGCCCGAATATCACGAAGCGCTCCGTCTCTATTCAGAGGCAGTATTTTTGTTGTATGATATGAATAATGAATATCAAACGCAATAGGTAACTAAATGAAATCAGCCGTTATAAATTGTAAGTGTGAATTTATTTCAGGAGTCCAGTTAAATAAAAGATAAGAGTCATTTCAGTTACAATGTCCTCATGTCATAGAAGGTAAAACCTCTGTGCTATAATTTTCGTAATATTGAAAGTATTTCTGTGCTTCAGTGCAGGATATGACAGCGGTCAATCTGTATAGCTAGAGTGGCCCGATGCTGTTGACACACAAGATTCACTTTTTCGCTAAACATCTTTGGGACAGACAGTGTTAGTGATCGCAAATGTAAACATATTCTTCATGAAACTGGTGGAAATGACTACTAAAAATAAATCAGAAACCACAGGCACTCTTTTTTCTTTCATGTCACTCTAGAGGGATCATTACCAAGGATAGGACTAACAAGAATATTAAAAAGTCTCAAGAAATTGTAAAGTCTGTCAGTAATAGTGTACTCATATATATCGTCTTTTCTATAAAACAAAACGCATAACGGGTATACCATAAATCCGGTATCACGCAAGTTCGGATATTTATAATCTGTAGCTATACGGATGGTCTACCAAAGAAATGGAGAGGATTTTTCAAATTTGGGAAGTTTGCTTCAGATACTGGCATACAGATCTTCTTTTCTGAACAAGGTTTTTGGCCGAAAACTTAGGTGAACACTTTTCCTCGTGCCAGCCTTGTGTTTAGCGTAGCAATCTGTCTTATTCACAGTATAGTTATTCCCGCTTGAAGTTTGATGTAAAGAATCCTCTGCACTTCAACAGGAACAACGATGTACATAATTACAATACGAAAACAAAATAGTGACATTCATTACGTCGCATTAAGGTTGTCAGTAGCACAAACAAGGTCCACAATGCTGCAAGCGAAAGTTTTGATCACTTACCCGGTGATATAAAAAGCTAAACTACAGACTAAGCAGACTGGCGTTCTGATTATTAGAGCACGGAATACTTCCCTAACAGAGCGCTGAAATTCCGACAGACTGCAGTGTGAGATGCACCCGTTCGCGATGTAGCCAAACCAATTTGACTCACAGTCCTGGAATTGTCAAACGTCAGAAGGCCGACTAGGGCGAATAAGTTAATGCTCATGACACACGAATGTCCTACATGGTATGCAGTCCCACTCTCAGTTCAGATGGAACCTGCCTCTGGCTCTAAGTCCACCACAAGTTACAGACCACAAGTCTCATCCACTAGGGAAAGACCTGAAGTTCTCCACCAGAGGACGACCACAAGACAAAGAAGACAAAGAATGACAACCACTTCCCACCAAGCCCCGGTATAGGAGCAAAAACTAAACGGGTTCCACATTGTGCTTACCAAACAAACTATCCTCCACACATTAAATCTCCCCTCTTGACTGTTATGTTGGCCTGATAGCCAAATCCAGATATAGCAATGGGACTCCCGCGCTGCGGAAGCAAACCTCTGCTTAGCGTATCCTGAGAGGAAACCAATAAGCGCTTTAGAATCTATCTTGTTTGAAACAAAGATTTTAGAATAGATGGGCGTCGTTCTCACAGTAAGCATGGTCATGTTTCAGGAAAAACCGTCTACCTAGATGGGACCACAGTCTCTCAATTATGGAGAGATCTAATCTTTCCAGGCCGACCATTTCCAAGTTTTGAAAGAAGGCTGTTCAGCTTTCCGGACAGATGTGCCCATGAAATATAAGTTTTTGCCGATCGCCAAAAGAACCTGGCAACCTCCTGGCGTCAGAGGAGTTACAGTCTCCTCTCCGCTAAACACGTGCACCCGCCGTTCTGTCCGTATTGTACCAGCTTCTAACATGAGATTCCTCGGAGTTTTATGACCTTCCCACACGTTGCACAAAATTTCAGATTATTGAAGTCTCTCTCTTAAAAGGCTTCCTCCACCCACTTTCCGCCAATTGGCCACCTTCGCGGCGGACTGTCGCCTAGTTCGGGTAAAATGTTTTGCGAACCCGCGCTCTCCTGCTCTGACCCTAAGTGGAAAGGAGGGAGTGAGTGCCATAACCTGAAGTCCCTCTCTAGATACAACCCACAGAGCACTGCTTCCCAGAATCACTCGCACAGCCAGGTCGCTGGACTCAGCATTTATGGCCTACAATCCATTTGTCTCCCTGTTCTCTGTCACCTCCACTACAGCCACTCGGGTACAAGTTCTCTATAGGCTACAAGTGCAGTTATATGAACATTCTGCCCCCAATTTCCTCATGTAAAAAAGTCGTAAGTCACACATACCTGATGTAGTACTCTGGAATACCAAGATCATTACGCAAAAAATGGATATCAATCTGACTAAAAGTGTTGTTAATGTGAGAGGCTGGCGTGCCACTTCTCAAAGCACCTGTGACCGTTCCCTTAATAACATTTATAGTATTGCACAATGTTGGAACATTTTTTATGAAATTATATAGTATTTTATGATCTGCAAATTGTTATTATTGGTCACACATTGAACGCTGCATCATAGACGTGATTTGAAACAGAGAAGGTGTGTAAACTACAATGAGACTAACACACTGACAGTTTAATAAAACAAGAACTCTATTCTGTATGGAGGTATGCCTCTACGCAGGTCGTTTCTTTGACATTTCAATAATCATTCAGTTCGTCGACACGCACAAGATACGATGGCATGGCTTACTTCTTTCCTCACTGCACGCATTTATGGGCTAGCAAACAGCACGTAGGTAAGTTTTTTGCAAACGTGAACTTAAAAAATGTTTTGCATAAACACTGAAAACTGAAAATTTAACTAACAAGAAGTAGCACCAGTAAGCAATCATTGGTTTCAGAGTTCCAGCTTTATGCGCTATCGACTCAAATACAATAAAAGCGGAATTAAATGGATTACGCAACCATGCTTTTCACATCACTTCCTTCTCTTCTTGGTTATTCGAAATATATCAATGAAATCCAAATTACGTCAAGGAGGCCAAATGTGTCGTATTACTACAGCAAATACACATTCAAGAACAGAAAAACATTCGAAATTGCTTCCCTGACACTATGTTATTCATGTAAGTACTGTAATTTTTATTATTTAAAGCAGATGTTAGGTGCCACAAGAGGAATGATGAACAAGAAGCAGTCATAAATGCTAATGTTTTGGGATGTTTTAGATGGCGGTAGGACTCGCCCACTCTGGATGCAAAACAGCGTACAGCGCAAGTCTATACCGTCGCCTCCCTTCTTTTTTTACCCCTATGTAAATCAGCAACCATAGAGACCACATTCCGACAGCAATAAATAGGAATATTATAGAAGTCAATATCGGTGGCGTTCTTAGACTTACAAACGAGTTCCTTAACTCTTGAAAGGATATGTATTGGACAGACAAGTTCATATTCGAATGTGTACACAACCACGTGAAAAGATAGACAATAATTTTCAGTTGGACTTCTGATACATGTTTGTAATTCAGAGCAGATTAATGTCATCTGATGTTCAAAATGGTTAAATGGCTCTGAGCACTATGGGACTTAACATCTGAGGTCATCAGTCCCCTAGAACTTAGAACTACTTAAACCTAACTAACCTAAGGACATCACACACACTCATGCCCGAGGCAGGATTCGAACCTGCGACCATAGCGGTCGCGCGGTTCCAGACTGTAGCGCCTAGAACCTCTCGGCCACAACGGCCGGCTCATCTGATGTAAAAGCTGTTCACAAGTCTCCCGCCATCAGTAATGTAAGCAATTATGAAAACGCAGAAATTCATAACGTATTAGAAGAGTATTCTTAGTCACGTATTCTATTCTGAATATCCCGATCCTGCGGTTTCTGATATCCACTAATACCTTGTGAAATACTGTTCCAAAAACTACATTGATGCAGTGCATACGGAGATAGCTATAAATTTATAGATGTGGTTAAGACGGTTAATCGTAACTAAGGAGCATAACTGCGAAACTATCCCCCTATTTCAAAACAGTTGACGTTCCTACCTAGCAAGAATGCTTTTTTAGTCAAACCGTGTATAAATAGAGTAAGGGACTAAGGCTGTCAACTTTGATTAACATCACATAATCAGATTAGCAACACTGATGCCACAGAAAGCAGAAGTAGTAGGAAATGAATGTTCACTGATGTATTCTCTGGCAGCTCTGCATTCGTCACTGTTAAATTTTAATGACACAAGTACCTGCAAAACACGATAAATGGATGAAAAACGAAATGCTGCGCGTGTGTCAGTGCTGTAATTAGTACTTCATACTCACATCATTCCCTTGTCACGCGCTCCATGTGACAGGTATTTCTGCCGTGCCTGCTACACTCTTATGCGGTTTACCTCAGATAAGATATCGCTGAATAAGATAAGATCGGGAACTCGGAGGCGGCAGCCAGTAGAATTAAGCTATCAGTGTACGATACGTTTCTGATTATGAAATTAGTAATGTGAGGATCGTCATCAGCAGATTGAGCGCACAGTGCACGTTGTTGTTTATTCCATGAAATAAAATAGAGACTGTTGTTTACTCTTCGTTATTAGTGTCTTTCTTTTGCTTTTAAAAAATCTTCCCTCCTTGTGTGGAATTGGTTCAGCTTCTCGCGAAAGAAATTATAGCTTTCCTAAAACTGTATTAGTCGAAACTAATTACATTGCCACTAAGGAACGCTATAATAACACTTTAGTCTGGGGAGAGTTAAGTTTATTGCTGTGCTTACAATTTGCAGTACACTTCACAATTACTCGGTTTTCTGGACCAATATTTTTAATGCTATACAGAAGAAGAACATGTACACTCAGTTTGCAGCGAAACTATTCCTCTTCTTTTGTTTACAAGATTAAAATATTCACCATTGTTTTAGGTACTGTATTAGATTACACAGGCCAACGATGGAAAACTTTTTTGCTGAAAATACCTTATTCTTATGTTTGTTAGAGTGGGAAACCCAAATATAATACTTAAAAATCTGTATCACTCACCATTTCACATTTTACAGTTAAATTTAATAAATTAAGCGATTTTTAAAGAATTTAACAGCTTTTATATAGTTAAAATAATTTAAATAGCAGGTGTAATGGATGTAGATGACGTTGGTAGCACTGCTGAAAATCATTTCCTGGAAAAAGGTCGATTCTATTTTTGTGTTAACAGATGGTGTTTTGTTTACTGTCAACCTAACCTCTCTTTCCCGTTTCATGTACATGTGCTCAGTACAATGTCTAATCGTGGTTGTAAAAACTCTTCTGGCAGTTTCTGTTATATTTGTGGTGAATCTGTGTTTAAAAAACACCTTATAAACATTGCAGACTTTTTCAAAAAGGTTTATCTATCATACTTTGGATCTAAACTTGGTGATCAAGATAAATCTTGTGCGCCACATAAGGTATGTTATGTGTGTTTTGAAGATCTGAGAAAATGGTCCAAAACGAGAAAATAGCCTTTTGATTTGCTGTTCCTATGATATGGAGGGAGCCACGAAATCATTCTGATCATTGCTACTTTTGCAGTGTTGATATTACTGGTCATAATTCGAAAAACAAGAAGGTAATAAGCTACCCCAACCTTCTGTCCACCATCCGACCAGTAGGGAATGGTGTGAATGGGGCAGAGTTCCCAGTTCCTGAACCACTAGATGATTTAAATTCTGTTCCAACAGAAGTATTTTCTGATGTACTACCTGATTTAGATGAACTAGATAATGATGAATTACATTGTAATACAGAAAGTCTAGAGCCCAAATTGTTTACTCAGAACGAGCTTAATGATTTGGTTAGGGATCTGGCCTTAACGAAAGAAAAAGCTGAATTGCTTGGCTCTAGATTAAAAGAAAAGAACTTATTGGCAGTTGGAACTAGAATATACATGTTCAGAATGAGAGAGCTGTAATTTTCCACGTTCTTTCAACAAGAAGGTGATTAAATGCACTGGTCAGACATTCCCAGTCTGATGAATTTGATTGATATTGAAAACAAAAAAGGAAGACTGGAGGCTGTTTATTGATACATCCAATGGAAAAACGCTCCCAAGGCCGCTGGAACACGAACATGATGCGGGACTACTGTTGGTCACTTCACTGCGAAGTTCAGCAAACGACTCATCGTAGAAAAAGCTACACAAGAAGCTTTAATGAAAAAAGAGAAAGAAAATACAAACCAATTCCAGCTGACAACTTCTGTTAACACATATCATTGTTTTAAGTAGCTTACTGTAAATACAAATCATGCTTATGTTGTAACAAAGTGCCGGCTGGAGTGGCCGAGCGGTTCTAGGCGCTACAGTCTGGAACCGCGCGACCGCTAAGGGCGCCGGTTCGAATCCTGCCTCGGGCATGGATGTGAGTGATGTCCGTAGGTTAGTTAGGTTTAAGTAGTTCTACGTTCTAGGGGACTGATGACCTCAGCAGTTAAGTCCCATAGTGCTCAGAGCCATTTGAACCATTTTGTAACAAAGTGTTTCATTGATTTCCGAGTGTATCGTATGGCACAGGATTTTTATACTATATAATAAAAGGCATATAACTCGAAAACTATGGGTGAAACAAAAAAACTAAGGCTAGATTTGGATTGAGATCATAAAAATCTATAAACATCAGCTATCAAAGTAAAAACAGTTTTTCAAACAAAATTTTTCGTTTTTTTGTGTTATTGTCCGTTTCCTTTTGTTCAGAGGATCTCTGTATCTCTTCGTTTTGTAAAGCTTCAGGGATCAATGTACTCTAACAATTTTGTTTGGCCGCGCAAACAGCTGGTGGAGAGTTTGATATGCCTACGCTTATACTAGCAGACACTAAAATATATTTTAAAGAAACTATTCCTGTAATATCCTCGTGATTGTAGTACATCTTATAGCTTAATTCGTCAGTTTCATGATGAACTGCCTATCAGTTCGTTAAATGGTCATGGTTAATGTGATATTTCGGTATTAGGTAAACTACTCGAAGAAATTCTTAAAGTATGCACTGAGAAACAGAGTTGACTACGATTTGGCATTTGGTGCGTGTTAGGTCATATGTTGCTGTATATGAAACGTAAATATCATATTGAATTATACTTAAAATCTGGCAGGTTATCGCTATCTGTATCCAATCTCGACAAGATGGAATGCATGTAAAGTGCTCCGTCAACAACGCAAGCGCCTGTGAAAAAGCCATAACGAAATATTCATAGATCCCTCATATCTAATAAATGGTCTGAGTTATGGAAAAAAGATTTTGGCAAATGACAGCTCCCAAAGAGGAGAGCATTATGCCATATGATTCATACTCGAAATTTTCATATCTACTTATCTTAAAGCAACTACAGATTTTTTCACTGTAATGATGTATTTTCTAAGGACAATCGATAGCTGGTGAAATAAGAATTGCTGTGAGGTTTTACAACAAGATAAGTGAAAAAGTTAAGCGTTTGTTTTTATTCTGAAAATGGACATTTTCATAAAATGTTGACCTGTCTAGCCTTCTGTTACTTGTTTAATAATGCACTGCTTAAGGACTCTGTCGCAATTTCAAGTGCTTTAAAATCTTAGTGAGGTGAATACTTGTAAACTCTACTGTGTTTTTTTATTTACTGTATTTATTTACTGTATTTGTATGTTTTCAGTCATTTCTAACAGCAATGCTGAAACATAGTGAGAATATCCATGTTCAAATACGTTGAGAAAAAAGAATATTTTTGGAAGTGGTGGGTTAACCTCTTCGGCGTTAACTGCGCTTTGTGCTCGAAGTAGCACAGGACAGAAAGAGGTTGGTGATGAGTTTTAGTACCTAATGGGGCGTGGATGATTTTGATCCATTAAACTTTGGGTGTGGAGCCGCTTGAATTTCACTGCTTGTTCTGCCATTTGAGCCGTCTATCGCTCACCCATCTTCAGAGAGGGTCGACTGAGTCATTCCGCTCACTGTGAAAATGGCTGAACGATACACAGCCGAAATATCAGGAGGAGAAGTAGAATTTATGCGGCTGCGGAGCAGTCATTATGCAGCGAAAACATGAAGATTCTTGTGGATGATTTTCCTTGATCCACATTTCGTCTGAATGATCCAGTTCAAAAGATTATATGTGGAAGACACCGTAATGTCATTATTCGACAAAATTTAGTGAGTTTAATTAAAGCTGGATTGGCATATTCATGAAGCTGTAAACAATGAAATCTTGCCAAGAATCCACAAAGTGCTGTAAATTATTATGTTTCAGGTTTGCCCCATTTAGACTGTGAACCGACCACTCAGTAAATTCGTGCACTTTTTCAAGAACAATACAGTTATTCAAAATGAATTTCTGATATGTTTTTCTGTTATTCAGGAATATTTAATCCAGAGCCAGTAGTTGTTTCTCTGAGCTATATTACTGGAGTGAACCATTGTTAATTCTGCAGTTAACAAGTAAAGGGACATTTTAGAAGTTCTTCACGTAGCGATTGGTTTACACTCACAAAAATTAGGTTGCATGGCACTTATCAAAAATTATAGTGAACCTTAGAGATAACCGGTCACTACATTACACTTTAGTAAATGACTTAATATCAGTTATCTATTTCAAATGTAGTGCAGTGTGTTTTCATATTGACATGAGTGTGAAATTGGATGTGTTCTATTCCTTTGTTTGTTCATTATGTTTGAAATGCCAAGTGGTGGGTGCTTTGTGTCAGAACCTAAGCTGTAAAACGACTTTGTAACACTAATTCTGTTACAAACGCATCACGGAGGAGTCCACTTTACTTACTCAAACTATTAGCAAACTGCAGACTTGATATTACCTAAAGTCTAACCATTGTTTCTTTGTGGAAGAACACTACGAGCGCAACCGCATTGTGAGTGTGAATAACGACAAGACAATTGGAATAGACAGTTCAATGTGGAAGAGCTCCAATGCTATAAGGAGTCGTTTTATATATATATATCCCATGAACCATGTAAATTGCCGTTGTTGGGGAGGCTTGCGTGCATCAGCGATACAGATAGCCGTACCGTAGGTGCAATCACAACGGAAGGGTATCTGTTGACAGACCAGACAAACGTATGGTTCCTGAAGAGGGGCAAGCCTTTTCAGTAGTTGCAGGGACAACAGTCTGGGTGATTGACTAATCTGGCTTTGTAATATGAACCAAAACTGCCTTGCTGTGCTGGTACTGCGAACGGGTGAAAGTAAGGAGAAACTGCAGCCGTCATATATCCCAAGGGCATGCAGCTTTACTGTATGCTTAAATGATGATGGCGTTCTCTTTGGTAAAATATTCCTGAGTTAAAATAGTCCCCGATTCGGATCTCTGGGAGGGGACTACTCAAGAGGACGTCGTTATTAGGAGAAACAAAACTGGTATTCTTCGGATCGGAGCGTGGTATGTCAGAACCCTTAATTGGTCAGGTAGATTTGAAAATTTAAAAAGGGAAATGGATAGGTTAAAGTTAGATATAGTGGGAATTAGTGAAGTTCGGTGGTAGGAGGAACAATACTTCTGGTCAGATGAATACAGGGTTATAAATACAAAATCAAGTAGGGTTAATACAGGAGTAGGTTTAATAATGAATAAAAGAATAGGAGCGTTGGTAAAATACTACGAACAACATAGTGAACGCGCTGTTGTAGCCAAGAGGGACGCGAAGCCCACGCTTACATCAGCAGTACAAGTTTATATGCCAACTAGCTCCGCAGATGACGAAGAGATGGAAGAAATGTATGAGGAGATAAAAGAAATTATTCAGATAGGGAAGGGACACGAAAACTCAATAGTAAGGAGGGCTGGAATTCGGTAGTAGGAAAAGGAAGAGAAGGAAAAGTTGTAGGTGAATATGGAATGGGGGTAAGGAATGAAAGAGGAAGCCGCATGGTAGAATATTACACAGAGAATAACTCAATCATACCTAACACTTGGGCAGGCCGCAGTGGCCGACCGGTTATAGGCGCTACAGTCTGGAGCAGCACGACAGCTACGGTCGCAGGTTCGAATCCTGCCTCGGGCATGGATGTGTGTGATGTCCTTAGGTTAGTTAGGTTTAAGTAGTTCTAAGTTCTAGGGGACTGATGATCTCAGAAGTTAAGTCCCATAGTGCTCAGAGCCATTTTTTGAACCTAACACTAGGATTAAGAATCAGGAAATAAGGTTGTATACGTGGAAGAGACCTGGAGACACTGGAAGGTTTCAGATAGATTATATAATGGCAAGAGAGAGATTTAGGGGCAAGGTTTTAAATTGTAAGACATTTCCAGTGGCAGATGTGGACACTGACCACAATCTATTGGTTATGAACTGTAGATTAAAACTGAAGAAACCGCCAAAAGGTGGGAATATACGAGGGCAGTTCAATAAGTAATGCAACACATTTTTTTTCTCGACCAATTTTGGTTGAAAAAACCGGAAATTTTTTGTGGAATATTTTCAAACATTCCCGCTTTGTCTCGTATAGTTTCATTGACTTCCGACGGGTGGCAGCGCTGTACGGAGCTGTTAAAATGGCGTCTGTAACGGATGTGCGTTGCAAACAACGAGCAGTGATCGAGTTTCTTTTGGCGGAAAACCAGGGCATCTCAGATATTCATAGGCGCTTGCAGAATGTCTACGGTGATCTGGCAGTGGACAAAAGCACGGTGAGTCGTTGGGCAAAGCGTGTGTCATCATCGCCGCAAGGTCAAGCAAGACTGTCTGATCTCCCGCGTGCGGGCCGGCCGTGCACGGCTGTGACTCCTGCAATGGCGGAGCGTGCGAACACACTCGTTCGAGATGATCGACGGATCACCATCAAACAACTCAGTGCTCAACTTGACATCTCTGTTGGTAGTGCTGTCACAATTGTTCACCAGTTGGGATATTCAAAGGTTGGTTCCCGAACTTCTCCTTCTTCATGACAACGCAAGACCTCACACAAGTCTTCGGACCCGAGAGGAGCTCACAAAACTTCAGTGGACTGTTCTTCCTCATGCACCCTACAGCCCCGATCTCGCACCGTCGGATTTCCATATGTTTGGCCCAATGAAGGACGCAATCCGTGGGAGGCACTACGCAGATGATGAAGAAGTTATTGATGCAGTACGACGTTGGCTCCGACATCGACCAGTGGAATGGTACCGTGCAGGCATACAGGCCCTCATTTCAAGGTGGCGTAAGGCCGTAGCATTGAATGGAGATTACGTTGAAAAATAGTGTTGTGTAGCTAAAAGATTGGGGAATAACCTGGTGTATTTCAATGCTGAATAAAACAACCCCTGTTTCAGAAAAAAAATGTGTTGCATTACTTATTGAACTGCCCTCGTATATATATATATATATATATATATATATATATATATATATGATGTTACAGATTTTCTGGGATGATGGATAGGGATAAATGTATCATATTGCTGTAAAAACCCTGGTCCGGAGTAGAGCGAGTCGAATGTTATAGGCAGAAATCGTCCTGATTCCTCTGACAGTGGAATACGTGTACTAAAATTATAGGGCAGGCAACTTTCAGAGATGCTAGTATGGAGCAAAACAAGACAAAAATTCTAGTAAACATTGGCTCAAAAATGCATACGTTAAGAGCTATGAGGGTTAGTTCAATAGAGGAGATGAGTTTCACATTAGCGAAGATGATCAAGTGGTCATAGCTCCTCAGATATGCATTTTAGAGCCCATGTTTACTGGGCATTTTTTTTTGTTTTGGTCCATACTACCACCTCTACATTACAGTCATAGCAACACCAGTACAGATCCACGTATTCCACGCTCAGAGGTATCAGAACGATTTTTGCTTACAACGTACGGCTCATTCAAATCAGGTTCCGGTTCCCATCCCTCAAATTGAAACATTTATCCTTCTGCATCGATCCTGGAAGTTTGTAAGACCATCACGGAATCACCCTGTGATACAGGTGCCGACACCTATACCTTTGACGCTCTGTAGCGTCGTTCGATGACGTTTCCGGACACCTCATTGTGTTAGTCAAGACACCGTCTACATCCCATCGAAGTCTGACGTCGTAATTTTAGAACACCCTGTATATATACGGACGGAAAGAGATTGGAACCACAAAAAATTATTAACTTGGAGTAATGAAATGTATTCGTGCAGTGATTAATACTGCAAGATCACAGGTTAATGTAAGCGTGAGATAAGCCAATGTAAATGTGAAATTCTGGTATATTAATAAAGGGTGCAACCGCCAGAATGATGGAAGCCAGCATGCAGATGTGCTTGTACTGTTTTGCACAGGTACCGGTGGTAGGAATGGAGTTCCATGGCTGTTACACTTAGCCGGTCGGTACAGGGACGGTTTATGCTGGTTGTAGATAACGCTGGAGTTGTCGTTTGATTATGTCCCATATGTGCTCGATTGGAGACAGATCTGGTGGTCGAGTAGGCCAAAGTAACATGTCGACACTCCGTACAGTATGTTGAGTTATAGCTGCAGCATGTGAGCTTGCGCTATCGTGCTGGAAAACAACCTCTGGAATCCTGTACGTAAATGGCAGCAAAGTAGGCCAAATCACGAGACTGGCGTAGAAAGTTGCAGTCAGGATGCGTCGGATAACCACGAGAGTACTCCTCCCGTTATACGGAATCGCACCGCCGACCATAATTCAACTATAGTTCTAGTGTGTCTAGCACGTAGAAACGTTGGTTGCAGGTCCTCAACTGGCCTCCGAGCACGGGGTCCCGGGTTCGATTCCCGGCGGGGTCAGAGATTTTCACCTGCCTCGAAACGACTGGGTGTTTGTGTTGTCGCCATCATTTAATCATCATTCATGAAAGTGGCGAGTTTGGACTGACCAAAGGTTGGGATTTCTACGGGCGCCGATAACCGCTCAGTTGAGCGCCCCACGAACCAAACGTGACCATCATCATCATCATCATTATCATCGACTGGCCTCCTCCAAACTGACACACGGCCATAACTGGTACCGAGGCAGAACCAACTTTCATCAGAAAACACGACAGACCTCCACTCTGCTCTCCAATGAGCTCTCTCTTGACACCACTAAGGGCGCAAATGGCGGTGGTCTCTGGTAAGTGGAATGCACGGTACAGGGCGTCTGACACAGCGCTGACCCTGAAGTAGCTGATTTGTAACAGTGCGTTGAGTCACTGTGGTGCCAACTGATGCTTAGATTGCTGCTGCAGATGCTGTACGATGCGTCAAAGCCATATACCGAACACGATGATTTTCCTCTCCGGTAGTGCCATCTGGCTGACTGGAGCCCGGGCTCCTTGCAACTGTACATTCTCTTGGACACTGCTGCAAACAGTCATGTACAGTGCTACTACATTCCTGCAAGTCTTCCTCTGCATCGCAGAAATAACATCCAGCTTCTCGTGGACCCATTACACGAGCCCGTTCAAACTCAGTGAAGTGTTGATAACGGTGCCTTTGTCGCCTTAAAGCCCTCCTTGATTAACATCACGTCACCATGTCCAATGTCTACGATAACTAACGCCTACGACCGCTACACAATATATTTGAAGCAAACCTGATTTGCTACCTCGTACACGCATTAGTAGCGCTCTCTGAATCGACCGGCGCGAAATCGGAATAGACATCATCTTCCAGACGTAGAAAAACGCCTACCATATTTCGTTTATGTCGCTCAAATCCCTCCTGGCGTGTCGATTTTTTTTCCGTCAGCATATATACACGGTGCAGCCATCGCCGCCTATGTTCAACGTCAACGGCCAATAACACTCACAAGCCGCAGGTGGCAGCACTAGAAGTGGAGGATCTATAGAGGGTGTCAACGAAAAACAGTCCAGTCGTTGTCCTAATGAGGAAAGACAGCGATTTATCTAACGTCCAAAAGGGCATGATCATTAGCTTTCGGTACGGGCTTGGAAGCATTTCGAAAACGGCTAAGATTATAAACTGTTCAAATGTCACCATGGTTAAGGTATACTGTGCATTCCAAGTGGCGCTGTCCAAAATCAGTGCCAAGGAAACTGTGGTGCACCACGGGCCGTAGATGACAGAGGCGAATGACTGCTGCGAAGATGTATGAATTAAGTAGATTCCCACTGTTTGTGTAAAAAGCCTTCTCTCCATCAGGGAACCGGAAGGGTTAATAAAATAGCTTTCATTCCATTAAAATTCTAATGTTAAGGAAGTATTTTTACTTTTAGGTATTTATAAATATAGATATATTATTTTTACAGTGAAAATGTAATGTTTTATTTAAACTATATAAATTTTAGAAATGTTAACGGAGTTTAACCGCTAATATAAAAAGTTAGCAGCTTCCATATTGGCTTTACATTTCCTTAATTGGAACTTTATAGTTCCTTAAATGATCAAGAACTTATTTTTTAAGGATTATTTCAACAGTCAACTTGAAACTGTAGAAACCAAATTTATCCGTGAAAAAATCAGAATACTTAAATATATGAGTTATACACTCCTGGAAATGGAAAAAAGAACACATTGACACCGGTGTGTCAGACCCACCATACTTGCTCCGAACACTGCGAGAGGGCTGTACAAGCAATGATCACACGCACGGCACAGCGGACACACCAGGAACCGCGGTGTTGGCCGTCGAATGGCGCTAGCTGCGCAGCATTTGTGCACCGCCGCCGTCAGTGTCAGCCAGTTTGCCGTGGCATACGGAGCTCCATCGCAGTCTTTAACACTGGTAGCATGCCGCGACAGCGTGGACGTGAACCGTATGTGCAGTTGACGGACTTTGAGCGAGGGCGTATAGTGGGCATGCGGGAGGCCGGGTGGACGTACCGCCGAATTGCTCAACACGTGGGGCGTGAGGTCTCCACAGTACATCGATGTTGTCGCCAGTGGTCGGCGGAAGGTGCACGTGCCCGTCGACCTGGAACCGGACCGCAGCGACGCACGGATGCACGCCAAGACCGTAGGATCCTACGCAGTGCCGTAGGGGACCGCACCGCCACTTCCCAGCAAATTAGGGACACTGTTGCTCCTGGGGTATCGGCGAGGACCATTCGCAACCGTCTCCATGAAGCTGGGCTACGGTCCCGCACAACGTTAGGCCGTCTTCCGCTCACGCCCCAACATCGTGCAGCCCGCCTCCAGTGGTGTCGCGACAGGCGTGAATGGAGGGACGAATGGAGACGTGTCGTCTTCAGCGATGAGAGTCGCTTCTGCCTTGGTGCCAATGATGGTCGTATGCGTGTTTGGCGCCGTGCAGGTGAGCGCCACAATCAGGACTGCATACGACCGAGGCACACAGGGCCAACACCCGGCATCATGGTGTGGGGAGCGATCTCCTACACTGGCCGTACACCACTGGTGATCGTCGAGGGGACACTGAATAGTGCACGGTACATCCAAACCGTCATCGAACCCATCGTTCTACCATTCCTAGACCGGCAAGGGAACTTGCTGTTCCAACAGGACAATGCACGTCCGCATGTATCCCGTGCCACCCAACGTGCTCTAGAAGGTGTAAGTCAACTACCCTGGCCAGCAAGATCTCCGGATCTGTCCCCCATTGAGCATGTTTGGGACTGGATGAAGCGTCGTCTCACGCGGTCTGCACGTCCAGCACGAACGCTGGTCCAACTGAGGCGCCAGGTGGAAATGGCATGGCAAGCCGTTCCACAGGACTACATGCAGCATCTCTACGATCGTCTCCATGGGAGAATAGCAGCCTGCATTGCTGCGAAAGGTGGATATACACTGTACTAGTGCCGACATTGTGCATGCTCTGTTGCCTGTGTCTATGTGCCTGTGGTTCTGTCAATGTGATCATGTGATGTATCTGACCCCAGGAATGTGTCAATAAAGTTTCCCCTTCCTGGGACAATGAATTGACGGTGTTCTTATTTCAATTTCCAGGAGTGTAGTTTTGGGATCTTGGGATTTTGATTCTCGCGACCTCATAAAGCAGTTTGTATTTAGCCGTGATAATATCGTTATACAGTCATGGTTGCTGATGAACTTTGCGATTTACAACATACGTTGTCGCTTATAGACGTTTATTTACAAATAAGTGGGAGCTGTGACAGCTGGACTCTCTATTCCAAGGATAGTACGAGTAAGACATTTCAAGCAGAACATCTTTCTTGTAGTGAAATATCTAGCCGCGCTGGCCGCTGTGGACGAGCGGTTCTGGGCGCTTCAGTCCGGAACCGCGCTGCTGCTACGGTCGCAGGTTCGAATCCTGCCTCGGGCATGGATGTGTGTGATGTCCTTAGGTTAGTTAGGTTTAAGTAGTTCTAAGTCTAGGGGACTGATGACCTCAGATGTTAAGTCCCATAGTGCTTGAAGCCATTTGAACCATTTATCTAGCCGCCTTTCAACGTAAATATCGCTGAACTACGCATATTGTCGAAATCTGACGCGAACTATCATTAAAATAAAATACTGCCTGCCCATGAGATGAACAACTACTCCCAAATCAAGATATTTTCTGTTACCAAAGTAATGGATAAATTACTGTTTTATATAATTGTTTCTACAAATTAAAAACATTAGAGTTTGAAGAAAATCAGAGAACATTTGAAAACGCTTCAGTTGTTGTAGTATTACAAGACTGTAAATAGATTCCGGAAGGGGAGGAAGGGGGTTAGGGGTGCAGGATGCAGTCGAGTCGCACGAATTCAAGTAGCCCTCTGAAAAGCACTTTTAGAGACGAAATAATTATAAAATGTGTCATCACATACCCATTCCGCTCTCCATAAACCCTTCTCCATCGTTCCACATCGGATCTGGTTTTCAGAATTGAGTACCACCTGTGTGACTATACAGAGAGATATTTTGCCATTTGGACTACTAATAGTAGAATTTCGAGAAATTTTTCTAAGGAAATGCAACCATCGCCATTTTGGCTATAGTTTTGTTTATCGACGCGATTTTTGGGTGACACACCAAATTCAAGGGTATTTTTATGACCTGATTTTAATATAAAGTTATTTACAGTGATGTTCACCGCTCCGCCGCCTTGTGAAATAATGAACTACAGCAACCCGAAAGTCCTGCCAGTCTCCAAACAACGACTCCAGTGCTAACATTAAACTGCTGTAGATAGGTAATTAGGTTATCATAAAAGCGCGTACACAGTTTTAACTTATTAAACGCTAGTGGTCGAATCAATATCGGTTTTCCTTTTTTTTATTGTTACAAATTTATCCACAGTTAGAAACTGTCACAACAGCACACAGCACAACAGCAATAAACGGCAGCACTCACTACAATAAGTAAGAACTGAACCGTCTAACGAAACAACAACTGAGGTAAAGTAAGGCCAGCAATGTACAGTAGCTGGTGTTGGCTAAATTAGGTATGACTGATGGCCTATAGTGCCACCAAGAGTTTAAACCTTTCGATGGCGTTGTTGATCATCCACAGTGTATAGCCCTTTTTTGCCATACGACTGCAAATCAAAATTTCTTTCATTTTCACTATATTGCAACTATGTCATATGTAATTTCATACAGGCGACAGGCTACGTCCTGGCATGCATGTGATAAATGTGGACACGTTAACTACGGCAAAGTTATTACCAACTGCGTCCAAAAAGGACCAACGTGGTGTTATTCTTTTCTTGACAGCCGAAGGACAAATACCGGTGGACATCCATCAGAGAATGAAGAATGAGCACAGGGAAGTACGTCAATCGATAACCACCGCTATGGAATGGTGCGCCAAGCTCCTTCCTGCAGCTTTGTGATAGTGCACATCCCCACATCGCAAACGTCGTAACCATTTCAAGTGGGGGACACTCCATCGCCTGCCCTATACTCCTGATCTGCCCCTTGTGGTTATCGCACAATCGGTCCCTTAATAAAGGTCTTATGGGGTCGACGATTCCTGTCAGACGGGGATATGCAGCAAGCAGTTACCAACTTCTTCACGCAGCAGGACACCGTGTTTTTCGGAATGGGTATCTTCAACCTAGTGTATGGGTAGGACGATTGTCTTAATTCTCACGACGATTTTGCCTGATTAGAAAACCGATTCTGGACTGTACGGCTTTCGAACGGAACTTCACCTTTTATATAATAAAGATATATAACAAATTTTTAGTCAAAAAACAAGCACAAGACGAAGAACGATATCAGTCACTATCTTATCGATTCCAAAAAGTTACCCTAAAATGCGTCAAAGAGCATCATTTACGTCTTTCTTGGCTGAAGCTATGATTTACAACTGTAAATTGGATGATATATTTGACCCTAACAAAGAAGGGTCAAATCCGACATGTCGAAACCGCCCTGAAATTTTTTGTACATGAAGAATACAATCAAACAACTATGTCGAAATTTTAGATGCCAAGAAAAACTGCAACCATTCTTTTTAAATGAAAATTGCCAGATTAGTGGCCCGTCAGGTGGCTAGAGAAATGTATACCCGTATACCATCGTTGTAGCATACAGTCTATGCGCAACTCGGAAAGTGCATAGCCTTGGTTGACAGCGCATCAGAAAACATATAACATGGCACAATATGGTCGTAATTTTTAAACTGAATTTCGATTCCCGTTGATAGTTCCACTGACACAATTGTTCGCAGTAGAATTTGCAACTCATTTAATATCCACAATAATTAGCAGTTGCCTTTGCACTGCCACTAAGTGGTAAAAATGGAGGTAGGACGGAATTAATTTTCTTTGTGTTGTCTTTGTATGTGCTTTGCCAAAAACGCCTGTCTTTGCGCAGGTTCCACAGCTTCGCAGTACCGTAGAATCCGATTAATGTTTTCGACCGTGGAACAATTAAATATAAAGAACATGGTATACAATCGAAATTACCTGCTTCTCCTGTAGACCTACATATATGTTACCTAGTTGCTAATTTCATGGACATTCATTGAAATGATGTCGACATTTCATTAGAAATTGTGGAAGCACTAGAAGAAAAAGAAAAGAACTCTGACGGTTCCGTGAATTATGGTTCGTACAATGATTGTTGTGCTAAATAAAGTTGAGAATAGAATGACAGTACCTTCCTAGTCCAAAGCAAACATTACTGTAACAGCTTTCAGTGACAAGAAGAAGGCTGTAAATGTTTCGGTAGGCTGTAAATGTTTCGGTTTAACGAAGGACTTAGTTCAGCAGAGCGCAAAACTGTATTCTTTTCATACGTTAATTGCATAAATGGAAGAAAGACTTACATAAATTTCGAAATACGTGCCAAAATGAAAATCACGGAAGTGTGAAAGAAAAAATATTCTACAGACTTAGAAATTTTCGTGAGAGTCAATTCATCGTTACTGAGTAAGATATACGAGACTTGGTCCTCTGAACTGGAAGTGAGATGGATATTACTGATTTCCAGGCTTCTTCGACCTAATTAAGCCGATTCAGGAAATTACACAGAAAAGGAAGTCGCAAAATTACTAAGTTAACTTCAAGGAAATGTGTGGAGGAGATACCATTAATAGGTAATAATATAGAGAAATTCGTAGTTAACATAAGACGAAGCTTATTGTTGTCTCCTGTAATACTGCATATAAAGCCAAACAATCAGGTTTCGTGCAAGATCTGCGTACAAACCACACTTTCGAGCGAAAAACAAGTCGCCTTGCAGTCGTTGAAGGCTATAGCACATTCGTATACAACAATAGATTACTGTTTCTGCAGCTTTCTATCTTTCATCAAGAACATCAAGTCAAAATAGGTCCGGAAATTTACGAAAGTGCTGCTTACTTGCAAAAGTATCCTAACCGACGTAACAAAATTTTGAAAAATTTGAGAGAATAAATTTCTGTATTATGTCCGAAACGTCTCCTTAACAGCTGCAGAAGATAATTTACTGTTTCTGTTGGACTTTTGGCATGGACATAACAACACCTCTGTCTTTAGGAAAATGAAGAAAAGATTGTTAATATAATGTCGATTCCGCCCATAACTAATAGTTTGATTCAGCTTGTCGCTAAAAAGCATTTTTCAGAAAATTTTTAAACAACATAATTTACAATAGCTCTTAGTCATATTAGGTTTATCAGCGTAATAGTATTTGTGCATTGTCAGTTTGCACCACCACATTATACGAATTTGATCAAGTATGCCTAGTATGCAACATAATATGCAGAACAATGACTATGACAGTTCCTTCCACCATCCTAGTTTTGTCTAAATAAAACTAATAATTACTGCCAAGCGCCTAAAGGCAGTAATTTTTCTGTTATCAGTTGTGGGCGGTGTAAGGAAAATCTTTGTTTTCCTGATCCAGTGTACGCTTCACATATTTGTGATGACTACAGGGAATAAACAAGGAACTGTTTAGTTGGTCGTACAACATCTATTAATAACAATTATGAGAACGATGCTACAGGAATTATTATAAAATAGTTCAGTCGACAAATTGAAGT
The DNA here is from genome assembly GCF_023864275.1 of Schistocerca cancellata. Taxonomy (NCBI): domain Eukaryota; kingdom Metazoa; phylum Arthropoda; class Insecta; order Orthoptera; family Acrididae; genus Schistocerca; species Schistocerca cancellata. The sequence goes on from NC_064627.1 coordinate 457,136,619, forward strand.
CCCGACTGATGGGGGTTGTTTGTAACGCAGCACCATAGACTTCCTTGAGTGTCTTCCCTTCACTGGGCACTTGTGTAACAGTTATATTTTAGCTGTCGTTATGAACTACAAGTTACTGGAAAAATTTATGATTTGAGGCATTTTTTGTATGACTGATGTGCTTAAAAAATCGCGTATGTGCATTTTTGACTTCACACAACGCAGTGCTACATTCTCTTGTCACGATTGTGTCTGCTTACTCGCCAGTTCAAGCGTTAGGCAGGAAAGCGCCTGCACTTCGGTTTGCTGCAGAATACAGTTCGAATCTATTAAACTTCCTTCAGACTGAGAAGCTTATGTCAACGAATCAGCAAACCATCGCTTTTACGGAACTCAGCTTGCCTTTTTCTCACATGATATACTGCGAACTGTGAATGAAGGGCAACGGGCAGATTCCACATTTATAGATTTCCGGAAAGCATTTAACACAGAGCTCCATCGCAGGCTGTTAACGAAGGTACTAGCATATGGAATAAGTTCACAGATATGTGAGTAGAACGCAGTATGTTATCCTCGATGGAAGGTATTCATCAGAGACGAAGGAATCGTCAGGATTCTCCAGGGAACTGCGAAAGGACCACTTTTGTCCTCTATATACATAAATGATTTGGCGGATAGGGTTGGCAACAATCAGCGGTTGTTTACTTATGATGCTACGTTGTACGCTAAGGTGTCGAAGTTGAGTGACTGTAGCAAGAAACGAGATCAGTTAGACAAAATTTCTAGCTTATGTGATGAATGGCAGCTACATCTAAACACAGAAAAATGTAAGTTAACGCGGATGAGTAGCATTAACACACCTATAATGTTCGAACATAGTATTACTAGTGTCCTACTTGACACAGTTAAGTCGTTTAAATATCTGGGCGTAACGTTGCAAAGCGATATGAGATGGAACGAACATATGAGAACTGTCATAAGGAAGGTGAATGGTCAACTCCAGCTTATTGGGAGAATTTTAGGAAAATGCAGTTCGCCTACAAAGGAGATCGTATATACGACTCTGGTGCGACCTATTCTTGAGTACTGCTCGAGTGTTTGGGATCCGTACCAGACCGGATTAAAGGGAGATATTGAAGAAATTCAGAGGCGAGTTGCTAGATTTGTTGCCAGTAGGTTCGAACAAGACGTAAGTCTTTTACGAAGATGCTACGGGAACAAAAATGGGAATCCCTGGAGGGAAGGCTACATTCTTTTCGAGGGATACTATTGAGGAAATTTAGAGAATCGCCACTTGAAGCTGACTGCACAACAATTCTTCTGCCTCCAACAAACACTACGTGAGGACCATGAAGAGCTTGTATGGAGGCATATAGACAGACATTTTCCCCTCGCTCTATTTGCGAGTGGAACAGGAAAGGAAATGAATAGTAGTTGTACAGGGTACCCTCTGCCACGCACCTCACGTTGGCTTGCAGAGTATCTATTTAGATGTAGATGTAGAAAGGATGTACAAACTGCTGCTCCAAGAGAATCTTCGTGCAGCAAAAATTAGTAATTTTAAGATTTTTTTAAAAATAATTGAAGTACGCCTTTGAAGTTAAAATTTTGACAATTCACTTCTTTCGATGTATTATTTCTGTGCGAAAAATTTCAGGGTAGATTTTGACGCATTAGATTGGGTCATTCCCTGTTAAGTGTATTAAACGTCGACTTCCACTGTATGAATCATAAATTAGCATTATCAGCAGAAGATGGCAACTGTTTTGTACTTAACATAAAGTTAATGCCCTGGCACGGTCACTATAATGTTTGGCAGACTTTAAAACGTAGCTGAAAGCATGGCAACCCTCGTTTCTTATTTATGTTCGTGTACAAAATTCTGATGTTGAAATCACAGTTAAATATGTTATTTCACCGAAGTGTCAAGTAGTTTCCATTGTACAACAACGTAAGTCAGTCAGTCATCACCAAATGTGCCTTAACCCTCAAATTATATAACGAGAGGCAATAAGTGCCATTAGCATGTTTTTGACTGTTACAGATCAACAATACAAACAATTTCGGTGAGGAAATAACATAGTGACATTTAATTTGAGGGTCCACTATTCCTTTCGTCTTATTGGGTACAAGTATCGAACTATTGTGATCGACAAATGCACCCTAACCGGTACAGTAATCAGTTCAAATGGTTCAAATGGCTCTAAGCACTATGGGACTTACCATCTGAGGTCGTTTGTCCCCTATACTCAGAACTACTTAAACCTAACTAACCTAAGGAAATCACACACATCCATGCCCGAGGCAGGATTCGAACCTGCGACCGTAGCAGCCGCGTGGTTCCGGACTGAAGCGCCTAGAACCGCTCGGCCACAGCGGCCGATCAGTAATCAGTAGTGAGAATAAGCGAGCCACAAGTGTTTTGTACTATTGTGGAAAAACAATATAATTTTTTATGTTTCTTGAAAGTGCTGTTTTATTTTGGAGCAAAGATCTAATTTTCATCCACAGTCAGAGATTGTACATTGCTCTATATGGAACCTTCTCCATTGTCCTCTTTGACAGAAGCAAACCAAGCATATTTATCCAAGTGTCTACAAAGCTAACACATCGTATGTGGTGCTTTTGATAGTTATATCCGCATATTACGAAAATATTCCGTTTAAGCGACACATTACATCAAAAATCTCTCCGAAACGCATCATTTTTGTATTCCTTACTGTGCTCAATGTGTGAATATAAGACTATGTTGGATAAAGGTGCTTAGGTCTTGGTATTATTTAGTAGTTGATTATGGAAAGGAAATACGAGACGGTCTGCAAACGTCTTTAGAGAAATTTAGCACCATAGATCTGATGGGTAAATCTCACTGCTTTCCTGAAATTTCCTTTTTAAAGCACCGTAGGAAAATGAACTCAAATAGGCACAAGATCAAAAATAATAAAAATGGTTGTACTAACTAGTCAATAAGCTTACTTATATTTTTTTAGTGTTGAACATGACGCAGTTATCTTCTGAATCCATAAAATAGAGCTTATACAGGTTATGAATTTTCATTCTTGTAACACCAGAAACATAGCTACAGCCTCCAATTTAAATGTCAATATCTTTACACCTCTTTCATAAATATTACAGACGAAATAGGCGTGATATCAACATTGAGCCACTTAATATGAGGGTCCACAATAATATTTTAGAAGTCATACGCATCCTAACATGAAAGTTACACATACACTGTCAATACCTCTATATATTTTTCATAAATAATACAGATAATTTAGATGTAGAAATTAAAAGAGCCCACACATGTGTTTTAGGTGTCAAGTATATCTTATCCTATAAGTTAGTCAGTACTGTCAACGTCTATGATAACTAATACATACAACTTACACATGGAAATAACATTGTGAGATTTAACTTTAGAGTCCATTGGGTCTTGCATCAAATGTAGAAATATCAAGCTTTAATTGTCCTCAGGTGCAGAACACATAAGAATATGGCAGGGCCATAATACATCCCAATTGGCAGTTTCATTTTAATATCCTGTAAAATAGTGGGAGGGGCTGAGAGATATAAATGTTGCATTTGCATGTACGTTTGTGTGTGTGTGTGTGTGTGTGTGTGTGTGTGTGTGTGTGTATGTGTGTGTGTGTGTGTATGTGTGTGTGTGTGTGTGTGTGTGTGTGTGTTGGCGTGTGGATTTACTCTGCTGATAAAGTAATGGGCAGTAAACTACTGCACTGGAACTGCAGGAGAGAGGAAGGGTGAGCGAAAGTGGAGAGGGGTTGCCGTTGGCTTAGAAGAGGAGACATGGGACTGCTGACAGGGCGTAGCTTAGGAGAGAGGTGGAACAAAACTATGTCATTTGTGTGCCCCTGTCACTGTACAGAGGCAACCTAAAGTTCAGATACCAATTTCTGACCATTAACACTGTTCCCCTCCTATTCTCATCTCTTTGGATTTCTTCAGACACTTTAATCTGTAAATAATTCATTGAAAGAATTGTATGACAGACTAGCCATTCATTAACCTCATTCAACCAACGTAAACTACATACACACAGGTTGTCTGTTACCACTGTCATTAGGGTCTGATAAACTCCCAAGCCTTCGATTTCAACTTCTCTGCAACGTCCTTGCACTAGTGCTAATTGCATAGCTGAGCTCATTTTCTAACTTTGCTAAGTACCACCTAACTTTATTTCCTGAAAAGAATAGTTACTTATCTGGAAATACTGTATCCAACCAGAGGTTACCTAAACACTACTACATGGACAAAAACTATAATGGAATTTTAAATAGCGTAGTTGAAAGTCACAGACACACAAATTTGCCTGATATTATAACTAAACACCACAGTCACAGGAGAGTAAAAAATTAAAAAAAACTGATGTATGTCTTACAGTTTTTGGTGCAGTCGGCCAGAACGCATGGTACTGATGCAGGGTAGTGATAATTTCTACAATAAGATCAAAACCTTCTACTGCAAATTTAAGAAACCTGCCACATTTTTATATCTGTATGTGAAGGCTCATCTCACGAACTACTTTAGAGATTTTGATAGGGTTTTCACCAACAGGTAGACTAAGTCACGAGGTAGGTTTGTGTGGATCATTTATTACTGCTGCACCAAACAAATCGTCCAGGTGTAAGCAACTAGTGCTACCTGCGTGCAGGCGAGATGGGTCGCTAGTTAGATATAAATACATGGCGTTTATTAGTGTATCTGGTTGGACAACATCATTTGCGATTTAAAGAGTTTACAACCCCACAAAACAGGATTTTAAATGGATAGCACTATCAAAAAAGTCTTAATGGTCTTTCAGAGATGCTGATTTTTAAGGGAATTAATTACCAGGCATATGAGAATAAAATTATGTCTGGCACTTTTAGACAGACTAAAAGTTACAGAAATTTAAAACACAGTTTTGTAAAATAGAACCGTTAGTTGCATGTCTGCGCTCTTAAAATCTACAGTTTTGGGCACCGGACGGAGACGTAGTTGTGTACCACTCGAGCAAACAACCAGTCGAATATTAGTCAACTCCTAGATAATATTACAATAGGATGTTTCTTTATTGCACTTTTGCTACTGTATATGCTTATATCCAATACGTTAATGAACAATGACAAATTTTTAAATTTTGCTTCACGAAGTGAAATCACCTAAGTATTAATGACCAAGAGGGATTCTTGATGATAGTTTTGTGTACGTAAACATAGTATACCAGTACAACGGGACTTTTCCAGAACGACAGTTTACCCAACACACTAACAAGCTACACTACACAATCTAAGATCTCTCCTAGCAGGCATAGGCCAAGTACATGATTACTGAATTGGTTTCCTTATTAGTGCATTAAGAGATGTGCGTTAGATACAAGACCATTCATTGCTTAACAAACGGAAACTCTTTCTGTAGTCAGAAGTTTAAATGGACCAACATCCAATGAGAGATTTTTCCCTTCTTTGTCTCTCAAAAGAACAACGGCCCAACATTACGCCCTCGATGGCTCGATGCCAAACTGGGTCAGAATGACTATGTGGGTGATGACGGTTGCCAAGGCGGAGATGACCAAACTCCTGCGGATGTGGAAGAAGCCGCCGGCGGTGAAGCTCAGAGGCGGCCCCCTCCGCACTTCACGCAGGAAGGCCTCTGCTTCTGGTAGCGGCGTCCCACACAGACCGAACGCCGTTGCCGCCCTGTGCAGCAGGACTCCCGTCCGGCGTTCCTCGTCGCACGCGGCGGCGCAGCACATGGACACCGCCACCAGCTTCACTCCGTGGTAGGCCAGCCACAGGGAAGAGCCGAGCAGGGAATTACTCAGCACACCGGGGATCCTTTCGACGTCTTCTACAAGCAGTGCAATTATTTCGTACGAGCTGTAGATGACGCCGAAGAAAGCACCGGCCACCATAAACGCCGCAGCAGGACCGTAATGTTGCTGTAGCGTTTCTGCCGCACGATGGAGAACAGCGTACGCTGCGCGGAGGTCGTTTATGTTTGCATCTCGTGACCTCTGGGACAGCTTAGGCTCGTAAAGGAGGATGTCTGTAAGGCAGTCATTTGCACACCCTGCTGTTCCAGTATTTGGACAAATTGTCAAGACGAGCTGCCTATTCAATTCTCTGTAGCGCAATAGTAGCTCCATCACCAACAACGTAAAGTGATGAGAGACAAGTGTACAAATGACAGTGTAGATGACGTAAGTCATGTACCACAAAACACGATCTTGCTCTGTAATATTGTCATGCACTTTGATAACTGTCGCACTTAAAATAACAGGTGTAGTCACCATGCTCACAAATACGACTCCACCAATAGCCTTTCCTCTGTCTCTGTTCTCAAGCTGGAGACATTGGTCGACATATTTTAGTCTATGAAGATATATCCTGATGTGCCCCAGTTTACCAAATGCTGATCTTCCGAAGAGAACGATGTACTCTGACCACTGCATCAACCTGACACCCATACTCGTTACGACGATGACACGTGGGAGGATCTGAAACTGGACTGATGCAATGTATATGCTATACAGCATAAAGCAAAGCGCGATCAGAAACCATAAAAATGACAGTAAGTCTAAAGTTTTGCAGTTCATGGGCATAAGACCAAGAATTCCCCACAGCGAATAGAGTGGTCTCGTGATGATCAACAGTGCAGCATCGTTGTTCTTGCCAGAGAGATCAACAACTGCCGTTGGATATTGTCGACGATTCATTTTCGTGCCGGATAATCCAGATTTCCAATTAGCTATAAACAACGCCACCAATGGTTCTTTCACTGTCTTAGGCAGCATAACAATGGTCTATCAAGAATTTTGCCTTTTGCATCACTGTACACTACGTTTACAATAAGTTATTAACTCTACTATCATTATCACTACCAATTAATTTTTAACTCTCCTATAAGACTTCCACTAACAACAGCTCGTGAGAAGGGGTGGGAACTGTAGAGCACCAACAACACAAGGACGTTATTGATCTTCCGTGAGTTAATCGCAACGATGCACTTGGGACGGTAACGCGCAATTTCGAAATCGCTTTAACGTATTAACAGAAATAAACGTTTTACTTCCTAATGAACCTCAAGACAAAGTGTTCCAGGAAGTAAATAGCTTTTATAATTAATGAGATCTGTGTTCCTAATGCGTGTCGGAATGTAACAAAACAGAATAAACTCTAACTCCACTAAGAGCCTTCATGTAGAATAAAACAGTATTTAAATAAATCGCTACTTATTTATAAAATCCGATTTGTATTAAATTTGTTCGCAGCACAAAATTTAAAGCCCCACCTTAAAAACATGAACTTGTCATGGAAAGAAAAACAAACCTTACTTTCGCATCACAGCATAGCTAGATGCAACCCAACCTTGCAACAGTGATACTGGCGTCTTAGTTTCCGAACAGTACTATTACCAACGCAAGTTATTACTGGACTAACGAAAAAAAATTTCAGATTTGTAGCTATTAAGAAGCAACAACGACTAATGCGCGGTATGTAAGATGTTTTCTGTACATCCATGCTGTACGAGGCTCGTCTAATGTTGGATGGGCGCAGATACATTTTCGCCTTAAACAGAAATCTTTCTCTATTTCCTTTGGGAAGCTGAATGAAGCAAACGCAACAAAGGTGAGTTTTGCAGAATGTTTCCTGACGGTTATCATGTTAACGATATGTGATACATTGACACTAACCCATCGCTATATTCGAATGGCGGGACTCTCTATTTGTGGAATACTCGATCTAAAACAGATCTATGAAAAACAAGTTAATACACTGCCGTGGTTAGCCCATGGTTGCTCATACAGGACAGCATATACGGCAACAAACCACATTATTTATCTGAGTGGAGTGCACAATTCACGCTGCGAACAAAGTTAAAAATGCGATGTATGTAACGCAACCCGAAGATGGAAACCAACAAGCTCTTTTTTTAAGTTGTTTTCAACGTATGCTAGATTTTTCCATAGAAGAAGCCTTCCATTTTGATCATTTTAGCAGTGTTGGAGTATCATTCGGAAGAGAAATCACTGAATACTCTCATTCAGAGTGACATTTCTTAAGAGAACTACATTACAATTTCCGTACAACTCTCTAGGTGCCTTTTATTCATGTTCACTTACCTTTGCTAGTTCTCTCACATTCAGTTCAACATCGCTACATTCCATAGATTGTCCTCACCTATGCTGAGACTGTAAAAGGTTAGGATAATTTCTCATCTAGTTACAACCGCTCTACAACCTTCGTCTGCACTACTGTCATATCGAGGAAGGGAGCATCGGTTTCAACTATACGAGATCGAGCAAGAAAATAAAAGTGACTATGCGCCTTAGTAAGAAATTATTTCTCGGTGGTACTGCTTTCTGTCTTGAACTGTTGGTTTAACGTCAAAGTCCATCAACTCGTTGCAGTATGCTATCACTTTCCACTCTTACATCAGCTACATCAGTGCTCCATAAGCCATTTGACGGTGTGTCCCGGAGGGTACTTCTGGTGTCATTATCCGATTCCGCCTCTCCCCCCCCTCCCCCCCCCCCAACACCCCAATTCTCTATTCCATAGCGAGGCGCGTCAGAAGAATGATAGTCGGCACACCCCTGTATTAGCTCTAATTTCTCAAATTTTTTCGTTGTGGTTATTTCGTGAGACGTTTGTGGAAGGAAGTAACATGTTGTCTGCGATGTAAAAGTAAACGTGTTCGTGATGCACCTTTCGTATCGTGTGCTACTAGAGTTTGTCGAGCATCTGCATAACGCTCTCGCATCGCCTAAACCAAAGATCTCCAAACATAATAGTTTAAGGGCCAAACTGGTTATTCCACTAAGACCGAAGGGCCAAGACCAGGCTATAGTCTTAAGTTTTATAGATGACTGGTATCCTAGTACTGTTAGAAACTCCTCGGTACAATTCAGAAGTTTTCGTGACACTTACCACTGCCGCCATTGTTTACAAGCTGACACTGAGTGGCACTGCAGAAGTCAGTACGCAGTGGAAAGCTTTTGACCTTGATCTGTGGCCCTCATTTCATTTCACTTGTGGTGAGAAGTCCCCGTACTCCCTAGTATCCAATGCTGATTCATTTGATTTGTCTTAGCACGAGTATTTACTTTGGTATTAAGTGTCCAGTACATCGGTTTGCTGCCCATCCTGCTGTAAAGCCATTTCCACACGCCCCCTTGTGTCTCTCGACATATTTTTGAACATGTCCAGTGTCATAGAGTGAAAGGTTCCTCGTTTGTAGCCTCAAAGGAGGACCAATCCATCGTCCTGGAAAGTGTTCATTTAGGAACTCGCGCAGTGCGAGAGCGTAGTGTTGAGGCACTCTGTCTTGCTACAACCATATGCCTTCTGTGAGACCCTCTCCTCCAGCTGAGATATTGACCGTGTTTGTAATATGTGTAAATAATCCCCGCCATTCACAGTAACTTGAAAGAAGTACTACCTAAGCATATGTTCATATGTCACCGCTGCCCATAGTATTGCGTGAGGCGGGTTCCTCTCAAACTCGACTGTATAATGAGGATTTCCTTTGGTCCAATGGACAATATTTCTAGCACATGAGTTGTAATAAATGTCACATTCCTCGGAAAACATAACTTTAGCACGGTACAATACATTTGGAAATTGAGTTAACAAAGCAACGTATTCTAAACCGTGCTCATTATGGTCCGTATCCGTTAACTCCTTTACGAACGTCGGTCGGAAAGATCAGACCTGAAAGTCTTTTTTCGTGTGATCTCGCGTTTTGTTCCTCAGTATACCAGGTTCCGAAACAGTTTTAAGTGTCGACTTCATATGAAGTTGTTCAATCGAAGCAGAGACTCCGGCAGTTGTTTCTTCTCGTATCTTCTTCCTTCCACTCCGCGGTACGTCTTTAACACTGCCAAAGAAAACGGACGTCTTTCCCAATTCAGAAGTGTTGCCTTTCGCGGTGGAGCCTTATCGAATCTTCCCTGGAGTGCTCCCAAGATGTGTCTCATTGTTTGCCCTTTGTGTTGTCCTTCGTGCAGCCACATACTTGTTACTAAGCGCTACTCGATAGTGCAACCATGACCGCTCACATCTGCCATGGCTACAAATTAAAACTCGACTCTTACTGCAAATGCGTAAACTTGTAAACATGAATTCCAACGATTGATAAGAAGTAACATAGCTACCTACCTGCATAATAATGTGTTACTAAACAGAGCATACAAAGACATGGGGAGTTCTCGCCCACCCTGCATATTGCTACAAATAAATGCCACTCGTGAAGATCGTTATGGTGCTCTTTCACGATACGTTGTTACCTCCTTGTGCCATTTACTGACGGCGGATAAATAATGGATGGCATGATTGCATCAGTTGAAGAAATATGTGCAGAGAAAGCTAATTTATTTAAAATCACCACTTTGTCAGCAAACACTGTGGCTCGAAGGGTAAATGATATCACGGAAAGCACGTTAACTCAATTGTATGAGAAAATTTGACACTTAAAGCGGTTCTGTTTGGCTCTGGGTGAGTCAAAAGCTTAGTTTTTATTCAGAGGATAAACAAAAATTATTAAGTTCACGAAGAGAATCTTGACGTTCGTAATAAGTAAAGATGATGCACGCAACAGATTTAATTAACGCTCATGCTATGTCTCTTTCTCGACAAATTTTAAAGCACAGGCAAAAAAAGTATCGTTAGACAATTTTCTTCTGAAATTTGCTGTACTATAAACAAGAACTTACAAAACTATCAAAACTATATTATAAATCTGTCTGACCACGAATTTTTTTTTTTTTTTTTTTTGAATGATTGACCACTTCTACATGAATTCCTACGGAAGAAAGTGTTTCACTTAACGAGTGTTAATTACAAATAAAATTCAGGCACAGTAATACAACATCCACAAAGTCACAGAGCCAAGTAAGAAGGCGTGCATGACGAGTCAATGAAACAAACATGAACGTCTGTTCAAACAGCTTGTGAATCGGAAAATCTATGTACGGAGCTGAACAACTAGTTGCGCAGAACATAAGCGAACCATATCTTGCCTTCTGTCCACTCATGACAAAGAAGAGGGAACGGTGACCCGGAAAAGATGTCGTGCCAATCCATAGCCCGTGTCCATAGCTCCAAGCACTGCTGCTGCCCTCCAGGGTGCACGCAACTGTCGGCGCCGCGCTCTTCACAGGCCTCTCAATCCACACGTTACTCTAGCAGTCGCTTTTGAATCCTAGACGAGGCAGCGATAGACCCGTAATGGAATAATCTGCACCCCCTGGCGAGACATCAGCTAAACGTTATCGGTAGTGAAGTGAGCTGCCACTGCTTAACCTCCCCCCCCCCCCCCCCCGCCGTCACCCACCCACCTCACTCCAAAAACGCCTCGTCCTTTTTTAAATTGAAAATAGAAGGAGAGAAACGAATCACTTAGCTACGTTGTTGGTTGGTTGGTTGGTTTGTTTGGGGGAAGAGACCAAACAGCGAGGTCATCGGTCTCATCGGATTAGGGAAGGATGGGGAAGGAAGTCGGCCGTGCCCTTTCAAAGGAACCATCCCAGCATTTGCCTGGAGCGATTTAGGGAAATCACGGAAAACCTAAATCAGGATGGCTGGACGCGGGATTGAACCGTCGTCCTCCCGAATGCGAGTCCAGTGTGTTACCACTGCGCCACCTCGGTCGGTTAGCTACGTTGTATTTAGCTCGCAAGTACCTTCCAGATTTTCCCAGTCACCAGTTTACGAACTAGCAGATTAATCGGACTTGACGTTTTAACAATTACACACGGTCCCACAAACCGAGGAGCAATCTTCCCCGTCATCCCGATTCCCACCCATGCTAAAATTTAGAAGAGAAATGCTATCCACAACGCGACCACTAGAGGGTCCACTTCCATGATTATATCGTCTCTCTTGACGGTGATGGACTAGGTCGATATTATCCGTAGCTCTGTCCCACTATTCCTTAACGAGACAAGAGGTAGTCCTCAGATCGCTTACAATCCACAAATTAGCCAGGGGCGATTAACGGAGCACAAACGAGAAAAAGCACCCTTGGCAACTATTATACAGGGTGTTACAAGTAGGTACGACCAAACTTTCATTATGTGGACATGTGTCCGGAAACGCTTAATTTCCATGTTAGAGCTCATTTTAGTTTCGTCAGTATGTACTGTACAATGTGATCAAATTGTAAATTTTCACAATCAGCATGTGTGGGCTGACGAGAATCCGCACGCAATTGTGCAATCACGTCATCAACACCGATTTTCTGTGAACGTTTGGGCAGGCATTGTTGGTGATGTCTTGATTGGGCCCCAAGTTCTTCCACCTACACCTACGCTCAATGGAGCACGTTATCATCATTTCATACGGGATACTCTACCTGTGCTGCTAGAACATGTGCCTTTACAAGTACGACACAACATGTGGTTCACGCACGATGGAGCTCCTGCACATTTCAGTCGAAGTGTTCGTACGCTTCTCAAGAACAGATTCGGTGACCGATGGATTGGTAGAGGCGGACCAATTCCATGGCCTCCACGCTCTCCTGACCTCAACCCTCTTGACTTTCATTTATGGGGGCATTTGAACGCTCTTGTCTACGCAGCCCCGGTACCAAATGTAGAGACTCTTCGTGCTCGTATTGTGGACGGCTCTGATACAATACGCCATTCTCCAGGGCTGCATCAGCGCATCAGGGATTCCATGCGACGGAGGGTGGATGCATGTATCCTCGTTAACGGAGGACATTTTGAACATTTCCTGTAACAAAGTGTTTGAAGTCACGCTGGTACGTTGTGTTGCTGTTTGTTTCTATTCCATGATTAATGTGATTTGAAGAGAAGTAATAAAATGAGCTCTAACATGGAAAGTTAGCGTTTCCGGACACATTTCCACATAACATATTTTCTTTCTTTGTGTGTGAGGAATGTTTCCTGAAAGTTCGGCCGTACCTTTTTGTAACACCCTGTATAATGGTTCCCAACTCCTGTTCCAGTCTGGGGACCGACATAATCAGTGAACACTTTCTCTATAGGGCTGTGCTCCCTTTCGAAAAACAATATGGCTTTATGTGAGTAGGAACTGGTCTACACCATTTTGCAAGATTCGCACTCGTCAACCAACCGGCGAATATCCTTGTACAAGGATGGCCATGTAAGATGAGAACGGAGCTGACCGAGGATTTTATAGAGGCCCAGATGCCCACTTAATAAGTAACTATGGAAGTAACAAAATACACATGGCAGGAGTTGTGTGCTCGGCACAAAACCCGGGGGTTTTTTCACTAGAGCCATCAGTCGCTTACGATGGCGTCATCTGCTGCGCCAAGGCCTTCGCTCAACGGGACGCTCCCGCAATAACTGGCTCCGGGAACCACACCGGATACAAGATTTACTAGATGATAAGTTAACAGCTGAGCCGCGATATTTCTCACTGCAGTAAGAAGAGTCAAGTAGCTCGCAAGCCCTTCGGGTACGCTGCTCATCTGCAACTGTAAAGGCTACCACAGAGTTAACGTATCATTGAGTTGAGCTTAGGTGGTCGCCTTCTGAGGGAAGACAAAATCGCACAAACAGGCAGGGCAACAGACTATTCACAAAGTCACAGAGCCATGTAACAAGGGGCCGGCCGCGGTGGTCTAGTGGTTCTAGGCGCGCAGTCCGGAACCGCGGGACTGCTACGGTCGCAGGTTCGAATCCTGCCTCGGGCATGGATGTCTACATCTACATCTACATTTATACTCCGCAAGCCACCCAACGGTGTGTGGCGGAGGGCACTTTACGTGCCACTGTCATTACCTCCCTTTCCTGTTCCAGTCGCGTATGGTTCGCGGGAAGAACGACTGTCTGAAGGCCTCTGTGCGCGCTCTAATCTCTCTAATTTTACTTTCGTGATCTCCTCGGGAGGTATAAGTAGGGGGAAGCAATATATTCGACACCTCATCCAGAAACGCACCCTCTCGAAACCTGGACAGCACGCTACACCGCGATGCAGAGCGCCTCTCTTGCAGAGCCTGCCACTTGAGTTTGCTAAACATCTCCGTAACGCTATCACGCTTACCAAGTAACCCTGTGACGAAACGCGCCGCTCTTCTTTGGATCTTCTCTATCTCCGCCGTCAACCCGACCTGGTACGGATCCCACACTGATGAGCAATACTCATGTATACGTCGAACGAGTGTTTTGTAAGCCACCTCCTTTGTTGATGGACTACATTTTCTAAGGACTCTCCCAATGAATCTCAACCTGGCACCCGCCTTACCAGCAATTAATTTTATATGATCATTCCACTTCAAATCGTTCCGCACGCATACTCCCAGATATTTTACAGAAGTAACTGCTACCAGTGTTTGTTCCGCTATCATATAATCATACAATAAAGGATCCTTCTTTCTATGTATTCGCAATACATTACATTTGTCTATGTTAAGGGTCACCAAGTGCCTATCCGCTGCAGATCTTCCTGCATTTCGCTACAATTTTCTAATGCTGCAACTTCTCTGTATACTACAGCATCATCCGCGAAAAGCCGCATGGAACTTCCGACACTATCTACTAGGTCATTTAAATATACTGTGAAAAGCAATGGTCCCATAACACTCCCCTGTGGCACACCAGAGGTTACTTTAACGTCTGTAGACGTCTCTCCGTTGATAATAACATGCTGTGTTCTGTTTGCTAAAAACTCTTCAATCCAGCTACACAGCTGGTCTGATATTCCGTAGGCTCTTACTTTGTTTATCAGGCGACAGTGCGGAACTGTATCGAACGCCTTCCGGAAGTCAAGAAAAATAGCATCTACCTGGGAGCCTGTATCTAATATTTTCTGGGTCTCATGAACAAATAAAGCGAGTTGGGTCTCACACGATCGCTGTGTGTGATGTCCTTAGGTTAGTTAGGTTTAAGTAGTTCTAAGTTCTAGGGGACTGATGACCACAGAAGTTACGTCCCATAGTGCTCAGAGCCATTTGAACCATTTTTTTTGTAACAAGGAATGCATAATGACTCAATGAAACATAAACACTGCTGCTACCTCGCGGCTCCACTCCGTGTGAAAATTCCCGTCAACTGCCGGCGCCGCGTTCTTCGGAGGTCTCTCTCCCCACACGAGACTTAAGCAACCGCTTTTGAAGACTAATCCGTGCATCCTGGTCAGACGCGAGGTAAAATTTATCGATAGTGAAATAAGCCGCCACGGCTCAGACTTGATATATTCGTCGTATATCCGTCAAAGATCTGAAAGAGTTCCACTTTGGTATGTCATCGACTTATCAAATATATGTTTACGGACAAGAGAGATTACTTTCACGTAACATCTACAAATAATCTCGTTGTCTACATTGCAAAATATTTGTGTTAGCCACACGTTGAATGCTGCAGTTGGTGGCTTGCTCCTTGAAAATGTCGACGCTCTGTAAAGAGTAAGAGGCAGAAGGTAGTTCTCAGTTCCATACTGAAGCGAGAGTAACATTTTACCTCCTCTGTGAAAGGGCTACAAAAAGCTGTATCGAACTCAGAACGACATCTTTAGGAATATTTTCATCATAAGACATCCCGCCTACGTTCAGTAACGGGTAGATCTACTATGGAACTGCTATTGAAACTGCACAAATTTGTTAATGAAATGATATGACTGAATACCGTGTTAACTCTGTATCATTCAGCAACTACTCTCACAGCCGCGTTGTCGTATTCACATTGCAGTTCAGTAAAGATACTAAAGTATGACAAAAGACTTCACATTTAATTAAGATATATGGCATTACGAGAGACACCAGTTGTATTAGTATAGTGCGTATTAATGACGTTTTCCGTTATGTTATAGAACAAAATAGACACAAATATCGCCGGCCGCGGTGGTCAAGCGGTTCCAGGCGCTTCAGTCCGGAACCACGCGGCTGCTACGGTCGCAGGTTCGAATCCTGCCTCGGGAATGGTCGTGTGTGATGTCCTTAGGTTAGTTAGGTTTAAGTAGTTCTAAGTCTAGGGGACTGATGACCTCAGATGTTAAGTCCCATAGTGCTTAGAGCCATTTGAACCATTTTTTTTAGACACAAATATCAGAGAAATTGTCAACAATATATTCCATCTCGTTATCGAAAACCGTCTGATGATGCAGAGGTATTTTTCCGATTCCACGCGTGTAGCGACTTGCTGATTCTGATTTACTCCACGTTGAAACCGCAGTCGCCAAAATAAAATAATAATCAAACAAAAGAAAACAAAAATTAATTTTCCTGTTGGTTGATCGATAAGGGGCGAGATTAGTGGCCAGATTAGAAGATGAGCAGTAGACGTGTTTGACAACCAAGCTCCTTGGTGTTATCATCCTGGTCGCATTTGTTACTCAGCATCTGCAAGGCATCTCATTTATTGGCAACAAATGTCAACTATGAAGGACGCATCCCTGTGAAGCAGTGCGTAACACAAAACCCACCTTTTTTGTGTCACCACAGGTGTATCAATAACGATACATTTTGTGGACATACACAGGCCGTCTTTTGAGATAATCTTTATTATGGTTTACCCATTATTTTCTCCTTGTGAAGTCACCATACTGTGCTTCAAATCGCCATCAGGCAGCACTGATTTAGAATTACGGTGACCTCCTTAAACCTATTACGACAAATGTCGGGATCAATTCATCGACACTTCCGCCACCGAGCCCGAGCATAGTCGAGCCACAGAACTGCTTCGAAATGACCGCACCCTAGTATGCGTCACGCGTCTGTTACACGCCGCTGACACCCTATTGGCCGTCCGGAAGCAGGCCGGGTACTGTTGTAGTGCTGCGTGGAACACCTGCCTATATGAGACCTGAGTTTCTCCTGGCGTATACAACTTTCAAATCACTTCCGGGAATTCAGCCAGGTAACACTTTCAGCGACCGCCGATATTTCGGCGGGAGAACACCCCGCCATTTTCAAGGCAAACTGCAACGGACAGGCGGCGTACATGCAAATTTAATATCTCGGTTCTCGGACAGAAGCAGGAAAGATAACACACACACCCTGAACACTAGTGCCACCAAAGATGACCAAAGTCAGAGCTATCGATAGTGAGACTATGAATTCGCAGGTGAGGTAGCATTGACTCTGTCCCTCTGTTAGGAGGAAGGATGATGGATCATTGGGACATGCAGTCTACAGGAAACGTACTCACACCAACTTGTACTTACAGGCTAATAATTGTCACCATCCGGCTCAGCGTGAAGGGGTACTTCGTACCTTGGCACACAGGGCACATGTCGTTTCTGACGCTGAGACTTTGCCAGCTGAGCTGTCCCATCTTGAAGTTACATTTCGTCAAAATGGTTATAGTGATAGACAGATTGAACGTGCGTTGCACTATCGACCAACTGTACATCGGCTGATTGATGATAACTCTGAGTCAACACCTAAGTCTACTGCCTTTTTGCCTTACGTAGGAAACACGTCCAACAAGATCGGTCGTATTTTACGGAAATACGATGTGAAATGTGGTTTCCGACCTCCATCTAAAATTAGAGCACTTCTGAGTTCCGTTAAGGATAATCTTCGACTGCGTAAGGCGGGTGTATATCGTATTCCTTGTAGCTGCGGCATGGCATATATTGGTCAAACTATCAGGACCGTGGAGGACCGATGTACTGAGCATAAACGGCACACACGATTACAGCAGCCAAATAGATCTGCTATTGCCGAACATTGCTTGGATACTGGTCACCCCATGTTATATAATAACACCGAGATATTGGCATGCACGTCCAGCTATTGGGACAGTGTTATTAGGGAGGCAGTTGAGATTAAATTAGCGAGCAACCTCGTTAACAGGGATGGAGGTTTCTGTTTAAACTCTGTTTGGAATCCGGCTCTCTCATTTGTCAAAAAAACAGAGGGACAGAGTCAATGCTACCTCACCTGCGAATTCATTGTCTCACTATCGATAGCTCTGACTTTGGTCATATTTGGTGGCATTAATGTTCATTGTGTGTGTGTTATCTTTCCTGCGTCTGTCCGAGAACCGAGGTTTTAAATTTGCATGTACGCCGCCTGTCCGTTGCAGTTTGCCTCGAAAATGGCGGGGTGTTCTCCCGCCGAAATATAGGCGGTCGCTGAAAGTGTTACCTGGCTGAATTCCCGGAAGTTATTTGAAACCTGCCTATATGTCCCTTGACTGCTGCTCCCCTCAGTGTTCTGGTTTTAGAACTATGTCAAAAGCCGGCCGCAGTGGCCGAGAGGGTTCTAGGCGCTTCGGTCTGGAACCGCGTGACCGCTACGGTCGCAGGTGCGAATCCTGCCTCGGGCATGGATGTGTGTGATGTCCTTAGGTTAGTTAGGTTTAAGTAGTTCTAAGTTCTAGGGGACTAATGATCTCAGATGTTAAGTCCCATAGTGCTCAGAGCCATTTGAACCATTTTTTGCTATGGGAATCGGAGACGTGAGGCAGTGGAATGTTTACTCGCTTGCGTTTCAGCGCTAACAGCGCCAACGGGCACACGCCTCCTACTGAACAACAGCTATATATTATACACGAGAGTAACAAGGTTTTGTCAAAACTCAGTATAGAGACGATCATTTTGAAATGTAGCACTTATTTGCAGTAAAGAATACAAAATTAAATTATGTTAGTTTTAGTGTAGCTCAACGAGTAGGGGGCAAATGACATTTAAAATATTCAGTTGTCTGGTGGGCAGGGCATCGTCGTGGTGCACGTGATGGCCAATTGTTAGCGGCCCTCATTGTGTCAGTAAAGAAGTATGGAAAGTACAGCCTCCCAAAATGATCTTTACTGCTTTGATCACATACACTCCTGGAAATGGAAAAAAGAACACATTGACACCGGTGTGTCAGACCCACCATACTTGCTCCGGACACTGCGAGAGGGCTGTACAAGCAATGATCACACGCACGGCACAGCGGACACACCAGGAACCGCGGTGTTGGCCGTCGAATGGCGCTAGCTGCGCAGCATTTGTGCACCGCCGCCGTCAGTGTCAGCCAGTTTGCCGTGGCATACGGAGCTCCATCGCAGTCTTTAACACTGGTAGCATGCCGCGACAGCGTGGACGTGAACCGTATGTGCAGTTGACGGACTTTGAGCGAGGGCGTATAGTGGGCATGCGGGAGGCCGGGTGGACGTACCGCCGAATTGCTCAACACGTGGGGCGTGAGGTCTCCACAGTACATAGATGTTGTCGCCAGTGGTCGGCGGAACGTGCACGTGCCCGTCGACCTGGGACCGGACCGCAGCGACGCACGGATGCACGCCAAGACCGTAGGATCCTACGCAGTGCCGTAGGGGACCGCACCGCCACTTCCCAGCAAATTAGGGACACTGTTGCTCCTGGGGTATCGGCGAGGACCATTCGCAACCGTCTCCATGAAGCTGGGCTACGGTTCCGCACACCGTTAGGCCGTCTTCCGCTCACGCCCCAACATCGTGTAGCCCGCCTCCGGATCTGTCCCCCATTGAGCATGTTTGGGACTGGATGAAGCGTCGTCTCACGCGGTCTGCACGTCCAGCACGAACGCTGGTCCAACTGAGGCGCCAGGTGGAAATGGCATGGCAAGCCGTTCCACAGGACTACATCCAGCATCTCTACGATCGTCTCCATGGGAGAATAGCAGCCTGCATTGCTGCGAAAGGTGGATATACACTGTACTAGTGCCGACATTGTGCATGCTCTGTTGCCTGTGTCTATGTGCCTGTGGTTCTGTCAGTGTGATCATGTGATTTATCTGACCCCAGGAATGTGTCAATAAAGTTTCCCCTTCCTGGGACAATGAATTCACGGTGTTCTTATTTCAATTTCCAGGAGTGTATATTTCACAAATAGGGAGGTGTAGATATGTGCGGCTTGCGACATAATGCTCATACACATTTAAAGCTCAAGTAGCCGCTCAACAGAGTCCAGATTGTTAAGGTGACCATTTTTCTAGACCCAAATTCACAACACATTAAAAAATATTGAAATTGCAAAACGGACTTCATTAAACGTAATAAATGCCAAATACTACTTTAATTTGTTATAATTCGTGCATTAATTTATATTTTATTAGTGTCTTCTAAGATGAAGGAGTGGGAGAAAACATGCAGTATTCGTCAGTGCTGCAAATTTTCACCATCTCTTTGCTGTTCAACAGGGTATGAAAACATTCGACTTTGGTTTCATCATAGTTCACTCTAGACACTTACATTACCTTCGTAGTTTGTACAATAAAGTGTGTATTGTCGCTGTTCCATACATTACTCATTTGGGAAAATACCCTATCTACATCTACATCCATACTCCGCAAGCCACCTGACGGTGTGTGGCGGAGGGTACCTTGAGTACCTCTATCGGTTCTCCCTTCTATTCCAGTCTCGTATTGTTCGTGGAAAGAAGGATTGTCGGTATGCCTCTGTGTGGGCTCTAATCTCTCTGATTTTATTCTCACGGTCTCTTCGCGAGATATACGTAGGAGGGAGCACTATACTGCTTGACTCTTCGGTGAAGGTATGTTCTCGAAACTTTGACAAAAGCCCGTACCGAGCTACTGAGCGTCTCTCCTGCAGAGCCTTCCACTGGAGTTTATCTATCATCTCCGTAACGCTTTCGCGATTACTAAATGATCCTGTAACGAAGCGCGCTGCTCTCCGTTGGATCTTCTCTACATCTTCTATCAACCCTATCTGGTACGGATCCCACACTGCTGAGCAATATTCAACCAGTGGGCGAACAAGCGTACTGTAACCTACTTCCTTTGTTTTCGGATTGCATTTCCTTAGGATTCTTCCAATGAATCTCAGTCTGGCATCTGCTTTACCGACGATCAACATTATATGATCATTCCATTTTAAATCACTCCTAATGCGTACTCCCAGATAATTTATGGTATTAACTGCTTCCAGTTGCTGACCTGCTATTTTGTAGCTAAATGATAAAGGATCTATCTTTCTGTGTATTCGCAGCACATTACACTTGCCTACACTGAGATTCAATTGCCATTCCCTGCACCATGCGTCAATTCGCTGCAGATCCTCCTGCATTTCAGTACAATTTTCCATTGTTACAACCTCTCGATACACCACAGCATCATCTGCAAAAAGCCTCAGTGAACTTCCGATGTCATCCACCAGGTCATTTATGTATATTGTGAATAGCAACGGTCCTATGACACTCCCCTGCGGCACACCTGAAATACTCTTACTTCGGAAGACTTCTTTCTGTTGAGAATGACATGCTGCGTCCTGTTATCTAGGAACTCCTCAATCCAATCACACAATTGGTCTGATAGTCCATATGCTCTTACTTTGTTCATTAAACGACTGTGGGAAACTGTATCGAACGCCTTGCGGAAGTCAAGAAACACGGCATCTACCTGGGAACCCGTGTCTATGGCCCTCTGAGTCTCGTGGACGAATAGCGCGAGCTGGGTTTCACATGACCGTCTTTTTCGAAACCCATGCTGATTCCTACAGAGTAGATTTCTAGTCTCCAGAAAAGTCATTATACTCGATCACAATACGTGTTCCAAAATTCTACAACTGATCGACGTTAGAGATATAGGTCTATAGTTCTGCACATCTGCTCGACGACCCTTCTTGAAGACTGGGACTACCTGTGCTCTTTTCCAATCATTTGGAACCTTCCGTTCCTCTAGAGACTTGCGGTACACAGCTGTTAGAAGGGGGGCAAGTTCCTTCGCGTACTCTGTGTAAAATTGAACTGGTATCCCATCAGGTCCAGAGGCCTTTCCTCTTTTGAGCGATTTTAATTGTTTCTCTATCCCTCTGTCGTCTATTTCGATATCTACCATTTTGTCATCTGTGCGACAATCTAGAGAAGGAACTACAGTGCAATCTTCCTCTGTGAAACAACTTTGGAAAAAGACATTTAGTATTTCGGCCTTTAGTCTGTCATCCTCTGTTTCTGTACCATTTTGGTCACAGAGTGTCTGGACATTTTGTTTTGATCCACCTACCGCATTGACATAAGACCAATATTTCTTAGGATTTTCTGCCAAGTCAGTACATAGAACTTTATTTTCGAATTCATTGAACGCCTCTCGCATATCCCTCCTCACACTACATTTCGCTTCGCGTAATTTTTGTTTGTCTGCAAGGCTTTGGCTATGTTTATGTTTTCTGTGAAGTTCCCTTTGCTTCCGCAGCAGTTTTCTAACTCGGATGTTGTACCACGGTGGCTCTTTTCCATCTCTTACGATCTTGCTTGGCACATACTCATCTAACGCATAATGTACGACGGTTTTGAACTTTGTCCACTGATCCTCAACACTATCTGTACTTGAGACAAAACTTGTGTTGAGCCAACAGGTACTTTGAAATCTGCTTTTTGTCACTTTTTCTAAACAGAAAAATCTTCCTACCCTTTTTAATATTCCTATTTACGGCTGAAATCATCGATGCCGTAACCGCTTTATGATCGCTGATTCCCTGTTCTGCGTTAACTTTTGCAAATAGTTCGGGTCTGTTTGTCACCAGAAGGTCTAATATGTTATCGCCCTTTCTATAGCAGCATTCTGGATACAGGAGAAATGAACATTTACTTCAGTTTAAATCGTTTCATTATCATTAAATCCTCTGCAAACAACAAACAGGTGTCCCGAAACATTTTTGTAAAAGTTCGGAAAATATCTAGAAAAATCGTGACTGTTACGAACTTTGAGGAGGCGGGGGAGGGGGGGCAGGGGGAGGGGTGGATAGTCATATTAAATGTGTGCACCATCTGCAGCACACAGGATATCTAACCGATATTCCAGTTCCATAGTTCCATATCCTGCCTAGCGTGTCTTTGTTAACGTGCGCTATTGCTGCTCTGATACGGGCTCACTTGTCCTGAGGTCCCTCACAAATAGGAAAATACAATGAGGTGTCGCAGGAGCTGGGAGTCAGATCTTGTCGGTGCCAACCATTCTGCATGCTGTGGGGTACCAGTGAATAATTAACATGTAAATAAAAAACACTTTATGTGTGTCTGTACATTATGCCGCAAACTGCACCTTTCTACCTATTTCCCTTTCTGAAATATACGTGATCAAAGTTATATAAGTTCATTTTGGAGCATCCTGTATGCTCTTGCCATTTCGTTTTCAGTAGGCTAAAACGAAGAAACTATCTACGGCCAGTTTCATTATTCATTATCATAAGTTTGCTTTATTACAGTTAATCTATTTCCAATGAATCGAATTTCTCCAGTCCTGAGAGAAGGTATAGGTCTACCCCGCACCGTTGTATGTATAATAATCCCTGAACGAATCCGGGGAAACCCGGATATATTTCAGCCCTAGTTCGGGGTGCGAATGTGAGAGTATTGGTTCCCTTAAGGATGTAAGAAGAAGAAATGAACAGTGCCTCGAATTAACGACAGTTTGCATTCCATTTTATAGAGAATGTGTGATGTTGCACACAAATTAAAAGTCATTTGAATGTAACTCATAAACACTTAATATGCCATTTATTTTTGCGGAGTGTGAAATATACTGCACAGAAAATTACGTCACCAGTTCTATAGGGCAAATACAGTTTACATTTTATAGTCTGTGAAAAGTAGCATGTATAGTGTTTCACGCGCATGAAGAATAACTCACATTCACATTTTGGTACCTCAGTGTCACAGTTAGACCTGTCCTAAGGCACCATTTTAAACAGTCTCTAACAGTGTAACCACATTCGCAACCCTCTCCTAGGAGCGACAATGGACACGTCTCTTGTCAGTGCACTCTGTTCTTAGCAGGAACAATAGACCGTTTTGGTGCACTCAAATGATTATTGTTGACTTCGCTCTGTTATCATCTGTCTTCAAGAATACTGTCGTCCGATATCTACAGTACCCTTTAGTGTAGTTTTTGGCCGTGTTTATTGATAGTGTGTTCACGTTATAGTGAGTGAGCTTTGTGTTTGCCGTCTGGATCAAATGTCGAAACGCTCAATTACGTAAGAATTCCACACAAAAACTGAAAGAGACGTTGTGATCTGTAGATCTATAAAAATGAAATGCATTTTCGTGGTTCATCCAGTAGTCTAATGGACCCTTTGAAAAGGAAGCACTATCAGTTCTGAAAAATTTCGGCTCTTGATCATTTGTCGGACGATATAACAGGCAATCACCTAGCACCATGTCCAGCACTTCCTTCTCCGGCTCCACGACGTGAGCCGCCTCTTTCCCTGTTGGCACTGCTACGTTCACGGGTGTAGCTGTCTGTCAACCTGATTAAACCAGAAGTATTATGACAGAAACAACCGTAGTAAGCCATTCCTCCAATCGTCAAAGTACTGTAGTCCCACAAGCGTCAGAAAAATACCAAGGCAAAATATTATTTCTGGTACCATGAAGGTAAAAGAAGTATCTAGCAGTAACATTAAAGAGACTGACATCCTCCTCGTTGATATTGTAGCTGAGTGTTACTTCCATTTTCTTTGGTGAAGTATACCAAATTCATGAAACTAGTTAACACGCTAGAATCACGGTATTCTTTGCGTTCCAGTAAAATCCTGACAAACAAACCGCTATATTATCGTTGTATCGAAAGTAGAGAAGTTGTTGGCAATGTACTGGCTCAAACCAAATATGTCAGACTGTCTGCGGGCATGTGGTCTGATATATATACACAAGGGTTTTCGGCAGTGGCAGCGTACTTTATTGAGTACAAGCCGCAGTTGGGTGCTCTGGATACTGTACACATCGCTGATCAGCAGACTCTAGAAAAAATTACCAATGGCATTTAAACATTGTTTTTCTGAATAGGGGATAGGTGACAAAGTGTTTTCGTTTGTTACTGACAAAGCAAGTGTTATGGTGGATGTAGCAAGGAAAATGAGTGTTATTCATTTGGGATGCTCTGCTCAAATAATTAACTGAGACAGAAATGTCACAGAATCATCAGCTTTTTCAAAGGCGGTACAGTAGCCTTTGAAAAACTGGTAAACTGCCAAGTTCGGCTGAACAAAGAGCAGTTAAATAGGAGACGCCCATCAGATGGAACTCTACGTTTCATATGATGCAGCGTCTAGTGTTGGTCAAAGACGCCCTCATAATGGCATTTTCATATGTTAACTGGAGGCGTTTGACGGCAGATGAGTGGGGCATTTTGGAAGACTGCCTTCTTCCGCTGGAACATATGTTCAAGTTGACACAAGAACTGTCTTGGTAACAGTTCAAAACAGCCTTCATTGTAGTCGATGCTAAAGAGCAATGACAGAAACAACCCCAACGGCTAAGGTAGACACCGCTTTGAGAAAACATCTACTGGTGGCCCTGTTGAAACATTGACGCCTTATGAAGAATACAGCACCGATATCTGTGCCAAAGCGACTATTTTGGACCCTCGGTTCAAAAAAAACGTGATTTCAGAGTAGCTGAAAGTCCTGGAAACGTCGTGAATGATCTCATGGCGGAGATTAGCTCAGCTCCTAAGAATGGGAGAGTTGTGGTTGACAGTTTGGCTACTCAAGCAAGAGATCAGGTTCTATTTCCGGAAAAAAAGGTAGGATCAGTGGAACTTACAAACGCGCGAAAGGACATATGGCTCTATTTGTTCAAAAAACTTCAAGACTTAGAGGAGAGACCTGATCCACTGATTTTTGGAAGAATCGTCTTGTCTGACGCTTCCTTAAAGTATTTGTGAGTTCAGGCCAAATCGACCCCTCAAAGCGAGTCTTCTCAAAGGCCGGGCAAGTTTGCACAGAGTGGAGGAACCGGCCGAAATCGAAGAACATGAACAAGATGGTGTTTTTAAATGCTAATTAAAACTACACTGTTAAGCAAACAATCTGCATTCTACAATCTGGCAGGTATTATTTGGTTACAACTGTTAAGAATTCTCTTGTAGGTCTAAATCAGAGGTGTTTAAGTAATATTTTCCGTTTTATTTAAAAATCTATAACCGATTATGCATTTTGTGTTTTATAAAATCAGTCAGAAGCACATAGGAACTCAATGTTGCAAAATTATAACTTTCCCCTAAGCTGTTAAACTGAAATACAGGGTGAGTCACCTAACGTTACCGCTGGATATATTTCGTAAACCACATCAAATACTGACCAACCGATTCCACAGACCGAACGTGAGGAGAGGGGCTAGTGTAATTGTTTAATACAAACCATACAAAAATGCACGGAAGTATGCTTTTTAAAACAAACCTACGTTTTTTTTTAAGTGGAACCCCGTTAGTTTTGTTAGCAAATCTGAACATATAAACAAATACGTAATCAGTGCCGTTTGTTGCATTGTAAAATGTTAATTACATCCGGAGATATTGTAACCTAAAGTTGACGCTTGAAACCTCCGACGTTCAGTTGCGTGTTGTAACAAACACGGGCCACGGTCGGCGAGCAGCATCTGCAGGGACATGTTTACGTTGACGACCGTGTTTACGAGTGTGGCTGTAGTGCACTGTTGTGGTTTGGTCTAGCTGTCGCAGTGTCCGCATGTAGCGCTTGCTACTATTGTTATTCTGCATTCGTCTCCGCACGCAGACCAACTGTAGTACACCGTGTTACCAGACTTCTGTGATAGTGTAGTGTTGTAGGAACTGTGACCATGGTGTATTCGAACTCTGAAAAGGCGAAGATGATACTCATCTATGGCGAGTGTCGACGAAATGCAGCTGAAGCCTGCAGGGTGTATGCAGAACGGTACCCGTACAGAGAGCATCCAACGTGCCGCACATTGCAAAACATCTACCGCCATCTGTATGCAACAGGTATGGTCATAGCACGCAAACGGGTCCGTAACAGGCCCGTCACAGGAGAAGCGGGTGCAGTTGGTGTGTTAGCTGCTGTCGCCATGAACCCACACATGAGTACACGGGACATTGCGAGAGCCGGTGGACTGAGTCAAAGTAGTGTCATGCGCATACTGCATCGTCACCGCTTTCACCAGTTTCATGTGTCGCTACATCAGCAATTACATGGTGATGACTTTAATCATCGAGTGCAATTCTGTCAATGGGCATTAACAGAGAATGCGTTGCAGTTCTACCTGTTTACCAATGAAGATGGTTTCACAAACCACGGGGCAGTGAATCTACGGAACATGCATTACTGGTCCGTGGACAATCCTCGCTGGCTCAGACAGGTAGAGCGACAGCGACCGTGGACTGTAAATGTATGGTGCGGAATCATTGGCGACCACCTCATTGGTCCTCACTTCATTGCAGGGGCCCAAACAGCTGCAACATACATCGCGTTTCTACAGAATGATCTGCCAACGTTGCTCGAAAATGTCCCACTGGAAACGCGTCAACTTATGTGGTATCAGCATGATGGTGCACCTGCACATTCCGCAATTAACACTAGGCTGACCATTGACAGGATGTTCGACGGGCGTTTCATAGGACGTGGAGGACGCACAAATTGGCCAGCCCGTTCTCCTGATCTTACACCTCTGGACTTCTTTCTGTGGGGTACGTTAAAGGAGAATGTGTACCGTGATGTGCCTACAACCCCAGAGGATATGAAACAATGTATTGTGGCAGCCTGCGGCGACATTACACCAGATGTACTGCGGCGTGTACGACATTCATTACGCCAGAGATTGCAATTGTCTGCAGCAAATGATGGCCACCACATTGAACATCTATTGGCCTGAGATGTCGGGACAGACTCTATTCCAGTCCGTAATTGAAAACGGAAACCACTTGTGTACGTGTACCTCACCCCTCATGGTAATGTACATGTGCGTCAGTGAAAAAGACCAATAAAAAGGTGTTAGCATGTGGACGTAATGTGCTGTTCCAGTCTCTTCTGTACCTAAGGTCCATCACCGTTCCCTTTGGATCCCTACGTAATTCGGTGCTCTCCGATACACACGATCGAACAGCGGAGGAGGAGGAGGAGATGGAGGAGATTAGTGTTTAATGTCCCGTCGACAACGAGGTCTTTAGAGACGGAGCGCAAGCTCGGGTTAGGGAAGGATGGGGTAGGAAATCGGCCGTGCCCTTTCAAAGGAACCATTCCGGCATTTGCCTGTAGCGATTTAGGGAAATCACGGAAAACCTAAATCAGGACGGCCGGAGACGGGATTGAACCGTCGTCCTCCCGAATGCGAGTCCAGTGTGCTAACCACTGCGCCACCTCGCTCGGTGAACAGCGGAGGAGTGGTACTCAAGCGTCTACTTTAGGTTACAATATCTCCGGATGTAATTAACATTTTACAGTGCAACAAACGGCACTGATTACGTATTTGTTTGTATGTTCAGATGTACTAACAACACTAACGGAGTTCCATTTAAAAAAATGTAGGTTTGTTTTAAAAAACATACTTCCGTGCATTTTTTATGGTTTGTATTAACCAATTACACTATCCCCTCTCCTCACGTTCTGTCTGTGGAATCGATTCGTCAGTATTTGCTGTGGTTTACGAAATATATCCAGCGGTAACGTTAGGTGACTCACCCTGTATACTGGTGTTCATAGCACGAGTACGCTCACAGCTTGTCAGAACTTGTGTACAAGATGCTATATTATAAATGAACTGAGTGAATTTAAATTACTATTTTAAAAGTGTTTCTGCCAACTGTGTGCCAGGTTAGGAAACAGGGGAGCCGTCTTGGTTTAATTTCCCGTCGCTTCCAATCGCTTTCGCCAGCCAGATTGAGTGTGTTTTTTCCAATGTCCAAATGTGTGTGAATTCCTAAGGGACCAAACTGCTTAGGTCATCGGTCTCTAGACTTAAACATTACTTAAATTAACTTATGCTAAGAACAACACACACACCCATGTCCCAGGGAGGACTCGAACCTCTGGCGACAGGGGCCGCGCAGTCCGTGACATGACGCCTCAAACCGCCGGCCACTATGCGCGGCAGTGCTTTTTTCGCGCAGTTTCTCTACATCTTCATCTACATCTACATGGATACTCTGCAAAGCACAGTTAAGTGTCTGTCAGAGAGTTCATCGAACCACCTTCGTAATTCTCCATTATTCCAATCTCGTATAGCACCCAGAAAGAATGAACACCTATATCTTTCCGTACGAGCTCTGATTTCCCTTATTTTATCTTGGTGATCGTTCCTCCCTATGTAGGTCGGTGGCAACAAAATATTTTCGCATTCGGAGGAGAAAGTTGGTGATTGGAATTTCGTGAGAAGATCCCGTCGTAACTAAAAACGCCTTTCTTTTAATGATGTCCAGCCCACACCCTGTATCATTTCTGTGACACTTTCTCCCATATTTCGCGATAATACAAAACTTGCTGCCTTTCTTTGAACTTTTTCGATGTACTCCGTGAGTCCTATCTGGTAAGGATCCCACACCGTGCAGTCGTGCTCTAAAAGAGGACCGACAAGCACAGTGTACGCAGTCTCCTTAGTAGACCTCTTACATTTTCTAAGTGTCCTGTCAATAAAATGCAGTCTTTGGTTAGCCTTCTATGTGTTCCTTCCAATTTAAGTTGTTCGTAATTGTAATACCTAGGTATTTAGTTGAATTTACGGCTTTTAGATTACACTGATTTATCGTGTAACCGAAGTTTAACGAGTTACTTTTAGCACTCATATGGATTACCTCACACTTTTCGTTATTTAGTGTCAACTGTCACTTTTCGTACCATTCAGATATTTTTTCTAAATCGTTTTGCAGTTTGTTTTGATCTTCTGATGACTTTACAAGACGATAAACGACAGCGTCATCTGCAAACAACCGAAGACGGCTGCTCAGATTGTCTCCAAAGTCTTGCCGGCACGGTAGCTCAGCGTGTTCGGTCATAGGGCTAGCTGCCCTCTGTAATAAAAAAACTGAGTTAATGGATCAACAACAAACTAAAACGGGTGTCTTTCGACGTCCGCCCAGAGCAGATACAACGAACGAAAACGAACTAAAAGAAATTAAAAAAAAAAATGTGGTCAGCGCGACAGAATGTCAATCCTAAGGGCCCGGGTTCGATTCCCGGCTGGTTCGGGGATTTTCTCCGCTCAGGGAGTGGGTGTTGTGTTGTTCTAATCACCATCATTTCATCCCCATCGACGCGGAAGTCGCCGAAGTGGCGTCAACTCGAAAAACTTGCACCCGGCGAACGGTCTACCTGACGGGAGACCCTAGTCACACGACATTTAAAAAAAAATTTATTGTCTCCAAAATCGTTTCTATACATAAGGAACAGCAAAGGTCCTATAACACTACTTGGGGAACGCCAGAAATCACTTCTGTTTAACTCGATGACTTTCCGTTAATTACTACGAACTGTGACCTCTCTGGCAGGAAATCACAATCCAATCACGTAACTGAGACGATATTTCATAAGCACGCAATTTCACTACGAGCCGCTTGTGTGGTACATTGTCAAAAGCCTTCTGAAAATCCAGAAATGCGGAATCGATCTGAAATTCCTTTGTCAATACCACTCAGATAGTTGTGTTTCACAGGAACGATGTTTTCTAAACCCATGTTGACTGTATGTCAATAGACCGTTTTCATCGAGGTAATTCATAATGTTCGAACACAATATATCTTCTAAAATCCTGCTGCATATCGGCATTAACGATATGGGCCTGTAATTTAGTGGATTACTTCTACTACCTTTCTTAAATATTGGTGTGACTTGTGAAACTTTCCAGTCCTTGGGTACGGATCTTTCGTCGAGCGATCGGTTGTATATGACTGTTAAGTATGGAGCTAATGCATCAGCATACTCCGAAAGGAACCTAATTGGTATACAGTCTGGACCAGAAGACTTGCTTTTATTGAGTGATTATTTAAGTAAAAAACACGTATTTAAAACTAACTAAAGAGTATAAAATAATTACTCCTATCTCCAGACAGGTTTGTGAATTTTTAATAGTTGCGACAGGACTTGCAAAATTTAAAAAGGAAAGGTTGGGTGCATGCAGTAGGTAAATGACGATTGAGAAGCTTACCTAAGTGGCTAATAGTTTTATGTCACTTCAAAAGGTATGGACTGTTGTGTGATTTTTCTCAGTGACAACTACTCTCTACGCTCTTTACTATTATCTACTGCATGCTCCCCATTCCCCAATTTGAAGATACAAGTATTGTTATAGCTATTAAAAATTCGTAAGAACAGAGTTTCAGGCCGGTATGTGTGGTCTTAGGAATCTCTATGGAGCTATAAGAGCTTTTTAATACGTTTTAGTTCCTTTTGAAACTGTTAAATTAAAAATATTTTAATTAATTGTTTATCTTCTGCTTTTTACTATGTTGGGTATGAAATTTATCAGCTGATTTCAGACATTTTGATGAGATTACACCATCTACATCTACATCTACATCCATACTCCGCGAGCCACCTGACGGTGCGTGGCGGAGGGTACCTTCAGTACCTCTATCGGTTCTCCCTTCTATTCCAGTCTCGTATTGTTCGTGGAAAGAAGGATTGTCGGTATGCCTCTGTGTGGGCTCTAATCTCTCTGATTTTATCCTCATGGTCTCTTCGCGAGATATACGTAGGAGGGAGCAATATACTGCTTGACTCTTCGGTGAAGGTATGTTCTCGAAACTTTGACAAAAGCCCGTACCGAGCTACTGAGCGTCTCTCCTGCAGAGTCTTCCACTGGAGTTTATCTATCATCTCCGTAACGCTTTCGCGATTACTAAATGATCCTGTAACGAAGCGCGCTGCTCTCCGTTGGATCTTCTCTATGTCTTGTATCAACCCTATCTGGTACGGATCCCACACTGCTGAGCAGTATTCAAGCAGTGGGCGAACAAGCGTACTGTAACCTACTTCCTTTGTTTTCGGATTGCATTTCCTTAGGATTCTTCCAATGAATCTCAGTCTGACATCTGCTTTACCGACAATCAACATTATATGATCATTCCATTTTAAATCACTCCTAATGCGTACTCCCAGATAATTTATGGTATTAACTGCTTCCAGTTGCTGACCTGCTATTTTGTAGCTAAATGATAAAGGATCTATCTTTCTGTGTATTCGCAGCACATTACACTTGTCTACATTGAGATTCAGTTGCCATTCCCTGCACCATGCGTCAATTCGCTGCAGATCCTCCTGCATTTCAGTACAATTTTCCATTGTTACAACCTCTCGATACACCACAGCATCATCTGCAAAAAGCCTCAGTGAACTTCCGATGTCATCCACCAGGTCATTTATGTATATTGTGAATAGCAACGGTCCTATGACACTCCCCTGCGGCACACCTGAAATTACTCTTACTTCGGAAGACTTCTCTCCATTGAGAATAACATGCTGCGTCCTGTTATCTAGGAACTCCTCAATCCAATCACACAATTGGTCTGATAGTCCATATGCTCTTACTTTGTTCAATAAACGACTGTGGGGAACTGTATCGAACGCCTTGCGGAAGTCAAGAAACACGGCATCTACCTGTGAACCCGTGTCTATGGCCCTCTGAGTCTCGTGGACGAATAGCGCGAGCTGGGTTTCACATGACCGTCTTTTTCGAAACCCATGCTGATTCCTACAGAGTAGATTTCTAGTCTCCAGAAAAGTCATTATACTCGAACACAATACGTGTTCCAAAATTCTACAACTGATCGACGTTAGAGATATAGGTCTATAGTTCTGCACATCTGTTCGACGTCCCTTCTTGAAAACGGGGATGACCTGTGCCCTTTTCCAATCCTTTGGAACGCTACGCTCTTCTAGAGACCTACGGTACACCGCTGCAAGAAGGGGGGCAAGTTCCTTCGCGTACTCTGTGTAAAATTGAACTGGTATCCCATCAGGTCCAGAGGCCTTTCCTCTTTTGAGCGATTTTAATTGTTTCTCTATCCCTCTGTCGTCTATTTCGATATCTACCATTTTGTCATCTGTGCGACAATCTAGAGAAGGTACTACAGTGCAATCTTCCTCTGTGAAACAACTTTGGAAAAAGACATTTAGTATCTCGGCCTTTAGTCTGTCATCCTCTGTTTCAGTACCATTTTGGTCACAGAGTGTCTGGACATTTTGTTTTGATCCACCAACCGCTTTGACATAAGACCAAAATTTCTTAGGATTTTCTGCCAAGTCAGTACATAGAATTTTACTTTCGAATTCATTGAACGCCTCTCGCATAGCTCTCTTCACACTACATTTCGCTTCGCGTAATTTTTGTTTGTCTGCAAGGCTTTGGCTACGTTTATGTTTGCTGTGAAGTTCCCTTTGCTTCCGCAGCAGTTTTCTAACTCGGTTGTTGAACCACGGTGGCTCTTTTCCATCTCTTACGATCTTGCTTGGCACATACTCATCTAACGCATATTGTACGATGGTTTTGAACTTTGTCCACTGATCCTCAACACTATCAGTACTTGAGACAAAACTTTTGTGTTGAGCCAACAGGTACTCTGAAATCTGCTTTTTGTCACTTTTTCTAAACAGAAAAATCTTCCTACCCTTTTTAATATTCCTATTTACGGCTGAAATCATCGATGCCGTAACCGCTTTATGATCACTGATTCCCTGTTCTGCGTTAACTTTTTCAAATAGTTCGGGTCTGTTTGTCACCAGAAGGTCTAATATGTTATCGCCACGAGTCGGTTCTCTGTTTAACTGCTCAAGGTAGTTTTCAGATAAAGCACTTAAAAAAATTTCACTGGATTCTTTGTCCCTGCCACCCGTTATGAACGTCTGAGTCTCCCAGTCTATATCCGGCAAATTAAAATCTCCACCCAGAACTATAACATGGTGGGGAAATCTACTCGAAATATTTTCCAAATTATCCTTCAGGTGCTCAGCCACAACAGCTGCTGAGCCAGGGGGCCTATAGAGACATCCAATTACCATGTCTGAGCCTGCTTTAACCGCGACCTTCACCCAAATCATTTCACATTTCGGATCTCCGTCAATTTCCTTCGATACTATTCCACTTCTTACCGCTATAAACACGCCTCCCCCTTCACTGTTCAGCCTGTCTCTGCGGTATACATTCCAATCTGCGGTTAGGATTTCGTTACTGTTGACGTCTGGTTTCAGCCAACTTTCTGTCCCTAGTACTATATGGGCGTTGTGATCGTTTATTAATGAGAGCAGTTCTGGGACCTTTCTATAGACGCTCCTGCAGTTTACTATTAGCACATTAATATTGTTATTCCCTGTTGCATTTTGCCTACTCCTATCTTGCCGCGTCTCAGGAGGCGTCTTGTCGGGCCTAGGGAGGGGATTCTCTAACCTAAAAAACCCCCATGTGCACTCCACACGTACTCCGCTACCCTTGTAGCCGCTTCCGGCGTGTAGTGCACGCCTGACCTATTCAGGGGGACCCTACATTTCTCCACCCGATAGCGGAGGTCGAGAAATTTGCACCCCAGATCTCCGCAGAATCGTCTGAGCCTCTGGTTTAAGCCTTCCACTCGGCTCCAAACCAGAGGACCGCGATCGGTTCTGGGAACGATACTACAAATAGTTAGCTCTGATTCCACCCCGCGAGCGAGGCTTTCCGCCTTCACCAATTCCGCCAACCGCCTGTACGAACTGAGGATGACCTCCGAACCCAGACGGCAGGAGTCATTGGTGCCGACATGAGCAACAATTTGCAGTCGGGTGCACCCAGTGCTCTCTATCGCCGCCGGTAGGGCCTCCTCCACATCTCGGATGAGACCCCCCGGCAAGCAGACAGAGTGAACACTGGCCTTCTTCCCCGACCTTCTCGCTATTTCCCTAAGGGGCTCCATCACCCGCCTAACGTTGGAGCTCCCAATAACTAATAAACCCCTCCCCCCGTGTGCCTGCTCGGACCTTGCTGAAGGAGCAGCCACATGTCCCCTCACAGGCAGAGCGGGCGATGCCACACGGCCAGCCTCCACGTTGACCTTCCGCCTCGTGCGCCGCGAACGCCGCTGAACCCGCCACTCCCCTTGGGGAGAGGGTGGCCCAACCGTGCTCGGTACCCGCGAAGATGTCTCGACAGCAGGGACAGTGGGTGAAGCATGTAACACCTGGGGTGTACCTTGCGACGCACCAGACTCCCCACTGCCGCTACACTCCGAGGCAGCAGCCTGAAGACGGCTGACCGCGGCCATCAACACGCTCAGCTGTTCGCGAACAGTGGCCAGCTCCTCCTGCGTCCGTACACAGCAGTCACACATCCTATCCATCCTAAGGAAACAATTTACTGAAGGGAGTTAATCAACCTTTAACTAGACTGCTAATTCACTAAAGGCGGCTGCTTATTCACTAAACTGTGGTTGCTAGTCACTTCTTGTAGAAAACAATGAAAATAGCACTACCTGTCTCTGGACTGTATTGAAAACAAACTCTAGCACTACTGGCACTATGGTTGACTACAGGGACTCTCTCTTACTGTATTCAAAACAAACACGAAATCTATGGAACACTATTAAGAGCACTCGAAAATTAAAGCTTCCTAAAAGCAAATACACACGGAAGAAGAAGTGACAAGTAAGAAAATACAGTTAATACTTAAATTAAGGTAGCTCGCTGCACAGCAGACGTGAAGCAGGCGGCAGTTACGACGACACTGACACTACTGGCACTATGGCTGACTAAAGGGACTCTCTCTGACTGTATTCAAAACAAACACGAAATCTATGGAACACTATTAAGAGCACTCGAAAATTAAAGCTTCCTAAAAGCAAATACACACGGAAGAAGAAGTGACAAGTAAGAAAATACAGTTAATACTTAAATTAAGGTAGCTCGCTGCACAGCAGACGTGAAGCAGGCGGCAGTTACGACGACACTGACACTACTGGCACTATGGCTGACTAAAGGGACTCTCTCTGACTGTATTCAAAACAAACACGAAATCTATGGAACACTATTAAGAGCACTCGAAAATTAAAGCTTCCTAAAAGCAAATACACACGGAAGAAGAAGTGACAAGTAAGAAAATACAGTTAATACTTAAATTAAGGTAGCTCGCTGCACAGCAGACGTGAAGCAGGCGGCAGTTACGACGACACTGAAGCAGGCGGCAGTTACGACGACACCAGAGACATGTGCTAAATTTTGGGTTTATTTTGGTTTCGCTTCAATTGAATAAATCAACATATCTCTTCCTCCTACGTGTATTTCGCGGAAAAGACCGCAAATGAAAAAAATTAGAGAGAATCGGACCAACATGGAAGCTTAGCGACAATCGTTCATGAGTGCGAAACATCCACGACTGGAATAGGAAAACAGGTAAACAGCACTGGCACACCAAACACTCCCCGCCACACACCAGAAAAAAGAGAGTTAATATTGTTATCCGGTTCTGAGTTATATTGAAAGTTTCAAGTCTGTAGCTTATCGAGAAGTATTTTAAAATCAATTGCATAATTTGTAGCGAAGGAACAGACAAGAAACTGAATCAACAAAAACGTGATTAAAGTGATTGTTCATTACTTATATATACATAAATTTACAGTGCATCATTAACTATCATT
Organism: Schistocerca cancellata; assembly: GCF_023864275.1. NCBI lineage: Eukaryota > Metazoa > Arthropoda > Insecta > Orthoptera > Acrididae > Schistocerca > Schistocerca cancellata. The sequence continues at coordinate 457,172,868 of NC_064627.1, forward strand.
CTTCTAAAACAAACCAAAAAGTGATTTTTAATGCCATAAGTATCAAAATTCGTTTTTAAATAAGTAAATATGTATATTTTGGGAAAACTTCATTTTTAGATACTGTATATACTTTTTATTCACATCTCCTTGTAATAAGATACCTTACTCGGCTCTAAAACAGTCGCCAATCCTAGTCATGGTTCATGTATAAAGGCAAAGGCTGAAAAAGTATGTTAATAATATAACTTAAACCAAGAGACTGAGTGAAAACATCGGCAAAACCGCACCCGACAGAAACTTCTGTCATACGGTTGTCTCGCACTGAATGAAGGCACTCAGAGCAGGTGAGTGAGTAAAAACATCCATATGGCAGTGACTCGTTTCATTCGGTTGTTCCATTCTATTGAAGAAACCGACTGAATGAGCAAACAATCGGTTGCCAATCGATTGTTAAAAACAGCCGGTGGTTTCATCACTAATTTCTGCGCAGCGCGTATTGTTACTTCGGAGTGCCAGCACGGTAGGTGATCGAAGAAATTATCTGCGCAAGCAATCGGGGCGGCTTGCTGCTCACACCAGTAAGTCTACTGACGACGAACAGAAGAAAGAACAGAGAGTGCTACCCTTCATTTTTCTTGTGTGTAAACACGACGCTGTTGTGAGGTTATCAAGTTCGCTGTGCTGCGTATTGCCCCGCTTTTTAAGATTTCTGTGATCAGATATCGCAATAAGTTTCAAAGCTATTTGGCCTGTGTAAAGATTGGCCTTAAAATCTCAAAATGATGCGATGCTGATGTATTTTTTCTTAATGAAATTGCAGCTTATCGGCGAGGAAGATTTAGATTAAAATATTATTCGGAAGATCAATAATGTTTCTCGTTTCTAGAGGGCACTAAAGGAACATTACATAATGAATGACAAATAACCCGAGTCGGAGAGAGAATTGTTAAAGGGTCACTGTAAACGCGATTTTGAGTGGTGGCAGAAGCAGAATTCATGGGAGGCCAGTGCAGCGCAAAATAAGGCAGTTACACAATAACGTGCAGTGATCATCATAGGCAATCACGTGTCTCTGGCATGAAAATGAATAGACGCGTAAGTCCTTCAGCTAGGATTGCCTTCTCTCACACGAAGACTGATGAAGAGCTGTCGATCGTTTATAAACCACTGTGTTTATTGTGGGGAATTTTCGGTCTTATGCCCACGAGTTATAAGGTATTTGACTTACTGCCGTTGATCTGGTTTTTGATAGCGCTTTGCCTTATGTTCGTTTGCTTGTACGGCACATTAGTACAGTTTCAAGCCCTTCCTGGTGTCGTTGCCCTAACTGACATCGCCGTCAGGTTAATGCAGTGGTCCGAGTACGCAGTCCTTTTCGGGAGAGCTGCATTTGGCAAGCTCGGGCATATCAAGGTATTTCTTCGGATTCTGAAATATGTAGACCTGCGCCTTCAACTGAGGAACGATGCCAGAGCAAAGGCTGGAAGCGCAGTCTTCTTTGTGAGCACGATTACTGCATTAGCTCTGTTCTTTGTGGCCGTTTTGAACCTGTCCAACAACCTGTCGCAAAACTATCGTGTGTTAGTGTCAGTTACACACGTGTTTTACTCAGTAATTTGCACACTAGTTACTCCACTGTTTCCAGTCTTGGTGCTAGAGCTTCTACGGCGGTACAGAGTGCTGAACAGACAAATAGTCTTGGCGGTTCGGCGAGATATTGGAACGGCAGGACTTGCAGATGATCACCTCATAGAGATCGTTATTGGTGAACCTCAGCTGTCTCGGGGGCCGCGAGACACAAACGTCAACGACCTCCGAGCAGCGTACGCTGTTCTCCACCGTGCGGCAGAGGCCCTACAGCAGCAGTATGGGCCCGCCGTGGCGTTAATGATGGCCAGTGCGTTCTTCGGCGTCATCTGCAGTTCTTACGAAATAATTGTGTTGGTGGTGATGGAGGACGTCGAGAGGAAGTCCGGTGTCCTGAGTAGCTCCCTACTCGTCTCCTCGCTGTGGCTGGCCGTCCACGGAGTGAAGCTGGTGGCGGTGTCCATGTGCTGCGCCGCCGCATGCGACGAGGAACGCCGGACGGGAGTCCTGCTGCACAGGGCGGCAACGGCGTTCGCTCTGTGTGGGACGCCGCTGCCAGAAGCAGAAGCCTTCCTGTGTGAAGTGTGGAGAGGGCCGCCTCTGACCTTCACTGCCGGCGGCTTCTTCCACATTCGCAGGAGTTTGGTCATCTCCACCTTGGCAACCGTCATCACCCACATAGTCATCTTGACTCAGTATGGCATCAAATACTGACACGCAGAGCGTTGAGCCACTGCTGCAAAGTGTTGGAGTTTGAGAGAAATAAGTCCACTGTGGACCGTGGACGTCTCATCCACGTACACTTTTGACCCGGAGATCATTTCTCCCACTACTTTGATACACATGTTACTTGGAGAGTTTTTATATCCGGTCGTGTATCGATTGATGACCTTAATATCCATTAAAAGATCACACGCTTACCTGTAGAACTCTGTTACGCAAGCTCTCAGATTGACTCTAGAGCAATGAAGGGGCGAAAATGTTGTATTGCTGCTAAACCATCAGAAATTTTATCGTTCCAAATTTTATTCAAAGGAAGTCATAATGTAGAGGTTGTGCACTAGTTAATTACAATTATTAGATCTACAGTGATATGTTATAAACAAATTAAGTACAAAATGTCTTCTTTTATACCTCCTAATGACCATTTTAGAGCTCAAAATGTTATTGGTAAATAAGTCATGATTTATGTTATGTAATAGGTACACATTATTATAATTACTACAGCACCAAGAGTACGGTAATCTACACACAAAACGAGTACATTCTTTTGCTTTAGACACAATCACTACATTCTAAAGAAGACTTGGTTCAGTGCTCTACACACATTGCGATTGAGCAATAGTTTCGAAATGTCAACAGCCTTTATTTGCTCGAAGAAAAAAAATGAGTATACTTTTCTCTGTTAAGGTGATTCTAGGTTCTGCTGCTGCTGCTCAGGTGAAGTTCCCCAAGCAAATCACCTAATATGTTAGTGTCAAAATCAGAATCAACACCATCCATACAGTTCTAATTTCACGAGGAAAAGACGAGATTACCGCTGAAGAGGGTAGATCTGTTGTAACCTAACATCCTTCTAAATTTGACTGCTTGATGGCTCACCTAACATGTTACATTAAGATAAATTCTAAGCAGTAAAATAAATGTGCCTACTATTAGAAAACAGGCACATAAATACCAAACATTCATAATATTTATGACAAGACTAGTACTGTCATGAAACTGCTGGAGGCAGGTAAAAAATAATTCAGCCATTGTTAACAACAGTGTTTGCCATTAAGCTTCTAAAGAGTATGTGTCGCTCACGTGTCCACATTGGCTGGAACCGCGAATATTTACCAAACACTATCGTAAATTTTACGAGTGTTTAGCAGTCTAGGGTTAATTACGTTTTCTAAGTTTGTAGTTACATGCGGTCATTTTAATATCAAATTTATGGCAGATACTGAATTTGAGCAGGAGCCACGCACTTCATAAATTTAAGCGTCTCGTCGTACAACAAACCTTATTTCAGTAATAAAGCAAGCAAACCCTCTCTGAAATAATCTCGGAAACAAACGTATTTTATGCAGTTTTTGTGTGTAACCCTCTAAGTGTTTGACTCAACAATCTAATGTTTTCCAGGCACATTTCTAATTTCTAGCATTATCGGGTGTCCGTCTGGGGCACGCGTAACTTTTTCACGATATTTCGACAAAGAGACTTGTTGCCATCTTCAGGTGGTGCTTGATTCATCTTTTCTGCGATAAGCAACAATTGCACGTCTTCCTACGTACTTTGTAAAAATGGAATAATGTATTTGTCAGTTGTTCACACATTTTCTGACTCCAATGTACGCTGAGCAAATTCATTCAGATTTTTTAAAATATGTACATGATTTCTGATATCGACAGTGGAGTGAATACGAGAAATGTACGGAACACAAAATATACGCAAAATGTTACTAAATTTATAAGTAATAATGAATATTGTAACACGTTTGATGAGATACTGTAGAAGTTTGTTGGCGTCTTTGACTATTCTTCTTTAGACACATTTTATGTTTTATGCAAATGTGTCTCTTAAATACTAACTCTTGGTTTAAAGACTATCCAATACAAGGAGACTCTGTCATATGAAACAAAACTATTGTTGGAATTTTTGTTAACTTGTTGGGTTTTTGACCATTGTACGTAGCTTCTGAAGTGACAACAACGTTATTTGTGGGAGCTGAGGGACATGGCCTATCGTTAAGCAGGTTAACACTCAGATAGAGCTTCATGCAGTACTGCCAACATTATTCTGATTTTTTAGGCAGTAGTACTTCTCCTCCCCTACTTCTTATACCACATAACCCAATAGTTGGTAAAATATGATGTTAACATCTAACTGTACGTGTATCCGAATAAAATAGACGGGAGAGTCTTAAGAAATAGCTAATATTTAAATGATGATTTGCATCAACAGCATACAGTTCTTTCCCAGTCCAGTGCCGAGATATCACAGTTTCACACAGAGGACGTTTGAAGATCTTAATACATGATTTATGAGACAGTGCAACACACGTCACGGGTATCTCAGCAGATGCTGCAGGAAACTCTGCTCCTCAAGTAGTGTGCTTCATAGTTGAATACATCCACCCTCTCTTCATTACCTCTATTTCTATCATGTTCCACTTCCTCCCCTAACTAGAGATGGACAATTAAATACAATTAATCGATAAATTGTAATTATTCTGTTAATCGGTTACGGATGTACCGATATTTCTTTCACGACAATTAATTTTACATTATCGATTGTCCTTATGATTAATTACTTGTTGTCAAGAAAATTAATGGATACAAATATTGCGATGTAGAATGTAAATGCCTGAAAGAGAATCGGTAGGAGCAATACCAGTTCCTTTTTCAAGGTCCAGTGGCAGTCTGTCTTACCTCTGGCATTTCAAATGCTATTGTTCAGAAGAAACATGTACAGAAAGTAGCAAAGTCGAACAATCACAAATACACTTGCCGACTACTACTGCAGACGGTTTTTGTAGCATTCAGAGACATTAGTTTCAATACAGCAGAAGTAGAGTTCTATCAAAATAAAAGCACATATAGTTTCTGAAGTTTGGCTATTTACACCAACCTGCAGTCAACCGAATATCATCTCCTCTGCAGTACTGGAAAGACAATGCGACAGTGTATACTACATGGTCGCTTCATCTCTTCTTTCTGAAAGACTATTTTCTAGGGTAGGGGACGTAGCAACAGCTTGCTGTTCGAAACTCAGTGTAAAAATATGAAATAATTACAGTTCCTCATTCACTTCTTGAAAATTTTTGGTGTTTGTAAGCATATTTGCTACAGTACCAGTTTTAAAAACAGCGATATTAATTAACTTTAGAAATATATCTTAAGTAAGTATATATATTTGTGTCAAAAATTTGAAAAAATGTAATTATGTATTTCATAAAGCTGAGGAGCAGTATAAGTGCAATAGCATCGCTTTATTTAACAATAATTTGAGGGGATGCTATATGGACTTAAAAATAAAGACATAACAACAGTTGGTCGAATAATTGATTATTAATATTCAATTAATCCATACAATACACTGATTCACACAAATAATCTAAAACGCTAGTTAGTTGACTCTTACTCATAACATCCCATCCTGATACCCAACCCTCCTGTCACGTCAGTTATTTCCACTCCCTTAGCTTCAACATAGCATAAAAAAATCATTTAAATGCGTTTGATGCAACTTATCATCTAGAATTTGATTCAAAATCAAAGATAATGTCCTAAATATGTATATAATGTTTCTGTAATTATCAGTGCGCTTATTAAGTAGCACTTCCTTTTGATACCTGCTTTCAGAAGTTCCGGAAGTTCCACGAAAATAGTTTTCTACTGCCTGACGTTCACCTGTAGTTGCAAGCTATGACCCATGTCGGGCACATAAGCTCCACTGAAGAGCCAAAGAAACTGTTCCACCTACCTAATATAGTGTAGAGCCCCCGCGAGCACGCAGAAGTGCCTCAGCAAGACGTAACTTGCACTCCACTAATGTCTGAAATAGTGCTGGAGGGAACTGAAACCACGAACCCTGCAGGGCTTTCCATAAAGAGTACGAAGCGCTGGATATCTCTTCCGAACAGCACGTTGAAAGGCATCCCAGATATACTCCATAATGTTCATGCCTGGGGAGTTTGGTGCCAACGGAAATGTTTAAACCCAAAAGACTGCTCCTGGAGCCATTCTGCAGACATTCTGGACGTGTGGGGTGTCGTATTGTCCTGCTGGAATTGCCCAAGTCCGTCGGAATGCACAATGGACATGAATGGATGCAGGTGGTGCTTACGTACGTGTCACCTGGCAGAGTCGTACCTAGACGTATCATGGGTCCCATTACAGTCCAACTGCACACGCCCCGCACCATTGCAGAGCCTCCACCAACTTCAACAGTCCCCTGTTGACATTCCGGGTCCATGGATTCATGAGGTTGTCTCCATACACCTACACGTCCATCCGCTCGATACAATTTGAAACGAGACTCATCCGACCAGACAGCATGTTCCTAGTCATCAACAGTCCAATGTCAGTGTTGATGGGCCTAGCCGAGGCGTAAAGCTTTGTGTGGTCTAGTCATCAAGGATACACGAGTAGGCCTTTGGCTCCGGTAGCCCATATCAATGATGTTTCGTTGAATGGGTCGCAAGCTTACACTTGTTGATGGTCCAGCATTGAAATGTGCAGCAATTTGCGGTAGGGCTGCACTTCAGGCACGTAGAACGATTCTCTTCATTCGTCATTGGTCCTATGCTTGCTGGATTTTTTTCCGGCCGAAACGATGTCTGAGAATTGATGTTTTGCCGGATTCCTGTTGTTCACGGTACACTCGTGAAAGGGTCGTACGAGAAGGTCCCTAGTTCATCGCTACCTCGGAGATGCTGTGTCGCTTCGCTCGTGCGCCAATTATAACAACACGTTCTAAATCACTTAAATCTTGATAACCTGTCATTTTAACAGCAGTAACCGATCCAACAACTTCGCCAGACACTTGTTGCCTTATATAGGCGTTGCCGACCGCAGCGCCGTATTCTGCCTGTTTACATGTCTCTGTATTTGAATATACATGCCTATACCAGTTTCTTTGGCGCTTCAGTGAATAAGGCTATAACTGGAAAACAAATTAGACTTCTAGGAATACAACGTTCGGAAGCTGTCTATGCTGTGACACCATCTACATTGGATACGGCATTACTGGATCCAGTAATAATATCCGTCCACAGAAAACCTAAAAATTGAGGAAAATCCTTTTGCAGTGAATAAAAATACTCCCAGAAGAGTTCTGACTGTGTGCAATCTCGAGGGTTTCCTATCGAAGGCCATCCGTCCCAACGTGTAATCCCATGTGCAGATATCTAATGATTCCTTTATCCATTTATTAACACAATAAAGCTGCTATTTTTCGTTTGCCATAGCCCAGTCTTCTAATTTGCTGTTAAAACTGGTTTGATGCTCCTCAGACTTGCTTACAATTAGTTCTTCACAACCAGATGACATGTTCTTAATTATGTCGCTTATCTGGCCAACAAAGGCTTCAGCATCTTCCTGACTAGATCGTAAATTATTAACTTCGTTTCTTCCTCTCGTACTCCTTATGAAATTTTTTCCTAAGCTTGTTATAACTGAAGAATCCCATTAGAGATCTCGGAGAGCTTAGTTGCAATTTCAGAATCCGCAATGTTTCTAATTCAAAGTCACGACTGGTTGGAAATTCGTTTTGTTCCGTTTTTATATTGGCTACCATTGTAGATATTTCCGTTATTGAGAAAAACATTTGCTACAGTTGTAGATACGCTCTTATCTTTTGAAGATACTTCGTCTGTTGAACCATTAAAAGTCTTAACTGATTCAAAATCCGGTACTACTTGCGTGTATACTGCGGTCTCTTCTACTTCTGAATGTTCATTTACGGATTCAACGTTAGACTGCTGTCAACGCTCATGGTGAACATTGTTCTAGTTCCAACCACACCATACAAAAAATTGAATTTTGAATCGTTAGTCCTGCCTAGTAACGTCACTGCAATAGGAATTCAGTCTTAATCTAATGATAAACACACTCAATTCCCGAAATAAATTGACATAAGACGTAGTCTATCACTACACTAAATACTCTTCGAAAGTCAGAGCAACATCTGCATCTAAACGTAAAAATGGACTTGACTAAACTGGCATATGAGTGACGTAGTTGGAAATGTTAACTGTGTTTGTCTGCTCGAAGTATGGACTGATGAAATAATCTCTGTGAAGAACCTTGGCTGCTCTACAGTCACTGCTCCACGACTCCACCACAAATACCTATAAAAAAAATACAACACAGTTGTACCGTATTACTTCCCAGTACTTCTTCATTTTCTCCCCAACTGCTCGTCTCTGATCATCAGTCCACACTCTCTTTCGTCGAGCTTTTGGCTTATCTTCTTCTTAGGTTACGTTTTCTGTGAGTAGCCTGATGTGAATCCTGTCACCTATTATTTTTCTGTAACACCTATTTTGTTTCCATCTTCCTTCACTGCTTCTATCAATCCTATAGTTTTCTTCAATTTATCAACGTAACGGAAATTTTTCTAGGTAACCGATGGTTCTTCTAATATTTTTAAATTTCCATACAGTTTCAGCCGTCTCTTCCTCACTGTAACTGTGATTTTTTATATATCTTCATGTAAATCTTCATTTCTTATTTAATCCACACATTTTCATTATTTTTTTAAGTAAATTGAATTCTGCTAAGCATTTCCCTCTCTCTTTTTTAGAATTATTTCACTTCGCCTTTCTTATTCAATTTTGGGCACTCTGATCAATATGTTGCTGGTATGCCAATAACTGAATAATTATAATGTTTGGTCTTCGCTTGGATGGATATTGATTTCTTATTATAGTATGGGGCTATTACAAATGATTGAAGCGATTTCATAAATTCACTGTAGCTCCATTCATTGACATATGGTCACGACACACTACAGATACGTACAAAAACTCATAAAGTTTTGTTCGGCTGAAGCTGCACTTCAGGTTTCTGCCGCCAGAGCGCTCGAGAGCGCAGTGAGACAAAATGGCGACAGGAGCCGAGAAAGCGTATGTCGTGCTTGAAATGCACTCACATCAGTCAGTCATAACAGTGTAACGACACTTCAGGACGAAGTTCAACAAAGGTCCACCAACTGCTAACTCCATTCGGCGATGGTATGCGCAGTTTAAAGCTTCTGGATGCCTCTGTAAGGGGAAATCAACGGGTCGGCCTGCAGTAAGCGAAGAAACGGTTGAACGCGCGAGGGCACGTTTCACGTGTAGCCCGCGGAAAATTGGCTCATGCCACAGCTGGAGACCGACAGCGCCGACTTCATCTTTCAACAGGATGGTGCTCCACCGCACTTCCATCATGATGTTCGGCATTTTTTAAACAGGAGATTGGAAAACCGATGGATCGGTCGTGGTGGAGATCATGATCAGCAATTCATGTCATGGCCTCCACGCTCTCCCGACTTAACCCCATGCGATTTCTGGGTTATGTGGAAGATTCAGTGTTTAAACCTCCTCTACCAAGAAACGTGCCAGAACTGCGAGCTCGCATCAACGATGCTTCCGAACTCATCGATGGGGACATGCTGCACCGAATGTGGGAGGAACTTGATTATCGGCTTGATGTCTGCCGAATCACTAAAGGGGCACATATCGAACATTTGTGAATGCCTAAAAAAACTTTTTGAGTTTTTGTATGTGTGTGCAAAGCATTTTCAAAATATCTCAAATAATAAAGTTATTGTAGAGCTGTGAAATCGCTTCAATCATTTGTAATAACCCTGTACTTTTGTGTTAGTTTGTATGCAAATTCTCACCTCTTTACTCTTTCTTTATTTGTTGTGTTATCCAGTCCTTTGCTTGGATCCATTCCCTGAGGTATTTAAATTTATGAACTCTTTTTATAGTTCCGTACTATTTTTCATAATTGTTTCGCTGTTGTGTTCTGTATACTCGGTTTTTTCATAATATATTTCTAGTCCCGTCTTTTCAGCAACCTCGTGTAACAGATCAAGCATAACAGCTGCGTCTCTTTGGTTTTCAATTATCAGTGGTATATCATCCGCAAAGGCTAAACATTTTACTTCAAATTTCTTCTTTCCTTGTTCCATGTTTATATATTATATGCCTCCGTTTTCTAATGTGATTTCCCATGTTTTCACTGTTTTATCTAAACCCAGGTTAAAATGAATCGGGGGTAGTTCATCTCGTTGTGAAATTCCTGTTTTGATTTTGAATGGTTCAGAAACTTCGTCCTGAAACGTAATCCTTGTCGTATTCGTGAGCGTTTGTTCAGTAAGTTTTCTGGTATTTTCATCTACCCCTAGTCCTTAAAGTATCTGAAATTGTTTTTGCCTGTCAACTGAGTCGTAAGTCTTCTTGAAGTCTACGAATTAACTACTGTGTGTTTTAATTTGCATAGCTGTCACTTTCAAACTGGCTTTTAAATTAAGAATCTGTTGTGCACATGACCTGCTTTCCTAAATCCTGCTGGGTAGTCTCCTACACTACATAGCACTTGTTCCTCTATTCTATTTAGAGGTGCTTTAGACAATATTTTGTATGTTCCTGGTAACAAGGAGATATCCCTATAGTTGTTGGGATCTGTTTTATCTCCTTTTTTGTGGAGAGGATGGTTCAGTGCTTTTTTTTTTTCAATCGCTGGGTGTGGTCTTATTTGTTCCAATGTCTTTAATTACCGTGTGAATTTCTGCCATGCGCATAAGCCCTTAGTTTCTACGTTTCTGCCACTATCCCATCCTCTCCTCGTGCCTTGTTCTTCTTCAGCAATTTGATAATCTTTTTATTTCCTCTATTGTAGGTGCCTCAGATGGTGGATTTTCATGTTGTTGTTTTTAAAGTAGTAATCTGTCAATAGGTTCTCCATAATTTAATAGATTTTTCAAAGCATTTATCTAAATGTTGGCAGTTGTTTCTACTGCCTAAAGCGATATTTCCATTTTTATCTTTAAAATGTAAACTTAGTGAGTGGAACCCTGATAAAACTTCTCTGAAAATCTTGTAGAGTTCCCCATTCTTGTTCCTTTTAAAGTCGGAATCCATTTCTTCTGGTGTGTCTTTGTCATATTTTCTTCTCACTGATTTGATGATTTTTGCCGTTTTTTCCTTTCTTCCTTAAACTCTTCTCAGTATTCACATTTCTTATTAGTGTTCCATTTCTTCACCATTCCTTTAGTCGGTTGATAATTGCTTCATCATGTAACTCATTCCACCATCTGTGTCTTGTTATTCTTCGTTGTTCTCCCACTTCTTTAACTATCGATAAGACGGTAATTAAGCTTGAGAAGACTCACATGTGAGGGAAAATCATTTGTAAGGGACGGCTTCATTGGAGCTGCAGCCAGAATTCTGAGATAAATTTTATCGTTGCATAAAAAGCAACAAAAACGATGAACAATTTCCAACGCACAATGTTCCACGAAAAGTAAAACTTTTAAAATCTGAGATGATAGAGCAATACAATTTTCAGATTTGAATTCAGCTTAGAAAACTGCACTGAATAAAATTAAAAATCATGTCAGATAGTTCATCAGCTTTATTACATGAGCTTTACACAGGAAGTCAATTTAACATACATCTATTGCTCTGACATTATTTCTTGTAACCCATTGTAAATGCATACTTAAATAAATGTTTGCCTTGTGTTGTTGAAATTACGTTAGTGTTGTGTGTTTGCAGAATATGTTCAGCTACACAGATGCCAATCACTGGTTCTGTGGTGTCATTTTTAAGTTTTCATCTTGTTATGTGTATGATCGAAGTTTATGTACCATTTCATCAGACTTGAAGTCACGGATCTCTAGTATTTTACAAATATACGCACTTTATCTTTATAATTACATAACTAAATAAATTCTGAAAATAGCGTACGATGTGTCAAAGGATCGTCTTGAGGATTTAAATTAGGTACAGTGTCTGACTTAGTTTCCTTATTTAGCTATTTTCTTGTACTCTGCTTCATTATTGCTGGTGTCACTCATCCACCTACCTTGAAGTGAGATTGGTGCTCATACACACATCGAATGCCTGTATCACTGGTTACTTACTGTGTAGAAATTCTTTTTGTTACGAGTTCTAGGTTCTCCGAAACTTTCTTGAGGGCATCTGCGACATTGTTTTACTGCACAGCATAGTTCACCAGCTCTTTGCAATACTACACTGGCAGAAAAAAATCGCAACACGAAGAAGGAGTTATGCGACATAAACGAAATGTTGTAGGCATGTTTCTATATCTGAAAGATGATTATTCAAATTTCGCGGCAGAGATTGGAGGCGGTAAGCTGACGATAGTCAAGAATGTCTTTAAGGCAACAAGGATGCCAGTACCAACACCTCGAGATCCTGTAATAGCGCTACGAGAAGCTGCCTGTTCCTTTTGGGATACTGAAGAACTTTTGGCAGGAATGTAGCCACAGTACGTAACTGCTTGTAGCAGAGGTCACGAGAATGTACGGTTACAAGAAGACCGGGCTCAAGATGGGCACATGGCGCTACCGAGAGGACACTGGACTGGCATTCGGGAGGACGACGGTTCAATCCCGCGACCGGCCATCCTGATGTAGGTTTTCCGTGATTTCCCTAGATCACTTCAGGCAAATACCGGGATGGTTCCTTTGAAAGAGGACGACCGATTTACTTTCCCATCCTTCCCTAATCAGAGCTGGTGCTCCGTCTCTAATGACCTCGTTGTCGACTGGACGTTAAACACTAATCTCCTCCTCCTCCACTACCGAGAGGGAAAATCATGGAGTTCGGCGTATGGCCCAGGTGCATCGAACTGCATTTGCAGCAACAGTGCGAGTAGCAGTTGGTACCTCAGTGACTCAACAAACTGTTACAAATCGGTTACTTCAAGAACAGATCATAGCCAGACGCCCTGTAGCATGCATTCCACTGATCCCGAACCACCGCCATTTACGACTTTAGTGGTGTCAAGCGAGACCTGATTGGAGGGTGGGGTGGAGGTCTCTGGTGTTTTCTAATGAAATCTAGTTCTGCCTCGGCGTCAGTGATGACCGTGTGTTGATTAGAAGTCAGCCAGTTGAGGTCCTGCAAGCAACCTGTCTGTCTGCTTTCTAGACAAACTGGAGCTACACCTGGCTGTTATGGTCTGGGATGCGATTTCGTATGACAGCAGGAGCGCTCTCGTGATTATCCCACGCACCCTGACTACAAATTTGTACGTTAGTCTGGTGATTCGGTCTATTGTGCTGCCATTCGTAAACAGCATTCCAGCGGGTGTTTTCTAACAGGATAAAACTCGCCCACATACCGATGCTATAACCTAACACGCTGTACAGAGCGTCGACATGTTGCCTTGGTCTGCACGATCGCCAGATCCGTCTCCAATCGAGCACATATGTGACATTATCGAACTGCAACGCCAGCGTCATGCACAAACAGCATTACCCGTCTCTGTATTGAGCGAACAAGTGCAACAGGTATGAAATTCCATTCCACAAACTTACATCTGGCAGCCGTAAAACGCAATGAATGCACGTTTGCATGCTTGCACTCAACGTTCTGTGGGTCACGCCGGTTCAAATGTATCTGAGCACTACGGGACTGAACTTCTGAGGTCATCAATCAACTATAACTTAGAACTAATTAAACCTAACTAACCTAAGGACATCACACACATACGTGCCCGAAATAGGATTCGAACCTTCTTGGTTATTCGAAATATATCAATGAAATCCAAATTACGTCAAGGAGGCCAAATGTGTCGTATTACTACAGCAAATACACATTCAGGAACAGAAAAACATTCGAAATTGCTTCCCTGACACTATGTTATTCATGTAAGTACTGTAATTTTTATTATTTAAAGCAGATGTTAGGTGCCACGAGAGGAATGATGAACAAGAAGCAGTCATAAATGCTAATGTTTTGGGATGTTTTAGATGGCGGTAGGACTCGCCCACTCTGGATGCAAAACAGCGTACAGCGCAAGTCTATACTGTCGCCTCCCTTCTTTTTTTACCCCTATGTAAATCAGCAACCATAGAGACCACATTCCGACAGCAATAAATGGGAATATTATAGAAGTCAATATCGGTGGCGTTCTTAGACTTACAAACGAGTTCCTTAACTCTTGAAAGGATATGTATTGGACAGACAAGTTCATATTCGAATGTGTACACAACCACGTGAAAAGATAGACAATAATTTTCAGTTGGACTTCTGATACATGTTTGTAATTCAGAGCAGATTAATGTCATCTGATGTTCAAAATGGTTCAAATGGCTCTGAGCACTATGGGACTTAACATCTGAGGTCATCAATCAACTAGAACTTAGAACTAATTAAACCTAACTAACCTAAGGACATCACACCCATCCGTGCCCGAAATAGGATATTAACCTGCGACCGTAGCGGTCGCGCGGTTCCAAACTGTAGCGCCTAGAACCGCTCGGCCACCTCGACCGGCCACGCCGGTTCTTAATGTACCAGCATTCCACAATTGCAATGACTTATCTCGTGATTATATTAACCCACGATTGTGCAATGTTAATCACCTAAATATGTTACCTAGACAAATGCATTCCCGAAAATCGATTACTCTATAGTAATTACTTTTTGATGCTGTGTAAACGGAAAACAGAGTGAACTATATTCATGTCAGGCTTCTCCTTAGTGTGACTGTTTTCTAAGTGGTAATACAATTTAGTTACAGTTTTCTGCACATTTACAATACGCATGGTAATTTGTAAGATATTCGAAAATGTGGATATTACTTGATATGTGTTCACTGAGCGAATGTTAATCAGTCATTAAAAGAGTGCACTGATCGGTTTTCAACGTTACAGGTGTTGTAGAACTGGTACAGAGGTCATTCGACCTTCCGCCTCAGTTATTAATTCGTGGCAGTAAGTTGTTTATATGTGCCAGTCTGTACGCGACAGTCCAGGTGGGGCGCAGTTAGCTATGCGCAGAAAGCAACGTGTTTTCTCAGTTGTGCGCATGACGTCACGGTGGAAGCAGCTGTCAGCTGTGCCAAACAGTACACAGTTCGAATTATGTGTGATTGTTTTTCTTGTGTTCTTTTGTGTTTGAAGGAGTATTTTGATTGAGTTCTTTCTTCTGAGGTACTCAGTCAACAGCGGAAACATTCGGAATTCGGGAGTGTTAACGGTTTTTGCTGTAACTGATATTTGATTCGGAACTGAAATAGTTAGCGATAGTGGACGGCGGGATCAACATTGTGTTCGCCAGCTCTATAGTTTATGGTTCGTCCTGTGAAATTCTTATTGGAGGATCTACAAGTGAGTGAGAAAATTAATTTTTACAATGCCAGGCTGTGCTGTTACGGGCTGTTTTTCCTACAACCGGAGCACAAAGAGGACTGACATAATTTATCACAGTTTCCAGCGAAATTAAACATTACAAAAACTATGGTTGTCGAAATGTTGTAGGAAAGACAGTGTAAATGTTGCGCATGCACGAATATGTTCTCGCCATTTCGCAGAAACAGATTACTTAAGGGATTTACAGTCTGAATTGCTTAATTTGCCCCGAAAAAGAATGCTCAAGCCAGATGCAGTTCCTTCGTGCAATTTGCCGTGCAGTAGTGCGACTGTCAATGTGTCACCCGCAACAGAAGACAGAACTAAACGGTATAACAAACGAGAACTACATAAGAGATCTCTGGAAACTCTGGAAAAGCTGTCACCAAATAAGAAACATCATAATAAGAGCACACGTACAGATGACAGTTTTTTTTCAGACACAGATAAAGGTACTTTGATGAATACTATAGCGGCTTTAGAAAGAAGGAATGCTGTTCTTACAAACAAGTGTGTGCAACTTCGAGCTCTTAAGTAAATTCATTTCAATGCGATTAAATGAATAGTTTCTGATTTATTTGAGCCGAGGTTTCGAATTTCAAGTGTGTGTCAGTGTGGTTGTGATCTGATATTTTGCTGATGTGTGAGGCATAAGCTGCGAAAGAATATAACTCATCAGTTTTAACTGTAATATCTTAGCAGCAGAAAAGCAGTTTCGACATCTCAATTCTGGTATAAACAAAATCTTCCGCCAAAAACTTGACGTAAACGCGCATGCCGTGTCGTCCGCTTGTGAGCGCTTGCTTCCACGCTGACGTCACTAGGCCAGCCAATGGCAGAGCAGAGCGCTTACTGCCCAACCTTATTATTTAGTAACCTTGCGACAGTCGGTTGTATGGAATCAGTGATAGGGTGGCAGAGAGGTGCTATCGTGTTTGGACGTGCCCATGGCAACCAAGTGAATTATGTTACGTGATTTGTTGGTGTATGAACAGAGACTATGAGACATGTGTACCAGGAGTGGTGTACCGCACACAACCTTCTAATATGGCATACGTTATTTATGAAGTTATTAACATTTATAGTTATTATCCGTTATAAAATTCATAACAACTGAAGCAGATACGACAAGTGCACATGTCGTTTAGAAGCTGATATGTCTGGGCCCTCATTCAACATGTTGAAGAGGCTGTTCCGGCAGCCATTGAGGGAACAGTATAAAGGCACATTCATATGTCGTGCGTGAGTTTCCTCGGAAACGCGAATTAAATAATTAATCTCTGACAAATAAATAAAGCCTATGGCACAGAACTGCAGCGCTATGCAGCTGATAAAACAAAATACAATTATGGCACTCTCATGTTTCATTAAGAAGGAGGAGGTCTTGTAGAATAGCTGAGGCTGGAAGCACATATATTTTATTAACTGGCACACCGCCATTTTTGATGTTATATAAGAACACTGCGAGTTGCAATCTTACTAGGCACTCGATTCTGTAAAGAATTTATATTTATGAAAGTAAGTTGAATTATTTAACTGTAGGCTTATTCGTTGAATATATCTGATTTAACTAACTGTGTAAACTTTTTTATGTTTAGTAGACAGTCCCCTCTGTACGACGTATTGACATGGCTGGCAAATTATTCTAATATTGAGATTTAGATTTTGAGTCTGCACCTACCGCAGCAGTCTTTGGAAATGATTTAAATACGAAGTCCGATTATTTGAGTCTTATTTCACGGTCAACTACGAAAAACATTGCACTTACGAAAAAGCCATTGTCAAGCGTCTGATACCAAATAATTAAACATCCACGTTCCAGATAAGCAAATATTAATTACAACCAATCACTATAATACATAATTAATAATTCATATTTTATTTTATTTATTTATTTATTTATTTTATATTGGCGACCGTGACAGGACGTTGTTCTGTTTTGTCATTTGTTACATTGTTCTCGTTTTTTCATGTGAAAAATCAAGTTTCTGGACCTGGACTTGAATATATGAGAAATAACAAAAATCTGAAGATATTTTCCAATTCTAAAATTTTGCAGGAAGACGCAATGAAGCTTCCAGCAAAATAAGGTAATACGCAGCATCTGTGCATTGGCAGGCTTGACCAGACGCATAATTCAGTGTATTAGCTCTTCAGTAGATTCTGTAGTATTTCCTCCGCGTGTAGCAGTTTTCAGTGATAAATTTCATTCTCAGTGCTTTTCCTTAAACAATAACTTCTGCAACAATACCTATACACGAGTGTACAATATGGCCGACTTCTGTACGATACGTTTTAACATGGCCAGCAGCCATTAACAATAAACCCATATTCAGTTTAAATTCTTAAATTAACAAACAGCCATTGTTGCTATGAGCGATTCATGTTTAACTGCACTTTATTTTAAAACCAGCGTCAAACTTTATTTTCTCGAAGCATATCTTACGTGTGGCATGGTCATAACTAGAAAACAATACGCAAAGATGGAACAGCAAAGACATACTATTCAGACGCAATCCGACTCGGACGAGAGACAAATGTTTGAAAATGACTTTACGACAGCAACCGGTAGTGACGATTCATCAAATATAGACGCAAGTGTTAACGGAAATTTTGACAATAGGCCGTCCACCACAAAAATTTCAAAGTCTCAGTCAGAACCCATGTTAATACATGACGTCACGTCTAATGACGCGGCGGGGACAGATACCTTGCAAACAGCAAACATTGCCAACACGTTACAAATGCTAATGAAACAAAACGCAGAAAATATGGCAACCTTAAAGACACAAAATCAACAGATAAAGACACAAAATGAACAGTTAAAGACGCAAAATGACGAAATTAAATCTGATCTCATAGCAATCAAGACAGGTAATGACACTTTATGTAAACGTGTGGAACTTATAGACGCCACACTGACCAAACAGATGACTGAACTCAGTACGAAATTTTCCAAGCTTAATACGATACAAGAAAAGACTACAAATGACGTATCACTTTTACAGACAAGTAAAAAACCTTAATGTCACGTGTGAAGCTCTTACTGAACAAATTCAAACATATCCTTCAGTACACGACAACCTTGAAAAACGAATTCTGACATGCAGAATAATTTTGACGATGTTGAACAACACCTGACTGACATCTTACAATCTGATGCCACAGCTCATTTTCAAAATATTTATAAAGAATTTCATGATTGGGTAGAGAACAAAGACAAACATTTTGATAGATGCATACGTGAAAATTTACCAACAATTGTGCATGACACCGTAGCGGAATAAATCAGTAATATAACAAACAGCTGATTAGTGACGCAGTACCATCTGTCACTGCACCCATGACACAATTCCCCGATCTACTGCAGTCTGAATGTAACGAAAATATCAGTCAAAATGTACAGTTCAGAAACCAATATACATACGAGTATGACGCTCACATACCGCACACGACAAACACACAAGAACAAAACACACCATGACAACAACACATACCACGACGTGCAAACACAAACACAAGCTATTATCATGGTAAACCACAGCAACAATATCATAATTACCCGCCATCTGAACATTACAGTAATTACAGTGGAACAAATCCATATCATAATGCAAAGGAAGAAGAAAGCTTAATAAAACACAGGCAATTTCAGACTTTTATCCCAGAAAAACGAACCATTCATCCGGTGATTTTTCTTAAATCTTTTAGTAACGCATTTCCACGCACTTGGAGTGATCAGAAAAAGATTTCATATATTGTCGGTTACATCTTATGCGATGCAGCTGTCTGGGCATACAGTCAAGCTGACGTATGTACCACATACAGCGAGTTTGAGCGTGCATTTCTGAACTATTTCTGGTCGCAATCCGTCCAGGAGCGACTCAGAAGACAAATTTTAGAACCTGAAACTTTTAACAGTAAAAATGGTAACTTACGCAGACATTTTGAAAAATACTTGAACATGGCACATTTTTTGGACGAACCAGTCGCAACACGTGATATACTCCGTGCGTTGAAGGCCAAATTGCCTTTCAACATTAAAGAAAAACTCTTACATATTCCGGATGACGATCCAGATTATTTTTTAACAGCTTTAGATTCGGTTGACATGTTACTAGAAGATCAGCGCTTCGCGCGGCGAAACAGCAACCACAGTGCTTATATTAGTGGTATGCAAAACATGCAGGCTTGCCAACTCAGTTCTGGCGCGCCGACAGTTGGATACGCGGTACAGCAAAAACAGCAAACTCCCATGCTGTCTCAATACGGAAATGGTTCAAATGGTTCAAATGGCTCTGAGCACTATGGGACTCAACATCTTAGGTCATAAGTCCCCTAGAACTTAGAACTACTTAAACCTAACTAACCTAAGGACATCACACACACCCATGCCCGAGGCAGGATTCGAACCTGCGACCATAGCAGTCCCGCGGTTTTGGACTGCAGCGCCAGAACCGCTAGACCACCGCGGCCGGCAATACGGAAATCAAAATCAACACACGTATTCCAATACAAACAACAGTAATAACACTTCATGCGGCAATCCATACAAAAGGCACCGCGGTAAGACAACAACAACAACGGTAACAATGGATACAAATATAACAACAAAAACACAAACAGAAATAGAAATAATAATAAGTACGAGCCAAGACAGCATCAAGGGTGGACTCTTAGCGGTCAATACTTTCATTCAAACACTGCTATACCACAGCAGTCACCAGGACAAAATTGGAGCATACCTTACGACCGACAGGTAAGTCATAATGCGCAACAGCAACAACAACCGCAAAAGTTTGGAGATCACAACAGGCAATATCCGAATGTGAATATAATAGAAGTGACACCTGATACACAACCTCGATCTGTGTCGTTACTTAATACAAATGCTAATCCAACAAACTAGAAACAGTCACTTCTATGCCCTGGGCCGTGGCTGAAGAATTCTTGGGGGTCGTCTTCAATGTTAATCAGTTATTTGACACCACCATTGAACAACAAAATATTTATGTGCCTAATAATTCTAAACAAAAACTACCTGTTTTATTTATAAGATACAATCACAATGACAATATATCAGATGAACTTTTGCAAGACAGTACACAATGTCGTTCAAACACAAATGAAATTGTTTTAGCATCTACTACTGGTGTAGTAGGTGGGATTCCAACTACTATTATCTTAGATACAGGTGCAGCTGTGAGCGTTTTGTCTTTTAATTTCTATAAAAAGATGTGTGAATTGGAGCCTGTGCCTGAGTTTCCTGCCCAAAACTGTAAAATAACTACTGCTCTAGGGTTAAGAAGCAAGTTTTTGTAAACATTAAAATAGGTAATGGAACTGTACAATGGCCATTCCTGGTTGTACAAAACCTTGTGACAAATTGCATATTAGGATTAGATATTATGAGCGAGTAGGACTGCATTATAGACTTCTCCAAAGGTAAATGTATTTTAAATGATAAAGGCAGTGTAATTATTATTGATTTTGCCAGAAGAACTCTAAAGCATGACAAACACTGTACAGGGTACAAGGTTGAGTTAGTACTTGACAATGACATTCAAGACATGCAAACACACTCATCTGACACAGAGCTAATGGACTTGAAAACATTGCTTGATCATAAGATAAATGAAGCTATAGCTCTCAGTGTACATGAACGTATAAAACTACAGGAAGTGTTATCCAAATATTTACAAGTTTTTACCAAACGATTAGGTGTTATCACCACGTATGTGTACAAGATTGAAGTTAAGCCTCACAAGATCTTCTACCACAAGACATATAACGTACCGTTATCTCAACGACCTGTTGTGTGGCAAGAATTAAAAACAAATGTTAGACTGGAAGGTCATTGAACCATCCACCTCACCTTACTGTAGTCCTCTACTTGTTGTCAAAAAACCAAATGGTAGCATTAGGCTAGTGTTAGACGCACAAGCAATTAATGAAATAATTTTACCGGTTCACACAAAACCAGAAAATTTAGAAGAGCAATTACAGAAATTTCTAGATGCAAAATATTTTTCCACAATAGATCTCGCTAATTCATTTTGGCAAGTAGGTATCACTCCTGATTCTCGGAAATATACTGCATTTATGTTTGGGGGGCGAACCGATCAGTTTTGTGTTCTACCCTTCAGATTGAATGTCAGTTCTGGGGTATTCATTACAACCCTGGATACCGTGCTTGGCGATGATTTAGTTGAGACAGTCACACACTATGTAGATGATATACTGATAGCTACACAGTCTTGGCATGAACACGTTGACACACTTCAAAGAATTTTAGAAAAATTTGCACAAGCTGGAGTCACAGCCAATCTTAGAAAATCAAAATTTGGTTGCAGTGAGATAAAATATTTAGGACATATCATTAATTCACAGGGCATACGTCCTGATCCCAGTAAATTAGATGCTATCAGAAACTTTCCTAGCCCTCGAACAAAAAAGCAGTTAAAATCATTCCTTGGGCTATGTTCATTTTTCAGACGTTTTTTACCACAACCACTTTTGAACAGTAAACATCTGTTAAATCTACTCAGAAAGAATCAAGTTTGAATCTGGTCGGAACAGTGCCAGAATGACTTTAATACAATTAAACATGCTTTAGTGAATGCAAACATATTGTGCCATCCAGATTTCAATTAAGATTTTTGTATGACTTGTGACGCTTCATGTTCTGGCTTGGGCTGTTGCTTATTTCAAGTTGTAAAGAATAAAGAAAAGGAACAGATAAGAATTATTGGGTTTGCAAGTCGTACTCTAACTGAATGTGAGCGTACATACTCCACTACTGAGTTAGAAACACTTTCCATAGTCTGGGCATTCAAGAAATTCAATTATTATTTATTTGGCAAACATACAGTAATTTATACCGATCACAAGGCCCTGCCATTTTTGTTAACTTGTAAACTTGTACATCCTAGATTATCACAATGGGCAGTTACTCTTCAGAACTACTCTTTTGAAATTAAGTACATAAAAGGTAAGGACAACACCATTGCCGACGCTTTGTCTAGACTTCCATAAGGGTTGAATGAAACCAACAGTGACTTAGAAAATATAAATGACTACAGGATTCTCTTAATGCAAGACAAGCAGTATCACCAATATTATATTGATATGTGCAGAAACATGGCTAAATTACAAAAATCTGATCCTCACTGGTATAAGATAATAACATTACTGGTAGAAAAACACAATCATCCTTTGACTAAGTATTACAAGTTACACAATGATGTGTTATTTTATCGCCGACATCCAAATGCTACAAACTGGTGTGTATGCATTCCCAAAGAATCTGAACGTAATTTGATTTGGCACACACACTTAGTTTGGGGTCATTGTGGGACGAAAAAGTGTTTGGCAAAGCGCAGCACTTACTGTTATTTTAGCAATATGAGAAGAAAAATTTACAGGGAACTGAAAACATGTCTCATATGTCAAAAATCAAAACCTCAGAATTTATCCACAAAAACAGATTTACATTCTATTATACCGAGTAAACCCCTGGAAATTCTGTGTACTGACATCAGTGGACCGCATCCAGCAAGCTCTGGAGGCGTCAAATATATCTTAGCTTTTTACGATATAATTTTTAAACGTGTAAAACTTTATCCTTTAAAATCCTAACACTGCAAATGGTATAATACGAAGATTCTCAAGTGATTACCTGACGCTCGTGGGTAAACCTAAAGCAATTCTGTCAGATAATGCAGCATACTACTCTAGGTACAAATGGAGAAATTTCTTGAAGGACAATAACATTAAAAGTATATTTATTTCAAGGTTTAGTTCACAATGTAACGCAACTGAGCGACTTTTCCGAGAACTAAACCGATTCATGAGGACTTATATTTCATCAAAAGATACTAATTGGGTGTCCTACCTAAGTCTTTCGAACACGTACACAATAACTTAAATATTTACAATACAAATTACACACCTAACGAGGTCATGTTCAATTGCAAACAGAACGATCAATGGATAGAACCATTACCTAAGTTGTCAGACAACGAAATCACACCTGAACAGAAAATAAAAGAAGTATTGACTACACTGACACATCACGCACAGATACGAAACAAACATCACGCAAACATAATAAAAAGAAAACAAAAATTCAAGGCAGGAATGCTTGTACTACTTCGTACCCATCATAAATCTTTAGCACTCAAACTACGCTATGCTAAGTGGCGTCTGCTATATGAAGGACCTTATATTATTGTTAACATACCGCATCCTGGTGCGTATCTGTTACAACATCCTAGAACTAACAAAATTATTGGGCTATACGCACACCGAGATCTTAGAGCATTTCATGCTAAATAATGTCAAAGTCATATCCATGAAAACATTGCTAAGCAACTCGCAAAACTCTGTTTGCTACAACATAGATAATAAGTATTATAGAAATTTTCATTTCAGCT
This sequence comes from Schistocerca cancellata, assembly GCF_023864275.1. Classification (NCBI taxonomy): domain Eukaryota; kingdom Metazoa; phylum Arthropoda; class Insecta; order Orthoptera; family Acrididae; genus Schistocerca; species Schistocerca cancellata. The sequence continues at coordinate 457,196,735 of NC_064627.1, forward strand.
GTACCAGTGACGCAGTTGAAGACAGAAGAACTTTTCTTTCAGCGCCGCGGCACTACCAAGAAGACTGAATATTAAGGTAAAATTTATGATTACGTAGCAGTGAATGATATATTAATTTTTCACGGAACATTTGTGACTGTAGGTACCACTGACTTGGTATGACACCTGACGAACCGGCAGACATCATCTGTGAAGGGACCTTTTACTTCGAGAAATAGATTAGACGCACATCTCTCAGCAAGAAAAGCATCTACCAGTAGCCAAGGCCACACAGACACTATACACACACGCACAAAACGCGAGGAATCTAACAGTTTTCCGTCTCTTATTATTTTGAATATTTATTGAGTAGTGAAAACGCCTGGTCTTGCCTACTGATGTAATGAATGTTGTGTCTAACCTAACTTAATTTCAGATGACATCACAAAAAACATCGGTAAAATCCCAGCAAAACCGTTAAAGAGAAAGTAAATATCTGCAATTCATGTAATCAAATGTGACATAATGTAATAATTTATAGCTATGTAATGATGATGTAAACATGTTTATGTGTAACTGCATTATGTTTATCCTAAGAAAATATGTGACGTGTATATGTATGATTACTTATGTTTTCTTTTTTTTTAATGATGTATATTGTAACTGTTACTATGTAAAAATTTGAACGATAACGAGTGCCAAAATGTGAAAAACTTTAAAAAAAATTGCATAGTGAACCACTGTTCACGGACATTAACGTACATTACTAAGGCTGCAACTACGCAGACGCGATGAACGATTTCTTTGATAAGTAACTACGAACATTTAGGTGAGCTATATTTTAAAAGAAAAACTGAAAATGTGAAATGCATAATTGGTGCATCGTCTAGTCACATTACTACAATACCTAACTTCAAGATGTTAACTGGATTAAATGGTCACAACGTTTTTGTCCAGACAACAACACGACGAGTGGAAGAATTTTGGTTGGAACTTCAGGGAATGGAATGTTCTCGAAATGTGACGGACACACTTACCTGGTCTGTCCAAGGTTCTGCAACCAAGCTTCCACGGAATATCAAAAACAAACTGCATATGGACCAATTACTCGACGGGTCACGTCCGATCTGTAATAAACAATGCTTTTTGTCCTGACGAACTGCATCAGAACGACTATAATGGAAATAGGAAATGGACATGCTTATGTATCAATTACGTTGTTATACAGCGATGTTACTGTGAACAAAAAAACTTTACCACGACGACACTAACCTGTGAAACATTACTGTACAGCAGATGAATATAAACTGTAATAACGACACGATGTGTACAGGTCATCGCACCTGAAACAAAAAGACATTTTTCTTTGAAGCATTTCAATGCAATACTATGTAACTAAGAACATTCAACAATCTAAAGTTGTATTGTATTATAACAAATATTGTACTTTTAAAATTAAGTTACCTGTCATAGAATATACTCTTCATATGTAATCTTGGTGGAATATTTTCTTTGTTCAACGACTAAGAAACGCGCGCGCACACGAACAATATGAACTGTAATACTGTGCTGCGTGACGTAAATTAACGATATGACGGCAGTGCCGGAGTCACATGCGCTTCTGCGCATGCGCGCACTCTATTTTGCCAACATAAGAACTTTTACAGCGCACGCGCGTCATTCAAATTTTGTATGTAATATACTGTATAATGTATGTCATGTAAATAGTTGTAGATAACTTAGATTTTCTTGTGCATTTAGGTGAATTGCTCGCCTGCAGGTGTGTCCTTTCGCCTCGCAATTCAGGGGGCAATATAAAGGCACATTTGCATGCCGTGAGTGAGTTTCCTCGGGAACGCGACATCTTAATTAAATAATTAATCTCTGACAAATAAATAAAGCCTATGGCACAGAACTGCAGCGCTATGCAGCTGATAAAACAAAATACAATTATGGCACTCTCATGTTTCATTAAGAAGGAGGAGGTCTTGCAGAATAGCTGAGGCTGGAAGCACGTATATTTTATTAACTGGCACACCGCCATTTTTGATGTTATATAAGAACACTGCGAGTTGCAATCTTACTAGGCACTCGATTCTGTAAAGAATTTATATTTATGAAAGTAAGTTGAATTATTTAAGGGTAGGCTTATTCGTTGAATATATCTGATTTAACTAACTGTGTAAACTTTTTTATGTTTAGTAGACAGTCCCCTCTGTACGACGTATTGACATGGCAGGCAAATTATTCTAATATTGAGATTTAGATTTTGAGTCCGCACCTACCGCAGCAGTCTTTGGAAATGATTTAAATACGAAGGCCGATTATTTGAGTCTTATTTCATGGTCAACTACGAATAACATTGCACTTACGAAAAAGCCATTGTCAAGCGTCTGATACCAAATAATTAAACGTCCACGTTCCAGATAAGCAAATATTAATTACAACCAATCACTATAATACATAATTAATAATTAATATTTTTTTTTATTTATTTATTTTATAACAGGATCTAACCAGCTCTAGCGATAGTGGAAGCTGCCATCAAGGCTAAGGGTGGGCCAACACCTTACTGATTTCCAGTATTACCGATTACCACGAACTTGTAAGCGATTTTCAACCAAGTGTCCTGGTACTTTTGATCAGATAGGGTACCTTTCATTGTTGGCGAGGGCAAACAGCCGGAGCTGGAGTAAGAGGAGGTGGTGGTGGTGAGCTCCAGTGGGAACACCCAGGCTGTGGCGAAGTCACTCACTGATTCTGCTGCATATTGCACCCACAGACGCCAGAGGTTCAGTGGCTGGGACTGCAGTAGCCGTGGCCGCCTTTCGTGTGGCAAAGAGTGGTGCTTTGCATGGCAGTGTGTGCCGCTTGGGTGTGTGTTTGATACCTGCCCCCACAACAACCCCCTAGGTGGACGTACCACAGCAAGCTGTTGTCATGTACTGTGTAGGTGGTACATCTGTAACATACTAATAACTAAAAAAAATGCAGCACAATGCTCAAGATTTTTAACTACATGTTATAAACAAACAATGACAATTAAGTACATCAGCATTCTAAGGCAATAATTATATGCTGTAACGATGATGTTCACATTATAATAACCTTTTACACTCTGGATTCCAAGATTGAGCAGTTCAGTCAATCTTTCTGGTAGTTCTGCCACCCAGTCAAATATCTCCGTCTCACACTATGTTGTGGAGCCACCGATACATCTCATTGATATACAAGATTATATAAGAAACAACAACAACAACAACAAAATTTGTACTGAATTTGCCTACAGCGAGATAAAAAATAAATAAATAAGAATTTCATATAAGATGGAAGTCACGACTCCTGGTCATCATTCTCGATGCATACCCTACTAGAATCTCATTCTCCTCTCGATCTACAGCAACCTCTACAGAAATGAATAATGTATGCCTCACATAACTGTATACCATGAAAAAGAAGAAAAAATTCTAACAGCAATATAACACAAATATACTTACCTTCATGCTACATTTCAGCCTCCAGCAGCCGCTCAATGTCCATTCAGCTGCTGCTCTAATGCTGCAATTGCGATATCAAAAATTTTATAAGCACTTTTTTTACGATATCAGTACATCAAGCGCTATTTTCTGAACATGTAGACTATCATACACAGAATTTTGAGTTGTACTTACATGATGGTAGCACAAGCTCTTCCACTTGCTGACGACTTCCAGCTTCCAACTGATGTTCTTGTTCTGCCAACATTTTGACAGTGAATGATGCAATAGCAAGAAAAAGGAACTTTTATAACCACTTGTTACGAAAATGTATCACAATCTCGAAAAATTTGAATATTTTGCTGCGAAATTTTATAAATGTCGCAATTTGAATTAATAATTTTTTTTATGAACACTTACATGACAATTGCCGCAAGTTTGGCCGTTTCCCACCACCACTACACTGGTATCACTGCTGGATGACTGTTTCATATTGCAGGAATCACACTGACACAACTAGGCACTGTCAAAGACTGGTGATGATTGTGGTGAGGTTGGGCTTTATATACCTTGAGACCCCTCCCTCTGTTTTGCAGAGGACCAATAGGAACTTATAATGCCTTACCAGCAAGCTATAACTTCCCTTATTTTTTCTTTTCTTCAGGCATGCTTGATACAGCTGTTTGAGCATCAGATCATGGCTGTAAAGGGAGGAAAATGCTGAGATATCCTTTTTTTCTGGCAAGTGGATGGAAAACTGGACGCGGCTGCTAGCATTGGAAAAACATTCTTTGTTCATTCTGAAGCTAACAGACAGCTTGATACTTTTGGTGTCAACTGCATGTTCTGCAATACATGTTGTTGTTGTTTTTGTTGTGTTCTTGTTGAAATACATTACAGCTGGGGCGTGAAGATGCTGACCTGGACTTCTTTTTCTTCTTCACGCAGGCTTGGTTCAGGTGGCTTCTGTGAAGGGACAAAAAAAATTCTGTGAAACAGCAGAGACCCCTTTTGAAAACATCCTTTGTTGACGGTCTTTGGAAAAACACCCTTTGTACATTCTGAGATAGACGGATAGTCTCGTACACCGAGTGTCAGCAGCACCCCCTAAAATATATGTTGCTGTTTTTGTTAGTACAGATCTGTGGGGAAGATGGTAATCTTCGAAAACAAATCTATTGTTTATGGTGGATACTCAACAAAGCACGCCTTGAGAGGAGCATTGTACATTACAATCTTCTGCCCATTTGCAACTGCTGGCTGCTGCCTCCTTGTTGCATGCTCATTGTGCAGTTTACTGGACACCGTGCCAGGTGGCGCCCTTTCATCTCAAACTGCCCACAGCAGGTCAAGAGGTGGGGAGGTAGGGGTAGGCAGGTCCCACAACATGAAGTGAGGCGAGCAGCTGCAGCAGCCGTCATGAATGCGGCCTATCGGGGGAGGGATTGAACCCCCAAGGTTATGTGAGGGGGCTGCAGCCTGATATGGGGAGGAGAGGGGATGAGTGGTGCGTAGCCAGGCACACCGGGACTGCACTCGGCGCTCTGCAGCACTCAGCGGAGTGTCTTAATAACTTGGCAATCGCACTATACGAAGCGATGAAGTGATCAGAAGTTAAACTAGTGTATCCCTGTCCTACGAGATGCAAATTATGTCCTTCTCAGAGCATAATTCACTGATTTCGCGGGCTCTGAATTTTTTTCCCGATTTCTACCCCTCTCCTCAATTTCCGTTTTATAAACAATTTCCATCAAAAATTTCCCTTAATATTACATCCTCTGAACTGACAACTGAATTGTACAGCGAAAATTCGGAATTGCCGCCAAAATTTGAAATTCCTGCCAATAGGATAGGAGGGGGAAGGGGGGAGGGTGTGTGGGCCACATGCAGGCTGAGGAAAATACATGATATCTTCCAGGTGTGAGAGTGTGTCTGGTTGTGGAGAGGGTAATTAAATGATGAATTTAATTAATTTGAGTATCAGTTTAAATCAATTTTATATCAAAACTGAGGTGGTGGCCCGAGTACCATACTACTATTTACAACACCTGTATGGATGATACCGATCTGACGGACATGCTATCATCACTATACAAACACCATATAAAATCAAGATGGTGGTATTCATACATGTTCTGGCGCACAATTGCAGTTATTGCAGTCAACAGTGGATTCAAATACCACAAGGACTGCGAATTTCTTCCAGTATGACACATTCCACTGCACAAATTACAGGTAGAACGTCTGGGAGGATTAGAATTGGGAAAGACAAATCAAAGCTAAGGCACCTAAGTAAAGATGTCAAAAAAGAAGAAGAGGGCTGCCACTACAGTTCTGCTAGTTGCAGACTGCCAAACGGACAAGTATGATCACTAGCCTTCATCGAAGGAAACAAGAGGACAACGCAAGATATCTATCGAGATGATATGTTATGTGTGTGTGAAAAATATGATGTCTTTTTGTGCTTAAATAAAGATAGAAATTCTTTTAGAAGATTTCATACAGAAAAACTGGCCAATTCAGTAGCCCAATTATTTTAGTTGCTTTTTTTCTACTTTATTGTGAAAACGAATTATCTATTTCGTATATTGTACTCTTTAGCGGAGCAGTTACTGTTTCATACCATATAACAACCTCACTGTGAGAACTGAGATATATATGGTGACTTGCTGCTGTATGAGAAAATCAGTCATTTACTTAATTCTACATGTATTTCTCGTAAAAATGCTTTTAAAAGTAAGCTGGTATTGGCATATTCATTCTACGATACGGAATTTTCCATAAAAATGGGAATAAAAGCAATTTTTCAACTTAAAGTCCGGTGAGACAAGTACGTCACATTAAAATTTGGGGGGAGGGAATGTTAAAAGAGTAATAGTTGCACATTAAGTACTGAGAGGAGGTAAAGCTAAGAGGTTCTCGTGAAATAAAAGTTTTTCGGTCTATGGGGAATGGTATTGGATATTGTACGGTTAAGGTAATTTAGTGTACACTGTTCTCTGGTGCCTGTCTGAGCCTTAACTGGTAAAAACAATAAAGAATAATCAGTGCCTAACCCAAATAATTACAAGTCTCAATCGATGCACCAGCTACCTCAGCTGTACGACAAGCCACAAATAAGACCCTGCTGAGGAGGACTCACGGAAACTTCAGACATTCCGCAGTGACCCACAACGGTAAATATTACACATTACCAAGAATCAGCAACGTTCGTGAAACCCCCAAATAAAATCAGAAGCCAGGCTGGGACTCAGCAGCTAAATTCACGCAAATGTTCAGTGACAGAGTTTTCCAAAAGCCTTAATCTTGTGGCCCCAAAGAGTGTTACTACAAAGATGCAAAATACATACAATTCCGAAAGTTTAAATAATGTGTAACGTATTATTGCAGTTGATGTGATCCAGTCAGCTACGAAAGCTGTGAAAAGGTCTGACAGGTTTTCAATTCATCAGAACGCATTCTTGCTGGATGGAAGTTGCCTCCTGATTAGTGAGACACACATACACAACAATTGTTAGTATTACTTCATAAGAGAATTTGTCTCAAATTTACACGAGTTGCTCTATAGTGGTATTAGCCTCGGTCTTAAATGCCGGTAATTATACAGAATAGATTAAACTTTCCAGTTGTGGACAAGGTTGATAACAACCATACAACAGCTACAAGTCTGCACAACACGTGATGTGCTCGTGCGTTATAGATCTTTCAGTCACTTTCTGCCTGTTAGTGCAGGTAAAGGAGAAGCAAATAGTGAAGTAACAAGGTTTCTGTTTAATTTTGGTATTACATACCAGTTATGTGGCTTTGATTCAACTCAGACATCACTGCTTACCTTGAGATAGTAGGAAAATTACCGTGTAGTAGGGATAAGTCGCCGTTAGCTCCACGTTAATGATAAACAAATATAAATTTACACTGTGTTCCTTGCATGACAATATTCACAAATATGAGATCACATTTGTCAGTGTTTTAAGGGGCAAACAAAGAATAAGTGAGCGAACTGGAGCACGAAAAAATGACCATGTAATGGGAAATCTATGAGACAAATAACTGTGTTGTGTAAGCAGGTATTTTATAAGAAAACCACTGTATCCTACAAACTGGTATTTCTGAGCAGCTTAGAGCCTACGAAGTCTTTGTATAATTTAAACTCAAATGGCAGTTCCAGTGAATCCTATATACTTAGTATTATGCTATACGTAACAGAGTTCAGGAGTACTTCGACAGGAACGTTTAAGATATAGGTTGCTTCTCTCTAGCTACTTTCTCTTATGGTTATGGCAATGTGCTAACTAAAACCCTGAGAAAGTATTTTGTTTTGAAGCACAAATTTTCGTTGGATTATACTGTTTCTGTGATTCTTCAGTTTCTCCCAGCGTATTTCTTGCTTGAACAGTCCACAGGTGTACTGCCGGTCCATAGTGTCCAACGGGCACAATATTTCGGCGATTAGACATTTCACAACCGTCAGGTGCGCTGATGAACTGAGCTCCTCGCGTGGATCTGCACGGAGATAACTTGTCCTCCGATGTGTGATGGAGTTCGCAGCAGTTATTGCTTTGCCTCCCATGCATGCCGATGTAATGCGTCTTCACGTGTAGCTTGTCTTCTTGGGTGTCTCCTCAGCACAGTTCTGCAGTGCTAGCTATGCAGCGAGCAGGTGTGGCCAGCGGGTGGTGACGCTGCGTGGCAGTTTTCGGCCCAGCGTCCAGATTTGGGCGTTGCGTGACCGGCCAGCACGTTCGTAACAGGTCTGGAAGAGGTCACGGAGCAGAGGTACTTCCGCGACGTCGTGAAGATGAGCGGTGGGGGAATCGTAAGGCAGGTGTAAGGCCAACCGAAGGATGCGATTCTGCAGTGTCTCCAGCTTCTTCAGGTTCGTGTTGGCGGCGTTTCCCCAGACGACGGCGGCGTATTGGAGTACAGGGCGGAGCAGCGCCTTGTACAGAGTGATGCCCAGCTACGGTGGTAGTTGGGAGCCGGGGTTCAGCACCGGGTACAGTATGCGGAGCCTGTTCCGCACTTTGTTCTTCGCGAATGTGCGGAACCCACGTGAGTCGGCGGTCGATGGTGACGCCGAGGTAATGCGCCGTTGGACGCCACGCGACAGGGCTTCCACCGACGGTGAACGGTTGCAGACCTGTAGGAACGAGTCGCCTGGTGACGATCAGGAACTGCGTCTTGGCCCCATTGAATTGTAGACGCCACTTGACTGCCCAGGCTGCCAGGATGTCAACGGCGAGCTGCAGACGGCGGGGCATGACGGCGGCATTAAGGCTCCTCGTATAGAGAGCCGTGTCATCTGCGTACAGGGCGAGAAGCACACGGTCGATCTTCGGCGCATCAGAAGTGTACAGCGAGTACAGGAGTGGCCCCAAGACCGAGCCCTGCGGCACACCGGCGTTGATACGGCGGACGGAGGACAAGCCATGGCCTGCACATGGAAGGTCCTATCGGCATGATAGGAACGGATGAGACAGACGTGCGACGTCGGTACCCCAAGTTCAAAAAGTTTGAATAAGAGGCCGTGGTGCCACACACTGTCGAAAGCACGCGTCACGTCCAGGAACACCGCGCCGAAGAACTCGCGCTGCTCGAGGGCGACGAACGCATCTTCCAGTAGCCGAAGGAGTTGGTGAACTGCCAAGTGGCCCCTGCGAAAGGCGAACTGCTCTTCGGGCAGGAGGTCTTCCTCGTCAACGTGGCGCTGCAACCGCCTGATGTACACCCTTTCAAAGAGATTGGAGACGGCCGGCAGTAAACTAATAGGTCTGTAGTTCGTGGGCTGGCGCAGATCCTTCCCCATCTTCGGAATCGCCACGATCTCTGCATGCTTCCAGGACTGAGGAAAACTGCAGGACCGGATGATTACATTAAAGACGTCGGCGAGATGAGTTACAGCCACCGGCGGCAACTTCTGGAGAAGGGTGTTGGAAACTTCGTCTGGAGGGCGCGCAGCCGTCTTAAATCCCCTCCCCCTTCGAAGCGTTCTCTTCGCGGTCCGCACCCGCGACCACGCGTCGGTGGTGACTGAGACGCTGGCGTCGGCGTCTGTGGTGGCATCGGTGTAATTGCCTCGTCCGTCCTGGTCGCCCGTTCGTTTCCTTTGCTGAGCGTCTTTTTAATTACGCTCGATGCTGGTTCCATGCCTTGCTGAGGTTACAGCCGCAATCTCGGCTGCAGGGTATACAGGAAGAAAACGCACACCGACCTGCATTTGCATGCAGATAGCTGCCACCACCATTCGCAGAGGAATGGGGTGCTAAAAACACTGGTGCACGGGGCGCGCACCATCTCTGATGCAGAGAGTCTGCCCCATGAGCTGGAACACGTAAAAACTGTATTCCAGAAAGACGGGTATTCGGAATGCCAGATGAGACGCGCTCTCCACCCCACCTCTATAGTACAGCATGTGGAGACGGAAGAAGTCATGGAGGAGGAGATAGTCACTACCTACAGTATATACCGTATACTAGCGCATTATTGGGAAGTGTCAAAGACGATCTCGGTTTGTACAAGGTTGGCATATACCAGATTCCGTGTCAGTGTGGGAAGACTTATATTGGACACACAGTGCTCACCATCGAAGATCGTTGCCGAGAACACCAGAGGCACACTCGACTTAGGTACTCCAACAAGTCGGCGGTCGCAGAACACTGTTTGTCCGAAAATGACGAAATGGACTACCAGCATACCAGACTCTTGGCACAGACATCTAAATACTGGGACAGCGTCGTTAGAGAGTCAACCGAAATTCGTACCAGCAATGGACTCACCAAGCGAAATTGCGCCTATAACCTCAGCAGGGCATGGGAACCAGAATTGAGTCTAATTAAAATGACACTCTGCAAAGAAAACGAACAGACGAACAGGACGTACGAGGCAGTTACACCGACACCAGCGTGTTAGCGACCGCCGACGAGCGGCCGCGGGCGCAGACCGCGGAGAAAACGCCTCACAGGGGGAGGGGATTTAAGACGGCCACCTGCCCTCATGAGCTCAGTTCGTCAGCGCACCTGACGATGGCGACATGTCTGATCGCCGAAATATTGTCCCCTTTGGACACTATGGGCCGGCAGTACACCCGTGGACGGTTCGAGTACGCCATTTCTGTTTTGAATTCACAGTTTCTATCATTGCGGCTACGATTGTTCATACAAGCTCCTTAGTAGCAAAATGGCTCCAGATCTTCCATCTTCCTAGAATCTGAGAGGTTTTCCATCACGAGTGTTACAGAGTCTGACTTCATTGTGATAATTATGCAAAAGTAAGAGTCTGCTATTGGAGTACTTACGAGGGCCCGCTGAAAACTAACGCCTCCGAATATTTTACATGAAAACTCTGAAAACTTTTCAAATAAATCAAACATTATTAACATTCTACATTTCTTTTCTTCGTGTCTACATACCTATTTCGCAACGGAGTCACCCTGTGGACGAACACACGACTCCCAACAAGAGACCAGTTTGTTGATACCGTCACTGTTGAAAGTTTGACTTTGTTGTTGGGGTCACAATCGCACCTCTGCTTGCATCACTGCACCACTATCAAAGTGATGCCCTCGGAAGCGTTTTTTAAATTTTTGAAACAGTTGACAAACGGATTGGGTCAAGTCGAGATTCTACGGAGGGTAATCGATTACAGTGAACCAAAGGCGTCGGATTGTTCCAGATGAAACAGCACTCGCATGTGGTCAGCCATTGGCATGCTAAACGAGAGGATGCTCCATGTGTGTACCAACTCTTCGAATTCGAAACTCTATTACAGCACACTGTTTTTCACACACCTACATACTTAAGCTATAAACCGCCATGTTACAAGCTACAATTCAGAGCCCTCTAGCGACAGAGGGCTGAAATATGCAGACATGAAGAATAAAGATGTAGAATGCTTTCTAGCATGCAATTTTCACTTTACTGTGTAGATTTCACTGATATGAAATTTCTTGGCAGAACAAAACTGTGTTCCGGGTGGAGACTCGAACTCGGGACATCTGCCTTTCTTCCAGGAGTGCTAGCCGCGTAAGTTTCGCAGGAGAACTTCAGTACAGTTTGGAATGCTGAAGGAGAGGTACTGGCGGAAGTTATGCTGTAAAGATGAGTTGTGAGTTGTGCTTGGGCAGTTCAGTTAGCACTTACCCGCAAAGGCAAGGGCCCGAGTTTGACTCTCGGTTTGGTATACAGTTGTAAGCTTCCAGGAGGTTCAATGTAGAATGTTATTAACGCTGTTTTACTTAAAAATCTTTAAGAGTTTCCACGCAAAGAATACGGAGGTATTATTTAGCAGCACACCTTTGTAAATGGTTTCAACAGGAGATCTTAAGCAAACCCAAATTCTCACACTTCTTGGCTTCACGTTTACCTGCGTGCGACACAGCGTGTACGAATGCAGTGAAACACCCGAAATTACATCTGGAAAAGAAAGCCTGACGTAAGACAATCCATGGTGTAAGCAAACGGAAGATCAGGGATAACATCCTGTAGCCGACGAGGCCATTAGAGACGATTTGGAGAAGGAAATCGGCTGTGTTGTTTCAGAGGAATCATCCTGACATTTTCTTTAAGGGACTTCACGATGACTGGGTGCGGATTTGAACTACGGTGCTTCTCAGTACGAGCCAGGTGTTCCTGCACTCGGCAACCTTTCTCGGTGTAGAGGAAGTGATACAGTGGTTTCAAAAAGCTCCAACAGTCACAAAATTAAAATTTCAAGGACAAAACTTAGATGACGACTCCTGCTGAAACATTCTCAGGGATATTAGTGAATGGGTCATTCAGTGGAAGTTTTGTGTAGCTTCTCAGTGCAATGAACTTTGTCATACTGCCAGCAAAACGATAGAAAAACGGAAAAGTTTAGAGTGAGAAAGCTTTAAGCCACAACGTCTACAGACCTGATTAGCTTCAAAGAAAATGCATTTATTCAATGTTCATAAACATTATTAATTAGATGAGCATTTTCGTGATGACGCAATTGAAGAAACGTAAATTACTGATAACTTTTGACGAGGCACTAAAAATTTTCTAGAGTCGGTTCAAAAATTCAAATGGCTCCAAGCACACATCTGAGGTCATCAGTATCGTAGACTTAGAACTACTTAAACCTAACTAACCTAAGGACATCACACACATCCATACCCGAGACAGGATTCGAACCTGCGGCCGTAGGAGCCGCTTGGTTCCTCCGGAGTGAAGCGCCTAGAACTGCTCGGCCACAGCGGCCGGCTGTAGAGTGGGTCTCAAAGGCTTACACAGCAGTTGAAAAAGTATTTAGAGGTGAAGGGAGTATATGTTCGAAGTAAATGTATTTTCCAAATCAATGCGAGTTCTCTTTTTACTCGTCACCTGCTTATTGACCCATCATTGTATAACGCCCTGTCGTGCTTGAGAAAGAATGTTTCTGCGTTGTTTGTACAGAATGAAGTTCTTTATATTTCAAGTAACACGCTAAAAGCTATTATCAAATATAAACACTTCCGCTCATATTTACGTTTATCTCCAATGAATTCCTGAAACACATTGATGAATTTAGAAAATCGGAACAGCTGGGAATCAACAGCATGCGGTGATACCAAGAGCTCAATCAATTGCCAACACTGAATGTTATATGGAGGACATTACTAATTTTGCCTTGGAGCACACTTGGGTTCTTGCAGTCTTATCTTGATCATTAAATCACTCAGATATTAATTTTGTAGTTACAAAGTCGTTGCAATGCAGCAGTTTTTGTTAGTAACAGGTATATTGATCTCAGTGAGGAGGCCGTATAGTAATTACGTGCGGAAACTGTTGAAGATCTCTTTAGTTATTCTAGCAGAACTCTTATCTTGAGCAGTAAATTACTCAGATCTTGTTTCTGTTTTGACAGGTAGTGGCTAGGCAACGCTTTGAGTTAATAAAATGTGGAACATTTCCAACCAGCAGGCCGTTCACGAGACTATATGCTGAAAATGTTGCGGATCGCCTTAGTTATTCCAGCAGAATTTACTGATTTGTCACGTTTGTGGATGACGTCTGTGTGAGTGGAAGAGCTGATTATGACGTAAGAAAGCGTCGTAATTTGGAACTAGGATGAAAACGGTAGCATTTTACGTTTGTACAACTGCGATTTATAAATTCTGGCAGTTATTAGGAATTGCCCCTAGCCTTTGTACACTAGATCAATGCATCAGCAACAAATGGCCAAGCTTCTTAGAAAGATACTTGAAAGCAACATCGGTGTCTTTCCTAATCACTGCCACCTGTAGCGTATTGGATATTTGTACGTTGTATCAACATATTTCTCATGAAACCCCAAAAATAATCGTGTTTACAGATGTCTTGATACGAATCACATATCATCTCAGATTGTGCAGTCTTTTTTTCAGGTGTTCTGTGAGCAGATTAAAGCATTTCCATAATTTCCTGAACTCACTGAATCTTGTGGATGAAATGCTAATTCAAAGTCTAGTCTGCTATTCAAATAAATTAGTCGCATTTTACGTTACTAGTGTCTCAGTAATTTCGGTGACTGCTACATTTTTATTAGTGCTAACGCCCAATAGTTGGTTTCGAAACTTGAGCGTAATGGAAATACCGATTTTTGCTTACTCTACACTATGTGATGTGGCGTTCCTGCAGCAGTTTGTCGTGTCTGTACTGGAGCTGTGGTCGCGCTTCCGGACGCTGAACGCTCAGCTGGTGGACTCTCTGTCCTGTCTGGGAGAGCCCCGGCTGTCTCAGCTGCTGCTGGGCTGTCAGAAGAAACGGCGGTGCGACAATCTGAGCGCCAGGCTGCGCCGGCTGCAACACGCCCACCTGGTGCTGCAGCGTGCTGCAGAGCTGCTGCAGGCGCACGTGTCGCCTGCAGTCACTTTCCACGTGGCGTTCTGCATCCTGGGGACCATCTACAGTATCTACAAACTGCTCGTAGTGCTGGTGGTGCGAGAGAGGGTGCAGAGGCTACTGATCGATCCATCCCTGAGTTTTGCTGCATACTGGGTGGCGCATCACTTCTTTCACCTGTTAGTGATGGCATTGTCATGTTCCTTACTGGAAGACCAGGAGGCTAAGACCGCAGCCCTGCTACGCAGGTCAGTGGGAATGGCAGAATCGCCTCCTGAGGCAGAGGCCTTCTTACAGCAGATAAAATGTCGGCCACCAAGACGATTCACTGCATCTGGACTACTGCCGATTAACGGAAATCTGCTGGTGTCTGCTGTTTCTGCTACAGCCACCTATCTCGTAGTTATTGGGCAACTGGCTCAATAAACTAGGTCCATTCTTACTTCGCACTCACAAAAGAAGCACACATAGGAGCATTCACTCTCGTAGTCAAGCACACCTATGGAGGATTAGTGTTTGACATTCAGTAACCATTGAGGGTTTTAGATCACATTGAACAGAATGCGAATGGGAAAGGAAATCGGCAACAGTGCGATTGAATAATGTTTTACAGTATTCATCTGAAGTGATTTTGTGAAACCACAAAAAGCCTAGCTGGACGAGGTTTGAACACCACACATTCTGAAAATCTCTCCAGTTTCTCTGCTAGAATTAGCTTGTGGCGTAAAGAGTTTACTTAAAAAACATTTGTCAGGAACAACATGTTCCATTGAAAACTACTTTATACCATAGACAACACAAACAGAAATATGTAATCATTAAAGAATTCCTGTTGATATGATCTTCTCGGGTTGACAGCCGAGTCAATGTTGTTCTCCAGCAACGTTTCAGCAACGTTCTTCAGCCTGAAGATGGCAAGTAAGAAACTTGCTGAAACGTTGCTGGAGAGTAACACATTGACTCGGCTGCCAACGCGAGAAGATTTTATCATCGAGATTCGCCGAGAAAGCCTGCATTCTCATATAAAGAATTCCTGTTAATGCATTTCCTATTTGTAATTCCGTTTAATATATGACTGCAGGGTTTTCTTTGGCTTCATTTCCGTGTGACACACGTACGTTCATGCCTGTGCAACACTAAATTCACTCGAACTTAAATTCCTGGTACAGCTGATATCTTGTCACTGTGAACATCTTTCTAATTTATGAGGGGGATTGTACTGCCAACGCATATCAATAATTTATGTCAAGAGTTTTCCTGTTGAAGATAACAAACTTCCACACTACATAACATGTTGATGCTTTTCCAAGTTCTCCTCCAATACTTTCATATACATGAAATGATGTATATTTCTGTTTGTTAATGTTAATTTCTGAATCCCCAGGCCAAACATTAGTTCATGCAATAACTTATTACCAGCTTCATCATCCATTGCACGTCATATGCTTTTACTTCATACTTTTCATATGTACACAGAAAGGTTCTCAGAAACTTCTGTTATCCGCTTATAAACATCGTCACTAAAATAACTGTCAATTATGACGCCACTTCGATCCTCTACTTCATCATAAGGTGAAACTTTAAATACTTAGCTCTGTAGCAATGCTCTCAGTACAAGCAGGAATTTCGAAAATTCTTGAAATATATCATTATAATTAAACCATTTGCGTGGTTCATGGTTTGGGTTCCTGTAGTCATGTCCTAGTTCATGAACCACGTGCAACGTATGAGTGGCCAAGTAAGTGGTCCCGACAGTCGGTATACCAGTTACTTTGGAATAAGGCTGGGCATATCGGACATATTCTGAGTCGTGGTCACCTTTGTGCTCATACGGCAAAGACTACCAAATCCATCGGTTAGTCCCTCAGCCGTTAGGGGTAAAACCCAATGGGACTCGGGGCAAGTAAGGCTAACAACCTGCTTCCCTGGTACTTTAAATATGATGCTGGCAACAATCAGAGCAAAATGCCTCGGACCTTTGGAGGTGACTGAGTCCCACCTCTAACTGACAAACCAGAGACTCCTGAGATACGATTTGGCAAACAAATGGTAATGAGATGGGGAGCTATTAATATCAATGGGGGCTACTCTGGGAAGAAGATAGAGCTGGCAGAGGCTGCAAGTAAGATGGCGCTGGACGATTTAGCTGTTAGTGACATTCGGGTAAGGGGTGAGAAGAAGAGGAAGTGGGAGAATACAAGGTCTACCTGTCAGGAGTCAAAGCAGGAATAGCACAATGGGGTGTAGGGCTTTACATCAGGAAAGAAATGGAACCCAGCGTAGTTGCAATAAGGTATGTAAACGAACGACTGATGTGGATAGATTTGACAGTGTCTAGCAAAAAAATTAGGATTGTGTCAGTGTATTCGCATTGTGAAGGGACAGATCAAGATAAGATGGATAGTTTTTATGAGGCACTCAGTGATGTAGTTGTTAGAGTAAAGGACAAGGACAGTGTTCTGCTCATGGGTGATTTTAACGCCAGGATTGGAAATCGAACAGAAGGGTATGAAAAGATTATGGGTAAAATTGGAGAGGATATGGAGGCCAACAGGAACGGGAAACAACTCTTGGATTTCTGTGCCAGTATGGGCTTAGTAATCACTAACTCCTTTTTTAAACATAAGAACATTCACCGGTATACTTGGGAAGGCAGGGGAACCAGATCTGTGATTGACTATATAATAACAGATCAGGAATTCAGGAAGGCTGTGAGGGACACACGTGTATTCAGGGGATTCTTTGATGACACTGATCATTATTTAATCTGCAGTGAAATTGGGATTGTGAGGCCGAAAGTGCAGGAGGTCAGGTCCATATGTAGGAGGATAAGAGTGGAGAAACTTCAGGATAAGGGAATCAGGCACAAGTACATAACAACGATCTCACAAAGGTACCAGTTAGTTGAATGTAGTCAATTACAGTCATTGGAAAAGGAATGGACAAAGTACAGGGACACAGTACTAGAAGTGGCTAAAGAATGTCTTGGAACAGTAGTGTGTAAAAGTAGGATGAAGCAAACAGCTTGGTGGAATGATACAGTCAAGGCAGCCTGTAAAAGGAAAAAGAAGGCGTATCAAAAATGGCTACATACCAGAACCCAGGTAGGCAGAGAAAGTTATGTTGAAGAAAGAAACAAAGCCAAACAGATAATTGCAGCATCCAAGAAGAAATCGTGGGAAGACTTTGGAAACAGGTTGGAGACTATGGGTCAAGTATGCTGGAAAACCATTCTGGAGTGTAATTAGCAGTCTTCGAAAGGGAGGTAAGAAGGAAATGACAAGTATTTTGGACAGGTCAGGAAAACTGCTGGTGAATCCTGTGGATGCCTTGGGCAGATGGAGGGAATATTTTGAAGAGTTGCTCAATGTAGGTGAAAATGCGATCAGTAATGTTTCAGATTTCGAGGTAGAATGGGATAGGAATGATGATGGATATAGGATCACATTTGAGGAAGTGGAAAAATGGTCAATAGATTGCAGTGCAATAAAGCGGCTGGGGTGGATGAAATTAAGTCGGATCTCATCAAAAACAGTGGAATGTCAGGTCTTAAATGGCTACACAGGATAATTGAAATGGCCTGGGAGTTGGGACAGGTTCCATCAGACTGGACAAAAGCAGTAATCACACCAATCTTTAAACATGGAAACAGAAAAGATTGTAACAACTACAGGGGTATCTCTTTAATCAGCGTTGTGGGTAAAATCTTCTCAGGTATTGTTGAAAGGAAAGTGCGAGTATTAGTTGAGGACCAATTGGATGAAAATCAGTGTGGGTTTAGGCCTCTTAGAGGTTGTCAGGACCAGATCTTTAGCTTACGGCAAATAATGGAGAAGTGTTACGAGTGGAACAGGGAATTGTATCTATGCTTTATAGATCTAGAAAAGGCATATGACCAGGTTCCTAGGAGGAATTTATTGTCTGTTCTACAAGATTATGGAATAGGAGGCAAACTTTTGCAAGCAATTAAAGGTCTTTACATGGATAGTCAGGCAGCAGTTAGAGTTGACAGTAAATTGAGTTCATGGTTCAGAGTAGTTTCAGGGGTCAGACAAGGCTGCAACCTGTCTCCACTGTTGTTCATATAATTTATGGATCATATGTTGAAAACAATAGACTGGCTGGGTGAGATTAAGATATGTGAACACAAAATAAGCAGTCTTGCATATGCGGATGACTTAGTTGTGATGGCAGATTCCATTGAAAGTTTGCAAAGTAATATTTCAGAGCTAGATCATAAATGTAAGGACTGTGGTATGAAGATTAGCATCTCGAAAACGAAAGTAATGTGAGTGGGAAAGAAATATAAACGGATTGAGTGCCAAATAGGAGGAACAAAGTTAGAACAGGTGGACGGTTTCAAGTACTTAGGATGCATATTCTCACAGGATGGCAACATAGTGAAAGAACTGGAAGCGAGGTGTAGCAAAGCTAATGCAGTGAGCGCTCAGCTACGATCTACTCTCTTCTGCAAGGAGGAAGTCAGTACCAAAACTAAGTTATCTGTGCACCGTTCAATCTTTCGACCAACTTTGTTGTATGGGAGCGAAAGCTGGGTGGATTCAGGTTACCTTATCAACAAGGTGGAGGTTACGGATATGAAAGTAGCTAGGATGATCGCAGGTACTAGTAGATGGGAACAATGGCAGGAGGGTGTCCACAATGAGGAAATCAAAGAAAAACTGGGAATGAACTCTATAGATATAGCAGTCAGGGCGAACAGGCTTAGATGGTGGGGTCATGTTACACGCATGGGAGAAGCAAGGTTACACAAGAAACTCATGTATTCAGCAGTGGAGGGTAGGAGGAGTCGGGGCAGACCAAGGAGAAGGTACCTGGATTCGGTTAAGAATGATTTTGAAGTAATAGGTTTAACATCAGAAGAGGCACCAATGTTAGCACTGAATAGGGGATCATGGAGGAACTGTATAAGGGGGGCTATGCTCTAGACTGAACGCTGAAAGGCATAATCAGTCTTAAATGATGATGATGATGATGATGATGATGATGATAAGCCATTTGATGAAACGTAAAAAATTATCATTTTACAAATGACCTTGCTTATGAAATTTTTGTACCTATTTAAATGTTTTCTATGAGAACAGAGCAATCGTACTTAACATACACTTATACTGTGTGTCCTTCTCAAGCAGGATATAGTCATAGTGAGAACAAGTAAATATGCATTTAGAACTCTGGTTATGTGAAGAACCATATTTTAGAATTCACATTGGAAATGGTCCTTACTCCTTCACATATTTTTAATAAAATTACTCATGAAGGGTATGTTGTGTTACTTTTGGAGAAGTACTGCTGCTATGCGCTAGGTTCCTGCCTGGTACCTCAACCAACATTTTTGTCATGATGCTCATCAATGAAATGCAAATTGATAATAATCATGTAGATTCCCCAAACGAAAGACACACAAATGTAACCATCTCCTACTTCTTTTCCAACATCAAGCGATGTGGAATGAATCAAAATCTTATGCTTATTGTGTATTATTATTATTATTCTTATTATTCTTTCTTTCTTTTCTCAGACGTTATGTCTGGTCAAAAATGGAAAGAGACGTGGACCTTGATCAAGCGTGACTTCCTTTTAACTGTACGGTATATGTTATATTGCATTTAGGAACTTTTGGGTAATTGAACATGTATCAATAATTACGGATTTCTGTAGTTGTATATATA
Organism: Schistocerca cancellata; assembly: GCF_023864275.1. Classification (NCBI taxonomy): domain Eukaryota; kingdom Metazoa; phylum Arthropoda; class Insecta; order Orthoptera; family Acrididae; genus Schistocerca; species Schistocerca cancellata. The sequence continues at coordinate 457,216,703 of NC_064627.1, forward strand.
AGTTTGGATGTAGCTGTATTGCATTGATGTACTGGTGGATATTGTGTGTTATGACTCAAGTAGTTGATAGTATAATTGGTATAATGTCAGCTTTATCCTGATGCCACATGTCCTTGACTTCCTCAGCCAGTTGGATGTATTTTTCAATTTTTTCTCCTATTTTCTTTTGTATATTTGTTGTATTGGGTATGGATATTTCGATTAGTTGTGTTAATTTCTTCTTTTTATTGGTGAGTATGATGTCTGGTTTGTTATGTGGTGTTGTTTTATCTGTTATAATGGTTCTGTTCCAGTATAATTTGTATTCATCGTTCTCCAGTACATTTTGTGGTGCATACTTGTATGTGGGAACGTGTTGTTTTATAAGTTTATGTTGTAAGGCAAGCTGTTGATGTATTATTTTTGCTACATTGTCATGTCTTCTGGGGAATTCTGTATTTGCTAGTATTGTACATCCACTTGTGATGTGTTCTGCTGTTTCTATTTGTTGTTTGCAAAGTCTGCATTTATCTTTTGTGGTATTGGGATCTTTAATAATATGCCTGCTATAATATCTGGTGTTTATTGTTTGATCCTGTATTGCAATCATGAATCTTTCAGTCTCACTGTATATATTGCCTTTTATTAGCCATGTGTTGGATGTGTCTTGATCGATGTGTGGCTGTGTTAGATGATACAGGTGCATGCCATGTAGTGTTTTCTTTTTCCAATTTACTTCCTTCGTATCTGTTGATGCTATGTGATCTAAAGGGTTGTAGAAGTGGTTATGAAATTGCAATGGTGTAGCCAATATATTTATATGAGTGATTGATTTGTGTGTTTTGCTAGTTTCTGCTCGTTCTAGAAAGAATTTTCTTAAATTATCTACCATAATGTAAGTTTTTTATGTCGATGAATCCCCTTCCTCCTTCCTTTCTGCTTAATGTGAATCTTTCTGTTGCTGAATGTATGTGATGCATTCTATATTTGTGGCATTGTGATTGTGTAAGTGTATTGAGTGCTTCTAGGTCTGTGTTACTCCATTTCACTACTCCAAATGAGTAGGTTAATATTGGTATAACATAAGTATTTATAGCTTTTGTCTTGTTTCTTGCTGTCAATTCTGTTTTCAGTACTTTTGTTAGTCTTTGTCTATATTTTTCTTTTAGTTCTTCTTTAATATTGGTATTATCTATTCCTATTTTTTGTCTGTATCCTAGATATTTATAGGCATCTGTTTTTTCCATTGCTTCTGTGCAGTCGCTTTGGTTATCCAATATTTAATCTTCTTGTTTAGTGTGTTTTCCCTTGACTATGCTATTTTTCTTACATTTGTCTGTTCCAAAAGCCATATTTATATCAATGCTGAATACTTCTGTTATCTTTAGTAATTGGTTGAGTTGTTGATTGGTTGCTGCCAGTAGCTTTAGATCATCCATGTATAGCAAATGTGTGATTTTGTGTGGGTATGTTCCAGTAATATTATATCCATAATTTGTATTATTTAGCATGTTGGATAGTGGGTTCAGAGCAAGACAGAGACCAGAAAGGACTTAATGTGTCTCCTTGGTATATTCCACGCTTAATCTGTATTGGCTGTGATGTGATATTATTAGAGTTTGTTTGGATATTAAGTGTGGTTTTCCATTTTTCATAACTATGTTTAGGAACTGTATCAATTTAGGATCTACTTTGTATATTTCCAATATCTGTAGTAACCATGAGTGGGGTACACTATCAAAAGCTTTTTGGTAATCAATGTATGCGTAGTGTAGTGACCTTTGTTGATATGTCACCTCTGTATCTATTATCAGTTGCTCTTTACATCCTCGTGCTCCTTTGCAACAGCCTTTTTGTTCTTCATTTATAATTTTGTTCTGTGTTGTATGTGTCATTAATTTCTGTGTAATGACTGAAGTTAATATTTTGTATATTGTTCGTAGGCATGTTATGGGGCGATATTTAGCTGGGTTTGCTGTGTCTGCTTGATCTTTAGGTTTCAGATGGGTTATTCCATGTGTAAGTGTATCAGGGCATGTGTATGGGTCTGCAATGTAACTGTTAAATAATTTAGTTAGATGTGAATGTGTTGAGGTGAACTTCTTTAGCCACAAATTTGCTATTTTATGATTTCCAGGGGCTTTCCAATTGTGCATAGAATTAATTGCTCGGGTGACTTCATGTTGCAAAATTATCACTTCAGGCATTTGTGGTATAATCTTGTATGAGTCTGTTTCTGCTTGTATCCACCGTGCATGTCTGTTATGTTGTACTGGGTTTGACCATTTGTTGCTCCAGAAGTGTTCCATGTCTGTTATGTTTGGTGGATTGTCTATTTTAATGTGTGTGTTATCTATTGTTTGGTAAAATCTCTTTTGGTTTGTGTTGAATGTTTGGTTTTGTTTCCTTCTATTTTCACTTTTTTTGTATCTTCTAAGTCGTTTGGCCAATGCTTGTAATTTCTGCTCCTTTTCATCTAATTGCTCTATTGCTTCTTGTTGTGAGATTTTACCTAACCTTTTTCGTTTTTTGTCTGATATTTCATTTCTTATAAATTGTGTTAGCTGTCCGATGTCTTTTCTCAGTTTTTCTATTATGATCTGTAGCCTGTGTTGCCATGCTGGTTTTGTGGGATTCTTCTGTGTGTTGGTTGGTTCTGACCTCTGCCTAGTGTGTATATTTAGTGTAGTGAGTGCTCCTACATAAACCAGTAGTTGTAACTCTTCCATAGTTGTATTTTCATTTATTTTGTTGTGTATGATTGTGTTGACAGTTGTTATTGTTGTTTCGACTTGTGGGTTATTTGTTGGTCTATGCAAGAATGGTCTAATGTCTGTATTTGTGTCTTTGTATTCTATATATGTCAACTGAAATTTTTCTTCTATATCTAACATGTGTGTCACTTCATGTTCTATTTGTGCTTGTTCTGGTGGCTGTCTTAAGATTTCGTTTTCCTCGGATTGTTTAATTGATGGGTTTTGTTCTTTGTTTGTTTTCTCTGGGATGTTTGAGTCCATAACTGTATTTTCTTCATCTTCTAATTGCACATTATTTTGTTCCAGTATTTGTTGTACTTGTTGTTTGATGTTTGCTAATTCGGGCTGGGGTATCCTGTTATTTTTGATTATTACACGCTTCTGATCAGCTAGTCGTTGTTCTGTTAAAAATTTTAATTCTGGGTATCTGATAATAAATGTTGTGTATACTTGTGATCTGTATCCAGTTGTGTTGGTTCCTAGGTTTGTTGCTTGGTAATAACAGAACATGAGGTGTCGATTAACTTCATCTGACCATCTCATCCTCTGTCTTTGTTTTTCTTCTAGGGTGGTTGCAGGAAGCATATCCTGCAAAACACCTCTATTTGGATTTAAATCATTTTCCAGTTGCCTAGCAGTGTTGTTACCATTGTGGGCGGGCATAGGGTTCAAGCGTCGTCCCCGACCATGTCGGCGCTTGTCCGAAGCTTCTTTAGTTCTGTCCTGAACCAAGTAATCACACTAAAAGGGGGGTTAGCCCTATTAGTGGTTTGTTCTTTTCGTTGCCTTTTACAACTGGCAGAACATACATATTATTATTATTTCTTTACTTTCTCAGACGTTAAGTCTTGTTAAAAATGGAAAGTGACGCAGACCTTGATCAAGCGTCACTTCCTTTTAACTGTACGGTATATGTTATATTGCATTTAGGAACTTTTGGGTAATTGAACATGTATCAATAATTACGGATTTCTGTAATTGTATATATATGTTTGGATGTAGCTGTATTGCATTGATGTACTGGTGGATATTGTGTGGTATGACTCCTGTAGTTGATAGTATAATTGGTATAATGTCAACTTTATCCTGATGCCACATGTCCTTGACTTCCTCAGCCAGTTGGATGTAGTTTTCAATTTTTTCTCCTGTTTTCTTTTGTATATTTGTTGTATTGGGTATGGATATTTCGATTAGTTGTGTTAATTTCTTCTTTTTATTGGTGAGTATGATGTCTGGTTTGTTATGAGGTGTTGTTTTATCTGTTATAATGGTTCTGTTCCAGTATAATTTGTATTCATCATTCTCCAGTACATTTTGTGGTGCATACTTGTATGTGGGAACGTGTTGTTTTACAAGTTTATGTTGTAAGGCAAGCTGTTGATGTATTATTTTTGCTACATTGTCATGTCTTCTGGGGAATTCTGTATTTGCTAGTATTGTACATCCACTTGTGATGTGATCTACTGTTTCTATTTGTTGTTTGCAAAGTATGCATTTATCTGTTGTGGTGTTGGGATATTTAATAATATGCTTGCTGTAATATCTGGTGTTTATTGTTTGATCCTGTATTGCAATCATGAATCCTTCCATCTCACTGTATATATTGCCTTTTCTTAGCCATGTGTTGGATGCGTCTTGATCGATATGTGGCTGTGTTAGATGATACGGGTTCTTGCCATGTAGTGTTTTCTTTTTCCAATTTACTTTCTTCGTATCTGTTGATGCTATGTGATCTAAAGGGTTGTAGAAGTGGTTATGAAATTGCAGTGGTGTAGCCAATATATTTATATTAGTGATTGATTTGTGTATTTTGCTAGTTTCTGCTCATTCTAGAAAGAATTTTCTTAAATTGTCTACCTGTCCATAATGTAGGTTTTTTTATGTTGATGCATCCCCTTCCTCCTTCCTTTCTGCTTAATGTGAATCTTTCTGTTGCTCAATGTATGTGATGTATTCTATATTTGTGGCATTGTGAACGTGTAAGTGTATTGAGTGCTTCTAGGTCTGTGTTACTCCATTTCACTACTCCAAATGAGTAGGTCAATATTGGTATAGCATAAGTATTTATAGCTTTTTTCTTGTTTCTTGCTGTCAATTCTGTTTTAAGTATTTTTCTTAGTCTTTGTCTATATTTTTCTTTTAGCTCTTCTTTAATATTTGTATTATCTATTCCTATTTTTTGTCTGTATCCTAGATATTTATAGGCATCTGTTTTTTCCATAGCTTCTATGGAGTCACTGTGGTTATTCAATATGTAATCTCCTTGTTTAGTGTGTTTTCCCTTGACTATGCTATTTTTCTTACATTTGTCTGTTCCAAAAGCCATATTTATATCAATGCTGAATACTTCTGTTATCTTTAGTAATTGGTTGAGTTGTTGATTGGTTGCTGCCAGTAGTTTTAAATCATCCATGTATAGGAAATGTGTGATTTTGTGTGGGTATGTTCCAGTAATATTATATCCATAATTTGTATTATTTAGCATGTTGGATAGTGGGTTCAGAACAAGACAGAGACCAGAAAGGGCTTAATGAGTCTCCTTGGTATATTCCACACTTAATCTGTATTGGCTGTGATGTGATATTATTAGAGTTTGTTTGGATATTAAGTGTGGTTTTCCATTTTTCATAACTATGTTTAGGAACTGTATCAATTTAGGATCTACTTTGTATATTTCCAATATCTGTAGTAACCATGAGTGGGGTACACTATCAAAAGCTTTTTGGTAATCAATGTATGCGTAGTGTAGTGACCTTTGTTGATATGTCACCTCTGTATCTATTATCAGTTGCTCTTTACATCCTCGTGCTCCTTTGCAACAGCCTTTTTGTTCTTCATTTATAATTTTGTTCTGTGTTGTATGTGTCATTAATTTCTGTGTAATGACTGAAGTTAATATTTTGTATATTGTTCGTAGGCATGTTATGGGGCGATATTTAGCTGGGTTTGCTGTGTCTGCTTGATCTTTAGGTTTCAGATGGGTTATTCCATGTGTAAGTGTATCAGGGCATGTGTATGGGTCTGCAATGTAACTGTTAAATAATTTAGTTAGATGTGAATGTGTTGAGGTGAACTTCTTTAGCCACAAATTTGCTATTTTATGATTTCCAGGGGCTTTCCAATTGTGCATAGAATTAATTGCTCGGGTGACTTCATGTTGCAAAATTATCACTTCAGGCATTTGTGGTATAATCTTGTATGAGTCTGTTTCTGCTTGTATCCACCGTGCATGTCTGTTATGTTGTACTGGGTTTGACCATTTGTTGCTCCAGAAGTGTTCCATGTCTGTTATGTTTGGTGGATTGTCTATTTTAATGTGTGTGTTATCTATTGTTTGGTAAAATCTCTTTTGGTTTGTGTTGAATGTTTGGTTTTGTTTCCTTCTATTTTCACTTTTTTTGTATCTTCTAAGTCGTTTGGCCAATGCTTGTAATTTCTGCTCCTTTTCATCTAATTGCTCTATTGCTTCTTGTTGTGAGATTTTACCTAACCTTTTTCGTTTTTTGTCTGATATTTCATTTCTTATAAATTGTGTTAGCTGTCCGATGTCTTTTCTCAGTTTTTCTATTATGATCTGTAGCCTGTGTTGCCATGCTGGTTTTGTGGGATTCTTCTGTGTGTTGGTTGGTTCTGACCTCTGCCTAGTGTGTATATTTAGTGTAGTGAGTGCTCCTACATAAACCAGTAGTTGTAACTCTTCCATAGTTGTGTTTTCATTTATTTTGTTGTGTATGATTGTGTTGATAGTTGTTATTGTTGTTTCGACTTGTGGGTTATTTGGTGGTCTATGCAAGAATGGTCTAATGTCTGTATTTGTGTCAGCTGAAATTTTTCTTCTATATCTAAAATGTGTGTCATTTCGTGTTCTATTTGTGCTTGTTCTGGTGGCTGCTTAAGATGTCGTTTTCCTCTGATTGTTTAATTGACGGGTTTTGTTCTTTGTTTGTTTTCTCTGGGATGTTTGAGTCCATTACTGTATTTTCTTCTTCTTCTGATTGCACATTATTTTGTTCTAGTATTTGTTGTACTTGTTGTTTGATGTTTTCTAATTCTGACTGGGGTATCCTGTTATTTTTGATTATTACACGGATCTGATCAGCTAGTCGTTGTTCTGTTAAAAATTTTAATTCTGGGTATCTGGTAATAAATGTTGTGTATACTTGTGATCTGTATCCAGTTGTGTTGGTTCCTAGGTTTGTTGCTTGGTAATAACAGAACATGAGGTGTCGATTAACTTCATCTGACCATCTCATCCTCTGTCTTTGTTTTCCTTCTAGGGTGGTTGCAGGAAGCATATCCTGCAAAACACCTCTATTTGGATTTAAATCATTTTCCAGTTGGCTAGCGGTGTCGTTACCATTGTGGGCGGGCATAGGGTTCAAGCGTCGTCCCCGACCATGACGGCGCTTGTCCGAGGCTCCTTTAGTTCTGTCCTGAACCAAGTAATCACACTAGAAGGGGGGTTAGCCCTATTAGTGGTTTGTTCTTTTCGTCGCCTTTTACGGCTGGCAGAACATACGGGAGGCCTATTCTTTTCCCGGGCCTCCATGGGATTTATTATCATTATTATTATTATTATTAATGCTATTTTTATTATTACTATTAATACTGTCTTTATTATTATTATTATTAATGCTTTTGTTGTTGTTCATATCATCATTGTCATTCACATCATAGTTGTTGCTATTTTCCTTCAGTAAATTTAAATTTCGTCATTTTCATAATTCTAATTTTTCCTTTAAAATGTTCTTGACATTTAATGGCCAGTTCTATGATCAAGAATCATCGACATGTATATATGCTGAAAATTGCACACAAATAAATGAAAAACTTATCCATCACATCTAGTTGCTAGTCTCCATCCTTTTCACTAATGAATCATAGTAACAAAACATTTTTGCTGTGTATTTCACTTGTTTGCATAAACTGACGTTGAGGTCTTTGTTTTTAAAGCTTACTGCAGATGTTTTTGTAATTATTTCTATCCCAGTACAGCTTACCTTGCTGCATTGACGTAGTAACGATATAGCCATACAAATTATAAAAATGTATGTATGTTCCACATTTTCGCTGTATGTAGGTATGTATGTATGTTCCACATCTCCTAAATCACTGGACCGATTTCCACCGATATTGGTATACATATCATTTACTGTCTGGAAAAAACATAGTGGGCGTAAGAGCACCCACATATGAAAGACGTGGGGGTAAGAAAGCAGTGTAGCCCGTGAAGCGAGAATTCCTGTACATTTGTTGTTTGGGTGATTGGGTGATTAAAAGGACCAAACTAATAGGTTATTAGTCCCCATACTTTTGTTACCCAGTACTTGTGAATGAGAGCACTTATAGACTTACAAGAAACTTCACAGATAATTTCAAACCTTTACAAAACTTTTACCACTGGCAATCCCACCAAATGATGAAACGAAAGAAGCATATCGCTTACTACATTTTCGCTATTTATGCAGTAAAATTTCCACATGGACCATTGCATTTTAATTTATCGCCTATTTGCTGCTAACTTTATTCGTAACACATTTCACATACAGTATCCACATAGACAGCTGAATATAACTACAAAAATATATCATTGTAGGACACATAGTTCAGGATATATGACGTCACAATTCCTGAGATGCGTGAATACTGAGGCATCCCGCATAACGTTTTACTTTATTACTTCTTTGCCTCAAATTCGATTCTCAATGCATTTCTCATACCACAGACGTACCTGGAAAATTATATCATATTACAGTACATGTTCAGGAGATAGGACACAACAAATATAAAGTTGAGTGAAAATGAAACTGCAGAGCGAAATTTGCTAGACATACAGGTGAAATGTGTGTACAAATACGGGTGAGTTACGTTAAATATCTGTGAAACATACCTGACATGTGTGTATGCGAGAAAAGCCAAAGGTAAAAGGCTCGTCGCTCATGCTAAACCCCTGGAACGATTTCAGTCAAATTTGGTACATATTTAGCTACTATCGGGAAAGAAATTATGTAGGGGTAAGAACCAGAAGCCTCCTATTGGAGTGACTGTGATAATGTGGAGAGAGGAGGAAGGACGAGGAGACTTACAGATAGAGAAAGGAAAGGAGGAAACAGACAGTTAGGAGGAGGAGGAGATTGACGGAGATGGGGGAGGGGACAATGGACAGAGATAGGGGGGTGGAAATGGACAGAGAAAGAAAAGAAGAGGTGATGGGCAGAGAGTGGGGAGGGGAGGAGATGGACAGCGAGAACTCTTGGAGGAGATGGACAACTTATAGGTGAGAAGAATATGGACAGAGAGAGACGGAGGAGGACGTGGAATTAGAGGGGGAGAAGGGAAGGACTAGTAGAATATTGGAGTAAATAAATAACTGGGAAAAGCTGGGTTTCTCAGCTAGTTAATTTTAAAAAAAATAGGTACAGCTTTTTCCTCCATAAATAGAAGTTAGTTGTTTAAAGTAACTTGAAAGTAAAGTAACGTCTTCCATGTTATCACTAGAGCAGTTCTATCTATTGTCTAGCTAGCGCAGTTACTATTCAGCTTTAATACACACTATTCACAGGCAAACTTTTTCTTTACACGTCTAATTCCGTAGGACCAAATGGAGGAGCAAATCTCCAAGGTCATGGGAAGTCTAAGTACATGAAATTACAACATAAAACTAAGAATAGTTAAAATAAAATATGTATGAAACCAAGAGAATCAATAAGTTTAATTAAACACAATCAACAATATGACACAGGAATCAGCTTAAATCTTCAAGGAACTCGTCGAGAGAATAGAAAACTGAACTGTACGTTTGATAGCAAATTATGTAAAATAAAATGATCAATTATCCTTCCTTACCCACACAGCCTTCTCAATAGCTTTAGCAAACACTATTGGCACAGAAATAGTTCTAAAATTATCTACATTATACCTTTCTCCTCTTTTATAAATCGGCTTTACTACTGAATACTTTAATCGTTCAGGAACTCGATCACTCTTAAAGGAAAATTTGCAGATATGGCTAAGTATAGGACTGCCCGTCCGGCTATCCATGTGATCTAATGCACTGCTTCCCGAGCGGGAAGGCGTGCCGATCCCCGGCACGAATCCGCCCGGTGGATAGCTGTCGAGGTCTGGTGTGCTGGCCAGCCTGTGGATGGTTTTTAAGCCGGTTTTCCATCTGCCTCGGCGAATTCGGGCTGATTCCCCTGATTCCACCTCAGTTACACTATGTCGGCGATTGCTGCACAACACTGTCTCCACGTACGCGTACACCACAATTACTCTGCCATGCAATCGTTGGCGTTATACACGTCTGTTGTGAGACGTTCCCGTGAAGCGGGGTGGGGGGTTCCGCTGGGGGCTGAACCGCACAGTAACCTTGGGTTCTTCGGTTCGATGTGGGGTGGCTGTAAGGTGGGTGGACTGCTGTGGCCTGCTGTGGGATTGTGAATCACTAAGGGCTACGGCGGGCGAAGTCTCTCTGTCGTTTCTAGGTCCCCGGTTCCATACACATACAATATACAAATATATTTCTAACATGTGCAGCACAGTACATTAATAGAATGCTACGTACTCCATCATATCCATGAGGGTCCTTAGTCTTCCGTGATTCAGTCACTGACTCTATCTCCCCCTTGTCTGTATTACAGAGGGATATTTGAGACATCAGTCTCGGGAAAACATATTCCAGCTATGAGCCTGTCATCGACAAAGTTGCTTTTAGAAACGTCTATCAGTGTCAAATAGTGGTGTGCACAGAAGTAATTGCCGATATTATTTGATGGTTACAGAAACTAGTTCAGTACTATATGGGCCTCAGAGTTTCACAGAGACACTCGATTTTAGATAGATCGCAAGTAACACTGATAAAGTACACTGTAAGGCAAAGAAAAAACGACGTACCACGAAGAAATCTGAATGGGACAGAAGTCGGTAGATGTGATGTACACGTACAGACAGTTGATTACAGTTTCAGGAAAATTGGATGATTTCTTCAAGAGAAAAAGCTTGATAAATTGAGCGAGTTGATAATGCGTTGGTTCATCTTCGGTCATTACGCAAGCTGTTATTCGGCTTGACATTGATTGATAGTTGCTGGATGTCCTCCTCAGGGATATCGCGCCAAATTCTGTCCAATTGGCGTGTTGGATTGTCGAAATACCGAGATGGTTGTAGGGCTCTGCCAATAATTCTCAAACGTTCTCAGCTAGGAAGTGGTTTAGAAACCTTGCTGGGCAAGGTAAGGTTTGGAAGCATGAAGACAAGCAGTAGAAACTCTCGCCAAGTGAGACAGTTCTAGCCCAGTCAGTGAGACTCCAGGCTGAAGGCATGTCTGGATACGACCCAGGCAGTGATGCGACACCAGCCTGACTGTCGCCTCCATATGGCCTGACAATCAGGAGTACTGGTTAGGGTGGCATTTCATTTCATAGCACGACTTCTTTGGTTGTTACCCGTGGTACCCTTACAGCACAGCGATATGTTGACGACATTCTACGTCTTGTTTTGTTTCCCTTGGTGGAAACCATTCTGCGCTTACATTTCAGGAAGATGATACCCGTTCGCATACGGCGAGAGTTTCTACTGATTGTCTTCGCCAAACCCTACCTTGACCAACACGTTCGCTGAATCTCTCCCTAATTGAGAACGAAGGAGCATTAAGGGCACAGCCCTACAACGATCTCGGGTTTTTGACTATGCAATGCGCCAATTGGTTATAATTTGGCACGGTAACCCTCAGGTGGCCATCCGACAACTCTTTCACTGCTAAGCCGTATAACTGTTAGCATAAGGGACAGAGAAGAACCTACGCGTTATTGATTTGCTCAATTTACGAAGCTCTTTCCCTTCAATAAATCAACCGGTTATTTAGAAACTATAATCATTTGTTTTTCTGTACATATACATCACACCTATCGATTTCCGTTCATTCGGATAATTCCTTCGCACTGTGCCGTATTTTTTTCCTTGGAGTGTCCACTGACGACCCAAAACTTTACGACTAATTGCCATCACAAGACTGACAGAGGCCTCGCATTGTTGTGCACTATGCGACACGGTAGTGGAAGTATATAGGCGAAGCAGAGACGAATGGTGAATCACTCTAGGCCGCAAAAGGCAAAATCTACATAGATAAGCGACTCTGACATTGGGCAGATTGTTACTCTACAACTCCGAACGAGCATCTCGAAACGATGGAGCTGATCGGCTGTATGCTCGCAACTGTAGTGAGCATCTATGGTAACTGGTTCAAGGGAACCTCGAGTTGGCAACAACGTGTTGGTTTCCATGCTTCATCACAGACCGGGAATGTTGGAGGCTGGCCCGCCTTGTACTTCAGTCTTAAGTAGATCTGATGGCATCGTACAGTGCAGGTGCAGGCACACGTCATTTGGAGCACATTATTCAGTGTGCATTGTTGAGCATCGTGCTCCACTGCACACACCTTCTAATCGTTACCATTTTGATCCAGCGACATTTTCAGTTACGATTGCAGAGAGTACAGAAACATCGAGACTGGAGTATGCATAAATGAAAACGTGTAGAGTGCTTAAGTAAATCACATTTTTTGGTACACCAGATCTCTGATGGCGCCCGAATATGCCGTCATCCAGGTGGACAGCTGCTCAGTAACTATGCCTCAGATGAAGGCTGGTGGGGCCAATATAAGGCTGTGGGTGAAAGTCACCTGGACTTCGCTGGGACCTGTGGCAGTAATTCAAGGCAATATGACAGCTGTGGACTACATGAATATTATTGTGGACACCATGCATGCCATAATGCTTAATGGCTTCCTGAATACTGATGACTTCTTCCAGTATGGTAACTGTCTGTGACACAAAGCCAGAATCATGATTCAGTGGTGTGAGGAGACGAGAGTAAACTGACATTGATATCTTAGCCACCAAACTATACCGATATGGGCCAAATGGAACACGTCTGGGACACAGCAGGACGCCAGTCGACCTCCACAAATCACCAGACCATCATTTACGAGAGCTGTGTGATGTGTTCTTAGATGTATGGCCCCTGCTTACCCCCAGAAATCTACCAAGCACTTGTTGAGTGTATGCCACCCTAAATCACTGCTTTATTACGTTGCAGAGGTACATCAACACGCTATAAAGCTGATGGTCCAAATGTTCTCACTAGCCAGCGTATGTTGCTAAAGTAAGCAATGACACACCTTACGACTCAACCTCAGGTAAAATCTTAAATAATTTTATGTGTCTACTACTCTACATTCAACAACCCATTCCACGCAAAAGATACAAGGAAAACTCCTGAAATTTGAAAATGTCATGCTCATACAGATTTTTGGGCCAGTGAAAGAGAGAGACAACTGGAGAAAAATGACTTAGCTGCATAAGCCGTTGGACATTGCGGTTGTGATTTGAGAGATGAGGCTGAGGTTGTGCAGGCATGAGAGAGACATAGAAGGACAGAGACAGAGATAAAGAATTGGGGGAACTGCCTTGGTATTTCTATTAGGCCATCTCCTCCTCCCTCATCTCTGTCCATTTCCTCCTTCGCACTACCTTCTATCTCTCCACCTCCTCCTGCCCTCTCTCTCTACCAATCACCTCTCTCCTTAGCCACTTTTGCTCCCACTTAATTCCATGTATCCCCATTCCCCTGTCCATCATCTATAAATCCCTCCCCGTCCCTGTCCCTGTTGCCGGCCGCGGTGGTCTAGCGGTTCTGGCGCTGCAGTCCGGAACCGCGGGACTGCTACGGTCGCAGGTTCGAATCCTGCCTCGGGCATGGGTGTGTGTGATGTCCTTAGGTTAGTTAGGTTTAAGTAGTTCTAAGTTCTAGGGGACTTATGACCTAAGATGTTGACTCCCATAGTGCTCAGAGCCATTTGAACCATTTGAACCTGTCCCTGTCCATCTCCACCAGCCTATCCTCCTGCCCCTCTCTCTCCTTCTCGCCCTCTCCCTGTTCATCTCCTCCACTTTCTGTTTCCATCTCCTCCCCTCCTCAATCTCTGTCCCAATCCTCCTCTTCTTTTCCTCCTGTTCATTTCCTTCTCCCCATCTATCCGTTCATCCCTTCCTCTGCCATATCTCTGTCCATCTCTTCCTACCCCCTGTCTCAGCCCATCTCCCCTTTTTTCCTTTCTCTGTCATCTCCTTCTCTATCTGTCCATCTCCCCCTCATCCTATCTATCTCCTACTTCCCTCTCGCTATCTGTCCATCTCCTTGTCTTCCTTTCTCTCTCTCCAACTTACCTTACTCACGCACCAGGAAACTGGTGGTTCTTACACCTACAGTATTTCTTTAGAGATAGTAACTAAATGTTTAGCTAATGTAATTGAAATCGTTGCAGGGGAGCGTTCTATCCATAGCTTTGCTCGCGTAAGCACATGCCAAATATATTTCACACATATTTAACAATTTCACGCGTATTTGTATGTATTTCAACTCTATGTCTAATGAATTTCGCCCTGCAGTTTCATTTTCAGGCAGCCTAATGTTTATGACGTTCTGTCTCTTGAACTTAGTGCTGTAAAATGATATAACTTTACAGGTACGTCTATGGAATATGTGCCTACTCTTTGCGAAATGCGTTGTGAATAGAATTAGTAGTAAAGAAGTAATAAATTGAAACGACATGCATCATGCAACAGTTTCTTGCGCATTTCAGGGTTTACAACGTCATATTCCCTAATCTATGTGTCGTACAACGATATGCTTCTGTACGTACATTCAGGGGCATATATAGATAATGTCTGTGAAATATGTTGCGAATAGAGTTAGTAGAAAAGAAGTAATAAATTAAAACGTCATCTTTCATGTGGAAGTTTCACTGCACAAACAACACAAATGTAGTAAGCGACAATCTTTTTTCACTTCGTCATTTTGTGGGGGTCATGAGCGAGGAAAAGAAAATTCCTAATGATTTGAAATTATGTGGAAAATTTCCTGCAAGTCTCTAAGTGCTCTTATTCTTAGATATTGAATAACTAAATTGTTGATATTCCAGTGTCATGGACTACGCCGCTTTTTCACTACCACCCCCTACCCTTTCATAGGTGGGTCCCTCTTACCCATACAGTGATTCTTTACAGATGGTATGTGTAGCAAGGATTGTTGAAATCAGTGTAGCAGTTTACAAGGAGACATAGCATATACATACATATATTCATATGTACGTGCACTCATATGTACATTTTTGTAATTTGCTTGGATATATCCAGCATGTCAATCAAACTTAGCACACTCTACTTGTTATCTGGCAATCACTACTGTGGCGTAGACCCTACTACATCCTAGAGGTGCAAAGATAACTGTGAAAAAGATCTTGAGCCCCTCACATCTAGGCTGACCTACATGACAGGCACATTCTGTGGTTACTATGGATGTGTTCTGTAGGGGTTACACGCCAGGCGTGCACAGGTGAACAAAGAGAGGAGGGAGGAGGCAATTGATACTGCAAGGGGGGAGGATGAGATGGACTAAGAAAGGGGACAGGAGGAGGTGGATGGACAGATGGGTGGAAGCAGGTGATCAATGTAGAAAGAGAAGGAGTTGGAGAGACAGAGAGAGAGACATGGATGAAATGGAAACACCGAAGATGAGATGGACAGAGACAGAGATGAAAAATTTGGAAATTTATTGTAAGTTCTATGGGACCAAACTGCTGGGGTCATCGGTCCCTAGGCTTACACACTACTTACTCTAACTTAAACTAACTTACGCTAAGGACAACACACACATCCATGCCCGTGGGAGAACTCGAAACTTCGACAGGGAGGGAGGGGGGGCGGGGACGGGGAGTGCGCGAACCGTGACAAGATGCCTCAGACCACGCTGCTACCCCGCGCGGCGGCAGAGATGAAGGGGACAGACGTGAGGTACAATGGACCACGAATACATATATTGTGGCGACAAAACACTCCAGCAGTCAATACAGAATGAGGAAAGTCCTGGAAGTTGGGAAAGTTTCAGACAGTTTTCAACTGCGAAGCGCCATCGACTGCAAAATCAAAACGAAATCCGTCAACGTAGCACCAGCGACACTGAGGCGTTTCGGTAGAAACTTCAACTTAGCCTCCGTGACACTGAGACGTTTCCACAGAGCCGTTGACAAATTCTCCTCACTAAATCTAGTGAGGCAGGCGAGCGAGGCCGCGGCGGCCTCCACACTGCATTTGTTCGTGTTCATCTTACGCCGCCGTGACATAAGGAATACCTTTAAGGTGTTAACAAACGCATAAGTTGATCTTATTTATTCCTGTGCAACAGTGTGTACTAATACAGATTCGTTCATTCCTCACAGCTGTGCACGTTGTTGGGAAACGCAGAATTCCTTTTTGCAACAAACAAGTTGTAGTGCTTTGGTGCTCAAGTCATGTAAAATAATCGTTTGGGATGAGAGCGCCGTGACGAACAAGACAGCTATCGAGGCGCTGGGCATCACTTAGAGAGTTTTATGAGCAAGCAACTAAACGATGTGAGGAGATGTGATACCTATGTGAAGACTTTAGTGAAACTCTGCCGTTCATCACATAGTTTCGAAAAGTGACGTAGGAACAATACGTCGCAGTACGTCTGAGGGATGAGACTGCATAACTGTTCTCCGAAACGCTACTAGCAATTGGAGAAGATAGAACATCCATCGATTCATTTGGCCACATGCACCTGTCATTCGATTTTTGCGTTTTGCTATCTTCCATTTCAGAGTTTACACAAGTAATCTGCCCGAATACTTCCAAAAACTTTTACGCAATGCACTGGTAGCGAGAGAAGGCTCTTAGAAATGGGGCCGTCAACAAAATAAACATTGAGGTACTAGCCATGCTACCAGGTGCAGGTTCTGAGTACAAGTCTGTTGATGCTGTGGCAGATGTCAATGAGGCCGTACAGTTCCCAACGGAGTTCCTTAACTCGTTTGGTCCTGCTAGTATGCGCCGCATCGCCTTTTACTCAAAACTTTGATGCAAAGAATATTGAAAACGAAACGCGGCTGTTAGTACGAGGATGCTGGCCGATGTGATAGAAGCTGCCTCCTTAACAACAAAAAGAGAGAAGGTGAAACGGTGTACAACCCACGAATACCGCTTATTCTAAAGGACATCCCTTCACCTTCCGGAAACTGCAATTTCCAGTGCGAATTACATTTTAGATTACAATTAATAAGGCGCAATGGCAGACTATCGCACATTGAGGTGTGTGTGTGTGTGTGTGTGTGTGTGTGTGTGTGTGTCACCTCCCTGTTTCTCCCACGGACATCTATGCGTCGCTTCCTCCAGTATGGGCTTTCCCTTGAATTTATACATCCTAGCGCCTGAAGACGTAACGAAAAACATAGTTTACAATCAGGTATTGAGTTAAATAGATACTACAGTGGATTGTATATACTGCGTACTACTTTTCGTAATGTGGTTGGCATACCTACGTATGTGCTCTTTGCGTAATTCTGTCTATGAGTAGAGTTCATAATATCTACGCTTTGGGACATGCGGTACGTGGGAAGGGCATTTTCTCGATATGACACAGTATTTCGTTTACAATTAAAGGTTGGAATAAATAAATACTCCATACTTTTCGTAATGTGGTTGGCATACCTACGTATGTGCTCTTTGCTTAATTCTGTCTATGAGTAGAGTTCGTAATATCTACGCTTTGGGACATGCGGTACGTGGGAAGGGCATTTTCTCGATATGACACAGTATTTCGTTTACAATTAAAGGTTGGAATAAATAAATACTCCAGTCTCCTGCGCAGAGAGGGAGGGAGGACGACCGTAGCAGGTGGGCATAGGGCTATGACGGGATGTGTACAATATAGGGACGAACGCGCACGCCGGCAAAGCCACGGGGAAAAGGGTAGTACTGAAATAATAGTGGAGAATAATATTGTTCCATGAGGTTAAAGGATAGAAATGCGCAATACGCTCATGCGTTTTATTTGGAAAGTACATCAAACTTTGAAAGTGTGTCATAATAACAGTTGTTTAAATGGAAACGTGCAAGTAATATATCAATGGTCAAAGGTAATTAAAAAGCTGCAAAAGCAGTAACATATACAGACATGTGTTATCTGACCTGGAACGGCCTAGATCAAATGAGTTACAAAGAAACTACCGGTTGCCAGTGCTATGACTATTTTATTACAGTTGACTTGCATTGGGTGTGTTCTAGTTCCTACTACTGCTTTTCAACTGCTTTGTACCAACTTGAAGCATGAAAATTTGTCAAAAGTTTTATTTTGGCCTATCACAGTATATTGCTGATGGAAGGCTTGGTGACCTGGTCTCATGCACAACAAGTAAGATGTTTAGTTTACTGATCATATGTAACCTCTTGAAATTTCCCATTTTTGTCAATGATGTATGTAACTACATTAGATCTCTTGCAGTTGCAAGTTGCCAATGGAATCATGATCGATATTAGCAAATTCGATGCCGGAAATTTTTCATTTCATAAATGTGTAAGCGGGTTTTTGCGGTATAGTATGAGTTTCTCTTCAATTGTCTGCCAGATCAGGATTTTCAGTTAGTCCTCTTTGGAATGGGGTCTACATAGCCTGTGAAATCGTTTAATAATTTACAAATTGTTGCACCCAAGTGTCTGTATGAGTTCCACTTGATACGTTGTAGTCAGAGGGAAAAATTACGTTTTTTCACTTTTGAACTGGTCATTTTGTAAGTAGGCGGTTTAGGTTATGTTGGTGACGCCACGTAGCGCTCTGTATTAAAATCGCTGACTGCACTGTGTGGCTAGTTGGAATCATTGTTGGATTATTCGCTAGTGTAGTGTTGGGCAGTTGGATGTGAACAGCGCGTAGCGTTCGGCAGTTGGAGGTGAGCCGCCAGCAGTGGCGGATGTGGGGGGAGAGATGCCAGAGTTTTCAGATGTTAAAATGAGCCGACGATCTGGAGGTTTGTCCGCCAGAAAAAGGAAATTTGTCGAACTGGATGCCACGAATATATATATTATGACTTTTGAACACTGTTAAGATAAATACATTGTTTGATCTCTATCAAAATCTTTCATTTTCTAACTATATGCCTATCAGTAGTTAGTGCCTTCAGTAATTAGAATCTTTCATTTAGCTGACAGTAATGGCGCTCGCTGTATTCCAGTAGTTCGAGTAACGAAGTTTTTGGTGAGGTAGGTGATTCATGAAGGCTACGTTATTGTTAGTCAGGGCTATTCTTTTGTAGGAATTATTAAAGGTCAGATTGCGTTGAGCTAAAATATTGTGTGTCACTTCAGAAATCATCAGAATAAGTAAAGAGAAACCTGTCTAAGTACGTTCAGTTTTATTCAGCTGTTTCAGTATCAAATAACATAGAAGTTTACCAGCACATTCAAAGGAAAGTTTCAAGTTTTACATTTCTGAACATCTAGAGCAAGCAGCCAATCTTTGTACTAGTCTGAAACCTTATCGAGATCTGTCTGAATGCTTCTGCACCTTGTTTCATACACTATTTTATTGCAGATAACTGCGGAATCGTCGAGAAGTATTAGGTTACTATTAACATTGTTTAACAAATACGTGTCGGAATATTTCTACATCTGTTGATAACTTTCCATCCAAGATAACATGCTGCGTCCTTACCCCCAAGGAACCCTTAGTCCAGTCACAAATTTCGCATGATACCGTATATAACCTTATGAAGTCAACAAACACAGCTTCTACCTGACTATATTAATTCATGGTTTTCAAGATTTCATGTGGGAGAAGCGCGTGTCGATTTTCGCACGACCAATGTTTTCGACATCCATGCTGGTTAGCACGGAAGAGTAACTTTGTACTAAATACCTCATTATGTTTGATCTCAGAAAAATTAAGAGTCTGCGGAAAGTGTACTTCAAGAACTGTGCGATGAAATTTTATGGATCAGTTTTGCTACATTATCATCGTTGCGGAACACATTATGTTCACTGATTTGTGAACTTCCGTTTGCAAACCGCTTTCATGAACATAGTCAGCTGTGTGTGCATGGGGCACCCTTATGTTTCTGATACTACATAGCTACAACGTAGCTGAACATGACAGCAAGACTTGCTAGTTGTGGTGTTCCTGAGCCTGTGGGGCACGTAAAAAGTGGTAGAATTTATCAAGGGACGTTGGCTCAGTGGTGGGTCTCTATTTTTGCAGCAGCCAGACATAGTAACGTCAGAACACCAGTGGACAGTAGAAAATGAAATACGGTAACCAGAGGATACTTTCAGGAGATTAGGCCTACAGTCCTTGATAATGTACGAGATTGAATGGTGCTGAAAGGGAATACCAAATATTACAATCAGCTTGCCTATAATGTGGGAGCAGCTGCGACAAGCCACTAAACTCATCCCGGAGGTTCGCCAAAAAAAGGCTGATCATAAGTAGGTGGCAGAATTCTAAAGTTCGTATTTGGCAATGCCGACGCGGAAGATGCTGAGAAGATAAACACGGCGGTGCAACAGGTACAGGAAGAAATGGAAGGGAAGCAGAAGACACTTGAAATGCACACCATGAAGCTTGAAAATCTAGAGAAAGGACGTGGTGAACAATATCTGGGAGTTACTCACCACAGCCGTCAACCTTAAGACAGACATACGAGAAACAGCTCAGTAGAACGCAAATTAGGTGTTTTCAAGGACCACTCGGAAAATGTTGACATTCAGCTGACCATTGCGAGGATTTTACGCACCCTCAACGAATGTATTACTGACATGCGCATCGAAGCTGTGGATCTGTAGGGAGGAATTCTCCATGCGATCCGTGGCCATCTCACCCCGATAATCTTTTGTCACCGGGACAGTTTCGAGAACCGCTACGTTAAATTCGAGCCGAGTTACCTGCCTCGTTAGAGCTCTTAGCAACAATGGGGAGGAAACCTTCCACTCTTCTACTATGTGGCGGGAGTAACCAGTGTGCAAGCAGAGAACCGGATTAAGAGTACAGGTACAGATCCCGTTAACCTGTGAAGACAGCTGATATGAGTGTTTCACCATTCACACCTCCCCAATAACGTGGGAAGCTATGCAGAAATTGGTGCGTTTATTGGTACGCGAAATACTATTTGTATCACCGTATAGAAAGTCACTCACTTGTGCAGAATTACTGCAACCCCACACCGGACCCGTCTCGTTGGCCCCACAAAGGGAACACACACGGTACCTGAATAATGCAGATGTACTCTCTTTCGCTCCTGCTATCGATTGGCCTATGGATGCCATTAGAAGAGAAACCCAATTTTTCCAGAATGAAGGGTTACACTGGCTGCACTCAGTACCTAAATCGATAGTGATAATTGCCACAAGGAATATCGGTGGTTCCCGGTGTACAGAACTAACCTGGGACAGGGATTGTTGATAAGTGGGACACGATGAGACTTCTCAGGTCCAACTTTCCGGTCACGTGCCACCGTTACCATGCTCACAACATTAAACGCCAACGACTCGTTAATTTATGTGCTGGACATACCGTTCGAGATTTTACCTCAGGAAATGATGGATTACCTATACTCCTCACCAGATCCAATCCTTCTTGTTACCCTGAATCAGATGACAGCAGCACAAAATAATCGCTTGGTGATGAAACAAATATTCCTTCGTATAATGACACTTTTTGTCCCCACTGACTGGACACCACTGAGACCAAAGCATAAGCAGCTTGCACAATACTGGTAGTAATAGGTGTGTACCGCCACCTCAGCCATAGAGTAGCCCAAATCTCAAAAAAAACTGGCTCTAAGCACTATGGGACTCAACATCTGAGATCATCAGTCCCCTAGAACTATTTAAACCTAGGCGGACGGGTGGCTGAGCGGTTCTAGGCGCTACAATCTGGAACCTCGCGACCGCTACGGTCGCAGGTTCGAATCCTGCCTCGGGCATGGATGCGTGTGATGTTCTTAGGTTGGTTAGGTTTAAGTAGTTCTAAGTTCTAGGGGACTGATGACCTCAGAAGTTAAGTCCCATACTGTTCATAGCCATTTGAACTTAAACCTAACTAACCTAAGGATATCACATACATCCATGTCCGAGGCAGGATTCGAACCTGCGACCGTAGCGGTCGCGCGGTTCCAGACTGAAGCGCCTAGAACCACTCGGTCACAACGGCCTGCGGCCAAATCTCACTTTGCTCGGTATCGGTACCAGACCATAGATCCAGAGGGAGCCAGGTGCTAGAGTGATCAGTAAGGAAACGAAGGGGAGATAGTGGTAAAGGTAAACTGACATTGGGAGTAAAATTCGAAATCTGAGATGAATATAACTGTAAATAAAATAGTGCCTACGTTTCATCCAAAATCGGAGGTCGAATTCTTTTCCGTAGGTAGGAGGGTTTGTAACAGAACTTGTAGCAGAAGATAGGGCCCAGAGCAGTAACCAGGTCAAAGCCAGAGAGCAGGAGTTGGTCACTGAACTGCGTGGTCACCCCTGTGTCACGCATGCCGGAACCAGACAACCGGGCATCGCCCGTGCTAACGCAACAACGCCAGCGGAGGCGCTGCGCCCATAGTCTACGCTGGCACACACCAGTGGACGGGGACGTCACGTGGCTGTTCCAATGTGACCGATGGGACTGCCGATCGAGTCACACCTCAGAAAACGTCCCCGTTTCAGATGTTTCGACGAGACCCCAAAAATATGGATCTTGTGTAACCGGCAGCACTGATAATCCGAATTTAAACCCCCAGATCCAGACCGTCATCGTTTATCACTTCTGGGCTGTCTGAGAACGTACATTCTGTGCCGGCCATCGCAGCACGTATGACGCTGCCTTCACCAGGCCGCGAACCAACGACTGCTGCCCACTAGCGCGATCTGGCTACTGGACTCTATCTGCTGCATCCCCATCAGGCCTTGTTGGTGTTGTGTTCATCAGGCTACGGAGTGGAGCAAGATTTTTTGTCTCAGTTCCAAAACAGTTTCTATGTTAATGAACATCAAACACGCGTGTCATAGCAGAGGTGGAGTCTATTGTCTCGAATGACAAGACTCTTCAAGAACACGTATCAAAAATGGTTCAAATGGCTCTGAGCACTATGGTACTTAACATCTGAGGTCATCACTCCCCTAGAACTTAGAACTACTTAAACCTAACTAACCCAAGGACATCACACACATCCATGCCTGAGGCAGGATTCGAACCTGCGACCATAGCGGTCGCGCGGTTCCAGACTGAAGAACACGTATCCTCGCGTTTCTGGAAATTACAATAAAGAAAGAGCAGTATTCAGAGTTGTACATCTGATAATTTATTTTGCAATTTTGCAGTGATTCCTAGTTATTTGCAGCCCTCAAAAGCTATTATAGACTGAACAGACGTCGATATTGTTTTAAGGAAGTACCAAGGAGTTTCAGAAAATGCCTGGTCACTTCAGCCTTCTGATTCTATGTCACCGTCAGTTTGAATAAATTGGATTTCTACGTAAAAGAATAAAATATATTGTTATGTATGAGGCGGAACTATGGGCCTCATGGAAAAAGGGGTGACCCAGCTGAGTCACGAGGTTTGGCCATTAATTGCACGCGTTGATCACGTAGGCTGACGTGAGGATCAATGAACTATACTTGACGGGATGTATCTGGAACATCTTAGGTGATTATAAAGTTAGTAGACAGGAATACAATTACATACTTAGCTTTAATTCAGCATCAACGGTGAACGTCGATCTTGAATTTGTACAATAATATTTACAAGTGCAGTTATAGAATGAACTGCGAATACTTCTTTACAATTCTGATTGCTTCACACATATAGATCAATTGTCAATGCATAAACTGTACGAGTATGTGACGCCTGGCTAGGTCGTAGCTACTGACTTAGCTGAAGGCTATGCTAACTATCGTCTCTTCAGAAGAGATCTCTGAAGCTGTATCAAGTGAACCATTCCTGTTAAAGTCGGCTGTAGAAATGGTCAGTGCGCTAGCTTGTCTCGTAAGACCAGCCGAGTGGCGGCGCTCGGTCTGCTAGCGTCGACAGTGGGGACCTATAAAAATGTTCAAATGTGTGTGAAATCTTATGGGACTTAACTGCTAAGGTCATCAGTCCCTAAGCTTACACACTACTTAACCTAAATTATCCTAAGGACAAACACACACACCCATGCCCGAGGGAGGACTCGAACCTCCGCCGGGACCAGTGGAGCCTACAACCTAGCAAGTGTGGTGCCTTGCGGTGACACCACAGATATTACTACGAAGCCCGAAAGATTTCACTGACTGTTTAAACTCACTTTTCATCTGAAATCCATTTGTCCTTTTCTAGTTGTTCGTTTAGCAAACAAAAAAAAATCAGTAATTTTGTGGATATGCGCAACATTTTCATGATATAATCACCACGTGTAGTGAGGCAATAAGGCTCGTAATAATAGCAGGTGCCAGTACAGCCTCATGAACAGGCATCATTTACAGTAAATGTCACAGGACTTTACATGACGTGCTATACAACGTCCAGCGACATGTTGATTACTTTTCAGTTCATTCTGTCAGTTCTGGATATAAAAATATCAGAGATTTTCTGTACAAGCGTTTGAAAAGTTTATTACAAACTAAGTTCACAAAGTAGAAAAGTATTTTTTGTGTTGAATTTACTGTTGTATTTGGTGAAACATTTTTATGGAGAAAAATGCAATTTATTGCCACTTTTTCCACTTATTATTTATTTTGCGTAATAGATTTCTGGTTATTAGCGCACTGTCTAACATAAACGAGAAAGATATTGTTATTCATAAAGGTAGAAACACAAGCAAGGAAGGCTTTACAGTCATCGAAGAAATTAATTGCTATTACTACATATACAAACAGTATATCCACTATCATACATTATCTGACCAAAAGTATCCAGGCATATACTAACGGACAGTAATTTGGGATGTGTCCAGCCATCGCCTCTATGGCGGATTTCATTGGGGTGCTGAATGGCTGTGGAGGAATGACAACCTTTCCTTCCAAAAGAACTGAAACCAGGAAAGGTAGTGACACAGGACATTGGGGTATGAACCTATGTCGACGTTCTAATTCATCCCAGAGATGTCCCACTGGGTTTATTTCGGGTCTCTGGGCAGGCCAGCACATTTCGGGAATGTCCTTGTCTACAAACCAGCTCCTTATAGATGCCGCTTTATAACAGAGTGCAGTGTCATGCTGATACAACCATCGCATTCGAACTGTTCACCTGTACACAGTACACAGTGCTGTAAAATGCATTCCTACCCATCCGCATTTAGCGTTTTCTTAAGAGCAAAAAGGGGACCAGACCTTAACCACACTGTCAGTACTTCACTGTTAGCTCTACAAACGATGACAGGTAACGTTCTGTGAGGATTCGTCAAACCCAAACCCTTACATTGGATTGCAACAGGATACAGCGTGGTTCATACCTCCAAATCACTCGTTTCCAGCGATACACTGTCCAGTGGCGTCTCTCTTTCTACAGTACCAACTCGAGCGCCGATTAGCATTTACTACAAAAATGAGTGGCTTATAAGGAGCTTCTCGACCATTCTAACCCATACTTTTCACTCTCTATGCCCAATCACTGTGCAGCTAGACTGCTGGTAGCACTGTAGAACTCAACAGTGATTCGTTTCGTTGACTTTAGGCGATTTTGTACTACCAGTGCAATGCTCGGTAGCCCTGTCCGTCTGTACACGAGGTCTGTCTGGTCTTCGTATAACTGAGGTTGTTCCTTCGCTTTTCCATTTCACAGTATAAGACCAGGAGTCGGCTTGGGCATCTTAATTAGAGGAACCTCTGGGAATCTGGCTGCATGACTCCCATGATTAAATTCAGAAGAAACGGCAGCCCTTATCTAACAATATTGTAGAACGGAACATCGTGGTTCATGTTCACGATAATCTAAATAAGTGGACTGATCAAAGTCATGGTACGAAAAACACCCCAAAACATCACAGAACCACTTCCAGCGTGAGCCACATCCTCCACGTACAGCGGAGTGACCGCCTCATTGGGCCGTCGGTCAAATGAAGAATTTACTGTAACATGTAGTGTGCGGAGAATGTAGTTTGCACTGGGAGTGGTTCCGTGATCTTTGGACGCCATGAACCATGTGATTAGAGACAAAACTGCGACTGATCAGATTACACTGTTCACCCCTACTCAAATACTTTCAAGTTATTATATCGTTTGAGCTGCAGAAAAATTGCAGCTTTAATTGCCAGTGTAAACAATAGCCTTTTGAAAGGTACGCTCCGCACAGGATACGGTGGTTGGTGCACAGTGACCAGTTTTCATCCGAAGCTTTGGATGAGTTAATTCGTTTGTTCAGAAGGGGAGGCCGACATTGTTTGCCCGCTGACGTTGGTTGGAGACCCGCTGTGATGGCAGGATCGAGGCGCACGTCCTGGAGTCCTCCTCAAACGATTTTACAGAAACTATTCGTTAAAAAAAATCAATTTTGTGGTACTTATAACTCTATAGGTCAGCTTCATAATTACATGCCGTCAGTTCATTAATGGTGGTAGTTATTGCGATATTTGCTTTTAAATAAAGCTGCGCGAGAAATTCCAAAAACTTTGCAATGAATAATAGTGGCCGCTAGAATTTTTCGTTTGGTGCATATTACATAATATGTATGAAATCTAGCCAACATATTGAATTTCTCTTTAGACTTGGATAGAGGTTTATATTTGTCACCAGTCGCGAGAAAATTGATCGTATGTAGGGCACTCATTTGCGATAAAGCCAGAATGGAATATGTATAACATTCCTCAAATCTCATAACGGTTTGAGATATCGAAATTAGATTTTGGGAAATTATAGCACGGCAAGAGGAGAGAGTTTTTCATATGGTATAATGCGGAACTTCATTATCTACTGTGTTTTTCCACTAACTGCAGACTTTTTCGATGAATGAATGTAAGGATCACTTACAGCTGGTGAAATGAGCTATGCAGTAACAAATTGAGTGGAGATATTGCCCGTTTATTTTTGTGTCGAGGGAGTGCTTGCTCATATGACATTGACCCTACTTGTCCTCAGTTCTTCATTTAATAAACGACTGTTTCATAACTCTCTCGTAATAGCGTCTGCACAACATACTGGTTAGGTGACATAGTTTAAACTGTGCTG
Organism: Schistocerca cancellata; assembly: GCF_023864275.1. NCBI lineage: Eukaryota > Metazoa > Arthropoda > Insecta > Orthoptera > Acrididae > Schistocerca > Schistocerca cancellata. The sequence continues at coordinate 457,243,470 of NC_064627.1, forward strand.
TGCATAGTTTAAACTATGCTGTGTTTTTGGAAAAGAAGCAAGTTCTAACATGGCAACAAGAGAAAATTAGGTTTTACTCAAAATTCGGCACTCATTATGCTTGTCTGAAAGTTTCGAATGGTTAACAAGTCAGGAGGAAATAAAACGTAGCTTTTGTGACATTTTCAGCGCAATTATTTTTGGATACTAACCAAAGTGAAGGTGACAGTAGGTCTTTTCGAGCGGTCACCATACCAGTGTGGGCACGTAGAGGCTCCACTTAATATTTACAGAAAATATCAGCGTAGCCTTCAGTTTACAATGCCTCATTTCCCCTACCGCGCACTGACCGCCTGTCCGCAACCTCCACCTTGTACCGCTCTCCCCACGCCTACCCTGCCGACTGTACATCTACCAGACACTTTATTCTGCATACCAGAATCTGGGTTACATGGACCTGTATTCACTGAGACCAGCAATTTCAGTCGGTTTTGAAACCGTGTGTTAAAGATTACTCGTGACACTCGTCTCCTTTCTTTTTCCTTTAGAAATCTTTTTATGAGTACTGCTGATATACCACTTTATATGGCTTGGTGTGGCAACCACCCCTCGCAAATACGTTAGACAATCCGCATTAATACCCCAACAAATCAGTTAACTTCATTCACCTTGTGATCATTGTCACGTCCAAACCCGAGAGCTATTTTACATGGGTTACTAATATTTTGTCTGGATCACCTGACGTAATATGCACATGTCCTCGCAGAATTTGAAAGTACGAGGGGTTTCAATAAATAATGACACATGCTTTTTCTCTGGCAGTTTCTGTTGCAAAAATGTAGAATTTGTTGTGGGACATCGACGAATATTCCCGGTTCAGCCCCCAACAGCTTCCTGAGGTATCGATAGGAGGTGGCATTATAAGTAGCCTACAAAATGGCATCTGCAATGGAGGCGCGTTCCAAGCAGAGAACTCTCATTGAGTTTCTTTTGACGGAAAACCAGAGCATCGCAGATACTCATAGGCGCTTGATGAATGCCTACGGATATCTGGCAGTGAACAAAAGCACAGTGAGTCGTTGAGCGAGGCGTCTGTCGTCATCGTAACAAAGTTGCGCAAACCTTTCCTATCTCCTGCGTGGTGGTAAGCAGCACAAACCTGTGACTCCTGCAATGTTGGAACGTGTGGACACTCTCAATCGAGGTGATCGATGGACCACAATCAAACCCCTCGCTGCTCAACTGGTGGTCTTGTGTTGGTAGTTCTGACACACTCGCCCAGTAGTTGGGGTACTCAAAGGTGTGTGCCCGTTTGGTTCCACGCCACCTAACAGACCACTATAAAGAGTTTCGAAGGACCATCTGTGCGGATAGGCTTGTGCGTTACGAGTGATCGTCACAACTTTTTGTAGAATCGTCACGGGCAATGAAACATTGGTTGCTGTTCCCTTCGCATCGGAAACGAAACGGCAATGCAAGGGGTGGCGCCACAACTCCTCTCCTCCGAAGGGAAAGCTCAAAGCTGCATCCTCAGCCGGTAAATTCATGGCGGCAGTCTTCTGGAACTCTTAAGTCCTCACTCATGGTGCAACAATCAACTCTGCAGTGTACTGCGCGATCCTCATGAAACTGAATAAACGACTTCAACATATTCGTTGCCACGAAAATGCTAACGAACTTCTCCTTCTCCCTGACAACACAAGGTCTCACACAAGTCTATGCACACGAGAGGAGTTCACGAAGTTTCATTCAACTGTTCTTCCTCATCCACCCTTTCGCATGGCTCTCGCACCTTTCGTCATCCGTCTGTTTGACCAATGAAGAATGCACTCCACGGGAAGGAGTTTGTGGGTGAGCTCAGCTATTCAAAACAAATTGCTTTCCCACGTTGTAGTGAACGAATATTGTGCTGATGGTTCTTTCTGGAAAATGGTTAAAAAATTCCACAAATTATTCTATATGTACGAAAGTTAATCATAAAGTTTTAATTATCACCTGGAAAATATTTAGCGTCAGAACACTGGCAGTTCATGTGAAGTTCCACCTTGAAAATCACCCCTCGGTGTTCCGTGCTGCCACGCAATAGTTTCGTTATCCGAGGAAAGAAGAGAAAGTTAGTAGGGACCATGCCAGGAGAATACGTAGGTTCAAATGGCTCTGAGCACTATGGGACCTAACATCTATGGTCATCAGTCCCCTAGAACTTAGAACTACTTAAACCTAACTAACCTAAGGACATCACACAACACCCAGTCATCACGAGGCAGAGAAAGAATACGTCCGTTGAGGTACAATTCGATAGTCCAAGAAGGCAGATTTTGTAAAAGTGTCTTCTGCAGAATGAACTGGGGTGACGTTACATTATAGAGCAAAAACTCCCTCTTGGACAACTTTCCACAATGCTTTGTCTGGACAGCTTCCTGTAACCTCGTCAAGAGTTTTCCGTAGAGCGCTCCTGTAATGTGTGACCCCTTGAAAGATTAATCTATTTGCACCACAACACGGCAGCCCCATATACATGTGAGCATCACCTTCTTCCCCGATGACTGTTGGGCCTTCAGCATTAGACGATCGAGAACCGACCTGTTCCCACTGCTTTCCTTGCTCCTTTGTCTCGGGGTCATACTGATACACCCATGAGTCACCATGGTGATTGGGTGGCAAAAGGCCTCACCTGGTTTGGCTTCATACTGCTTTTTGGATGGGTGGAAGGAGTTGCGCAACCCAGAGAGCAGCGAACTTCGTCACATTCAAAATGTCGTGCAGTATGTTGAATTAATTAAGAGTAACCAACGACATCAAGTGCATTCGGGTTTTGAAATGAATCCAAAGACGACAGTTAAAAATTTTCTACCGGACTGGACTCGAAACCGTATTTCCCGCTTAGCGTCAGCCGTCGTCTCCATCGCCTCAGCTATCCTGGCCCATTAGCCACAAATTCACACTGTCTAGTATCCAAGTAGCGCCCTGTCCATTCTCCTTCTGCTGGCAGCTCACCATGATTCCCACAAGAGTTCGGACGTAATGTGAATCCTCACTAAGATAATTGTATGAGCCATCGCATTGCACTCGTAGATGTGAGGATACACACATTTGTACATATGTGGTGTCTGTTCCGTCGGGCATGACGAACAGAACAGAAACCATGCATATACAATGAAGCGCCAAAGAAATTGGTATAGGCATGCGTATTCAAAGACAGAGATACACTACAGGCCATTAAAATTGCTACACCAAGAAGAAATGCAGACGATAAACGGGTACTCATTGGACAAATATATTATATTAGAACTGAAACGTCCCCTTAGAAAAATTATACGTGACTTTGTTTAAACTGACACACAATATTTTTTAGCGCAACGCAATCTGACTTTCAACAATCCCTACAAAAGAATGGCCCTGACCAACAATAACCTATACCTTTCATGAATCACTTACCTCAAAAAAATCTTCGTAACTCGAATTACTGCAACACAGCGAGCGCCAATACTGCCAGCTAAATAAAAGATTCTAACTATTGAAGGCACTAACTACTGATAGGCATAGTTAGCAAATGAAAGATTTCGATAGAGAACAAACAATGTATTTACCTTAATAGTGTTCAAACGTCATCATATATATATCAGTTCACGACATCCAGTCTTACAAATTTACTGTCTCTGATGGACACACGTCCAGATCATTCGCTGTCAAAACTCCGCCATCTCTCTCGACACATCCACCACTGCTGGCGGCTCACCACCAACTGTGTAACGCTACGCGCTGTTCACATCCAACTGCCCAACACTACAATAGCGACTATTCCAACAATGCCAACCAGCCACAGACTTCACACAGCACAGTCAGTGATTTTCATACAGAGCGCTACGTGGCGTTACCAACGTAAAAACCTAAACAGCCTACTTACAGAACTGACATGTGATTAGATTTTCACGCAATTTGTGTGCATATATCCTGAGAAATCAGTACCCAGAACAACTACCTCTGGCTGTAATAACGGTTTTGATACGCCTGGGCATTGAGTCAAACAGAGCTTGGATGGCGTGTACAGGTACAGCTGCCCATGCAGCTTCAACACGATACCACAGTTCATCAAGAGTAGTGACTGGCGTATTGTGACGAGCCAGTTGCTCGGCCACCATTGACCAGACGTTTTCAGTTGGTGAGCGATGTGGAGAATGTGCTGGTCAGGGCAGCAGCCGAACATTTTCTGTACCCAGAAAAGCCCGTACAGGACCTGAAACATGCGGTCGTGCATTATCATACTGAAATGTAGGGTTTCGCAGGGATCGAATGAAGGGTAGAGCCACGGGTCGTAACACATCTGAAGTGTAACGTCCACTGTTCAAAGTGCCGTCAATGCGTACAAGAGGTGACCGAGACGTGTAACCAATGGCACCCCATACCATCACGCAGGGTGATACGCCAGTATGGCGGTGACGAATACACTCTTCCAATGTGAGTTCACCGCGATATCGCCAAACACGGATGCGACCATCATGATGCTGTAAACAGAACGTGGATTCATCCGAAAGAATGACGTTTTGCCATTAATGCACCCAGGTTCGTCGTTGAGTACACCATCGCACGCGCTCCTGTCTGTGATGCAGCGTCAAGGGTAACCGCAGCCATGGACTCCGAGCTGATAGTCCACACTGCTGCAAACGTCGTCGAACGCAGGAATAGCTGGTCACTGTTCGCGAACAGCTGAGCGTGTTGATGGCCGCGGTCAGCCGTCTTCAGGCTGCTGCCTCGGAGTGTGGCGGCAGTGGGGAGTCTGGTGTGTCGCATGGTACACCCAAGGTGTTACATGCTGCACCCACGGTCCCTGCTGTCGAGATAACCTCGCGGGTACTGGGCGCGGTTGGGCCACCCTCTCCCCAAGTGGAGTGGCGGTTTCAGCGACGTTCGCGGCGCACGAGTCGGAGGGTCAATGTGTAGGCTGGCCGTGTGGCGTCGCCCGCTCTGCCTGTGGGTGAACATGTGGCCGCTCCTTCAGCAAGGTCCGAGCAGACACACGGGGGGAGGGGTTTATTAGTGATTGGTAGCTCCAACGTTAGGGAAATAGCGGAAAAGTCGGGGAAGAAGGCCAGTGGTCACTCTGTCTGCTTGCCGGGAGAGTCTCATCCGATATGTGGAGGAGGTTCCCCCGGAGGCGATAGAGAGAACTCGGTGCACCCGACTGCAAATCGATGCTCATGTCGACACCAATGACTCCTGCCGTCTGGTTTCAGAGGTCATCCTCAGTTCATACAGGTGGTTGGCGGAGTTGGTGAAGGCGGAAAGCCTCGCTCACGGGGTGGAATCTGAATTAACTACTTGTAGTATCGTTCCCAGAACCGATCGCGGCCCTCTGGTTTGGAGCCGAGTGGAAGGCTTAAACCAGAGCCTCAGACGATTCTGTGGAGATTTGGGGTGCAAATTTCTCGACCTCCTCTATCGGGTGGAGAAATGTAGGATCCCCCTGGATAGGTCAGGTGTGCACTACACGCAGGAAGCGGCTACAAGGGTAGCGGAATACGTGTGGAGTGCACGTGTGGGTGTTTTAGGTTAGAGAATTCCCTCCTTAGGCCCGACAAGACGCCTCCTGACAAGGTAGTAGTAGGCAAAACGCAACAGGGAATAACAATATTAATCTGCTAATAGTAAACTGCTCTCATTAATAAACGGTCACAATGCCCATGTAGTAATAGGGACAGAAACTTGGCTGAAACCAGATTTAAACAGTAATGAAATTATAAACTCAGATTGGAATGTGTACCGCAGAAAGAGGCTGGACAGTGATGGGGGAGGCGTGTTTATAGCGATAAAAAGTGCAATAGCATTGAAGGAAATTGAAGGAGATCCGAAATGTGAAATAATTTGGGTGAAGGTCACAGTTAAAGCAGGCTCAAACATGGTACTTGGATGTCTCTATAGGCCCCCTGGCTCAGCAGCTGTTGTGGCAGAGCACCTGAAGGAAAATTTGCAAAATATTTCGAGTAGATTTCCCGACCATATTATAGTTCTGGGTGGAGCTTTTAATTTGCCGGATATAGACTGGGAGACTCAAACGTTTATAACGGGTGGTAGGGACAAAGAATACAGTGAAATTTTCTTAAGTGCATTATCTGAAAACTACCTTGAGCAGTTAAACAGAGAACCGACTCATGGTGATAACATATTAGACCTTCTGGTGACAAACAGAGCCGAACTATTTGAAAATGTTAACGCAGAACAGGGAATCAGCGATCATAAAGCGGTTACTGCATCGATGATTTCAGATAAATAGAAATATTAAAAATGGTAGGAAGATTTTTCTGTTTAGCAAAGGCGACAAAAAGCAGATTTCAGAGTACTTGACGGCTCAACACAAAAGTTTTGTCTCAAGTACAGATACTGTTGAGGATCAGTGGGCAAAGTTCAAAACCATCGTACAATATGCATTAGATGAGTATGTGCCAACCAAGATCGTAAGAGATGGAAAAGAGCCATCGTGGTACGACAACCGAGTTAGAAAACTGCTGTGGAAGCAAAGGGAACTTCACAGCAAACATAAACATAGCCAAAGCCCTGCAGACAAACAAAAATTACGCGAAGCGAAATGTAGTGTGAGGAGGGCTATGCGAGATGCGTTCAATGAATTCGAAAGTAGAGTAATATGTACTGACCTGGCAGAAAATCCTAAGAAATTTTGGTCTTATGTGAAAGAGGTAGGTGGATCAAAACAAAATGTCCAGACACTTTTGACCAAAATGGTACTGAAACGGAAGATGACAGACTAAAGGCCGAAATAGTAAATGTCTTATTGTAAAGCTGTTTCACAGAGGAAGACTGCACTGTAGTTCCTTCTCTAGACTCTCGCACAGATGACAAAATGGTAGATATCGAAATAGATGACAGACGGATAGAAAAACAATTAAAATCGCTCAAAAGAGGAAAGGCCGCTGGACCTGCTGGGATACCAGTTAGATTTTACACAGAGTACGCGAAGGAACTTGCCCCGCCTCTTGCAGCGGTGTACCGTAGGTCTCTGGAAGAACGTAGCGTTCCAAAAGATTGGAAATGGGCACAAGTGATCCCCGTTGTCAAGAAGGGTCGTCGAACAGAAGTGTAGAACTATAGACCTATATCTCTAACGTCGATCAGTTGTAGAATTTTAGAACACGTATTTTGTTCGAGTATAATGACTTTTCTGGAGACTAGAAATCTACTCTGTAGGAATCAGCATGGGTTTCGAGAAAGACGATCGTGTGAAATCCAGCTCGCACTATTCGTCCACGAGACTCAGAGGGCCATAGACGCGGGTTCCCAGGTAGATGCCGTGTTTCTTGACTTCCGCAAGGCGTTAGGTACAGTTCCCCACAGTCGTTTAATGAACAAAGTAAGAGCATATGGACTATCAGAACAATTGTGTGATTGGATTGAAGAGTTCTTAGATAACAGGACGCAGCATGTCATTCTCAATTTAGAGAAGTCTTCCAAGTACGAGTAATTTCAGTTGTGCCGCAGGGGACTGTCGTAGGACCGTTGCTATTCACAATATACACTCCTGGAAATGGAAAAAAGAACACATTGACACCGGTGTGTCAGACCCACCATACTTGCTCCGGACACTGCGAGAGGGCTGTACAAGCAATGATCACACGCACGGCACAGCGGACACACCAGGAACCGCGGTGTTGGCCGTCGAATGGCGCTAGCTGCGCAGCATTTGTGCACCGCCGCCGTCAGTGTCAGCCAGTTTGCCGTGGCATACGGAGCTCCATCGCAGTCTTTAACACTGGTAGCATGCCGCGACAGCGTGGACGTGAACCGTATGTGCAGTTGACGGACTTTGAGCGAGGGCGTATAGTGGGCATGCGGGAGGCCGGGTGGACGTACCGCCGAATTGCTCAACACGTGGGGCGTGAGGTCTCCACAGTACATCGATGTTGTCGCCAGTGGTCGGCGGAAGGTGCACGTGCCCGTCGACCTGGGACCGGACCGCAGCGACGCACGGATGCACGCCAAGACCGTAGGATCCTACGCAGTGCCGTAGGGGACCGCACCGCCACTTCCCAGCAAATTAGGGGCACTGTTGCTCCTGGGGTATCGGCGAGGACCATTCGCAACCGTCTCCATGAAGCTGGGCTACGGTCCCGCACACCGTTAGGCCGTCTTCCGCTCACGCCCCAACATCGTGCAGCCCGCCTCCAGTGGTGTCGTGACAGGCGTGAATGGAGGGACGAATGGAGACGTGTCGTCTTCAGCGATGAGAGTCGCTTCTGCCTTGGTGCCAATGATGGCCGTATGCGTGTTTGGCGCCGTGCAGGTGAACGCCACAATCAGGACTGCATACGACCGAGGCACACAGGGCCAACACCCGGCATCATGGTGTGGGGAGCGATCTCCTACACTGGCCGTACACCACTGGTGATCGTCGAGGGGACACTGAATAGTGCACGGTACATCCAAACCGTCATCGAACCCATCGTTCTACCATTCCTAGACCGGCAAGGGAACTTGCTGTTCCAACAGGACAATGCACGTCCGCATGTATCCCGTGCCACCCAACGTGCTCTAGAAGGTGTAAGTAAACTACCCTGGCCAGCAAGATCTCCGGATCTGTCCCCCATTGAGCATGTTTGGGACTGGATGAAGCGTCGTCTCACGCGGTCTGCACGTCCAGCACGAACGCTGGTCCAACTGAGGCGCCAGGTGGAAATGGCATGGCAAGCCGTTCCACAGGACTACATCCAGCATCTCTACGATCGTCTCCATGGGAGAATAGCAGCCTGCATTGCTGCGAAAGGTGGATATACACTGTACTAGTGCCGACATTGTGCATGCTCTGTTGCCTGTGTCTATGTGCCTGTGGTTCTGTCAGTGTGATCATGTGATGTATCTGACCCCAGGAATGTGTCAATAAAGTTTCCCATTCCTGGGACAATGAATTCACGGTGTTCTTATTTCAATTGCCAGGAGTGTATATAAATGACCTTGAGGATAACATCGGAAGTTCACTGAGGCTTTTTGCGGATGATACTGTAGTATGCCGAGAGGTTGTAACAATGGAAAATTGTATTGAAATGCAGGAGGATCTGCAACGAATTGACGCATAGTGCAGGGAATGGCAATTGAATCTCAATGTAGACAAGTGTAATGTGCTGCGAATACATAGAAAGAAAGATCCTTTATCTCAATGTAGACAAGTGTAATGTGCTGCGAATACATAGAAAGAAAGATCCTTTATCATTTAGCTACAATATAGCAGGTCACCAATTGGAAGCAGTTAATTCCATAAATTATCTGGGAGTAGGCATTAGGAGTTATTTAAAATGGAATGATCATATAAAGTTGATCGTCAGTAAAGCAGATGCCAGACTTAGATTCATTGGAAGAATCCTAAGGAAATGCAATCCGAAAACAAAGGAAGTAGGTTACAGTACACTTCTTCGCTCACTGCTTAAATATTGCTCACCAGTATGGGATCCGTAGCAATAGGGTTGATAGAAGAGGTAGAGAAGATCGAACGGAGAGCAGCGCGCTTCGCTACAGGATCATTAAGTAATCGCGAAAGCATTACGTAGATGATAGATAAACTCCAGTGGAAGACTCTGCAGGAGAGACGCTCAGTAGCTCGGTACGGGCTTTTGTTGAAGTTTCGAGAACATACCTTCACCGAGGAGTCAAGCAGTATATTGCTCCCCTCTACGTATATCTCGCGATGAGACCATGAGGATAAAATCAGAGAGATTCGAGCCCACACAGAGGCATACCGACAATCTTTCTTTGCACGAACAATACAAGACTGGAATAGAAGGGAGAACCGATAAACGTACTCGAAATACTCTCCACCACACACCGTCAGGTGGCTTGCGGATCATGGATGTAGAACTGTTCGTGCAGATGGTTGTTGTCTTGCAAAATGTCCCTATTTGTTGACTCAGGGATCGAGACTTGGCTGCACGATCCGTTACAGCCATGCGGATAAGTTGCCTGTCATATCGACTGCTAGTGATACGAGGCCGTTGGGATCCAGCATGGCGTTCCGTATTACGCTCCTGAACCCACCGTTTTCATATTCTGCTAACAGTCATTGGATCTCGATCAACGCGAACAACAATGTCGCGATACGATAAACCGCAATCGCGATAGGCTACAATCAAAGTCGGTTCAAATGGCTCTGAGCACTGTCGGACTTAACATCTATAGTCATCATTCCCCTAGAACTTAGAACTACTTAAACCTAACTAACCTAAGGACATCACACAACACCCAGTCATCACGAGGCAGAGAAAATCCCTAACCCCGCCGGGAATCGAACCCGCGAACCCGGGCGCGGGAAGCGAGAACGCTACCGCACGACCACGAGCAGCGGACAATCAAAGTCGGAAACGTGATGGTACGAATTTCTCCTCCTTACACGAAGCATCACAACAACGTTTCACCAGGCAACGCCGGTCAACTGCCTTTTGTGTATGAGAAATCGGTTGGAAACTTTCCTCATGTCAGCACGTTGTAGGTGTCACCACCGGCGCCAACCTTGTGTGTATGCTCTGAAAAGCTAATCATTTGCTTATCACAGCATCTTCTTCCTGTTGGTTAAATTTCGCGTCTGTAGCACGTCATCTTCGTGCTGTAGCAATTTTAATGGACAGTAGTGTATTTAGATATTTAAACGTGCAGAATATGGCGCTGCGGTCGGCAACGCCTATAAAAGACAACAAGTGTCTGGCGCAGTTGTTAGATGGATTACTGCTGCTATAATGGTACGTTCAAAATGTAAATGAGTTTGAACGTGGTTATATAGTCGGTGCACGAGTGGTGGGACACAGCATCTCCGAGGTAGCGATGAAGTGGGGATTTTCTGTTACAATCATTTCACTAGTGTACCGTTAATATCAGGAAACCGGTAAAACATCAAATCTCCGATATCGCTGCAGCCGGAAAAAGATCCTACAAGAACGGGACCAATGACGACTGAAAAGAATCGTTCAACGTGACAGAAGTGCAACCCTTCCGCAAATTGCTGCACCTTTCAATTTTGGCCCATCAACAAGTGTCAGCGTGCCAATCATTCAACGAAACATAATCGATATGGGCTTCCGGGACCGAGGGTCCAATCGTGTACCCTTGATGACTGCCCAGCACAAAGCTTTACGCCTCTTCTGCCCCCGTCAGCACCGACATTGGACTGTTGATGACTGAAAACCTGTTGCCCAGTCGGACGAGTCTTGTTTCAAATTGTATCTAGCGGATGAACATGTACGGTTGCGGAGACAACCCCATGAATCCATAGACCGTGCATGTCAGCAGGGTACTGCTCAAGCTGGGGGAGGCTCCATAATGGTGTGGGGCTTGTGCAGTTGGAGTGATATGGGACACCTGATACGTATATATATGACTCTGACAGGTGGCACGTACATAAGCATCCTTTCTCATCACCTGCATCCATTCATGTCCATTGTGCATTCCGACGGACAAGGGAATTCCAGCAGGACAATGCGACAGCCCACACGTCCATAATTGCTACATAGTGGCTCGAGGAACACTCTTTTGAGTTTAAACACTTCCGCTGGCCACCAGACTCCCCTTACATGAACATTATCGAGCATATCTGGGATGCGTTGCAACATGCTGTTCGGAAGAGATATCCAGCCCCTCGTATTCTTACGGATTTATGGAAAGCCGTGCAGGATTCATGGTGTTAGTTCCCTCCAGCACTACTTCAGGCGTTATTCGAGTCTGTGCTACGTTGTTTTGCGGCACTTCTGCGTGCTCGAGGGATCCCTAGACGATATTAGGCAGATGTGCCAGTTTCTTTGGCTCTTCTGTGTATAAACTGAACCATGACTATCACTTTTTACACTATCGCCACAACTGTGGTACAGCGGTCGTCGAGCACCAGTCGCTTCATTTCTGTTATGACTCCCTATACTTCGCAGACAGGTGACCTGCCACTTCGTTGATCTATACATGTAAAGATGTGTGTGGGTTTGTAACCCAACAGTTCCCACATTCTTCATCACAATGATCTGCATCAGCCCTGAGTTTTCCCGACATGCCTTAAGCATTTACCGTCGAAAACCATTTGAGCTGGCAGCGCATCTCCTGTCAGGGCCCGCTCAAGGGGTGGGCAAAGCGTATTTTAGTAGGCGCCAAAATGTAGGGACGCTATTTTGATTGTAAGTTTGAGAAAAGTTGTTAAATAGTGAATAACAAAAGATGTTACTGCATGCAAGTCATACGAGTGGTTTCCGCCGTCTCGGTTATCTACACTTTATTATGACGACGTCTCTCTCTGCGTGATCGAAAGAGCCCGTTTGACAAGTGCCGATTTCTGCAGTGGTGACCGTCCTCCACCCGCTCACAGACGCCATAGTCGAGATTGTTTTGTATGACCTACTGTTCGATGGCTCGTCAAAAAGCGTACATCAGCCGTGATCCATTCGCTCTACGGAACTCTCAGATCAGGTGTTCTACTCGCACTTGCTGCTTTTTTATGGTAATTACATCTGTAATCAGGTTGTTGTATAGCTTGGTAGATGTCTGTTTATCGTAAATCGACTGTGGAATCGAAACAACCAACGCATTTTTAATTAAAATATATATATAATTCGTCCAAAAAGACTTTTTATTGAAGCAATAAGCTATTGAAACAAACTTTAATGTATTCTATAGGTATAATTTTTTAGATGTTGTATTATGAAGATAATTTTTTGAACCAATAATTTAAGACATTTATTAAGTTAATAAATTCGAAAAATGCATTTTGTAATATTTATTTGAATTACTGAACTGTATTAAATCGAAAAATCTGGAATTGTAAATGTCTTTTTAATGACTATGTTTTGCTGAAATATTTGATTCTACAAAATACATGTGGAAAAGCACTAGAGTTTCTTCAGCTTCACACGGTAAGAAAAAAAATCTGCAGGCCATAAAAGTTTTCATGGCGATAAACGAAACATAATTTTGAAGTTACGTTAATTACAGTTCTGGTTTATTTAGACGACAGAGAGATTTTTATTTCTTTATTGTTTACATTGTTTAATTCGAGGTGCGTGCGTGCCTTCTATCATGTCTAGTAGTCAAAGAAAACTGTCTGGTTACCAGCACAAAAGAAGAAGGCTCGAAGAGAAAACCGAAAGGCAAAAAACAAGCTGGGGCACTAAAAAGTTATATAGGTAGCTGTACCAAAACAAATGATAACCCTGAGAATCCAACATAAATTAAGCTATCATCAAAGGACTCTAATGACAAGCAAATGTGAGAAGTTTCTAAATCGATTGGAACTGACGATTCTCTAACTCCAGATGAGAGCAATGAAAAATTGACTCAATTGTGACATCACCAGAAACCATTATACAAGTGTCAAAAGTCAAACGTTGTGTCCCAGTATTTCAGGAGACGCCGAAATCAGTTTATTAGTAAGGGCCACCTAATCAATTCATAATTACAAACTTTCTTTCCAGTGACACTGGTCGACATTTTATCGCAAATTATTATTCACAAATTTTAATCAGTGGAGAGCAAGTTTTAGGGGACCAGCTAGTTTGCACACTTCCACAAAACTGTGTTTACTTTTTCTGTTGCAAAATTGTCAGCTGCTTACTTAATTCTCTTCTTTCAAAGATCCAATAAGACAACATAAAATACACTTCTTATTTTACACTTGATCAACCATTAAATACACAAGATACTGGATTTGATCAGTTTAGTTTTCATAGCAACTAAACACATCAAAAGTTTTGCTACACCTCGGTTCTGAGAGTTCAGGAGCCTGTACAGAAAATTGGATAGAGATCAACATAAATATCATTTCCGCCCTTTTTGCTGCTCCTGAAAATCACGCATTGCATTTTGTACCACCATACAGCGAGACCTTCAGAGGTGGTGGGACCAATTTCTGTACACACTGGTACCCCTATTACCCAGTAGCACTTCCTCTTGCATAGATGCATGCCTGTATTCGTCATGGCATACTATCTACAAGTTCATCAAGGCACTGTTTGTACAGATTGTCCCACTCCTCAACTGCGATTCGGCACAGATCCCACAGAGTGGTTGGTGGGTCACGTCGTTCATAAACAGCGCTCTTCAATTCATCCCAGGCATCTTCGATAGGGTTCATGTCTGGAGAACATGCTGTCCACTCTAGTCGAGCGATGTCGTTACCCTGGAGGAAGTCATTCACAAGATATGCACGATGGGGGCGCGAACTGTTTTCCATGAAGACGAATGCCTCGCCAATATTCTGCCGATATGGTTGCAATATCGGTCGGAGAATGGCATTCACGTAGCGTACAGCCGTTACGGCGCCTTCCGTGATCACCAGCGGCGTACGTCGGCCCCACATAATGCCACCCAAAAACAGCAGGGAACCTCCTCATTGCTGCACTCGCTAGACCGTTGGTCTAAGGTGTTCAGCCTGACCGGGTTACCTCCAAACATGTCTCCGACGATTGTCTCGTTGAAGGCATATGCGACCCTCATCGGTGAAGAGAACGTGATGCCAATTCGGCTTTTTGTTGGGCCCATCTGTACCACGCTGCATGGTGTCGCCATGGACGTCGGGAATGAAGTTGCGCATCATGCAGCCTATTGCACACAGTTTGAGTCGTAACACGACATCCTATGGCTGCACAAAAAGCATTATTTAACATGGTGGCGTTGCAGTCAGGTTCCTCCGAGCCATAGTCCGTAGGAAGCAGTCATCCACTGCTGTAGTAGACCTTGGGAGGCTTAAGCGAGGCATGTCATCGACAGTTCCTGTCTCTCTCTATCTCCTCCATGTCCGAACAACGTCGCTTTCGTTCACGCCAAGACGCCAGGGCACTTCCCTTTTTGAGACCCCTTCCTGGCACAAAATAGCAATGCGGACGCTATCGAACAGCGGTATTGACCGTCTAGGCATGATTAAACTACAGACAACATGAGCCGTGCACCCCCTTCCTAGTGGAATGACTGGAACTGATCGGCCGTCTGGCTAATAAGCTCTGCTCATGCATGGTTCCTTACATCTTTGGGCGGTTGTAGTGATATCTTTGAACAGTCAAAGGAACTGTGTCTGTGATACAACATTCACAGTCAACGTCTATCTTCAGGAGTTCTGGGAACTGGGGTGATACAAAACTTTTCTTGATGTGTGTATTTTCTACTCCTATATAACACATACGATTTAAATACCATGTCCAAAAAAATGCTACTAAAACATTGTAAGAATTTAGAATCTATTTTAACTGATGGTCATTCTGTTCACATAAATTCGGTAGAATCACCAGAGGAAACTGCAGCAGTATCTGTGCCTTTGGTAAAAATAGAGAACCTAAGTAACATACGGAGGTCAATTACAAAGTTAAATTTTCCCCCAAACCTTATTATCCCTTAATAATATTGCTAATGACAGCCAACAAATGTAGGAAATGATGAAAGAAGCTTCTCGAAGTTAGAATTAACTAGGAACTTCTTATGTTCGATAATTACACAAAAATTGTCTTAATGATTTGGCAGGTTTAGCAGTTGCGCATGAAATAGCTGTTCAAGTAAATTTAAATGTAATGAAAATGTCTGCAGAACTGAAGGTAACACATAAGTTTTAATTGTGATTTTAGCAAAAATGACGTTACCTTGTTTTATTTTCCTAATAATGGTATTTAAAAACGTAACTAATTGTATGGTTAACAATTTGTGGCTTCCTTGCAGATATTTCTTAATTAATTTCTGCTGTTTGTAGTGTCTGATTATCAATGCTATCTTATGTACATGTTTCTTTCCAGATACAGTAAAACTTGCTGAAATCACCACATGTCTAATTCGCAAATCTGCCCGAACCATACAAGTATTTCGCTCCCGACACATTCAGTGCAATTTCATATGCTGATTTTTTGTATAAAGCGGAACATGCCTAACGCGGAAACGGAAAAAAATGGTTCAAATGGCTCTGAGCACTATGAGACTCAACTGCTGTGGTCATAAGTCCCCTAGAACTTAGAACTACTTAAACCTAACTAACCTAAGGACAGCACACAACACCCAGCCATCACGAGGCAGAGAAAATCCCTGACCCCGCCGGGAATCGAACCCGGGAACCCGGGCGTGGGAAGCGAGAACGCTAGCGCACGACCACGAGATGCGGGCCGGAAACGGAAAGCAAATCTTATAACATACTTAATAATTCATTGTAAAATGCGGAAAAGAGTCTGTACGGTACTACTGTATTACTGTTCATTAATTATCCACGACTCTACAAGGACGTTACTTTTAATACCTCTGTTCAGCGGCGCAGAACCAAGAAAAGAGGTCCAGCGCGGCCCTGCTGGTATGGATCTGAACCGCGCCGCTCTGTGCAACAACGAATAAGTTACTCTCACTGTCGGTACAGTACATCAAAGGAAACGTTTTCCTTTTCCTCATTATTGACGCACGCCGGCGCATACAGGAACATTGTTACGCATCTACCAGCACTCGGCTGCAACGTGCGCGGGAAAGAGGTGGGTATTGTTCCTTTAAACAACGGTTTTACCCGGCCAGGTCATTATTTTCTGCCAGTTTCAGTTGACTAGTAGCACTTAACAGATACAGTAATACCTGATGTCGAACAAACGGATGTGTCGTTAACACTTGACCAGAGATTAATGTAATCGAGGCGAGTCAGAAAGACAAACTCTCTGTTCGCGCAATTATGTTGCGTTTCATCTACATCTACATCTACATGATTACTCTGCAATTCACATTTAAGTTCTTGGCAGAGGGTTCATCGAACCACAATCATACTATCTCTCTACCATTCCACTCCCGAACAGCGCGCGGGAAAAACGAACACCTAAACCTTTCTGTTCGAGCTCTGAATCTGTTATTTTATTTTGATGATCATTCCTACCTATGTAGGTTGGGCTCAACAAAATATTTTCGCATTCGGAAGAGAAAGTTGGTGACTGAAATTTCGTAAAGAGATCTCGCCACGACGAAAAGCGTCTTTGCTTTAATGACTTCCATCCCAACTCGCGTATCATATCTGCCACACTCTCTCCCCTATTACGTGATGATACAAAACGAGCTGCCCTTTTTTGCACCCTTTCGATGTCCTCCGTCAATCCCACCTGGTAAGGATCCCACACCGCGCAGCAATATTCTAACAGAGGACGAACGAGTGTAGTGCAAGCTGTCTCTTTAGTGGACTTGTTGCATCTTCTAAGTGTCCTGCCAATGAAACGCAGCCTTTGGCTCGCCTTCCCCACAATATTATCTATGTGGTCTTTCCAACTGAAGTTGCTCGTAGTTTTAACACCCAGGTACTTAGTTGAATTGACAGCCTTGAGAATTGTACTATTTATCGAGCAATCGAATTCCAACGGATTGCTTTTGGAACTCATGTGGATCACCTCACACTTTTCGTTATTTAGCGTCAACTGCCACCTGCCACACCATACACCAATCTTTTCTAAATCGCTTTGCAACTGATACTGGTCTTCGGATGACCTTACTAGACGGTAAATTACAGCATCATCTGCAAAGAACCTAAGAGAACTGCTCAGATTGTCACCCAGGTCATTTACATAAATCAGGAACAGCAGAGGTCCCAGGACGCTTCCTTGGGGAACACCTGATATCACTTCAGTTTTACTCGATGATTTGCCGTCTATTACTACGAGCAGCGACCTTCCTGACAGGAAATCACGAATCCAGTCGCACAACTGAGACGATACCCCATAGGCCCGCAGCTTGATTAGAAGTCGCTTGTGAGGTACGGTCTCAAAAGATTTCCGGAAATCCAGAAATACGGAATCAACTTGAGATTCCCTGTCGATAGCGCCCATTACTTCGTGCGAATAAGGAGCTAGCTGCGTTGTTTTCTGAAACCATGCTGATTACGTATCAATAGATCGTTCCCTTCGAGGTGATTCATAATGTTTGAATACAGTATGCTCCAAAACGCTATTGCAAACCGACGTCAATGATATAGGTCTGTAGTTCGATAGATTACTCTTACCACCCTTCTTAAACACTGGTGCGACCTGCGCAATTTTCCAATCTGTACGTACAGATCTATCGGTGATCGAGTGGTTGCATATGAATGCTAAGTAGGGAGCTATTGTATCAGCGTAATCTGAAAGGAACCTAATCGGTATACCATCTGGACCTGAAGACTTGCCCGTATCAAGCGATTTGAGTTGCTTCGCAACCCCTAAGGTATCTACGTCTAAGAAAATCATGCTAGCAACTGTTCGTGTTTCAAATTCTGGTGAAGGAATTTCGGAAAACTGCGTTCAGTAACTCCGCTTTAGCGGCACAGTCGTCGGTAACAGTACCATCGGCACTGCGCAGCGAAGGTACTGACTGCGTCTTGCCGCTTGTGTACTTTACATACGACCAGAATTTCTTCGGATTTTCTACCAAATTTTGGAGACAATGTTTCGTTGTGGAACCTATTAAAGACATCTCGCATTGAAGTCCGTGCCAAATTTCGCGCGTTTGTAAATTTTAGGCAATCTTCGGGATTTCGCGTTCTTCTGAACTTCGCATGCTTTTTCCGTTGCCTCTGCAACAGCGTTCGGACCTGTTTTGTGTACCATGGGGGATCAGTTTTATCTCTTACCAATTTATGAGGTATGAATCTCTCAATTGCTGTTGCTACTATATCTTTGAATTTGAGCCACATCTCCTCTACATTTGCACAGTCAGTTCGGAAGGAATGGAGATTGTCTCTTAGGATGGCTTCTAGTGACACTTTATCCGCTTTTTTAAATAAAATTATTTTGCGTTTGTTTCTGGTGGATTTGGAAGAAACGGTATTGAGCCTATCTACAACGACCTTGTGATCACTAATCCCTGTATCAGTCATGATGCTCTCTATTAGCTCTGGATTGTTTGTGTTTTCGCAACCATTTACAATTCGCGTGGGTTCGTGGACTAACTGCTCGAAATAACTGCGTTAAAACACAAATTTATGAGTCTTTAAGAAACAAGGATAAGATTCGGGACGAATGGATGAAAGAGAACGGGAAGATGAAAAGAAAGGCGAAGAAGACCGGAAATGAAGAAATTAACGAAATAGTGTGGGAATGGTTCTTGATTGCGCGGGCAAAAAACTTACCTTTATCTGGACCCATGTTGCAGAGTGAGGCTCTGAAAGTCGCTAAAGAGCTTGGAATTACGGAGTTTAAGGCATCCACAGGATAGATGGTAAGTTTCAAAGCTAGGCACAACATTGAGTGGAATGAAGTGTCTGCTTCCCCACACACTTCATTCCCAACCCACTGAGGATGTGCAGGAGAGTGTAGCAACAGAATGGAAGACAATACTGTCCTACTTAATTGCGAAGTATGACCCCAAAGACGTGTTCAGTTCCTATGAAAGGCACTGTTTCATCGTGCGCTACCTTCACAATCGCCAGCATTTCGAGGTGGAAAGTGCACCGGCGGAAAATGTCCACCACTGAACTGCTGTGTGGAAACATGTTAGGTGAAATGGAGAAGCCACTGGTGACTGGAAAGGCGAAAAAATCGCGTTGTTTCGCGTCACTAAACTTCCAGTCACACGAAGAAGCAATAAAACGGCGTGGATGGTGATTGGTCAAATGGAAGAATGGCTGGGCTCTTTCAATGCCAAAATGAGAAAAGGAAATAGTAAAGTTCTCCTTTTCCTAGACAATGCAACCTGCCACCCAAAAGTACGTTATAAAACGTGAAATTGGCTTGGTTCCCTCCAGTTTCAACCAGCCTCACACAACCCATGGACCAGGGTGTTATTTACATATTCAGGTATCATTATGGGCGATTACTGTTGCAATCTCTTACCCTTAGTGTTGACGAAGCCGAAAGTGCGTTTGTTCTTGCCTGGTTAGCTTCTGACCTGGAAGCAGTAAATTGGATTGGCTTGGCAGTAAAGGAAATAAAACCGGGTACTACCACCAAGTGCTTCAACAAAGCGGGGTTTGGGGGTCAAGAACAAGACGCTTCTGTGGCCATCGAAGTTCACGAAGACGCAGCAGCAATTGCTGAATTAATGAAAATGCGATACATTTCATCTAGTGCAGATGACTACATTGGAAGTGATGACTTGCTGTCAACTCGCTCCACTTTCACTTCAGCAACAGACTTAATAGAAATCCGCAACACAGAGGATGATCAGTGGAAGAAGAAGAGGAGCAAAATGATGTCCCTAGAAAAATTAATGCGCCTGAAGAAGCTACTGCATGCATAAACGATGTTATGCAACTTGCGGCACACACAAATTCTCCCAACTTGTTGGAACTATTGTATGGTGCAAAAAGTGCCTAGACAAAACAATTTTGAACAGGAAATTAAAACAAGTTTCCCTCCTTGATATGTGACTAAAAAGTGAAATGTAAAGCGAATAAACATGCGAACAGTAAGTATGTACATACAATAACAAACGAATTTAAAGTTCGAGTAAAATATAGAAATGCCGTGTAATTTATCAATTAGTTTAACAGTATATACATAATTAAAAATTGTTACTGTCCTTTTGTTAATGATACCTGACAAATTTTATATAGCCCGGTGAGTTTTGAGTAATCCGGAAATTTGTCTAATTTGGAAAATTATTTTAGTCCCGGGCGATTCCCTTTTGAGCAAGTTTTACTGTACATGCGTTTATTAAAATGTAAATAAAATTATTTAGTTTTTATTTAAAATACAAAATACGTACCTTTATTTAAAAAAAATATTTTTCTGTGGTGGCACAATCGCTGGAGGCGTCCACGCTCTTGCGAAATGTCAATTCGATTCGCTGCGCTAGACTCTTCGTTTCTTACGTCATCTTGCACAATTTAGACATCATGTTACGTCATGTATCATAACTTTTTTCACAAATCCAGATGTTCTCTTCTTTTCCAAATGACTGACATGCTAATCTCATTTCAGGTCACGTTTCCAACATTCTATTTAGCAATAAGCATTTATTGAAATTCCAGTCAAATTCCTTAACTGTTCCGCAAAGCACTTCATGCAGTCAACGCTCCTTTGTAGCCTTAACTCAGAATATCTGTAGCTGCTACTACGGTTTTTGTAATAGACTCTGTCCCATGATGTTTGCAAATGAACGTGGTAGTAATCCATACCAGTGTTTATTAATGTGGATGCACATTGCACTACTTGACGTATGCAGTCAATGTGATCGTCAACTTTATATATTAGTCGGCAACAGATTTTGGTTATCCACATTTATGTATGTTTCCTTGACGTCAACTGACTTGGGCAGCCGAAATTGGCGGATATACAAATAATTTAAAGTGCTCTCTTTTCGCAAGTCAGCAAATAAGCACATAGTTTGCACATTCAGTTTGTACAGCTGACTATCTCTTTACTTCTTAGTTGATACTTACCCTTTTCAGGATAATAAGTAATAAGAATAACTTCCTGACAGATGAATTCGACTACTAATTTTTGACTTTGTTTTTTTTTTATCGAATGATACATATGTTGCTGAGAAATTTGCTGTCGAAATTTCTTTTCGTTAACACGTAAGAAAGTCTAAATTCATTCTGCCCGAAGTTTTCTCAGTCATACTTCTCACGTAAACTTTAGGTCATTTTTTTTTTCTGGGATGTTTGATGGAAACAGGCCAGATCGTTCCTTAACATGTTGTGGACGGCCTCGATATTTTCACGCGTTGGTGTTTTTGAGGTGTTCCCACGGTGAACATTTTCAAGAAAACTACGGCCATGCTTGAATTCAATCGCTCATCAATTAACGTTCAGTGTGAAAGCGACTCCTTAAAAACAGCAGGTCCTTAATAAGTGGCTAACGTTAGAAAAAGGAACAATGTTTGTAAAATGGTCATGTCATTTTGGTTTTTGTGTGTTATCGATGTGCACGTCAGAGAGAACGCAAGTTACGTTACTGTTACACAATCGTTGGTCTTGTCGTGGCACAGTCTTTGCCTCTGGGCAATCTGATACATTCTTAGTTGAAATGTGGTAGGTGATGGATGTATGCAGCAGTACTGTGTTGACTTGTGCTGGTATTTGTTAAATGAAGAAAGATTTGTTGTAAAGGACAACAAGGATGACTAAAGGTATATAAATTTTGAATAATGTTATTATTTTTAAGAGCAGAAGTTTGAGGTAAGACTGCAGCACTTTGCAGCTAGGAATGATTATTGTCAGCTAGTTAACTTGCTGAGAGCTGAGAGAAAGACCATCCCACTTCCCTGAGTCATGCATTAACATCTTAACTGATAAAGCTGTTTTATTTTTGTAGACATTCTCTGTTAACATTATACCGTCTTTAAATCATTGTTCACTTCCTCAATCATAGTATTGTTCAGACTAATGTTATGTACGAAGATCACGCGAAGTTTTACTCTATCATTTTGAACACATACTTCATTCAAAAACCCTTGTCTTGGAATATTATTTCATAGGGATAGTTACTCTACCCACCCACCGTTTGTCATTACGCATTACCGCATGCAACAGTTTGAATATGTATCTAGAAACAGAAATCTAGATTAGCTGCTGCCTGCTTGCTGTTTGCTATTGTGTTTTAGAGAGATCTGCAATATTGTTGTTAAGACGCGATGTAAGAGGAAATTTTGACTAGGGACAGATAACTGTTTTACTTCAGTTGCGCATTTAATATGAAGAAAGCTGCATTCTGATCAGTTACCGTTCATTTCAAATTCGGTTCTGTTTAGTCAAACGTTAGCACGTGACAGCTTGTGGGGACATAAATTCGGTATTACATAGACTTTTATAGAGTGGGAGGTAATGTTTGGCTAAATTTCGGACTGAAAAAAATATAGTGAGGAGGTTTCTCGACTAACTTAACAGTTCCATATTATACACAGGTGACAAAAGTCATGTGATAGCCATAGGCACACATACAGATGGCGGTTGTATCGCGTAACAAGGTATAAAAGGGCAATACATTGGCAGAGCTGTAATTTCTTCTCAGGTAATTCGTGTGTAAATGTTTCTGACGTTATCAGAGCCGGACAACGGGAATTAACAGACTTTGGTAGGTGCATATGGGACATTACATTTCGGAAATAGTTAGGAAATTCAGTATTCCGAAACCCACAGTGTGGTGAGTGTTCCGGGAGAGGTTTCAGGCATTTTCTCTCACCATGGACGACGCACTGCTGACGGCCTTCACGTAACGACCGAGAGCAGCGAGATTTGCATAGAGTTGTGAGTGCTAACAGACAAGCAACACCGCGTGAAATAACCTCAGAAATCAATGTTGGACGAATCTGTTAGGAGAGTGGGGCGAAATTTGGCGTAAAAGGGCTATGGCACCAGACGACCGATGCCAATGCCTTTGCTAACAAAACGACGTCCCCTCTAGCGCCAAGCATATCAGTTGGACCCCAGACGACTGGAAAACCGTGGCCTGATCAGATTGTAAGTAGGCTGTAGAGGTTTTTTTATTGGTAACGCCGCGTAGCGCTCTGTATGAAAATCACTGGCTGTGTTGTGTGCAGTCTGTGGCTGGTTTGCATTGTTGTTGGCTATTGTAGTGTTGGGCAGTTGGTTGTTAACAGTGCGTAGCGTTGCGCAGTTGGAGGTGAGCCGCCAGCAGTGGTGGAGGTGGGGAGAGAGATGGCGGAGTTTTGAGAGCGGACATCAGAGACAGTAAATTTGTAAGACTGGATGCCATGAACAGATATATATTATGACTTTTGAACACTGTTAAGGTATATACATTGTTTGTTCTCTATCAAAATCTTTCATTTGCTAACTATGCCTATCAGTAGTTAGTGCCTTCAGTAGTTAGAATCTTTTATTTAGCTGGCAGTAGTGGCGCTCGCTGTATAGCACTAGTTCGAGTAACGAAGATTTTTGTGAGGTAAGTGATTCATGAAAGATATAGGTTATTGTTAGTCAGGGCCATTCTCTTGTAGGGATTATTGAAAGTCAGATTGTGTTGCGCTAAAAATATTGTGTGTCAGTTTAGTGTTGATCAGAATAGGTACAGAGCGAAATGTCTGAGTACGTTCAGTTCTGCTCAGCTGTTTGAAAATCAAATAATGTAAGAGGTCTATCAGCACAGTCATTCATTAATTTTTCTAAGGGGACGTTACGAGTCCAGATTTCAGCTGATATGAGATGATGGTAGGTATTGTGTGTGGCGCAGACCCCGCAAAGCCCGGTCACAACCGTCCGCGATTGGTTTGAATAAAATTCTGGACATTTCGAGTGAATGATTTGACCACTCAGATCACCCGACATGAATCCCATCGAACATTTATGGGACATAACCGTAAGATCATTTCCTACACAAAATCCAGCACCGGCAATGCTTTCGCTATTATGGACGACTACAGAGGCGGCATGGCTGACTATTTCTGTAGGGAACTTGCAACGGCTTTTTGAGTCCATGCCACGTCTGGGTTGTTACACTACGCAACCCAAAAGGACGTTCTAAACGGTAGTAGGAGATATCCCATGACTTTTGTCACCTCACTGTATTGCCCTGTGTACGTGAATCTCTGTCATTGTTGAATGACGCTATTTCTTACTCGACTCCAAACACGTAAATTCTTCGCATCAGTTTCTTCCCATATACATATCCAATATTCTTCACTCAGTATCTTCTCGAATCTCACGTGCTTTCGTCAAACGCTCACCCAATACGACCAGGAACCTCTACACCATCATCTCCACAAACTTAGAAAGAAATCATATCGAATCATCACTCGTGCGTGTCATCATCATTATTTTTATGCTAAGAACTGTTGACTGGTGCGTTTTTAAGCATTTTATAACAAAGACTGGATCGTTGGTGATGCGGCCGTTGGCAGCCAGCGCCCGTTACGGGGTACATAAATGACATATAAATGCAAAATCGTACGGTGTTGACACTGTCTTTTTTTAGCTGATACGTTAACACATGCTGTTCGAGATTATTTCTCCTCTAGGTACAGAGCTTATCACTGGCTCACTGCGCCGCATTTGAAACACTGATAAGGCTAGTATGTTTAACAACATTCTGCCTCGAACGCTGCAATAAAACGAAACGCTTCAGCTAACAGCTGATTAATGTGATTGTCATACAGTACTAGTGCTATAGCGCAACATCTGGCAATCGTTGACACGCTTTATCTCACCGAACCACTCTATTTAAGCTCACGGCCAGGCCAGGTGACGGCAGTGCGCAAGTTTTACGGTGCAGAGAGGCCAAAGAGCGAGTACTCCACAGCCTCTGACGCTTAACTTCAGTATTTACCATTTCATTTTGTAATCTGAACTCGCAAAGACAACGCTTGCATCAGAACGTTCCATACAGCAAGGTGATCACGAGGTGAGTGCTGGATGAAACAGCAGTACAGTATCCATCTCACTGCTATTAAAAAAACGTTAAGGAAACATTAAGCACCTCAGGGTACGGAACAGGAACACGATATTCCGTACCGTCAGTGGCACTTTCAGCCTGTGGGGTTCTTCCTAGAGCAGACGTGTGGGCTGCATGTTTTCTTTCAGCAACTTTGGGGCTCAAAGCAGGCGTTAACACAGGTTATTTGATTAGGTTTACAGTCCGTTACAGACCAATACTTAAAGCCTTTCATAGCACTGCAGAGTACTACGAACCAAGCAGAGCAAGCTGATATGTGAATCTCGGAGTCGCATAGGTTAAAGAAAAGGCTCTTGTTAATTGTGTCGATGTCTAATTGAGACAGATACGGAGCTAAAAGTTATTCCTGATCGTAGTACTTCGTTTTATCGATTAAATCTATTAACTTGATTTTCTGGAGTTTTATGAAAAAGTTGCTTCCGCCATATCGGTAGGCACTGAAATAGATCAACTTAGCAGAGCTTTTGAATAAATTCAAAACCAATGTGTGCGTCGGCGAAACAATGATCAGGCGATTTATGTGGATGCGTTTGAGTAAATAAAAGAACTCGGAGATCCATGTTCAGCAGGATTCAATTAAGTCACATTCTGGAGGATAATTCCCAGAGAAAAAGATCATCATTTCTCTTTGTCTCGTGATGCTCTGACCGTACTGCAGTCACGGGGAAAGGGGCGAGAAGGAGTTAAGATAAACGGTGGACGTGTAATCCGAACGATGCAGTTTCACAGTGATGGTCACACACTTGGCGTCACGTTTCCGAGGTCGTCTAATATCTCAAGACTTTTGTTCACCAAATAAATCAACGATTCGCTTGTTTATGTACCACGTGCGAAGGTGTATCCGGGGGAAAAGTGTTGGTTTAGTGACGTCACATACCTTGTTGTGCATACTGGTACCACTTTCTGTTGCAAAAGAGAGACGGGAAGGCTAAGATAAAGATGTAAGCTCCGCAGGCCGCAGTGCTCTGCATCATCACGACCATTCTTGTCAGCAGTTCTTGCTCCAAATGACCGGTTCAGCCATCTTGGATGTACACAGACTGATCTTGTGTACAATGCTCGATAGCTTAAATTCTTTTTCCTATATTAGAAGGTGACTATTAGTGCCATGTTCAGTTACGTAAGACTGCTGTAGAGGAATTTGGCGTTAATGGGATATGGCAGCAGACGACCGATGCCAATGCATTTGCTATAACAAAACGACGTCCCCTCTAGCACCAACCATATCAGTTGGACCCCAGACGACTGGAAAACCGTGGCCTGATCAGATTGTCTACAGCTGCAAAAACTATTTCCGATTGTTACTGAAAATAAAATTACCTCCTAAGCTACTAACACCTAAGAAGCTACGAACGAGAAACAACGTATGGTAAATTTCAAGGGCCGTTAGCTGAAAAGCGCTGAGGAGACGGCTGTGACGTTTCGGTGATCGCTGGGAACGCGAGATATGGCGAATTTACTTGACAGTCTCTGTGATATGCAGCCTTGTTTCAACTATTTAGTACACATAAAGCAGCTTGCGCTTCTTATTTTGTGACATTGTTTAGTTGTCTCATTCAGCGCCGTAAGTAGACACCAAAGCTAGTTTTTACTATTGCTGTTTAGCAAGTAGAAATAGAGAGGCACTGTGCTTGCCGTGGGCGAACACAAGATTAATTAGCGCCTGGCTAGAAACAGCTACAGCCTGCATTAACCAATGTAGACAGTCTTCAGGCTGCACTTCTATGCTGCAGCGACGTTAGGGCACCATTGGCAAAAGCTTCAACACCTGTGGTGGCGTTCAAATCCCCACTGTATAACTGTGTCCTCAGGTGAGCTAATTCTCATCAGTTTGTCCCCACTGGAAGCTGAGTGGCGGACAGTGAAGAGTTCACGTACCTTTTGACAGAAGGCGAAAGTGAGAAATGGCCGCGTAGCTGCCTCTTGCGCCTCACCAGCAGGTGTAGGCAGCTGCCCAGTGGTGATGACACATCGGAGCCAGCACACTACGCCTCGCCAGTTGGGCAGTGGCCTATTTTCCTTTCGAGTCCGAACTGTTAAGAAGGATTGGTTTGTTAGACTGATAAGGCAGCCCCTCAGTCAAGTAGCAGGCAGGTCGGGCAAAAGGCTAAAGTGTACTTCGTCAGCTTGGCAGGATCTCTCTTCCGAGATCTGGAGGAGGCTTCATGGAAGTTGTTGAACTCGCTGGGGGCAACCAGTAGCAAATAGTAGCTCATGTCAGCAATAATGTCGCCTGGGTTGTGAGGCCGTCATTGTCCCCTTTAGATGGATGGCTGAGTTAATGAACACAGTCTCGCTCGCGGGGTGGAAGCACGGGTCTTTATTTGCAACATCGCACTCCGGAACGAACGCAATCCTGTGGTCTGGAGGCGAGTGGAACGTCTGGAGTAGAAGCTTTCGATTCTATGAGGATTTCGGACGCAAATTTCACAGACCTCCTCCGTTGGTTGAAGATTCCTTGTCCTCCTGCCCCCCCCCCCCTTCCCCAAATATGAGTTGTGCACTACACAAGGAAGCGGCTACTCGGGTAGTAGAATGCGTGTGGCTAAGTTACAGGAATCCTTCGTTTGGGGCAGTGATGAGCTGCCTGCTGAACATGAAGAGATATCACCTGTATTACTTTCAGAGGAGAACTTTCTTTCTTGCAGTTAGTAAAGAGAAAACATTAATACGACAATACTTGGTTGGTGCATCAGTTCGTAGTGTTTTTATTTTGTATGTTGGTACTACGGTTGCTAAGAATTTGTTTACCGATATACATTTTTATTAGTATTTCACTGTTGCGACTTGAGTTTACATACTGTCGTTTTCTCGTTTGGAGATTTTGGCTAGAACTGTTGACGTTAAAAAATGGAGTGCCAAATAGAAAGACCGGAACGTTTCCGACGTATTCTTCTGTCTGAGTTCAGTGTTCAGTGGGGGAGTGAGAGTAGCACAGGCAGCTAGAAACACTTGCTCTTTGTATGGGGATGATGCCACTGCACAGACCGCTGCTAAAAGATTGTTTTCTCGTTTTATGGAGGATCGTTTCGTCATTTCCACGTTCAAGAAGACCTTCGGGGTTTGATGAAGTTCGTTTGAGTGCATCGATCCACAATAACCCACGTCAGTGTACTCGAGAACTGGAACATGTGATGAACTGTGATCCTTCCACCATCGTGCGACATTTGCAGCCAATTAGGAAGATTCAAAAATCGGGTACTGGATACCGCATGCACTAAGCCAGAATCACAGAAATTAATGGGTCACGATATGTGCACCTCTGCTTGCTCGGCATCAATTGTTCGCGAACAGCACGGTCTATTCCTATACTGTACCGTTACTGGTGACGAGAAATGGTGTCTTTATGCTGATATGAGCCCAAACAAACCAACAACTCCACGTGCCAAAACCTGCGTGCTTCCACAAATAATGTTATGCATCTGGTGGAAAAGCGGTGGTGTGGTATACTACGAATTGCTTCCGCGAGGTGTAACCATACCTGCTGACATTTACTGCCAAGAACTGATACTTTTGCAGACGCAGTCCAAGAACAGTGACCAGGAAACTGCGAGAAGTGATGCTATTCAACAATAATGCACGCCTGCATTCTGCTAGACTGACAAAAAACACTACTTCGGTTTGGAAGTCATTCGGCACGCACCTTATTCGCCTGTACTTAGACCTTCAGATTTTCATGTCTTCTGCTCTTTATCTCACAGCCTTCAAGGAACTTCGTTTCCGGATGAAAATGCGCTCTTAACATGGCTGACGAGTTCTTTGCCTCAAAACCATACAATTACTGCAGTGGCGGAATCGAAAAATTATCCCAGGGTTGGCAGACTGTTGTAAGTTGTCCAGGAACATGTATTATTGATGACTAAGGTCTCTGTTATGTTCTATGCTATGTTTATTAAACTTAAGGAAAAACGCTTCGAACAGTAAAGGCAGCCCCTACAATTAGTAGAACCTGTCTCTCATTAATGTATTAGAAACTGAAAGCTCCCTGAAATCAGAAGTAAATAACAAATAATTCAAATTGGTATGCATTTCACAAGAATATGCTAGAGGCCAGTGGTGGTGGCGTATTTATTGGCGTAAAGAGTTGTGCTATATCTGGTGAGGTTGTAAGAAAATCCAAATCTGGAACAATCTGGGTAAAGCTAGACATCACAGGCGGGTTAAACATGCACATCGGATGGTTTTATATCCCACCTGCCTCAGGAGCAACAGTTGTAGAGGTCTTCATAGAAAGCTTGAAGAATATGACCAATAGGTTATCAAATCACGCCTTTGCAATAGGGGGAAACTGGAATTTGTCAGTCATACAGTATGGTCAGTAAGTCTGAAAAGCTCGAAAGGGTGTTGCGGGGTACGTTGCACTGTGAAATAGCTGTTAAGAAAAAAAACTTGATACGTTTCGCCGTTTACGATTTAATTAGCAATGAAGTTAGCCAATCAGGTAGTTGCATGTGCAAATTCAAGCAGCCTGACAGAGACAGTGTTGCCAAACCTGTTCTTCGTTTGGTTTCCTCAAACCGAGCGAGAGTCAGACAGCAGCAGCCGGCCAAGACACTAGCACCAACCGATTTTGTCATGTTTTACGAGTTTACGAGTTCCTAACCAGGAGCGAAGTGAATAGTTTCATCTGTGTGCTTTGGTAGCTCAGTTTTTTGAGTTTCTGCGTGTTAAGGGGCGTTGGAACACCGTATCCCGACAGTGTTAAATTTAGTGACTTGGCTTCCCTGTATTCCAGGAACCACAGTAACCATTGACTTGAAACTTTTACAGGACATTAATCTGTATGTTCTGGGTCTACTGAACTACAATAATTGCATTTCAGCCAGTTCTTTCGGAAATACAATTTCTTAATTACACGGTTAAAATTTTGTGTACTTTTTTGTACATTATACTACATAATTTTAATTATACATAACATTGTTCTTCTTTTATTTCAGTAAACTCAGGATATGTATGTTATTACTCCCTGAGAATTTGAATACTCTACTCGAAGTGATTTCTGAGGTTTAGGGAAAAATGCAACAGAAAATGTACATTTTAGGAATGGCTTCTAAAGTTTCAAAAGGCGGTAACTCACTTAGTATATGCTTAATTTTTATTTTTATTTTTAGTCACTCAGAAGCACCTTGCACCATACTGTATATCATCCTCTCGATCTTTTTCTTCTTTCTCGACTCCTTAGAGGCCAACTGCGCTGTATACTCTGCATTATCAATGCGAACTTTGTCCATTCGTTCAAGTTCTCTGTTGCAGTTTGCTCCAGGATTAATTCCCATATACTGTAGCTTACAAATGTTGCCATCATTAAAAACAATAACAGCATCACTGACCCCACACTTTCGTGTCTTCATTCCAACAAAATCATTTTTTTGGTAAGCGAGTTCATGTAAGATTATTGAACGACTCATTGGGATTTTGAGTCTGACCATCCAGACACTTCTTCAGTAATTCAGGATTTGCCAGGTCTCTGTAAATAGGTTTCATGACATCCATGACAGCTGCTGGGATGGAATATTTATGGCTGTATGAACTGTTTGAGTACTCCGCATTGGGGTAATTGCACCATGAATCAAGTCCAGGAGGGCAAAGGTGCTGTACTGGTTTTTCGTCAGTTGACAGTCCGTGGAAGAAGGTAGCCCATACTGCCTGCTTCATTTTCAACAAATCCTCAATATTAATTCTAATGGCCATCCCATAAGACTTCTGTAATTTATCAATCATTTTGTTTGTCAGCCTGCCTCTTATAAGGGGAGAACGTCGACATACAACGCGTGTTTATACTATGAAACAATATGATACTGTTTTTGGCAGTACTACCAATTACTACCAATACAAATACATAATTTAACCTTTATAACACAGCAATCCACAGCCTTCTATATAAAAAATACCGATATATATATATATATATATATATATATATGTGTGTGTGTGTGTGTGTGTGTGTGTGTGTGTGTCATTTTATTCAGAAAATTGCAAATTTTATAATGAGATAAAAATCATCAAATGTGAAAAAATTCCACTCTAACTCCCCTTAATTTAATATTTAACAGACACAGTTCTCTCGTTGTCGGTTGTGTCGGAAAGTAAATATATCTTGTGATATATTACAAGTTCCTAATCAGGAGCGAATTATTTAGTCTCAACTGAGTCCTTTGATAGTTCAGTTTTTGAGTCTCTGCGCATTAATCTAATTTATTAGAGTCAGTCCTTGTGTTTACCTCTATGTCTACAGTAGAGTTCCATAGTGTGTTGTCGATTGTACTTTGTTGGTATGTGTACTGCAGTTTTTCGCGGTCTTTAATTTGGATAGGGACTGTGACAGCTCCAGGCTGTGATGGCTTCGGTTACACAGCTTGAAGCTACAGTGAATGGGCATCACTGTTGTGCACTGGCCATGAGGATCCAATGGACGTCCGGCACGTCTGATTCAGCCGATCGGTCCACAGCAGTATCTAACACGGTTGCTGCTAACACTGAGTTTGACCCCTCACCTGTGGTCGAGTGATAGATGGCCTCAGGGCATGGCAGGTGGCGAAAGACTTCCCAGGGGGCTGCAGGTAAGGTCACCCTGTTAGTCTGATGAACAGGCTACTGGTGCTGTCTGTGGGTGACACTGTCCCCCAGTCAGATGCAGTCACTTGTCCTGTTTCAATGGAAATCTCTCAGCCTGCAAGATCCAGGTAAAACACAGAGGATAGGATTATTGGTAGTTGGGAGCTCCAATGTCAGGCGCTTTATGGGGCCTCTTAGGGACGTTGCTGCCAAGGAAATAGCAAACTGTTGTGAAAACATACTTGACCTCTTATCAACAAATAATCCTGAGCTAACGGCAGGCATCAACACGAATACTGGGATTAGTGAACACGAGGTTGTACCCTTAGTCCTCCAAAACTAAAAGAAAAACATACCTATTAAAGAAAGCAAATAAAAATTCTCGTGACACCTTCCTGAGAGGCAATCTCCAGTTCTTTAGAATTAACAATGTAAGTGTAGACCAGATGTGGCCTGGAGCTGATCCCCCTTGGTACACAAAGCAGGTCAGAATACTCTTGCAGAAACAATGGAAACACCATGCCAAAATTAAACATACGCAAAATCTCCAAGATTGGCGATCTTTCACAGAAGCTCGAAATTGAGCGTGGACTTCAATGCGAGATTCTTATAATAGTTTCCACAACGAAACTTTGTCTCGAAACCTGGCAGAAAATTCAAAGAGATTCTACTCGCATGTAAAGTGTGCTAGTGTCAAAAGAATTAGAATCAAGAACAGCTGTCGCAATTGGTATATCCTCGGAGTAGTGAAGCAACATAAATCACTTAACAAAAACAAGTCTTATGGTCCAGAGTGCATACCAGTTAGGTTCCTTTCAGAGTATGCTGATACAATAGCTTCATACTTAACAATCATATAGAACCTCTCGCTCGACGAAAGGTCCATACCCAGAAACTGGGAAGTTGCACAGGTCACATCAATATTCAAGAAAGGTAGTAGGAGTAATCCGCTAAATTACAGGCCCATATCATTAACGTCAATATGCAGCACTATTTTGGAACATGTATTGTGTTCGAACATTATGAATTACGTCAGAGGGAACGGTCTACTGACACACAGTCAACACGGATTTAGAAAACGTCGTTCTTGTGAAGCGCAACTAGCTCTTTACTCTCACGAAGTGTTGGATGCTATTGACAAGGGATTTCAAATTGATTCCGTAGATCTAGATTTCCAGAAGGCTTTTGACACCTGTACCACACAAACTGGTGGTAGTGACATTGCATGCTTGAGGAATATCGTCTCAGTTATGTGACTGGATTCGTGATTTCCTGGCAGAGAGATCAGAGTTCGTATTAATTGACGGAGAGTAATCGAGTAAAACAGAAGTGATTTCTGGCGTTCCCCAAGGTAGTGTTATAGGCTCTCCGCTGTTCCCTATCTACATAAATGATTCTGAATCAATATGAGTAGCCGCCTTAGGGTGTTCGCAGATGACGCTGTGGTTTATCGTCTAGTAAAGTCATCAGAAGATCAAAACAAATTGCAAAACGATTTATAATAGACCCCAATGGTGCGAAAATTGACAGTTGACCCTAAATAATGAAAAATGTTACATCATCCACATGAGTTCTAAAAGGAATCCGTTAAACTTCGGTCATACGATAAATCAGTCAAATCTAAGGGCCGTAAATTCAACTGAATACCTACGAATTACAATTACGAACAGTTTAAATTGGAAAGAACTCACAGAAAATGTTGTGGGTAAGGCGAACCAAAGAATGCATTTTATTGGCGGGACACACTTAGAAAATGCAACAGATCTACTGAAGAGACTGCCTACACTACCCTTGTCCGTCCTCTTTTAGAATATTGATGCTCGGTCTGGGACCCGTACCAGATAGGATTAATGGAGTACATCGAACAAATTTGAGGAAGAGCAAGAGCATCACGTTTTGTATTACTCCGAAATAGGGGAGAGAGTGTCACGGACATGATAACGGGTTTGGAGTGGACATCACTAAAACAAAGGCGTGTTTGGTTCAAATGGCTCTGTGCACTATGCGACTTAACTTCTGAGGTCATTAGTCGCCTAGAACTTAGAACTAATTAAACCTAACTAACCTAAGGACGTCACACACATCCATGCCCGAGGCAGGCTTCGAACCTTCGACCGTAGTAGTCGCTCGGCTCCAGACTGTAGCGCCTAGAACAGCACGACCACTCCGGCCGGCCAAGGCGTTTTTCTTCGCGACGAAATTCACTCACGAAATTTCAATCACCAACTTTCTCCACCGAATGCGAAAATATTTTGTTGACGGCGACCTACATAGGGAGAAACTATCATCACAATGAAATAAGGGAAATCAGAGCTCGCACGGAAAGATACAGGTGTTCGTCTTTTCCTCGCGCAGTTCGAGAGTGGAATAATAGAGAAATATTGTGAAGGTGGTTCGATGAACCCTCTACCAGGTACTTAAGTATGATTTGCTGAGTATCCATGTAGATGTAGAAGAGAGCGGTACAAATGCCACTACATTCACTTCTGTGGGATGTCTGTGTCAAGCTTACCTCCGGCGTTATCCTATCGCACCACTTTCCGCGTAAATTCTCAGCTAAACTAATCCTTAGGACACGACTGGCAACGTCATTCCAGGCAGGCTGCTTGAATATGCGCACGCAACTAGCTGATGGGCTAAATTAAACGCTAATTGTATCTGAAACGACGCAACGTACCGAGTTCTTTTCCTAAGAATTAATTCTGAGTTACCCTGCAACTACCATCCACGTTTTCAGATTGTTTCTGACCACACCGTAAAATGAGAGAGTCATGCAATTGAAACTGGTGCCAGAAATGGATACGTCTCAGATTGTTCTGAATGTCTCATTTGAAAATTAAGCCGAACATATAAAAGTCCAACTCGTGGAGGTAACATCTTAGGCGCAAGGTCGACCGATTCTTGAGTATTGCTCATGTACGTGGTATCCTTACCAAATAGGACTAACGGAAGAGAAAGAGAAGATCCAACGATGGGTGGCGCATTTCGTCACAGTATCGTTTAGTCGGCGCGACAACATCACGGAGTTACTCTACAAACTCCAGTGGCAGACGTTATAAGAGAGGCGTTGTGCATCACGGAAAGGTTTATTATTGAAATTCTGATAGAGCACCTGCCAGGAAGAGACGGGCAACAGATTGCTTCTTCCCACGTAAATACTGCGAAATTACTACGATGAGTATACTCGAGAAATTAGAAGTAACACAAAGGCTTATAGAAAAATATTCTTCCTATACCCATCGCGAGTGGATCAAGAAAAGAGGATTCAGTTACTAATACCAGAGGCAACTCCACCCCACACTGTTAGGTGACTTGCGGCATATGATGTACATGTAGATCCGACTCCGCTAATGTAGAGGAGATCAGTTAACATAAGGCTGGTATAACATCATCGACAACAGGCATTACAAGTGATGTCAAGGGAGGTAGAAAATATTTTTATTTAGCAATAGTGATAGGAAACGAACTGCAAAGTATCTGAGTTTACAACATCGAATATTCAGTTCTAAAGACGAAGATATGGAGCAAATACGGACTGAATATAGAAGCACTGTACCGTCCGTCTTACAACATGTGCTAAATACGGTTGTAAGGGATGATAAAGACACACCGTGGTACAACAGCCGTGTTAAAAAGTTATTACGAAAACAAGAGCTTTAGCACAGAATTAAGAGAAAGCAGGTACACCTTCATCAAAAACTTAAGTGAAGTACAAGTGTAATTGACTATTAAAATTTGAATGAAGCAAAACGAGTATAAGGTGAACAATTCCGCTCTGGGGAAAAAAAGGTGCCTGGAATCTACGGAGATAATAAAGAAAGAAACGTATTTAACTGTGACGAGATTTTTTTTTCTTGAGAGCTCTACCCAACAAAATAATGTCCTTGAAGGAGTCACTGTTGCGCTAATCTATCAACAACAATCACGTTTGCAGCAATGTCTTCAAGACTACAGAAGTCAGCACGAACTATATTATCAGCAACTACCAAAGCTTTCACAAATGTAACGTGCACTGGGTATTAATGTTGCCAGAACCTATGTGCAGAAAGCCTGGACTTACTGATTGCTGGATTACAAAATCGGCGAGACAACCTAAAAGTCAGCACATGTATGATGCCGTGAAGTTTCCATCATGGGACAAGTATTTTCTTGTACTATATTATGAACCAAATTGCTACACTTGTACAGCTGTACTCATTGTTTTGTTCCTGGAAAGTACAAGTTTTAGGCTGGTAATAAACAATATTTTACAAAAAATAAAATGGGTTTCTTCATAAGGCTTTATTACATCCGTGACTCATAAGCTCGTCTAAAACAATCGTTAATACAATAAACGATACATTAAGGGATAAAAAATAAAGATAAAGGTGCATAACAAAGAGTCACTTGGTTTGCGTTTCCTAATAATCCAAAGACACTTAAAAAGTAAGACGGGACCGATGTTTGTGCATGTTAATGTAGAGACTTAATGAAACTAACTCCCACGTAGGTTCATTCAAACTGTTTGCATTTACTGTTTTTTTTAAATATATACGTATTATATAAAGTAGCTATCAGTCGTAATTCCATTGACTAAATGAATAGATAATATCAAAGGACGTTGTGAACAGACCTAAAATTCATCTGCCTCCTGCCCTTTGTTTCTCACAAAACAAACGAAAGCACGAAATGAACATGTGGACGGGCGCTAGGTGCTCTCATCCACATGGCGTCGAAATACAATAGTGAGCTAGTATGGTAACTGGCAGACGAATAGATGTCACGGACTCGTGGTCAGCTGATGTGTAAGAGGGAGGCAGGAGAGGGAACACTGCCCAGAAAACAGTGGCGCGCCGGTGAAATTGCAACAATGGAAGCCGCGCATTTGAGTTTGAAACATGTAGTTCCGCCATTCGCAGCGGAGTCGATTTAGTTCGTCGGGCTGCCGCGACCTTCAGACGCACCGATTTTAACTTTCTTGCAACCCGCCATCGGCGCATTCAGTAACTCATCTTGGAACTACAATGTATTCGACTTCTTTTCAAGTGAGTATGTATTACGGTGCGGTGACAAAAGTCACGGGATACCTCATCGGACCTCGATTTGCCCGGAGTGGTGCAGCGACTAGAGGTGGTACCGACCCAGCGAGTAGTTGGAAGTCTCCTGCAGAAATACTGAGCCGTGCTACCTCCATAGCCACCTATAATTGCGAAGGTGCTGCCGATGCAGGATTTTGTGCACGAGCTGACCTCTCGATTATGGCCCATAAATGTTAGATGAGATTCATGTTGGGCCATCTAGGTGGCCAAATTATTCGCTCGAATTGTCGAGAATGTTCTTCAAACCAATTGCGAACAACTGTGGCGCCGGCCGCGGTGGCCGTGCGGTTCTAGGCGCTGCAGTCCGAAACCGCGGGACTGCTAAGGTAGCAGGTTCGAATCCTGCCTCGGGCATGGATGTGTGTGATGTCCATAGATTAGTTAGGTTTAAGTAGTTCTAAGTTCTAGGGGACTGATGACCTAAGATGTTAAGTCACATAGTGCTCAGAGCCATTTGAGCCATTTTTTTCAACAACCGTGCCCCGGTGACATGGCTTATTGTCGTCCATAAAAAATGCCATCTATGTCAGGGAACATGAAGTCCATAAATTGCTGCAGATGGTGTCCAGGTCACCAGGGCGCAGTTCATTCCAGGTGAACACAGCCCACGGCCACCACCAAATCGCACAATGCCTTATTTATGTCCATCGCATCGTAGGGTCTGCGTCTCACTCGAACCCTACCATCAGCTCCTATCAAGTGATATCAGGAATTAATCTGACAAGGCCACGGTTTTCAGTCGTCTACGGTCCAATCGATGTGGTCATCAGCCCAGGAGAGACGCTGCAGGCGATGTCATGCTGTTAGCAAAGGCACTCCCTTCGGTCATTTGCTGCCATAACATATTAAAGCCAAATTTCAACTCACTGTTCAAATGGATACGTTCGTCGTACGTCCGTCATTGACTTCTGCGGTTATTTCACGCAGTGTTGCTTGTCTGTTAGCACTGAAAACTCTACGCAAACGCCACTGCTCTTCGTCGTTACGTGAAGGCCCTCCGTCGGGAGAGATAATGCCTGAAATTTGGCATTCTCGCACACTCTTGGTATTGAGGAACTCGGAACACTGAATTTCTAACAATTTTCGGAATATCCTATGCATCCTCCGCATCCTATGCGTCTCCAACTACCTTTCCGCGTACAAAGTCTGTTAATTCTCCGTTGTGCGGCCGTAATCATGTCCGTAGCCGGTTCAGATGAGTCACCTACTGCAGCCATTTCTATATGAGCATATCGCTATCCCATGACTGTTGTCACCTTAGTGTCTATTTAGAAATGTTAGTACATTCCTACATTTGAACAGTTGGCTTTCCGCGTGAAACTTATGCGGGACGGATCATGACGCCCCTTAATAATCGAGACCTTTTAAAGATTAGGATATGTGGAAACACTATTGGGCTTTACAAGTCGTGCTGTCTGACCATACAACCACCTCCCTCATACAGTGTATCTCGTCCCAAAAAGGTTGCAACGAGCGGCAAAACACCGACACCATATCTTTTCCACAAGCCGAAAAACTCCAACACTAATTTGACTTCACTTGTTATCAAAATCTTATCTTAAAGTCCCCAACCAAGAACTTTAACCTTTGAAACAAAAATGCTCCCGGCTATCTAAACAGATCCCGACTACACCTCAAAAAGATGTTGTTAATAACAAAGTCCTCATTTCCGTTTTTGGCTACTGTAAAAACTCTCATCACAGTGTGCCTTTCGTCCTTCATAATTTCTATATCCAAAAACAACTCTAACACAAACTCATTCTCCAATCTCATTTCTATCTGTGCTATAATGAAGTGTTATGATCAACACAACTGCAGTCCAAATACCTCTGTGTAATGTGCCTAACGTTCTACAACCATTTAAACCCCATATATTGCAAGAAACTTCCGATTCAGGGCCATTTCAAAATCAATCACCATGTGATTCTAAAATAATGTTCTAATTTCCAGTATCCAATGATTTGTGTTGCCACCAATCAGGTCTACGACACCTACTTCTGTAAATGTGAGACAAACCTCTATCCGCCGAAAACTGATCATTTCCATCCAACAAATGCCCCCCCCCCCCATTCTCCGATACAAAACTCCACGTAGACAGCTACATAGCTACATGCATCGCGCTCTCACCGCTTAAGATACAATCTGTTTAGTCACTACAGCCCATTAGCAGCAGAACATCGACACTAAGACTTTACCACCGCATGAAGATCACATGGCCCTAATTAAACAACTCACATATCACGTCTGCTTTTGACATACTTCTTCGCCTTTATTACAGATCTCTGTATTTATAAAGTAACCACTCTGCTTGTGCTAATCAACGCCCAGGGGGAAGTAAAATGCGAAGGTGAGCTGAAAAAGTAGTGCCACCGAAATTTTATACGAAAGCTCTTAAAGCTTTCTAAATAAAACAAACGTTGTTAACATTCATCATCGTTATTCTTCATGTACACTCCTGGAAATTGAAATAAGAACACCGTGAATTCATTGTCCCAGGAAGGGGAAACTTTATTGACACATCCCTGGGGTCAGATACATCACATGATCACACTGACAGAACCACAGGCACATAGACACAGGCAACAGAGCATGCACAATGTCGGCACTAGTACAGTGTATATCCACCTTTCGCAGCAATGCAGGCTGCTATTCTCCCATGGAGACGATCGTAGAGATGCTGGATGTAGTCCTGTGGAACGGCTTGCCATGCCATTTCCACCTGGCGCCTCAGTTGGACCAGCGTTCGTGCTGGACGTGCAGACCGCGTGAGACGACGCTTCATCCAGTCCCAAACATGCTCAATGGGGGACAGATCCGGAGATCTTGCTGGCCAGGGTAGTTGACTTACACCTTCTAGAGCACGTTGGGTGGCACGGGATACATGCGGACGTGCATTGTCCTGTTGGAACAGCAAGTTCCCTTGCCGGTCTAGGAATGGTAGAACGATGGGTTCGATGACGGTTTGGATGTACCGTGCACTATTCAGTGTCCCCTCGACGATCACCAGTGGTGTACGGCCAGTGTAGGAGATCGCTCCCCACACCATGATGCCGGGTGTTGGCCCTGTGTGCCTCGGTCGTATGCAGTCCTGATTGTGGCGCTCACCTGCACGGCGCCAAACACGCATACGACCATCATTGGCACCAAGGCAGAAGCGACTCTCATCGCTGAAGACGACACGTCTCCATTCGTCCCTCCATTCACGCCTGTCGCGACACCACTGGAGGCGGGCTGCACGATGTTGGGGCGTGAGCGGAAGACGGCCTAACGGTGTGCGGGACCGTAGCCCAGCTTCATGGAGACGGTTGCGAATGGTCCTCGCCGATACCCCAGGAGCAACAGTGTCCCTAATTTGCTGGGAAGTGGCGGTGCGGTCCCCTACGGCACTGCGTAGGATCCTACGGTCTTGGCGTGCATCCGTGCGTCGCTGCGGTCCGGTCCCAGGTCGACGGGCACGTGCACCTTCCGCCGACCACTGGCGACAACATCGATGTACTGTGGAGACCTCACGCCCCACGTGTTGAGCAATTCGGCGGTACGTCCACCCGGCCTCCCGCATGCCCACTATACGCCCTCGCTCAAAGTCCGTCAGCTGCACATACGGTTCACGTCCACGCTGTCGCGGCATGCTACCAGTGTTAAAGACTGCGATGGAGCTCCGTATGCCACGGCAAACTGGCTGACACTGACGGCGGCGGTGCACAAATGCTGCGCAGCTAGCGCCATTCGACGGCCAACACCGCGGTTCCTGGTGTGTCCGCTGTGCCGTGCGTGTGATCATTGCTTGTACAGCCCTCTCGCAGTGTCCGGAGCAAGTATGGTGGGTCTGACACACCGGTGTGAATGTGTTCTTTTTTCCATTTCCAGGAGTGTATATATATTTATTTCTCAACATAGTGAACCTGGAGATGAACACATTTCTCCCAACGAGTGACCACTTCGTTGATACCCTCACTGTAGAATATTCGACTTTGTTCATACATCCGCAGCCTCACCTCTGTTTGTACCGCTTCATCACTGTCAAAGTGAAATCATTGAAGGTGCTTTCTGAAGTTTTCGAAACACATGGAAATGGGATGGGGCCAAGTCGTGGACTGTATGGAGGATGATCGATGACAATGAACCCAAGGCGTCGGGTTGTTGCAGACCTCAAAGCGCTCGTGTGTGGCTTGGTATTGTAGGGCTGAAGAAGTGAGCTCCATGTGTGGACGAACTCTTCGAATTCAAAACTCAATTGCAGAACGTTGTTTCTCACGCATCGACACAGTTACATTACACACTGCCACGTCACACGCTACAGTTCGGAGCCCTTAGGTGACAGAAGGATGCAAATATGTGGACATCAAGAATAAAGATGCAGAATGCTAACAATATTTGTTTTATTTAAAAAGCTTGAAAAAAATTTCACTGAAATAATACGGAGGCATCGCTTTTCAGCATGCCCTCGTACAAAAAAGAGAAAAGTAGGAGTCGACTGACGATAGAGTGAAGAACACTTACCTGTGCAACCTTGTGGAAAATCTGTGTCTCAGAATCGAGCATTGGACGTACAACAATAGGACTGAGTTAACGTTCTATTTCCACGAAGACTCTCCCTCGCACATGTTAACACAGGCAGTCACGTAACTTCCTTTTTATCTCTT
Source organism: Schistocerca cancellata (assembly GCF_023864275.1). Lineage (NCBI taxonomy): Eukaryota > Metazoa > Arthropoda > Insecta > Orthoptera > Acrididae > Schistocerca > Schistocerca cancellata. The sequence goes on from NC_064627.1 coordinate 457,285,011, forward strand.
TATTTGGTCTTCGGCGGCTAAAGGCCATTTAGCCAGCTAAAAGATAAATAATTGACATACAGAACAAGATACAAGTTTATGATATGAGAGCATGCATATACAATTCAACAATGAGTTTTAGAAGTCTGTAAGAACAGAACAGCAGATTTTGGTAATTTCAAGGAGTAGATTGAAGAACAGTAGAACAACATTAACGATTGACAATGATGTTATGGCATAAATGTAAACAAACATGTAATTTCACTTACAACAAAGGTGCTTGACATGTTGTGTTCAAGTCGTACACGGTTGTTTAACAGAGTTAGTTCTTTCGGAATCAATAAGGATGAAACTTGATGAGGTCGTGCATGTGTCTCATGAATGTTGGCCTGCTTCATAACGTTATACTATAATTTCTATTGAGAAAAATCTGGTATCTTGAAGAGGAACTGGATTCATTATTTGCAGATACCCGGAATAAGTTTGTACACAAGTGTCACTGCATGACGCAAAAAAATTCGAGTAGGCCAACAGCTTTCCAACAGTAACGTCGGTGCAAAGGGCTGCAGCAGGATAACTGAAGCGAGACTCAGATTTCGACTTTTACTCTTGACACTGGAGTGCACTTATGATTTTACTGTCACCCACATTTCAGTCAACTGTATACTCTCAGTACATCAGTAACGGGACACAAGTAAATAGTTTCCGGAAACGTGCTGAAAATTAACAGCAACTTTGTTTACTGAAATCAATATGTGATTAAATTAAGGTAGCTAGAGGTGAAAGTTCAAATTCTCATAAATTTGGCAGCATGTAGTAACTGCACACTAAATGTACCTTTCTAAACATTTTGGAGAACCGCAAACTGTAAAGAGGCCAGGGTGTCTTTAGAGTGGAAGCATAATTCTGTCTGTCTCGTTATATTAGCCAATAAGGATATTCGTCGCGAAATTATCTTTTATTTCCTACTTCATGCACCGTATTTAGCTAACAACGTCTGATGATAATAGGAAAGTAATTCAGAGAGATTAAACTTTTATGTATACATTAGTGGTAGTACAGCTTTAGATCATTCAGAATATGTGTGTCACTGGTAACACTATCGCGCTATCTGCTGCAGTACAAGTACGCTCCTAAATCGCACAAGTGGCTGCGGTTTCGAGTGCACAGAACATGTCTTCTCTAACAAGGGGCTGTACAACTTGATGACCATGTAACTCTACCCTGTCTCAAGTGCTCGAGGTAGTGCGTGAAGCAAGCTAGTTCTGGCGCAAACTTTCTTCAGACAGTCAGAGTCCCCTAACAATAAGATGAACCTGACCAAATACAATACTGGAAAAAAAATGCGACACTCTCGGGAACAAAGTCATTTATTAACAAGTGAGGTGACAGGTAATTCATCAGTGTAGGTGTGTACAATAACATCAGATCACATGAAACACATTTGTCATAGTAAAGAGTGTCCATACAATTACGCCAATAAGCGACGTAACACCCTCTAGCGGCAACGCAAGCGTGGACTCTCGCATACAAAGAATCATAACGGTACCGAATGGCATCCTGCGATAAACTGTCCCGAGCATCGTGTGTTTTTGGTGCAATCAGCCGATGGTTCTTGCAGGCATCTGAGAACGTGTGGTTTCCCGCTTCATCATGTCCCATACGCTTTCAATTGGTGAGAGATCTGAACACGTTATCTTCCTGTCGAAGAAATGGCAGGAGTCCTAGGATAACAGCCTGTGCAATCGAAAGTGTACCCGTTATTTTACCCAGCAGGAACGCTGAGTCCCGCCGTGAGTTGTAACTGATGGCCACCACGTGATGAAGCCTGTGTTGAGACCTGTGCGTTGTGAGCCAACAGACTCTGGAAGAGGCAGCGTACCAGATTTACGCTATACACATGCACGCCCATCACTCGCATACTTATAGAAACTATTCCCTCCATTCTCCAGTCAACTCCTGCATTACATCAGAGTAGCCATACTTGGTGGTGTCGTGGTGTCAGTGGTAGACTGGACGGAGGCATACGTGATCTTAATCCTGAAGCAAGCAGACGGTTCTCAATTGTCCCTGATGAAACAGAAGGTGCAACATGTGCCCTGCTTTCGTCCCAGGATGATGTTCGGTCGGCCACTGCAGCTCGCACAGTGCGTCGACCTTGACTTGCGTCTGTACCAGGCGTACGTCCGGGAGTGTGGTCTTCAGGTGTGCGAATGTTCCGCAGACAACTGTTGAAAGTAGCGACAAATCAGAGATGCACTGTGCCCAACATATGCAGCAATCCGTCGATACGTCCATGCAGCGTCTCACAGGCCCACAGTGTAACTCCAATTAAATGGCTGAAGTTGATCAACAGGAGTATGCGCTCCTCGGTGGGGAATGGTTGTACCCTACAATGAGTGTTGCGAACACCTCTAAACTCAGCTTATGTACCGCCAGCAGAGACAAAATGGAGGGTATACACGAAAGCCTTTTGAGCGACAACTGATAGCCGATGAGCGTGACAAATGAACCACTAACACAACAACCCGTCAGTATGAACATATTATGCCCTGCCTCACTTGAACATAGTCCTTGAGGGTATTGCATTTTTTTCCGGTACTACACTTTCATGAGTATTTTACTTATATAACCACACATACTTTCTCCTGTTATCGTAGATAAAAAATGCAATATATGGATGTTTATTTTGTAACTAAAGCACTGTCATAAAGAAATTACGTTAGATTTGCGTTCTGCGTACAAATTCAGAAGAGAAAGAATGAAAGCTAAAAGCCTTTGATGCCCCGTCCACGTCAGCAGTAGTAGTAAACTCACCAGTTGAAATGATAGTAACACCCTTAAAAGGAACTCTGGTCGCTTTGGAGCGCTGTAGACCGTCTAGAACTCTTACCAGAAGACAATATAATCCACACCATTGACTTAAGTCATGGAAGCGAAATAGTGTCTACGTGCCAGTCGATTGTACGGGTTCAGCGGAGTAATGTGAGTCACCGTGGAGACCTGACAGAAAGATAGTAAGGAGCTATTGTGTATGGAAGAGCCCTTTTTTTATTATTATGATCTTCAATGCGAGAACTGGTTTGATGTAGCTCTCCACGCTACTTCATCCTGTGCAAGCCTCTTCATCTCTAAATAAGTACTGTAAACTTCATCCTTTCGAATCTGCTTACTATGTTCATCTCTTGGTCTCACAAAGTCCCACATGCTCTCGAATTGACCAGTGACTCAGATATACAGTAGAATAAATTTCCTTTATTTCACGTCTATGGTCACAACTTTTTTTATCATCAGACTACCGGTTTTGGTCTATAATGACAATCTTCACATCCAGTATATTAGGACATGTTTTTATAAAACAGATCTGAAGATGGTCATTATAGACCGAAACTGTTAGTCTGATGACAAAACATTTGTTACCGTAGACGTGAAGTAAAGGAAAAAAATTCATCTCTTGGTCTCCCTCTAGAATTTTTACTCCTCACACTTCCTAGACTGGTGATCTGATTGGTGTTTCAGAAGGTGTCCTATCATCTGGGCCTTTCTTTTAGTCAAGTTACGCCACAAATTTCTCCTCAGTTTCATTCAGAACCTCCTCATTAGTTACATGATATAACCATATAATCTTCTTTTGTAGCACCACAGTTCACTTCTTGTCTATCATCGTCCACGTTTCACTTCCATACAAGGCTACACTCTAGACAAATATCCTCACTACTTTCGTCATCATCAGTTATTTTGCTGCACAAATAGCAAAACTCATGTATTACCTTAAGTGTCTCGGATCATAATCTAATTCCTTCGGGATCACCTGATTTAATTCGACTAAATTTCTTCATCGTTGTTTTGTTTCTGTTGCATGACAGTATCCATTAAGTTCAACTACTCTACCAAGTCATTTCTGTCTCTCACATAATTACAATGTCTTAGACCAAACTCTAAGTTTTTATTTTTTTCCTGAAATTTAATTCCTGCTACAAATTTTTCTCTGGTTTCCTTTACTGCTTGCTCAGTGTACAGATTGAATACAATCGACGACAGCTACAATTCTGTTTCAGTCCCTTCTTAACCACTGCTTCTCTTTCGTGCCCCTCGACGCTTACAACTGCTGTCTGGTTTCGGTAAAAGTTGTAAACAATTTCTCGCTCTCTGTATTTTACCCTGCTATCGTCGGAATTTCAAAGAGTGAAATCCAATCCACAGTTTCAAAAGGTTTCTCCTAATCTATAAAAGCTTAAAATGTAGGTTTGCCTTTCCTTAACCTATCTTCTAAGTTAAGTCGTATCCAGATATTATACCATCATGCCAATGTAACCAGTACGTGAGAGTGTTCTATTTTTTCAGGTAGTGTACTTCTACGATACCTTCACTCGTACAATCACACGTAGCTTCTTGTGTTATCCGGTCAACAAAAAATTACTGAGATATGTATGTTTCTTTTGTAACTAAAGTACTGGTATAAAGAAATTGAGTTTCATATTCTGCGTACAAGGTCGGTAAAGGAAGAAGAGAAGATGTACACTTTTAACGCCTCGTTCACGTCGGCAGTCGTCATAATCTCACCGGTCAAAATACTAGTAACCCTACTAAAAGGATACACTGATCGCTTTGGAGCGCTGCAGATCGTCTAGAACCCTTACCAGACAGTGATGTGATCATCCACAACTAAGTATCATTGTGCAAGTCGGTTGTATGGAATCAGCGGAGTACCATGGGTCAGTGTGGAGTGACTTAATCACGTTAAGGAAATTGCCCCAACTGATGGTCCATCTATGGGGTCTGACAAACATGTGTAGAAGGTATGCTGTACCACTCGCAGCCAGGTAGCAAGCCGTAAAGTCATTGATCGTAAAAAGGTCATAATCGATAGGGACCAGAGACGAGTATCATGCCTTGTCAACGACAGTCGGCCTCAAATCTGTCAGAATTGCTGCTTTCAGTGAACGCTGGTCCATATCAACCAATTTCCGAGCGAACATTGCGTAACAAAATGCGTGCATTAGATTTTTGGAGTCATGTACCCTGCAAAAGGTGTTTCTGCACAGTGGCAAATAAACCTACAAGTCTTTAAAAAATGGTTCAAATGGCGCTGAGGACTATGGGACATAACTGCTGTGGTCATCAGTCCCCTAGAACTTAGAACTACTTAAACCTAACTAACCTAAGGACATCACACACATCCATGCCTCAGGCAGGATTCGAACCTGCGACCGTAGCGGTTCTAGACTAGACTGTAGCGCCTAGAACCGCACGGCCACTCCGGCCGGCTACATGTCTTTACTGGGATAAATAACACAGAAACTGGATAGTAGCTGATTGTAATCGTATAACGTGATCCGATAAGTCGCAATTTTGCCTTCTTTCGGATGACGTAAGGCGTGAAGTGCACCGAAGTCCTGATGAGGCGATTACACAGAGTGCGTGGGTGAGAGGGGGTAGTTTGTCCCGGAGGTAGTTCTGTGGTGGTTTGTGGGTGTTTCTCGTAGCATGAATTGGACCCTCTCATGTAGGTTACGATGGACATTAACCACAAACTTTATTTCAACAGTCCCTTTGAATACCTATTTCTTTAAATCTTCTACGTCTCCATAATATGTAGTGGACATTTATGTCTTCCAAGATGATAACAGCCATATTCACAACTGTACGCTTACGTTTCTAGTTTGATGAACCTTCGGACCACCAACCGAACCTTTACTGATCCGTTGAATCACCCGAGCTTATTCCCACGAAATATGTTTGCGTGAAACATAGCAGCCAACTTTCCCACAATTGGCGGTTCTGCGGGACCCAACAACGGCTTCAACTAGATACGGCATACCTGAAAAAATTGTGGGTTCCTTTCTTCGGTGAAATGAGGTCATTATCACTGCTAGATGTGGTATCACACGGTATTAGCATGGTAGCTCCTGGGGGTACTTACCTCCACAATTGTGGGAGAATGGTCAGTGCAAAGGGCCGTGAAATATTAGTGACTAATCTCAGCTCTCAACTCGAAACTTTGAAGAAAAAATGGTAGGATAGCGGATGACGTTTTTAAATCTGATCTAAAAACAGAATTCGTTCATTTGTTCTGGATGTTCCCATCAGAACAGAAGGATACTGTACTTTGTCCACTGCTCTTAGTAGCCATTGTGCTACAGAATTGTAGTACTCAACGTCTATTCGGAACCGTTTCCTGTTGTCGATGTTCATATAGACCCGTGTCTTAAAATTTACTTTCTTGCTGGTATGTATGCGTGTAGAAGATTCATGTGATGTAGCAAGTCCATTCCGTAACGCTAGTTTACCACATAATTGTCTTCGTCCTATGGTATGGACTATGTTATTTTTAACTGCTATCCTCCTCTCTTTCATTCCAATGCTATACACCACACATCACTATTTAACAAGTCGGCGTAGCTTCATTAAATATACTGATTGATGTGACATGTTTCCCTTAAACTGAATGCTGAATTTGTAGGGTTTTCGTACAGACGATCTACTTTCTGGAAGTTAACGTTCTCATTCACACTGAAGAGTAAGCTATCCTCAGTTGTACCATTTCTCTGACCTTAATTACTGAAGTCAGTCATAATAGGAGGACCAGTTTTACCTGTACTCTAGCCAAATATGTTCTCACTACGACTTTAGACAATAATGGCCAACATGGCCAATATAAAAACGGTAATAGAAATTACTAAGATATATTTATTCCCTGTCAGATGGAGTTTGCGTATATCTTGAAGCACTGAACGTTATTTAGTAGGAGGGATATCTGAACCCCAGTTTAGGTTCTTCAGACAAACATAAGATATAAGTAGCCGCTAATGGCAGATGTAAGGCTGTGAGGATTTGTAGAGCACGTACTGACGAAAGGCAAAGGTCACGGTTTGGACTCCCAGTCCGGCATACAGTTTCACTCTGCCAGGAAGTCCCATAAGGTGTATAAATACGCACATATAATTTTCTTCCAGAATAATGAACATGCCTTCATTCTTCCTTAGACGATAAGGGTAACAGGTTGTACCATTAAAATTGTATCCCCAGGCGTAGTAAATATTGAAGTTTGTATCTTCCGGTATATCTGATGACTTTGGTGCCTTTCGCATATGTTGCCTCGTGTCACGCATTGCACTAAAGAGTTCCAATACAACCTTCTTTGAAGCTTTTCCTAGCGTTTAGGCAAGCTGTCTTCAGCTCCTTAACCTTTTGTTTAACTCCCTAAAGTTGATTATAGATCCAAATTCACCCACAAAGCTAATGCTCCCATTTTTAGTTCTCCTAGCATCATATTCTTTTTTTTTTAATATGAAGAAACAGTTCTTTGCATCCATCTGTGTTCGCCCTTTTGTCTGTTAGAGTTCACGTAATTTGTTATCGATGATTCATTATTTTCTGTACCAATTTCTTTATTTTCACATTGAAACGAATGTTATCACATTTAATCTACACTTCCTGTTTCTGTATAATAAAGGTTCACTTTGAGAATTAATACTATTTCATTTCTGTGTATTGAATTAATTTACAATACGTATTTTTCGTTCTAGGAATTTCTTCTCTCTCTCTCTCTCTCTCTCTCTCTCTCTCTCTCTCCCTCTCTCTCTTTCCTTCTCTCTCTGCTCTTTAACTTGCCACTGTCGTTTGTTACTGATGTTTTATTTCTCAATTTTCTTTATTTCGTCCGCTACTGTCGCAGTTTTCCAACTGGCCAATTTGAACTATGACACCCTGCTAGTTACAGGCAACAGTATTTTATCTTGAGAAGGTTGATTCGTCCTCCTTCTCGTATCGGGGCTTAAATGTCTTACTGGCGTGTGCGTATTTCATACTGGTTGTCACAGAGTGTAGATTATTACGATAGCTATGTGTTTTTCTATCATCATGTCGCATGTACGTTTTTTACTTGTAGACGTAGACCTGAAGATGTCATCTGACAACATGAAACCAGTCGTGTTCCAGTAACAGTTCATTTACAGCTTCGAGTTTACTATTTAAATGTTGGGTGCAAGTTCTATTAAAAAATTGTGCTAATTTAAAATTGGTCAGTCGCATGTGATAGCGGACATCACAGTTGGAAAGAGAACCAGAAGTCGCTTCTGAGAAGCAGACCTAAATAACGGCTTCAACAATATTATACGACAGTCTGTTGTCATTTATCGTTAGTACACTTGTGCAACAATGCTGACTTATTTATTTATAAACACTCCTTTATTTATAATTATTGTAAATGATCTGAATGCGAGAGAATGTTTATAAAATTTCTTTATTTAAACATAGTTGTAATATATTAATTTAGTTCGGGAAGTGATCAAGTTTAGTCACATCACATCTGTAGAACTTAAGAACATTGAATTTTTGCTGGGGACGATATTCAGCTAATGGAAGAGCAGAACAGTACAGGAGCCAATGGAGACTGGGATTTTTCGAATGAAGCACTCAAGGGAGCTATTCGGGACTCTTTCACATTCGTTCTGCAAGAAGGCAGACGGTGGTATCGGGTGATAATATATGAATGAGTGTGTCATTGATGCTGGGCTATGAAAGGGCGCTATTAGACTTTAAACTTTTGACTATTTTATGTTTGTGCTTGAAGGAGGCAGAACTGCCTCTGGTAACGAGTCTCATTCGATCGTAAAGATGATTTATTCTGGGCGGTGAATGGCTGCTATCATACTTTAACGTCTGCATGTACATTTTATTTCGAGATATCTTTAGTTTTCGTGTATCTTTGATTACTATTTACTTTGGAATTTGCTAACATTCTCGTAACGCTCCCAACGTAACTTTATCGCATTTGATAAGGGTCTTTTCCGTCTGTATTTTAATTGAATATCGTAGGACCACGTCCGTTTATTTGAGATGTACTTTCTTAAATAAACATTAATAAAATAATCCTCTATTTCTCCATATCAGTTACAGACCTAGGAGTAGAACCCTTGTTACTAAATTATTCGTTTAACTTTCATACTGTATTTCTGTGTATTTTATTAACTCTCAATCCTAGCCACTGCAAAGACTGTTTGACTAGAGGTTCACAGATTACTATTTGCAGCAAATTAGCTGCAAAACATGAAAGCAGACGTGCTTGGCTCGACCCAATGACTACATCGAGTTATTCTCTTAAACACAGCTGTATATAGTCCAAGACACACCTGGTTTGTCTATATGGGATACTGTTTGGTTGAGGTGCTACACTAGCAGCATGCATTACATAGCGTCGCCACCATAGCATATTGTATCTTATGTACGTTTTCCCGCCGAAACCAACATGCTGCAGCAAAATATTGTACTTCAAAAATGGTTCAAATGGCTCTGAGCACTATGGGACTCAACTGCTGTGGTCATAAGTCCCCTAGAACTTAGAACTACTTAAACCTAACTAACCTAAGGACATCACACACATCCATGCCCGAGGCAGGATTCGAACCTGTGACCGTAGCGGTCGTGCGGTTCCAGACTGTAGCGTCTTTAACCGCTCGGCCACTCCGGCCGGCCAAAATATTGTACTGTGATGTCACCGGAACATACTCCAGAATGACAAGGAGAGCCTCTGCCAATGTAGCACTGTATGCTTCCGTCATCCTTAGATGAAGCCCTCGCTGCACACGTCTTAGGGTGTCCGTGTGCCATACCAGGCGGAGTCGGTGAGCAGGAGCACTTGCTGCAAAGTCCACAGTGACAATCAGCACTGCATTGTGGTACAGTATAACAGGCACCAGGAATGAACTGACAGTGAAGGCGCTGCCAATTTTGTGAATGGTTTTGACAGTATTTAGGCAGACCATGCTTACATGAGCTGAGAAGTTTCTGCTGTTGTCGTGGAAAACTCCTAAATACCTACATACAGCACATCTCGTAATTCGGCAGTTGTGTAATCTCGAAGTTTGGTTCCTGTTTAGAGATAGTTGGCCCTTATGCAACATGTATGTAGTTTTATTTGCATCTATTGTTAATTTGTTGCTCCTGCACCACCCTTTCATCTTTGAGGCCATGTAGTTTATATTTTCTTCGGTCTTGTGTCTGCATTCTCCAGAGAACAACACCGAAGTATGATCAGTGAAAACCACAACTTCATCAGTCCCACCGAGCTATTCCAGTAACTGCTCCATTGTTAGGTCCCAAAATATTACGCCATATATCGACGATGTGGACAGATGTTCGTAATTTTTTCTATTACTTTCTGTCGCGCTGCAAGTCATTAAACAGTGCGACCATTATAGCAATCCACAAATCTAAAAAAAATGCGCTTTTGGACCCAAAGACTTTTTATACGATTGAACATCGCATTTCACCGCAGAGCATTGAATGTTCCTGTGATGCCAATCATAACTGCAGCAGAATTTTTATTTATTTATTTATTTTTTGCTGTCTACAATTTGGAGAGCCTGATTAATGGTGTTATCTATCGATTTACCTTCGTGGAAGCGACACTGACATATGTTGAGACCCTGGATATCTCTGCACTCTATGCTCTTGCATTAACTATCAAAAGAGACGGTATGCTCTAACTAGACTAACAATGGGTCCCTGTTGGAACCGCCCAACTACTAGAAACACCTGAGTCGAACACTGTCTACGGACAAGAAATGGAATGTTCACATAGGCTCAGTCATGGGTAAGTGAGGCACCGGAGTTCGGTTTATCGGTAGAATACTACGGTAATGCAATCAGTCTATAAAGGAGATTGCTTACATATCACTTGTTTGAATCACCCTAGAATATTGCTCAGGTTTGTGGGACCCATACCAAACAAGACTAACAGAGGATATTGAACGTATACAGAGAATGGTAGCATGAATAGTCACAGATTTTTTGACCCACAGTGAAGAAGTGGCTTTAAATGACGACCCTGTGAGGATAGTACAGCTTCCTACATATTCCTGTCACAGAGATTCTGAGGTCAAGATTAATTACAGCACATATAGAGGCATTTAAACAATCATTCTATCTGCACTCCGTATCTGAATGGTATGGGGAAAAGCTCTATATTGGGACATACCCTCTGCCATGCACTTCACAGTGATTTATGGAGAAAAGATTTAGATGTAGATGTAGAAAGAGAAAACCTGATACCTACAACCAGAACCAATGCAGACTGGTTGCGAAAACACAGCGCCCATACTTGGCACCAAAGCTGGAGAGAGGGCACATATAACCTACCCAAGATGATTCGGAGACAAAGATGGTAGGGGTAGCAACGACGACCTCTGGTCAATCTAAAGGCATGAACACGAAAGCTATCCTTGGCATGACCTATGGACACTGACAGACTTGTCTTCTTTCTTCCATTACCATATAAAATTGGCATCTAATGCTATACGTCATAGTTACCTGCAAAAATTTCAGGCTCAACCCAATCACATAATAATATGTTCTTGCTTTCAAACACAAGTGGGATCCAAGGATACAAATGTTAGAGAGGCACAATAGCTCCTCTCTCTTAAAAAGGCAGGCTGGTGACTTATGCTTAACTGTATGTAATGCCCATGTTGTGAGCCTTTCTGTTATGGAACGATTCTAATGAGGCCTTTTCAGTGTATAATTCTGTCTGAAGGTCTAACTTGAAACTAGTTATATCTGTAAATAACCGCTGATAGGATGAATTTGCCACTGGTTATATTATTTTTTTTGTTTTCCACATATATGCAAATTCAAGAAATCATGCGTTGTTGCCATATCACAGAGAAACTATTGTCATTGTTCTAGGACTGGGTAGTCAATATGATGGCCGCCAAGAAATGGACTGTAGAAGAGGTATTCAGGTGGACTCCTGTACGCTTCGCAGAGGAGACTGGCTCCTGGGAATGGATCGAGAAAATGCTGCAAAGTGGCATGTCTGCAAAGGATCTCACTGTCACCACGAGAAGGCTGTCCATCGCAGACACTGGAGCTTCCCTGATGCGCGACGTCTGCTCAGCGGGCCACCTGCAGCTGCTGAGGCTGGCATTGTCGGTGGACGCGAAGCTGGCGTCGGCGCGTCTGGACGGGTGTGGGTCGACGCCGCTGCACGTGGCGGCAGCCAACAGGCGCGACGCGGCGGTACGGCTGCTGCTGGAGGCGGGCGCCGACTGCGAGGTGAGAGACGGCCGCGGGCGTACGCCCCTCCACGCCGCCGCCGCCAGTGGCAGCGTCCACGCCCTCCGGCTGCTGCTGGAAGCCGGCGGCGACCCGGAGAGCCAGGACTCTGAAGGAAACACGGCGGTGCACCTCGCCTGCGAAGAAGGCCACACAAGCGTCCTGATGGCGCTGTACAAGAGGGGCGTGTCCCGCAGTCTAGTCAAGATGCAGCTGCTCTTGTCGGGTGAAAGTGGCAACGTAGAGGGAGTACGACTCGCGCTGAAGCATACGTCTAGCTGGGGCGGCGCGTGGAGCGAGCTGCACACCGTGGCCATCAAGGGTAGTGGCACGGCAGTGAGGACTCTATTGGCTGCAGGCTTGGACCCGAACGCCCGCGACGCCAACGGCGACACCCCGCTGCACGCCGTGGCGGCCGCGGGCTGCCCGGGGTCGGCTGAGGCGCTGGTGGAGGCCGGCGCAGACGTGGACGCCGCCGACTCGAGCGGCTCGACGCCGCTGCACTACGCGGTGCGCACTGGAAACCTGGGGGTGGTTCGCGTGCTGCTGGCCGCGGGCGCCGACGTGGAGGCGCGCGACGCCGAGGGCGACACGCCGCTGCTGCGCGCCACCGCCAGGGGCTGCGCCGACGCCGTGGCCGCACTCGTCGCCGCCGGTGCCAGGACCGACGCCGCGAACGCCGCCGGCAGGACCGCCGACCAGGTGGCGAGGCTGCTAGGCCACAGCGGGCTCATCAGCGGCCTACTGGACCGCGCACACAACAGCCACATGGCAGAAGGAATACCCGTTGCGCCGATTCCGCGTTAAGCATGTCTCGCGGATCTGCGAAGCTCCTCAGGAGGGCAAATTGTAACGATTCTATAATACATGTTCCTAGCTACAGATGCGTTTCACTTAGTGCAGTCTTTAAATCTGTTATGCGGTAAATAAATACGTTTAAAAATTTTTCCTAATGGGACGAAATCGGTAGACGTGATGTACATCTGCAGACACGGAAATACCATGACTACAATTTCAGAAAATCTGAGCATATCAGTAACACGCCGGTCCATAACTGGTCCTTATGCAAACAGTTATACAGCTTTGTATTGGATTGATACACTTGCTGCATGTCCTCCTGAGGGTCATCGTGCCAAATTCTGTCCAACTAGCACCTCACATCGTCATAATCCCGAGCTGGTTTAGCGCCCTCACCATAAGGCTCCAAACGTTCACAACTGGGGAAAGGTCCAGCTATCTTGCTGGCCAAGGTAAGGTCTGCCAAGCACAAAGCAAGAGCAGTAGAAACTCTCATTGTGCGGGGGCGGTCGTTACCTTGCTGAAATGTGACCCCAGGATGGCTTGCCAGGAATGGCAACAGAATAGGGCGTACAATGTCGTGGACGTACCGCTGTGCTCTAACCGAGTCCACAGATGATAGCCAAAGGAGTCTTGCTATGGAAATGGAAATACCGTGTGGCTAGGGCCTCCTGTCGGGTCACCGATCGTCTGGTGCAAGTCTTTCGAGTTGACGCCACTTCGGCGACTTGCGTGTCGATGGGGATGAAATGATGAAGAGAAGCACAACACAACACCCAGTCCCTGAGCGAAGAAAATCTCCGACCCAGCCAGGGTCGAACCCAGGCCGTTAGGTGTGACACTCCGTCGCGCTGACCACTCAGCTGCCAGGGGCGCACAGTATTGCTTTGAAAAGAAATGGCACCCCAGACCATCACTTCTGGTTGTTGAGCTGTATGGCGTGCGACAATAACGTGGTATCCCATCACTGGGGCGTCTTCAAACATGTCATAGGCCTGAAATCACTGTCTTCAGTGATGAGAAACAGAATTGCGGCCCAATGACCATCAAAGACATGTCTGGAGATGCCCCAGAATGTGGTGGGATTGTAACGTCCCCCTTAGAAGAATTGTATACGAGACTGTGCTTAAACTGACACAATATTTTTAGCGCAACGCAATCTGACTTTCAGAAATCCCTGCAAAAGAATGACCCTGACTAACATTAATCTATACCTTTCACAAATCACTTACCTCACCAAAAATCTTCGTTACTCGAACTACTGCAATACAGCGAGCGCCACTACTGCCAGCTAAATAACAGATTCAAACTACGGAAGGCACTAACTACTGATAGGCATAGTTGGCAAATGAAAGATTTTAATAGAGAACAAACAATGTATTTACCTTAATATCATCAAAAGTCATAATATATGTAATTTCAAAACTCCGCCATTTCCTTCCACACATCCACCATTGCTGGCGGCTCACCTCTAACTGCGCAACGCTACGCGCTGTTCACATCCAGCTGCCCAACACTACAATGGCAGACAACAATGCAAAACTAGCCACATACTGCACACAGCACAGCCAGTGATTTTCATACAGAGCGCTACGTAACGTTGCCAATAAGAAAACATAAACAGCCTACTTACATAGCCCCCATGCTCCCCACAAAAAATTTTACTAATTGTTTCGGGCAGTGGCCAATAATGATTTGATAAAATTTTTCAGAATTACAATAACAAAGATATCAAATGCACACACTTATTGATACAATGTTGGTCAAAAGCTAAAATTTTCTCACAGTCCATAAAGACAGTCCTGATCATTCATCATAGTAGTAATTACAGTTTTTTTTTTAAAGTCTCATTACTAAAAGAAATTGCACACAGAAGTAGTGGATTTCCATGCAGTCTTGAAGAAGTAGTGTTGCCCTTCCAACGGAAAGACAGTGCTGACTCTTGACATGCAGACAGGTAATGGGCCACAACAGAGCAAACCCACAGCAGAGTCAGTCGAAGTTATGAAGAATATTGGTAGGTAGGTCATCACAGAGTAGACCCCACTGTAGTCATGGTAGAGATTGTGATATTGGTGGGCCACCAGAGGTGCAGACCCACTGCAGTCCTTGTAGAAATAATGGTACTGGTGGGCCATCAAAGACGCAGACCCACTGTAGTCCTTGTAGAGACGGCCAGCAGCCATCTGCTGCGACTGTGCAGGTGCACAATCACAATCGAAGAGTCTTGCAGAGAAGATAGCAAGTCCATAAACCACCACTTGTGCACGCACAAAGTTTTTGGAATTGTCCTTAGAACCAGCAATGCTGTTATCCAGTCCCTTGCTGAATTAGTAACACACGTGCAAACACTAACAGTCCCTACTTCTCACATATTGTCCATATACTATGACCAACAGAAAAGTGTGCAGTGAAATGTAACTTACAAGTTACTTAATTTGATAAACTGGTGTCAATTACAATATTATAACATGAGAATACAATTACAAAGGTACAAAATACATCATTAAAGAACATAACAATACCCAACAATACAGATAACATTTGTAGTAATACAGGCTTTACAAAAGAATAGAAATAGACATATACATCAGTGTTACAGGAATTATGACATAAGTAAATACATAAAAGATCAGAATAACTTTTGAAACATCAACTTTACACATGAGCATTAAAACAAAACAGAATAAATAATGTCTAAGCATATTTACAAGGTAAATAACATATTATTAATGCCAATTATATTTGAGGAGAACAGTATTCCTCATCATAGTGAATGTAGCTTAATATTAGAAGAAAAAATTCTATGAAACTACACAGAGGCAGGAAGAAAACAAATACACAAGGGTACACAAAAACATAGTGGAATAACACAAAAGGAAAGGACAGGGTTCGTTTTCAGTGCAACATTTGGTACTGCAGTCCAACCCAAAACTTCATTCCATAGATCGTTCGTCTTATTTCAACCTTTGCTTCCACCAAAAAAATCCTATCCAAGCATGCTTTTTGCATTTATTTCACATATTTCTTACCTCATTATTTATTTCCAAGAAAATCCTACCTATACCTGTACTTTGTTCATATAACTTCTCAGTGCATTTCTTCAAATTCATTGCAACTCATTCTCTTATAGGCTACACCCTCTTAAGCTAACTTAAATCTACTGAGCTCAGATGCTAAACTAAGGGACGAGGCAATGCAGCAGCACAAAACAATTAACACAAACATCAATGACAAAAAATTTAAATAGGCAAAGCAATTGCAATATTACAACTAATATGAGCCAATGTGCAGCAACAAGAAAAATAAATCAGTAGTAAAACTAGCTTAACAGAGTAATACAAAGTGAAATTTAGTAGAACTATACCTGGCAAACAGCAGCAGCAACTTATATCTAAACATGACATAGCTCAAACAAAAAAATATTACACTAAAGACAATAATGCAGACAAGGGAAATGTATATTCACATCTTAATGTCTATGTAATTAAAGTGGTGCACCACAAAAACTAATTCTACAAAAAATTACCAAGTACTTGAAAAGAATATTATGTATGCAGTTACTGTTACTAGTCCCTTCTTATTGTTCTTTCCTTTCCAAGTGCTCCTTTTTTGAAGAATGTGGATCACAAAATTATTATTTAATAGATCTGTTGACAGAAAGTGTTCACATTAGCAAATGCATTTTATTGTATTTTATAAAACCAATGCTGCAACACAGCTGGAAACTAGATATCAAATGAAATAAGCAACTATGAAAAGCAAAGCATAAAAATATCATTCAATAGTCATGTGACATTTCATAAGTTAGTAGAAATTCTCTCAACTCTCGTAGAAAGACGCTTGTCATAATCAGGTGTGCAGATGTAAGTATCTTTCCAAGTAATGAACGTGTCGTATTTGCGATACTATCTCTAAAGGAATGTCGATAGCGAGGTTACTGGCCTCCCTTTTTTTTTCTGCCTGTGCCTCTGAAAGGCTTCGTTTTTTTTTCGGGCGTCTGTCGCACAGCTGGGTGCCCACGACGTATTACGTGCAGGTGGTCACTTAACTTTCTTACCAAAATATTTACGACAGCAGTTTCTGCTACAGTGACAGTCTCATATGAAAATTTTACAGGTCGAGAATTTGCGTTGCAAATGTGTAGAAACAAAATCTTATGAATATAACAGTGTCCAAAAAATTTTTAGCCGGCATTGTGATACATTCACGCATTTACACACATTTCATAACTCTTAAAGTACGATTCTTGGTTTCCAACATCCTTTTTCACAAACCAGAGTCCCTAACCACTACTCCTTATTCCTTACCTTATTCGTCGACACTTCTTCAACATTTCATCATAACAGATATGTAGCATAATCAAATTTCTCATATAGCATCGGCTTATTGATCATAAACATACCTCAACAGCATAATACACATCGCCGTCGTAAAAATAACGTCATAACACCTCAGTCAAATCTCAAAAAAGTCGTAGCTTTCTGCAATAATTTCAAACCATAAAAAAATTCTCTGCTCATTTAAATAGCGTCATCTACCTCAAACGTACTTTAAAAATCGTGATGCCATACCAAATTTATCATTCAAAGCTCTCATAATATCACAATGGGTCTGAAAAAATATGAACAGTTCACAAAGTACAGACAAAATACAATTTCATAAGTGTGAAGTTATACAACGGTGTAATTACGTAAACATCTGTCACGGATGTAGTAAAAAAAATGTTTATCTCTCAGTTAAATGATCAGATAGCTGTCTAATTTATGTATTAGAGAAATATGGTACCGATGTGTAAAGTTGTATAAGGAAATACCATATTAGCTAGGGCTCCTTGTGCTTGCCAAACACATGGTACACAAAGTAGGCGTGTACCCCCCTGAGGATTAATGTAATTATAACCTCAGGTGTTACAGTGCAAAAGAATGACCCTGACTAACATTAATCTATACCTTTCACAAATCACTTACCTCACCAAAAATCTTCGTTACTCGAACTACTGCAATACAGCGAGCGCCACTACTGCCAGCTAAATAACAGATTCAAACTACGGAAGGCACTAACTACTGATAGGCATAGTTAGCAAATGAAAGATTTTAATAGAGAACAAACAATGTATTTACCTTAATATCATCAAAAGTCATAATATATGTAATTTCAAAACTCCGCCATTTTCTTCCACACATCCACCACTGCTGGCGGCTCACCTCTAACTGCGCAACGCTACGCGCTGTTCACATCCAGCTGCCCAACACTACAATGGCAGACAACAATGCAAAACTAGCCACAGACTGCACACAGCACAGCCAGTGATTTTCATACAGAGCGCTACGTAACGTTGCCAATAAGAAAACATAAACAGCCTACTTACAGGATACCGACTTCACTGTCGCCTGTCATGTGGTGTCACAGCCATTTCTTTTCATAGCGGGATCCCTTTGGTTGTCATCTGCAGTACACTCACAGCACAGCAGTACGTCAACGATGTTGTAAGTCCCGTTTTATCGCCTTTCATGGCAAGCCGTTCTGGGCTTATATTTCAGCAAGATACGCTCGGCCACACCCTATGTTGCCCAGCAAGGTCGCCAGATTTCTTCCTAACTGAGAAAATCTGTAGCATTATGGGCAGGACCCACCAGCCAACTCGTAATTGTGATGGTCTAATGCTCCAGTTGGACAGAATTTGGCACGATAGCCCTTAAAAGCAAACCCAACAACTCCATCAATCAAGGCAAGGCCGAATAACAGCACGCACAAGGACCAGAGATGACCAACGCGCCATTGACACCCTCAATTTGTGCAGTTCTTTCTCTTGAATAAATCATCCAGTTTTTCTGAGATTGTTGTCATTTGTTTGTCTCTATGTCTACATCAAATCTACCGATTTCCGTCAGATTCGAATAATTCCTTCGAGGTTCGTCGTTTCGGTTTTTTTTTTCTAATATTGTGTGGTGACAAAGTTTAGCAGTGAAATGAAACAGGGAAACTAAATAATAAGTCTGACAAAGAAGTTAAAGATTGGAAACCAGTTAAGGGAGTAAAATTCTGGAGCTCGATGGAAAATGAGTGCTCTGAAAATGTGGAATGATATAAAAATGTATCAGAAGAATTGAAAACTATAGTGGGACAAATAGAACAGAGAAAAGAAATTCAAAATAGATTCTCTGATACCAGAATTGGAAGAAAAAAAGTCATATGTTAGCCGCAGTGTGATGCCTGTCAGGTTGCGACGAATGGGCTCTTGTTGAAATTATAGAAAAATTTAGGTATGTAGTGACCCAAGAAAAACACTCCAGATAGGGAAAATCACGAGCTCAGCTCACGAACCTAATCGAAAATTGGAGGAGGACTTTTAATGGTAGAGACCATATGTACTCACAAAAGGGAGCTCACAAAAATCATCACGAGTTTTCGTCCACAGCCAGAGTAAGGATCCTTCCAGGATTCCATATACATCAATCTTATGTTTTACATATCCCATTGCGCCATGGCTGTATTTTTAACGTAATTTACCCTTTCGTATCATGTCATCATCTATGTAGTTTCTTGTCATGCGGAATCTAATAAGGATCTGGAGCCTACTGTCTATTATTAGGTTAATGTCCATTTCCAATTTAGTTTCATACTACACCACACACACCTTTTCCATATCTATGTATTTGTCTTTCTTTAACTGGTTAAGCTGACACAGTTACTAAGGGATTGGGCCTATTCAGAAGAAATATCCTTCAGATCATGATTTAGGTTTGCCATGAGTTCCATTAAGTCATTTACGTCGACTTCTCATGTAGTCTGTTCAGTGTAGTCAAGCAGAGGCCGGCCGGAGTGGCTGAGCGGTTCTAGGAGCTACAGTCTGGAACCGCGCGACCGCTACGGTCGCATGTTCGAATCCTGCCTCGGGCATGGATGTGTATGATGTCCTTAGGTTAGTTAGGTCTAAGTAGTTCTAAGTTCTAGGGGACTGATGACCTCAGAAGTTAAGTCCCATAGTGCTCAGAGTCATTTGAACCATTTATAGTCAAGCAGAGACAAACATTTGCCTGCAGTTGATATGATTGTGAATCTTTAATAAATCTATTGTTGACAGTACAGCATAATTCCACTTTATGGTAGCTTATTTGTTCTCATTGCTTCTAACACACTTCTTTGCTTTGTAATATTGGTAACTGTCCAGTTTTAGAGAGTTTGGGTTCACTGGCGATTCACGTTTAATTATAATACTCCGTTTATCGATGAAATAAAAAACATACTTTGCTACTTATTTCTTTCATTCCACTAATTGGTTTATTTGGTACATACATTTGAATTCAAGACCTGTTTGCTGTTCGCTTTTAGTGAATATATGTTTTTTTTCGGGCTGTGGTCTTACTGTAGTCTATTTTCAGTCCTGATCTAATATTTGCCACATAGATATCTCGCACGTTTTACTAATGTTCATTTGGTAAATAACTAAAATAACTTTAGTCACAAAGTAAAGGAGTTTCAGAGAAATGTCTTTGATTTGCGATTCTTATCCTGCTAAGCTCAATCAATTAGAAACCTCTTACTACTACGCAGAAAATAGTTTTGGTGAACGGATTTATCTAACTCATGCTTCAATTATTATATTTCTACATCCATTACGTTACTGAACTGAAGTTATGGTCTTTCTAGTCAGCTTCATTAATAAACTATCAGCTGCTATTACCATCCCAAAGAAAGAGATACGTTTGGCCCTAAGAAGTCCATGTAATGGTTCAACGAAAAACTACGAAGTTACCTAAGAAAATTAGTTCAAGGAACAATCTTTGTAAATAGGAACCAGAGAGTTTAACCCAGAATGATTTCCATGTATTTGTCGAAATATTAAAGTAATCTTCAACGAGCCAGAGGTTTTGCACTTATCGTTAAGTATCAGAGAGAGTAGTTAAGATGCGAAACGTATTTGTAAAGCTTTTCAAAGCTACCAATGTCTGTGATTTCCTCCATGGAAGACTAGATGGTTTACAAGAAAATATATTTGTGAACTGCCGGCCGGTGTGGCCGTGCAGTTAAAGGCGCTTCAGTCTGGAACCGCGTGACCGCTACGGTCGCAGGTTCGAATCCTGCCTCGGGCATGGATGTGTGTGATGTCCTTAGGTTAGTTAGGTTTAATTAGTTCTAAGTTCTAGGCGACTGATGACCTCAGAAGTTAAGTCACATAGTGCTCAGAGCCATTTGAACCATTTGAACCATATTTGTGAACTGACTCAAACACATGATTTCATCATTTTTATTGACTTAACTGTGGGCTCTTGGTGAAACATATTGATTATTACGCAGCAAAAATTAACTTTTGACGAAATTACACTGCTTTTTATTTTCTCTTGTTGTAAGTCAATTTCATTGTCTTAGTGGGGTCTGAAACCGAGGTCTCGTGAAATAAAAAGTTATGAAACGTAGGTAAAAGAGTGATTGTTATGTTAAATAATATTTTGCATGAAGTGATGACCTTACTAAGGAAGTTGCCTGTCCATTTAGCACGCTGGGCGCAGCTGGGAACACGGGGATGTTAACCATATCTAAGAAACATTCTTCAGCGACACTGGAAATTACTGTTTTGGAAGTCTGGTGTGACTGTTAGTCACATTTTCAAACCAGATTAGATAAATTCCGATATCATGGCTCATTTAGTCCTAAGTCAGATACTGGAAGTTGGCACAAATTAAGTGGGAGTTACTCTCACCATCATAACACCAAACGCAAACATTCGAACTTAATTCCCCCTTTACCAAGTATTCTTCATGTATTTAGTAGTTATTTATTGAGTATTTCGCGTATCTCGTTCTCTACAAGTTATAAGAACTTACTTCACGGCCTTTGTGGTGCACTGATAAAAGACGATTATCCTTCTCTTGCACAGTATTAAAGTTTCTGGCAACCAACAACATTTTTGGTCTTGTTCCAATAACGTAATTTTTTCGAGGTCTCGTCATTATCGTGTACATTGGTTTCGCAATAATGAGTGGAAGAGGTTATCATCCCCATCAAAGAAAATTACACACACACACTCACATACACATGCAATATGTGGCCATGTATGCATGCATGCATATGTATGTATATACATACACCTTGGAACTGCTTATCTCCTATTACTAATCCGAAATTACTGTGAAACGAAAGTGGCTAAATAGATAGGCATCGAGTTCGCATGGACTACGGTAGTTACTGAAGAAAGATTTGTAGCAACCACTTACTATTTAAGCTTAAAGATTTGTGGCACTCAATTGGTTCAGCATGTTTTTAGACCCATATTTGGAAGATACATATGCAGTTCAACACTACATAGGTATATAACATCCCCGACATCATTTCCCACTTAATTCTCCTTTTTCGTACTACAGTGTGTGAGTGTACGCAGTTTGTATAAGAAACCAATGTATTCAGACATTCCACAAATGATACACGTGTGAAGTATACCACAACCAACGAAATTCAATTTTTGTAAATTTAAGGAATTCCGTATAAGATAAGGAGACGTTTTATGTAACAGTGTTTAGCGAACACCAAAACGGATCACCATTGACGTCTTATATCAACTTAAGTCTTTATGTTCTCAGTACCAGCAGTGCAGTAGTTGCAGAAGGCACTGTGTGTGAAACGTGCAGCTATAATTACAATATCAACAACCCAGTATGTGAGAACTGAAGCGCAATGTATAGTGACAACTGTTAGTGAAGCCACTCATATATCAGCTGATGAGGCAAACTCTTACAGGACAAAAAGTAATATACCTGAGCCATAAAGAAGAAGAAGAATACACTTTACTTTGCCCATATGGACTAGTATATCAAAAATTGATACTATGGACCTTGCCATGGACGTCGGGAGTGAAGCTGCGCATCATGCAGCCTATTGTGCATAGTCTGAGTCGTAACATGACGCCCTGTGGCTGCACGAAAAACATTATTCAACATGGTGGCTTTGCTGTCAGGGTTCCTCCGAGCCGTAATCCGTAGGTAGCCGTCATCCACTGCAGTAGTAGCCCTTGGGCGGCTTGAGCGAGGCACGTCATCGACAGTTCCTGTCTCTCTGTATCTCCTCCATCTCCGAACATCATCACTTTGGTTCACGCCTAGATGCCTGGACACTTCCCTTGTTGAGAACCCTCCCTGGCACAAAGTAACAATGCGGTCTCGATCGAATGGTGGTATTGACCAGCTAGGCATGGTTGAACTACAGACAACACGAGCCATGTGCCTCCTTCCTGGTGGAATGACTGGAACTGATCGGCTGTCGGACTCCCTCCGTCTAATAGGCGCTGCTCATACATGGTTGTCTCTGAACAGTCAGAGGGACTGTGTCTGTGATACAATATCCACAGTCAGTGTCTGTCTTATGGGGTGCTGCAAAACGTTTTTTGATGTGTGTATGGTAAAATTTCATATCTGTTTCGTAATTCTTACTTCTCAGCTTCTTGTGTCAGCTGTACACGACATGACTTCTGTTTCTTACCTTGTTCTTCCGTTATGCACAAATTATATGCAATCGTCTTCGTTGGCGATCTGTGTCATATGATATAGTTCCAGTAATTATCGATGTTAAAATGTTTCTTTGTGTTGCATGTTTTCAATTGACATAATTATCTGGGTCACAGCGCATTTCGGAGAAATTACCAGATGCAAAAGTGTATGTGAGATAACCGACGATCTGTTTACGTGCTCTGGCTCATGGATAAAACTATCTGTGTCTTCGTGCTGACCCTCTTCTATTATCTCAGCACACGTTCTCTGTGTGCACAGTTATCCAACGTTTTTCTCAGATCTTTTAAGGTAAGAATTGTGTCACTGATGCTAAATATCTCTCTCTGAAGATATTTTCTAGTATGGAGACAATTATACCAAAACAAGTGAACATAGTACAGATTAATATGTGGATCCGACTTTAAGATAGAAAACTGCCTCTGCTAATCTGGAGTGGTACTGAGTATGTCAGAATGGACTAATGATAGATGAAACTGGTTTGTCATATGAGAAGATGAAGACTTTAAAATGTTATTTACCATACATCATGCGTTGCAGACTCTTCCAAAGCAGAAAAGACTGTAGCATAAATAATTCTTTTTCCTCTTAATTTAGATAGTAAACTAATGAATAGTACTCTTATGAAGATGTTTTCTTCTTCCTACAGCCCATGGTTACACCCAGCTTTGTCAAGGCTCACTCAGTACAGCTTTGCTCTCCACTTAGCTTTGCATTCCTCTTTACTGCCCTCTATTGTGGCGGATACGGTCTTCCTGTCATCAGCCACTTGTCACCCTCCCTCTGTAGTTCTCTTTTCGTACCTTAGCCATCGTATTCTCTGTGGCTTACCGATTTCATCTATTGCTACTTCATAAATCCTGTAATTAAGTTTACTACCCATCCACCTATGTTTGGTTTGATACTGTATAACGGAGAGATAGGAGGGAAACTTGTGGAACATAAATATGATTTTGAAATTGTTTTTATATACAGGGTGTAACGGGTATAAGCTCAGATATCGCTATTGCTGAGGGCGATGTACTGAACGCCTGTACATCAGTATTTGTCACTTGCAGCCTACTAATTACCGCTAGTTAGTTGGTATCTCAAACTGCGAGTGTCAAGAGCAAGCCATTAGTGGTTATTTTCCCCTGGGCAGCAGCTCAGGTGTTGAACTGCGGACAGGTGAATGGAAAGCCAATACTCTATACTAACAGACGTAGTTCATTTTGCGGTGCAGTTAAGAACATTCAGAAAATATCAGGTCGTAAAGTTTGTGGCATGTTTGTGGGAAAACTGCCGAGGAAAAGCAATCAACACACTAATGTGCGTACATATTAAGGTACCACACAAAAATATTTGCACTTATATCTGCTAAACACTGTATTTTATATTTTGACAGATCGATAACTTTTCAGATTACATTACTTGTTTCTGACTTCGAGACTGTACTACGCAGTCTTAATTATTCTTGTTCTTCATATCTATTTATTTGTTTTAGAGTTTTCTAGGACTGGGAGAAAATTATTGTTTCCAAGCACGCTTAAGTGCCGTAATTAGTCTAATCTTCCTTTAGCAGCTTCTGTGGATGTGATACGTAGGGGCTTCAGATTAAGTACTTCGGTGCTTTTCCCTAAATCAGGTACGGTAAGTACTGGGATGGTTCCTGTACAAAGGACACGATCAATTGCTTTCGCCAGCTTTCTCCCATACCAAGCTTGTGCTAAAACATGCTCATCACCGGGGGAAGTTTAGTCTAAAAATGTAATTCGTGTTTAATACATGAAGTGTATCATGTGATGCTTCTTTCTACACTGAAGCGCCAAAGAAACAGGCATAGGCTAGCGTATTCAAATACAGAGATATGTAAACAAGCAGAATACTGCGATGCGGTCGACAACGCCTATATCAGACAACACAAGTGTCTGGCGCAGTTGTTTGATCGGTTACTGCTGTTACAATTACAGGTTGAAAGGAGTATACTGGGGCACACTTGTATATGGCACCAGAATAAGATAAGAATATTAATAAATTAAAATGAAACTAGTATACAGGCTCGATAATGCGGATCGCTGACTGCGTGCCACCGCAGAACCAAAGATACTGCTTTGTTGGAGTAAGAGAGAGCTGGGCGCTCAGTTGTAGGTGGCTGTCTGTGAGGGAAAGACGGTGGAGTAGGCAGTTTCTGTGGTCTGCTGTGTGAAGCCACCAACAGTTACATTAATATAGGTAAGTCAGCATTGTTAAACATGGCAGCGTAAGTCTTCAGGCAAATAAGGTAAAAATTTAAATAATTATGATTTCTGTTTTCCGTGTATAGATGGGTTGGCTGATAGTTTGTAATTGTTGAGAAACCCCAGAATGTACGTAAACGATCTTGATAAAGAGGCTAGTTAGATACTTCATTTTTGTAACGCTTTTAAGCTGTTAACAGAGCTGTATGTAACTTGATGATTTACATTTATGTTGGATTAATGAAGTTAGATAATACTGGCTGCTTAAATCTCATTGTTTGTGAACCTATTGTGAGTAATGTAGCTTCAGTTGTCAGATGTTTTTCAGAGGCCAAACTAAGCTTGCAATATAATTCTGCTAAAAAAACTGAGTGATAGTAATTCACCATAATCAGTACCGCCTCCCAGTTCAGTTGGAATTTTCTTAATGTTCTCGTTTATCAGCCAAAAGAATTTCATGTGCATTTCAAGTAGTATGGCCAGCATTGCACACTGCTGAGCCTGTAGCTAGCGTATTTATATTTCTTATCAGAGACCAGAATATATCGTGTTACTCCGCTACTGCTTCAGAGGTAAGACAATTTAATTTATTTGCTATGGGCACAGGGACCAAAGTTATCCGTTTTGAACAGGGCCAGATGATTCAGTGACTAAGGGGCTGTATTTAGTTATTGGTATTGGGAGTTGCATTATCCAGTCGATTCGTAAAGTTTTGCTAACAATAAGATAGAGTAAGCACACGAATTGCAGTTACAACACGCAACACGACAATTCGAGTTATGTATCAATTCCACAGTTAAGACTTCATTCCGCGTAATCGTAAAGTTTAATTATTTCAGATCTGTTTTTAAAAGAAAGTTGCACTTGGCGACAGCTCTGCCAGTCGTTCGCTTTGAGAATTCTTTGACATTAAAATAGTCAGATAAAGATATTGTGTTCACTCAACCACTCTGTAGCGATAATAGCAGTTAGATTTTTTGGTGCAACGTAGTTTACTAACTTGCACAAAATTTTTCCACAGTGCATCGGCATTCTTATGGTCCGCCTTGTTTTTTATTGATTTTATTGTTCAATATTTTTTTGTATTTGGCTTTGTACCCTGTATTTCATTTACGATGCCGCGCAAAAGTGTTAAGGTTCCGGCGCGTAACCTTACAATTAAAGATCCCAAAATCGACGACTTTCCTATTATTGACAACAAAGTTGAGAATGATAGTGACTACTCTGCGTTGCAACAGTTTCAAGGCACCACAGAAAACGTTAGTTCCGTTTCCAAAAATAGTGAATAAATTCCTGACACTATAATTTCATCCTCTAATTTGACTAGGAATCAGACGGTAGAATCCGGTATTGCGGACGCCACTGATCTGTGCATGGTGTTTTTTTTGTTCGGTCTTCAGTCATGCAGCTCTCCATGCTACTCTATCATGTGCCAGCTTCTTCATCTCCCAGTACCTACTGCAACCTACATCCTTCTGAATCTATTTAGTGTACTCATCTCTTGGTCTCCCTCTACGATTTTTACCCTCCACGCTGCCCTCCAATAGTAAATCGGTGATCCCTTGATGCCTCAGAACATGTCCTACCAACCGATCCCTTCTTCTAGTTAAGTTGTGCCACAAACTTCTCTTCTCCCCAATCCTATTCAATACCTCCACATTAGTTATATGATCTACCCATCTAATCTTCAGCATTCTTCTGTAGCACCACATTTCGAAAGCTTCTATTCTCTTCTTTTCCAAACTAGTTATCGTCCATGTTTCACTTCCATACATGGCTACGCTCCATACAAATACTTTCAGAAATGACTTCCTGACACTTAAATCAATACTCGATGTTAACAAATTTCTCTTCTTCAGAAACGCTTTCCTTGCCATTGCCAGTCTACATTTTATATCCTCTCTACTTCGACCATCATCAGTTATTTTGCTCCCCAAATAGCAAAACTCCTTTACTACCTCAAGTGTCTCATTTCCTAATCTAATTTCTTCAGCATCACCTGACTTAAATCGACTACATTCCATTATCCTCGTTTTGCTTTTGTTGGTGTTCGTCTTATACCCTCCTTTCATGACACTGTCCATTCCGTTCAACTGCTCTTCCAAGTCCTTTGCTGTCTCTGACTGAATTACAATGTCATCGGCGAACCTCAAAGTTTTTTTCTTCTCCATGGATTTTAATACCTACTCCGAATTTTTCTTTTGTTTCCTTCACTGCTTGCTCAATATACAGATTGAATAACATCGGGGAGAGGCTACAACCCTGTCTCACTCCCTTCCCAACCGCTGCTTCCCTTTCATGTCCCTCGACTCTTATAACTGCCATCTGCTTTCTGTACAAATTGTAAATAGCCTTTCGCTCCCTGTATTTTACCCCTGCCACCTTCGGAATTTGAAAGAGGGTATTCCAGTCAACATTATCAAAAGCTTTCTCTAAGTCTACAAATGCTAGAAACGTAGGTTTTCTTTTCCTTAATCTAGCTTCTGAGATAAGTCGTAGGGTCAGTATTGCTTCACGTGTTCCAACATTTCTACGGAATCCAAACTGATCTTCCCCGAGGTCGGCTTGTACCAGTTTTTCCATTCGTCTGTAGAGAATACGCGTTAGTATTTTGCATCCGTGACTTATTAAACTGATTGTTCGGTAATTTTCACATCTGTCAGCACCTGCTTTCTTTGGGATCGGGATTATTATGTTCTTCATGAAGTCTGAGGGTATTTCGCCTGTCTCATACATCTTGCTCACCAGATGGTAGAGTTTTGTCAGGACTGGCTCTCCCACGGCCGTCAGTAGTTGTAATGGAATGTTGTCTACTCCCGGGGCCTTGTTTCGACTCAGGTCTTTCAGTGCTCTGTCAAACTCTTCACGCAGTATCGTATCTCCCATTTCATCTTCATCTACATCCTCTTCCATTTCCATAATATTGTCCTCAAGAACATTGCCCTTGTATAGGCCCTCTATATACTCCCTCTGTGCATGGTTTACGTCCACAATTCAAAGCTTGATTGTTTACCGAAAGAAGTCAGTGATTACCTCTTTTTCACACGATTAATCAGATTGCCAATAGTATGCCAGAGGAAAGAGTAGTACAAAGTACTCAATCTGTTTTTAAAACTACGCCAGATCCCACAAACGGTAGTTATGCAGATAATGCAACAGACGAGACGTCCATGGTTGTAGATGATGTCTCCACACCACAAAACACAACGCAAGTGTCACCCGACCATTGCTTTAAAAGACTATAGAAGCAACGCTTCAAAATTTCATGCAAATGATGGTTAAACAGTTTAATGAAAGGTTTAATAAAAATGATGAACACTTCTTATCATGTGACAAAAAATACAAGTTGACACCACGAATCAGTTACGACAAGAAATACCAGAAAAACGAGTTGACACCATCACTCAGTTCAATGAATGATTTAACAAAAATGATGAACAATTTTCCGCCGCACGTGACGAGCTTAAAACGTACACAGAAACAACTGATAACCGTTTCTAACAGGTAGATACAGACATTAAGGCCAGTGAAGATCGTGTTTGCGATTAAATTGAAGCGTTAGCCATGCAATACACAGACAGTACCAAACCCTTGAGAGATGACATTAATGCTTTAAGATATCAATGTAGTGAAACCTATAAAAAGCCTACAGATGAAATCCAATTAGTTAATGAAAGAATAGGTCAACAAGACATTCGATTAGACGCACATCTTAAAATTCACACTGAGTCCACAGGAAAGCAATACAAAGTCTTTATGCGTAAACACACAGAGGAAAACCATCACTTTTTACAGTCATTGGGAACAGCAGTTGCTTGCTAGTCTTACAACCCATGTTGACGCTAGTAAGACTTCCGTTACAGATCATATTAACACAATAAAGCAACCACAAAACCAAATACAGCAGATGTAACTGATTTCAAAACCACTGTTTACACAAGAATCCAAAAAGTTGAAGAAAAGTGTACAGATGACATAGAGTCGTTAAGCTCCCGTCTTGAACAAATAGAGTTGGTGCAGGACCTTGACACAATTAAATCCGATTTCAAAAAGATGAACAAAACACACATTCTTACCCTTTCGGAAAGATGTGATGAGCTATCGGCAAGATTAGAAACACTTGAAAATCAAACTGAAAATAAATCAGACGACTCAGCTCTCAGTCCGTTCACTGAATCTCAAGAATATCAGTACATGCAGCAAAATTAAACCAGCTTGGTGCACATAACAGTTCGCTACATAGGAAAGATAGCAGTTTACATCAGGAAGTGGACAATATAAGAAAATTTTCTCCGCGTGATCAGTTTCAAACTAACGTGCAATAGCAAGTCACCGAGTTTTCATCCTCACAATAATATGAGCATCTTACAAAGAGTGCGTGACTTTCATATAAGCCAGTCATCTCACAATCAGTTCTTTTACGCCGCCGAACCCCCTCAAAATCTACACCACGAAGGATTCGACTATAAACATTTCTGTAAAGAAATTCAAGGTATTTAGAAATAACCGCACAGATTGGCATGCCTTTGATTGGTGCAGCAACTTTCATTTTCGCTGCCACCAAATTGGCCAGTGACACACAAGCTCGAATTTATCTGTAGCTTTTTTAGAGGGAGAACCTTCGATACGTATGAGACCCTCAACAAGGCAATGTCACTCCGCCGAAGAGTTTCAAAATGCTTTTCTACCTGCGTATTGGTCGGAAACGATTCAGCGAGGAATTAAAGACCAACTAATTAGTTTACCCAATTTTGAACACTCCAGTTTTCCAACTATCACCTAGTTTTTTGAATATATGGTTCAACAAAACCAGTGCCTGACCGAACTGTACAGCCAATCTGTGCTCATACAGTTACGTATCTCAAAACTTCCACGTTCATTACTAGTTTCCCTTCTCACCGGACAGCAAATGGAAAGCATTGCAGCTTTCAGGGACTTATTACAATTATTAGAAGTTCAGCAATCGGACTACTATTTTGTCAATAAGAATTTTAATAACGTCAACAATGGTAATAACTCATTCGGTTACAACGAGCAATCCCGACCATTCCATAGCAAGAGAAATTAAAGGTTTGGTTCAGATAACGATTTTAATGAACATTTTAATAAGAGAGAACATTTTGATAACAGTATATTCAGCAGCAGTAACTATATCACAATTTCGACGCCAACAATCACCGTTTCCAGCCACCAAGCTTGCCGCAGCAGCCCTGAAATACGCAACAACAATACGGTCGACAAGCTCAACCGAAGGTCAATATGTCACCGCCCAGCTTTGACAGTACAGCCCAATCCAGTAATTTACGCAACCGCAAGGGAATAACTTCTCTCAAAAAAATTTTTTTGTCTCAAGTACAGATAGTGTTGAGGATCAGTGGAAAAAGTTCAAAACCATCGTACAATATGCATTAGATGAGTATGTGCCAACCAAGATCGTAAGAGATGGAAAAGAGCCACCGTGGTACAACAAACGAGTTAGAAAACTGCTACGGAAGCAAAGGGAACTTCACAGCAAACATAAACATAGCCAAAGCCTTGCAGACAAACAAAAATTACGCGAAGCGAAATGTAGTGTGAGGAGGGCTACGCGAGATGCGTTCAGTGAATTCGAAAGTAAAGCTCTGTGTACTGACCTGGCAGAAAATCCTAAGAAATTTTGGCCTTATGTCAAAGCGGTAGGTGGATCAAAACAAAATGCCCAGACACTCTGTGACCAAAATGGTACTGAAACCGAGGATGACAGACTAAAGGCCGAAATACTAAATGTCTTTTTCCAAAGCTGTTTCACGGAGGTAGACTGCACTGTAGTTCCTTCTCTAGGCTGTCGCACAGATGACAAAATGGTAGATATCGAAGTAGGTGACAGAGGGATAGAAAAACAAAATCGCTCAAAAGAAGAAAGGCCTCTGGACCTGATGGGATACCAATTCTATTTTACACAGAGTACGGGAAGGAACTTGCCCCCCTTCGTGCAGCGATGCACCACAGGTCTCTAGAAGACCGCAGCGTTCCTAAAGATTGGAAAAGGGCACAGGTCATCCCCGTTTTCAAGAAGGACGTCGAACAGATGTGCAGAACTATATCTCTAACGTTGATCAGTTGTAGAATTTTAGGACACGTATTTTGTTCGAGTACAATGACTTTTCTGGAGACTAGAAATCTACTCTGTAGGAATCAGCATGGGTTTCGAAAAGACGATCGTGTCAAACCAGGCTCGCGCTGTACTTCCACGAGACTCAGAGGGCCATAGACACGCGTTTCCAGGTAGATGCCGTGTTTCTTGACTTCCGCAAGGCGTTTGATACAGTTCCCCACAGTCGTTTAATGGACAAAGTAAGAGCATATGGACTATCAGACGAATTGTGTGTTTGGATTTAAGAGTTCCTAGATAACAGAACACAACATATCATTCTCAATGGAGAGAAGTCTTCCGAAGTAAGAGTATTTCAGGTGTGCCGCAGAGGAGTGTCGTAGGACCGTTGCTATTCACAATATATATAAATGACCTTGTGGATAACGTGGGGAAGTTCACTGAGGATTTTTGCGGATGATGCTGTAGTATATCGACAGGTTGTAACAATGGAAAATTGTACTGATATGCAGGAGGATCTGCAACGAATTGACGCATGGTGCAGGGAATCGCAATTGAATCTCAATTTAGACAAGTGTAATGTGCTACGAATACATAGAAAGTAAGATACTTTATCATTTAGCTACAATATAGCAGGTCAGCAACTGGCAGCAGTTAATTCCACAAATTGTCTGGCAGTGGCATAAGGAGTGATTTAAAATGGAATGACCATATAAAATTAGTCGTCGGTAAAGCTGATGCCAGACTGAGATTCATTGGAAGAATCCTAAGGAAATGCAATCCGAAAACAAAGGAAGTAGGTTACAGTACACTTGTTCGCTCACTGCTTGAATACTGTTCGCCGGTGTGGGATCCGTACCAGATAGGGTTGATAGAAGAGATAGAGAAGATCCAACGGAGAGCAGCGCGCTTCGTTACGGGATCATTTAGTAATCGCGAAAGCGTTACAGAGGTGATAGAAAACTCCAGTGGAAGACTCTGCGGGAGAGACGCTCAGCAGATCGTTACGGGCTTTTGTTGAAGTTTCGAGAACATACCTTCACCGAGGAGTCAAACAGTATATTGCTCCCTCCTGCGAATATCTCGCGAAGAGACCATGAGGATAAAATCAGAGAGATTAGAGCCCACACAGAGGCATACCGACAATCTTTCTTTCCACGAACAATACGAGACTGGAATAGAAGGGAGAACCGATAGAGGTACTCAAAATACCCTCCGACACACACCGTCAGGTGGTTTGCGGACTATGGATGTAGATGTAGAAAAACCAATGGTCACAGTCACCTCGAAACGATCAACAGCAAACAAATTTTCACAGCAAGCATGAAGGGAATAATCAACAATTTAAGCGTACTTTTGGCAACAACAACTTTCATCACAATCAGCCCCAGCAGTCTCACTTCATTTTTAATGAACCTAATGTTCATTTCCATCCTCCGCGGCATTCTGCAGACCAAAACAACCGAGCAGTACATATAACTGAACCATCACAGCAGCCTTCTGCCACCAATCAGCCCACTGGTAATGCATGACCAAAAACTATCAACGCTGTTCAGTCGGAAAACGTGCAATGCGATCCTTCTACTCATAATACCATTCAGCAAAACGCATAACCTTCGACGACATTAGGGACACATTTTTACAAGAGAGACACCTAACTCAAAAGAATATTTCTCATCCCATAGTGGAAATTAAAATTGGTTTTTATTTATTTTCTGCAGTGATCGACTCTGGTTTATCAGTAACTAAGATAAATGAAACAGCTTTCCAGAAATGTAACACTGACAATACCTGTTCTACCTTTCCAGTTGGTAAGACGAAAGTTCGATGCGCAATCTCTAAGAAGGGAGTAGATGTGAAACTGCAAACCCACCCATCTTTTGTACTTGCTGATCACACATTTCATCCTAAATTCTGGATCGTTCCTCTTTTGACAACCGACGTCATCCTTGGTATAGATTTCCTTGTCGAACATGATGCTGTTATCAACTTTAAGAAGTCATTGCTTATACTGAAATCCGATACGCAACAACTAACTATCTGTCACTTTTCAGAATACTTTGTCAGCTGAGGAGCAAGACATTAACAGAGTAAAGGTCATTTCAGCATCTAAGAATACTAATTGGCATGCAACATTCTTTACAAACACGTATTTCCGTAGTAACATTTCCTTGAGGAAGTAGATTATGAGATTGTGCAGACGATTAACAGTAAGGTTAATGAATGTAAAGCTTCGACGGATGAAGGGCGTCAACAGTTGCATGATATTCTTTTACAGCACTCTGAAGTATTTAACAATGTACCAGGAGCCATCTCCAGTTTTGTTTACGAATTTCAAGTAAAACTGCATCATACATTCAAGGCAAAACAAAACGTTATTCCATTCCGTTCATCTATCGAGATCAAGTCAAGCAAAAACTTCAGGCTATGTTAGACCAAGGTATCATTGAACCGCCGTTAGTCAATATATTAACCCCTATCACGTTGTTAGCAAGGAAGATGGCTCACTTCGCCTTGTGTTGGATTCACTCCAGATCAACGAAATCATCATTACTGAAACCGATCATCCGCAAACACTGGAAGAGCTCTTACAAAAATTTCAGGCATTTCTGTTCTGCTCTGGACCTAAAATCTGGGTTCTGGCAAATTCAACCGCTTCCTAATTGCGGAAAATACACTGCTTTCCTTTGTTTTGGTAACTGCTACCAATTTTGTAAATTGCCTTTTAGTTTAACAATTAGCTCTGCTGCTTTCATCCGTGCGATGACTACTATTCTTCCAAATGAACTAAAAGGCAGAATCACCACTTACATTGACGGCTTCCTCTCAATTTCTAGGTCACGTAATTTCGGATGACGGCATTACGCCCGATCCCGACAAACTACAAGCCATCCGTGACACTGCAATTCCGATATACCACTTTCTGATGCTGTTGATATACTCATCTGACCAGAAATCTATGTCTTCTTTCCACTTCGTTTCACTGATCCCTACTATATCTAGATTGCACTTTGCATTTCCCTTTTCAGATTTTATAGTTTCCCTACCATGTACAAGCTTCTGACATTCCACGCCCTGACTTGTAGAACGTTATCATTTCGTTGATTATTCAGTCTTTCTCTCCTGGTAACCTCCCCCGTGGCAGTCCGCTCCCAGAGATCCGAATGGGGGACTATTCCAGAATCTTTTTCCAATGGAGACATGGATCATCATGACACTTCTTCAATTACAGGCCGCATTTCCTGTGAATACACGTTACGTGTCTTCAATGCAGTGGTTTCCATTGCCTTCCGCATCCTCATGCCGTTGATCAATGCCGACTCTTCCACCTTTAAGGGCAGTTTCCCGCCCCTAGGACAAGAGGGTGCCCTGACGCCTGTCCATTCCTCCTCCCTCTTTGACGAGACCATTGGCAGACTGAGGGTGACTTCTTATGCCGGAAGTCTTCAGCTGCCAGTGCTGATAATCAACCAAAATTGAAGCAGCGGACGGATTTGAAACTGGGACTGAAGTCGTTTTGATTAGAAATCAAAGACGCTACCCTTAGACCGCGGGTGCAAAATACATTGTTTGTTATCAACTAAATAAGAAAATCCGCCATTGTTGCCAAGAATCAGTACTGTAGTTACAAACTTACTAGTGTACATACAAGGTGCGACAATAAAGTAATGAGACTGATGTGAAAAAAATGTTGCTTACCGTTTTAGTCAAGCTTAGTGTTGTCTACTTCAAAGTAGTTCCCTTCTGATTGCACACACTTTTTCCAGCGCTTCTACCATTGATTGTAACATTTCTGGAACTCATCTTCTGTAATATCTTACAAGACCCTCGTCACAGCTTTTTTGACATCTTGTGTTGTTTGAAAATGGTGTCCCTTGACAGCCATTTTGACAGTTGAAAATAGAAAAAAGTCGCACAGAGCGATATCTGGCGAATAAGGTGGCTGTGGTAGTACTGAAATTTGTTTTGAGGTTACAAATTGCTGTACTGACAGAGCAGTATGGGATGGCGAATTATCGTGAAGCAGAATCCAATTATCAGCAATGGTGGCACGGACACGAAGAACTCTTTTACGAAGTCTTTTTAAAATTTCTTTGTAGTAATATTGGTTAACTGTTTGTCCAGGACGCACCCACTCTTTATGAACAATTCCCTTGGAATCAAAGAAGCACACAAGCATGCATTTCACTTTTGACTTTGACATGCGAGCTTTCTTTGGCTGGGTGATCCCTTTGAGCACCATTGCGAACTTTGATGTTTTGTCTCTGGATCGTACTGGAAAAACCAACTTTCATCGCCAGTGATAACACGGCCCAACAATTCTGATTGATTTCCGTTTGCTCTAATAGATCGGCTGCCACATTTTCCCGTGTTTCTCGCTGTTGTGGTGTGAGATTTTTGGGGACAATTTTTGCGCAAATCTTTCTCATACCAAGGTCTTCAGTTATTATTAGACGAACCGCTTCTCGATTGATGTTCAGTTCCTCTGCAATCATTTTCATGGATAATCTTCGATCAGATCGTACGAGTTCACGCACCCTGGCCAAGTTGACATCCGTCCGTGAGGTTGATGGTCGTCCACTGCGGTCTTCATCCTCAACATTCGTTCTGCCTTCACTAAACATTTCATGCTAACGAAAAACTTGAGCTCTTGACACAACCTCCTCTCCAAAAGCCTTCTGAAGCTTACCGTAAGCTGAATGTAGTGCCATAAAAATCCACAATAATTAAGAAATGACACCGCATTTGTCTTATTTAGGTTTCTAACGTCACAGAATCTCAAATTTTTGGATTGTTCCCGTATTGACAACAGACGTTATTTTAGGTACGAATTTTCTGGTACAACACTACGCAATTATTGACTTTCGAAATTCGTATTTAATGTTAAAGGATGAAAATGTACAACTAGCATTAGAATTTCAGCACTCTTTATCTGCAGAAGAACAAACAATTAATCGTACAGAGGTCATTTCTGCATCACGTAACATAGACTGTCATTCCACATTGTTCACAGATACGTATGTTCACAACTACAACACACCAGACGAAGCCGACTATGACGTTATGCAAATGATTTCTGATAAAGTTAAACAGAGCAGTGCAAATACAGACGACGAACGTACAGAGCTACGCAAAATTCTTTTACAGCAAGCTCCAGTTTTTGACAACATCCCTGGTACTATGTCCGGTTTTATGTATGAATTTCAAGTTAAACAGCGCGATACATTTAAAGCCAAACATTATCCCATTCCGTATATTCACAGAGAACAAGTTAAGAAAGAATTGCAAGCTATGCTTGACCAAGATATTATTGAACCGGCAGTTAGTCCGTACATAAACCCGCTCCATATTGTTAAGAAAGAGGATGGATCACTTCGGCTCGTACTAGATTCGCGCCACATCAATGACATTATTATCAATGAAACAGATCGCCCTCAAACACTAGAAGAACTTCCACAGAAATTTCATGGTACTGCTATTTATTCCACGTTAGATTTGAAATCGGGATTTTGGCAAATTCAGCTCCATCCGAACTGCAGAAAGTACACAGTTTTTCTCTGTTTTGGTGACTGTTATCAGTTTTGTAAATTACCGTTCGGTTTAACTATTTCTTCAGCAACGTTTATTCGCTGTTTGAATACTATACTTCCGACAGAACTAAAAGACAGAATCACAACGTATGTAGACGACATTCTTATTGCAGAAGCTAACTGGTCTGAACACAATCTGATTCTTGAAC
This sequence comes from Schistocerca cancellata, assembly GCF_023864275.1. Classification (NCBI taxonomy): domain Eukaryota; kingdom Metazoa; phylum Arthropoda; class Insecta; order Orthoptera; family Acrididae; genus Schistocerca; species Schistocerca cancellata. The sequence goes on from NC_064627.1 coordinate 457,322,394, forward strand.
AACTGTTGCAAACTTTTCGTGCACAAGGACTCACAGTTAATCTTAGTAAACCGCACTTTGGCAAAACTTCTATAAAATGTCTTGGACATGTAATTTCAGCAGAAGGCATTGCGCCTGACCCGGAAAAACTTCAAGCTTTACGTGACATTACTGTACCTACGACGAAGAAACAATTACGCGATTTTCTGGGATTAATTAACTTTTTTCGTAAATTTATTCATTACTCTGCTTTAGACACCCCTAGATTATGTCAGTTGACAGGTAAAAACACTATTTGGTCCTGGGATAGCCAAGCGCAGTCTGAGTTTGTTAATTTGAAACATGCAGCTCTTTTATCACACCCAGATCTTACTAGAAATTTTTCCATTGCCACCGACAGTTCTAACACCGCTTTAGGCGTACACATTTTTCAGGGAATTGAAGAAGACGATACTACAGTAATTAAAAACATCGCCTTTGCGAGTCGCATTCTGTCACCTGCTGAACGCAATTATTCTGTTACAGAACTTGAAACATTATGTGTTGTATGGGCATTTACGAGATTTCGGCATTTCCTTTATGGAACACATACGACCGTTTACACAGACCATAGAGCTATCCAGTTTTTACTTTCCGCTAAATTTACACACGACAGATTAAGCAGATGGAAACTTTATTTACAGGAATTTAATTTTATAATTGTTCATATTCCCGGTACGCAAAATATTGTAGCACACGCACTGTCCCGTTCTCTTAGCAACAATCAGCAAGACATCGCAACCAACGTCTGCCAAGTAAGTTTTAGCGTCATGTATATTCAACAAGTTGCATTTGAAAATTTCATTTCGGCGTCATTACGAGACATAGCACAAGAGCAGAGTAAAGATAACGTGTGGAAAGAAATTAAACACCTTTGGCAGGATAGGAATAATGTTACCATTAGAAACCATTACACTGTACGCAATAACATTCTGTTTCGCCGCTCTCACCCTGACAGCAACAACTGGTTTCTATGCATTCCTGACGAAGTTGTTAACAAATTAATTTGGTATACTCATTTAAGTTACGCACATTACGGAGCCAGAAAATGTTTTCTTATACTGAGACAGAACTGTTATTTTGCCAACATGGAGAAACGTATTCGACGAGTTTTAGCGTCATGTAAAATCTGCCAGAAAGCTAAATCAGACACGACTTCACATATTCCTCCGTTACATCCCACTGTACCCGTTAAATTGAGACACATGGCCGCTGTAGATATTTTTGGTCCGATTCCCAGATCTAATAGAGGTTTTTGCTACATCTTTGTCGCTGTTGAACTCACTTCGAAATTTGTTACCTTCACTCCGTTACGCAAAGCTACTGCTAAATCTGTTTCGAAAGCATTTGTAAAACGTTTTCTATTTCATGTTGGACATGTGTTGAAAGTAATTTCCGACAATGGACCACAGTTTCGATCTGCTATATGGACATGTATGTTACGAGCAAGAAACACTTCTCCGATGTATATATCCAAGTATCACGCTTTTTCGAACCCTTGTGAATGTCTAATGAAAGAAATTGGTAAACTGTGTAGAATATACTGCCATAAAAGACATATTGTTTGGGACACACACATACTCTCATTCCAGGATGTAATTAATTGCATACCAAATGAATCTACTATGCTATCTCCGACTGTTATATTGAAAAATGTTGAACCACCTAACAAAATTAAAGAATTAGTATCCTTTCCTACATCGCGTCAACTACGCCACCATGAAATAATTGACATTGCACTCAACAACATCAAACGTGCCGCAGAGCGCCGGAGAAGACAGCAAAAACAGGTTTGTACACGCCGTGACATTCACATTGGACAGAAGATATTAGTACGTACACACTATTTATCCAATAGAGGAAAGAGTAGATGCAGTAAATTTGAGCTTCTATACCCAGGTCCATATCGAATTCGCAGCATTCCTCACCCCAATGTAGTACACGTCGAAACTTTGAGAACCAGAAAAAGCAAGGGCAATCACCATGTCTCCAATATTAAACCCTTTATCGAATGAAAATACTTTATGATTTATCACACTGTAATGCCATTTCCTGTTTTTTTTTTTATATGACCACTTATGCAATTATATTTATATAAACACTTACTGATGATTATCATATTTTTTCTTGGCAGGTGCCCGGCAAGGTAAGGTTAGCAGGTCGCTTTTCTTGTCGTTACACATCAGACCGTGCACATTTTTCCAGATAAACTTACATATTTTAAGACCAATTATGCAATTCTATCTATGGGATTAATTACTGATGATTTTCATATTTTTTCTTGGCGAGTGCCCGGCAAAGTAAGGTTAACAGGTCGCATTTCTTGTCATTACACATCAGACTGTGCACATTTTTCATTTTTTGTGTATGTATGATTGTTTTCCTGTTTTGTTTGTATGCACTACGTAATCTTCAAGATATAACAAACACCAGTTGACTTTGACATTTTTCGCTATGATTTTCAACATCGTGACTATTTCACATTTTTTTGCTACTACATTATGATACTCTGTGTACATTTTTTTTTTTTTGCACTTGAAAACTGTGTATGTTTTTGACATAATACGTTTTCTGTCATGCTATGCCGTATGCTTAATTATATCACTAGAAACAAGTTTTTATTTAATGAGTATATAATTTAAATGCAAGATATTAATCCTTCTTCATCATTTTCAGAAAGCAATAACGTGTAAAAGAAATAACTTAAACAAACCACAGTGGATTACTATGAAATGGGAATTTCACCTTCGGAATGAACGAAAGAAAATGCAATATCTTGTCACGAAGAGTAAATGGATCAGAATTAACAAACATTAACAAGAATATACTATACACATCGTATGATAGCAGTCTTAACTAATTATTTTTTCTTTCAGAATACGAGGCGATTGATGCAGGCTGTCAGACAGAACTAAACATCTTAGTTTTAGTGATGAAATATGCTAGAAATAAAAAACTCTATATTTTGAATAGTTGTATGAAGTAAATGGTAATATGAATAATGAATAATGAAGTGTCTTTTTTGCAGATGATTATGAATGGTGATGAATAGTTATATGAAGAATATGCTAATATCAATAATGAAGTTTTTATTTGCAGGTGATGATAGTAATGAAGTTATGGTAATATGAATAATGAAGTTTTTCCTTGCAGATGAGAATAATGATGAAGTTTATATATCTACTGTTAGTTAAGAGATGCTATGTAGTTATTTAAGTATTTGTTGCAGTTAGTTTTGACAGTATGTCTTATGTCGCATGGTATAATGACTGAATGTTTTGGAAAGGACAGCTAGAGTACATACATATTGAGTACACGTTTCATTACCTGTTAATTCGAAGTTCACTACTTTTCAGCATAATATGCGTTTCTTTGTTCAGCTGAATAATCCATTTTGTATTTTTTCAGGAGAAGCTATTCATGAAATTAATGTGCTATAAGCAGTTAGTCATTAAACTTGTTCTAGTACTTGTATTTTATTTTACCCATTTGTGTGTATCATTCATGAATGTGATCACATATACTCTACTTGTTTCATAACCTTGCTACAGCTGACTCATGACGAATGACATTATTAATCCTCATTTCCAGCAATAAGTCAAAGGCTAATATTTTCATGCCCCAGCAATTAATTATCGATCTCAACGCAATGCATTGCTAGCAAAAAAAAATGTATTACCAGTCCCAAATAATGCTACCAGTTTAAGAGATATTTTTAGTTCTAAATATAATGCAAATTTCTCAGATGTATTAATCCATTATATCTATGTATTATTGGACCACAGACCTTGAGTAATAGTTACAGTGTGTTACATTTTAAATATGTCCTATGTCACTTGAATGATAAGTTCTGAGTAATACTGAGTAATGTTTTGTAATAATGCATATATGCTATGCCAATAATTTCTGTAAATAATATTTTTGTTGTACTCTATAAATGCTATGCCAATAATTAACTCTCATTTTGAATGATGACTTCTGAATAATACTGAATAATGTTTTATAAAACTATATGAATACTTTGTAACTGGCCAATGAGTGCCAATAATTACCGCAATCAGATGAGTTATGAAAAGTGTTTTGTAATATTCAATACTTGCTATATGTTTAGTAACTGGCCAATGAATGTCAATGATTACTATAATTAGATGAATTATGTAAATGCTATGCCATTAATTAACTCTTGCTTTGAATGATCACTTATGAATAATGCATAAAAATGGTTTGTAGCTGGCCAATGAGTGCTAATATTTACTGTAATCAGATGACTTATGAATGATGTTATGTAATACTCCATACATAGTACAGAAATGTTTAGTAACTAAGCAATGAGTGCCAACAGTTACTCAAATTGGTTGATAGACTAGTGTAATTCTCAATGATGACTAGCATAAGACTTAATGTCCTTCACCTTCTGACCTAATTACCAGAAATTACTGCAATATCCGTTTGTCCTGTCCATCCGCATGATCATGGAGCACTATATTTGGATTTTGCACTAATTCTACGTTGGTGAAAGAGTATGGATTATACAAGAGTGTGTTGTTGACACATCATGCTGTCCACCACCTTGAACGATGGAGATGTTATTATTGTCCCACTGTTTGGTGTACCTAATGTACTACCAAATTAATACATTGAATGTTATATAACGTTTCAGTGTCTTGGCTACACTGATTAATACTTCAGGGAAGAGAACTTCAGATTGTCTCACTTGGTGTTGTGTTTCTGTAGAAAGATATGGACTTTCAGTGCAGCTACGTGCAACCTACTGTGCTACAACCATGATGCAATCCTTCCCTTTCCTTTCCTAGTTCTTGTAAAATGGTAAAGGCCGGCCGGAGTGGCCAAGCGGTTCTAGGCGCTACAGTCTGGAACCGCGCGACCGCTACGGTCGCAGGTTCAAATCGTGCCTCGGGCGTGGATGTGTGTGATGTCGTTAGGTTAGTTAGGTTTAAGTAGTTCTAAGTTCTAGGGGACTGATGACCTCAGAAGTTAAGTCCCATAGTGCTCAGAGTCATTTGAACCATTTTAAAATGGTAAAAATACACTCCTGGAAATGGAAAAAAGAACACATTGACACCGGTGTGTCAGACCCACCATACTTGCTCCGGACACTGCGAGAGGGCTGTACAAGCAATGATCACACGCACGGCACAGCGGACACACCAGGAACCGCGGTGTTGGCCGTCGAATGGCGCTAGCTGCGCAGCATTTGTGCACCGCCGCCGTCAGTGTCAGCCAGTTTGCCGTGGCATACGGAGCTCCATCGCAGTCTTTAACACTGGTAGCATGCCGCGACAGCGTGGACGTGAACCGTATGTGCAGTTGACGGACTTTGAGCGAGGGCGTATAGAGGGCATGCGGGAGGCCGGGTGGACGTACCGCCGAATTGCTCAACACGTGGGGCGTGAGGTCTCCACAGTACATCGATGTTGTCGCCAGTGGTCGGCGGAAGGTGCACGTGCCCGTCGACCTGGGACCAGACCGCATCGACGCACGGATGCACGCCAAGACCGTAGGATCCTACGCAGTGCCGTAGGGGACCGCACCGCCACTTCCCAGCAAATTAGGGACACTGTTGCTCCTGGGGTATCGGCGAGGACCATTCGCAACCGTCTCCATGAAGCTGGGCTACGGTCCCGCACACCGTTAGGCCGTCTTCCGCTCACGCCCCAACATCGTGCAGCCCGCCTCCAGTGGTGTCGCGACAGGCGTGAATGGAGGGACGAATGGAGACGTGTCGTCTTCAGCGATGAGAGTTGCTTCTGCCTTGGTGCCAATGATGGTCGTATGCGTGTTTGGCGCCGTGCAGGTGAGCGCCACAATCAGGACTGCATACGACCGAGGCACACAGGGCCAACACCCGGCATCATGGTGTGGGGAGCGATCTCCTACACTGGCCGTACACCACTGGTGATCGTCGAGGGGACACTGAATAGTGCACGGTACATCCAAACCGTCATCGAACCCATCGTTCTACCATTCCTAGACCGGCAAGGGAACTTGCTGTTCCAACAGGACAATGCACGTCCGCATGTATCCCGTGCCACCCAACGTGCTCTAGAAGGTGTAAGTCAACTACCCTGGCCAGCAAGATCTCCGGATCTGTCCCCCATTGAGCATGTTTGGGACTGGATGAAGCGTCGTCTCACGCGGTCTGCACGTCCAGCACGAACGCTCGTCCAACTGAGGTGCCAGGTGGAAATGGCATGGCAAGCCGTTCCACAGGACTACATCCAGCATCTCTACGATCGTCTCCATGGGAGAATAGCAGCCTGCATTGCTGCGAAAGGTGGATATACACTGTACTAGTGGCGACATTGTGCATGCTCTGTTGCCTGTGTCTATGTGCCTGTGGTTCTGTCAGTGTGATCATGTGATGTATCTGACCCCAGGAATGTGTCAATAAAGTTTCCCCTTCCTGGGACAATGAATTCACGGTGTTCTTATTTCAATTTCCAGGAGTGTATATACAGTGCGTGTGCACTTTATGTCATTTGTTAATATGTTTTGTACTCATTGCGTATACATTTTGTGATTTCTTGATATGTTCTGTACTCAGTGCATGTGCACTCTATTTTATTTCATGTTCTGCTCTTATATATATGTATATACTCTGTGACTGTAAACTTAGTTAATTAAGTAGATTATAGAAAAAACTGTTGCTCATGGCAAGTCCAATTGACTCACCATCGCTGCCAAATTTTTGCCCCCCCCCCCCCCCCCAGTGGAGGGTTATTATGTAAGAGGTCCGAGCAGATGTAATTTCGATGTATTGCTCATGCGCTGCCTGCGATATGCAAGGTATAAGAGAATCGCTGACCAGAGAGCAGTGTTGACTGAGTAGGAACTGTGTAGCTGTAGCAGTAAGTTGTTGCTAGTGGCTAGTCTGCAGTTTGCTCTGGTCTGGTATAGTGTATCGTGTTCGCTGGGCCAGTCGCGGTGCTACGATGCCGGAGCCTAAATATTATTGTATAAGGTAAAAAGCAGCCTCGCGCATGTCTAGTAATGTTATCTGAACTCCCATGTAAATGTTTTAAAAATGTCCTAATAATAATCTTTCTCATATAAAGTAATTTTTAACAAGCATTCATTTCAATTTAAACAATTTACTAATTTCTCCAATCCATGAACATTCCGATTGTTGCAAAAGAAAAATCAGTTGCTTCCTTTCATAAATGACAAATCTATCGGCCAGTATTGCACAGGGCTGTACAAAAAAAAATTATTGTAAGAGCAGATATATATGCGTTATCCGGCGACTTTATTGAGGTAAGAATTTTTCTCTTTTTATTCAGAATAATCTTTCAGGGCCATGACGCAGCACTGCTGACGTCCAAAATTTACCAGGTTAAATTCACAGTAAATTATTGAAAAGTTATAAGTGAGCGACAATTTAATTGAGAGATTTAGGAATTTTTCTGTTTTGAGGTTACACTAAAATGGTAACGAAATTTTGTGGGGAGGTAAAAATGGGAAAAAATTTTGTAGGGAGGTTACAAATGTGAAAGAATGAATTTTGTGGGGAGGTTACAAGGGGATGGGCAGATTCCGTATTTCTATATTCGGGAGAGCCCCATTGCTGGCTGTTAACGAAGGTACGACCATATAGAATAAGTTTACAGATATGTGAGTGGCTCGAAGACTTCTTATGTTACGGAACCCAGTATGTTCATCAGAGACAAGGGTATCGTCAGGAGTGCACCAGGAAAGTGTTAGGACCACTGTTGTTCTCTATATATAAATGATTTGGATGACAGGGTAGGCAGCAATCAGCAGTTGTTTGCTGATGATGCCATGGTGTACGGTAAGGCGTCGAAGTTGAGCGACTGTAGAAAGACACAAACAACATGACTCAGAGAAAATTTCCAATTTGCGTAATGAATGGCAGCTAGCCTAAATGTGGGAAAATGTAAGTTAATGCAGATAAGTAGGAAGATCAAAGCTGTAAAGTTCGGATACAGTATGACTAGTATCCTGCTTGACACAGTGAAGTCGTTGAAATGCCCTCACATAACGTTGCAAAGAGATACGAGGTGGCACGAGCATGTGAGAACTGTGGTAGGGACGGCAAATGGTCGACTTCCGTTTATTGGGATAATTTCAGAATAGAGTCGTTCACCCGTAAAGGAGACCGTATATAGGACGCTGTGCGGTATATTCTAGAGTATTGCTCGAGTGTTTGGGATCCGTATCAGGTCGGATAGAAGGAAGACATCGGAGCAATTCATAAGCGGGCTGCTAGATTTGTTACTGGTTGGTTCGAACAACACGTACCCACGGGGACGCTTCGGGAACTCAAATGCGAATCCCTGAAGGGAAGGCGACGTTCTTTTCGAGAAACGCTATTGAGAAAATTTAGAGACCTGGATTGCACTGCCGAACGATTCTACTGCCACCAACATACATTTCGCGTAAGGGCCACGAAGGTAGGATACGAGAAATTAGGGCTCATATGGAGGCATATAGGCAGTCATTTTTCCCTCGCTCTGCTTGTGAATAGAATAGGAAACGAAATGACAAATAGTGGTACAGGGTACCATCCGCCACGCACCGTATGGTGGCTTGCGGAGCATCTATGTAGATGTAGATGTAGATGTAGATGCTGCGACCAGCAGTATCCCCAGATCTGTCCTCAATAGAACACGTGTTGGGCCAGCTCAGACGTCAGCTCCGCTCCATTTCTAGTATGCAGAATGTTAAGGAGCAGTTATAGCAGTTGTGAGCCATATTGCCTCAGGAGAGGAAACAATAGTTTAATGGCACACTTTTCAACGGAATCTGTGCATGCAGGACAGAGAGGATGCAATGTCATACCGATAAGTGGATCATACTGGCTCACAACCACAGCGAACTTTCGTTTCATGTCATCCTCCCCTTCTGGGAGCTACGTATATTTTTAAGGAAATGAATGTTTAAATCAATGAATGAAATGAAGCAAATGTGTTAATTCAAACAGATGGTTAGCTGCCAATTTATATCTAGTAGTATAATTGTGTTTGTAATAGTTCAAATCAGACGAATAATTTAAGAATATGTGTATTCAGATGGCTAAAGCTACTCTGATATATTTGTAAATCCTTTTGTTATTGCTAAAAAATAAGACGGCTAAAACCCAAGAACAAAAAGTAGACAATCATTTATGTCTGGACTGTTGTAGTGTAACTGTACATCTATAAGTGTTGTCTGTGTGTAGTGTAATTGTAAAGTGTTGTGTGAAAAATCTTTTAAACAGGAAACACTTAATTATTTTTATCACTGATTCTCTTATAAGCTTTTAAACTGTAAAAAATTTAACACAGACTTACATCCAACCACGCGGTATTAGCCGAGCGGTCTTAGGCGCTGCAGTCATGGACTGTGCGGCTGGTCCCGGCGGAGGTTCGAGCCCTCCCTCGGGCATGGGTGTGTGTGTTTGTCCTTAGGATAATTTAGGTTAAGTAGTGTGTAAGCTTAGGGACTGATGACCTTAGCAGTTAAGCCCCATAAGATTTCACACACATTTGAACATTTTTTTGAACTTACATCCTAATTATTTACTTTTTTTGAAGTTGTCGTGCAGATACGTTACTGCACACCAAAGCGAAAAGAACATATGAACATAATCTCTTTTGGTCTCAGGACTTGAAACTTTACGGTTCTTATGTACGTATATTCATTAGTAACACACTGGTTTGTTAATTTTTATTACATGAAGCATATTTAATTATAGCTTTCTCTGTAACAGCGCCTACGTGAAAAATAACGTACTCGACATCAGTTGCTCAGTACAGCAAAATTTGCATCATAAAATGAAAATAATAACGGAGATGCTTTGCTACTTTCATAAATGCATAAAATGAGTAAGTATTCTTAACAATATCTGGGCTAGAAGAGCCGTAATTACAAAAAATAACTGTACCGACCGTAAAGGTGGACAACAATAGGGTATGATCGTAACTATTCTCCGTTTATCATAAGAATAAACCTCATGTAAACATTACACTATGCATTCTTCCGCGTTTTCTGTAACCTCATTGGATTTCGTTTCACGTGAGCGGAAGCGAAGCTGACTTGAGTACAGACTAGTACCATAATCAGAACACGTTTTATGCTGTGCGTTACGCGTACACCTACACAGCAATAATACCGAACGACAGCTTCACCGGCGCATTTAATTTGAACAGCCGTGGCCAGCCAGCTGGTTCAACTAACCTGCAGTGATGTGAACAGTTGTAGTGAAGACGTAAAGAGAAAGGAGCAGAGAACGATATAGCCGTGAATTTCATTTAAAATTTGAAGAGAAGGAAATAATTGTAAAACCCAGGCGATATGCTTCTTAGGTCATCTGATGGAAAACATAACATTATCTCCATCTCAGCTAACATAGTACTGTGATTAAAAACAAGAGTGATGAAAATCCCTGACTTTACCAAGGGTAACTTTTCTGCATGAGCTGTGCGCGGCATAAAAGCGCACTGCTGGCATTTCACTATGTAGTTAAATATTGGAGCCTCTTACGGCATTACTGATTGTCGCCTGTTAATCTCTGAACTCCTTCCACTTCGGTCTCCGAGGAATACGTTTCAGTACTGCTACGTTCATAACGAGGCGATCAGTAACAGAATTCCAAGCCACCTAAAAATGCACATTTCCTCCTCTTTTTATGAAGGGCTGTTCTGCATTTCGCCATCGTTCGGCAGCTTCGTATATTTGTTCGAGTACGTCTGGCAGCTTAAATGTCTTGTTATTTCTCGCTTAAAATCCCTTAACTTTTCTACAGATCAATTCAATAGGGTTCAGATTGCAGCGTTAAGGTGGCAACTGTAAAAATGCATTATTTGTACAGTGTGCTCGACGCTGTGTGTATTATTGTTTTCCATGTTTCTATGACGCTTATCTCTCCGGATCGTGCGAGACTACATCTGTCCTACAAAAGAATGTACATATACAAACGAAGAATATTCGATTTTTCATTTTTTTCCAAAATTTTGTAAAATATCGCTAATTAATAATGTATATTTGCATTGAAAACCAGAATTTCGCATGTGATATGTTATTAGAAACTAGACGACGTGGATTTTTCTTGAAAAAATGATGGTTGAGTATGGGTTAATTACCATATATTCGACAAATTTCGTATTTAAATGATTTAGGGATTGATACTCAGAAAAAAATTGTTGAGTATAATGGGTTTCGAACAGCCATCTCCCCCCCCCCCCACCTCCCCGTCTTGATTATACAGTACGTCCACAAATTACACCACGAATAAAATTACAATAATTGCACTTACATTTATTACATAGTGTTCCTGGAGAAACGTCGAAGCTGATTTTTCTCTGTAATCCTGTGAAAAACATTAAGAACACCTTTTTTTTCTAGCCATTAACGGCGTGTTCCGCGTTAGTGTTTCACTACAAACAGGAAGCAGCGTCATCCATTCTCGCGGTACGTGTGAATAACGAGACCATCAGAGCACAAGTATCGCTTTTAGAGACTGTGACGGTACACGACTTTTGAAATAAAAATTAAGTAGCTAAAGCATGATTAAGAAAAACGTTGACGGCTGTTATATATCAGAATTCTCGACGTTTCACGTACAGTAACATAGTAATAAGATATCCAATATATAAGTTGGACCTATTTCCATGAACGGAACAACACTACTGTACGAGAGCTCGGCTGCTGACTAATCATCGCTTTTGTGTTTGTTTACATCAGGTTTATTCTTACGATGAACGCGCTATGAAGTCTAACTGCACCTAGTACCATCAAATTGCATGGAAAAAAGTAGCGAACAAGCGTGATCAGTTCACCCACCTAATACTTTGCTAGCCTGCAAGGAAGGGAATTAATGTTTGTTCCGATTCACACTTCACTCGCGGCAGAAGTACTGTAATTGATAACGCAAACTGCACCACAGTTCACTGTTTATCGTGTCTAAAAGCGATACATGTGATTGCATTTCATTACGTCAGCGTTCCGTTATACAGTGAAGAGCCAAAGAAACTGGTACACTTCCCTAATAACTGCCGCGAGCATGCGGAAATGTCGCAACACGACGTGGCATGGACTCGACTAATGTCTCAAGTAGTGCTTGAGGAAACTGACACCATGAATCCTGCGGGGATATCCCTAAATCCGTAAGAGTACGAGGACGTGGAGATCTCTTCTGAACAGCCCGTTGCAAGGCATTCCAGATATGCTCAATAATGTTCATGTCTGGGGAGATTGGTGGCCAGCGGAAGTCTTTGAACTCAGAAGAGTGTTCCTGGAGCCACTCTGTAACAATTATGGACGTGTGGGGTGTCGCATTGTCCTGCTGCAATTGCCCAAGTTCGTTGGAACGCACAGTGGACATGAATTGATGCAGGTGATCAGACAGCATGCTTAGATACGTGCCACCAGTCAGAGTCGTATCTAGACGTATCAGTCCCATATCACTCCAACTGCACACGGTCCACACCATTACAGTGTCTCCACCAGCTTGAACAGTGCCCTAATGACATGCAGGGTCCATGGATTCATAAGGTTGTCTCCATACCTGTACACGTCCATCCGCTCGATACAATTTGAAACGAGACTCGCCCGAACAGGCAACATGTTTCCAGTCATCAACAGTCCAATGTTGGTGTTGACAGGCCCAGGCGAGGCGTAAAGCTATGTGTCGTGCAGTCAACAAGGGTACACGAGTATGCCTTCGGCTCCGAGAGCCCATATCGTTGAATGGTTCGCACGCTGACACTTAGTGATGGTCCAGGATTGAAATCTGCAGAATTTTGCGTGAAGGGTTGTATTTCTGTCACGTTGAGCGATTCTCTTCAGTCGTCGTTGATCACGTTCTGGCAGGATCTTTTTCCGGCCGCACCGATGTCGGAGATTTGATGTTTTACCGGATTCCTGATATTCATGATACACTCGTGAAATGGTGGTACTGGAAAATCCCCACTTCATAGCTACTTCGGAGATGCTGTGTCCCTTTGCTCGTGTGCCAACTATAACACAACGTTCTAGCTCACTTAAATGTTGATCACCGGTCATTGTAGCGGCACTAACCGATCACAGAAATGCGCCAGACACTAGTCGTCTTATACAGGCGCTGCCGACCGCAGCGCTGTATTCTGCCTATTTACGCAAGGTTATTTAAAAGGGAGGATGGGCCCGAAGCTAAATCGGCTGTGATTGGCTGGCGCAGTGACGTCACTGCAGGAGCAAAGCGAGGCAGCGGCTAGCACAGCAAGCGACTCTACTCAGGACAAGCAACTACTTGTAACAGCAATAAGTTCTCAGGAAATTATTTAAAACAGTTGATTTACCTGTTCAGATGTTTGCAGTGGAAGAAGAGTGCCACTGTCTCGATTTCCGCATCTGTGCTGCTGCTGCTGCTTTCTGCATTTTATGCTTCGTATTGAGGAACCGCATACGAATGAAAAGTCGTGTTCTGACATACAGTTTTATAATGTGTGACGAAAATTCCGGATATTTAGTTTGGACAGCAGTGCATATTGTTTTCACTATATTTTTTTCCTTGGAAATACTATCCAATCCATTAAATTCAAAAAAAATTAGTTCAAACTGAGACGCCTTATGTAGCCACTCATCTGTTGCAACTGTAAGCCCAGGGCTTCAATCCAACCATAATTTCCATTTGTTGGAGGACTTAAAATATCAGTAGACGGCGTTCCCAGTGTCTCGTCACAGTTCTTTGCACGATATGCAATGTAGCCTGCCAGGTAAGGGAATCCTTCTGCACAGCAGTCACATCCCTCTTTGACAGCAGGTTCTTCTGGTGCAGGTTGAAGAGGAAAGTTAATGTCTCGTAGCTCTTTTTCACCATCTATCATTTGCAGTGGTTCGCTCATGTCAGGCAAAATTCCTGTGAACAGATGTGACATCAAAAATCCGTCACACTCATCTGCCTCTACTGATGTGTCACTTGAGAGAGGAATGTCATGAGCGTTGTGTCCCAGCAGTAACAGCCGTAATCGATATTTTAATTCTGTTGGAGAAGGGTTCAAATGGAAATGACCAATTCCTCTGATCTGTGAGAAAAATTTTTCCATTGCATCCTGGTTCAATCTTGCAGTTAAAATACATGTTATTTGTAGTGGCTGAAGGTCTGAAAACAGTCCAAATAATGACCGAACAGTTGTCATAATTGTTGTGGATTGGCAAGACAGCCAACCCCACTATGAGAGGAAGCCGAAAGGCACGCGTTTTAGCTCATGCAGGCTGGCGTGAGGTGTGGAACAGGTCAAGGAAATTATACTAGCAAAAAAAGGACGTAGCTGTGGAATACTTAACTTTAATCCATAAATGGTGAACATCGCTCTTGACGGTACATGTTTTACAGCATCAATAGTAACTGGTAATGGCGCCTTGCTAGGTCGTAGCAAATGACGTAGCTGAAGGCTATGATAACTATCGTCTCGGCAAATGAGAGCGTATTTTGTCAGTGAACCATCGCTAGCAAAGTCGGCTGTACAACTGGGGCGAGTGCTAGGAAGTCTCTCTAGACCTGCCGTGTGGCGGCGCTCGGTCTGCAATCACTAACAGTGGCGACACGAGGGTCCGACGTATACTAACGGACCGCGGCCGATTTAAAGGCTACCACCTAGCAAGTGTGGTGTCTGGCGGTGACACCGCATTCCTCCCCCGCAAATCGGCGGTCGGTTGTGGCATAAGGCTTCCGCCCGCCGTGGGGAGGACCCCATGTTGACGTATGCGACGAGGTGGGGAGCGTAACTACAGGCGAGGCTGTGCCACCCGCACCCTGCCATTTGGACCGAGGGGAGCTAGGAAACGCCTGAAAACCTGCTCCAGGGTGCACGCCAACATGCGGTATATTCGCCCGTAGAGAGACAGGAGGGGCCGAAGGGCCGGGGCACCCGACGGGCGAAGACGACATATGGTCCGGAGCGGGCAAGAGTTCCATGGCGGAGGACAACTGGTCACGGGAAGCGATCGGCGGCGCGTGACCCAGGGAGTCGCCCGGCGGTTGCAGCGACGCGTCCACTGCAGGCGTCGCCGGCGGGAGAACAGGCGGTGGCGGCGGCGGAGCGTCGCCATGGGGCAAAATGGAAGGCAGTGTCGGTAACACCTGGGGCGGAGGCGAGCCAGTAGATGGGTCCCCAGGGCGCTGACCAAACGGCACCGTCGCTGAAAGCAGACGGGGAGCGGCAGATTTTGTGCGACGACAGAGGCGCAGCTGATTGAGATGCCGACGCACCTCACCAGAGGCCCCCAAAACTACAGTAGATACATCGCGCGGCCGAGGCAGCGAAGAATACACCCTTCGAGCCAACGCCGTGAACCTCGATAGTGGCGGTAGTAGACAACGTCGCCTGGAGCAAAAGCAGGTGTCTGCCGCTGCACAGGAACCTGATGCGGCGGATGTAGCAAAGACATCAAGGTTCGATGAGGGCGACCGTGGAGCAACTCAGCCGGCGAGCGACCATCTCGGGGCTGAGAGCGATACGAGGACAAAAAGAGCAATAACGCGTCCTCCCGAGAATGAGACTCTTTCAACTTCAACATCTGTGACTTGAAAGTCCTGACCAACCGTTCAGCGGCACCGTTTGACTGTGGCGAAAACGGCGCGGACGTCAGATGTTGAGTACCATTGGCCTTGCAGAATGACTGAAATTCTGCGGACATGAATTGTGGGCCATTGTCGGAAACAATAGTCTGCGGAAGACCTTCAATGCAAAAGATAGCAGATAACGCTTGGATGGTGGCAGATGACGTCGGGGAAGACATCCGGACAACAAAAGGAAAGTTACTGAATGAATCGACCACAACCAACCATCGAGCATTCCAGAATGGACCAGCAAAATCGATGTGTATGCGTTACCAAGGGGAAGTGGCTTTTGGCCATGCAAAGAATTTCCGCGGTGGTGCTGATTGTTGTTCGGCACACATGCAAGAAGAGCACATATTCGTAATCGCGGCATCGATTCCGAACCAAGTACAGTGCTGACGAGCAAGTTGTTTCGTTCTCACTATACCCCAATGTCCTTGGTGGAGAAGCCGTAAGACAGAGGATTGTAACGAACGTGGGACCACTACCCTCGACTGATCATTATCAGAACGCAACAGCAAAACACCACGTCGTACAAAAAGTCTCTGCTTGTGAGCAAAAAATCGGCGAACCAACGGATCCCCGATCCATGACTTAGACAAGGGCCATTGTGTAGCAAGAAAACGCAGAACGGTAGCAAGGACAGGGTCGGCAGCTGTGGCTGTATCTACACGACGAAAATCAATCGGAAACGATTCGACCGCGTCATCGGTTGCCGAATCAATGAACATGCAAGCAAGTTCGGAGGAATTGAATGCTCTATCCTCAGCAACAGGCAAACGGGACAACGCATCGGCGTTTCTGTGCTTAGCAGTGGACCGATACAAGATATCGTAGCGGTACTATGAGAGGAAAATAGACCAGCGAATGAATTTCTGCGCTGTACGTGGAGGGACAGGCTTGGTCGGATGAAAATGCGACGTCAAAGGTTTGTGTTCTGTGATGATGGTGAAGTGACGACCATACAAGAAATCATGAAACTTTGTAACACCAAATACGAGAGCCAATGCTTCTTTCTCGATCTGTGAATAATTTCTTTGTGCAGACGAGAGCAATTTGGACGCAAAGGCAATAGGGCGATCGTGCGAACCATCTTTGTGCGCAGGCACAGCACCGATCCCGAAATCCGATGCATCCACCATCAACAAAAGGGGCTTCTGGGGATCGAATGGCGTAAGGCAAGTATTGGAAAGCAACGCCGATTTCAACTGGCGAAAGGCGCATTCGCATTCCATCGTCCAGACGAATGGAACACCCTTACGGCGTAAGCGATGAAGCGGAGCTGAAATGGAAGAGGCATGTGGCACATATCTGTTATAGTAATTTATTTTTCCCAGCACACTCTGTAGCTGCTTCAAATTCTGCGGCGAAGGCAAATCTTGTATGGCACGGAGGTGCTCTGGACTGGGATGTATGCCTTGGGCATTGAGTACGTGTCCCAGATATGGCAAATCACGAGCACGAGCAAAAAACACACATTTGTCCTTCCGCAAGAGAAGACCATTTTGTCGCAAGACCTGAAATAATGTTCTGAGATTGGCTACATGTTCTTCTGCCGTCTTTCCGGAGATCACAATATCGTCCAGATAGCTTGCTGCAGTAGGGACCGACGCACAAACAGTTTGTAGATATTGCTGAAACAATGCAGGGGCGGATGCACACCCGAATGGCAGTCGTTTGAATCAATACAAACCGAGATGCGTGTTAACCACCAAAACGCGCTGGGATTCTTCGTCCACCGGTATTTGCAAGTACGCATCTGCTAGGTCCAACTTCGAAAAATATTTACCTGGGCACAGTTTGTCAAAAAGATCTTCCGGGCGGGGTAAAGGAAAAGTTGCAGTCACTAGTTGTGGATTCACTGTTGCCTTGAAGTCCACGCAAAATCTCAATTTTCCGGAAGGTTTTTGCAAAATTACTAAGGGTGATGCCCAGACAGAAGCCTGCACACATTCAATTACACCTTGTGATTCCAAATCGTGTAATGTTTTTGCGACCTCATCACGCAATGCGTGGGGAACATTGCGTGCTCTGAAAAATTTCGGTTGCGCGTTGACTTTCAGTTCCAAATGTGCTTTATAGTTCTTAGCGCAACTTAGGCCCGGTGCAAAAATGTCTGCAAATTCTTCACATAGACGAGAAACACTGTTCGAAGGCACAGTCTGGTTCACTGATAGGACCTGATTGACTATAGACAAGTTAAACAACTGCAATAAATCGAAACCAAACAAGTTCACTGCAGCAGAAGAACGAAGGACGTAAAATGACACAAGTTTTATGTGTCCCTTGTCTGATGCAAGAAGGCTGCACTGTCCTAACACAGGGATCGCTTGTCCTGAATAACTACTTAACTTAACATTTGCGGCATGCAACAGAGTTGTGCCCAGCTGTTTGTACGTGTCTTGATTGATCAGTGAAACTACAGCTCCGGTATCGAGCAGAAATAGTATCACTTTGCCGTTAATGTCCAAGTCCACAAAACGTTTATTGTCCTGTTGACGACAAGAGCGACTGTCTCGTGCATCGTGAAGTGACACTGGTACAAAACCACTTGCGACTTGACGGGAGTTCCGGCGACGTCGACGCACACTGTTTGTGAGACGAACACAGTCACTGTTAGAGAGAGTAGCACTGGGCGGAGTGGAATTAACTACATGAATTTCCATAGGCAAAGTGTCATGAGCCTGAGTATCCTTGGTTCGATTTCGGCGTGAAGCAAAGGGCCTGGAATGGTTGTGAGTGTCCGATATGAGCTTTTTCTGGCAAACACTTTGAACATGTCCTTTTTTATTACAGAAAAAGCAAATAGCTTGGCGTGACGGGCAATTCTCACGCGAATATCTAGTAGCACACCGTGGGCATGATTTCACTGCATTTGCTGGCAGTCACGGTACACGTGGCTGAGAGCCAGGCGGCTTTGGCGCGGCCGGGCACGAGGACTGTTTACTGTTCCGTGCTGCTCGCCCGGCGGGCCGGTTAACTTGACACACGGGTGGCGAAGTTGCAAATGATTCCTGAGCAAAGTCAAGTCCAATATGTCCATCACTTGTTGAAGGGAGGGATTGACTAGTTTCAAAATCTGTTCCCGTATACGAACATCAGAAACGTTCTGTGCAATTGCATCACGCACCATAGTATCTGAATAAGGGAGTCCACATTGACACTCAAAAGCACAATCCCTAGTAAGGCCTTGCAAGGTTGCAACCCACTCCCTATTAGTCTGACCTGCCATACGTTTTGTACGAAAGAAGGTATACCTTTTCGCAACAACATTGACTGATTCTTTGACATATGCATCTAATGCAGACAAAATTTCGTCGTAGGACAGAGTTGCTACGTCGCGTCGGGGAAATAATTTGACTATCACATGGTACGGGGTCACTCCTACAGAGAACAACAAAAAAGGCTGCCGCTCGTTACCTTGAATTCTGTAGGCGGCGAGATGGAATCCAAATTGGCGTGACCACTCCGTCCAGCTTTCCAGTGCAGCATCAAAAGGACGAAAAGTTGGTGCAACTGCGTGTTGTGGCTGCGTGAGCGGTGGAGCGGCGGCTGCTGCATCGTTTTGCATTGCACGTTGACCCTGGACGAGCTGTCCAGGGGCATCCAGTAAGGCCTGCGTCTGCTGGTTCTGTAAGCGATAAAATTCGGACAGTACATCTGGAGATTGTGGCGAAGCCATTACACGAGTAAATCAGGGCAGTGTAGTTACGAATGCGGCGTGGCCTCGTCGCCAAATGTTGTGGATTGGCTGGACAGCCAACCCACTATGACAGGAAGCCGAAAGGCACGCGTTTTAGCTCACGCAGGCTGGCGTGAGGTCTTGAACAGGTCAAGGAAATTATACTAGCAAAAAAAGGACGTAGCTGTGGAATACTTAACTTTAATCCATAAATGGTGAACATCGCTCTTGATGGTACATGTTTTACAGCATCAATAGTAACTGGTAATGGCGCCTTGCTAGGTCGTAGCAAATGACGTAGCTGAAGGCTATGATAACTATCGTCTCGGCAAATGAGAGCGTATTTTGTCAGTGAACCATCGCTATCAAAGTCGGCTGTACAACTGGGGCGAGTGCTAGGAAGTCTCTCTAGACCTGCCGTGTGGCGGCGCTCGGTCTTCAATCACTAACAGTGGCGACACGCGGGTTCGACGTATACTAACGGACCGCGGCCGATTTAAAGGCTACCACCTAGCAAATGTGGTGCCTGGCGGTGACGCCACAATAATTCCTTTCTGGAATGGGAGCAAGTGATTTGCATTGCCTACGCACATTTTTTCGGCACACGTACACAGTTCTCTCAATATTCTTTCTTGAACATCCTTATGTATCCCATAACCACATGATAACGCATTCTTATCGTACCTCCGAGCATTCAGAATGTCAAATGCGTCGTTTGCTAACTGAAAAAAATTTGCTGCTTCCTCTTCTTCAGGCATTAGGTACTTTATGGCTTTAGCTGTGGTACTCGAAAAAAGTTGAATTGCCAAATAAACCCTTTGACGCTCTCTCCCCTTGACACTGAGATGAAGCTGTGACAGTTTAGGACACAACTTCATTTCACTCCTATCTAATGCGAGCAGTCTTTCTACAATAGATTTATTAACAATTTTCCCACTTGGAAGCTTTAGTCCGTCATCCAGAAAGTGGTTCCTCATTAATTGAAACAAATGTGGAACATCTGAAAACACCCAGATTCGTTTATTTTCATACTGCGGATTGGAAAAGCAGGAATTTGTTTCTGTCACATTAAAATCTTTCCACACAGATCGATTTTTTGTTCCAAGGTCGCACACTACTGCAACAACATCGTAACCAACATCTTGTACAGAGCAGATAATACTGTTTAACCGATCAGCTGTTATTTGTGTGTCAAAATCACAGTAAATGAGTTGCTTCCACCCAGAAAACAAACCACGTACCATAACAAATTGCACGTTAGTGTGTGGCCCTACAACACGATCTTCAACAGGATCATAAATAATATTGCTGTCTACATTCATTTCGTCGAATGATAGCACACACACACGTTCAGTTTTTGTCAATACAGATGAGTGGGCTTTCATTAGTTGCAAAACATTTGTCAGCACACCAGGAAAGCATCTGAAAGAGCGTGACGTCCATCTCTTAAGTGTTGTCAGTCCTGGAAGTGGGAAACCGACCTGATTTCTTAAAAACAAATAACACTTCCTAGACACAGCACGAAGTGTAACCGCTTTGCAAATATCTTCCCTTTGCCATTTGGCTCGTTTATTTCCACTCAACAAGCAGTTTATCTGTGTTTTTTAAAACAATTTGCCTAATATTTGAGTCACTTTCTCCTGCACTTGCTTCTTTTGACACTTTTGTTGATATTTTATTTACTCACCACAAGCTTTCACTTTGAGTTTCAAACGCTTCTCACTACACCTGAGATTTGCACACATACACTCCTGGAAATGGAAAAAAGAACACATTGACACCGGTGTGTCAGACCCACCATACTTGCTCCGGACACTGCGAGAGGGCTGTACAAGCAATGATCACACGCACGGCACAGCGGACACACCAGGAACCGCGGTGTTGGCCGTCGAATGGCGCTAGCTGCGCAGCATTTGTGCACCGCCGCCGTCAGTGTCAGCCAGTTTGCCGTGGCATACGGAGCTCCATCGCAGTCTTTAACACTGGTAGCATGCCGCGACAGCGTGGACGTGAACCGTATGTGCAGTTGACGGACTTTGAGCGAGGGCGTATAGTGGGCATGCGGGAGGCCGGGTGGACGTACCGCCGAATTGCTCAACACGTGGGGCGTGAGGTCTCCACAGTACATCGATGTTGTCGCCAGTGGTCGGCGGAAGGTGCACGTGCCCGTCGACCTGGGACCGGACCGCAGCGACGCACGGATGCACGCCAAGACCGTAGGATCCTACGCAGTGCCGTAGGGGACCGCACCGCCACTTCCCAGCAAATTAGGGACACTGTTGCTCCTGGGGTATCGGCGAGGACCATTCGCAACCGTCTCCATGAAGCTGGGCTACGGTCCCGCACACCGTTAGGCCGTCTTCCGCTCACGCCCCAACATCGTGCAGCCCGCCTCCAGTGGTGTCGCGACAGGCGTGAATAGAGGGACGAATGGAGACGTGTCGTCTTCAGCGATGAGAGCCGCTTCTGCCTTGGTGCCAATGATGGTCGTATGCGTGTTTGGCGCCGTGCAGGTGAGCGCCACAATCAGGACTGCATACGACCGAGGCACACAGGGCCAACACCCGGCATCATGGTGTGGGGAGCGATCTCCTACACCGGCCGTACACCACTGGTGATCGTCGAGGGGACACTGAATAGTGCACGGTACATCCAAACCGTCATCGAACCCATCGTTCTACCATTCCTAGACCGGCAAGGGAACTTGCTGTTCCAACAGGACAATGCACGTCCGCATGTCTCCCGTGCCACCCAACGTGCCCTAGAAGGTGTAAGTCAACTACCCTGGCCAGCAAGATCTCCGGATCTGTCCCCCATTGAGCATGTTTGGGACTGGATGAATCGTCGTCTCACGCGGTCTGCACGTCCAGCACGAACGCTGGTCCAACTGAGGCGCCAGGTGGAAATGGCATGGCAAGCCATTCCACAGGACTACATCCAGCATCTCTACGATCGTCTCCATGGGAGAATAGCAGCCTGCATTGCTGCGAAAGGTGGATATACACTGTACTAGTGCCGACATTGTGCATGCTCTGTTGCCTGTGTCTATGTGCCTGTGGTTCTGTCAGTGTGATCATGTGATGTATCTGACCCCAGGAATGTGTCAATAAAGTTTCCCCTTCCTGGGACAATGAATTCACGGTGTTCTTATTTCAATTTCCAGGAGTGTAGCTGTCAGTCTGCGGTTCCTGTACTCTAATTCTTCTATACGTTTACAGAGTTCGCTGATACGTTTACTACCGGTGTCACAGTCATCTGTCGCTGTTGACTGGTCTATTTTTCCGTTTCTCGGAGACACACTAGCCAGGTGCTCAATTGCATTTTTCATCGTCTTTCTTGCCTGCAACCTGTCTGCCCTACTCGGAGAAACTGCGTCATCAGGGCCTGAATTTCCACTAACACTGGGAACACTTTCTGGTATATTCACACTCGGCACTGCGTCTGGTTTGTGTTTTCTTCGGCGGTAGATTGAGAAGTTCTGCTCGCAAGTCACGTAGATAATCATCGGATGTGAAGTGCAACGAACAAACAGTTGGCGTCGCAACATTGAAGCGATATTTTCGGTGGCACTTCATAATCCAGGCCTTCTGCACTTTAACGTCTTTTGGGAACGAATGATAAATTATATCCGTGTCTTTTGTCCTTCGGCTGTACGACAGACACCCTATTACAGCACACCCAGGCATTTTAACGCAACACTTTTACAAAGCACCGCAACAACACCACAAACTAAAGCAAAACAACAACATCGGTAAAACAGCTCTTTTGGCGCCTCGACACAACGTGCTCCTATGCTGACGTCATGCGCAGAATGACGAAATATTCGCCGATCTGCGCTGGCCATTTGGGCCCCCCCCCTGCTATTTACGTATCTGTGTATGAATACGCATGCCTATACCAGTTTCGCGCTACGGCGCGACCACGCATTAATTGTTGGCCGCTGAGCCGATACAGTCCGTACCGAAGAGTTTGACAATGTAGACGCATTCCTATGCAACTCCATTCTTACATGAGTTTTGGTTATTATTCTTTTTAGTCCAAACGTTATTTAAAAACTGAATGTCCTTTCGTTCATGTAAAGAGTTTGAAAAGCACTCACAGAACGTCTTTCTTCATCACTACTCACATTCACAAGAAATGTTTTATCAGTCCATTTACACATTTGCGCTGTAAACATTGTTCATATACAGTTTTTGTTTTGCATAAATCAAGTAAGCACTCTCCTTTTTACGTACTTCGACGTGGTCACTATCACACGTTGCATCCAATTTCACTGATCACATTTAATTTGTGATTGGATAACAGATTGTTAAAACTTACACTTGATGCAGTCTCACATTACTGTCAATCATAATTCTAATTTGCTTCAAAGAAAAGTGTCGTTTGCTGATGTTGTTTCATTCATACCGATTCATACCTTCGGCCTCTGTCTTCTCCATGATAAGAAGAGGACTCATTGCATGTGTGTTTCCTAATAGGGAGATCACCCACAAGCAAAAACATGAATACCACGCCATTTTAAACAAGTCTAAACACGACTCTAAGAAAAAGCGGATAAAAATCGTTCCGAATTGTGTCCCTAAAAAGCTGTAAACATCGATCGGTAACGCAAGTCTACGGCACATGCGCCTAGCCTACGTGGTACAGATATTCGTAGTCATAGTGCGACTTAAGTATATTTTCGTCAAATGTTCAGGAAATTGGTTTCTTACATAACTTATTCAAATCATCACATACATACACAAAAATAAAAGAGTGACATAATTACACACAAAAATAAGTTGGATATTAAATTCATAAAGTGAATGACTGTGGTTTTATCACAGGCAAAAATATTCATTTAATCAAGGTTCTTTGAAGAGTCTGATGAACTCGAATGTTTCAAAGTTTCGCACACTATAAGAGTGATCATTTGCACTTGGCCAAAGCTTTGCATACTTGAAAAGTGTTCATTTGCACTTGAGCTTACACCTACTGTGTACGTAACAAATTTTATACTTACTTACTAGCAACAAGAGAATAACTACCAATTACTATTTACATGGACCACAGTGAAATGTTGGTTATTAAACTACAAATCACTATATGTTAGCGTGAGGGTAAGTTCTTTTACCTTCAACGTCTGGATAAGCGAGGACATAGCATCCTTCTTGTGCTATGTTTACTATTTAAAGTTGCAGTATGTACAGTAAGTGCCACTCTTTGTTCTGCCTTTTGAGAAGTGAGACTTTGGGACCCCAATCTAGCACTCTTCGTAACTCCTTCATCCCTGCCTCTTTCCAAGATCACGGCAAGGAATAAGCGGCACTACAATAGGTCTGATGTTCGTACATTTGCATATTGTACTTGTTTCCTCGTATCATCTCTGGTTTTTCCGTGAATACTTCCTTGTAAGGGCGGATAAGCGTACCAGCTCACGCTGTTGCGCGGCTGTTAAGTAATCTGACTCGGCTACCTTAGCCTGCGCTAAATTATCCACATTATGTGTTTCCTCGTAATGGGCAACGTTTATATCACGGTAACATTCTCCTGGTCGGTTGTTGAGTATAAACAAAACATCTGGTAGTACGCATTTCACCTTGACGCCACGGCAGTACTTACCAAGAATGTCAATCGTTTTTACACGATCCAGTACAATTTTTGTCCATGGTCTATTACGCAAATAAGGCTGCGTGAGAGGTCGATCTGTGCGCCTACCTCACGCATAAAGTTCCGTCCCAGGAGAACAGGAACAGACAAAAAAGTGCAACAAATGGCTTTTTCTCCGACAATGACGTCAGCCTGGACCTGGTGTATAATCATTTGGGTTTTAGCACTAATAGCCTCCACAACCTGACAATTTTCTACGGGGGATATAGGCAAACGCTTGAGCTGATTGATACGTTTGAGGAAGCTATAATCCATAACTGAAATAGACGCTTCTGTGTCTACAACTAATTGCACGTCAACATCGTTGGTGGAACGGTTAACAGCGGTTTGTAGCAATTCCACTTGGTCTTCCGTAGAGTTACGGGTTTCTTGAGACAACGCCTGCCCCAGGTCATCCCCGTCATTATTTCGCAACATGGCTAAGTGTCGTTGCGTTGTTCCTTCATTTTGTGCCGCGACCGACCGTTGAAGGCCTACAGGTGTTGTCCACAGTCTGACGAGTCTGACGCCTGCGAATGTGAACTTCGCTCAGCTTCTGTTACATCCAAGAGGGGTGCGTACACTGCGTGACTGCGTCTGTTTCGGTGATACACATGTCTGCGGCGACAGTCATTGTTGCTGTTGACTATGGTCAGTCATCGGTATGGCCGACATCTGATTAATGGTGTGTTTTGTGGCTTCTGTGGTGGTGACGCTTTATTTTGCATCCAACTACTGGTTCCAGGATTCTGCCACGATCCGTTTCCAGTCCTCATAATTTTATAACTTTTTTATCAAAACCGTTATTCTTTCGTCTTTTTCTGCTATAGTTTTTGTTGCTGCCGTTCTTGTAGTTTCCATTGTTGTTATTTGGAACTTGGAAGTCATTACCGTTGTCACTAGATTTTGGCCTACGTTATTGTCGTGGTTCAAATGGCTCTGAGCACTATGGGACTCAACTGCTGAGGTCATTAGTCCCCTAGAACTTAGAACTAGTTAAACCTAACTAACCTAAGGACATCACAAACATCCATGCCCGAGGCAGGATTCGAACCTGCGACCGTAGCGGTCTTGCGGTTCCAGACTGCAGCGCCTTTAACCGCACGGCCACTTCGGCCGGCACGTTATTGTTGTAAACGTTGTCTCCGGTCTTACTTTGCTTGAAGCCGCCGTTTCTGCGGTTATCATCATAGCGGTAATTAGCCGATTATTGTTCCAGCTGTTGTTCGATTTCTTGGCGTACTCCTGAATGAGGTCCAAGGAATAGATTATCGACCGGAAATTCTACAGGTCAGTTTCAGGAACAATGACTAATTTCTCTCGTATATTTATGGGAAGTCGAGTTTTTAATATTCTGAGAACGTCGCTGTGAGAGATGGCCTCATGATACTTTCATTCCTTCCAGATCTGCCCTCCGTTTTTTCACTTCATGCGGCAAGTCTTTGCAGTTAGTCTGCAAAGTAGTGGTGTCTTCGCGAGTAATGTCTAGATCATTCTTAATATTCTCCACGATAGCTTTATCACGAGAACCTGAGACTACATTTAGTCTTGACACTAACACCTCATCTCAAGCAGTTAGTGGTTGGTTTAGTTGTTCAATCATTTTCTTCTCCCTAAGCCCCTGCTTAGCATCTCGCTCTTTTCCTAATGCAGCCTGTTTCCTATCTCGTTCTTTTTGAGACACGATGAGGAGCTATTTTCCCTAGGAGCCTGTTGCTCTTCACGCTCTTTTTCTCTTACACCCTGGTTTTGTGACAAGACAGTAATTAAATCTGCACCTGGTACATTCTGTTTTCGAGGATCATCTGAAGCCGCCCCCTCCACAGAAATACCGATAACACTTTCACTAAATACCGATAACACTTTCACTAGTGGACGCAGTAAACATATTTCCTTTGTCTACTAGGTCCTGTTCCTAATTCGGAATGCTTTTATTAGTACTTTGGGTTTCTGCTTCCCATGTGGGAATTGCAGTTGTCGGGAAAGTCTGAATCATTGTCCTATCTGTTTCCTCCACACTATCATTCTGCTCAGTGTCAGGGATTTCCTTTCGCTTTGGCTTAGCGATTTTGCTAAGCTATTGTTATACTTCACATGCAATACACATAAAACACACAAAATACAAAAAAGAACTTATAAATAAACTCAGAAATATTTGCATTAAATTGTTTGTCGAGCTGCTCTTAAGGCCGCTGTTAAAGCTGGAGACTGTGTCGCAGCTGGTATGTCGCATATAACTCGTGCTGCGCTTATCTATAGCCAGTTCAAGAAAAATAATGTACTCATGTAGCGTAAGCTTACTGGTAAACGACCTTAAAGCAAACGCATGCTAATATGTCCTTATCTGTGATGGCTTCTCTGAATAATACTGTGATACGGTATAGTATATGTGGCCAACTCCGGTTTATTAGATCATATGATTTGTTTTCTCAGTTCATTTAAATGTCGAAGTACATGAGGAAAAAATACATATCCGTTAATATGATGCAACTTATGACTGTGTACATATAAAATGTGTTTAAATTTATCTGGCTCCACGTTGGCACCAGTGTAGCATATGTATGTAGTCTGTGGGTGGTGTAATTGTAACATGTTGTAAAAAAATGTGTTTTAAACAAATAATGGTTAATTATTTCTGTCACTGATCTTCTTACAGTCTTTTAAACTGTAAAAATGTTAACAAAGGCTTATAATACCCTACACTTCGATAAGCTAAGTAATTGATTACAATTATTTCCTTTTCTTGAAGTAACGTTATCGTGCAGGTACGTTATTGCACATGAAAGCAAAAACAACATATGAGCATGATCTCTTTTGGTGTCAGCGTTTGAAACTTTAAGGTTCTTATATATGTTTATTAGTAACGCACTGGTTTGTTAATTTTAATTGCATGAAGCATATTTAGTTCTACCTTCCTCTGTAGCTGCGCCTATTTGTAAAAATAATATTTGCGTCAGAAAAGGAAAATAATGACGAAGATGCTTTACTACTTTCAAAAATGCATAAAATGAGTACGTATTCTCAATAACATCTGGGCTAGAAGAGCGTAATTACCAAAAATAGTTGTACCGACCATAATGGCGGACAACAATAGGGTAAGATCGTAGCTAATAAAACTTTTAATAACTGCAGGAAAGAGCACAGTTGTTCTATAAATAAAATGTGGTTTCGGTGGTAACAAATAATATTTTGTATTCTGGAAACAATTTAGATAAATTAACAATTATTACACTTATCACAGACCCCTTAATATGGAACGTAGGAAGAGTGCCTCTTGCTGGGTCGGCGGTACTACTGGAAAAGATACAATGTCTTCTTGTTTATCAGGCAAATGAAGATTAACAGAGTATGTATTGTCTTCTTTATTTATCTACACAGACTGTCTGTCTGTTTCACTCGATGCACTTCATATGAAAAAAAGTCAGTATTTTTCACAGACTACAGAAAAAAAATTTTTTTTTCAAATATATTCACATGGAAAAATAAGCCAGGAGACGGCACACCGGAAGGCGAATATAAATACGTAGGCAACATAAATTGCAGTAGTTTCTTGGAGCTGTATTAAACCAGTCTCTGAACTGAAGACCACAACAACAACGGACATTCAAGAGATGAAATACGATTGCGAGGAAGAGCGTGTTGTAGACTTAAGAACATAAAGATGTGAATTATGGTGAATTTGGAAAAAAGTATTCGCCAAGTAATCATGGCATAATTTGGGACTTTGACGTTTCAAAACGGAGAGTTTAATTTTTAAGTAGCTCTTATACTTTTTTGTATGTAAATTGGTGTGACGTTTCTAAAGCCATCTCTTCACGTTTAAAAAGATATAAAGCTTTTATGATAGAGTAAATGCTCTGTTGCAGTTCATTAATTTCTGCTGCACTGTCGTAGTTGGAGGGCTTCCTTCCGAAGATCTGTGGGATGGATGAGTATTGTTGGTTCCAGACAGTCTTCTTAGTTTGTAATTTCAAGCGCATCACGCATAACTGAAAAACCCTAAGGTTTAGGGACTGAGGAGAAAGCAGCCAACGTTATCTTCGATCAGGTGGTCGGTTCATAAAGCACAAATATATATAGAGTGAGCACGCTGCACTGCGCCTGTCTCAAATACAGAACGCTGTTTGATCATACTCTGAAATAAGATTGAAACATTCATATTAAGGTTATTTATCCTATTTAACTCGTCTGTGTCGAACGTGGACCAGGGTCATTATGTCTTTGCTGTGCTGCCACTTTCTGGTTCAAATGTGTGTGAATTCCTAAGGAACCAAACTGCTAAGGCCGTCGGTAACTAGGCTTACGTAATTCTTAAACTGATTTGAACCTACTTATGCTAAGAGCAACACACACCCATGCCCCAGGGAGGACTCGAACCTCTGGCGGGAGGGGCCGCGCAATCCGTATCATAGCGCTTCAGACCGCGCAGCCATTCCGCGCGGCGCCTCTTCTGGTGCTTTTGACGAGTTCTAGCAACTGTTCTCTTGTCGGCAACTTGAAAGTTTATAGTTAGCCCAGTAATCCGTCTTTTTCCTTACGTCCACTGTCGTGTGTTTCTCGGAACATTTCGTGGTCTCGTAGTGGTTGACTTCTGTAATGAAAGTTAGGAAGGGTCTGGTTTCAACAGCTAAATGGTGGTTCACCACTGTTAGTTATTAAGTCTTACCTAATATGAAGTTCTGCAAGGTCTTCCTCTATTTGCTTGATCCATGGGGATCCAGCGGCTTTAGCCTTGTTAGCTACTTTGAAGATATTATAGGACAGCCTATATGGATCCATTATGTACAGGTGGACATGGAATGCTAGTCGTCTTAATTTGATGGCATTGGTGAGGTTTTCTTGGTGTTGGTAGAGTTTTAGATTGAGTTTGTACCACCGCCTCCAGTCCGATAGGATGCTTGGTCTATTATCTTTCGCAGGAATTCCCTTTTCAGTAATTCGAGGATTTTTATCAAGATCTTCCTGATTTGGTACAAGCACACTGCTGCATGGAGGGCTGTCGGTCTTACTATTTTGTTATACTGTCTTAGTCTGGTATTAGTTGATAGATGTTTCGAAGCATACAAGCATATTATGCCCTATTTAGTTTGACTTTCTATATTTCCAGAGCAACAGTTTCATTGAGACCCATTCTCCAGGAACTTTGGGATTTTGAATTTGTGAATCTGTTGATGTACTTGGTAGAACTGGTTCTTATTGTTCTAGCGAAATTTTTAATATTTTTAATGAAGTCGGTCTTTCAGATGTTGATCAGTAGTCCTGTACTCTCCGCTATTAAATGCAGTGCTAGGAGTTGCGTAGAACTCTTCCATATCGTCTGCCGGTAGAGTCAGGTCATCAGCAATGGTTAGACTAGTCTGCTTTGATCTCCATCTTTAATCCGGTATTAGCTGGTAGAGATCTGGTAAGTTGCCTGATGATTTGTTTCTAGGATGCAGTTAAAGAATATTGGGTGTCCTAGACGGAATTGTTAACATTCAAGAACATGACAAGAACGCTCTTTCGAAGCAAACAAGTTTAGTAACCTTGAGCTCTAAAATCCATGCGTTAAGAGCTACGAGAATTTGCTCATATTC
The DNA here is from genome assembly GCF_023864275.1 of Schistocerca cancellata. NCBI lineage: Eukaryota > Metazoa > Arthropoda > Insecta > Orthoptera > Acrididae > Schistocerca > Schistocerca cancellata. Next base: position 457,352,860 of record NC_064627.1, read on the forward strand.
GTTGCTGTGAAACACACCGCTCCTACTGAACAAGTGCTCATAGCTCTTACGATATGCATTTTAGAGCACATGTGTACTAGACTTTTTTTTCTTTTTTTGGTCCATACTACCTCCCCCCAAAATATGAAGAGCAAGATTTGTTTCTGAGTATCGGAGATGAAAAAGTGCTTACAGACCTTAAGCTATGCATTTCAGAACCCACGTTTAATAGGCATTTTTGCTTCGAATGATTATTCCCGTCATATCGTTAAATATTGACCATTCCTCCTAGCCAACCTGTATGTACCAAATATCATCTCCTTCCCTTACACCTGTATTGACCGGAAAAGTCCCTAAGAGTGATCCTCTAAATATTATTTGAATTAGATGTTGTACAGGGTGGCCTGCATCATTCTAATGAGTTTATCGTTTTAGTCTTTGGTCACTCATTATTCCAAAGAAGTGTATCTAGTCACGGAGTTGATCGTTGATCGCCCTTTGGAAATATATGAAGGTCTGGCTCGTTTCTTGCTGTACCGGAGGAGGGTCTTGAGGTGTTGTATTTGTCTCGCAGCGGATTTCAGTGTTCTGAAACCTTATTAGTAGCAGTTATGTAAATCGATATACGTCAAAGGACGAAAGTTTATTTTCCACAGATAAGTACAACAAATATACAGGGTGAGTCACCTAACGTTACCGCTGGATATATTTCGTAAACCACATCAAATACTGACGAACCGATTCCACAGACCGAACGTGAGGAGAGGGGTTAGTGTAATTGTTTAATACAAACCATACAAAAATGCACGGAAGTATGTTTTTTAACACAAACGTATGTTTTTTTTTAATGGAATCCCGTTAGTTTTGTTAGCACATCTGAACATATAAACAAATACGTAATCAGTGCCGTTTGTTGCATTGTAAAATGTTAATTACATCCGGAGATATTGTAACCTAAAGTTGACGCTTGAGTACCACTCCTCCGCTGTTCGATCGTGTGTATCGGAGAGCACCGAATTACGTAGGGAAGGGTGATGGACCTTAGGTACAGAAGAGACTGGAACAGCACATTACGTCCACATGCTAACACCTTTTTATTGGTCTTTTCCACTGACGCACATGTACGTTACCATGAGGGGTGAGGTACACGTACACACGTGGTTTCCGTTTTTAATTACGGAGTGGAATAGAGTGTGTCCTGACATGTCAGGCCAATAGATGTTCAATGTGGTGGCCATCATTTGCTGCACACAATTGCAATCTCTGGCGTAATGAATGTCGTACACGCCGCAGTACATCTGGTGTAATGTCGCCGCAGGCTGCCATAATACGTTGTTTGATATCCTCTGGGGTTGTAGGCACATCACGGTACACATTCTCCTTTAACGTACCCCACAGAAAGAAGTCCAGAGGTGTAAGATCAGGAGAACGGACTGGCCAATTTATGCGTCCTCCACGTTCTATGAAACGCCCGTCGAACATCCTAAGAGTCAGCCTAGTGTTAATTGCGGAATGTGCAGGTGCACCATCATGCTGATACCACATACGTCGACGCGTTTCCAGTGGGACATTTTCGAGCAACGTTGGCAGATCATTCTGTAGAAACGCGATGTATGTTGCAGTGCTCTCCGATACACACGATCGAACAGCGGAGGAGTGGTACTCAAGCGTCAACTGTAGGTTACAATATCTCCGGATGTAATTAACATTTTACAATGCAACAAACGGCTCTGATTACGTATTTGTTTATATGTTCAGATGTGCTAACAAAACTAACGTGGTTCCATTTAAAAAAACGTAGGTTTGTGTTAAAAAACATACTTCCGTGCATTTTTGTATGGTTTGTATTAAACAATTACACTAGCCCCTCTCCTCACGTTTGGTCTGTGGAATCGGTTCTTCAGTATTTGATGTGGTTTACGAAATATATCCAGCGGTAACGTTAGGTGACTCACCCTGTATAATTCCAGCTCTCGTACCAGAAAATGTTGTTTTATCTGTTTAAAATATTAAGACTCGGTGGCAAAAAAAGGTTAATATCGTCAGACTGTTTTATATGACTGCATGACCACACATTTACGAGAGAAGTGCTACATAAATTCACTCGTGTAAGAGTGCGCAGTTCGTCAGTGCGTTGAGTGTATACATACACTCCTGGAAATTGAAATAAGAACACCGTGAATTCATTGTCCCAGGAAGGGGAAACTTTATTGACACATTCCTGGGGTCAGATACATCACATGATCACACTGACAGAACCACAGGCACATAGACACAGGCAACAGAGCATGCACAATGTCGGCACTAGTACAGTGTATATCCACCTTTCGCAGCAATGCAGGCTGCTATTCTCCCATGGAGACGATCGTAGAGATGCTGGATATAGTCCTGTGGAACGGCTTGCCATGCCATTTCCACCTGGCGCCTCAGTTGGACCAGCGTTCGTGCTGGACGTGCAGACCGCGTGAGACGACGCTTCATCCAGTCCCAAACATGCTCAATGGGGGACAGATCCGGAGATCTTGCTGGCCAGGGTAGTTGACTTACACCTTCTAGAGCACGTTGGGTGGCACGGGATACATGCGGACGTGCATTGTCCTGTTGGAACAGCAAGTTCCCTTGCCGGTCTAGGAATGGTAGAACAATGGGTTCGATGACGGTTTGGATGTACCGTGCACTATTCAGTGTCCCCTCGACGATCACCAGTGGTGTACGGCCAGTGTAGGAGATCGCTCCCCACACCATGATGCCGGGTGTTGGCCCTGTGTGCCTCGGTCGTATGCAGTCCTGATTGTGGCGCTCACCTGCACGGCGCCAAACACGCATACGACCATCATTGGCACCAAGGCAGAAGCGACTCTCATCGCTGAAGACGACACGTCTCCATCCGTCCCTCCATTCACGCCTGTTGCGACACCACTGGAGGCGGGCTGCACGATGTTGGGACGTGAGCGGAAGACGGCCTAACGGTGTGCGGGACCGTAGCCCAGCTTCATTTCCAGAAGTGCTCCTGGAAATGGAAAAAAGAACACATTGACACCGGTGTGTCAGACCCACCATACTTGCTCCGGACACTGCGAGAGGGCTGTACAAGCAATGATCACACGCACGGCACAGCGGACACACCAGGAACCGCGGTGTTGGCCGTCGAATGGCGCTAGCTGCGCAGCATTTGTGCACCGCCGCCGTCAGTGTCAGCCAGTTTGCCGTGGCATACGGAGCTCCATCGCAGTCTTTAACACTGGTAGCATGCCGCGACAGCGTGGACGTGAACCGTATGGGCACTTGACGGACTTTGAGCGAGGGCGTATAGTGGGCATGCGGGAGGCCGGGTGGACGTACCGCCGAATTGCTCAACACGTGGGGCGTGAGGTCTCCACAGTACATCGATGTTGTCGCCAGTGGTCGGCGGAAGGTGCACGTGCCCGTCGACCTGGGACCAGACCGCAGCGACGCACGGATGCACGCCAAGACCGTAGGATCCTACGCAGTGCCGTAGGGGACCGCACCGCCACTTCCCAGCAAATTAGGGACACTGTTGCTCCTGGGGTATCGGCGAGGACCATTCGCAACCGTCTCCATGAAGCTGGGCTACGGTCCCGCACACCGTTAGGCCGTCTTCCGCTCACGCCCCAACATCGTGCAGCCCGCCTCCAGTGGTGTCGCGACAGGCGTGAATGGAGGGACGAATGGAGACGTGTCGTCTTCAGCGATGAGAGTCGCTTCTGCCTTGGTGCCAATGATGGTCGTATGCGTGTTTGGCGCCGTGCAGGTGAGCGCCACAATCAGGACTGCATACGACCGAGGCACACAGGGCCAACACACGGCATCATGGTGTGGGGAGCGATCTCCTACACTGGTCGTACACCACTGGTGATCGTCGAGGGGACACTGAATAGTGCACGCTACATCCAAACCGTCATCGAACCCATCGTTCTACCATTCCTAGACCGGCAAGGGAACTTGCTGTTCCAACAGGACAATGCACGTCCGCATGTATCCCGTGCCACCCAACGTGCTCTAGAAGGTGTAAGTCAACTACCCTGGCCAGCAAGATCTCCGGATCTGTCCCCCATTGAGCATGTTTGGGACTGGATGAAGCGTCGTCTCACGCGGTCTGCACGTCCAGCACGAACGCTGGTCCAACTGAGGGGCCAGGTGGAAATGGCATGGCAAGCCGTTCCACAGGACTACATCCAGCATCTCTACGATCGTCTCCATGGGAGAATAGCAGCCTGCATTGCTGCGAAAGATGGATATACACTGTACTAGTGCCGACATTGTGCATGCTCTGTTGCCTATGTCTATGTGCCTGTGGTTCTGTCAGTGTGATCATGTGATGTATCTGACCCCAGGAATGTGTCAATAAAGTTTCCCCTTCCTGGGACAATGAATTCACGGTGTTCTTGTTTCAATTTCCAGGAGTGTATTTCAAAAGTGTATTGTTAAATTTGATATTTTTGAGTTTGTTTTGGTGACAGGTACAAAGTAATACCCATGAAACGTCCCCTTAGAACAATTATACATGACTGTGCTTAAACTGACACACAATATTTTTAGCGCAACGCAATCTGACTTTCAGAAATCCCTACAAAAGAATGGCCCTGACTAACATTAACCTATGCGTTTCACAAATCGCTTACCTCACAAAAATCTTGGTTACTCGAACTACTGCAATACAGCGAGCGCCACTACTGCCAGTTAAATAAAAGATTCAAACTAAGGAAGGCACTAACTACTGATAGGCATAGTTAGCAAATGAAAGATTTTGATAGAGAACAAACAATGTATTTACCTTAATAGTGTTGAAAAATCATAATATACATAGCAGATCATAATATCCAGTATTACAAATTTCAAAACTCCGCCATCTCTCTCCCCACATCCACTACTGCTGGCGGCTCACCTCCAACTGCGCAACGCTACACGCTGTTAACATCCAGCTGCCCAACACTACAATGGCAGACAACAATGCTAACTAGCCACAGACTGCACACAGCACAGCCAGTGATTTTTATACAGCGCGCTACGTAACGTTGCCAATAAGAAAATATAAACAGCCTACTTACATAGCCCCCATGCTCCCCACAAAAAATTTTACACATTGTTTCGGGCAGTGGCCAATAATGATTTGATAAAATTTTTCATAATTACAATAACAAAGATATCAAATGCACACACTTATTAATCCAATGTTGGTCAAAAGCTATAATTTTCTCACAATCCATAAAGACAGTCCTGATCATTCATCACAGTAAAACTGCCGTTTCTTTTCTCAAAGTCTGAGCAGTAAAAGACAATGCACACGGAAGTAGTGCATTTCCATGCAGTCTTGAAGAAGTAATGTTGTCCTTCCAACGGAAAGACAGTGCTGACACTTGACATGCTGACAGGTAATGGGCCACAACAGAGCAAACCCACAGCAGAGTCATTCGACTGTTGAATATTGGTAGGTAGGTCATCACAGAGCAGACCCACTGTAGTCCTGGTAGAGATTACGGTATTGGTGGGCCACCAGAGATGCAGGCCCACTGCAGTCCTTGCAGAAATAATGGTATTGGTGGGTCATCAAAGGTGCAGACCCACTTCAGTCTTTGTAGAGATAGCTAGCAGCCATCTGTTGCGACTGTGCAGGTGCACAATCACCATCGAAGAGTTTTGCAGAGAATATAGCAAGTCCATAAACCACCACTTGTACACTCACAAAGTTTTTGAAATTGTCCTTAGAACCAGGAATGCTGTTATCCAGTCCCTTGCTGAATTATAAACACACGTGCAAGCACTAACAGTCCCTACTTCTCACATATTGTCCATATACTATGACCAACAGAAACGTGTGCAGTGAAATGGAACTTACAAGTTAATAATATGATGAACTGGTGTCAATTACAATTTTATAACATAATAATACAATTACAAAGGTACAAAATACATCATTAAAGAACATAACAATACAGATAACATTTGTAGTACAAGCTTTACAAAAGAATAGAAATAACATATACATCAGTGTTACAGGAACTGTGACATGAGTACATACATAAAAGATCAGAATAACTTTTGAAACATCAACTTTACACATGAGCATTAAAACAAAACAGAATAAATAATGTCTAAGCATATTTAGAAGGTAAATAACATATTATTAATGCCAATTATATTTGAGGATAACAGTATTCCTCATCATAGTGAATGTAGCTTAGTATTAGAAGAAGAAAAAATCTATGAAACTACGCAGAGACAGGAAGAAAACAAATACACAAGGGTACACAAACACATAGTGGGATACACAAAAGGAAAGGACAGGGTTTGTTTTCAGTGTAACGTTTGGTACTGCTGTCCAACCCAAAACTTCATTCCATAGATCATTCCTCTTATTTCGATATTTGCTCCAGCCAAAAAAATCCTATCCAAGCATGCTTTCTGTATTTTTCTCGTATAACCTCTCAGTGCATTTCTTCAAATTCATCGCAACTCATTCTCTTATAGGCTACCCCCTCTTAAGGTAACTTAAATCTACTGAGCTCAGATGCTAAACTAAGGGACGAGGCAATGCAGCAGCACAAAACAATTAACAGAAACAGCAATGACAAAAAAATTCAGATTGGTAAAGAAAGCTAAATTACGAAGCAAATGCAACATTACAACTAATATGAGCCAATGAGCAGCAAGAAGAAAAATAAATCAGTAGTAAAACTGGCTTAACAGAGTAATACAAAGTGAAATTTAGTAGCACTATGCCTGGCAAACAGCAGCAGCAAATGCAGTAACTAATATCTGAACATGACAAAGCTCAAAGCTCAAAGCTCAAAGCTCAAAGCTCAAAGCTAAAGACAACAATGCAGATAAGGGAAATGTATATTCACATCTTAATGTCTATGTAACTAAAGTGGTGCACCACAACTTATTCTAAGAAATTACGAAGTACTTGAAAAGAAAATTCTGTATGCAATTACTGTGAAGGGAAATGTCTTTTTGTGCTCCTTCGTTTTTTTGAAGTACATCATAAAGTTAGTCTTTACTGGGTCTGTAGGCATAAAATATTTATATTAGTACATCTATAAAATTTTATTTTAACCATTGCTGCAGTGCAGCTTGAAACTAGATATTAAACAAATGAGCAAATATATATAGCCTATATAGAGCAATGCATGAAACGTCATTACTGGGCAAATGTCGTCTCCAAAGGCAAAAGAATCTCTCAACTAGAAAGACAATAAATGTAAAATGTTTCTCATCATTTCATTAGGCATTGCAGTAAATATCATAAATTAAGAGCTCCACAGTGTAATCATATGTTTTCAAGTTTGAGTGTGTCGTATTTGGGATGCTTTCTATAAAGGAATGTCAATAGCGAGGATAATGGCCTCCTTTTTTTTTCTACCTGTGCCTCTGAAAAGGCACACACTAATGGCCTTTTCCCCAGGCGTCTGACACAGCTGGGTGCCCATGACGCATTATGTGCAGGTGGTCACTTAACTTTCTTACGGAAATATTTACAACAGCAGTTTCCACTACAGTGACAGTCTCATATAAAATATTTCACAGGTCAAGAATTTGCGTTACAAATCTGTAGAAACAAAATCCTATTGATATAACAGTGTCCAAAAAATTTTCGTCAGCATTGTAATACATTCACGCATTTACATACATTTCATAACTCTTAAAGTACAATTCTTGGTTTCCAACAACCTTATTCACAAACCAGGGTTCCTAACCACTACTCATTATTCCTTACCTTATTACATATATACATATTTGTCAACACTTTTTCAATATTTCATCATAATAGATATGTAGCATAATCAAATAACTCATATACGGTAGCATCATCTTATTGAACATAAACATATCTCAACAGCATAATACACATCGTCGTCGTAATAATATCATAACATCTCAGTAATTCTCAAAATCGTCGTAGCTTCCTCCAATAATTTCTAAACCTAAAAAAAAATTCTCTGCTCATTTCAATAGTGTCATCTACCTCAAATGTACTTTAAAAATCATGATCCCATACCAAATATATCATTCAAAGCTCTCATAATATCACAATGGGTCTGAAAAAATATGAACAGTTCACAAAGTACAGACAAAATACAATTTCATAAGTGTGAAGTTATCCAGCTGTGTAATTGTGTATACATCTGTCACTGACATAGTAAAAAAATTTGTCTCTCTCAGTTAAATGATCAGATAGCTGTGTAATTTATGTATTAGAGAAATATGGTACCGATGTGTAAAGTTGTGTAAGCAAATACCATATTAGCTAGGGCTCCTTGTGCTTGCTACACACATGGTACACAAAGTAGGAGTGTACCCCCTTGAGGATTAATGTAATTATACCCTCAGGTGTTACAGATTGCAGTAATGGAATGAAATGTATCACGGAAAACCTTTGTATCATTGTACTTCAAATATCTATAAAAATAAATGTTTTAAGTACAAAATTAATCACTCAAATACGTGTACTGTAATGCTAAATGTGCGTCTTGCTGTAAGATAATCTCTGTGGAAGTGTCGTAGTTATTGTCCTCTGAAAGCTAAGTTCTGCAGAAGTCAATGTACTTACCTCATGATACACAAAAGTGAAATGCTTTGCGTATAGATATCTAAGTTATTACGCTTATTGCCGTGATGACGAAAGTACTGTGCTGTAACGTATTGTTGTCCTACAGAAAAGGCTGTCTCCTTGTAGCTATAGCACAAAAGTTACTACTAAAACATGTTTTACTTTACAGAAGAATTCAGAAAAACTGTGCAGATATAAAACAGATACACCGCAAAAGCAACATTGTAAATTGTCACTCATTAGTAGCGTCGTGATAAAATCGTGTAGCTGTCACATAAACTAACCACTGTGTCATCTGGCATTTCACAGAAAGTACTTTAAATCCAGAATGTATTTTCAAGTAAACCAAAATGTTGCATTAGAATCTCATTAGCAGTACCAGTATATGTTCTAAGTATGTGAGCCTTATAGTCGTTACGTAATCGTGCAACTAACAAGCAAGTGTCGTTTGTTCACTATAACAATGCATTCATAATTTCTGTTGAAATAAGTTCTCTTGGTTCTTGACTGGATATTTAACTTCAAACATTGTTGCATATTAACAGATTCTAAGTCTGACAAAGCCTACTAGCAATGTAAAGTGAAAAGTTATATGGCAAAGACAAAGTTAAAAAGACAGATTATCTTTCAATAAACGGTTTTACATGTGACATGTGGTGTAAACCTTTACTCTTCCTAGTACGCAGAGTTTCAACTTCAACGCAATTATCATTTGGTATACGTCGGATTCTGTAAGGTCCATTGTAAACTAGAAAGAATTTGCGACTCAAGTGTTTCTTCTTATTTGACAATGAATGAGCTTTAATGAGAACTTTCTGACCAATATATAATTTCTTTGCATTTGCTTTACCGTGTAGTTTTCTCCTTTTGTTTGCTGCAGATTTTATATTTTTAATAGCCAAATCAATTATGTCTTTGTGTCGAAGTTTACGTGTATTCGGGAAAGGTACAAGCTCTCTCATTCTGTTCGGTGGTTCTTCATTCTTCAGTACAAGAGTAGGTGGTAAAGCAGTAGAGTCACGAGGCATTTCATTCAGCACGTTTTGAAATAAGTGTAAATATCTGTCCCAATGCTGATGCTTTCTGTGACAATAAAGTCTGCAAAGCTTATTGATTTCTTTCATAATCCGTTCGGAGGGGTTACATTGTGGTGAATACAATGAAATAAAAACAGGTTTGATTTTATGATTCTGAAGCATGCGTGACCAAACAGCAGATCTGAATTGCGGTCCGTTATCTGAAATGACTTTAGCAACGTGGCCAACTTCACGTAAGAAATTTTTAACAAAGGCGTTGAATGCAGACCGTCCAGTGGCTTTACGTAAAGGAGTGAAAGAAACAAATTTTGAAGTAAGTTCAACAGCGACTAGAACGTACGAAAATCCATTCGATGTTCTGACAAGGGGTCCCAAGAGATCAACAGCAGCAAATTCTTTTAATTTAGAAGGAATAATAGGAAACAACGGAGCACGATGTGAGATAGTAGATGGTTTCGCCTTTTGACAAAGTTTACAAATAGACAAGACTCTTCGAATTCGCTTTTCCATATTGTTAAAATAACAAGTCGTTCGAAAAATATGATAACATTTTCGTGGACCAAAATGTGCGTAGCTGAAATGAATGTACCAAATGAGCTTATTAACAAAATCGTCTGGAACGCAAAGTACCCATAGCTTGTCATCAACAGTGCAGCGTTTGAAGAGTATGTTGTTTCTAACCAGGTAATAATGCCGAATCTGAGTGTGTGTCTTTTCATGCCATTTACTTTTGATGTCTTTCCAAATCGGATCTTTATCTTGTTCGTGAGAAATGTCATTTAAAGATGTGGTGATGAAGTTTTCAAAGGCGACTTTCTGAATGTAAAGAATACTGAAATTTTTCTCGAGGTTGCCTTCTGTGTTACTTTTCTCAAGTCCAGCCGGTGCGCGTGACAGTGCGTCCGCAACAATGTTCTCCTTGCCGGGAATGTAGACTACTGTGAAGTGGAATTCTTGCAGAAACAATGCCCAACGTTAATTTTGAAGACATAAGAAATTGTAATGCACGATGATCACTGTATACTTTTACGTGCTTACCAGAAAGAAAGAAACGGAATTTGTTAAATGCCCAAACGATAGCTAAAGCTTCTAATTCAGTAACGGAATAATTTTTTTCAGATTTTGTTAGCACTCAGCTAGCAAAAGCAATAGTTTTCTGAACAGTAGTGTCATTTTCTGTGGCTTCTTGAAATAAATGGGCACCAAGACCGACTTTAGAAGAATCCGTGCTAAGGCAGAAATCTTGTGACAGATCTGGATGAGCTAGTATTGGCGCGTTAAGTAGCGATTCTTTCAAAGAACTGAATTCCAACTGTTCTTGTTCGTCCCAGTTCCAAATAGCATTTTTTCCAGTGAGAGAACAAAGTTTTGGTGTAACTAGAATTTGCATGTTCAGAAAACGACGGTAAAAATTTACGAGACCTAGAAAACTGCGGACTTGTTTTTTTGTGGATGGAACTGGAATGGCTCTGATTGCTTCTAACTTTTCAGGATCCGGCTGAATGCCTTCAGAAGAAATAATATGTCCCAAAAACCTCACCTTTGACCTACCGAATTCAGACTTTTCCAAGTTAACTGTAATTCCAGATTCTGCAAAAATACGTAACAAACTGGTTGACGATGCGATTTTGTTGTTCCCATGAAGCTTCTGCTATTAGAATATCGTCCACATATAAGGTGATGTGACGTTTTAAGATCTCAGGTAGTATGGAATTTAACCTGCGAATGAATGCTGCCGAAGGAATGTTCAAACCAAAAGGAAGTTTCCGAAACTGATAACAAACGCCGAAACAAAGGAAAGCTGTGTATTTTCTACATTCTGGATGAAGTTCGATCTGATAGAAGCTGGATCTGAGATCAATGGAAGACAACACTTTTACACCATTAAAATTTTGAAGAAGTTCTTCCAACGTTTGCGGCCTGTCTGTTTCAGGAATAATGATAGTATTGATTTGTCTCGAATCTAAGACAAGCCTGATCGATCCATTTTTCTTCTCAACAACATGTAACGGATTGTTGTATGAGCTGACTGCAGGCTCAATAATGTCCTCGTCAAGCATAGATTGTATTTCTGTTCTAACACGGTCCCTATAATGTGCTGGAATTACGTATGGTCTAACACAAAATTTAGTATGCTCACGAACACGAAATTGGCATTGAAATTCCTTGATTGTTCCTGTTTTGTGAGTAAAAACTGTGGAATGTGCTTGGAAAATCTCAAAAAGGTCCTGCCTATCAGTGTCATTACAATTCTCAATTGTTTGAATTTTATTCTGAATTAACTCATTAGTATCAAATATGCCGTCGATATCATCCCTGTCAGTACTTGCAGAGTGATTGTTAGTGTCTAGTTCCATAGAAAATTCCGAACTGTTGTCTAACAGAAGGTAAAGCCAATTAATTTCCTCGTCATGGTTTGAGAGCCAGTCTTCAAATTTCAAAGCTATTGACTTACCTTCTTTCTCTAAACTTATTTCAGCATCGTGAGAGTTTAAGATTGCTTTGTATTCATTCAAAAAGTCTACTCCAAGTATAATTTCCGTCGACAATAATGGAACAATAAGAAAGTTCATAGAGAAGCTGTGGCTTTGACAAAAGAATTCTAAGTTGGTTTGTTGGCGTACATCTACACTTTTTCCAATGATTGCACCTTGTAATTTAATCTTACGTAACGGAAGTGTGGGGCAATCGTTCGATTTGTTGCACTTGCTAAAAGCTGTTTCACTAATTACTGAAATGGGACTGCCAGAGTCAAGTACTGCCGTAAATTTTACGTCATTTACAGTAATATGAATCACAGGATACGCAATGTTGTTAAGTTTTACGTCGTGTTCCCGGAGTAAGATGTCCCTAATGTCTTCCATTTTTACGTAATTACTAGCTACGGCAGCTGCGTCGTCAGTTTCATAAGTATGTTTTGTGGCTGCCAGCGGTGTGAGTCATTGCCTATAGTCTCTTTGTTGGCATGCGTCGTTATTGGGATTTGGAGACCTAATTTCTACAAATTCACTGTGACGAGAGGGCCCTGCCCTGTTTAAATCCCGCCAGTTCTGATGCAATTCAGGTCTGTCGTTACGATCATATCGTCTGTTGTCATGTCGGTAGATTCCATAGTTTCTTTCTTGTCGGTCACGTGGTGGAGAATTTCTCCCTGAGTCGTAACTGTGCGCTGGACCGTTGCATCTAAAGTTATTCTGTCTCCCTTGATAATAATTATTTTGGTTCCCATATTGTCTATTTCTCTGATTGTCTCTGTGATAGTCATTACCGCGGAGAGGTGATCTTTCCCTGTAATTATTACTATTCTGCCAATGGTTGTCATACAAGTGGTGTCTGTTTTGGTCACGATTTACGTTGTAAGAATAGCCTTGTCGTGTCCATTTATTATTTCTGTCATCACGGAATTGTGACAGATGTGACCTGTAATTGTTGTGCTCCTGTTATTGCGTTCCGCGATTGTCAGTGTCAATTTCCAGTTCTTGTAACAGTCCCTGAAAAGCTTCAATGTCGTCTTTGCAATGTCCTGCTAAAATAATATGTCGTAAATGTTCAGGCAGTTTGATTAAGCAAATGCGGATGAGTTCTGAGGGGCTGTATGGGTTTGAAAGAAACTGATTCTTATGCAACATGTCTTCAAAATATTTCATAAGACTGGAAAATTCAGATTGTTCGAAACGTTTCATCATTATGATGCTATGTTTTACTCGGTCTTGTGTAGCTTGAGACCAATATGCTGAGAGGAAGGCATGATAAAATTCTCCTTCACTGTGACAATCATGAATGACCGATCGCATTCTTACATCTGGTTCATTCTCCAAGTAGCCACACATAAATTCTAACCTTTGTTCCAATGTCCAGTTGGGAGGAAAACAATGAGAAAATTGATGAAGCCATGCTTGTGGATGAATGTCATTGTCAGAATTCTTAAATGTTTTGAATTTACGTGTAGTAATGAACAGCTTATAGTCGAAATCATCGTGTCGGCGAGTCGCACATCGCTCATTGTTACTTCGTTTCGGCGGTTCCATCTCAAAATCCAATGCGCCTTGCCAATTTCTTTCATAATTTCCGAAGTGTCCTGTGTTATTATTTTGTGGTTGTTCCGTATTTCTATGTCCCTCTTCCCGTACTGGAGCGCGAGTGTCCTCTGAAATATGTAATTCTTGTATTACCTGCGTCAACTGATCTTGTACTTCCCGGATTTCTCTTTTGTACTGTGTATTGATTTGATTTTGATTTTGTTTGAATTTTCTAATTTGTTCATACTCTTCTGTGTCCGTGAAGGCTACGGGTCTTGTGTCATTCAGATCATCATCTACCTTTGTAGATAAGTTAGTGACCTGATCCGAAAGTTCGGCTACTTTATCCGATAGTGAACACATTTCTTCAGTGTGTTTTTCTAAACCAAGTTCCAGAGTGTCCATTTGTGTTGAAATCGAATCTACTGTGTCCTTTAAGTTTTCCTGAGGTTTTGCAAGTTGCGTAACCGAATTGGTAGATGCAACTGAGTCAATTTTAGCCCACAAGGTCTCATGATTTTCATGAACAATGGTCTGCAGTTCTTTTATGGCTGCTTCGTGATTCTGTAATGCATTTTCATGCCGCGAAAAAATAGGTTGAAAATGCTCACAAATTTGTGTTTTTACGTCATTACAGACTTTTTGACATTTCGATTCAATGTTATTTAACTCAGTAGTTAAATCTTCACGTGTTTGTTCAAGTGTAGTGTCTAACTTCCGAAGATTTTGTTCCATTGTGTCTAACTGTTGCTGTGTTTGTCTCTGGTGTTGTTCCATTGTGTCTAACTTTTGAAGCTTTTGCTGTGTTTGTCTCTGATTTTGTTCCATTGTGTCTAACTTTTGAAGATTTTGTTCCACTGTGTCTAACTTTTGAAGATTTTGTCCCATTTGTTTCTGATTTTGTTCAAGCGTTGTGTCTAACTTTTGTAGCCTTTGTCCCATTTGTTGCATTAACTGTAATAACAGTGCACTGGTGTCTGAAACATGTTCCTCACTGCTATTCGGCAGTGCATTTGAACCGGCAATATTCGCAATTTGAAAAGCAGAAAATGTGTCTTGATTTATTTGAGAAAACGGTGAGGACGCAAAACCTGAATTTGCAAGATTGTGGCCTGTCATTTCGGAATCCTGAGGCGAGCTGTTGCCGACCGATCGATCGATAATGCTTCCCTGTTCACTAATTGTTTCACTGCCTACACCATTATTTGACGCCCGCTCTATTTCCCTATGCACAGTTACCAAATTACTACTTTGAATATTTGTTAATTCATTACATGGTGGCGTTAACACACTGCTTTCGTCTTTACTGTTATTTCTCAGTTTACTTTGGAGCCTAGTATTACGTTTTTCACACGCCATTATTGTCACAATATTTCACACAACAACACAGAAAAACTCAATTTGAGGAGCAAAAATAAGAGAACACATTAACATAGCACTGAAAATAATATCTTGTTAATTGCAAGCGCAGCTGCGAAATACTTGGTGCAAATCTACATGCATGCCACAACTGTTTTACTGTACAACAATGAAAGGCTGCAATTACAAAGGAGATTCTCTCTACAATTACGCGCTAGCAATAAACAAAATCTACACTAATTACACAAACTACAAGAAAAAAACAGAAGATTCCAGTGAGGTATCCTCGGCTAAGGGTCGACATATGAAACGTCCCCTTAGAACAATTATACATGACTGTGCTTAAACTGACACACAATATTTTTAGTGCAACGCAATCTGACTTTCAGAAATCCCTACAAAAGAATGGCCCTGACTAACATTAACCTATGCGTTTCACAAATCGCTTACCTCACAAAAATCTTGGTTACTCCAACTACTGCAATACAGCGAGCGCCACTACTGCCAGCTAAATAAAAGATTCAAACTACGGAAGGCACTAACTACTGATAGGCATAGTTAGCAAATGAAAGATTTTGATAGAGAACAAACAATGTATTTACCTTAATAGTGTTGAAAAATCATAATATACATAGCAGTTCATAATATCCAGTATTACAAATTTCAAAACTCCGCCATCTCTCTCCCCACATCCACCACTGCTGGCGGCTCACCTCCAACTGCGCAACGCTACACGCTGTTAACATCCAGCTGCCCAACACTACAATGGCGGACAACAATGCTAACTACCCACAGACTGCACACAGCACAGCCAGTGATTTTCATACAGAGCGCTACGTAACGTTGCCAATAAGAAAATATAAACAGCCTACTTACACCCACACCCCCTTTATATTGCACGTTATGCACAATCCGTTGGTATTGCTAGGGTTATACACTCCTGGAAATTGAAATAAGAACACCGTGAATTCATTGTTCCAGGAAGGGGAAACTTTATTGACATATTCCTGGGGGCAGATACATCACATGATCACACTGACAGAACCACAGGCACATAGACACAGGCAACAGAGCATGCACAATGTCG
Organism: Schistocerca cancellata; assembly: GCF_023864275.1. Classification (NCBI taxonomy): domain Eukaryota; kingdom Metazoa; phylum Arthropoda; class Insecta; order Orthoptera; family Acrididae; genus Schistocerca; species Schistocerca cancellata. Next base: position 457,368,913 of record NC_064627.1, read on the forward strand.
GCAATAGTACAGTGTATATCCACCTTTCGCAGCAATGCAGGCTGCTATTCTCCCATGGAGACGATCGTAGAGATGCTGGATGTAGTCCTGTGGAACGGCTTGCAATGCCATTTCCACCTGGCGCCTCAGTTGGACCAGCGTTCGTGCTGGACATGCAGACCGCGTGAGACGACGCTTCATCCAGTCCCAAACATGCTCAATGGGGGACAGATCCGGAGATCTTGCTGGCCAGGGTAGTTGACTTACACCTTCTAGAGCACGTTGGGTGGCACGGGATACATGCGGACGTGCAATGTCCTGTTGGAACAGCAAGTTCCCTTGCCGGTCTAGGAATGGTAGAACGATGGGTTCGATGACGGTTTGGATGTACCGTGCACTATTCAGTGTCCCCTCCACGATCACCAGTGGTGTACGGCCAGTGTAGGAGATCGCTCCCCACACCATGATGCCAGGTGTTGGCCCTGTGTGCCTCGGTCGTAATCAGTCCTGATTGTGGCGCTCACCTGCACGGCGCCAAACACGCATACGACCATCATTGGCACCAAGGCAGAAGCGACTCTCATCGCTGAAGACGACACGTCTCCATTCGTCCCTCCATTCACGCCTGTCTCGACACCACTGGAGGCGGGCTGCACGATGTTGGGGCGTGAGCGGAAGACGGCCTAACGGTGTGCGGGAGCGTAGCCCAGCTTCATGGAGACGGTTGCGAATGGTCCTCGCCGATACCCCAGGAGCAACAGTGTCCCTAATTTGCTGGGAAGTGGCGGTGCGGTCCCCTACGGCACTGCGTAGGATCCTACGGTCTTGGCGTGCATCCGTGCGTCGCTGCGGTCCGGTCCCAGGTCGACGGGCACGTGCACCTTCCGCCGACCACTGGCGACAACATCGATGTACTGTGGAGACCTCACGCCCCACGTGTTGAGCAATTCGGCGGTACGTCCACCCGGCCTCCCGCATGCCCACTATACGCCCTCGCTCAAAGTCCGTCAAGTGCCCATACGGTTCACGTCCACGCTGTCGCGGCATGCTACCAGTGTTAAAGACTGCGATGGAGCTCCGTATGCCACGGCAAACTGGCTGACACTGACGGCGGCGGTGCACAAATGCTGCGCAGCTAGCGCCATTCGACGGCCAACAGCGCGGTTCTTGGTGTGTCCGCTGTGCCGTACGTGTGATCATTGCTTGTACAGCCCTCTCGCAGTGTCTGGATCAAGTATGGTGGGTCTGACACACCGGTGTCAATGTGTTCTTTTTTCCATTTCCAGGAGTGTATTTCTTTGCCTGGTCCATCTTCATCAACATTAATAAAACTGTCGTGTGTGTTTGTTTGAACACGATAATATCCAAAACTGCTAGACGAATGTTCACAGTGGTATCACAGAGTGTGTCACAGGGCTACATATCGGCATTATTTCATAAAAATCGGATCGAAGGAAAAAGGAATACCGTAATTCAGAGTTTTATCCATACTAATATTACAAGTGTATGCTATGTTTTCATATCTAGGCTGCTTAACGGATTCCAATGAAATTTGGTATGGAGATAGTCTGAGCTTGAAGAAGAAAACAGGTTACTTTAAAAAGTAAAAATAAAGACCTGTAAGTGTGTAAATTACGGTACGCAACATCATTTTTAACATCAGTGAACGGAAACAATGTCAAAAATTATTAAATTTATTTCATAGCGTACACATAACGTGTAGCTGTCTCAACAGCACGATGCATAGGTGAGCGCCGCTGCCCATGCCACTCTCCATGCACTGCTCAGCAGCGACGCTGCCGCATCGCGCATTTGTGACAGCCTGGTAAAGGGCAGGGAGAGGAGCTCATCATGAGCGATGCTTAACCGGACAGGCAGACATGTCATGCCATCTGACGTTATTGGACACAAAGTAACTTACTTGTTCACCATCACTCATCTTAACAAAACTACTGATATGTGAACACACCTGCAGGTAACAGCTAGTTTTAAAATATAAGTCAACGTTGTCAGTTGCATAGTTTTCTAGAAAAAATATTAGTACCTGAAACCGCCAATGGGATGTTTTTATCTCACTGAATAATCTAGGCATCGCCGATTACTGTGCACTGCACAGGGTACATAGTAGAGGAAAATGTGAGTAAGAAAGTGCTTCTGAATTCATTTTTGTTTTCCCATTTTTCATTGCAACTGTCTTTAAGCCATAAAAACCTCACTTTTCGCTTATCTCGCGGTGCTGTTTCATTCAGAGGGCAACCACATCATTACGGTACTCGAAAATGTATTGCAGATGGTTCTGCGAGTGCTGCCAGACCTGCCACGGTTGGCATTTTGCCAGATAACAATAGTGAGCAGTGTACATCTAGAGGCAACGGAGATTCTCATCCAAATGATGCAGTATTGAGCACATGCAAGCCAAAATGTGGTAGAATTCGTGTAGAAGATACTATCTCAATAAATTGACTGTCAGTATAGAGGTAGAAGCTTCTGATGGAACCATGTGGGGAGTAATTCCTACTAACATTGCAGTTCCTGAAATAAGTGGACAGCAAAATATTCTTCAGGGAGAATTCTGGTCCTCCTCCACACGCAGAAAGGTGCGTCATCAGTGATTTTCCCTCGATTGCTTGGCTTTGTTTATTGATGAACCTATTCTTAAAAACGCACAGAAAAAGATGCACATAGAGTGCATGGAGGTGAAGAATCGTCATTACCGTTAGCAGAACTTCATGCATTTCTTGCTATTCTATATGGTAGTGGACCAAGGGATTCAAAGGAATAGAAGTGGAACTCATTTGGCTACAGAAGTTGGTAATACAAGTTTACAAGGCTGTAATATCACGCAATAGCTTCAAAAAATTATGAGGTTCTTCATCTTTGATTTGAGGTCAAAATGGCCAGAAAGACTAAAAAATGACAAGTTTGCTCTCATGTCAGATGTATGGGAGAAATTCATAATACACTGTCAAAGCATGTACATTCCCGCTCCACATACCTGTAGCAATGAACAGCTGTTTTCGTCCAAGTGTAGATGGCGGTTCACTCCTTTCATAGCTTCAAAAAAGTATGGACAGAAAAACTGGATGGCTGCCGATAAAGATTCTAAGTATCTGCTAAATGAAACTTTCATCGTAGATTAAAACCATGTCCCGGACCGAACTCAAACTCGGGACCTTTGCCTTTCGCGGGCAAGTGCTCTACCGACTGAGCTACCCAAGCACGACTCACGCCACGTCCTCACAGCTAGTACCTCTTCTCGTACCTTACAAACTGTGAGGACGGGGCGTGAGTCGTACTTGGGTAGCTCATGTAGTAGAGCACTTGCCCGCGAAAGACAAAGGTCCCGAGTTCTAGTCTCGGTCCGGCACACGGCTTTAATCTTCCAGGAAAGTTTCACATTAGCGCACACTCCGCTGTAGAGTGAAAATCTCAAGCTGCTAAATGCTTTCCCATACCTTGGTGAAGATGAAGGTCGTTGTGGTGGTGAAAGTCTTAATGACTTTGTAGTGAAGAAACGTTTGGGTCCATACTTAAATAATGTAAAGAATATTATATGTGACAACCTTTTCACTTCACTTTCACTAGTACGACATATGAAAACAAATCGAACCAGCTTTGTTAGTGTAACAAAATCAGAAGCGAAGTGCATGAAGAAAGCTCGCGAGAACCTATAGAAGACTGTAGTTTTCAAAACCGACAATATGACCTCACTGTGTATCAAGGAAAGCAAAGGAAAAAAACAACGTGGTAATTCTGAGTTCCTTCCATGCAGATGCACAAACTGAATCTGGCAAAAGTTAAATCCTGACACAGTGACATGCCACAATGAAACCAGGCATGTAGTAGATGTTCTTGATCACATGGCCCACAAATACTCAGTGAAGGCTGGTGGAAGAAGGTGACCTGTTCAAACTTTTATAGCAGTTTAGATTTAGCAGGCATCAATGCTTGGGTGATGTACAAAGATGTACAAAACATCAAAATTACAAGTCGAGACTTTCTGCTTTAACTCGTGGAGAAACTTACGGAAAACTGTACAAAAACCAAGGTCAGACCTCTGGGTGCTCACGCTGATGGAAGCCGCAGCTGCTGCCCGGTGTGGAAGTCTTGCAAAGAAGGACAAATTTCATATAATGTACAGCCAGTGACAAACCGGTTTGCAAGAAATGTGTTGGCAGTTTCCTGTATCTGTGCAGATTCCAGAGCACAGTCCACAGACAAAAATGGTGTGTAGATATGTAAAAGGAACACATTTACACACCGAGCGAGGTGCGCAGTGGTTAGCACACCGAACTCGCATTCGGGAGGACGACGGTTCAATCCCGCGTCCGGCTATCTTGATTTAGGTTTCTGTGATTTCCCTAAATTGCTCCAGGTAAATGCCGGGATGGTTCCTTTCAAAGGGGCGGGGCCGACTTCCTTACCTACTCCGATGAGACCGATGACCTCGCTGCCTGTTCTCCTCCCGCAAAACAACACAACACACAACACATTTACATACACAGGCTGTAGCGTTTACTTTTAGAGAATGTGTATTATGAGTGTGGACCTATTTTAGACTGTAGTAACGTACTTACTGTATTTTATCCTTTCTTGTTTACTTGTAGATTATATAGGTTTGCACTGATAACTTTATGACTTGCCTATATTTGTGCAAAATTATAGGATTTCTTCATCATATACGAACAAATTTCAAGTATTCGCATACCTAAATTGATTTATGCAAAAATTGAGAAAGTATTCATTATTTAAGTTGTTACATGTAAATATTTTACAATAAATTGTGTGTAGTATCATTATACTTTAGGTTTCAAAAATGGTTCAAATGGCTCTGAGGACTATGGGTTTTAACATCGGACGTCATCAGTCCCCTAGAACTTAGAACTACTTCAACCTAACTAACCTAAGGACATCACACACATCCATGCCCGAGGCAGGATTCGAACCTTCGACTGTAGCAGTCGCGCGGTTCCGGACTGAAGCGCCTAGAACCGCTCGGCCACTGCCGCCGGCACTTGAGGTTTAAGATTAAAACAAAATAATAGACCATCAGAGTCACTCATTTCACAGAAAAATTCATCCTCTAAAATGAAAATGCAGAGAACAAGCCGTACACATCGAATTGAGATGGGACGTTTTTGGCACTATGACAGTTTCAGGGGGTACGAAAGATTCGTTGGTTCTGGTGTTAATAATGATCCTACCTGCAACAATTTCATTGAGGAATACAGAAGAACCAGAATAGTTAAGTATAAAACAGTGCAACAGAAGACAACAATGGCTACCTCATTCGTTACTGTAAGCTAGGTAACGTTGGCTGCAACTGAAACGTTGATAACCGGCCAAAGCCTCCTGACTTCTGACGATTCAGGTGTACTTAGGAAGTTGGAAAATTTGGAAATTTGTGGTATCGACTATGGGACCAAACTGCTGAGGTCATCGGTCCCAAGGCTTACGCACTACTTAGTCTAACTGAACCTAACTTACACTAAGGACAACACATACACCCATGCCCGAGGGAGAACTCGAACCTCCGACGGGGATAGCCGCGCGAACCGTGACAAGATGCCTCTGACCGCACGGCTACCCCGCGCGGCCTTAGGAAGTTGATTGGCCAACTTAAAGGCCCCACACAGGAGCGATGTCGCTCGTCTCGACCACTCCAAGCACGCAGGATTTGCTAAGAAAATTCATCCACTGTGTCGAGAAGTCCTGCTATGAAGAATTTGCTGCTCTGTTTAGCAGCAGTGGCAACTGATTAAGAAATATATTGTTTAGAAACGCTATTCTTGTGGACTGTAGGTTACTTCACAGAATAAGTTACGCATTTCACAGACGCCATGTGGGTGTATACAACTTTCCACTGTGCTGATACAATTCGTTTTCAGAGCTTTCCTTAGGCGATTGTGTGCATGTGTTAAATAATTTGGAAAAAGCATTTTGTGCCATCGGCTGTATGGTTTTATGTATATTCTCTACCGGTTTCGACTGTTATAGTCATCTCCAAGAATAAAACCCTTGTACCCCAATTAATCAACCATACATTTTCGTCATAAATGAGCCCTAAAAATGAAGAACGTGCATAATTAAAATTTTAAACTTTTTCAGCAACTGTAGTTATATATATCGAAATAATCAGCAACCAGATGCGTAAAAGAAATTTTATTTCCTTAATTATTACACAAATAAAATTTCATTTCTGCAAATGGCTGCTGATTCTTTCGATATGCGTACATAATTGTCATAATAGTCTGTCTCCCAGTACATAAAAACACGCTGTGCCTTGTCACCATTACAGCAGTGCGCATGTGTTGATAACTCCACACCTATTACTGTTATGTACTGTGCTAAGATATGCTATTACGACAATTATATGCCCGTCTGTTCTACATCTGCATGGCTCGTATACGACGGAAATGTATGGTTGAACCATTGATGTACAATGTTTTTCACCTTGGAGATGATTGTAACAATCGAAACCGGTAGAGGATAAACATAATTTTGAGCAACTGATGGCACAAATATGCTTCTTCCAATTTCGTTTTTTTTTTCTTATTAGTCTTCAATTCAGTTTTTATTCAATAGTCTTATAGTTTATAAGCATGGATTAACACATTGTTTTTGAAATTTTAGAAGATCTATAAAAATGTTGTCAATGGCAGCACTACTATCAACCATAACTCTTGTCACAAATTATACGAGGTAGATTATAAGAAATGGCATGCAGTTTGAGTACAGGTAGCTTCAAAATGCTAATCACTGCCAAATTTGAGGATGTATTTCGTGGTAGTTCTTAATATAAATGGCAGCTCCGATCTTAACTTCACTTTTCAGAGTGGTTCGTGGTCCCCATATAACTGTAAATTCTAACAAGGAAGCTATTACTCAACACGAGCAAAGAGAAACAAAACGAACTAAAGAACCATGCTTAATAACCAAACAAACTTGTCTCAGGCAAGTGGCTGTTTTGCGAACCTGGCATGCGATTCAGTAGACGGCCTGAGATATCCACGCGAGAAGCGATCAGCGACAGGTCGCTGCGATTTGACCACACATATGCGATCTAAGAAGAAAAAGGAAAAGGAAGGTGTGGTTTGACGTCTCTTCGATGTCGAGGTCATTACAGACTGAGCACAAGCTCGGATTTTGTCAAGGATAGGGAAGGAAATCGGCAGTACCCTTTCAGAGGAACCGTCTGGCAATTGTATACAGCAGTTTAGGGAAATTACGGAAAACCTAGATCTGGATGGTTGGACGCTGGTTTGAACCGTCGTCTTCCCGAATGCGAGTGCAGTGCGCTCTCCACCACGCCATCTCGCTCACTATCCAACAAGCGATCGCAAGCCCACGTGGCGGATCGCGGCGATGTGTCGCACATGTAGGCCCTTTACAGTCAACATAAATACAACAACTATCTGAGTCACTGCATTCGAATCGTACAAATACCCAGCAGTCAGAATAGATAATTGTAGTACAGATATCTATAATGTACAGGTACCCAGTAGTCAGAATAGGTAATTGTAGTACAGATATCTATAATGTAGAGAGTGAGTAAGTATACGACCAATACTTTTTTCGTTTAAAAGTTAATGCAGTTTAAACATATGACACCATAAAATAGAAGTGGAAGAATTTCAGCCCAAAACCTTTCAGTGTTCGTTAAATCGCCAATTTTCTATCATGTCTGTGTGATTTTCCCTTCAGATGCAGTTGTGGTGGCTTTCTTGATACGTAAGGTAATGTAGGTATTACGTTCTATAGTTCATAAATTTTGACAACCTGGTCCACGGAGATCGCAATTATATTTCTTTATTTGCCGGTTTCGGCTTATTTACAAGCCATCTTCCGAATTTCTTTGCCCTCCAAGGGTAGGAACAGCACGGGTAGGAACCTTCACGTTATCTAGGAAACGGTGTGGTTTTGAATTCCTGCCAGAGGGCACTGCCAATTAAATATACACAGCATGTATATATTTTAACAGTTGTAACTTTTAATATATTTTCACCTCTCATTATCTAACTATGTAATATCTATGTGCATATAATTATCACTCTCTTATTTATTCGTTTTATCGACAAAACATCTTAAGAACGATGTGTCTGTCATTCACACCAGTGACAATAGATTTCACTGCTTCTTCTGTTGTTTTGTAAGTTTGTTTATTTTAACGTAAATAACTACTTGCCTAATGCTTGATAATGTTTTAACATTTTATGTACTCGTACGTGGACTGCGCGAACTTCCTGTGCAAACTGCTTAAGTACTTGTGAAACATTTGCCATTGCCTGATGGTGGCGTAAGCCATAGTCGTCGCCCGAAATGTACACTATTTAATCCGTGGCTGCACAGCCATCAATCTGTGTACGATCGTGGTATCGCGAAAAATTGGAGGTGCCGCCAGCACCAGCTATTTTTAACGCCATATACAATAGTACTGTCTGTAATTTTTACTACAGCTTTTCTGTATCTTACTTTAAGGCCATATGTAATAGTACAGTTTGTAACTTTGCTGTTCCTACCCTTGCACGGCCAAAAAATTCTGAATATGGCTTGTAGATAAGCCGAAACCGGTAAATAAAGAAATATTATAGGGATCTCGACTCTTCATTTTTAAATTCCATAAAAGTTCCATATTCAAGGCTTTGGCTGGAGGTGTAGCGAACTTCGCGTTGTTGGATAGATATACAAAGCCTTTCTGCAAAAGGATTGGTGTTCTGGTGTTTGCTAGCATTTTTTGTTCTCGAAAGAGAACGCCTTTCTTCAGTAAATATCTATGTGTCACAAGAGAATCGTAAATGAACGATCCTGTGATGTACTGTTTAATACCTTCTTGGGTACTTAGAAAGCTAAATAAGACAAATGAGGTCTCATTCTTTAGTTATTGTGGATTTTTATGGGATTACATCCGCGTCCTATTTTAAAAGATATGTTACATATCAGTATTAACGAAATGTAGTATTCACACTGATCCGATATCGTATTCAGAAGTGCAGCTCTCTGGCCGCTTGGAGTGTTGCTATCGCACTAGGCAACAAAACTGAGACGAAGTGTCGTGACTCGAAATGTATTCGCAGTTACGAATACAGACAACCATCAGCCACATAATGGAATGACGACAGTGAAAATTTGTGCAAGACCGGGACTGGAACCAGGATTTCCAGCTTATCGCAACGGTCGCCTTGCTATTATGCTATCCGAACACGACTAAGTATCACATACAAACTTCCATACGTTGTCAACCATACATGCGTGTCTGAAGTAAGATTGCATCGTAATTCGGAATAATATAGGCACTGCAATATCGAGTTAGACTGCGACAATACTGTCACCTGAGGCCAAGAAATATATCGCAGCGTCAAAGAGAAGACAGTATGTACGTGTAAACTCTTTGTTTTTATTCAGCAGTGTGTGTTCTGAACGCTACGGATTATTGATTAAAATTAAATATAATTATTTGTAATTAATATTATTATTGTTAGTGCTGGCTATAAGAATCTGGTACCGATTCCCGGAAAGAAGCAAAAGGGAAGAGGGTATAAATGTATGCAGAAGATTTGCTAGAGACTTCGAGCTCAGAAATCACAAAAACGTCCAAAGTCGACAAACAGGTGAGTCGCAGCATTCACTACATCGCTTTTTCACGCGAATTGAGGATATCCTGCTATTCTGTATACCGAAAGAGGTTTGAGTTGACGAGGGTAGTTTCTACCAGGAATGTTGGACGTCAACACAGTGGTAAAAACAAGCCGTACATCATGAGTACTATCAAATGGGCGCAAAAAAATATGTGAAATGCAATTATTTAACAGAGTGTAAATGCATATGTGGAAAATTGGTATTTTTCGTAGTACTGTTAGATACGGCATACACACACAGCATGCGTACATTTGCAGCTCTATGACTGCTGTGCTGATTCTTGGCAATCATGGCGCGTTTGCTTAGTTGTATTAGTACTAAATAATGTAATCGCAGCAGCTGCAAGAATTACGAGCTGTGGCAGAGACTGCAGTGAATCTTCCCAAATTAAAACATGAACGGACTAAATTGCGTTCAAAGAGACAAGATTTGAAATCGGAGTGATGCGTTTAGTGCTTCCACGCGAATTGAGGATAGCGTGCTATTCTATATACTGAAAGATGTTTGAGTTGACGAGGGTAGTCAAGAGACGGGACTAATGTCGATGTCCGTACTACAGCATTTACAGCACAACGCACATTTTTAAACAGCAAAATACCAACTTTTAAACTACGTCTATTTGTGTAAGACATTGATTCTGAGAACAGTGTGCTGGTGCTACCAAAAAGCACTTGCGCTTAGAATGAAACATAAATAATTGGTTGATGATATTGCAATAAAGTCGGAAATCTATAATAAAACTGAAACATGTCAGTAAAGTACTAATTTCAAAATAAAAATAGAATCATTCAATTCAGTCTCCGTTCTTTCATAAAACAAAACTCTTTGTTTACCAGAGCATATATAATGGAGGTTAGAAGCGAATTCAAGTGCTGCGCGAAATAAGAAAAATAGTGGCTTCCTACAGGAGTCTACACATGTTCTGAGATGAATAGTGGAAGTGCATCTGTACAAGCTATTTATTAGCATCAAATATATGTTTTAGTTTCCCATCAGTGTTGAAATTTCAGTTTAAAGAGCGGCAACGTACATTAGGCTCACTTCTAATGGATTTTTCCTAGTAAAGTAGTTGCGTAAAAGTAGTGTCTTTGTTCATCATTCGTGCAAAGTTGGAAACATAACATTTCTTATTTGCTATTGTAAACCTATTAGTATAAAAGAGTGGCGCCTTATGCAGTAAATATTTTTTAGCAACTTCATAGGTAGTGAATCATCCTATGAGGGCACATGGCAGTTAAGTTCCCTCGTGTTGATAGATGACGGATGAATCCGGTTTATGATCCCGAGGTTAATGAAGCATTTCAGTTTATTTATAAAACTAAAAACTGTGGACAAGTACTGGAGGAGCGAACTCACGAAGAAAGCAAGTGACCCTCTCGTTGTCTGTTACTTCTCACCATCTTCCTGCCACTCACTGATATTTTTTTGGCTGGACTTAATCCATGTCATCGTTCGGGTTCTTTACAAAAGCAGCCGCCTCGTGGGCCGATTTCTGCTGTCAGAGAGGAAATCCATTAAGTTCTGAGTCAAAAGGCGCGTTTCGCCGACTTCCAGTGGCTTCCATACGATATTTTATTGAAACCAAATGAACTGTTACAAACATGTGACAAAAAGATAACAATAACTATGAACATTTTGTCTTATTTCTTATTTGGAAATATGCACAAAATGCTTACACTCTATATCTTTATGGTCTTCTGAATAATATTTCTCTTACTGCAGCTGAATGATAATGATAAACTGTTTATGCTAACTCACCAACGTACTTCTTGCAGTAAAGTATATTTTTTTATAGTTTATCTTGTTCATATCTATATGTCATACCTGCATCTGTGTGTGAAAACGGAAACGACACAGGGTTTTGCATATCCCCACCACGTTGTCCCAGGTGTAACCAAGCGACCAATGAAAAATCAGAACTGGAAATCCAATTGGAAAGCGCTATGTTTCACCCGCTTGCAAGTAAAAAGATCTGATTTTTGTTTACCGGCTATAACACTGCTGCTGCTTTGAAAATTTGCCTAGTTATGTGTGGAAAGTTATTCCTCTGAAAATTACATTTATTTACGAGGATTGTTTTTGTGAAAATTATGTTTAGCGTTTTTTCGTATTGCTGTTTTCAATAGTGAAATCACATAAAGTATGCGTGTATGAAGTGAAATTTGGAGCTTCTATAACAGTTTCTACCAGGAATGTTGGACGTAAACACAGTGGTGAAAACAAGACCTACATCATGAGTGTTATCAAATGGGCGCCAAATAAATAATGTGAGATACAACTATTTACACAGAATGTAAATGCATGTGTGGAACACGTAGTTTTCGTAGTAATGTTAGATACGGTATACACACACAGCATATCTATTGTACTTTCATGCATTTGTTGTATCAGACATTTTTACATTTTGATTAACATGGTTAAAAAAATTGTTCTTTTATAACATGTACGCTTTAGTCGCGTAAACTGGACCTTCTGAAGTTCCATAAACTGGGCCCCTTACTTTTTCACGTTTAAAGTCTTCCGGTATTAGTGCATGCTTTTATTTCCTTTGAATTCTCTTTCTGATTCCAAGAGGATAATGGGGAAGGTTGTTCAAAGAAAGTGTAGTCTGTCTAAAGTGACTAAAGCTGTTGATCTAGTTAAAGAAACAGGTGAGTTGGAAGAAGGCCAGTGAACTCTCTGAGAGTGTCCAACGTGAAGTACAATACAAATGAATCCAACAGGGCCCTTGGGTGTAGCAGAGAAAACACACAGGAACTCTATAACTTTCTGGAAGATGTTTTATTATATCTTCTGTGAAACCACAATATGTTTTCTCCGCTGTAATACCTTCTAATTTTGTTTAGCTTTATTTTGATTATTTCTACATGGGATCCGAGTTTTGCAGTTAATGTTGAAACTCGCTAAGTGAAACACGTTTAAAAGCATTTTTTCATAATACATTTTCGTTTAATTCCCGTTATTAGAATGTAAATGGTAAACGTAAAGGAAATATTACATACTTTTAAAGCACAATTTTAACTGTTTTCTATTTTTTTAATGGGAAACGAAATGGGGGTCTGCTTTTAGGCACTTACCTTCCAAATGTCATGCTGCTCGTTCACTTCCCGCCTAACCACACTAATGAAAATCGGGACATAATCGGAAAAAGCCGTAAAATATTTGTAACAAGTATGAATAAAAATATCATTGCTGGTCTCAGAACCCGTCACAAACATGAAGATGTGACTTTAGACACAGTAATACGATACTTCTAAGTACACGTCCAAACGGAACGTTGGATACAAAAGAGTAAAGCTATTGTTCATGTTAGGATCTCCTGATAACTTTCCGTCGATGTGTCGTTAGTTGAAATTTAATTATAAGAAATCCTGCCAAGGGTGACTTGTTTGTGACAAATCTTCAATGCGGCAAAAACAACTTTTGTAAGAAAACGAATATAAACCTGCACATGGGTGAAACAAAGCTTTCCGATTGGTCTTCCAGTTCGGACGTTGCGTTGTTCACGTGGTTAGAGCTGGCACGACGTGATAGGGATAGTGCAAAAGCTTGTGTCGCTTCTGTTCTCACCATAGACTGTATGTAACATAGACCCCGCTTCTCCCTATCTCTGCCGTGTTGAGGCTTGAAACCAACATCTAAGTCACGTGACTCGGGGCAGAAAGCCGAGCCTCTATCATTAAGCTCTGTGTGGAGCTAACAGTTACAGTTTCCTCATTTATAGTTGAAATCAAGCACTTATTTTGACAATTCAGCGAACTGTAGTACTACTCCTACACATGTAGTAGTGCAGTTAAACTAATTTCTCCGAAATTCCTGATAATGAAGCTGTGGTTATCGTTTTTACGTGTAGTCAAGTTGAAACGTATCGAAAGTTATTTTAACAAGCGACAGATCGACTGTTCTCTAGTGAAAACTTGTTTTTTTCTTTTTCTGCACTGTGAATTCTCGTAGTTCGCCGCTTTCACAGGAGTGGAAGACAAAATAACAATTTCGAATGCATCATTAGTTTTCTAACTATTCCACAAGAATATGTGCGAAATGCTTTAGTAAGCTTTTGTAAGAAAGGAAATTCTATGTTTTCTGACTTTTGCTTAATCCAGTACAGATACCGAAACGATATCAAGATGGGGAGTGTAATATATTGCAAATGGCTATGTGTGGTCATTCATCGGCTCATATCTTGCTGATGTGGCGATTGACATAACCACCGGTATGAAAGATAGCCACCTCACTTAAAAAGACGCGTGACTCTGCACGATAATTTGTGGTATGGTCTCAACATTTTCCTTCAACGTCGACGGCCACCCAGAAAGTTTCTCGTCACAACCATTCTCAGTTCGCCGTAACTTATTGATTTAACCTTTAATGTTTGTTCACGCTGGGACTTCTGTATTAGAACGTCGACGAAACCATTCTTGAATCTCATCAAACCTCCGGTTCCGATTCGTTGTTCTGTGAGCAACATCTTTCAGATTACCTGCAATAAAGAGACAAAAATTAGCGTCGTGTCGGAAAGAGGAAAGGTTAGAGACTTTTTGGGCGTCCTGTACTTACCTTATGGTACTCTGTAACACGAGGAAATATTTTTGTGTCTTACTCAAAAGCGAATTGATCGAGATATATTTTAATCTTGTCTGAAAGGACGTTTCCACAATAGAGAAAAAAAAACGTGTGCGTTGCGGGGGGGGGGGGTGGGGGTGTAATTAACAACCGTGTACAGTACAGAAGATGAAAGTAAATATTAACTTAAATATGTCATAACAGCGACTTCAAATGGAGAAATGAGAAGTAAACAAATGATGCAAAATATGAAATGTATTGGGTGAAATTTCAGCGTGTATCTTATATTTTTCTGCAGGATCATGTTATATAAAGTACTTCGTGTGTGTATTTTCATAATAACAATGGCATTCTCAGAGCTAAGCTGTACATTCTGCTGTGCAATTAAGCCAGCTAAGCCAGAAAGAAATCAAGTTTGAATGTGTATCGTAATATTGGGCGACAAAAGTCACACAAACAAGTGCAACAGAAACAAGAGATAAAGGAAAGCACCATCAGCTACAATAATGTATGGCACTGCAATTTGAGTTCTGGATATCTCTGTTGAAAGTAAGTTCATTAAATATTCAGCACCAGTAATAAATTCAAAGAGCGCACTCTTCTGGAACACTCCTCCATCACAGACCCTTCCATTATACCCTGCATCCACAAATGTAAATGTATGCTGCATATCACCAAGTACCAGTAACACATGCTTTTACCTCCTTCGTAATAAAGAGAGTATGATGTCATATTTTGGTGGTCAGAATTCCACATGCTTCCCATCTAAAGTTCCAAGTTTGAGAAGTTCCATATGTCCCCTGCAACTGTTTGGTTACATGTTTACCTTTACTTTCAGTTGATGGCATCTGAAAGATAGAAAACGTAATACTAATATGTCACTGGGCTTTCATATACATTTCAACTGCATAATAAGTATGATCTTAAACTCTGGAATTACTGTGTCTTAGACACATTTACCTGTAACAAGTAAAAATGTGAATAATGAAATGCACTGCATTTTTGTGAAAATATCGCAGGTAAGGTAGAAACAGTTTGGGTCTATAAATTGCTAGATTCAGTTTTTAACATGAACTTCGACAATGTAGGGCTACATTTTGAATAATTACCAAACTAAAACATATGTGATTATGCCTGTGCACAGGTATAGCTCAGGAGTAGGCCATCGATGTATTCTTTCCCGGAAATATGTCCTGAAAATTGTTAATGACGCCACTTTATAGAATACTTTACTAATTCTAATGAGTTTACCAGAGTAAGTGGAATGTTATGTGTTAGACAGTTAACTAATCGTGACAAATAAAGGTTAGAATTGCATCAAAAAGTTCTAACAGAGGCACACAGAATGACACCCCCATTCCGAAATATATTACTTGCCAAGAGTAGCACACCTGAACAAAACGGTTGTCGACAGGTGTAATATTGAGTTTTGTAAACCCACACACTCACTCACTCGCCATCTTTCTCTCTCTCTCTCTCTCTCTCTCTGTATGTATGTATGTGTGTGTGTGTGATAATGTGATACATATATTTTTAATATTTTGGAAACATTTGTACAGCTGTTTGCTTCTTTCACTTGTTACTCATTTGGCAATGATGTAGGAGCTCGCAGATGAACTGCACTAAAAAACACATGTAAGTGTTAACAGAAAGAAAAATTATGGGGTAGCCTGAAAAAAGAGAAAAATAAATACACGTAAGTAATGAAGAAGCAGATGGTAGAGTCATAATGTTTGGCAAATTCGGGTATTTTCGGAACGCTTTCAATGGAAGTGCGTTACTGTCACGTCGTTTTACAATGCCATCAAAGCAAGAATTTACGAAAACAGATTCGATAATACGGTAAAATTGTTGCATGAAACAGAAAAATAGCGGTAACTCTCACAGAGACCAGAAAATAGGTACATGTTAAGCTGTGACACTTGTCACAAAGAAATGAAATTACACCTCTTTTGTCCTTCAAAGCTGAGAGCCTAGTTTTTCCAAGTATCAAATGCGAAATGTCATCAAATATACTGTACACCTATACTAAATGCAAGGCACTTGCAAAGGATATCTGTCTCTACTAGTAATTCTAAATTTACGGGGTACTTTACGGACAAATTCAGGCCATTCCGAGATGACGTGGAAAGGATGCTAACGTATGTTGACAAAAATCTCTGAATCTAAATTCTCGTTCCAGAGCTATTTTAACTTTATGGTGGCATTATGGAAGTATAGTAAAAGTGATTGTAACACATATGCAACTTTCTCAGCCCACTAGGCGCATGCGCCTGTTGCTTGAAGAGATAAGGAGACTTGTGTCACCTAAGCGACCCTAATATCCTCAGCATAACACTGTTTTAATTTCAAAACAGTTGATCTGCTGAAAACGCCATCAACATGTTCACGCACCAAGTTTTACAAGCGTTAAATAATTATCTGTGACCTATTCAAGGCATTTGACTGTGTTAATCACAGTATTGACCTGTGGCTAACTTGAAGTTTTATGCGGCTGGTGACACATTTAGCCAAAAGACTGCAGGAAAATGTACTTAGCAATCCAACCATTGTAGTCCGTGGACATTGTTCAGACTGGGGAGGAATCACTTACGAGGTTCCGGCTCAGTTTTAGGTCTACTATTGTTTCTCATGTATGTAAACGATCTTCCGTCCAACATGCCGTTACAATAAGCAGAATTGGTTCCTTTTGCAATCAATCCTAGCATACGTACAGAAACAGAAGAAAGACTAAAATTTGTTCTTTAAAGTGTCATTGACTGGATTTGTACGAATACTCACAGCCTAAATTTTAAAAGGGCGCGACACATTCAGTTCTGCGGATCTAGGGGTATCACATCAACAGTTAGCGTAGCACATGGTGAGAAAGTAATAAATATGGTGGAAACTTCAAATTTCTGAAGTGTAATACCGATGAAAGATTAAACCGGAAAATACGGTTTAAAACTCCTAAAACAACTTAGTTCGGTCAGATTTGCACTTGGAATCATTACAAAACTTGCGAAGAGAAAAAGCAGTAAGGTGACATGTTTTGCACATTTTCGTTCTGTAATGTGATATGGAATAATGTTCTGTGGTTACTCAGCCTAAAGGATGAAAGTCTTCATTGCTTAAAAACATGCTTTAAGAATAATATGTGTGTCGCACCTGCGATCATATGGATGTAAACATCTTTTTAAGGAATAGAGTATTCTGTTTAGTCTTCACAGTAGATTTATTCCCTCATGAAGTTTGTTGTAAATAATTCGCAGCAAATCAAAAGGAACAATGATGTGCATAGTTACATTACCAGAACGAAAAGTGACATTCAGTAGTCCACATTAAGATTTTTTTTAGGCAATGGTAAGGTAATTATGTACATCATTGTTCCTTTTGGTTTGCTGCGAATTATTTACAACAAACAAGACTAGTCACAATACCCTATATTAAAAAAAAAGAGATTCTGGTACTGTGAGCTTCGGGGTGGTGTTTTTCAGCATGTATCCATATTTACAAATTAATTTTCAGTGTGAACGTAAACTGACTCGTCCCACATCATTAAGATTTATCGTGCAAATGGGCCATGGAACAAGAAACTAACTAATTAGCATACAGCAGCGCAAAGTGTTGCAGGTCTCTGGTTTGCGCTCATGAGGCACCATGCACAGATGCAGGTGTCTCTCCGTTTTATTACACTCTGCTGTTAAAAAGTTCAGTTTATCCCACATATTCAAATTTGCTTTGCGTCACCTCTCTGTCCGAGTCCTCTAATGAGAAACGTATTGAATTTGAAAAGCGTTATCAAGTATTTCATTTTTTCTGGGCTGTTCATTCTGTGGATTATAAAGACGGAGTGAACCTAATCAACTTTCTACAGATGCATATAAGGAAGAACAACGCAGAAACAACAGTGTCAAACTAGAAAATATAGCCTTCGTTCATACTTCCAACCAAACAGTGTTGAAGAGGAGTGATTCTGGAGCCTTTGAGGCGTTAGCAGTTGCAACATTTTAAAGCATTTTTAGCGCATTTTATGTGCAAACTCACACATCGTTACAGAATAAGTAACAAGTGAAGAATATCAAAAAACTCGATAAATGTTTTACACATATAAAAAATGTAATGACACACACACACACACAGAGAGAGAGAGAGAGAGAGCAGGGGTAGAGGGGGCTGTTTTACTAGAACATTATCACCCCCCAGGCAAACATAGAACTCGGGCGACGCTGCATTTCGGTCCGTCAGCACAGCCATGATTTCAGGGAATCCACTGTCGCACTGTAGCCCAGTTTTCCCTTGTAAATTTTATTTTAGCTCTTCAGAGTTATACGTTGCGTCAAAAAACAGTGTAACAGCATCAAAGGAAGTGGTCAGTTTGACACACATGAAGGAGTTAGTTGGCATCTTTGGTACTAATATGTTGTGCCCATTAATCAAAAAAGAAGAAAATAAGTACAGTAGTTAACGGTGTTTGTGTTTTAGTTGTTTAGTTTTTCTGATTTCTGTTCCCGATTATTATGATACACATTCAGCCTTACTGTCTTATTTGCAAAGCTTAGATCTACAGATACCGGTGTTGTTATAAAAATTCACACATGAAGTGTTCTATCTAGCAGGATCGTGCTGAAATATTGTCTAAGATAGGCTACATGGTGAACTTTCACTCAATATCTTTCATTTTTTGCAACTTTTATTTGCTTCCCAACTCTTCGTTTCACATTGCTTTTGAGACATGTTTAAGTTACTATTTAATTTCAATGTCTGTATTGTAATGCGCCGTTTTTAATTGCGGACCCAATCAATCCACGAAGTTTTTTCCCCTGTATGAGAAACGTCCTTCCGGAGAAGAGTGAAATACGACGCAAACATTTTGCTTTTGAATAAATCACAAAAATATACCATATGGTAAGTATATTCCAGTTCAAAACAACAAAATTGACCTTGAATATTGCAGGTGTGAGCTAGCAGAAATGAATCAGTTGGGAAAAAGTTAACACCTTCACAGTCCCTTGAATATCGCTATGTGCATGAATATCAAGATGGAATCCACTATTAGAAACGACTGCTGCAAATTGCCGAAGACTCTGCTCAACAGTCCTACACATATTGCATGTATAATAAAAAAAATTTGTAGCATTTATTGAAAATGCAACCGAAACCGTACAGTAAATATTATACGAATTGTTTGTCCTTTTGCGTATTTATCTTTGCATCCGTTGCAACAAAAATAATGTAGCACTGCTGTTACGAATAAACAAGTTGTAAAAACGCGTAACATTAACATTTCAGGCCCTGCCAAAGCTTATGCTAACAGCAGTATCGTGAGATCACCTGATAATCCCATTTTACCATTCACAAGATGCGCAACACGTTGTGCTGACTCTAGAGATATTTTTGCTATACATATTCCATCCTATGGAGCGTCAGTTACAAATACACTCCTGGAAATTGAAATAAGAACACCGTGAATTCATTGTCCCAGGAAGGGGAAACTTTATTGACACATTCCTGGGGTCAGATACATCACATGATCACACTGACAGAACCACAGGCACATAGACACAGGCAACAGAGCATGCATAATGTCGGCACTAGTACAGTGTATATCCACCTTTCGCAGCAATGCAGGCTGCTATTCTCCCATGGAGACGATCGTAGAGATGCTGGATGTAGTCCTGTGGAACGGCTTGCCATGCCATTTCCACCTGGCGCCTCAGTTGGACCAGCGTTCGTGCTGGACGTGCAGGCCGCGTGAGACGACGCTTCATCCAGTCCCAAACATGCTCAGTGGGGGACAGATCCGGAGATCTTGCTGGCCAGGGTAGTTGACTTACACCAACTAGAGCACGTTGGGTGGCACGGGATACATGCGGACGTGCATTGTCCTGTTGGAACAGCAAGTTCCGTTGCCGGTCTAGGAATGGTAGAACGATGGGTTCGATGACGGTTTGGATGTACCGTGCACTATTCAGTGTCCCCTCGACGATCACCAGTGGTGTACGGCCAGTGTAGGAGATCGCTCCCCACACCATGATGCCGGGTGTTGGCCCTGTGTGCCTCGGTCGTATGCAGTCCTGATTGTGGCGCTCACCTGCACGGCGCCAAACACGCATACGACCATCATTGGCACCAAGGCAGAAGCGACTCTCATCGCTGAAGACGACACGTCTCCATTCGTCCCTCCATTCACGCCTGTCGCGACACCACTGGAGGCGGGCTGCACGATGTTGGGGCGTGAGCGGAAGACGGCCTAACGGTGTGCGGGACCGTAGCCCAGCTTCATGGAGACGGTTGCGAATGGTCCTCGCCGATACCCCAGGAGCAACAGTGTCCCTAACTTGCTGGGAAGTGGCGGTGCGGTCCCCTACGGCACTGTGTAGGATCCTACGGTCTTGGCGTGCATCCGTGCGTCGCTGCGGTCCGGTCCCAGGTCGACGGGCACGTGCACCTTCCGCCGACCGCTGGCGACAACATCGATGTACTGTGGAGACCTCACGCCCGACGTGTTGAGCAATTCGGCGGTACGTCCACCCGGCCTCCCGCATGCCCACTATACGCCCTCGCTCAAAGTCCGTCAACTGCACATAAGGTTCACGTCCACGCTGTCGCGGCATGCTACCAGTGTTAAAGACTGCGATGGAGCTCCGTATGCCACGGCAAACTGGCTGACACTGACGGCGGCGGTGCACAAATGCTGCGCAGCTAGCGCCATTCGACGGCCAACACCGCGGTTCCTGGTGTGTCCGCTGTGCCGTGCGTGTGCTCATTGCTTGTACAGCCCTCTCGCAGTGTCCGGAGCAAGTATGGTGGGTCTGACACACCGGTGTCAATGTGTTCTTTTTTCCATATCCAGGAGTGTATATGGGATCGTAATATTTCGAAAGTGTTGCTAGTGGACTTTCATTTTCGTCACCTGCTGGCCACAGTACAAGTGTGTCTGCACCAGGGCCGGCGCAAACCCAAGTGCCGCCCCGAGCGAGTTGCTAAATTGCCGCCCCCTCCCCCCACCCCGTTTCTTTATTTTTACGAAACGTTTGTGGAATTTTATTTAAACAAATCTGTAGGAAATGTCAGCAATCAATCGCAGTTTTTCTTACGAAACGCAATCTTCTTACGAAACCAATCTTGACTCCCTCGGCCAAATACCGAAACGAGTTCCGTAGTTTTCTTTGTAGAGAACGCAACAATACCTACTGCCTGGAAAGGCTTAGTGGTGACGCGGCTGTGCCAGGAACTTGCTCACGCGACGAGGTACAGCGAGGCCACGGTTAAACTAGCGCCCAAGAAGAAGAAGCAAGAAGCTCACAATAAGTATGTGACCGATGATATGCATAAATGTATTATCAGCCAGCAATTTCTATGGCATTACGAACAATAGAAAGAAATTACGAACTTTGCGAAAACTGCACAACTTTTGTCAAACAGAAATGAGCTTCAAAGCTAGCAAGGAAACCCTTAGAAGCAATGTTCTGTCCATGGATTTTAGTTTTAGATTGTATCAAAATTAACGTTTTGTTTTGTGCGAACGAGAGGACATTGTTGCTAAAAGACCATACTTTCCCAGGTTTTCATCAGAATCATAGCGACCAGCAGTTTACTAAGATGAAACATGGATTCACACGCATCATACAGTAAATACATGTTGGCAAAGTGATAGTGTGCGAGTAGTATTGTCAAACAAAAGTGCCGGTCAGAGATTAATTGTTGTTCATGCAGGCGGAGACAGATGTTTCATGGCTCAAAAACTAAAAAGTCCGACTATCACTCAGAAACAGATAGCAAAAATTTTCAAAAATAAGTCGAAACCCAACTTTTGCCAGGCTTATTAGCAATGTCTTTATCCCTTGTAATTACTCGCAGCGAATTTACCCATTCGGAATATTTCTAGCCATTGTAGATGTTGGACATGTTTGACTGTAGTAATGTTCAACCATTTTTTTCCATAATGCGGGAAGAATAGAACACTCAGAAACTGCCATTGAAAGGCTTAGCAAAATTGCTTCAGGCTTAACATGTAACCACAGTGTAGAACACTGCATTCGAATTTCCAAATTACATTTCGCCTTCTGCAAAATTAGTTATGAGTGAGCGCACGGCGCGTAACAGGCTGGCAGCGCTCCACTCATAAGAATACTGGCGTTTACGCCAGACTGCTTCCCCCTCTCTGTTCCTCTGGCGTAAACACGACGGTGCTGCCACAGTGGCGAGGAAGAAATTAGTCCTCCTTCCTCCCCTTGTTCAACAGGGGCGGCCGGCAGATAGTCGAGGCGCCATGCCACATTTCTCGAAGTCGCTCCCTCCGAGGTTTGGTTTCGAATCCCCTCTTGGGCATGAATGTTGAATTTGTCCTAGAAAAAGGGGGGGGGGGCGGCAGATTTGCCGCCCCTCGGAAAGTGCCGCCCCGTGCGGCCGCACGTTTTGCACGTGCCTTGCGCCGGCCCTGGTCTGCACACACAGAGCACCGAACGTGGCTAACGATTCTCCTCCGCAGCCGGCGACCCATGTCTGTGCCAATGTTAACACCACGACATCGGCAAATTTCACGGAAATGGCCACGTGACCAGCAACAAAAGAAGTTAGCGCAGTGGCAGAGCGTTGCATGGTCTCATGAATCCCGATACATTCTTCATCATGCCGATGGGAGGGCGCGAATCTGTCGTCTTCCAGGTGAACAACTCGTTGATGTCTGTAATACGGGATAGAGAGAAACTGGCAGCTGCTCCATTATGCTCTGGAGAACATTCACGCAGGGATCCTCGGGTACAGTGGAGCTCGTGCAAGGCACTACGACGGCTAAGGGGTATCGTACACTGGTTGCAGATCACGTTTAATCCTTCATGACGAACATGATTCCCGACGGCAGTGGCATTTAGCGACAGGATAATGCGCCATGGCAGAAGGGCAGGAGTGTAGTGGAATACTTCGAGGAACACAGTGACGAGTTCCAAAAGATGTGCTGGCACCCCAACGTGCCAGATCTGATTTAGATCGAATACATCTGGGATGTTATTGAAAGTGGAATCAGAGCTCATAGCTCTCCTCCCCAGATATTACGGGAATTAGGTGACTTGTGGGCCAGCTACCTCCAGCGACCTAGCAAGGCCTCATTGCTTTCATGCCGCGACGCGTCGTCGCTGTTATCCTTGCCAAATGTGGACAAACCAGCTATCTATCAGGCAGGGGGTTGTAATGTTGTGCTTGATCAGTGTATGTTATTTTTGTAAGATAGTATCTTTTTTTTAATAAAGCCTCCTGCCTCGTTTCACTTTATACTAAAATATGTAAGCCCAGTTATCGGTGCTTCTGTTTGCACTAACCGCCGTTGCAAAGATCTTGTACATTTAATTAAAGAGAATATTTCTACTGAAATCACATGAACTTCCGTGCAGAAGCGAGATATAGTGGGCAACGATGCAGGCACGTCATTTGTCCTCGCACGGCGTTCTAATTTGTTTCCTCTAAGTGAAAACCTGTACGTTGCGTTGGTGCTTACAGTACTCAAATTCTATATCTTTGTGACGAAACTCGTGTTACACGATATGTTTTGTGCGCTGCCTGCAAACCTGAGCACGTGTGCCAATGTTTCCATGTTGCTTAAACTGATGTCAGATTATGTACTTGGGTAATATGGGTATATTTGGACATCAAGCTATGTCTGTGTATTTTTAAGTCAGAGGATGGTCTTCGCTGTCTGAAGTTAGTAATACGATTGATAAACACTTGGGGTCTGTGACTGGAATTGTAATAAAATACACACACTGTTAAGTGAACAGCGCGGTCGAGGGATCGACTTAATCAACGATTTTACAACCGTTGACTGTATTTTATTCGAACAGGATTATCGGGGCAGCATTCCGCGTGCAGCCTGTTTCCAACCATGATTTCTCTACCTTTATACCAGTTATTTATTGTTATCTTTTATCAGTCAGTGGTGGACTGCTACATATTGACAAACAAAAAACACCGTTGTTTATGATCTGTTGGGACTGTGGTTCCTTTTTTACTTATTTTGCTTCGTATAACTACTCTTAAACTTTTTAGCATAACGAGTGAATTGCATGTATCCAACATGCAAGTTAGTAATAAGCTGATTTAGAGGTTGATCAGTGTAAGAAATGGGGTTTCTCCTGGTTAATTAAAGGCGTGTTATACAGCTCACATTTAAACAATAAGATGAAAAAATTCTATACTACTATGTAGTGCATTTCACTTGCTGAATGTATTTTGTTTATGTGTATTTCAATGTGTTTACTGATAGTGTGTTAAGGTTTTAGTAGGTTTTGTCTAGCTTAGTAGCAACCACACCGTAAATCGAAGTGTTCGTGTATTTTTGGCACGATTCAAAAAGAATATTGTTATCCCACAGCGTTGCAGCATTGCAGCTGGATTCTGTCGACGTCTGGCTGCGATACATCTTCTGGCCCGCTCTTTGCTAATTGACAGCCCTGTCATGAGGTATAACATGGAAGGGGCAGAGCACATTTCCTGCTTTTCCCGAGAACGTTTATGTCTCCAACAGTTTTTTTGGTTTATATGTCCGATCTTCGTTAGAGTTTTTTCGGTATTTTATTTTTTGACACCTGAGTTGCTCAGATGTGCGTACACGCGGAGCATGTTTGGCCACATTGAGGTACTGCAACAATATTAGCCTACTTTCAGATTGTCTTAACGTTCCATTGAAAAGTCGGAGATTCCGTTTAAAATGATTTCGGAAGCACTAAATTCCCGTCATCTCATGTAGCTCGCGAGTCGGGAAATCTCAGGCAGATGTCCTGCAATCCCTGTGGCCGACGTATGAGGCAGTCGGCTTCGTTCCCCCACACAACGACCGCTTATTAGAACGATGGTCGCATCAGAGCTAGATATGGCGTAAACCCGCAGTGTGAGGGTTGAACAGATGTCGGATTGAGCACAGGATAAAGCGCTGCCAGGCGACCCGTCACTTTTCCTCCAACCTCTTGGATATGAGCCAACGGCTTTGCTGCAATGGTAATACCAGTTCCCGTCAGATCGCCGAAGTTAAGTGCTGTCAGCTGGGCTAACACTTGGATGGGTGACCATCTGGTCTGCCGAGCGCTGTTGGCAAGCGGGGTGCACTCAGCCTTGTGAGGCAAACTGAGGAGGTACTTGATTGAGAAGTAGCGGCTCCGGTCTCGTAAACTGACATACGGCTGGGAGAGCAGTGTGATGTTCGGATGCCCCTCCATATCCGCATCCAGTGACGCCTGTTTGCTGAGGATGACACGGCGGCCGTGTGCTACCATTGGGCCTTCCAAGGCATGTTCAGACATAGTTTCCTTGGACAGATGCTTTGCTGTGCAGGACCACAGGATGGAGTCTCCCATGACGTGCACTGGCAGTAGATACAAGGGCACTCTACACCACATAGTGGTTACTGACTGACTCTTGGCAGCGTTTAACTTTAAAAGTGTGGAGGGAGTACTGTGAGAGGTGAGGAACGTTACGCTCCCGCCTTCATTTACCGCACTGTGGAAATGGCATCGCCAACGCGGGCATGGTATATTCTGTTTTCTAGGCAGGACCCAACGAGCCTAATGTGCGGCGCTGGGACCACTGAGGAAAATAATTTTTTACTTCAACCTGTTGTAGTAACACAACCACTAATGTAATTGGACTGAAAAAAATGAACATCCTCAAAGTTTACAGATGCATATGCTGTGTCTTTTATTTTGGAAACATAATAGTATTCTCAAATAAAAAATAAAATACACTCCTGGAAATTGAAATAAGAACACCGTGAATTCATTGTCCCAGGAAGGGGAAACTTTATTGACACATTCCTGGGGTCAGATACATCACATGATCACACTGACAGAACCACAGGCACATAGACACAGGCAACAGAGCATGCACAATGTCGGCACTAGTACAGTGTATATCCACCTTTCGCAGCAATGCAGGCTGCTATTCTCCCATGGAGACGATCGTAGAGATGCTGGATGTAGTCCTGTGGAAGGGCTTGCCATGCCATTTCCACCTGGCGCCTCAGTTGGACCAGCGTTCGTGCTGGACGTGCAGACCGCGTGAGACGACGCTTCATCCAGTCCCAAACATGCTCAATGGGGGACAGATCCGGAGATCTTGCTGGCCAGGGTAGTTGACTTACACCTTCTAGAGCACGTTGGGTGGCACGGGATACATGCGGACGTGCATTGTCCTGTTGGAACAGCAAGTTCCCTTGCCGGTCTAGGAATGGTAGAACGATGGGTTCGATGACGGTTCGGATGTACCGTGCCCTATTCAGTGTCCCCTCGACGATCACCAGTGGTGTACGGCCAGTGTAGGAGATCGCTCCCCACACCATGATGCCGGGTGTTGGCCCTGTGTGCCTCGGTCGTATGCAGTCCTGATTGTGGCGTTCACCTGCACGGCGCCAAACACGCATACGACCATCATTGGCACCAAGGCAGAAGCGACTCTCATCGCTGAAGACGACACGTCTCCATTCGTCCCTCCATTCACGCCTGTCGCGACACCACTGGAGGCGGGCTGCACGATGTTGGGGCGTGAGCGGAAGACGGCCTAACGGTGTGCGGGACCGTAGCCTAGCTTCATGGAGACGGTTGCGAATGGTCCTCGCCGATACCCCAGGAGCAACAGTGTCCCTAATTTGCTGGGAAGTGGCGGTGCGGTCCCCTACAGCACTGCGTAGGATCCTACGGTCTTGGCGTGCATCCGTGCGTCGCTGCGGTCCGGTCCCAGGTCGACGGGCACGTGCACCTTCCGCCGACCACTGGCGACAACATCGATGTACTGTGGAGACCTCACGCCCCACGTGTTGAGCAATTCGGCGGTACGTCCACCCGGCCTCCCGCATGCCCACTATGCGCCCTCGCTCAAAGTCCGTCAACTGCACATACGGTTCACGTCCACGCTGTCGCGGCATGCTACCAGTGTTAAAGACTGCGATGGAGCTCCGTATGCCACGGCAAACTGGCTGACACTGACGGCGGCGGTGCACAAATGCTGCGCAGCTAGCGCCATTCGACGGCCAACACCGCGGTTCCTGGTGTGTCCGCTGTGCCGTGCGTGTGATCATTGCTTGTACAGCCCTCTCGCAGTGTCCGGAGCAAGTATGGTGGGTCTGACACACCGGTGTCAATGTGTTCTTTTTTCCATTTCCAGGAGTGTATTATAAGAGGTGTGAAACTGTGCTGACTGCGTAGCGAAAAATGTAGTTGCTGATGAATTTTCGTTTTGTAGGACTGCGAAGAAACTTACCACGAGAGAGTAGTTAAGAAAACTACAACACTGTGTCGTGCTGTAATGTCCGTTTGCAACATCGAGGTGTAAGGATGGGACATACAGACAAACGTAACTTCTATTTGTTCTACACAACTACCACATGTTATGACTCTTGCGTTCCGTTTTGTTAGTTTGGAATCTTGAATTCCTTTCTTGTGGCATAGTTAACGTCGGTTTATTTGTTGTTTTCATTTCTGTGAGAGACCTATACGGCATCTCGCGTGCTCTCACTGTCCATCACGTTTACTTGCGACGGTAACATCTACTTACCACATCGCTCATATTCTATAGCCAATGTATAGCATGACAGTTGCCAGGGCTGCGGAAGGAGAATGGACACATCAGTGACCGGACGGAATGTTCATAATTTTGTTCCGCTACAGTTCGCCGCCTGTCCTATTTTACCAGTCCGCCCAACATACCACGTCCGACATCCGTAACGAAGGGTCGCCGCCCAAGCGCACGACGTCTGAACGTGGTTTCACCTTGTTTTCGCCAAGTGTTGAAGACACTCACCACAGCACTCCTCGAGCACCTGACGAATCGTGCTGTTTCCGAAATGCTCTTGCCGAACCTCCGGGCCATCACAATCAGCCGTCTGTCAAACTCAGATAGACTGTGCGCCTTCCCCATTCTACACACGGACAGCGCACTCACCGCTACCACATGCACTGTGCGTGTCATTTCTCGCCAGGTGACGCTGCTATCGCCTGGAGGGGTTTATGTCGCTGGCAGGTCGGTGATCATAATGTTCTGGCTAATCGAGGCAATACCATTCTACAACGCGGTTGGCAGTTAAAGCAAAAGCTCACACGCTCGCAAATAAATACATTAGAAGAAAACTTAGGCGCAAATGCTACAACCGCATAATCCAACTGCAAAGAATTGGAAAACAAATGTCACCGGACATAATCATTGATCTTTTCACAAATATGTATTCATATGAGCGACAGGTGAAACTCGAAAACTGTAGATTACGGCTCCGGGAAGTATCTAATATGAGCCCGCAAAGCGTGCCTCAGTAAGGATCCGTAAAAACATCAGTATGTATGTACTCTGTAGCTTGGAAGAGCTATGGAAATGGAGCTAATACACACGCAAATAACGTTTAAATACCACGATCAAAACCTAATAACATATAAAAATGTACAAACTGTGGCAACTCAAGGCTCACATTAAGTGCGGAGGCAACAAATGGTAAAAAGAGAAAATAAAAATGTATTGATCTGCAGTTTGTAAGCATGTTTAAAATATAAAAGCACCACACAACATAAGAGCTAAAAGCAAATAAGAACGCTGTAGTCGACTAAGTCACTGTAAACCTTACTCTATAAATCCCTCATAATCGCTAGCTCGGAGAGAATTGAAACTGGTTTACTTATACACGGTCTAGTCACATTAATTTGAACACTGCTGATGTTCGACGCCAACGTGTAATAACCACTCATAGACGACAGGTGGCAGCCCTACCAGTGGACTGTATATGAAGCCTGTTGGGGAACACGGAATTCAATGCTGTCGTCATAATATACAAATGGAACGAATTATCTGATTTCGAATTGGGCATGGTCATTGGATTTCAGGCCAGGGGTGGAAGCATTTTCGGAGCAGATACGTTTGAAAACAGTTCGCGTGCAGCCGTAGATAATGTATACCTTGCATGGCAACATGGCACCATCCAAAACCAGCCCGAGGCAAACGTGGTGTGCCACGGAACATGAAGATAGTGGGGTACGATGGCAGTGGAGATGTGTAGGACTGAATAAATGAGCAACTGTAGAGCAGCTGACCCTCAGGTAAACCAAGGGGCTACCAACAATGTCGCCTCAACTACTGATCGGCGAACGTTGACGATCATGGGCCTCCGCAGCGGGTGCCTGGTCCTGCACGTGTGCTGATTACTGTTCATGAGCGACGAACGTTGGAATACGCACACCAGGACCGCAACTTGATGTCCACTGACTGGCGACAGGTGGCCTTTTTTCAGATGTATCACGTTTTATGTTTCATCGTTCAGACGGCCGTTGGGGCGTGTGGGGCTTGAAAAGTGTGAAAGCAAACACCCTGCAACAATCATTGAAAGGGTCGCCGGAGGACATTCGCTGAGTGATCTCGCCATTTCGGAAGGCACAATGGGTCAACACAAGTATTCATTTATCCTTGGGGACCATGTCCACCCCTTGATACAGTTTGTTTTTCCTCTGCAGGACAAAGCAACGTGTCACATCGCTCATAACACCCATGCGAACAGCAGCAGGATGGGTGTACTATACTCCACTGTCCACTAAACTACACGGATTTAAACCCAGTCGAGAATCTGTGGTACCACCTCATTCGGACTGTTCCCGCTACCGATCTTGAGCTGAAAAAACTTAGCGCACCCAACCATGGCACTGGAGTCGACATGACTCCAGATCCCTGTTGGCACCTTCCAGAACCTCATTTACTCTCTTCCTACATGTCTTGCAGTAGTGCGCACTACTAAATGATATTGTTCATGATTTTGACAGGTAGTCGCATTAATGTGATTGGACAGTGTATTTTAGTCTGTGCGACATTAGATACATTCCAATTCAAAACAATTATGGAGTAGCTAGACAGAGAGAAAGGAATCATCAAACCATGAAATCCTAAGAGAACAAGCCGACCATTCGGACTGCTAGTGCGATCTGCTAGTACAATCTAAATTTGGAAATTTGTGGTAAGGTTCTATGGGACCAAACTGCTGAGGTCATCGGTCCCTAGACTTACACACTAATTAACGTAACTTAAAGTAGCTTACACTAAGGACAACATACACACCCACGCCCGAGGTGGGACTTGAACCTGCGACAGGGGTAGCCACGCAAACAGTGACAAGACGCCTGAGACCACGCTGTTACCCCGCCAGGCAATACAATCTAAGATTCACTTTACGTTCGGTACGGCTTCCTAGCTAAAGCATGGGTTTTTACAGAAAATTATAAATGAAGCAGAAATATGCAATTAGCGAATAATTAATTTGCTCATTAAACACTATCGGGCTGACTTTTCTTACGTTTCTCAAAAGCATCCAGGAGATCGAGGTTTCGCTCCTTTGGTGAGCTGTGAAGAAAGAGTACAGTTGTCGCTATGCTATCAAATATATGCCCGCTCTCAGACCGTACACGTAGTCCTCATCCAGTTTTTGGTAGCAGGTGCTCTCTAAATCTCACATCAAATCACCTGTCAGTCACATTGGCCGTAGTTAATCCCGTATAATACCGACTCTGAAAACTCGTTTTTTTCCTAGGTATATTGTGCCTAACCAGTAAAAAACTGATTCTTTAAGGAATCTAAATCTCATGTATAAAACAGCCTCAAATGTCTGATTATTTCACAAATGACTTAATGTGTTAAATACTTGACGTTAAGCATCAAAAGTGAGAAAAAGATGAAGAAAACTTTAGAATTACGTTGGAAGTTTGTTGGACATTGCAAAGTGCTCTCATTCTCAAAATCTGGATGACTAGCCTGCGTATTTTCGCGTCATGAGTTACGCTGCCTCAAAACAAACACTCAGATTGTAACTGTAATGTTTGTCTTATTATGTACCACATTGAGAGAAGATTATACCTGTTAAAGAGTGGATTATGAGAACATGTTAAACATTTAAATTCGCTCAGTAACTATGCAAAATATAGAAAATCAAATTATTGTTGCCCGTAGCAGCAGTTAGATAGGCAACCTACAACTGGTGTTTCGTTCCGGCATAACCGTACCTATTTTTATTCATTTACATCCAAGCCATATCTGACGTTACACCTTGTGAAGTACTTCTCGTTTTTTTGTGGTACTTTGACTTGAAATATCACAGGGACAGTTCTGAGCTTAGCGATATGTTTGCTGCCAGTTGATGGCTATAGCGTAATTCTCCGCTGCCTTTATTCATAATTTTATTATAAGGAAGCATCACACCTGTTTCGGCATAGCTATGAGTTTTTGCTGTCTGTTTTGAGGTATTCAATTCGTCACGTCTTTCCTCGACTGCTAAAGGTAAAAAAACTACTCGATTTATCATGTAAAATAAAAAATCCCTTCTTTTATATCGATGGATAGCAACAATTTGCGTTAGTGATGGCATCAGTACATTTGTGCTTCCTGTTAGTGTAAATTTATGCCTGTTCGCGACATTTGCAGCAATGCGAATCAAATAGTTAATAGAACTTCCCTCCTCCAGTTCTGTACTGAAATCTGTTGTCGGATGCATGTCGGATATCAATTGTGACATCTCATTTAAAACAGTATGATTATTTTCTAGCAGAACAAGAATATGGTCTATGTACTATCTATAAAGACTTTAACTTGTTGACTTATGACCTATATTCCAAAACATTTACGAAAATACTTGCAACCAGTTTCGCAAGACCGCTGCCCAAATCTAAGCCATTTCTGTTATTAAAACTGAAAACAGTGAAAGCCAGTGTAAATTCAAGGGCTTGATCAGCTCTATTGCTTCTGCAGCGTTAGCCATGTTTAAGAAAATTACGTCTAACAATGTCAGTAGTTTCTTTTAAAGGAACTTTGCTGCACCAGTTCGTGTATCTAAGTGTGCACATCCTTAATTTCGTTCGTTAGCTGTGTACTATTTTTTTACCCCATAGTATTCTTTTAAAATGTACACTGTGTTCAGCTTTCTCTTCAGTATTTTGTTATATTTGTAAGAGGGTGATGCTATCTTGCTCACAGTTGGGATATAATGGGTTATTAGCCTTACGTGCTTTGAGTTGCGCGTATAACTGACAAAGCCTGCAGTTCACCATTTTTTTCTTTCTCATATTATTAGTTTTCTTACGTAAGACCTCCTGAAATTCATGAGCAGGATCTTTTTGTATTTTTTATGTCGTTCTCTTCAAATAATTGCTCTGTTTTCTTAATGTAATCTACATTGTTTATTGCTACAGCTGTGTTACCCTTATGGGCCTTTATAACTGCAACTTTCTCTTTCTCAAATGCATTATTTAACTTACTGAAAACCTGTGTCTAAGAATACTGTGAAATAAAATTGTCTAGCGTTTTACGAAAGAGTACAGTAATATAATCACTAATTCTAGTTGTGAAACTGTCATGAAATTACTATCACTTTCTGACAATACTTTTAGCGAATCGTAGGTACAGCAATACTGGAAGCGATGGATTTGCTGAATTTATGTTACATGTTAGGAAATTCGAACATATAATTTATAAGCAAATTGCGGTTTAATTTCAAAAGGAAATGAGGAGCTTCAGCGTTGTATGGCATACCTTTAGAAACTAGAACAGCCTCTCTTCTGCACCAATCTTCGACCGTATTACATTTTCTAGTGCGATTTCAGTAGACCGGAGGTACGGGTGGCCAGGGGGAGGGGAGTACGTCCGGTTTGCATATAAATTCCAAATGTGTGATGGGGGAGTGGAAAACATGTCTGTGTAGTACAAGAAACGTCCACAAAGTAAATGCTCGAATTTGTCTACATCTATAGATCTATTAAGGCCCGTCCACACGCAACGATCTGTCTGCGCAAATGTCTGCGCACATCACATCTGCGCAGACAGATCGTTGCGTGTGTGGACAGAAGATTTGCACCAACCTGAGGTGTGTGCAAACCTGGAAGTTGGAGTTGGAGGTTTGAGCGAAACCTCTCAAATCTGTGGGTTCCAACCACATCTGCGCAGACAAGTTGGAGCGTGTGGACAGCAGATCGCCGCAAATCTGGCACGAAACAGCTGTTTGCTCAGTCTAGTGTTTGTATTTGTGCGCATAGGGCACTAAAATGACTGATACTCGTCAGTGTTCTAAAGAGTTTGTAAGTGAATTCATTGAAATATATAGAAACTACCCATGTTTGTGGAAGATTAAAAGTAAAGAATATAGTGCCCAAGACAAAAAGACAGCAGCATACAATGCTCTAATTGAAAAATTGCGGGCAGTTGACGCCTCGGCAAACAGAGGAACGGTAATAAAAAAAATTCGTTGCGAACTGGCGAAATTATTTGCAGATGGATGTCGAAACTTATAATTATCTCTTAAAGCTTGTAACCCCTCATATTATGAGAAAAAAATACTTGTATGAGAAGGGCTATTTCTCCTCATAAACGGCTGGCGTAACATCAAGATTCCTAGCAACAGGAAGGAGCTACAAGGATTTGGAATTTTCAACTTCAATATCGAAACAAGCGTTGAGTAAAATAATACCCAACACATGTGAAGCTATTTACGCTGTCCTGAAGAATGAGTTCATGAAGGCAAGTCAAGTAAATTAAGTCTGTCAGCAAACTGTTTACCGAAAAGAGTTATCCAAAGTTCAGAAATCTAGAAGATCTGGTGTAAGAGTAGACCAAGTATACCAGCCAACGTTATGGTATTTTGATCTGCTTGGCTTTCTTAGTGATCAAGAAACGCCAAGACCAAGCAGGAGTACAACTGAAGATGGAATTGGAGTGTCAGTGTGCGAGAAAATGGAACACGAGGTAATGTAAAACAAAACAGGTTCGCCCTGCAACTCTCGCAGTAAATGTACGTGAGAAAACTGCTTTCGCTTTAGCAGCCAGTGTCTACACCATTTTGACCGCCTTCTCTGTTTCCTGCGGTTGGTCTGAATGTTTTTTGCAACACAAGCTGCGAACACAGACCACAACAGAACTTCCTCCATTTCTATATTTCAAAATAACTGAATTATGTTTTTGACGTTTACCGGGAGCGTAGTCGCTTGCCACTGATATTTCTTTTCTACACCGACAGATGGCGGGCGAGTAGTAGATTGGGGTTTGTGTCGTGTGAACACACCACATTAGCAGCGATCTTTTGCATGTACAGACATCTGCGCCAATGTCTGCGCAGACGGATCGTTGCGTGTGGACCGGGCTTTACAGGAATGGCGGTGAAAAAGAGACGTAGCCCGTGACACATTAATTCCCAGACTTTAGTGATCCACTGTTTGAGAATGAGAGTACTTAGCAACTTGCAACAAATTTTACACGTAATTTCAAACGTTTTTTCTCGCCTAGAACACCTACAAACTGATGAACGAAAGAATGTTTACCCGCTGCTACTTTTCTGCTATCCGTGCAGTAAAAGTACCTCCCGAGGCATGATGTTGCAATTTATTACTTCTTTGCTAGTAATGGTATTCGACACATTTTACAGACATTATGCACATATACCAATGAGTGTAGATGAAAAATTATGAATATCATTTACCTACAAAGGGTTCAGGATATATGACGTCATAAAGAGTGAGGTGCGTGAAAAACCGCAGCATTGTGCATGACGTTGAATATTACTTCTTTGCCACTAATTCTGTTCGTGATACATTTCGCACGCACTGCTAAATGTACCTACAACGTTATATCATCGTGCGACACAGTACAGAACATATGACCTCATGAATATTAATCAAAAGACCAGACGCTGCTTGGTATGAGCTTTGACGCACAGGTATAATCTGCGTTTTCGTTTGCTTGTGTAACGATCTTTTTGCTTTCAGTGAGTCACATTGATTAGCTTGACATTTTGCTCTTGTAGCGGTAATGTTGAACACTATTAATATTAATAAAAAATGTAGTTAGATATTCGTTAATATTAATATTTTCTCCTGATTTACGTAGGAATATCTATCCTACGGGAAGTTAATCTGGATTACAAACATTTCGATTGACACAATTCCTAGCCGAGAGGTGTTCAACAATGCATTCAGATTTCTTTAGCGATACTATCTCCCAAATTTGTATGTTTTTGCAGCTATCGATGTTTGCCCTAAGGAACTGCTTATTGTGTAGCAAGATCGGTTTTGAATGAAAGAGAAAATAACGTTTGCTGGCACAATTCTCTGTATTGAACCGTACAAAGGAATCAAGAGCAATTACATTAACAGCTGGGCAAGGTGGAGAATTTCACATTCTTCCTTTTCTCAGTAGTAAATGGATATATGCAGTATTACACTTCCAATCTCGTGGAAGAAAATTAAAGAGAAATTTGATATTGAGAAGCAGTTATTATATTGTGTTAAGTTCATTTCACGATAAAGATGAGGTCATAACAGCGGAGTGCTATTTCACCGTTATTAAACGTAGCCTGATGCTTGTTATTCGATCTGTGCCATACAGCGATATCAGATTAATGAAAATCGTTGGTAGCGTTTGTTTTAAGGCCAGGGCAGTTGCTAAGCAACGTCGTATCGTCAGCGAGGAAACTATATGGCTGAAAACTTGTTAGCGGGACACACTGTATCCACGAGGGATGACTTGAACCTACTGACCGTTTCGTGGTCTCCCTAAGATGACAGGAAGATATTAGAGAATAATTCGTTACAAAATCTGTCAGGGTGATTAGAAGTGTTTGCTTGTGTACGAAAACAATCGTTATGCCAATGGATGACGTACCTTTCTGCATAACCCCAGCAACGTGCTACAGGCTGTGGCAACTCGTGGGCATCGCTCCAAAAACCAGAATGCAAGAGGAACCCCGCTGGTGTGTTAGTAAATGCCTCGGCAGTTACCTTACGACTTCATCACCATCGCTGATCTTGAGTATCACAGCAAGCATTTTGGATTTTTGTATAGCTTATTATAAAATATACCCCAATATTCCGAAAATCACAATGTTTACAGATGTTCTGTCGAAAGTAGTCATGCATCTTAGACTGATTTCAGGCTTTTTCACCTGTTCGCTCAACAAACTAAAATACTACAAGGGTTTTCTTGATGCCTTGGATCATATTGACGAATTACTGGCTCCAAGCATTACAAATGAAGTGATAAAATTTGGCTATATGACTGTTATAAGTGATGTATTTATGGCCGTGATCTTAATTCTCTCCTCATTTCTGACCCTTGGAAAGAGTTTCGGTCAACTTACGATTGTTCAGGTGTTCATAAACAGTTGGGTTATAATCTCTGATTTATTTCTCAAGCAGCAGTTTCTTCTGTCTGTGCTGGAACTGTGGACTCGGTTCAGAACACTGAAGGCTGTCCTAGTGGAGTCACTGTCGCCACTGGGAGACCCCAGACTGTCTCAGCTGCTGCTGGGCTGGCGCCAGAAACTTCCACATGTGGAACTCAGTGGCAGACTGCGAAGGCTACAGCAGGCCCACCTGCTGCTGCAACGTGCTGCTGAGCTCCTGCAGGCTCACGTGTCTCCCACACTCACCTTCCACGTTATGTACAGCATGCTGGGCTGCATCTACAGCAGCTACGAATTGCTCGTCGTGCTGGTGGTGCCCCAGGCAGTAGATAGTGTACTGGCCGTAACATCTGTAAGTTTTACCATCTGCTGGCTGCTCAGGCACGTGTTTAATGTGGCAACGATGGCGATTGCGTGTTCTGCGCTGGAAGAGGAGGCGGTAAAGATGGCCGAGTTATTGAGGAGGGCTGCTGGAATCACAGAAACCTCCCCTGAGGTGAAGGACTTCCTGAGACAAGTGGAGCGAGGGCTTCGCCCTGCGTTCTCTGCATCTGGTTTGCTGCACATCGACAGGAAATTGCTGGTGACTACCGTCTCTGCAACAACCACATACCTTATTGTGCTGGGTCAGATTGGTCTTCAGTCAACATTTGGGTAGGTCTGTTATTGATAAACATGTCCTTTACATGCACCGATGCACAAATGCCTCCTTCAGTATTCTCTACATACTATAAACTATTCTAATTTCTTGTATGCGTGTACATATCCATGGTTACCTGTTTAACGTAAGTATTTTCGATTTGGCTGTCAGTGGTGTTGTTTTCTATTATTAGAACCAGCCTCATCCTCAATATCTGTGGCAAAGCTGGATGCAATTATGACTGTAGACTACAGTAGTCATGTAACTACCTTACTGCAGTCCACATGCATGTACATTTGAGCTCCATGTATACACTTACAATGGATTCATATTACTTGCTTCCACTCTTATCATCCTTTAACTTCCACCGACGCAAGCGCAGGCCTCTTTATCTCCTTCCCTAGCTCTGACATACAATGTTTTCTTTTGCTTAAGGTGGATTCCTTGTAAAGATACTACTCCTTCGTCTCAATCTTGCACTAGACGTTGCACGAAATTATTAAATTTAATGTTTTTGTGCTAAATGAATAATCAGAACATAAGTTCCAAATAGAAAATATGAAAACCTAAGTCATTTAGATACGTTGCACTGAAAACAAATATGTATAACGTAAGCATGTAGCCTGTAAGCCTTAGATAATACTCTAAGGCGCTATGTCAATAAATGGTGAAAGCTACTGATTCGAAGCTGCTGTGGCGTCAGGGAAAGTGACGCAATGTGTTCTACTTCTGGACACCGCATGCGTAGACTCCTAAGACGGGCACGCAATGGTCCTGACACACAGCCCATGGACGCTGTTAGCCCAGTGTGTTACACTCGGCACCTCTAGACGTGAAATCTATGTTCTAGTGGTAGCTGTAAGTAGAGACGTGAACTATTGTTTGAAATGTTTATGTAATAGTTACCAAGGTAGAACTGACAACATATTACAAAGACATTAATACAAATTAAATTAGTGGTTGCGCTCTTACAGGGGCTTGATAAATATAAATTTCACTGATTCGAGAAAGGTATTTGTGTTACGGATATGTAGAGATCTACATGCATAAAGGCGAAATGGAAAGAAAGAGAAGTAGACTTGATGACCAAAAGCAAGGCGTTTGAGCTGCTTGTAGTAGTGTCATGCTGACACAGCAAAGAGTAATCCAAAAACAATGTCTAACGTTATCACCTGGTAGGTAAAGACTGTGTCTTTGTGGCAAAATGCTCTGATTTCTAGATGTAGTGCATTTTCAGTCGATTCAGTATAGTCCAACGTTTTTCCAGTGAGTAATTTCCATCTCATGAAATGAAATTTCTCAGTAGCTAAACTTCGCAAAGGCTGCCATAATTTTTTGATTGGATCTTCCCTCACGTGTGGGTATACAGGCTAGTCAGAGAGTGACAAATCTTATGAATGAGTTGCATTTTCTAACAATAACGCATCCTTTTCTCGAAATATATTGTAATGTTGACAAGATAAGAACATATTTTGATTTTTCATACACAATTGTTGACAAACGGACGTCGTGTCGAACTACTCGTTGGTCTGTTAATGTGATTTTGATTAATAAAGTAACCAGTTTTACTACTGAGGGAATGCTATCTCCCACTGTTTTACACTGAAGAGCCAAAGACATTGTACACGAGCTTAATATCGTTCCGGCTCCCGCGAGCACTTAGAAGTGTCGCTACACGACGTGGGAAGGACTCGACTAATGCCTGAAGTAGTGCTGGAGGGAACTGACATCATGAATCCTGCAGGGCTGCCCATAATTCCGTAAGAGTACGAGGGGTGGAGATCTCTCCTGAACAGTAGGTTGTAACGCATCCCAGAAATGCTCAATAATGTTCATGTCTGGATATTTTGGAGATCAGCGGAAGTGTTTAATCTCAGAAGATGATTCTGGATCCACTCTATAGCAATTCTGGACGTATGGGTTGTCGTATTGTCCTGCTGGAATTGCCCAATGCACAATGCACAATGAACAAGGATGGATGCAGGTGATAAGACAGGATGCTTACGTACGTGTCACCTGTTAGAGTCGTATCTAGAGTATCAGGGGTCCCATATCGCTCCAACTGCACACTCCCCACACCAATACAGAGCCTCCACCAGCTTGAATAGTACTCTGCTGACATGCATGGTCCATGGATTCATGAGGTTGTCTCCATACCTGTACACGTCCATCCGCTAGATACAACTTGAAACAAGACTCGTCCGACCAGGCAACAAGTTTCCAGTTATCAACAGTCCGAAGTCGGTGTCGATGGGACCACGCGAGGCGTAAAGCCTTGAGTTGTGCAGTCATCTAGGGTACAAGAGCGAGCCTTCGACTCCGAAAGCCCATATCGATGATGTTTCGTTGAATGGTTCGCACGCTTACACTTGTTGATGGTCCAGCATTGAAATGTGCAGCAATTTGTGGAAGGGTTGCACTTCCGTCACGTTGAACGATTCTCTTCAGTCGTCGATTCTCTTCAGCGATGTCGGAGATTTGATTTTTTACCGGATTCCTAATATTCGCGTAGGTCCCTCGTGAAATGGTCGTACGGGAAAATCTCCACTTCATCCCTACCTCAGAGATGCTGTGTCCCATCGCTTGTGCGCCGACTACAACACCACGTTCAAGCACACTTAAATCTTGATAACCTGACATTGCAGTAGCAGTAACCGATCTAACAACTGCGCCAGACATTTGTTGTCTTATATAGGCGTTACGGACCGCAGCGCCGTATTCTGCCTATAGCTATGTATTTGAATACGCATGTCTATACCAGTTCATTTGGAGCTCCAGTGTAGATGTATTTGGTTTATTGCCTGCTTTTTTCATATTTAGTTCCTGCTTCATCTAGCTTTGACATATTTAATTCTTTCAAGAAAATTAATGTGATTTAATGATTCAGTGCACAAGATTTTCCCGCTTTTCGATTCCAGCAATTACATTTAGTTTGAAACGACGCAACGCACGACCTTAGGTGAGATGTAGAGAGTACAGATGTAGATGTAAATGTGAATGTAGTTGTAGGAGAGAAAGCTGAATGCTCTGTCTGCCACAGCACTGGCAGCGTTTAGTTGCAACTAGCCACAATAGAAGTAAAGCAATATACATTCTGTATACAAGGAAATCTTAGACAGTGGGTGTATCATTCAAATATCGCATCTGAATGTTAGTTGGTTTTCGGATGATCGTATTACGCCACGTGTGGGAAGGAGAAATATTAACCAACACGTGTTGAAGTTCGATACCGGCAGGAGCGCAGCCTGTCGATAATGCGATTTACCATTCCAGAAATATTGCTACTTGCATTGGTCGGGACCCCGTATCTGTTATGCGAATATGGAATCGATTAGTTTAACAGGGTCATAGTCGATGTCCTTAGACTATTAGCACGGCAACTATTGTTGCGCTGACCTTGACACAGAGTAATAGAAAGACTCTCTGACAGTGGTTTTTACCACATGGTATTTTCAGAAGAATCTCGTTTCTGCTTCATGTAGGTCATAACTGTAAGCGAAAGCTTCGAGGCAGACGAATGTCGTTGCTAGACTGCATTCGCCATCGGTATGTCGGCCGAGGACCCGGCGTGGTGATGTGGTGTGTCACTGGGTATATCCCTGAGGTTTTGAGGCCTGTTGGAGTACCGTATCTTATAGATTGTGACGTTATTTTTCAACGATACAACGCTAGACCACATGTAGCCCTTTCTATTGTGATCTTCATAAATGCAGAGGGTGTTGCCCGGGCCAGCATCTTCTTCAGAATTCCCATCCACTGTGAATGTACAGCCTTGGATTGCCGAGAGACTAGCACACCAGCACTGGCTAGCCACTATGATTGATGAACACCAGCACTGAGGTGAAGGAGAATGGAACGACGTACCCACATCAATCGCCCAGGCTTAGTTCGAATAGAGTGCGAGCCAAACTAGAGCCATTGTTGCTGCCAAAGGTGGTACTCCCAGCAATATACAGCCAAATCACCTACAAATTTAATCGTGTGTTTTTGCTACTGTACTGTACACGTACAGTAAGTAAAGTTTCGATATTTGATGTCCTCTTTGTTGAAGAAATTATGTTTATGTCCTGTGCTTCTCACATCTCCAGCGTCCTTCTCAAGAGCCGCGATATTTCTTTCTCAGAAAACTGTAGCGCACACTCTACTGACGGGTATAGACTTGATCGGAAGAATTTCTAGGAGAGAAATTTTCAGATATACTTCTGCTGAGTTAAATACCGGGTGATCAAAAAGTCGGTATAAATTTGAAACCTTAATAAACCACAGAATAACGTAGATAGAGAGGTAAAAATTGACACACATGCATGGAATGACATGGGGTTTTTTGGTGATGATCGTGTGCTCAGCCGCCACTTTCGTCATGCTTGACCTCCCAGGTCCCCAGACCTCAGTCCGTCCG
This sequence comes from Schistocerca cancellata, assembly GCF_023864275.1. Classification (NCBI taxonomy): domain Eukaryota; kingdom Metazoa; phylum Arthropoda; class Insecta; order Orthoptera; family Acrididae; genus Schistocerca; species Schistocerca cancellata. The sequence goes on from NC_064627.1 coordinate 457,410,277, forward strand.
ATTATTGGCTTTGAGGTTACCTGAAGTCGCAAGTGTATCGTGATCGACCGACATCTCTAGGGATGCTGAAAGAAAACATCAGACGCCAATGTCTCACCATAACTCCGGAGATGCTTAACAGTGCTGTTCACAACATTATTCCTCGACTACAGCTATTGTTGAGGAATGATGGTTGACATATTGAGCATTTCCTGTAATGAACATCATCTTTGCTTTGTCTTACTGTGTTATGCTAATTATTGCTATTCTGATCAGATGAAGCACCATCTCTCGGACATTTATTGAACTTTTGTATTTTTTGGTTCTAATGAAACCCCATCTCATTCCAAGCATGTGTGTCAATTTGTACCTCTCTATCTACATTATTCCGTGATTTATTCAGTTTTCAAATTTATACTAACTTTCTGATCACCCAGTATATGTTTCACGTCGTTTGGAAAGTACTGGAGAGATAAACTATTCACATACTAGACTCAGAAGGGGTATTTGTGAAGCACGTTAAATAAATGTCAGACCACTCGGGCTATAATCGTTTCAATGGTAATATTTGGCGTTCAATAAATGCTCAGAAAGTACATTAGTATTGTTCACTAAGGCTATCCACATTATAAAACTCTTTGTGCATATTCTAGCACTGCTTCTTGTTACACAGACAGGCGTTCATTCGTTTATGAGATGAAAAGTAACATAAAGTTACTTATTTTCAGTCTTGTTGAAATCGAGCTACAGATTCCCCAAATGTGTTTCCTTTCTCAACCTACAGATACCACATTCTCTTATTGCCTTTTGATCTAAGAAATAACGCTGTGTTAACGAAACAACATCACAACATAAAGGAAACATTCCCTTAATAACCATCATAATACTGAGAATGCTGTATGTCCCTAAGATACATTTATTTAGTGGACATTTCTGTATTTCACAATGTTGAACCAGTAATCGCAGATGAAATACATTACGTGTTATCCAAAACTGTACTTAAGTTGCAATTTCAGATTCTAATTGACCTAAAGGATCTAATCAGCTAATGGAGAAGAGTTTAGTACAATAAATGTAGTAGGCGAAGTTTTTGGATTTTCTTTAATAACATATAGTCAGATCACGTAAAAAGTAACAGATGTTGCACAAAAAAATAATTCTTCAGCCTTCAGCGGAAAATACATGTCTTTGTATAGGTACCAGCGTACTTTTTTTTGTAAATATTCGACAAGCGTCCATATGTCTCATCGAAAAAAAGCCTAAATTGATATTTGTTTATACAGATAACGGGATTAAAGTATTTGGTTGTCTTATGGAAATTAATAGATTTATGTTACCAACACTTTGAAATAAGTTGTTATTACTGTTCAGAGTATCTTAGTGATTCCTTTCTGGTAAATGGCACCCACAACTGGCAGTAAACGTTCTGCATCTCCAAAGAGGGAAGCAAATGAAATACTTTTACCACCACGCTTTTTTTATCGATATTCATACCAAAATTTATTTATGTGTGACATAGGGGTAAGTATTAAAATTAGTAGCAATGTAGACAATGATACTGTAAAAAGTATAGTTGTGGTACGTAATAAAAGTATTCTGAGCAAAAAAAAATCCCAACTGACAGCATTCAAACAAAAGACGCATTCAATCTACAGGGTGCGCCGCTTAAGTCCGGAAAAATGGAACTTTTTTAAAAGCAAATTTATTAAAACAAATGAAAACGAAAATCCTTTTACGTATAAGTAGTGATATCTTTCGAGAGTAGCATTCAACCGAAATCACAGCCTCCAATCTTGTCCTGAAGCGATTGCATGCACTCTTTGAAACAGCGCTGTCCATTATGGCAAATGCTGCTTCGATAGCGGTGCGTAGAGATTACACATTAGGGTGCCTCGACTTCTTAGTACCTCTTTTGACTACAAACAATCCTGTTGGAAGGACATCCGCAACTGAGCATTATAGCAGAGGTTGAAAATATCGCTTCAGTTGTAAATTACTTTATTTTCACACGCCCGGTTTCGGACTGTTATAAACCCATCCTCAGCTACGACATCTGAGGACGGACTTATAAGAGTTCGAAACCGGTCGTGTGAAAATAAAGTAATTTTCAACTGAAGCGGTATTTTCAACCTCTGCTCTTTTGACTACGCTCCAAACATAGTGATCGAGGGGGTTGAAATTGGGGCCATTCAGGGGCCAGAACTCCTTTGACCAGAACATGTCAACACTATCTGAGAGCCAGTTTTGAATTAAATAGCTCGTATAAGGTCCTCCTCTGCCATCCGACGCATTGTTTGCTCTCTGACATTCAATAGTGACGCCTATTTCCTCAGCGATTGCCCCAGGTCCTCCAAAATCAGCACCTGAGCCTTTTAGGTGACTGCCGCAGTTCATGACATACGTTTCTACGAATGAGGCTTCCTCGCCAGGCTAGCGGAACATTCCCCAGACTTCTCTGAAGCATTATACTTGACCACAATATCGTAAACAGTTGATATCGGGTAGCAGAAGAGTAGAACTATTTCAGTTGTACTACCCGCTTGTCCGTAACTTCTGAACCATTTTGAAATTCTATCTGTTTGCTAGATGCCTTTGGCATTCACGAACGCCAATCGCGACCTCTGGCTGAACTACGATATGGCATGAAATTCTAATTGAAATTTGTCTGGATTTAAGCGCCACACCTCGTATATACTTTAGCGACTACACACAGCTCGTCAGTTAGAAAGATCAAACCACTAACTAAACACTTAGCATTTCAGAGAGTCGCCAGCATATAGAAACATCAATATGCTCCTACTTTCACTAAGTTAATGAAATTTAAAAAAGCTGTTATTATTACACCAGATGGACAGCTGGTCAATACCTTAGTTGACGTCTGCATTAGCGAGGTGTGCTTGTACCGCACACAGGCTCTGATGTCGAAAGACTCTTTATTGAAGGTAATTTATCAGTCACATATGATATTCTAGAATTTCAGTGTGGTATATGTGAGAATGCCTTGCCTTACTCCTCTTAATTCTCATATTTCTTATGTCCGTTTCTGTGTCACAAGTCGTCCCGTTCATATGTTGTGGCAATTCACAGGTGCAGCACCAGTTGCTCAACCACATGTTGGTGAAGAACTGCGGAGTGGAAGTGGTTTCAGAAACTTACTGTGTATTTATTTAAGAATTCTAAAGATTATAGTCCTCACATATTCATTGGAAAAATTAATGATAAATGTCAGAGTGATGGGCGCTCTGCTGCTCCGCCAATAAACTCCAGAATTTTATTGACTTCTTGAATGTACTGGAGTATGGTAATGAACCCCATGTCCCATTCACCAGCCAGTGAATTTTGACACCTTGCTCTTAACTAGTAGATTAGCACTGGCTGCAAATAGTGTCGTTCTATATGTTCTGCCAGGCACGAACAGATCTGAGACCGTCCCCAACGTTCGTGTCCTCCTGCCAGCGTACTTGCTACTCCTTGACGTCATCGTGATGCACCAGTCCGTCGTGCTGTTGCTCAAGCTTCGGCCTTGCTTCAAGCTGCTGGTGGAGTTGCTGACTGGTCTGGGCGACCCTGGCCTGTCACGGCTGCTGCTCGACTGCGACAGCGAGGCGCACCGAGAGACAGGTGGTGGCGCGCCGCGTCATCTTCAACACGGCCATCTGCTGCTGCGTCGCGCCGCGCAGCTGCTCCAGGCGCACGTCTCGCTCTCAGTCACCGTCAAGTCATCTACAGCCTGCTCACCTGCATCTACAGTAGGCACTAGATGCTCGTCATGTTGGAGGCACCGGACGACACCATATAACACCTGCTGACAGCCAAGAGCACAACCTGCTCGCTGTGTTGGCGAGGTGTACCACCTGGTCATCAAGCTGTCACTAACCCTGTCGTGCTGGTCGCTGATTGACGACCCTAGTCGCACGCTGTTGCTGATGCAGGGGTCAAAGGCCATCATGAAGCATCGCCAAAACTGGCGGCGATCCTCAGACAAGTGGAACGAGAGTGCAGACTGCGGTTCATAGCTTCTAGTCTCCTTTCACTCTACAGGAGGCGGCTTCTAGGTGTCGTCTGTCACTTACCGAGTCATTCTAAGACAGCCCGGATTTCGTTAACAGTCAGCCAGGTATCCATGGTTTTCCTCTGCTGGGGGAGAACGGATTGGGAGGGAGGGGCACAATTTGTTATTGTCTTCCCTATACTCTAAATATACGAGAGGCCTTCAGTAACTAATACAGCATACTCTCTTCCCCGGTCACTTTCGGTTGAAAAAATGCAAAATTTGTTGCGTGACACTGTGAAATATTCCCGCTTCATTACTTGTAGTTTCATGAAGTCCTGCCAGGTGGCGGTGCTGTACGTAGCTTTCAAAATTGCGTCTGTAACTGAGGTGTGTTCCACTCAGAGGTGTCATTGAGACAGTCATTTTTGACAGAAAACCAGAGCATCACAGATATTCATAGGTGTTTGCAGAGTTTCTAAGGATATCAGGTGGTGAACAAAAGCACTGAAGTCGTTGGGCGGGGCGTAACAAGGTCGTGCAAACCTGTCTGATCTCCCATGTGCTGGCTGGCTGCACAAGGTTGTGACTCCTGCAACGTTAGAGAGTGTGAACGCTCTCATTCGAGACGATCGACGGATCACAATCAAAGAACTCGCTGCACATTTGTACATCTTTGTTGGTACTGCCGACAAACTCGTCCACTAGTTGAGGTACTCAAAGGGCTGTGGCCACGTAACGTAGCACCAAAGTTGAGAGATTTATTTTTCTCTGCTGTTTAAACTTGCAGCTCCTTTTCCTTAAGGATGATCCTGAATCAATTTTCTCAGTATTCCAAACGCAGTTTGAGAAATTCTTCTTGCCCAGCTCCAAAAGGTATTAAGTATTATTTGTTGCTGAGTAAGATTTCCCTTATATGGCTTCATTCACTGCTTTGATAACGGGAAGCACCATCAGCTACAATAATGTATGGCACTGCAGTCTGAGTTCTGGATATTGCTGGTGGAGGTATGTTCATTAAATATTCAGCACCAGTAAGAAATTCACAGAACACACTCTTCTGGAACACTCCACCATCACAGACCCTTCCATTATAGCCTGTACCCACAAATGTAAATCTGCCAGTAACATAATGCTTTTACCTCCTTCATAATAATGGTAGCATGATGTCATACGTCTCTGTGGTCGGAATTCCACAAGCTTCCCATCTAAAGATCCAAGACAGCTTGAGAAGTTCCATATATCCTGCAACTGTTTTGATATATGTTTACCTTCACTTTCAGTTAATGGCGTCTGAAAAATAGAAAATCTAATATAAATATGTCACTCGGACTTTCATATACACTTCGACTGCAAAATAAGCATGTTCTTGAACTCTGGAATCACTGTGTATTAGACACATTTACCCATAACAAGTGAAAGGATGAATTATGAAATGCACAGCTTTTTTTAAATAAAAACATATCAGGTATATCAGGTAGGGGAGAAACAGTTTGGGCCTATCAGTTGTAAAGTTCAGTTTTTAATATAAACTTCTACAATGAAGGACTATATTTTGAATAATTGCGAAACTATAAAAATATGTGATTATGCCCATGCACAGATGTAGCTCAGGAGTGGGTCAGACATATACCCTTTCCCAGAAAAATTTCTTGAAAATTGTTAAGGACGTCACTTTAAAGGATACATTACTAATTCTAATGAATTTACCAGAATAAATTGAATGCTTCGGGCTCGGAAGTTGACTAAACATAGCAAATAATGGTTAGCATTGTATCAAAAAGTTCTGGCAGAGGCACCCAGAATGACACTTCCACTCGAAAATATGTTTGTAACTGAGAGTAGCACGCCTGAACAGGATAACTGTCTGCAGCTGTAGTATAAGTTTTAGTAAACGCAGTCTCTCTCTTTTTTTTAATACTTTGTAAACATTAATATAGCTGTTTTCACTTATCACTTATTTGGCAATGATGTGGGAGCTTGTAGCTGAACTGCACAAAAAATACCTGTAAGTGTTAACAGAAAGGAAAATTACGGGGTAGCCTGAAAATAGAAAAAAAATAAATGCAAATAAGTAGTGAAGAAGCGGGTGTTAGAGTCGCTAATATTCGGCAAATTCGGCGGTTTTCGAAACCCTATCAACGGCAGTGTGTTGCTGACACGTCGTTCTGCAACGACATCAAAGCAATAATTTACTAAAAAAAAGACTCGGCAATACGATGAAAATGTCACTTAAAACGGAAAAATATCGGTCACTATCACAGAGATCCAAAATTAGGTACGTATTAAGCCGTGACACTTGTAAAGAAATGAATTTGCACTTCATTTTGCTCTTCAGAGCTAGGAGCCTAGTTTTTTGCAGGTATCAAATCCGAATTTTCATCAAATATACGATACACCTATACCAAATCAGCGCCACCTGCCAAGGGTATCTGTGTCTACTAGCACTGTAGTAAGCATTCTGAATTTACAGGGTGCCTTACGGACAAACACACGCCGTCCGAAGATCACGTAAAAAGGGTGGCAATGTATGTTGATAACACAAAATCTGTTCTGAGCAACTGAAGTCTCGCTCTGGAGATATTTCAGCTCTATGGTGGCGTTATGGAAGTACAATAAATGTGCGATTTACAATACGCAACTTTCCGTGCACACTGGCGCATTCGACTGTCGCATGAAGAGTCACCTAAGCAACGTTAATATGCTCAGTATAGCACTGTTTTAAATTCAGAAGACTTGGTCTACTGAAAATGCCACTTACATGTTCACTCGCCAAATTTTACAATCGTTAAATAATAAATAACGCTGGTTGGTATTTTCTGCGATCTATCCAAGGCATTTGACTGTGTGAATTATAGTATTCTCCAACATAACTTGAAGATTTATGCGACTGACGTCATATCTAGCCAAAAACATGCAGAAATATGTACTTAGCAATTCAACCAATGTTGTCCAGGGACTTTAATCTGACTGTGGGGAATCTTGTATGGGGTTCCCTAAAGCGCAATCTTATTGTTCCTCATGTATGTAAACGATATTCCGTCTGACATAACGTTACAATAAGAAGAATTAGTTCTTTTTGCAGATGATACTGCTAACATAATCAATCCAAGCATACTTACAGAAAAAGAAGAAAAGCCAAAAATTGTTCTTAAATGTGTTATTGACTGGTTTTGTACGAATAGTCAGAGCCTCAGTTTTAAAAGGGCACAACATATTCAACTCTGCACATCTAGGGGTTTACATCAATGACAGATGTAGCACAAGGTGAGGAAGTAATAAACAGTCTGGAAACTTTAAATTTCTGAAATGTGAATATTGATGAGAGATTACACCGGAAAAACTTGTTTTAAAGACGCCTAAAACACTTTAATTCTGCCATATTTGTACTTGGAATCATTTCAAAACTTGGAAAGAGACAAATCGTTAAGGCGACATATTTTGCATACTTTTCTTCAGTAATGTCATATGGAATAATGTTCTGAGGCTGCTCAGTCTTAAGAAACAAAGTCTTCATCGTCAGGCAGTAGCAGCCGACCGAGACAGACGCAGCAACAGATAAGTAAACCGCTTTTGTGACATTTACGAGTTCCTAACCAGGAGCGAATTTTATTATATCTGTGTGCTTTAATAGTTTAGTTTCTTGAGTTTCTGCATGTAAATTTAAAATGTAATAGCCACAGTTCTCGCGTTTTCGTTTGCGTCAGAAAGTAAACCGATTTTGTGACATATTACGAATTCCTTATCAGGGGCAAATTATTTAGTTTCACCTGAGTGCTTCGGTAGATAGGTTTTTGAATATCTGCGTATTACTAGACACAGTTCGTGCGTTTTCGTCAGGGTCTACAGTAGAGTTTATAACACTGAAACTGGATTTACGTAGCTTATATAATCAAATACCAAGTTTGGCTTATTACGTACTATGCCCCAACAGAACAAATAGTCCCGTCACTGAAATGCCACGTATAACACTCCTGTCCGCTTCTGCTATACCATAACCTCAAAGCTGGAGGCATTTTGTAAAATGGAACTATTTTGTTAGAGTAATTATGGTATAAAGCAACAGAGCAGTGTTACCCTCTGACAGGAATTTTGTTATGTTGACCTTGTTGTACCTAACGGAGGTGGCTTATCGGAAATAAAAGTCAGAATTACGTAAATATTCAAAGAGTAATAAACAATATTTTTGTTTATCTACACTGTTTAAAGAATAAAGAAAATGGTCGCCAGCCTAATTAGGCAAGAGAATGATTAACATTCTTGTTTAAGAAAATAGGTATGAGTAACTTCAACGGACAAACACAGCCTATATTTTGCCACACACGAGTGCAATGAACTCTGACACCTGCATATGTTCACTGTTAAGATTGGAAGCTGACAGAGCAGAACAGACTATTTGCATAAATATAACACATAACATTACACACTATTACTTTTCACACATTTTTCTAGCTGACATAAAATCGTAAATGTAGTTCACTGCAAAATTATGAACTGATCACAGGTTAAGTCTCTCTTAGCTAAATACTATTTTATTTAGAATGAAAGTTAATTGGAATTCACTAACAGGTTACTTCTCACTGTCTCTTGAATAAAAAATTTATTGTTTTCATTAATGGTGGTCTTTCTATTTAATTGTTATTTATTATGAGCATAAAGGATAACCTGTAGATCCTATTACACTATTAATATGCACTTTCATTACACAAAAGAAACAAGTACTTAGCAAGCATGAGTATATAACTTTCCACTATTGCAGTTTTCTACTTTCACTACAATAAGACACAATGTTGATAAATTTGCAAGAAACTGACTCACCTTTTAAAATTTACTACAGGCAGCACTATGATCATTAACTAAGCAAAACTTTATAAACCTCAGTTTTAAGAACTTTTAATCTCTAAAAGAAACAGCAAATTGTCTTTATTACCACAGTCTTCTGCTTTCAAGTAAATGATTAAATAGGTGCCTTTGAACTCAACAAAACTTTTAAACTGGACCGTTTCCATCACTGGGAGGCTTTCACAAAACTAATTTCACTAAATCCGCAGTCAATCTGAATACTCCCTTCTTACCAAAGATCAAACAACATTATTTAATTAACTATTTGGCTTTGAGGCTTTCATTTTTTCCACAAACTAGGACACTTGGTAATCATAGTTCAAATGGAGAGGAACCTGAGAGGTGTTGAGATAGGGAAAAAATCAAGGTAGGTACGTAAATTCAGTTATAAGTTACCTTATGTTTGTGCACACTAAAACATCCAATGAGCTGATCCTTCATTGTACATTACTATAGTGCTCCATTACAGTGATTGCGCAATGTGGTGGCGATTGCTTGTTGGTAGGTGGAATTGCAGGTAGAATTGCTGGCCTCTGTCATTTCTTGGTGGCGATGATAGATACGAATTTCAGAATAGTTCCAGCTCTTTATCCATCCACCCGAGGCATTGGAAAGCGGCAGGAAAAGCCTGTCTCGGAACCAGCACAATATACAACTTTTACATGGGCAGTGCACAGTTTGGTCGCTACGGTCGCAAATTCGAATCCTGCCTCGGGTATGGCTGTGTGTGATGTCCTTAGATTAGTTAGGTTTAAGTAGTTCTAAGTTCTAGGGAACTGATGACGTCAGAAGTTAAGTCCCATAGTGCTCAGAGCCATTTGAACTATTTGAACATTTTGGTAGCTCGTCCCTGACTGACTCTTGGTTCCACCTTTTCTACCTAGCCAACCACAATTTGCGCTCACTACACAGTTCCGTTCACGAGGGGAACGACAACACCTTTTACATATGACATAATTAAGATCTCTAAGTGAATGTCAGCAGTTTATATAACAGCAAACAAATATTTTAAACAAAACAGAATCTTTGCACATATTGACATTTCTATAAAAATATTATTTAAACAAATTCCAAATATATACAGTAAGTTTTGTCTCCCTCCAATTGGGACAAAAAATTTAAATGACAGATACACTACATTGCATAGAATCAAATCATGACATCAAAGTTTTAACAAAGAAAGGAGTATACAATTTTGTGTTATCGATTCAATTAAACAACATTTGCAGAAGCTCCACGATGTAACATTAAATAAAACAAAAGCAAAATAAATCAGTAGAGAATTAGAGCTATGGTGTTACAAGTTACGCAGTACATGCCGATAGTCCGTTTATCTAAATAGTTTTGTTTTCCACGGTCTTTAGTACGGATAGGGACTGCGATTGTTGTGTGCAGATGTGAGCCAAGTTGATGACACTTTGCTCTCAGCTTCAGGCTGTGATGAATTCGGTTACGCAGGTTGAGGCTGCAGTGGATGGGCACCACTTGTGGGCCGGCCATGGGCATCGAATGGACGTCCAGCGCGTCAGAGTCCTCCGATCGGTCCTCACCGGTGGCCAACCCTGCTACTGCTCGCACTGAGGCTGACCCCACACCTGTGGTCGAATGGGAGGTCGCCCCAGGGCGAAGCAGGCGGCGAAAGACTTCCCAGGCGGCCACATGTAAGGCCTGGCCGGTTTGTCTGACAAACATGTTCCAGGTGCTGCCTGAGGCTGACACTGTCACTGAGCCAGATGCTGTCGCCTGTCCTGTTTCAGAGGAAACCACTCAGCCTGCAAGATCTGGGCAATCGCAGAGGGTGGGATTATTATTAGTTGGGAGCTCCAACGTTAGGCGCATTATGTGGCCCCTTAGGGACTTGCTGACAAGAAGGGTAAGAAAACCAATATGCACTCCATGTGCATATCGGGTGGAACCATTCCAGATGTGGAAAGGGTCCTCCCGGATGACATGAAGAGCACAGGGTGCAGCCAACTGCAGGTGGTTGCTCACGTCGGTACCAGTGATGTGTGTCACTTTGGATCTGAAGAGATTCTCTCTGGTTTCGAACGGCTAACAGAAGTGGTAAAGGCTGCCAGTCTTGCTTGCAAGATGAAAGCAGAGCTGACCATTTGTAGCATAGTCGGCAGGACTGATTGCGGACCTCTGGTACAGAGCCAAGTGGAGGGTTTGAATCAGAGGCTCAGATGGTTCTGCGACCGTGTAGGCTACAGATTCCTCGACTTGCGCCAAGGGGGAGAGGGGGGGGGTTGGGTTTCAGGTTCCGCTGAATAGGTCAGGTGTGTACTACAAGCAGGAGGTGGCTATACTGGTAGCACGGGCTGTGTGGCGTGGACTGGGTGGTTTTTTAGGTTAGAGGGTCTCGGGAAAACACAAGAAGGGCTTCAGTCACAAAAGGAGCAGGCTGAACACAGGAAGAACGTAGATACATGAACCATTGGAATAACAGTTGTAATGTTGTTGTAGCTGTGTTGGGAAAGTACCAGAGCTCCACGCGCTAATAGATAGCATTGATGCTGAAATCGCTATAGGCACTGAAAGCCGAAAGTTTTGCTGAGAACCTAACGGTGTTCCGAAAGGATAGGCTAAACACGGTTGGCGGTGGCGTGTTTGTTGCTGTCAGTAGTAGTTTAACTTGTCGCGAAATTGAAGTAAATACTTCCTGTGAGTTAGTATGGGCAGATGTCATTGTTGGCATTCGAATAAAATAATAATTGGATCCTTTTACCGACCTCACAATTCAGATGATACAGTTGCTGAAAGTTCTGAATGGTAGGCTCTATATGGTTCCCAAGTTGTGCAGCGACCGTAGACCAAAAAATTACCAAATAAGCAGCAACCAGTTGCGACTGGTTGCTGCTTATTTGGTAATTTTAGTTGTTGAAAGCTTTAAAGAAAACTTGAGTTTGATTTCAAACACGTACCCGACTCATACAATAATAGTTGGTGGTGACTTTAATTTACCCTTGATATGTTGACGGAAAAACATATTTAATTCCGGAGGTACGCATAAAATATCATCCGAAATTGTGCTAAACGCAATCTCTGAAAATTATTTCAAGCAGTTAGATAAAAGTTCACTTGACACCTTCTTGAGAGCCAATCTCCATTCATTCCAAATTAATAATACACTCCTGGAAATTGAAATAAGACCACCGTGAATTCATTGTCCCAGGAAGGGGAAACTTTATTGACACATTCCTGGGGTCAGATACATCACATGATCACACTGACAGAACCACAGGCACATAGACACAGGCAACAGAGCATGCACAATGTCGGCACTAGTACAGTGTATATCCACCTTTCGCAGCAATGCAGGCTGCTATTCGCCCATGGTGACGATCGTAGAGATGCTGGATGTAGTCCTGTGGAACGGCTTGCCATGCCATTTCCACCTGGCGCCTCAGTTGGACCAGCGTTCGTGCTGGACGTGCAGACCGCGTGAGACGACGCTTCATCCAGTCCCAAACATGCTCAATGGGGGACAGATCCGGAGATCTTGCTGGCCAGGGTAGTTGACTTACACCTTCTAGAGCACGTTGGGTGGCACGGGATACATGCGGACGTGCATTGTCCTGTTGGAACAGCAAGTTCCCTTGCCGGTCTAGGAATGGTAGAACGATGGGTTCGATGACGGTTTGGATGTACCGTGCACTATTCAGTGTCCCCTCGACGATCACCAGTGGTGTACGGCCAGTGTAGGAGGTCGCTCCCCACACCATGATGCCGGGTGTTGGCCCTGTGTGCCTCGGTCGTATACAGTCCTGATTGTGGCGCTCACCTGCACGGCGCCAAACACGCATACGACCATCATTGGCACCAAGGCAGAAGCGACTCTCATCGCTGAAGACGGCACGTCTCCATTCGTCCCTCCATTCACGCCTGTCGCGACACCACTGGAGGCGGGCTGCACGATGTTGGGGCATGAGCGGAAGACGGGCTAACGGTGTGCGGGACCGTAGCCCAGCTTCATGGAGACGGTTGCGAATGGTCCTCGCCGATACCCCAGGAGCAACAGTGTCCCTAATTTGCTGGGAAGTGGCGGTGCGGTCCCCTACGGCACTGCGTAGGATCCTACGGTCTTGGCGTGGATCCGTGCGTCGCTGCGGTCCGGTCCCAGGTCGACGGGCACGTGCACCTTCCGCCGACCACTGGCGACAACATCGATGTACTGTGGAGACCTCACGCCCCACGTGTTGAGCAATTCGGCGGTACGTCCACCCGGCCTCCCGCATGCCCACTATACGCCCTCGCTCAAAGTACGTCAACTGCACATACGGTTCACGTCCACGCTGTCGCGGCATGCTGCCAATGTTAAAGACTGCGATGGAGCTCCGTATGCCAGGGCAAACTGGCTGACACTGACGGCGGCGATGCACAAATGATGCGCAGCTAGCGCCATTCGACGGCCAACACCGCGGTTCCTGGTGTGTCCGCTGTGCAGTGCGTGTGATCATTGCTTGTACAGCCCTCTCGCAGTGTCCGGAGCAAGTATGGTGGGTCTGACACACCGGTGTCAATGTGTTCTTTTTTCCATTTCCAGGAGTGTATAAGTATAGACCAGATGTGGTTTAAATTCAAAGAAATAGTATCAGCAGCAATTGAGAGACTTATACCAAATAAATTAACAAACGACGGAGCTGATCCTCCTTGGTACACAATACTGGTCAGAACACTGTCCCAGGAACAATGAAACAAACATGCCAAATTTAAACAGACGCAAAATCCCCAATATTGGCTATCTTTTACAGAAGCTCGAAATTTAGTGCGGACTTCAGTGCGAGATGCCTATAAAAGTTTCCACAACGAAACGTTGTCTGGAAACCTGGCAGAAAATCCAAAGAAATTCTGGTCGTATGTGAAGTATTTAGCGGCAAGAAACAATCAATGCCTTCTCTGCGCGATAGCAATGGAGTTACTATCGAAGACAGTGCTGCCAAAGCAGAGTTACTAAACACAGTCTTCCGAAATGCCTTGACAAAAGAAGACGAAGTAAATATTCCAGAAGTCGAATCAAGAACAGCTGCCAACATGAGTAACGTAGAAGTAAATATCCTCGGAGTAGTGATGCAACTTAAATCACTTAATAAAAACAAGTCTTCTGATCCAGACTGTATACCAATTAGGTTCCTTTCGGAGGATGCTGATGCATTAGCTCCATACTTAACAATCACATACAACCGTTCGCTTGACGAAAGATCCGTACCCTAAGACTGAAAAGTTGCACAGGTCACACCAATAATTCAATATTCAGTTTAGTTCAACAAGTTGCTTAGATTAAAGCGAATGACTGAGAAATGCAATTACAGTCGAAGAACTGAACCGGTTAAAAATTAAATCTAACCAGAAGGTCCCTCTTTTGTTTAAAGGCAACCAGTGCCTTAGTACAATTCTTCCGGCTGTATTTACTACTAAGAGCTGATTAATAGAACATTAATGATCGGGTACCAACCATAAAGCAAAGGGAATATAATAGCGGGCAAATTTTCAAACTAAAACTAGTGTCTTAATACAATACTACTGCCTATATTTATGCCCAAAGAGCCGACCGAGTAAAACTCCTCGGGTTAGGTACAAACCAGAAAATAATAAGGAGTGCAGGTAGACAATGAAACAAATCATAACGAGGATTACAGAATGCTACTCCCCTTTATGAGCAAGCAGTTTCATGGATCCACGGTGCGTCGCAGTAGTTACTGAGTGGTGCCTTTGAATGCCAGGTAGAAGAGGGCGTCACATCGACGCGTCGTGGCATGAAAGCAATGAGGCCTTGCTAGGTCGCTGGAGGTAGCTGGCACACAAGTCGCCTAATTCCCGTAATTTCTGGGGAGGAGAGCTATGAGCTCTGATCCCACATTCAATTGCATCCCAGATGTGTTCGATCTGACTCAGATCTGGCAAGTTGGGGTTCGAGCACATCAATTGGAACTCGTCACTGTGTTCCTGGAAGCATTCCACCACACTCGTGGCCTTGTGACATATCGCATTATCTTGTCGAAAAATGCCACTGTCATCGGGAATCATGTCCATCATGAAGGGGTGTATGTGATCTGCAACCAATACAATACTCCTTGACCGTCGTGGTGCCTTGCATGAGCTCCACAGGACCCGCGGATCCCTTCGTGAATGTTCCCCAGAGCATAATGGAGCCGCTGTCAGTTTTTCTCCATCCCGCGCCGGCCGTTGTGGCCGAGCGATTCTAGGCCCTTCAGCCTGCAACCGCATGACTGCTACGGTCGCAAGTTCGAATCTTGGCTCTGGCATGGATGTGTGTGATGTCCTTAGGTTAATTAGGTTTAAGTATCTCTATGTTCTAGGGGACTGATGACCTCAGATGTTACGTCCCATAGTGCTCAGAGGCATTTGAACCATCTCCATCCCGCAGTACATGCATCAAGGAGCTGTTCCCCTGGAAGATGACAATTTCACGCCCCCTCATCGGCACGATGAAGAATGTATCGGGATTCATCAGACCATGCAACTCTTTGCCACTGCGCTAACATCCATTGTCGATGGTCACGTGCCCATTTCACTCGTAGTTGCGATGTTGTTGTGTTAACATTGGCACATGCGTGCATCGTCGGTAGCGGAAGCTCATCATTAGGAGTGTTCAGTGCTTTGTGTGTCCAGACACATTTGTACTCTGCCTAGCATTAAAGAATGTTGTTCCGCTACAGTTCGGCCCCTGTCCTATTTTACCAGTCCGTCCAGACTACGACGTCCATCATCCGTAACGACGGGTTGCCGCCCAAGCGCACGACGTCTGGAGATGGTTTCATCTTGCTTTCGCCAGGTATTGAAGACATTCATCACAGCACTCCTCGAGCACCTGACGAATCGTGCTGTTTCCGAAATGCTCTTGCCGAACCTCCGGGCCATCACAATCAGCCGTCTGTCAAACTCAGATAGATTTGTGCGCCTTCCCCATTCTACACACGGACAGCGCACTCACCGCTACCACATGCACTGTGCGTGTCATTTCTCGCCAGGTGACGCTGCTATCGCCTGGAGGGGTTTATGTCGCTGGCAGGTCGGTGATCATAATGTTCTGGCTGATCGGGGTAATGCCATTCTACAATGCAGTTGGCAATTAAAGCAAAAGCCACAGGCTGACAAACAAATACATTAGAAGAAAAATTAAGCGCAAATGCTACAACCGCATAATCCAAGTGCCAATCGAGAGCAAAAACAACGTTTCACAGTGCAAAGAATTGGAAAACAAATGTCACCGAACATAATCATTCTGTTGTCACACATATGTATTCATATGAGCGACAGGTGAACTCGAAATCTGTAGACTACGTCTACGGAATGTATCTAATATGAGCGCGCAGAACCTGCTCCATTAAGGATCTGTCAAAACATCAGTATGTTTGTACTCTGTAGGTCGGAAGAGCTGTGGAAAAGGAGCTAATACACACGCAAATACCGTTTAAATACCACGATCAAAACCTAATAACATAAAAATGAACAAACTGTGGCAACTCAAGGCTCACATTAAGTACCAGGTGATCAAAAAGTCAGTATAAATTTGAAAACTGATTAAATCACGGAATAATGTAGATAGAGGTGTACAAATTGACACACATGCTTGGATTGACATGGGGTTTTATTAGAACCAAAAAATACAAAAGTTCAATAAATGTCCGACAGATGGCGCTTCATCTGATCAGAATAGCAATAATTAGGATAACAAAGTAAGACAAAGCAAAGATGACGTTCTTTACAGGAAATACTCAATATGTCCACCATCATTCCTCAACAATAGCAGTAGTCGAGGATTAATGTTGTGAACAGCACTGTAAAGCAGGTCCGGAGTTATGGTGAGGCATTGGCGTCGGATGTTGTCTTTCAGCATCCCTAGAGATGTCGGTCGATCACGATACACTTGCGACTTCAGGTAACCCCAAAGCCTAAAATCGCACGGACTGAGGTCTGGGGACCTGGGAGGCCAAACATGACGAAAGTGGCGGCTGAGCACACGATCATCACCAAACGACGCGCGCAAGAGCTCTTTCACGCGTCTAGCAATATGGGGTGGAGCGCCATCCTGCATAAACATCGTACGTTCCAGCAGGTGTTCATCAGCCAGGCTGGGGATGATGCGATTCTGTAACGTATCGGCGCACCTCTCACCCGTCACGGTAGCAGTTACAAAACCAGAATCATCCATTTCCTCGAAGAAAAAAGGCCCGGTAATCGGTAGATGTGGTAAATCCAACCTATACCGTGACTTTCTTGTCGTGCAATGGAGGACAGTTCTAGGATTGTCGGTAGCCCAAATTCTGCAGTTGTGGGCGTTGACAGACCCTCGGAGCGTGAAATAATCTTCGTTGGTCCACAATACTTTACTCAACCAATCGTCATCTTCCGCCATCTTTCGAAACGCCCACACCGCAAATGCCCTCCGCTTCACAAAATCGCCAGGTAACAGTTCAAGATGCCGATGGATTTTGTACGGGTAGCATCGAAGGGTACGTCTAAGTGCCAACGAAACATTAGTGTATGGAATGCCGGTGTGACGTGCGACTGCACGAGCACTGACTTCCCCGTGCATAGACGAACCCGCTGCAGTCTCCATTTCTTCTTGAACTATCTCAGCAGCATTACGCCTTGTGCTCGGTCGACCGCTACGGGGTCTATCGTCTAAACAACTTCGAAATCATTCTCACACAGCTGCATTTGTCAACGGACCTTTACCCGTTCGAATCCCCTTCCTATGGCGATAGGATCGTAACGCTGAACTAGCACATTCCCCATTCTGATAATACAGCTACACTAAAAGCGCCTTTTCAGGTAACGTCAACATGCTGCGACTGCTACCGCATCCGATTCTCTCTCTCATTACAGCTCCTTTTATACACGATTGTCAAGCACAGTCACTGACGTTTTGCTGTCCAGCTCCATCTGTCGGACAATTTGTGAACTTCGTTTTTTCGGTTCTAACAAAACCCCATGTCATTCCAAGCATGTGTGTCAATTTTTACCTCTCTATCTACATTATTCCGTGGTTTATTAAGTTTTCAAATTTGTACTGACTTTTTGATCACCCGGTATGTAGGCAACAAATGATAAAAAGAGTAAATAAAAATGTATTGATCTGCATTTTGCAAGCATGTTTAAAATATAAAACACCATACAACACAAGAGCTAAAAGCAAATAAGATAGCTGTAGTCGACGTAAGCCACTGTTAAACTTATTCTATAAATGTCTCAGCGTCGCTAACTGGGAGAGAATTGAAGCTGGTTTACTTATACACGGTCCAGTCACATTAATATGAACACTGCAGATGTTCGACGCCAACGCGTAATAACCAGACCGCAGGTGGCAGCCCTGCCAGTGGAGTGTATATGAAACCTGTTGGGGAACACGGAATTCAATGCTGTCGTTGTCATAATGTAGAAATGGAACGAATTATCTGACGTCCAGCTGGCCATGACCCGTGGATTTCAGGCCAGGGGTGGAAGCATTTCGGAAGTAGCTAAGTTCGCAAACAGTTTACTTGCCGCCTTAGATAATGTATACCGTGCATGGCAAAATAGCACCATCCAAAACCGGCACCGACGCAGGTGTAGCGTGCCACAGGACATGAAGATAGGGGTGAACGATGGCAGTGGAGATGTGTACGACTGAATAGATGAGCAACTGTAGAGCAGCTGACCCCCAGATAAACCAAGGGACTACCAACAATGTCGCCTCAACTACTGTTCGGCGAAAGTTTAAGCTCATAGGCCTCCGCAGCGGGTTCCTGGTCCTGCACAGATGCTGACTGCTGTTCATGAGCGACGAACGTTGGAATATGCACACCAGGACCGCAACTCGTAATCCGCTGAGTGGCGACAGGTGGACTTTTTTCAGATGTATCACGTTTTATCTTCCATCGTACTGACGATCACTGGCGTGCGAGGCTTGAAAAGTGTGAAATCAAATACCCTGCAACAATCATTGAAAGGGTCCAGGCCGGAGGACATTCCCTGGATGATCTTGTCTTTTTGGAAGGCACAGTGGATCAACACAAGTATTCATTTGTCCTTGGGGACCATGTCCACCCCTTGATACAGTTTGTTTTTCCTCTGTAGGACAAAGCAACGTGTCACATAGCTCATAACGCCCATGCGAACAGCAGCAGGATGGGTGTACTATACTCCACTGTCTACTAAACTACACGGATTTAAACCCAATCGAGAATCTGTGGGACCACCTCATTCGGAATGTTCGCGCTACCGATCTTGAGCTGTAAAACCTAGTGCAGCTAACCACGACACTGAAGTCG
Source organism: Schistocerca cancellata (assembly GCF_023864275.1). Taxonomy (NCBI): domain Eukaryota; kingdom Metazoa; phylum Arthropoda; class Insecta; order Orthoptera; family Acrididae; genus Schistocerca; species Schistocerca cancellata. Next base: position 457,429,366 of record NC_064627.1, read on the forward strand.
GCATGGCTCCAGATCCCTGTTGGTACCTTCCAGATCCTCATTGACCCTCTTCCTACATGTCTAGCAGTTGTGTGCACTACTAAAGGAGATTGTTCATGATTTTGACAGGTAGTCGCATTAATGTGATTGGACAGTGTATTTTACTCTGTGCGACATTAGATATATTCCAATTCAAAAAATATAGGGACTAGCTAGACAGAGAGAAAGGAATCATCAAACCATGAAAACCTAAGAGAACAAGCCGACCATTAGGGAATCTAGTACAATCTAAATTTGGAAATTTGTGGTAAGGTTCTACGGGACCGAAGTGCTGAGATCATCCGTCTGTAGGCTTACACACTAATTAATGTAACTGAAACTAACTTACGCTAAGAACAACATACACACCCATGCCCGAGGTAGGACACGAACCTGGGACAGGGGGAGCCACTTGAACCGTGACAAGGCGTCTGAGACCACGCTGTTACCCCGCCAGGCAATACAATCTAAGATTCACTTTACATTCGGTACGGCTTCCTAGCTAAAGCATGGGGTTTTTACAGAAAATTATAAAAGAAGCAGAAATATGCAATTAGCGAATAATTAATTTGCTCATTAAACACTATCGGGCTGACTTTTCTTACGTTTCTCCAAAGCATCCAGGAGATCGAGGTTTCGCTCCTTTGCTGAGCTGTGAAGAAAGAGTACAGTTGTCTCTATGCTATCAAATATATGCCCGCTCTCAGACCGTACACGTAGTCATCCAGTTTTTGGTAGCAAATGATCTCTAAATCTCGCATCAAATGGCCTGTCAGTCACTTTGGCCGCAGTCAATTCCCTATAATCCTTTTTTTCCTACTGTTATTGTGCCTAACCAGTGAACAACTAATTCTTTAAGGAATGGAAACCTCATGTATAAAAAAGTTTCATATGTCTGATTATTTCACAAATGACTTAATGTGTTAAATACATGACGATAAGCGTGAAAAGTGACAAGAAGGTGAAGAAACCTTTGGAATTACGCTGGAAGTTTGTTGGGCATCGCAAAGTGCTCTCATTCTCAAAATCTGGATGACTAGCCTGCGTATTTTCGTGCCATGGGTTACACTGCCTCAAAACAAACACTCAGATTGTGACTATAATGTTTGTCTTATTATGTAAGACTTACAGATAAGATTATACCTGTTAAAGAGTGGATTACAACAACATGTTAAATATTTAAATTCGCTCAGTAACTATGCAAAATGTGGAAAATCAAATTATTGTTGCCTGTAGCAGCAGTTAGATACGCAACCTACAACTGGTATTTCCTTCCGGAATAACTGTATCTACTTTTAGTCATTTACATCCAAGTCATATCTGACGTTACACCTTGTCAGGGTACTTCTCGATTTTTTGTGATACTTTACCCTGAAATATCAGAGGGGCAGCTCTGATTTTAGCGATATTCTTTCCGCCATTTGCTGACTATAACGAAATTCGCCCCTGTCTTTATTATTAATTTTATTGTAAGGACCCACCAAACCTCTTTCGGCGTAGCTATTAGCTATTGCTATATGTTTTAAGTTATCCAATTCGTCACGTCTTTCCTCGACTGCTAAAGGTAGAAAAATTACTCGATAAATCATTTAAATAAAAAAGCCATTTTTTGTATCGATAGATGGCAACAATGTGCATTAGTGGTGGCATCCGTACATTTATGCTTCTTGTTTCTGTGAATTTATGCCCGTTCTCCACATTTGTAGCAATACGAACCAAACAGTTAAAAAACTTCCTTGCTCCAGTTATGTAGTGAAATCTGTTTTTGAAGGCATGTCGGCCATCAATTGTGACATCTTATTTGAAGCAGTATTATTATCGTCTAACAGAACAACATCGTCTATATACTGTCTGTAAAGATGACTTTGACTTTAACTTGTTGACTTATAACCTATATTCCAACACATATACAAAAATACTTGCCACCAAATTCGCAACACCACTGCCCATATCTCCTGTCCGTGCAGTAAAAGTACCACATAAGGTATGGCGTTACAATTTATTACTTCTTTACTACTAACTATATTCGACACATTTTACATACAGTATGCAAAATTATATGTGTAATTTTCCTACAAATAGTTCAGGAGATGTGATGTCATAAACAATGAGATGCGTGAAAAACCGTAGCATTATGCATAACGTTGAATATTACCTCTTTGCTACTAACTCTGTTTGTAATATAATTCGCTGGCGGTATCCACATATGCTGCTAAATGTATTCTCACTCATTAGCTTGACATTCTCCTCTCGTAATGGTAATTCTAAACACTAATAATATTGAGAAGAAAATGAAGTTAGATATTCGTTAATAGTAATATTTTGACCTGATTTATGTAAGAAAAGTTATCATACGGGAAGTAAATTTGGATTACAAATGCTTCGATTGACACAATTCCTTGCCAACTGGCGTTCCACAATGCATTCAGATTCCTTTAGCGATACTATCTCCCACTTTTTATATGTTTTTGCAGCTATCGATGTTTACACTAACGAACTACTTATTGTAAAACAAAAGATCGGTTCTGAATGAACGTGAAAATAACGTTTGCTTGCTCAGTTCTCTGTACTGTACCGTAAACTGGAATTAACATCTATTATATTAACAGCTTGGCAAGTTTGATAATTTCATATTCTTCCTTTTCTCAATAGTAAATGGATGTATGCGCTATTATACTTCCACTCTTGTGGAAGAAAATGGAAGATAAATTTGATATTCATAAGCAATTGTTATCTAGGGCTAAATTAATTGCATGATAAAGATGAGATCTTTTGGACGGAGTGTTACTTCACCGTTATTAAACGTAGCTTACTGCATTTTATTCGGCCTATGCCATACAGCGATATCCATCAGATTACTGAAAATCGTTGGCAGTGTTTGTTTTAACGCCAGGGCAGTTGCTATGGAACGTCATATCGTTAACGAGGAAATTTTAAGGCTGAAAAACTTGCTGTTATCGGGGAGAGTGTTTCAATGAGGGATGATTTAAACATACTGGGCGTTTTGTGGTCTCCCTAAGAGGACAGGAAGGTGTTAGAAAATAATTCGTTACAAAATCTCTCGGGCCGAATAGAACTGTTTGCTTGTGCGCGAAAACAGTCGTTACGCCAATGGGTGACGTACCTTTCTACATAACCCCTGCAACGTGCTACAGGCTGTGGCAGCTTATGGGCATAGCTCCAAAAACCAGAAGGCAAGAGAAATCCCATTGGCGTATTAATAAACGCCTTGGAAGATACCTTACAACTTCATCAATATGGCTTGTCTTGAGTATCACAATAATCATTTTGGATTTTTGCATAGCCTGTTACAAATTATATCCCAAGATTCCAAAAATCACGATGTTCACAGATGCGCTATCGAAAGTAGTCATGCCTCTTAGACTGATTTCAGGCTTTTTCACATGTTCGCTCAATAAACTAAAATACTACAATGGTTTTCTTGATGCCTTGGATCATATTGATGAATTACTGGCTCCAAGCATTACAGATGAAGTGATAAAATTTGGCTATATGATTGTTATAACTGATACATTTATGGCGGCGATCCTAATTCTCTCCTCATTTCTGACCTTTGGAAAGACTTTCGGTGAACTTACGACTGTTGAACTGTTCATAAGCATTTATGTTCTGCTCTCGGATTTATCTCTCAAGCAGCAGTTTCTTCTGTCTGTGATGGAACTGTGGACTCGGTTCAGGACACTGAAGGCTGTCCTATTGGAGTCACTGTCGCCACTGGGAGACCCCAGACTGTCTCAGCTGCTGCTGGGCTGGCGCCAGAAACTTCCACATGTGGAACTCAGTGGCAGACTGCGAAGGCTACAGCAGGCCCACCTGCTGCTGCAACGTGCTGCTGAGCTGCTGCAGGCTCACGTGTCTCCCACACTCACCTTCCACGTTATGTACAGCATGCTGGGCTGCATCTACAGCAGCTACGAATTGCTCGTCATGCTGGTGGTGCCCCAGGCAGTAGATAGTGTAATAGCCATAACATCTGTAAGTTATTCCATCTGCTGGCTGTTTAGGCACGTCTTTGATCTGGCAACGATGGCGATTGCGTGTTCTGCTCTGGAAGAGGAGGCTGTAAAGATGGCCGACTTACTGAGGAGGGCTGCTGGAATCACAGAGGCCTCACCTGAGGTGAAGGACTTCCTGAGACAAGTGGAGCGAGGGCTTCATCCTTCTTTCTCTGCTTCCGGTTTGCTGCACATCGACCGGAAATTGTTGGTGACTACCGTCTCCGCAACAGCGACGTACCTGATCGTGCTGGGACAGCTTGGTCTTCAGTCAACACTTGGGTATGGCTGTCATTGATAAACATGTCCTTTAGATGCACTAATACTCAAATGCCTCCTTCTATTAACTACTCTAATTTCTTGTATACATGTACATGCCCATGGTTAACAGTTATAAATTAAGTATTTTCCATTTGACTGTTACTAGTGACGTTCTCTATTATTAGGATATGCCTCATCCCCAATATCTATGGTAAAGCTGGATGCAATTATGACTGTAGTCGATAGTAGTCATGTACCTATCTTACTGAGGCTCTGTATATACACTTACAATGGATTCAAGTTACTTGCTTCCACTCTTCTCACCCTTTAACTTCCACAAACGCACTCCCAGACCTGTTTACCGCATTCCTAGTTCTGACATACAATGTTGTCCTTTGCTTGTGGCGGATTCCTTGTAGATATACTGCTCCTTCATCTCTCACCTGCGCTAATCCTTGCATGAAATTATTAAATTTAGTGTTTTTGTACTAAATAAATTATCAAAACTTAAGTTCCAAATATAAAATATGAAAACCAGTCATTTAGATATTTGGCACTGAAAACAACTAAAATATGTATAACGTAAGCATGTAGCCTGTAAGCCTCACATAATACTCTAATGACCTACGTCAATAAAGAGGGAAAGCTACCCTTTCGATGCTGCTGTGACGTCAGGGAAAATGACATAATGTGTTCTACTTCAGGACACCGCTTGTGGAGGCTGCTAAGGTGACCACGCAATCGTCCTGAAACACAGCCCATGGACGCTGTTTGCCCGGAGTACTACACACGGCGCCTCAAGACATGAATCTATGCTGTAGTGGTAGTTATAAGTAGAGACCTAAACTACTGCCTTAAGTGTTTATGTAATAGTTATTAAGATAGAACAGACAACATATTACAAGTATATTAATACGAATTGAATTCGTGGTTGCGCTCTAACTGGAGCTTGTTACAATTACTTTCTACTGATTGGAGAAAGGTATATGGGTAGCGAATGTGTACAGATCTACATGATAAAGACGAAATGGAAAGGAAGATGATGATAAAAAGCAAGGCGTTTGAGCTGCCTTTCGTAGGATCATACTCACACAGGAAAGGGTAACTGAAAACCAAAGTGGAATGTTATCAAACTGGTAGGTAAAGTCTGTGTCTTTGTGTCAAAATACACTCGTTTATCGATGTCGGCGCATTTTCAATCGATTCAACATAATCCATCGTTTTTCCAGTGAGTAATTTTGATCTTGTGAAACGGGATCTGATTAGCTAAACTTCGCAAAGGCTGCCACAATTGTTTCATTGGCCCCTTCCTCAGGCTGGGAATACAGGCAAGTCAGAGGGTGTCAAATCTGATAAGTTGGATGTTCTAATAATAACGCGTCCTTTCCTCAAAATATATTGCAATGTTGACAAGATGAGAATATATATTGATTTTTCACACACCACTGTTGACAAACGGACGTCCTGTCAAACTACTCGTTGGTTTATTTTTGTGATTTTGATTAATGAAGTAACCGGTTTCACTACGAAGTTAATGTATCTCCCAACATTTTATACATATTTGACTTATTGCCTGCCTCTTTCATATTGAGTTTCTGTTTCATCTACCTTTAACATATTTAATCATTTTAAGAAAATATATTTGATTTGATGATGCGTTAAATTCAGTGTGCAAGATTTTCCCAGCTTTTCGATTCCACTGATTACGTTTGGTTTGAAATGTGGCCATCGTAAAATCTAAGGTGGGATACAGAGAGTACAGTGTAAATGTGAGTGTAGATGTAGGAGAGAAAGCTGGTTGCTCCATCTACCATAGTACTGGCTATAGTTAACCAAATTTACTTTTTACAATGCATCACTATTTACTGCAAAATTAAAAATTCTGAGCATTGTTTAACTTGCACGTTTATTGGTAGTTAATACCTTATTGCTAGCTACCTAATTGCAAACGATAGATATACACCGCTCATCATTAAAACTGCAACTCTATGAAAGCAGCATGCAAAAAACGTCAAACTGCCACTAATTCTGCTTGACATTTCTCCTTCTTACACGTCGCATAATACGATGATCTGACAACCAACCAACATGCAGACACGATATCTGAATGAGACACAAGCTGTCTAAAGTCACCTTATATACAGAATGTACTCTGCGATACTTCTCTTTTGGCCAGCTGCAACGATGTGATAGTGGTTTGCATTTCCTAGAATTTCGCTGCAGCTGGCCAACACAGAAGTAACGCAGTCTACATTCTGTATACAAGGAAACCTTAGACAGCTGGAGTCTTATTCAGATATCGCTTCTGCGTGATGGTTGGCTGTCAGATGATTGTATTATTCGAGGTGTAAGAAGGAGAAATGTCAGCCAGCACGAGTGGCTGTTCTACACCGTCGTTCATGGTGTATCGATAAAGCGATTTACTGTTCCGCAATATTGCTGCTAGCATTGGTCGGGATTCCATACCTGTCATGCTGCAATGTCCCCTTAGAAAAATTAATGAATTACTGTGCTGATAAACATCTTACGTTATTTGATTTTCAAACAGCTGAGCAAAACTGAACGAACTCAGACATTCACTAAAGTGACACACAATATTCTTAGCGCAATGCAATCTGACTTTCAATAATCCCTACAAGGGAATGGCCCTGACTAAATTAACCTATACGTTTCACAAATCACTTACCTCACAAAAATCTTCGTTACTCGAACTACTCAATACAGCGAGCGCCACTACTGCCAGCTAAATAAAAGATTAAAACTACTGAAGGTATTAACTACTGATAGGCACACACACACACACACAAACACACACACACACACACACACACACACACACACACACACACACACATATATATATATATATATATATATATATATATATATATATATATATATATATGAGTTCATGATATCCAATATTACAAATTTACTCTTTCTTAATGACACACGGCCAGATCGTCCGCTCTCAAAATTCCGCCATCTCTCACCCCACATCCAGCACTGCTGGCGGATCACCTCCAACTGCGCAATGCTACGTGCTGTTAACAGCCAACAGCCCAACACTACAATAGCAAATTCCAACAATGCCACCCAGCCACAGACTGCACACAGCACAGCCACTGATTTTCATACAGAGCGCTACGTGGCAGTGGCATTACCAATATAAGAACCTATACAGCCTACTTACAAAGCCCCCATGCTCCCCACAAAAAATTTTGCAAATAGTTTTGGGCCATGGCCAATACAGATTTGAAAAATTTTGTCATAATTACAATAACAAAGATATCAAATGCACACACTTATTGATACATTGTTGGTCAAAAGTAAAAATTTTGTCACAGTCCATAAAGACAGTCCTGATCATCCATCACAGTAAAATTGCAGTGTTTTTTTTTTTTCTCTCAAAGTCTGAGCAGTAAAAGAAAATGCACACGGAAGTAGTGGATTTCCATGCAGCCTTGAAGAAGTAGTGTTGTCCTTCCAACGGAAAGACAGTGCTGACTCTTGACATGCAGACAGGTAATAGGCCACAACAGAGCAAACCCACAGCAGAGTCAGTCGAAGTTGAGAGGAATATTGGTAGGTAGGTCATCACAGAGCAGACCCACTGTAGTCCTGGTAGAGATTACGGTATTGGTGGGCCACCAGAGGTGCGGACCCACTGTAGTCCTTGTAGAGATAACGGTATTGGTGGGCCATCAAAGATGCAGACCCACTGCAGTCTTTGTAGAGAAGGCCAGCAGCCATCTGTTGCGACTGTGCAGGTGCATAATCACCATCGAAGAGTCTTGCAGACAATATCGCAAGCCAATAAACCACCACTTGTGCACTCACAAAGTTTTTGGAATTGTCCTTAGAACCAGCAGTGCTGTTAACCAGTCCCTTGCTGAATTATTAACACACGTGCAATCACTAACAGTCCCAACCTCTCACATATTGTGCATATATTATGACCAACAGAAACGTGTGCAGTGAAATGATACTTAATTTGAAGAACTGGTGTCAATTACAATTTTATAACATGAGAATGCAATCACAAAGGTATAGAAAACATCATTAAAAACATAATACAGATAACATTTGTAATAATATAGGCTTTACAAAAGAATAGAAATAAACATATACAAAAGTGTTACAGAAATTATGACATAAGTAAATACATAAAATAATGAGAATAGTTTTCGAAACATTAATTTCACACATGAGCATTGAAACAGAACAGAATTAATAATGTCTATAAATATCTTTACAAAGAAAATAACATCTTATTAATGCAAATTATATTTGAGGATAACAATATTCCTCATCATAGTGAATGTATCTTAGTACTAGAAAAATTCTACAACATAAATCGTATTAGCTAATCACATAAAGACAGGATAAACACAAATACACAAGAGTACACAAACACATAGCAAGGAGGAAAGGACAGGGTTTGTTTTCAGTGTAACATATGGTACTGCAGTCCAACCCAAAACTTCATTCCATAGACCTTTCAGCTTATTTCAACATTTGTTTCCACCAAAAAAATCCTATCCAAGCATGCTTTCTGTATTTATATGTTCACATATTTCTTACCTCATTATTTACTTTCCATTATCTTACCTCATCATTTATTTCCAAGAAAATCCTACCTAAACCTGCTGTCCCTAACCCCTACTTTTATGTTCATATCCTCTTTCAAAATACTTTTTTGGCCAAACCATTTTCTTATAGCTTCTCAATGCATTTCTTTCAATTCATCACAACTCGTTCTCTTATATAGCCTACCCCGTCTTAAGCTAACTTAAATCTACTGAGCTCAGATGCTAAACTAAGGGTTGAGGCAATGCAGCAGCCCAAAACAATTAACACAAACAGCAATGACAAAAAAAATGGAAATTGGCAAATCAAGCAGCAGTATATCTAAATTAGCAAACCAATTGCAACATTACAACTAATATACGGCACTGTGCAGCAAACAAGAAAAATAAATCAGTAGTAAATCTGGCTTAATACAATGTAAAATTCAGTACAACTATGCCTGGCAAACAACAGCAGCAAATGCTATAACTTATATCTAAACATGACAAATCTCAAGCAGAAAAAATATTACACTAAAGACAACAATGCAGATAAGGGAAACCTCTATTCAAATCTTAATGTCTATGTAATTAAAGTGGTGCACCAAAAAAACTTATTCTACAAAAAATTACCAAGTACTTGAAAAGAAAATTATATATGCAGTTACTGTTATTAGTCCCTTCTTGTTGTTCTTTCCTTTCCAAGTGCTCCTTTTTCGAAGAACATGGATCATAAAATTATTATTTAATAGATCTGTTGACAGAAAGTGTTCACATTAGCAAATGCATTTAATTTTATTTTATATAACCAATGCTGCAACACAGCTGGAAACCAGATATCAAATGAAATAAGCAACTACATAAAGCAAAGTTTAAAAACATCATTCAATAGCCATTTGGCATTTCATAAGTCAGTAGAAATTCTCTCAAGTCTCATAGAAAGACACTTGTCATAATCAGGTGTGCAGATGTAAGAATATTTCCCTTCAACTCATAAGCATATCAGCAAGTAGCACAAAGTATGTACTCCACAGTATAATCGTATGTTTCCAAGTAATAGCATGTCATATTTGCGATGCTTTCTACAAAGGAATGTCAATAGCAAAGTTAATGGCCTCTTTTTTCTCCACCTAATGGCTTTTTTTTCAGGCAGCTGGCACAGCTGGCCACTCACAATGCATTACGTAAAGGTCACTTGGCTTTGTTACCGAAATATTTACGACAGCAGTTTGCACTACAGTGACAGCCTCATATAAAAAATTTCACAGGTCGAGAATTTGCGTTACAAATGTGTAGAAACAAAATCCTATAAATATAACAGTGTCCAGAAAACTTTCGTCGGCATTGTAATACATTCACGCATTTACACACATTTCATAACTCTTAAAGTACTATTCTTGGTTTCCAACATCCTTTTTCACAAATCGGCATCCCTAACAACTACTCATTGCTCCTTACCTTATTACACATATACATATTCGTCGACATTCTTCAATATTTCATCATTATAAATATGTAGCATAATCAAATTCCTCATATAGCATCAGCTTATTGACCATAAACATACCTCAACAGCATTATACATATTGTCGTCGTAAAAATAACATCATACCACCTCAGTCAAATCTCAAAAACGTCGTAGCTTCCTGCAATAATGTCAAAACCTAAAAAAATTTCTCTGCTCATTTCAATAGTGTCATCTACCTTAAATGTACTTTAAAAATCATGATCCCATACCAAATACATCATTCAAAGCTCTCATAGTATCACAATGGTTCCGAAAAATATGAACAGTTCACACAGTGCAGACAAAATACAATTTCATAAGTGTGAAATTATCCAATAGTGTAATTACATAAACATGTGTCAATGACATAGTAAAAAAAAATGTTTGTCTCTCTCAGTTAAATAATCAGATAGCTGTGTAATTATGTGTTAGAGAAATATGGTACCGATGTGTAAAGTTGTATAAGCAAATACCATATTAGCTAGGGCTCCTTGTGCTTGCCAAACACATGGTACACAAAGTAAGCGTTTACCCCCCTGAGGATTAATGTAATGATAACCTCAGGTGTTACAGATTACAGCAATGGAATGAAATGTATCATGGAAAACATTTGTATCATTGTAATTCAAAAATCTTTAAAAATAAATGTTTTAAGTACAAAATTAATCACTCAAATACGTGTACTGTAGCATTAAACTGTGCTAAAATTTTTCTCAAGGTTAGCGTCTATGTTATTTTTTTCTCAGACGGCGCACGTGGCTGCCTGCGGTGCGAGTCATTGTCTGCTATCTCTTTGTTGGCGTGCATCGTTATTGGTATTAAGAGACCTAACTTCTACAAATTCACCTTGCCGAGAGGGCCCAGCCCTGTTTGAATCCCGCCAGTTCTGATGAAATTCAGGTCTGTCGTTATGATTATATCGTCTGTCGTCATGTCGGTAGTTCCTGTAGTTTCTTTCTTGTCGGTTAAGTGATGGAGAATTTCTCCCTGAATTATCACTGCACGGTGGACCGTTGCGTCTTAAGTTATTCTGTCTCCCGTGATAATAATAGTTCTGTTTTCCATATTGTCTGTTTCTATGATTGTCTCTGTCATATTCATTACCATGGAAATGCGATCTTTCCTGTAACTATTACTCTACCAACGGTTGTCATTCGGGTGGTGTCTGTTTTGGTCACGATTTGCGTTGTAAGAATAGCCTTGTCGTGTCCAGTTATTATTTCTTTCATCGCGGAATTGTGACGGATGTGACCTGTAATTGTTGTGTTCCTGTTTTCGCGTCCCGCGATTGTCAATGTCAATTTCCAATTCTTTAAGAGTCCCTGAAACGCTTCAATGTCGTCTTTGCAACGTCCTGCCAAAATAATATGTCGTAAATGTTCAGGCAATTTGATTAAGCAAATGCGGATGAGTTCTGAGGGGCTGTATGGGTTTGACAGGTACTGATTTTTGTGCAACATGTCTTCAAAATATTTCACAAGACTGGAAAATGCAGATTGTTGGAAAGGTTTCATCATTATGATGCTATGTTTTACTCGGTCTTGTGTAGCTTGAGACCAATATGCTGAGAGGAAGGCATGATATAATTCTCCTTCACTGTGACAATCGTGAATGACCGATCGCATTCTTACAGCTGGTTCATTCTCTAAGTAGCCACACATAAATTCTAATCTGTGCTCCAATGACCAGTTGGGAGGAAAACAATGAGAGAATTGATGAAACCACGCTTGTGGATGAATGTCGTTGCCAGAATTCTTAAATGTTTTGAATTTACGTGTAGTAATAAACAGCTTATAGTCAAAATCATCATGTCGGCAAGTCGCATATCGGTCATTGTTACTTCGTTTCGGCGGTTCCATCTCAAAATTCGGTGTACCTTGCCAATTTCTTTCATAATTTCCGAAGTGCCTCGTGTTATTATTTTGTGGCTGTTCCGTATTTCTATATCCCTCTTCCCGTATTGGAGCGCGAGTGTCTAGTGAAATACGTAATTCTTGTATTATCTGTGTCAACTGATATTGTACTTCCCGGATTTCTCTTTGGTGCTGCGTATTAATTTGATACTGATTTTGTTTGAATTTCCTAATTTGTTCGTACCCTTCTGTATCATTGAAGGCTATGGGTCTTGTGCCATTCAGATCATCATCTACCTTTCTAGATAAGTTAGTGACCTGATCCGAAAGTTCGGCTACTTTCTCCAATAGTGAACACATTTCCTCAGTGTTTTTCTAAACCAAGTTTCAGAGTGTCCATTTGTGTTGAAATCGAATCTACTGTGTCCTTTAAGTTTTCCTGAGTTTTTGCAAGTTGCGTAACCCAATCGGTAGATGCAACTGAGTTAATTTTAGCTTGCAAGGTGTCGTGATTTTCATGAACAATAGTTTGCAGTTGTTTTATGGCTGCTTCGTGATTCTGTAATGCATTTTCATGACGTGAAAAAATAGGTTGAAAATGCTCACCAGTTTGTGTTTTTACGTCATTACAGACTTTTTGACATTTCGATTCGATTTTAAGTAAGTCAGCAGTTAAACCTTCAAGTGTTTGTTCAAGCGTTTGTTCCAATAAGTCTAACTTTTGAAGCTGTTGCTGTGATTGTCTCTGATTTTCTTCCATCGTGTCTAACTTTTGAAGATTTTGTCCCATTTGTTTCTGATTTGGTTCAAGTGTTGTGTCTAACTTTTGTAGCCTTTGTCCCATTTGTTGCATTAACTGTAATAACAATGCACTGGTGTCTGAAACATGTTCCTCAGTGCTATTCGGCAGTGCATTTGAACCGGCAATATTCGCATTTTGAAAAGCAGAAAATGTGTCTTGACTTATTTGAGAAAACGGTGAGGACGCAAAACCTAAATCTACAGTATTTGCAAGATCGTGTCCTGTTATTTCGGATTCCTGAGGCGAACTGTTGCCAACCGATCGATCGAAAATGCTTCCCTGTTCACTAATTGTTTCACTGTTTACACTATTATTTGCCTCCCGCTCCATTTCCCTATGCAGAGTTACCAAATTACTACTTTTAATGTCAGTTAATTCATTACACAGTGGTGCTGATAAGCTACGCTCGTCGTCACTATTATTTCTCAGTTTACTTTGGAGCCTAGTGTTACGTTCTTCACACGCCATTATTGTCACAATATTTCACACGATAACACGGAAAAGCACAATTTGAAGAGCAAAATAAGAAAAAACATTAGCACAGCACTGAAAATAATATCTAGTTAATTGCAAGCGCAGCTGCGAAATACTTGGTGCAAATCTACGTGCATGCCACAACTGTTTTACTGTACAACAATGAAACTCTACAACTGCAAAGAAGATTCTCTCTACAATTACGCGCTAGCAATAAACAATAGCTACACTAATTATACAAACTACACTCCTGGAAATTGAAATTAGAACACCGTGAATTCATTGACCCAGGAAGGGGAAACTTTATTGACACATTCCTCGGGTCAGATACATCACATGATCACACTGACAGAACCACAGGCGCATAGACACAGGCAACACAGCATGCACAATGTCGGCACTAGTACAGTGTATATCCACCTTTCGCAGCAATGCAGGCTGCTGTTCTCCCATGGAGACGATCGTAGAGATGCTGGATGTAGTCCTGTGGAACGGCTTGCCATGCCATTTCCACCTGGCGCCTCAGTTGGACCAGCGTTCGTGCTGGACGTGCAGACCGCGTGAGACGACGCTTCATCCAGTCCCAAACATGCTCAATGGGGGACAGATCCGGAGATCTTGCTGGCCAGGGTAGTTGACTTACACCTTCTAGAGCACGTTGGGTGGCACGGGATACATGCGGACGTGCATTGTCCTGTTGGAACAGCAAGTTCCCTTGCCGGTCTAGGAATGGTAGAACGATGGGTTCGATGACGGTTTGGATGTACCGTGCACTATTCAGTGTCCCCTCGACGATCACCAGTGGTGTACGGCCAGTGTAGGAGATCGCTCCCCACACCATGATGCCGGGTGTTGGCCCTGTGTGCCTCGGTCGTATGCAGTCCTGATTGTGGCGCTCACCTGCACGCATACGACCATCATTGGCACCAAGGCAGAAGCGACTCTCATCGCTGAAGACGACACGTCTCCATTCGTCCCTCCATTCACGCCTGTCGCGACACCACTGGAGGCGGGCTGCACGATGTTGGGGTGTGAGCGGAAGACGGCCTAACGGTGTGCGGGACCGTAGCCCAGCTTCATGGAGACGGTTGCGAATGGTCCTCGCCGATACCCCAGGAGCAACAGTGTCCCTAATTTGCTGGGAAGTGGCGGTGCGGTCCCCTACGGCACTGCGTAGGATCCTACGGTTTTGGCGTGCATCCGTGCGTCACTGCGGTCCGGTCCCAGGTCGACGGGCACGTGCACCTTCCGCCGACCACTGGCGACAACATCGATGTACTGTGGAGACCTCACGCCCCACGTGTTGAGCAATTCGGCGGTACGTCCACCCGGCCTCCCGCATGGCCACTATACGCCCTCGCTCAAAGTCCGTCAACTGCACATACGGTTCACGTCCACGCTGTCGCGGCATGCTACCAGTGTTAAAGACTGCGATGGAGCTCCGTATGCCACGGCAAACTGGCTGACACTGACGGCGGCGGTGCACAAATGCTGCGCAGCTAGCGCCATTCGACGGCCAACACCGCGGTTCCTGGTGTGTCCGCTGTGCCGTGCGTGTGATCATTGCTTGTACAGCCCTCTCGCAGTGTCCGGAGCAAGTATGGTGGGTCTGACACACCGTTGTCAATGTGTTCTTTTTTCCATTTCCAGGGGTGTATAAGAAAAAATTAGAAGATTCCAGTGAGGTATCCTCGGCGAAGGGTCGACATATGAAACGTCCCCTTAGAAAAATAAACATGACTGTGCTTAAACTGACACACAATATTTTTTAGCGCAACGCAGTCTGACTTTCAATAATCCCTACGAGAGAATGGCCCTGACTAAATTAACCTATAAGTTCCACAAATCACTTACTTTACAAAAATCTTTGTTACTCGAACTACTCAATTACAGCGAACGCCACTACTGCCCGCTAAATAAAAGATTCCATCTACTGAAGGCACTAACTACTGATAGGCATAGTTAGCAAAATGGTACAAATGGCTCTGAACACAACTTCTGAGGTCATTAGTCCCGTAGAACTTAGAACTAGTTAAACCTAACTAACCTAAGGACATCACACACATCCATGCCCGAGGCAGGATTCGATCCTGCGACCATAGCGGTCTCGCGGTTCCAGTCTGCAGCGCCTAGAACCGCACGGCCACTTCGGCCGGCGCATAGTTAGCAAAATAAAGATTTTGATAGAAAACAAACAATGTATTTACCGTAATAGTGTTCAAAAGTCATTTTATATATATATATATCAGTTCATGATATCCAATTTTACAAATTTACTCTTTCTTAATGACACATGGCCAAATCGTCCGCTCTCAAAATTCCGCCATCTCTCTCCCCAAATCCACCACTGCTGGCGGCTCACCTCCAACTGCGCAACGCTACGCGCTGTTAACAGCCAACAACCCAACACTACAATAGCAAATTCCAACAATGCCAACCAGCCACAGACTGCACACAGCACAACCACTGATTTTCATACAGAGCGCTACGTGGCGGTGGCGTTACCAATATAAGAACCTAAACAGCCTACTTACAATGCCAATATGGAATCGATTGGTTTAAGAGGATCATAATCAATGTCCTTCGATTATTAACACCTCCTTTACAGAGGGTAAGAGAAAGACACTCTGACAGGGGTTTTTACTACATGGCATTTTCAGAAGAGCCTCGTTTCTGCTTCATGTAGGTGATATCTGTTAGCGAAAGCTCCGAGGCAGACGAAAGTTGTTGCTAGACTGCATTCGCAATCGGTATGTCGGCCCAGAACCCATTGTGATGATGCGATTGGTTATATCTCTGAGGTTTTGAGGCTGGTTGGAGTGTCACTTCTTAGAGGTTGTGACGTTACCTTTCAACAATACAACGCAAGACCATGTGTTGCTCATGCAGTCCTGACCAATTCTTTACAGAGAGTGTCTGACTGTTGCCGTACCAGCATCTTCTTCAGATCTCCCATCGACTGTAATCATGGAGTCTTGGGTTGCTGAGACACTAGCATACCGTGACTGGCTAGCCACTGTGATTCATGAGCACTGGCACTGAGGTGAAAGAGTATGGAATGACATACTCACATCACCCGTCTGGGCTTAGTTCGACTAGATTTACAGCTAGGTTAGTGCCATTGTTGCTGTCAAAGGTGGTATTCCCAGCAATGTACCCCAAATCACCTACAAATTTAATCGTATATTTCTGCTACTGTACGTTACACGTACAATAAGTAAAGTTTCTATATTTGATGTCCTCCTAATTGGTGCAATGTTACTGGCCAGTCATGCATATGCCGACATTTCAGCAGGACAGCACTGTAAAAAATGAGGTTCATGTCCTGTACCTCTCACATCTCCAGTGTCCCTCTCAAGAGTGGCGACTTTTCTTTCTCAGAAATCCGTAGCTCACACTCTGCTGATAAGTATAGACTTCGGCCAGAAGAATTACGTGGAGAGAAATTTCCAGATATACTTCAGCTGAGTTAAATGTATGTTTAACGTCGTTTGGAAAGTACTGGAGAGAGAAACTATTCACATACTAGACTCTGAAGGGATATTTCTGAAGCGTGTTAAATAATCAAACCATTCAACCTATAATAGCTCCAAATGGTAATATTTGGCACCCAATAAATGTTCAGAAAGTATATAAGAATTGTTCACTAGCTCTATTTACATTATCATACTTTTTGCACATGTTCTACTACCACTTCTTGATACACTGCCAGGCGTTGCTTCGTTTATGACATGAAATTTAACAAAACGTTGCTTATTTCCAGTCTTGTTAAAGTCGAGCTACAGATTCCCCAAATTTGTTTTCTTCCTCAATTTACAGACGTTACACGCTGTTAGAGGTTTTTGATCTAAGATACTAGAAACACATGCTATATTAAAGAAAAAACTTTGCAACATAAAGGAAACGCCTCTTTAATAACAGTCTTAATACTGTGGATACTATATGTCCCTAAGACACATTCTTGCAGTGGTGCTTTCTGTATTTCACTTTGGTGATCAGTAATCGCAGACGAAAAATATATTACGTATTGTCCCAAACTGTGCTTATAGTTGCAATTTCAGATCTTAATTGGCCTGAAGGATCTAATCTGCTAATGGAGAAGAGTTTGGGACTATGAATGTAGTAGGCGAAGTTTTCCAATTTTCTATAATAAGATACAGGCAGATCAAGTAAAAAGTAATAGATATGACGCAAAAAAATTCTTCAGCCTTCAGCGGGAACCACAGTGTCTTGCTATAACTGCCAGTGTGCTTTTTTTTTTTGCCAATATTCGACAAGCGTCCATATGTCTCATCGAAAAAAGTGTAAAGTGATCATATCTGTCTATACAGATAAAGGGGATTACAGTATTTGGTTGGGTTATGAAAATTAATAAAATTTTGTAACCAACAATTTGAAAGAAATTGTTATTACTGTTCAGGGTATGTAGATTTATCGTAGCTTTTCCTGTCTGGTTTGACAATATCAGAGGACAGACAAATAACAGTAGGTAATGATAATAGTATGTGATCAGAGTATGTTAATACAAACTTTGGGCGCTTGACAATGGCTTTTTGCGTATTGTCCATTCATTGTAAGTTTGACCGTGGGTGATTTTTCTGAAATATTTCTTTATCGGACTTCGTAGATTGAATAATTCCAAAGTTTTGGTTCGTGCTGGACCATTTGTAACACGGAATCTGTAGCCTTGGCAAGACGCCGTCTAATTGGAACATAGATGAAACACAATATTAAATAACATCACTGTATTCACAGAATATTATACTAAAATAAAGTACATAGACACATTAATTCTGATGCTGTGTGTAACTATGAGTACGCCTGGTGAGATTGCGTCTCAATAAAGTAGAAAAATGGCGGTGTGACAAATATTTATCTGCAGCGATGGCAGATATGCATCCTATCTGGACCGCATCAGTAACAGAAATAGGTGCCTTCTCGGCAAGATAACTGCACTGCGTAATTATCCTAATGTTTCAGCGGTTGCATACCACAATTGATACAACCGCTTATACTAATCAATATCTTAATCAATTATTTATTTATATTCTGCACTTATATCTACGTTTTTGCAATACATCCTGCAAATGTGCCTTTACAGTATATTTGTTATTCCTCTCTGATAAATGGCACCCACAACTGGCAGTAAAAGTTCTACATCTCCACAGAGCGACGCAAATTAAATACTGTTGCCACCATATTTTTTGTTGATACCCAAACCAAAAGATATTTATGGATGTCCCATGTGTAAGTATTAAAATTAGTAGCAATGTCGACAACGATGCTGTAAAAATTATAGTCGTAGTAAGTGAAGTATTCCGAACAAAAAAAAAAAATTCCAGCTAACAGCATTCAAACAAAAGAAGCATTCTATCTACAGGGTGCAGAGCTTAAATCCGGAAAAATGAACTTTTTAAAAGCAAGTTTATCAAAACAAAATACAAATGAAATATTTCAAGAGTTACATTACTCAATGTAACCTCCTTCTGCCGCAATAACAGCCTCTAATCTAGTCCAGGAGCGATCGCACGCACTCTCTAAACCTGCGCTGTCCATATTCTCGAATGCTGCTTCGATAGTGGTGCGTAAAGATGCGACATTAGGATGCCTCGAGTTACTGGTAACACTTTCGACTATGCTCGAAACGTAGTAGTTGAGGGAGTTGAAATCCGCGCTATTCGGGGCCAGAACTCCTTTGACCAGAACATGTCAACATTATCCAAGAGGCAGTTTATGATTAAATGGCTCGTATAAGGTCCACCGCTGCTATCCGACGCTTTGTTCGCTCACTGACATTCAATACTGACGCCTATTTCCTCTCCGAAATCAGCGCTTAAGCCTTTTAGATGACTGCTGCAGTTCATGACATGCGTTTCTACGAATCAGGTTTCCTCGCCAGGTTAGCGTAACATTCCCCAGACTTCTCAAAAGGATTATACTTGGCCAGAATATCGTAGAAAGTTGATACCGGCTACTGGAAGAATTGGAACTATTTCAGTTGGCGAAGACTTTCGATAATCGCTGCTCTTCGGTTATACTCAGCACTTGTCCGTAACGTCTCGGCCATTTTGAGGTTTTAACTGTTTACTAGATGCCTTTGGCTTTCACGAATGCCAATCGCGACTTCCAGCGCAACTACAATATGGAAGGAAATTCATATTGAAATTTGTCTGGATTTAAACACCACACCATGTTTATACTTTAGCAGCTACACACAGTTCATCAGTTAGAAAGACCATACCATTAACTAAATACTTAGCAGTCCAAAGAGTCACCAGCGTATGGAAATATCACTATGCTCCTACATCCACTACGTTAATGAAATTTTAAAAAACTGCTTTTACTGGACACACCAGATAGACAGCTGGCTAGTGGCTTAGTTGGCGTCTGTATTAGCAAGGTGTGCCTTTACCGCACACAGGCTCTGATGTCAAAAGACTCTTTATTGAAGACACTGAATTATTCACAAATAATATTCTAGAATTTCAGTGTGGTACATATGTGAGAATGCCTTGCCTTACTCCACTTAATTTTCATGTTTCTAATCTCCATTTTTGTGTCACAAGTTGTCCCCTTTATATGTTGTGGCAGTTGATAGGTGCAGCACCAGTTGATCCATCACACGTTGGTGAAGAACAGTGGAGTGGAAGTGACCCCAGAAACTTCAATGGCTTTATTACAGTGTATCTATCTAAGAATTCTAAAGATTACAGTTCTCACATACTCATTGGAAAAGTTAATGATAAGTGTCAGAGCGATCAGCACTCTGCTGCTCTGCCAATAAACTCCAGAATTCAATTGACTTCTTGAATGTACAGGAGTACGCTAATGAACTCCTTGCCCTGTATCCCATTCAGCAGTTAGTGGATTTTGAAGCCTTGCTCCTAACTAGGCTGAAAACAGTGTCGTTGTATATATTCTAATGGACAAGAACAGATCAGAGACCTTCCCCAGAGTTCGTTGCCTCCTGTCATCGTACTTGCTACTCCTTGACGTCATTGTGATGCTCCAGTCGGTATCGCTGCTTCTAGAGTTTCGGCCTTGCTGCAAGCTACTGGTGGAGTTGCTGTCTGGTCTGGGCGACCCTGGCCTGGCTGGAACAGCAGGGTGGACCGAGTGGAAGGTGGTGGCGCACTGCGTCATCTGCGACACGCCAAGCTGCTGCTGCACCGCGCCACGCAGCTGTTGCAGACGCACGTCTCGCTCTCGGTCACCGTCAGCCTGCTCGGCTGCACTACAGTAGGTACTAGATGCTCGTCATGTTGGAGGCACCGGAGGACAATATACAACCGCTGCTGACAGCCACAAGCACAACCTACTCGTTGTGCTGGTGAGGTGTGCCACCTGGTCATCCCATTGGCGCTAACCCTGTCGTGCTCGTCGCTGGTTGACGACACTAGTCACACGCTGCTGCTGATGGAGGGGTCCACGGCCATCATGAGGCATCATCAAAACTGTGGCGTTCCTGAGACAACTTTTTGAATGACAACCCAGACTGCAGTTCACAGCTTCTGGTCTCTTTTCACTCGACAGAAGGCTGCTTCTAGGCGTCATCTCTGCCACATACCGAGTCATTCTAAAGCAGCCCGGATTTCGTAAACAGTTAGTATGGGATAGATGGTTTGCCTCTGCTGAGGGAGAGCGGGTTAGGGGCACAGTTTGTTACTGTATTCCCTACACTCTAAATATATGAGAGGCATTCAATAAGTAACACAGTATACTTTCTTCCTCGGTCACTTTCGGTTAAAGAAATGCGGAATTTGTTGTGCGACATCATGGAATATTCCCGCTTCATTTCTTGTAGTCTCATGAAGTCCTGACAGTTTGCGGCACTATACGTAGCCTTCAAAATTGTGTCTGTAACTGTGGTGTGTTCCACACGCGACATTGAGTGTCTATTGGCAGAAAACCAGAGCATTGCAGATATTCATAGGTGCTTGCAGAGTGTCTAAGGATACCTGGTGGTGAACGAAAGCACTGTACGTCGTTGGGCGAGGCGCAACAAGGTCGCTGGAAACCTGTCTGATCTCCCGCGTGCTGACTGGGTGCAAAAGGTTGTGATTCCTGCGATGTTGGAAAGTGTGAGCGCTCATTCGAGGTGATCGACGAATCACAATCAAACAACTCGCTGCACATTTGGACGTCTCTGTTGGTACTGCTGACACACTCATCCACCAGTTGAGGTACTCGGAGGTGTGGCCAACTGCGTTCACCGCTGCCTAACAGAAGACCATAAACAGCAACGAAGGACCATCTGTACAGGGTTAGCTGCGGGTCACAAGGCTGATCGTGACAATTTTTGTCGAGCATCGTCACAGGCAATGAAACATAGGTTCATCACCTCGAACAGGAAACAAAATGGCAGTTCATGGAGTGGTGCCCCACCACCTCTCCCCTGAAGAGGAAGTTCAAATCCGCTCTCTCAGTCAGTAAAGTCAGGGCGACAGTCTTCTGAGACTCTGAAGGAGTTATTCCGCTTTATGTACTCACTCATGGTTAAATGACCAACTCTGAAATATTTTATCCTACGCTCAGAAAACTGAAACAACGGCTTTATCGTCTTCGTCGTCACAAAAATGCAAACGAACTTCTCCCTTTCCATGGCAACACAAGGCCTCACATAGGACTCCACACCGGAGACGAGCTCACAAAACGTCATCGCTTTAATGGACTTTTCTTTCTGTACCATCCTACAGTCTGGATCTCGCACCTTTGGACTTCTATCCATTTGGCCCAATGAAGGATGCAGTCCAGAGGAAGCAGTACGTGGATCATCGGGTGGTTACTGATGCAGCAAGACGTTGGCTCTAGTGTCGACCAGTAGAGTGGTACCATGCGGGCATACAGGCGTCCCCATAAGGTGGCGTGACGCCGTCGCATTTAACGGAGATTATGTTGAGAAATAGAGTTTTGTAGCCAATAGAGTGGTAAATAGCGTGGTGTACGGGAATCCTGAATAAAACCAACCTCCTATGAGAAAAAAAGTGTTGCGTTACTTATTGAACGTCTCTTGTAACTTCCTTGTACCACGTGTTTAAACATGCTGCAGATGCATATGATATTATTAATCATAATAATACAAAATCAAAATACACAAATTAAAATTTTAATTACAATAAAGTATTTTGATATAGTATAATAATTTCATTAATGGCAAATTGGTGTTTAGTTAATTGCTTTGGTATAACTTGCAAGATACTGAAATCGAGAGAAATAAAACTTTTGAACATTATTCATCTGAAAATCTGAGAACAACTTGTTTCATCCTATTTCTGTAACAACTGCGTTAGTAACAAACTGTCACAACTTTGATAACTTCACAATCTCCATAACATAAAACCGAAGTTTGCACTCACTTTTATCATCATTCACTTTTCACCACAATTGCAAAACAATTGTATAGCTTTGAAAGCCTGTAAATGGTTGGAAGTGGAAAGTCTATGTCATTTCCACTTATATTCAAAAAGTCAGTCTTTCTGTTAGTTTTATTTATCTGAGGCTCTTTTGTTTGCTGCCTTGCCTTACTAAGCCTCCTGTTGATTGCTTGTTGTCCCTCAATACTCATGAACCATGTCAGATTTGTTGTTGCAGCAAGTGAGGTGACCTTGTGAATGGGAGTATTTTCTTGATTGGGATCTCTGTAGGCGGCCCATTCACTTGGGTAGACTTTCACACAAGCTGCTGAAAAGTACGCTGTGTCAAACATTTTATTGTAATTTCTATAAATAATTGGTATTTTCGAGATTCTTAGTTTTGATGGTACTATATACCCTGAAAGTCGGTTGCCTCAACCCCTTTCGTTGGATGACCACCTGCTAAACAAAAATGTCTTTTTGAACCTCTTGATATCTTTGCACGCCGTTTCGAACGTTGCCGATAAGCAGGGGCTGTCGTTCAGGAATACCCAAGTCTGTCGCGGCCCGCACTTTCCACTGCTGTAGCTGTTTGGAATGCTGGAGAAGATTTTTTTCACGAGCGTGTAATTTATCAGTTGGAGGGGGGCCTCACATGTCACAAAATTAATGCGGAAGATACTGCCCTAGGTCGAGGCACCTAGCATGATAATAATAAATTTGACAGTTCCCGATAGGCCATTGCAGAAGCAGGTTCAAGTGACCCCACTCATGACCTCATAACTTGTTATTGCCATGTCGACAACAGTATTACAGTTGAAAATCTTAATAGCACCTTACAAATTGACAGTTCAATAGGACACAAAGTTTTGGTGATGGGGCAAAACTGGACGTATCTTAAGATAATGTCGGAATGACTGCAGTGAGGTTCTGTCTTGGTGTGTGTGTGTGTGTGTGTGTGTGTGTGTGTGTGTGTGTGTGTGTGTGTGTGTATGTGTGTGTTTGGGACATGGGCATGTCTTGTGTGTGCATTTCAACATGGGAATCTAAAGCTTTGCAGAACGAGAAATTTTGAACAGGTAATTCGACTGACGAGACAATGAATCTGAGCTGGCCAAACAAACATGTGCATGAAACTAAGAAATTCAGCCTTTAGTTGCAAGTGAAGGCTGAATTTCTTAGTTTCTGAACAATTCACGGAAACATGTGCATGGCCCTACAAAATTATTTGGAATGCTAGGATGCGATGCTCATAGTGTTTGATGCTTCATTGCTAGATTTCATGCCAGAACTGCACTCCAATGTCTAATTTCACTGTTTTCTGGGAAATCGACCAAGACCTAGCGTGTGTGCATTAGTGATGACTGGCAGTCAATACTACATGACATTTACCTGGCCATGTCCGCCCCAATCGATGAATGGTCAACGTGACCGACCGCCGTCCAAGAAGGCCTGGGTTCAATTCCCAGCGGGGTCGGGGATTTTCTCCGCTCAGGCACTGGGGGTTGTGTCGTCTTCATCATCATTTGATCCCCATCCGGCGCGCAGGTCGCCCAATGTGGCGTCAAATGTAACAAGACCTGCACCAAGGCGGCCGGACCTGTCCGTTAAGGGGCCTCCCAGCCAATGACGCCAAACGCTCATTTCTATTTTACCTGGCCGTACCCACAACAGATGCTACTGTCTTGGCTACCGTATCTGGGAAAAACTCTTAAACGAATTCACCCTGTCAAGTCACCGTCATGCAGTGCCTCCTGATGATATGCTCTGAAGCACTTCGGTAATAGTCTGCATGTCAATGTTCCATCCGTCCCAGAGTAATGCGTTAAACATAGTGATAACCACCCTGAGACTGGCCTTAAAATAATGAGCATATTATTGTTTTTGTATATGAATCATAGTGATGGAAATGACATTAATCATTTGTAATGGAGATGTGCAATGGTATTCTGTAAAGCGTCAGTCATGTCCCAAATCTACATCTTTTGTGAAAATAAAGCAACTATAATGATTTGTAGTTACATATCTGCTCCTTGCACTACCAATCTCTTTATTTTATATTAATTCCACATTCTGGACTCTAGTGGAATTATTTCATAAAATAAATATAATCAAGACGAATTACTTCAACAATGTGTGGCGTAAAACTCCATCATAACCAATGTTTAACTGCTAGGTGAAGAGTGGAGTGAATTAGTGAAGTAAGAATACATGAAAATATGCTTAACACGTCGGTAAATGGTACATACACTGATGTAAGAAGCTTAGCAGGATTGACGCTATAATTTTTTTACACTTCTCACATAAACACAAATATTGGTTACTTAATCATGAGCTACGAAATATTCAATTATGCAATAGCCAAACATCACTTTTTGATACGAAACAGTTATTTACTGAAAAAAAGAAAGAAAGTGGAAGAAATGTTTTGTCCCATCTGTATATCTATGAACGTGTATGACACTAGATGCAATTAGAGTAGGGATGAAAGAATAAGCCTTCCAATAAAAAAAAAATTTCTACTCTGAAGCAAAAACAAAAAGACAAATAAATAAATAAAGACCTTCTTTTTCGTAAGTGCACTTCTGTGAAATGGTGATAACAATCGGTGATGGTTTGTTGTAAACCGAAACATGCTAAGCTAAATGTTTTAATGCTGTACAACATTCCCATTCTTTCACTTTTCCTTTATAAATAATTGTCCCATTTATTAAATCGCATTCAAATTTTCCAGTCCTACAGTGAAACTTTTTATCTTCGCACTAGGACCCCCTATACCTAATTCGGTAAAAGTGAATAGATATCGGACTATCAACGTTTTAGGTCCACTAGAAACCTTACCTGTCAAACCAGTAGCAACTGTTGAATGCTGTTTTATTTCAGTAACATGTAATCAGTAACTTCCTCCCGAACAGCTGTGCATGTTAAAGCGCTCGCCCTGGGTCGAATCCGCCCGGTGGGTTAATGATGAGGGTCGTTGTACCAGCCAGCCTGGATGTGATTGTTAGGCGGTTTCGCACATCCCGCTAGGTGAATACTGTGCAGGTACCAAAGTCCCGGTGCAGTTACACGATTCGTAAATATTTTGAAAAGTTGCACCTACTTTCACATGAGACAGATGGGGTACCCATACCGTATTTCATCCTGGAGGGTAATGTGATGGAGACAAGAAAGTCATCCGACCACCCCTTAAATTAACAATGCTAAATCAGTTTCTTAGGATGCCGACCCTTCTCCGATAAGGGTTAAAACCACATGAAAAGAAGAACATGTAATCAGTAAGAGTAAGTATCTCAAAGGAACATTTTTCACTATAGTCCGTTTAAAATTAATAGATTGTTCATGTCTGTCACTTACCGCTATAGTGTTGCCAAGTCATCTGCCGGCTACCGCTCAGTTATGGGGGATACTCAAAACTGCGGGGCACTTCACAAATGCTGTTAACGTGTAACGCCAAGCAGTACTGGAAGTGGCCGCTGGGAGGTATGTCGGAAATGCGCGATGCTCTGTTAACAGCTGATTTTAAGTAACGACTGACTTAGCAGCGGCGGACGACGCGTTGTGTAGCCCCGATTTTAAACTGGTGTCTTAAGCCGAACACAACCTCGTAACAGTCTATGTATCCGAGGAAAAGGCCGTTAACTGCCTGAGACAGAACTAAAATCAAGATCGCTTTGTTCACGGCGATTAAAGCTAATCTCTACGAGAAAACTGTTTTAGCACTAAGAGCAAACTGTAATTTCTCGCTATCGTTGGTCACCTAAAAGCATCGACACACTGGCTAGACGAGCTGCCGCGTTACCAACCGATGAGCAGTCCTCGTTCACACTTGATTACAGATTACAGGCAACGCAGGCAGATTCTAGACGAAAAAAGAATGATAGGAAAAAAATAAGAGTAAACAAAAATCTCAGTACGATGATGACGTGAAAAGAATTAGAAATAAAAAGAATACATTTCAATCAATTAATCAAAGTCTTTAGAAATAAAAAAAAGGATATTTGTTCCCTACAACACTGAAAGAAGTTGTTACATTTATGACTACGATGGCCCATTCGCAACAATGACATGCAGCCTTCAAAAACTCGGCTTTCGTGCGAGGCTTATCAGATGTAAGCCGATCTTGATAATGATACAAACTGTATATGTGACGGTTAATAGCCTCTTGTGCGGAATTGCAGAGTAATGTTTTGTTAGTGTTGTGTATGAAACGTGTGTATTTGTATCGTTGTTTCTGTGTGTGTTATCATTTGTGATTAAACACGAAATAAAAGTGCCACTCCCATGATTCGGTGATTCGGGATGCATACACATCAAGAAAGAGTGCCGGACGAGAAATTGGAATTGAGCTGGCCAATTGATCGGTCGTGACGTTGAGTGTTCTGATTAGGGGAAACCATCACCAACGCGTTAAGTGTCAACTATCAAGTAATTTTAATCAGACAATAGACAAAACGATTTCCACTTTTGTTCTGAATCATGCAACACATTTCGGCGTTAGTTATACTCCAGTCTCAATTATACCTTTGTAGATGGTCGCTACGAAATGCAAAGCACAGGCCGTCGCACAACACTGTTAACCAACGAGTCATAAACAGTATTCGTTTTGTACCGTATTATGTAATCGTGTTTTAGTTCCCTTTCGCCCTTTTACCCATCTGTACAGTTGGAACGCTATATCTGTCTTTCATATTTGAACGTGAGTGATTTGGTATGTGCTTTCATCCTATTACTTCAGTAAATTCTTTTTTCTGTTCTAATTACCACGATAACGGAAATATTAACTATTTGTTTGGGTAAAAGTAAAAAGTTTGTTGTAATTGGTAGCCCAACGTATGAAAAAACTAGAAGGAAGATTTTGACACATCCTTAGCTGTAGCTCGCTCGCGCCTGTCAAGCTAAGCAAAAGCGTAGTATTTGTTAGGCATACTGAAAGATGAACTAATCTCCAGGATAGCCTGAGGCCTCAGTAAATATGCAATTACATTATCTTCCTGTTAATATGGAGTTTTGTTGTTCTTAGTTTAAATGTTTACGATGAACAATGAATTCAAGATCAGTTCAGTGACTGGTCACGTAGCCCATAAAATAAATACTGAACAACACTGGGATAGGCCACTATCGCTTCACTGACATGGGCCGGCAAGTGTGGCCGAGCGGTTCTAGGCGCTTCAGTCTGGAACCGCGCGACCTCAGATGTTAAGTCCCATAGAGCTCAGAGCCATTTGAACCATTTGACTGACATGACTCTGTATGTGCAAGTAAATCTTGGGGGCAGCAGACAGTCAATTAATGATCAGGTTTCAATATTTTAAAATTTCCATTTTCATTTGACACATCACTGTACTAAGGTAAAAGCGGGACAGATGACGAGGGAGGACAGACACCGCACTTCCAAGAAATTCGTCAGCAGACATTGCTTTGCGCGCGGCGCTCACTGATGTTGTAACAGCTGGTGAGATCAGTTTACTCCCAAGTTTTTGTACTTCAGGAGCGGAAAATAGAGAAGAAATTTCAGTAAATAGCATGACGAGACCAAGGTGAGTCAAGGAAATTTTACACGATTCCTTTTTAATAGTATGTACTAGTAGATAAGCGCCTTGTAACTTATAACTTGTATTTAGATTGTGCAGTGGAAACATTGTATGTTATGTCGATCGAGTAATGGCTTCTTCTGATAACATCATTGGTGAAAATTGGGGTGCGGCATCTGTCCCTACGAAAACGGACAGATGCCACAATGCTTGCAATGCTAACAGGAGTTCATACGTTTTTGTTTTGCAAAAAAATGAATAGAAAACGCATTAGGACTACAGACAGGGGAAAATGGACTGCAGAAGATCTATTAGAGACAGTAAAACTAGTCGAAGAGGAATGTTATGCTAAAAGGAAAGCAGCTCGAATGAAAAATATACCATAACGAACATCAAGAAGAAGACTTCCTACGCACAATTTCAAGAAAGCATTGTATGGACCATCATTATACTTGGGTGAAGATGCAGAAAGGAAATTAGTTGCCCATGTAAAGAAATTGCAATCATGTGGCTTTGCTCCAAAACCGTCAGACGTCAGATGGCTTTCAATTTAGCTGATCAGCTGGGACTGAAAAACAAATTCAACAAGGAAAAGAAACTTGAAGGAAAGATTGGTTTCTCTCATTTTTAGAACGCAATGAGGGCTTAAGCAGCAGGGCTTTCTGTGGCCAGAGCGATTGGAATGAACAGAGACGAAGTCAATTCTTACTTTGATATGTTAACACACACGTTGACCGAAAATGGGCTTTTGGATAAACCAGGTAGTATCTACAACGTAGACAAAACTGATCTACAGTTAAACGATGAGCATGGGAAGGTTGTTGCGGCAAAAGGAAGCAGAGATACCCATGTCATTACTTCTGCTGAAAGAGGAGAGACAATAACAGTTATTGCATGCTATAATGGTGAGGGAAATTTCTTACCACCTTACTGCATTTACAAAGCAGTGAATAAAAAACAAGACGCTGAAGACAACGTGCCTCCAGGATCAGTTGTTGTTATGAGGAGAGAATCCGCTTATGTCAACAGTGATATTTTCATGGATTGGTTCAAAAACCATTTCCTTCCTAGAAAGGCGCCTGACCCTGCTCTTCTTCTCTTAGATGGTCGTGTCTCTCATATGAATTGTGTCACCCTTTTGGATATAGCTGTTGAAAATGAAGTGTCGATAATTTGTTAGCCTAGCCATACGACACACTTTATACAGCCACCAGACCGATCATTTTTCAAGCCACTGAAATCCTACTTTAAAGAGGCTTGTCATTCATGGATTGTAGGTAATGTACGCAAAGACAGAAGAATTACAAGGCAGCAGTTTGGAGAGTTGCTCTCCAAAACATGGACTCCTGCTGCCACTGTCCAGATTGGTGTATCCGGATTTAGAGCTCCTGGAATGATCCCGCTTGACAAAGCAGTAATTCCAAACCATGCCTTTGTTTCAGGCATTAATAATACTGAATTCCCAACTACTGCAGATGTCTCTAATGATCTGACTCCAGATGAGCCTTCAACATCAAGGTCTCAAACAAATGTGTTAAGAGGACTCCCTCCTACCTGCAGACCTTGCACAAATTTGGCCACTCATCGACCAACTGATCAAGGCAGCTGCTGTGTAAGTGACAACTCAGTGACACCTCATGGAAAGACTCTATCAAAATTGCTGGAAAAGATTTCACCTGTTCCTATGCTGCCTCAGAGAAATCAATTCAAAAGAAAGCAATCAGCAACAAATATAACATCCGACGGTTTTATAGCAACGGAAAGAAAGAAAATCACTGAAAGAAACAAGAAAGGAAAAGCTCTTGCCCACAAAAATGTAGCGGCTAAAAGAAATCAAATCCCCAAAACCAGAAGGAAAAACCCGCCAAAGAGGCGTCTGTTTGAAGACTCCGTTTCAGAAAAAGATGATGATGATATTTCCCCACACGGTGGTTCCTCCGATGAATTAAATTTCGAAGGAAACGAATGTGTAGAGCGCCATGAACTTTATCAAGAAAAATCGTCTACCTCTGACTGGGTTCAATGTGTAGGATGTTCTAGGGTGACCCATGAATCATGCACTCTCTATGAGAACATGTGTCGTTTGTGTGGAAGACTTAAAAACAAACTTGAAAAAGAAAAATCAAAATGAATGTCATTTTCAATGTATTTTGCCATTGTCCATCTGTCCCTCCCTTCTGCGGCATTTTGCCAGCCACTGAAAAATTAATTGAAGTTTACAAGCCTTTGTACATCATAAGAATGTCCCTTTGTTATAAAGTTTTTTGTAATGCGATGGTATCTATAATGAAATACAATGTTCAAACCATCAATCTTGCCTAATCTTATTGCGATTTAAGTGTTTTATATATTGATAAAAATTAATTTGAAAAAATGTGCGTCTGTCCCGCCTTTACCTTATATACTGATATACAGGTGATATTTGTGGAAACATTATTAATCACACGAAGAAGTTTCGGAATCTCTGATGTCTATCCAGTAGAGACGACTGGTAATTTTGCATGGTGGAATCGCTCCTAATAACAGGTTTTACATACGTCTACCACATTCGTATCTGGCAAACCACTATCTTATCAGAGCAATAGGTTGAATATCACAGTACTGCCACGACTTTATGTCGTTATGTTTCTCTATCAACATAGTTTATTGTCGATCAGATGGAATTTTCTTGTATACTGTTCAGTCTAATAAGGCATATGTTTACTGTAATTGACGCAAATAAGAACTGTGGTGTGTTGTGAAACTAATCGAGTGTTATTCATCGTAGTGGTTCTGTAGGTCACTGCTGTCGTATTCGGAAGGAGCGGTACTAAATAACTGTTTTGCGTCTTCATTTACGTTTCCCACAATTTACCAAAATAATTCCGAACAGGTAACAGGATGATTTCTGAAACAAGGCCATGGCTGTTTACATTGTCAAACCCGAGCCAGTTGTCCATCCATATGGAGCAAATCCACTACGAGACGCTAAATTCTTAACTGTCTTTGTGAGTGTTGTTCGAAAGAGGCTTAATCCTCAGAATGACAAGCATGTTCCAACAAGGGCTGCAGTCCGTTCTTGACATACCGTTTGTGCTCCAGATAATTTCCTGATGATATAGTGAAACTAAACTGCTACTCTGTGAAAAATAACGAAACATATTTCTTCTGAAATACTTTCGCGCTATTTGTCCATACTTTCATTACATTTCGTACACCGTTTTCCCATTGGTTTTGGTTTTAGTTGGTCACGAAAACACTCCAGTATCGATTCTGAAAACACGGCTCTAGCTGCCTGAGTTCCTCTTCCACAATCGCTTTTCGCACCAATGTAAATGCGCAACTGTTTTTAAACGTGATTACGTCTTTTTTTATCAAAAATTTCGGATAATCCTCACGGTGTGGCCTTTTGTGCAGACAAGGAGAAGTAGAAATAAGATTAAAAAAAAGCGGTGCACCACGAAGGAACTATCCGAATGGACGAAAATCGGTACGCGTGATGTACATCGACAGACAAACAAATGATTAAAGTCTCAGAAAAAATGGATGACTTATTCAAGAGCAATAGCTTCACAAATTCAGCAAGTCGGTTATACGTTGGGTCACCTCTGGTCCTTATGCAAGCAGTTATTCGGCTTGGTATTGATAGAGTTGTTGTATGTGCATCCGAGGGACATCGTGCCAAATTCTGTCCGCTTCGCCCGTTAGATCGGCAAAATCCCGAGATAGTTGAAAGGCCCTTCACATAATGTTCCACCGAGTGAGGTGGCGCAGTGCACACTGGGCTCGCATTCGGGAGGACGACGGTTCAATCCCGCATCCGGCAATCCTGATTTAGGTTTTCCGTGAGTCCCCTAAATCGCTCCAGGCAAATGCCGGGATGGTTCCTTTGAAAGGGCACGGCCGATTTGCAATGAAGGGCAACAAAACGGAGCACAGACAATCGTCTATGTACCGCTGTGCTACACAGGGGCCGAGGGTGACAACCAAAGGGGTCCAGCTATCAAAAGAAATGGCACCCCAGACCATCAGTCCTGGCTGTCGGAACGTAAGGCGTATCAGCGCTTTCTGCGGCTCCTCCACACATGTCTTCTCTTGTCATAGAGGCTTAATTTGAAGCGGGACTCTCAGTGAAGAGAATTCTAATCCTGGCGATGAGATTCCAGGCAAAAAACGTGTCTGAACATCCCCCAGACAGCGGTGGAGTGGCAACGTGACTATCGCCCGCGTCATGGCCCAACATCCAAGAGTAATGGTCTGGGCTGCCATTTCTTTTCATAACAGGATCTCTTTGGCTCTTATCGGTGACACCCTTACAGCACGACGGTACGTCATGGTGTTCTAGGCACCATTTTGTCGCCCTTCATTGCAAAACATTCTTAGTTTACATTTCAACCCTCCCGCACACTTCGAGATGCTTGTCTTTGTGTTTGCCAGTCCCTACCTTGGCCAGGAAGGTAGGTGAATCTCTCCCAAATTAAGAAAATGTGGAACGTTATGGGCAGGATCCTCCAAGCAGCTCTGGAGTTTGACGGTCTAACGAGCCAATTGGCCAGAATTTGACATGAAACCATCCAGGAGGACATCCAACAACTTTCTCAATGAATGCCAAGCCAAATAACTGCTTGCATAAGGCCCAAAACTGGACCAAAGCGATACTGATTTGCTCAATTTGTGAAGCTCTTTCTCTTAAATAAATTATCCAATTTTTCTGAAATTGTAATCATTTGTTTGACTCTAAATGCACATCACATCTGCTGACTTTTCGTCTACAGTTCTTGTAAATATTCAGTCGACATTTAGCCAATACGGTATTACAGTGACTGGATTTTAATGGGAAGAGAAAACATTTCGAAAGGTAGGATATCCCTTTTGCTTTAAAACTTCTTACTAGTTACTTTCGTATATACTAATATGAACACCACGAGGAGGATGAGCAGGAGGAGGATTAGTGTTTAACGTCCAGTCGATGTCTACGACATTAGAGACAGAGAACAAACTCGGATTGTTTCAAGGATGGAGAGAGAAATCAGTTGTGCCACTACATAGAAAGCTCCCGGCACTTGCTGGAGCGATTTAGGGAAATCATGGGAAACGTACATCAGGATGGCTGGTCACGAATTTGAACAGTCGTCCTCCCGAATGCGAGTCCAGTGTTCTAATGACTGAGTTACCAAGCCTTTTACGAGGAAAACTAATGGCCCACCACGAAGTAAAAAAGAATCCCCGAGCAATCCCATCCCGTGCTTTACAAGATTCCTCATCGTTTCCGCTGCTTGCTGCCTCGCCGGACCACACAGGTGCCACGCATGCGGCACTGTAGCACTGATGGGATCTCGATCGTCAGGCGTTGAAATGGCAGACGTATCCCTGCCTGATAATTGTACCAGTGAAAGAAGTTACCGTCATGTCCGGAGAGATCGTCGTTCAGGACGACAGCAGTCTTCAGTTCTCACTGTTCGCGCTGCACCTGTCTGCGCGGTGCTGGAGTTACTGTACTGTCTCTCAGCATATGTCTAGTGCTCATCGCTACGTCCGCCGACGCATGGCTGCCACAGTAGGGCTCTCTTTCCCCACGGTCAGGCATGGTTGACAATTGGTCTATGTATGCTATCGTGTGTTGGTTCCACCGACGAACCTGTCGCCCGGTATGCTGAATCGCCAGGGACTGTCGACAACATTACCAGAAATCTATCGCCTCCCCCCTCACTCTGCTACTGCCGTCTTCAACCCCCATCGTCGACTTATAGAGGACAACAGCCACGGTCCTGCAGAATGTACATGACACGTATATCAATCACTGGTGCTGTGTATAAGTTTAAAATCATGCAGTGAATAATTGATCCCAACGGTTTTTCCTGTCCATATCCAACGTTGCTTTAGAAATGTAGAAACTCGACGTTAGACGCTTTGTGCGAGTATTAATGTTGGAGACAGATATTAATTTCTTGCATTGTATATCGACTTTGCTTCTGGCAGATCACTAACGTTCTTTTGTTAATGATTTCTCTTCTCTTTGTGTTTCAGTGAACTTGAACTACTAGCTTAGTAATTTATCACAGCAGTTATTATTGTTACTATTAGTTGTGTCGCTTCATGTTTTTGATTTGCGGTATTATTTATTTAGAAGCGGAACTTTATTACTATCATTTGTGTTAGTTCATTTTTTTTCTATCTTTTGTGACTGACCACCATCACGCAACCTACTGATGAGTCAAAAATTTACCCACAGCGAGATTGAACGCCGGCTGGTGTCGTGGGGGACACATGACACTGTAAGGAAAGAGTATTAGCTGAGTGTAGACGAATGGGGAACTATTGCAGCGACAATAGTGGTTGCAAATACGGAAATCCACTGACAAGAGTGACTTTGACAAAGGACAGGCTGTTATGGCCCGGCGCCTGGAAATGAGCGAAGCTGGTCGGCTCTGCGACTTCTGAAGTGAGAATCTGTGGTAAAACTGTTATTAATCGGTAGTAGAGGTCATATCTGCTGGTTTTGCTCGCTTCTAACAATGACTACCTACTGCAATCAACACGAGTACAATTAAAGTCAACATCGTAGTATATTTTCCGATTCAACGGACTGGGAAAATATTGAGTAATAACAGCACAAGTTTCAAGACCGTTTCGCAATTTACTATGAAATATCAGTCACTATGATTCCTAACTCTTGCATCCACACTGTAGAAATCACAGTTATATTTCTCGTATACGAGTATGTAAGTTCTTTAAGAGCAGTAATTTTACTATATATATAAAATTATAAAATAACTAGTGTAAATCACTTGCGATGTCGTTTCATGTGTCCCTTGTCAACCAACTGTTTTACTTCCAGTGTAATACCTTTAATGGTACCACGCGTCCCACGTTCATACTCGAGCCCCAGATTCTACACACTCCACACTGTTTTGTCAGACAATGCCTATCGGCCACATTAGCTGTGCTACAGTTCAGAGGCGAAAGAAAGGGTGCGGAACCGCCGGCTGTGGTGAGTTGTACACTTATGATACCAACGTCTCACCTGCTCGCAAAATGTAGAGGTCGAAGGTTTTTGTTCACTCTATAGGGCAGGAAAGACGGCGATTTGTAGCAGATATACTGGTACAAGCACAAGTATTTCGCAGCATACAGCTCAGCGTACGTTAGTGAATATGGGTCTCTGTAACACATGACCCTTAAATACACCCGGCGGATCGTCATGTTTGCATACGCGGCAATACAGGCGAACGGCTGCTCGAAAATTGCACTGCACCACGGATACAGACCGATGCTTTCACGCGGCCTATGGTGGTAATCGAATGCAACGTTGAGACTGCAGACCACTTACATCCTTCTTTGATGTTACACACACCAAAAAACGTTTTGCATCACCCCGATTCCCAGAACTCCTGAAGACAGACGTTGACTGTGGATATTGTATCACAGACATAGTCCCTTTGTTCAGAGATGTTACCAAACCCGCCCAAAGATGTAAACAACCATGCATGAGCAGCGCCTACTAGACGGGGAGGTATACGGCTCGTGTTGTCTGCAGTTCAACCGTGCCTAGACGGTTAATACCGGCGTTCGATCGCGTCCGCATTGTAAACTTTGGGCCTGGAAGGGAAGTGTCCAAGCGTCTCTGAGTGAACCAAAGTAATGTTGTTCGTACATGGAGGAGATACAGAGAGACAGAAACTGCCTATGACATCATGCCTCGCCCAGGCCGCTCAAGGGCTACTACTGCAGTGGATGACCGCTACCTATGGATTATGGCTCGGAGGAACCCTGACAGCAACGCTGCCATGTTGGATAATGCTTTTCGTCCAGCCCCAGGACTTCATGTTACGACTCAAACTGTGCGCAATAGGCTGCATGATACGCAACTTTACTCCCGACGTCCATGGCGTGTCCATCTTTGCAACTACGACACCATGAAGCGTACAGATGGGCCCAACAACATGCCGAATGGACTGCTCAGGATTGGCATCACGTTCTCTTCAACGATGAGTGTCACATGTGCCTTCAATCAGACAATCATCGGAGACGTGTTTGGAGGCAATCCGGTCAGGCTGAACGTCTTAGACACACTGTCCAGCGAGTACAGCAAGGTGGAGGTTCCCTGCTGTTTTGGGGTGGCATTATGTGGGGCCGACGTACCCTGCTGCTGGTCATGGAAGGCGCCATAACGGCTGTACGATATGTGAATGCCATCCTCCGACCGATACTGCAACCATATCGGCAGCATATTGGCAAGGCATTCGTCTTCATGGACGACAATTCGCGTACCGGTCCTGCACATATTGTGAATGACTTCCTTCAGGATAACGACATCGCACGACTAGAGTGGGCAGCATGTTCTCCAGACATGAACCCTATCGAACATGCCTCATATAGATTGAAAACGGCTGTTTATGGACAAGGTAACCCACCAACCACTCTGAGGGACCTATGCCGAGTCGCCGTTGAGGAGTGGGACAATCTGGACCAACAATGCCTTGATTAACTTGTGGATAGTATGCCACGACGAATACAGGCATGCACCAGTGCAAGAAGACATGTTACTGGATATTAGAGGTACCGGAGTGTACAGAAACCTGGACCACCACCTCTGAAGGTTTCACTGTATGGTGGTACAACATGCAATGCGTGGTTTTCATGAGCAATAAAAGGGGCGGAAATGATGTTTATGTTGATCTCTATTCCAATTCTCTGTACAGGATCCGGAACTCTCGGAACCGAGGTGACGCAAAACTTTTTTTGACGTGTGTAGTATTACAACGGCATACTCCATAAGGATAAATGTCTGTGTCACAAGGCCATAATCGAGCAACGGTGGTTTGAGGATCATTGTAGTGAATTCACATTTATGCCTTGATCACCAAATTCCTTTGATGGAACATATATGTGGCAGTATCGGGCTCCATCCGTACCCACAAACCATCGACCCGTAATTAAAGGGAACAGCTTGACTTGTGAATGGCTTATGCTTATCGACGCTTCCAGGACACTTCAATTTTTGTGATCCATATCTAGGTAATACAGACGCTTGACGCCTCATTTGTGACGGTACCTTTCCTTGGTACTTAAGTCTTCAAGCTGCAACAGCACATGGTGTAATGTCCTGCTTTACTAGCCTGGGCTGGTGGATATTTTTACAAGCTGTAGATCGTATTGGTATATGCTTAACAATACGATGCACACCCGTATTAGATGCAATTCTCATGATTTCAGCCTTCAGTTTCTGCTATGACTACACGTGTTGCAGGCTGCAGTATACGAGCTTGTATAGTATTGAGGAATCTTATTTTCAATCACAGAACATGTCTCACATATTATGTAAACTGAAGGTGGAGGAAAGAGAAGGAACTAATGAATCAGCTGAATCGGGACTTTACGTACAATTAGCGGCACCGAGTGAAAATGTGTGTTGGACTGTAATCTGAACACAGGATCTCCTGGTTACTAGGCACCTGCGTTAACCACTGCACCACCTGGACACAGTGTTCATCGGAAATTCGCGGACTATCTTGGCAGGCTCCCCGGCCGACCCACACTCTCACTTAGTGCCTCCCATCCGCAGTCCCCGCCCATATCCTCCATACTCTCTAATATTAGCTTCTCGCTGGAAGTTTCACTTAATTTTACTCCTCACTGAAAATTGTGGATTCTCTGCCCATCGAGGCGGGTCAGTTACATTAAACTGTGGTGTCTATTATTTCAGACATGTGCAAAACAACAGAAATCGCGCTTTCATATACACTGAAGCGCCGAAGAAACTGGTACAGGCATGCGTATTCAAATACAGAGCTATGTAAACAGGCAGAATACGGTGTTGCCATGGCAACCCCTATGTTAAGACAGCAAGCGTCTGGCTCAGTTATTAGATCGCTTACTCCTACTATAATGGCAGGTTATCAAGATTTTAGTGAGTTTGAAAATGGTGTTATAGTCGGTGCACCAGCGATGGGACACAGCATCTCCGAGGTAGCGATGAAGTGGGGATTTTCCCGTACGACCATTTGACTAGTGTACCGTGAATATCAGGAATCCGGTAAAACATCAAATCTCCGACATAGCTGCGCGCTGAAGAAGATCCTACAAGAACAGGACCAACGACGACTGAAGAGAATCGTTAAACGTGACAGAAGTGCAACCCTTTCGTAAACTGCTGCAGATTTCAGTGCTGGGCCATCAACAAGTGTCAGCGTGCGAACCATTCATCGATATGGAAGCCGAAGGGCCACTTGTGTACCCTTCATGACTGCACGACACAAAGCTTTACGTCTCGCCTGGGCCAGTGAACACCGACATTGGACTGTTGAAAACCGCAAACATGTTGCCTCGTCGGATGAGTCTCGTTTCAAATTGCTCAGAGCGGATGGCGTGAAGACAATCTCATACCAGGGACCCTACATGTCAACAGGGGACTGTTCAAACTGATGAAGCCACTGTAATGGTGTGGGGTATGTGCAGTTGGAGTGATATGAGACTCCCGATACGTCTAGATACGGTTCTCACAGGTGGCACGTACGTAAGCGTCCTGCGTGATCACCTGCATCCATTCATGTCCATTGTGCATTCCGACGGATCTGGCAATTCCAGCAGGACAATGGTACACCCCACACGTCCATAATTTCTCCAGGAACATTCTTCTGAGTTGAAACACTTCCGCTGGCCACCAAACTCTCGAGACTTGAACATTACTGAGTATATCTGGGATGCCTTGCAATGTGCTGTTCAAAAGGGATCTCCACCCCGTCGTACTCTTACGGATTTATGGATAGTCTTGCAGGATTCATGGCGTCAGGTCCCTCCAGTACTGCTTGAGAGATTAGTAGAGTCCATGCCACGTCGTGATGCGGCACTTCTGCGTGCTCACGGGCGCCCTACACGATATTAGGAAGGTGTACCAGTTTCTTGGGCTCTTCAGTGTAAATGCCTCATATAGTCTGACAACCACTGATTGCGTATTCACATCATCATCACACCTATCAGCTATTCCCCATTGACGAAAACCAGAACAACACCATTAAGCACAACAAACGCTACGAGCCAATAATAGAATAGTTGCTGAATGAACCAAGGTTAAACCGTAAATTTCACTTGACGGTAACCCACTGCCTGTTACACCTAGCAAAGCAATTGAATAATGTTTTTGTTGAAGACCTCAATCCGAAGACTGATTTGACACAGCTGTCCATCGTATATTATCCTGTGGAAGCCTCATCATGTCTGTATACATACTGAAACCTACATCCATTTCAACCTGCTTACTTCAGTCAAACCAATTTCTACCCCCTTCCCTCCCACCTTCCTCCTCCTCATCCTCCTCCTCCCCCACCAACACACATTTCACCCTTCCGTCAATTTCAATATTAAATATACCTTAACTCCTCTAGATGTATTCCAAAAACCGATCACTTTTTTTAATCAAGTTGTTCAAGAAATTTCTTTTTTCCTCCTCATTAGCAATCCGATCTACCCATCTAATACTCAATATTCTTCCACAGCAGCGCACATCAATAACCTCAATGCCCTTCTCGTCTGACCTGTTTATCGTCGTTGACGATGGGCCGTTAAACATTAATCTTCCTTCCTTCCTTGTTTATCTTTCACGTTTCATTTTTGTACAAAGCTACTTCCAGAGAAATACCCTCAGATTTCCTATCACTTAAAGTTACATTCGATTTCAGCACATTTAATTTTCTAGATACGGTTTCCTTCCTATTGCCAGTCTGCATTTTTCATCCTATAACTCTGCGATGGTCATTTATTTTGCTGCTCTTTTATCAAAACTCTTCTACTACTTTCAGTGTCTCATTCGCTAAACATCACCTGATTTAAGTCGACTACTTTCCATCAACTATGTGTTGCTTTTGTTTATCTGATGAACACCTTTAAAGATAGTGTCCGTTCCGTTCAACTGTCGTTGCAAGTTCTTTGCCGCCTTTGATATAACTGCAATACCATCAGCCAACCTCAAATTTTCACTTATTTTCGCTGAATATTACTTCTCGTTCAAACAAATTCCTTTTAGATTCCCTGTACTACTTGATGACTGTGATGATTGTGTAACATTGGAGGTACGCTACAACCCTGTGTCACTCTATTCTCACCTACTACTGCGTTTCATACCCTTCGGCTATTACAATCGTAGTCTCATTTCTGGGGTATAGGTGAATAACATTCCGAACCCTTTCTTTTATCTCTCTTACTTCCAGAATATCAAATAGTGCAGTCCAGTCAACATTTTCAAAAGCTACCTATGAATCTACTAACGCTATAAAAGTAGGGTTACCTTTTTTTGACCTATCTTCTAAGACAAGTCGTAGGGTCAGTACAGCTTCAGGTGTTCTTATATTTCTCCAGAACTCAGACTGATCTTCCTTGATATTGGTCTCTATCAGCTTTTCCATTCTTCTGTAAATAATTCAGGATGATAGTTTGAAACCATGAGGGTTCAGTAATATTCACACTGTTAGCACCTGCCTTCTTGAAAAACGAATTATTACTTTCTTCTTGAAGAAAGTCTTATGTATTTTGCTAATCAGATATAATAGTTTTGTCATGGCTTGTGCCAGAAAGGAACGCAATAATTCTGGAGGACCATCAAGTATTCCAAGTGGTCTGTTTCAATATGCATATTTTATTTTTTTGCTAACTTCTGTGTGTTGAATGCGACTCGGTATTTAGACATAAAAAAACATGGACAACCTAGAATACCTTACTATAAAATCCATCTATTGCATTTTCATAGCGTCTTTACTATGTCCGTTGTACATGCCAGTCTCACCTGCTCCATCAGGGATGTAGTTTGTACACTACTGGCCGTTAAAATTGCTACACCACGAAGATGACGTGCTACAGACGCGAAATTTAACCGACAAGAAGAAGATGCTGTGATTTGCAAATGATTAGCTTTTCAGAGCATTCACACAAGGTTGGTGCCGGTGGCGACACCTACAACGAGCTGACATGAGGAAAGTTTCCAACCGATTTCTCATAAGCAAACAGCAGTTGACCGGCGTTGCCTGGTGAAACGTTGTTGTGATGCCTCGTGTAAGGAGGAGAAATGCCTACCATAACGTTTCCGACTTTGATAAAGGCCGGATTGTAGCCTATCGCGTTTGCGATTTTCGTATCGTGGCATTGCTGCTCGCGTTGGTCGAGATCCAATGACTGCTAGCAGAATATGAAATAGGTGGGTTCAGAAGGGCAATACGGAACGCCGTGATGGATCTAGACGGCCTCGTATCGCTAGCAGTCGAGATGACAGGCATCTTATCCGCATGGCTGTAACGGATCGTGCTGCCACGTCTCGATCCCTGAGTCAACAGATGGCGACGTTTGCAAGACAACAACCATCTGCACGAACAATTCGACGACGTTTGCAGCAGCATGGACTATCAGCTCGGAGACCATGGCTGCGGTTACCCTTGACGCTGCATCACAGACAGGAGCGTGTGCGATGGTGTACACAATGACGAACCTGGGTGCACGAATGGCAGAACATCATTTTTTGGGAAGAATCCAGGTTCTGTTTACAGCATCATGATGGTCGCATTCGTGCTTGCCGACATCGCGGTGAACGCAAATTGGAAGCGTGTATTCGTCATTGTCATCCTGGTGAATCACCCGGCGTGATGGTATTGGGTGCCATTGGTTACACGTCTCGGTCACCTCTTGTTAGCATTGACGGCACTATGAACAGTGAACGTTACATTTCAAATGTGTTACGACCCCTGGCTCTACCCTTCATTCGATCCCTGCGAAACCCTACATTTCAGCAGGATAATGCACGACCGCATGTTACAGGTCTTGTACAGGCCTTTCTGGATACAGAAAATGTTCGGCTGCTGCGGTGGTCAGCACATTGTCCAGATCTCTCACCAATTGAAAATGTCTGGTCAATGGTGGCCGAGCAACTCGTTCGTCACAATACGCTAGTCACTTCACTTGATGAACTGTGGTATCGTGCTGAAGCTGCATGGGCAGCTGTACCTGTACACGCCATCCAAGCTCTGTTTGACTCAATGCCCAGGCGTATCAAGGCCGTTCTTACGGCCAGAGGTTTTTGTTCTGGGTACTGATTTCTCAGGATCTATGCACCCAAATTGCGTGAAAATGTAATCACATGTCAGTTCTAGTATAATATATTTGTCCAATGAATACCCGTTTATCATCCGCATTTCTTATTGGTGTAACAACTTTAATGGCCAGTAGTGTATATAATGCCTTTCACTGCGACGTCACTGTGCCGTAAACTCGTCTTTGTGGGAGCTAAAGTGTACTTTTAAATGTAATTTATAAACTTGTGGTGGACCATGTATAAAAACTTTTAGGGCTAGGAATATTTTGACAACTTTTCCGTGACACAGTTGTAATTAAGAACACGCACTAATTCCCAAAGCAAGTAGAAAAAATGGTTCACATGGCTCTGAGCACTATGGGACTCAACTTCTGAGGTCATCAGTCCCCTAGAACTAAGAAATACTTAAACCTA
Organism: Schistocerca cancellata; assembly: GCF_023864275.1. Taxonomy (NCBI): domain Eukaryota; kingdom Metazoa; phylum Arthropoda; class Insecta; order Orthoptera; family Acrididae; genus Schistocerca; species Schistocerca cancellata. Next base: position 457,472,219 of record NC_064627.1, read on the forward strand.
ACTAACCGAAGGACATCACACATATGCATGCCCGAGGCATGGTGGCGCGGTTCCAGACTGTAGCGCCTAGAACCGCTCGGCCACTCCGGCCGGCCAAAAGAAAGTAGATTCTAGGGTGTTACCTTTGCAGTGAACCCGTTATGATGAAGCTGTGACGTCTAAATGTACACTGGACATGCTGTAATCTATATATATATATAAAGGTTACTGATTTTATTATTGGGATCCACATTTATTATACTATCTCAGTTTGAAGCATAGCCACTATGGCTGCTATTAAAAATGGATAACTTTTTTTAAACCTTACTAATTGGCAAATGACTGATTGTCTTATATATTTGGATAACAACATCTTCAGTCCAGGACCACATATCTCTTAAAGAACACAAATTGGGTTGTGTGTGTCCTCGTTGTTCAATGACCGTTAACTAATATGCTTTCAGCACAAAATGTTTCCTCCTGCACTCAGTCGTAATGTGAGGCGCAGTACTGGCAGCACGTCGCTGTGTCCGAGCAGCTGTGACTCGTCGCCGGCATTTGAGTTCCCGCAGACGGCGTGAGCCGTAACATTCGCAGTATGTCAGTGTAGCCAAACCTCCGTGCGAGGTCGTAGGGCGTCTCCTCGCGAGCGTCCTTGTTGTCCCTGCGAACTCCAGCCTCCAGCAACGAATTCACTGCCTCCAGCGACCCCCTGGAGACGGCGTGGTGCAGCGGCGTCCTCCCGTCACTGTCGCGCACGTCGTGGCGAGCCCCGGACTTCAGCCGCAGCCGAACGGTATCCACATTTCCGGTGCGCACGGCGTAGTGCAGCGCCGTGGAGCCAGTGGAATCTGCGGCGTCGATGCCTGCGCCGGCATCGATGAGGGCGGCACTGACAGCCGGTGGACGCCTGGCGGCTGCGACGTGCAGTGGCGTGTTGCCGTGGCTGTCGCTCACGTTCGGGTCCATCCCCGCGGCGAGGAAAGTGCGCACCAGAATTGGATTGCCCCTTACCATTGCCCAGTGAAGGTCTGTCCATTCCCCAGGTTCCTTTGGAGGACGTAATGGTAGTAACTTGCGCACAGCCTCCACGTCACCTGACGACCCTGCTATTACCATCCGCCACAGACAGAGCTGCACATTTCCGCCACGGATTTCCATCACTCTGTAGAGGCCCAAATGACCTTCCTCCTTTGCCAGCTGCACAGCACTCTTCCCTTCCTGGTCGAGCTCCCACATCCGCGCCCCACATTCCAGCAGCATGTGCACGACTTCCTCGGCACCCACAGCTGCCGCGGTGTGCAATGCTGAGCGACCCCGGTTAGTCTTAGACTGGACATCTGCGCCCGCGTCCACGAGCACACGCACCACTGCAAGGCGTTGGTGGGCTGCGGCCACGTGTAAGGGAGTCGTCCCCTCAGTATCCAGTTTGACGTTAGCCAAAGACGAATCGACAGAGAGGACAAACTGTAGGAGCTGTAACAAGCTAGCGGCACATGCTGTCCTAATTATATCTGCTGCAGAGTCGACGCTTTTCAGCATCCTTCTCGTTGATTCCAAATGTTTAAGTGGGATACCACCTTGAAGAAATTTCTCGACCCACGTCCAAGCCCCTGTTTCTTCAGCGAAGCGCAGTGGTGACCAACCTTTCACATCAGCTGCGGTCAGCTGACCCTCTGAAGCCTCCATGTTTCGGGGGCTTCTGAAAAAAAAAAAAAAAAAAAAAAAAAGACTCCCTCAACTTCATTCAAATGGTTCAAACGGCTCTGAGCACTAAGCGACTTAACTTCTGACGTCATCAGTCGCCTAGAACTTAAAACTAATTAAACCTAACTAACCTAAGGACATCACACACATCCATGCCCGATGCAGGATTCGAACCTGCGACCGTAGCGGTCGCTCGGCTCCAGATTGTAGCGTCTAGAACCGCACTGCCACTTCCGGCCGGCTCAACTTCATTCATTTGCCCATTAAGTTCATTGTGGATTACAGGTGAGAAATTTAAAAATCAAGGCTGGAATTTCTGTCAATGAACCACATATTAAATATCTGGACTGATTCATTACATACAATTATATTAAAATGGCTGATGCACTTTTAAAGAAATTCACAGTTCCACAGATGTAATGAAATTTTACACAACGAAGCCATCTATATACTTCTATTTGCTTGCAGGACTTGAAAAATCCAGATACACATCTAAAAATTAGGCAACAGTAAATGATTAATTTGTGATACAGTTGACAAGATATCTGACGCAATTCTGAGGTGTAGCGTGTCTTACAGCCATCCGGGTTTCTGTTATCTGCTGTACTTCAAAACCAGTCCAGAAAACATGTGTAGAACCCGAGAAAATTCTGGTCCCACGTAAAATCTCAGGCTCCTATTCAGTCCCTTGCTGACCAGTGTGGTGTGGCAGTTGAAGATAGCTAAACGAAAGCCAAAGATTTAAATTTCATGGTTAAGAAATCGTTGTACCGGAGAATAGTGCAAACATACCGTCATTTGACTGTCGCACAGACTTCCGTATGGACGATATAGTAATAAGCATCCTGACGTAGAAAAACAACTGAAAGATTTGAAAGCAAATATATTATCAGCTCCGGATGGAATCCAAATTCGGTTTTACCAAGAGTACTCTACGGCATTGTCCACTTACCTAGCCTTAATTTATCGTGAATCTGTCGCCCAGCACGAAGTCCAAAGTGCCCGTAAAAAAGCGCAGGTGACCCTAGTGTATAAGAAGGTACTCGAAAAACTACAAACCAATATCCCAACTTCGGTTTGCTGCAGAATCCTTGAACATATTCTCAGTTCGAATACATTAAACTTTCTTGAGACTGAGAAGCTTATCTCCACGAATCAGCATGAGTTTAGACAGCATCGCCCCTTGCGAAATTCAGCTTGCCCTTATCTCGTGTGATGCACTGCGGACTATGGATGAAGGGCAACAGGCAGATTCCATAATTGTAGTTTTTTGAAAGCATTTGACACCGTGCCCCATTGCGGGCTGTTAATGAAGGTACGAACATATGAAATAAGTTCACAGATATGTGATTGGCTAGAAGACTTATTAAGAAATAGAACCCAGTATGTTGTCCTCGACGAGGGGGTGTTCATTAGAGAGAAGGAAATCGTCTGGGGTGCACCAGGGAAGTGTGATAGGACCACTGTTGTTCTTTATGTACATCGGTGATTTAGCTGACAGGGCGGGCAGCAATCTGCGGTTGTTTGCTGACGATGCCTATAGGAATATACAATAGGACTTAGACAAAGTTTCTAGTTGGTGTGATGAATGGCAGCTAGCTCTAAATGAAGAGAAAAGCAATTTAATGCTGGTGAGTATGAAGAACAAACCTGTAATGTTCAGATATAGTATTATTAGTGTCCTACATGACACAGTCAGGTCGGTTAAATATCCGTGCGTAACACTGAAAAGCAATATGAAATGAAACGAGCATGTGAGAACTGTGGCAGGGAAAGCGAATGGTCGACTTCGGTTTATTAGGAGAACTTTAGGAAAGAGTGGTTCACCTATAAAAGAGACAGCATATAGGACCTGGTGCGACCTATTCTTGACTACTGCTCAAGTGTTTGGGATCCATACCAGGTCGGATGGAATGAAGACATCGAAGCAATTCAGAGACGGGCTGCTAGGTTCGAACAACACGTAAGTGTTACGGAGAGGCTTTGGGCACCCAAATGGGAATCCCTGGAGGGAAGGCGACGTTCTTTTCGAGAAATACTATTGAGAAAATTTATTGAACCTGCATTTGAAGCTGACTGCCACACGATTCTACAGCCGCCAACATACATTACGTGTGAAGTCAACAAAGATTAGATACAAAAAATTAGGGCTCTTACGGAGGCATTTAGACAATCAATTTTCACTCGCTGGAAGAGGAAAGGAACTAGCTAGTAGTTGTGCAGGATATCCTCCGCCACGCACCGTACGGTGGCTTTCGGGCTATCTATGTAGATGTAGATGTAGATGTAGATGGTTCCTTAAATCAGGTACCCTCCGATAATCTTAACGTAAACAGGCTTTTGCTCCATCTCTAATAATAACCATCTTTGGACTGTCATAGGAAAATTATGACGAATCTTAACTCTAGGAAAATCATTGTAAAAGACAATATCTTTTTTCACTGGAAAACTCATAATACTTCATAAGGAAGATTGCATCTGCTTCTTCCGTTTCTGGCATCCATTTTGGTTTTTAATGTGGAAAATGTCTAGTGTATGTACACGACATACAACACTGAGACCAAAAAGCTCTCTAGGACACGGTGGGAGCAGAAGACACGAATTGTTACTTAATTCAATCATGCACAAGTGTATACCACTGAACACGAGAAAACGTCAACAAGAATAAAAAGAATCCTCTGTTGCAGTATATGGAGAGATTTGTGTCATGTAGCTAAATTCAGTGTGGCCAGAAACAGTCTGAATAGCTTGCGAGGGTGCTGCAGGGGAGATTCTGCATTGCGCCGTTTCCGAATTATTTAGCATTGACGTTAGCCAACCAGTTTGCCACGCATGAAAATTCAAGCAGCCTTGCCGGAGGCGGTGTCCCCAGATATGTTCTACATTTAGTTTCCCCAAACAAAACAAACTTAGCTTTTCCTCACCGAGCTTAAATTCACCGTTTCCGAAAAAGACATAGTTTAACCCGTAATGAGCACTTTAACAAGTGGTAACCAACGACCCCACAAATGTCAGTGCGTTACCGCATTTTAATGTGTGCAAGTACTTAAGTTGGTGCGGGCAACGACCTGATTGGCTAACGTCAGTGCTGACTAAATCGGAATGGTGAAACATATTCAATTTCGTTCTTAACAATTATTTCTCAACACAACCAACCCTGTAACACCCTTACAAAATTTTGAGACTGTTTCTGACCGCCCTGTGTATACAAATTTTTACGTCACTGATTTACAGGGAAAGTACCACCGAAAATATGATACGCTCAAATCCGTGAAGACTAATCAGGAGCGATAGTAAATTTAACGTTAATACAGTGGCTGGTGTCAGTTTATGTATGTCATAAGGCGTATAGAAAATTGTCTGTAATATCTTTTGTTGTATTTTCGTCTACAGTGTCCTATATACACAGTTAAGTGTTGAAGGTGTAACCCCAGGACGGACTGAAAGCATCGAAATTTTATTTATTCGTCATATGTAGTATAGTATTTACGTACACTCAAAGACAAAAAAATAAAAGAAAACGACACACCACGTAGGAATTACACGAATGGGACGGAGATCGGCAGATGTGATGTATATGTACTGACACGCATATGATTATACACTCCTGGAAATTGAAATAAGAACACCGTGAATTCATTGTCCCAGGAAGGGGAAACTTTATTGACACATTCCTGGGGTCAGATACATCACATGATCACACTGACAGAACCACAGGCACATAGACACAGGCAACAGAGCATGCACAATGTCGGCACTAGTACAGTGTATATCCACCTTTCGCAGCAATGCACGCTGCTATTCTCCCATGGAGACGATCGTAGAGATGCTGGATGTAGTCCTGTGGAACGGCTTGCCATGCCATTTCCACCTAGCGCCTCAGTTGGACCAGCGTTCGTGCTGGACGTGCAGACCACGTGAGACGACGCTTCATCCAGTCCCAAACATGCTCAATGGGGGACAGATCCGGAGATCTTGCTGGCCATGGTAGTTGACTTACAGCCTTCTAGAGCACGTTGGGTGGCACGGGATACATGCGGACGTGCATTGTCCTGTTGGAACAGCAAGTTCCCTTGCCGGTCTAGGAATGGTAGAACGATGGGTTCGATGACGGTTTGGATGTACCGTGCACTATTCAGTGTCCCCTCGACGATCACCAGTGGTGTACGGCCAGTGTAGGAGATCGCTCCCCACACCATGATGCCGGGTGTTGGCCCTGTGTGCCTCGGTCGTATGCAGTCCTGATTGTGGCGCTCACCTGCACGGCGCCAAACACGCATACGACCATCATTGGCACCAAGGCAGAAGCGACTCTCATCGCTGAAGACGACACGTCTCCATTCGTCCCTCCATTCACGCCTGTCGCGACACCACTGGAGGCGGGCTGCACGATGTTGGGGCGTGAGCGGAAGACGGCCTAACGGTGTGCGGGACCGTAGCCCAGCTTCATGGAGACGGTTGCGAATGGTCCTCGTCGATACCCCAGGAGCAACAGTGTCCCTAATTTGCTGGGAAGTGGCGGTGCGGTCCCCTACGGCTCTGCGTAGGATCCTACGGTCTTGGCGTGCATCCGTGCGTCGCTGCGGTCCGGTCCCAGGTCGACGGGCACGTGCACCTTCCGCCGACCACTGGCAACAACATCGATGTACTGTGGAGACCTCACGCCCCACGTGTTGAGCAATTCGGCGGTACGTCCACCTGGCCTCCCGCATGCCCACTATACGCCCTCGCTCAAAGTCCGTCAACTGCACATACGGTTCACGTCCACGCTGTCGCGGTATGCTACCAGTGTTAAAGACTGCGATGGAGCTCCGTATGCCACGGCAAACTGGCTGACACTGACGGCGGCGGTGCACAAATGCTGCGCAGCTAGCGCCATTCGACGGCCAACACCGCGGTTCCTGGTGTGTCCGCTGTGCCGTGCATGTGATCATTGCTCGTACAGCCCTATCGCAGTGTCCGGAGCAAGTATGGTGGGTCTGACACACCGGTGTCAATGTGTTCTTTTTTCCATTTCCAGGAGTGTAGTTTAAGAAAAGTTGGATGTTTTATTCAAGAGAACCAGATTCGTAAATTTATGAAGTCGATAACGAGTTAATCCACAAACGGCCCTTATGCAAGCACTTATTCGGCTTGGCATTGTTTGGTACTGGATATCCTCCTCGAGGATATCATGCCAAATTCTGTCCAGCTGGTGGATCTTCAAAATCGCAAGCTGGTTAGACACCCTGCCCATAATTCTCCAAACTTTCTCAATCGGGAAGAGATCCGGGAACCTCACTAGTCAAGGTGGAGTTTGGGAAACACGAAGACAAGCTGTAGAAACTCGTCGCTATCGGCTGGACATCATCTTGCTGAAATGTAAGCGCAGGAGGCTTGCCATGGAGGCAACAAAACGGAGTTTAGAATATTGTCTACGTACGTCTATGCTCTCAGGATTCTCTGTATTACAACCAACGAGGCCCTGCTATGAAATGACCCCCGACCATAAATCCTGGCTATTGGGCAAAATGGCGGGTGACAGTCAGGTTGGTATCCCACTGCTGACCAGGCCGTCTCCAGTCACGTCCTCGCTGGTCATCGGGGCTCAGTTCGAAGGAAGGAAGGAAGATTCGGTTTAACACCCCGTCGACATCGGCGTCATTAGAGATAGAGCACAAGCTCAGATTGTGTCAAAGATGAGGAAGGGAATCGGACGCGCCCTTTCTAAGGAAACATGCCGGCATTTGCATGGAGTGACTCGAGGAAATCACAGAAAACCTAAATCTGCATGGCCGCACGCGTGTTGGAACTGTCGTCCTCCCGAATGCGAGTTCAGTGTGCTTACCACTGCACCACCTCGCTAGGTGGCTCAGTTCGAAGCGTAACTCATCACTGAAGACTGTTACAGTCCAGTCAATGACATTCTGGGCCTAGACGTGACTGGAGATGCCACGGACAACAGGGGGATACCATCCTGAATGTCGCCTGGTATACGGCCTGTCAGCCAGAACTGATGGTCTAGGGTGCCATTTCTTTTCACGGCAGGACCTTTTTGGTTACCATCTGTGGTACCCTTAGATCACAGCGGTATGTCGATGGTAATCTGCGCTCCGTTTTGGTGCTCTTCAAGCCAAGCCATCTTGGGCACACTGACATACTACAGTGGCGTCCAGTGAGGAGGTGTCTTCAGTGGGTGTAAGTTCTGGAGAACGAGCCCGTCAGGGCAGCAGTTGGACACCCTGCGACCAAACCGCTGAATCTTTCCATCAGTAAATGGGGTATGTTCTCCACTGACTCGGTCGTTTTAACCCCCTCCACTGACGGAATGACCCACTTCCCAATTCCGTATGTATAAAACCAATACGGACTTGTAGCTGTCACGCCTTTGCGCTTACTGCTACGTATTTTAACTGTAAATAGCTCAGTCCCAATGGTAAGAGGCAGTAGTGAATTCACGTAGTTAATATTTGAATCCAGCACAGCTGCCACAAGCTCAGCTCACTTTTACTCCACTCCTACCCCCGCCATTGCACCACATTAACTAGGTGCTACGTGGACCTTGCTAAATTCACTTGCGTATACATTTTTGACCGTTACTCGCCAGTATTTACCTAATGATTAGTACACTCCTAACCGGACTATTTCCCTAAGAGCTGTGATGATTGAACGGGTTCGATCCACGGCCTACAGTGTCCTACAGTTCACACGGTAACACTGCCTACCTGACCCACTGAACTTGGTAGTGAGCTTATGTATCCAATCACCACTGCTAGCAGCAGTGGATAATCCTATCAGCACGACGAGAGCAGCAGACTTACCGTCGAATCCTCCTGAAAATACTTATAACTACGGTCGCCAGCTCTGAAGGAGCAAAAGAATAAATCAATTTTTGGGCTCGTTTCAAAGTGAAATGGCTTGAGTTGAATTTAAACTTAATTCTGAATATTACTATTTCTGATCATTCTAGATGATTCTACAAAGCAAATACTCTCTCAATTTCTGTGAGTTGGCTTGGTAATTACTACCAAGACAGGTTATGCAACTTCGGTTAACAAAATTCTATCCTTCAACTTATTTAATGATTTTGGATATTACTCTTTGGACCATTGATACAGAATCAGTTAAGTGACTTTACTTGAAAGGTTGCTCAGAAAAATTTAAGTAACTGTAAATAGGCGACTCATTCTGGTGTGACCATTGCTCTTTTCAACATTCTTATACGCTAAAGTATTCTACAACCAAAAGAATTGTAAATGAAAGAGGCGATGGTGGCCTCAGTCTGATTTCACTATACTATGTTTGAGGTTACTACACTTTACAATGAACAACATGTGTCGTAATTTTACTCATTACTATATTCTGTCCTCTGCACTTGCATAAAAGAAAACTGGTATTCTCCTTTTACATGTATACAAAGTTCGACTTAACAATTGCAAGCAGTCTTGCCTTGGGTAGATGTGTCGGTGCTGGTGGTGAGATGCATGTGGCTAACGCAGCTCTTCACGCCTCATGCCCTTAATGGCGGCTGGAACTATGAGCTGTAGCACTTGTATAAGCTACTGCACGTCCGCCATAAAATCTGGGCACAGGAACTCTTACAATCAGTCCCAGTGGCATAAAGGCGGCTTCAACAACCATTCGTCGCGTTTTACTCCAAAAACGGCGACGATATTCGCCTCTTCGCTGTTGCACAATCACTTTTGCGTGAGCACAGTTACGCACGTCCGATCACGTCAACACTCCCCAGGCCATTCCATTGTTCAGTCCCTGTGTCTCCAGCTACCCCTAGCTACGCTCGTATCACCAAGAGTGGGGGCGTTCCCCTACCACCTTTTTACCGAAATCATTTAGTATTTAAGAATATTTATATTTACTACCCTGGAGTCCATACCAGTCATAATAATTTACTACTAGCGCTTTACAACATTAAATTATACAGTAATAACTTATAATTACCAAGAAAAAGAATACATTTGACTCCGAGAGCTTAGTGCATTGTCTGACAGGCAGCGCTAATTCCCAGTTTCGCCAATAGATGGCATCAGGGTGCACTCCCTGGCAGTCTCACACAAGCGCGCCCGTTTCCGACGCGCGGGCTCCAAATTACTGTCAGCCCACCATCATTTCAGTTCCGTTACAACCCTTAGTTTTCAGATAGATGCGAATAGTAGGGCAACATGTGGTTCTGTATAATCTCGTCGACAGATAATGACGTGAACACGCCCTGTACACGTCATAAATGTGTTGCTGTCGAAATTACCGGATTTGCAAACCAGAGATAATGTGCATTCATTGACATCCCATATCATCACGTGTAGTTGTGGGCCCATATGAGAATGGTGCCGGCTGTGGTGGCCGTGCGGTTCTAGGCGCTACAGTCTGGAACCGAGCGACCGCTACGGTCGCAGGTTCGAATCCTGCCTCGGGCATGGATGCGTGTGGTGTCCTTAGGTTGTTGTTATGGTTGTTGTTGTGGTCTTCAGTCCTGAGACTGGTTTGATGCAGCTCTCCATGCTACCCTATCCTGCGCAAGCTTCTTCGTCTCCCAGTACTTACTGCATCCCACATCCTTCTGAATCTGCTTAGTGTATTCATCTCTTGGTCTCCCTCTACGATTTTTTACCCTCCACGCTGCCCTCCAATGCTAAATTTGTGATACCTTGATGCCTCAGAACATGTCCTACTAACCGGCCCCTTCTTTTTGTCAAGTTGTGCCTCATACTCCTCTTCTCCCCAATTCTATTCAATACTTCATCATTAGTTATGTGATCTACCCATCTATTCTTCTGTAGCATGACGTTTCGAAAACTTCTATTCTCTTCTCGTCCAAACTGTTCATCGTCCACGTTTCACTTCCATACATGGCTACACTCCATACAAATACTTTTAGAAACGACTTCGTGACACTTAAATCTATACTCGATGTTAACAAATTTCTCTTCTTCAGAAACGCTTTCCTTGCCATTCACAGTCTACATTTTATACCCTCTCTACTCCGACCATCATCAGTTATTTTGCTCCCCAATTAGCAAAACTCCTTTACTACTTTAAGTGTCTCATTTCCTAATCTAATTCCCTCAGCATCATTTGATTTAATTCGATTACATTCCATTATCCTCGTTTTGCTTTTGTTGGTGTTCATCTTATATCCCATTTTGAAGGCCTTGTCCATTCCGTTCAACTGGTCTTCCAAGTCCTTTGCTGTCTCTGATAGAATTACAATGTCATCGGCGAACCTCAAAGTTAGTTAGGTTTAATTAGTTCTAAGTTCTAGGCGACTGATGACCTCAGAAGTTAAGTCACGTAGTGCTCAGAGCCATTTGAACCACTTGTGAATCGTGAATCCGAATGCTGTCTGGTTCTCCTCACAGTCTCCCCACACAGATATGCACATCTGTGTGATAAAACGACGTAATGCCAATCCTGTGTCTGGTGTTATCTTTGGACTATCACCATCCTCGCTCTATTGCTGCGTCATGGGAAGCCGCAAAAATGGCTGTCCTCCCAACAGCGAGTTGTGCTCCAGACGTCGTCTAACTGTATCCATTAACTGCTAGAAAGACAAAAATAAGAGCTTTTACAGCAAACAACGAGACGACGTTGGGACTAGTCTGTTCAAACACAATTCAGCGGCAACATATGGCGAGCACCGTGCATATTGTCGACGGAGATGGAAAAAAACTCCTTCTGTGGTAGCGACACACAGGCGGTATGGTGGAATCTCCACACAGAGGTGGCGAAGTACAGTGGAATGTATGCTTTACAAACTCTTTGCCGATGACAGTGATAACACAAATGACTCACATAACGCCCACCTGAGAGCTCTAATGGAGAAAGAATACCTAACCGAAGATGTCATCTGCCCGTTTGCAGGTAAGAAGTGGCACCAGCCGTAGAAAAATTAAAACCTATAGAAGCATCAAGCCATGGCGATATTTTATCCAAGACCCATAAACGAGTAGTCCAACATAAATAAAGGTCCGAAACTGGAATTATCGGCAACTTTGAAGTTATGAAACACACTAATCTTCAAGAAATCGGCAGACACAGATCTGGCCAATTTGACATTTAATTTACCATGGCTAAGGTCCAGGACTCACTTCTACGTAACCGACATCAGACTCACAGGCGGCTCGTGGGGCTTATCCCGCACCAATACAGATACCGAGAAAACGAGTCGATTGATGATACAACTTACGGGGGCTCAAATTAGTACACAGTGTAAACCGCATGCATGTAATAACCACACTCGTACACATCACAGGAGATTTTGACAACCTCTGGTGACATGCGATAGTTACAAGACTCCGGGAACTACACCAGTAACTCAGTATAGTAATCTACGAAAGTACTCTAATAAAAGATCAGATGAATGTCGAGTCGGAAACTGAAGGTGATCAAGAGACTCGCTAATGGAGGCCCAATTATGGGCTCATCTTTTGGAAATATCCCATAGAGCCCCTCCACACAGAAATGAACTGATATGCATTCGCTGAATGAATTGTCACACGCTGGTGATCTGTTGATTGTACTGTCAGGCAACTCAAGAAGACAGCTAGAAATCAAAGTAGTGGCGCAGGATGAGTAAGTGGTGCCTAATAAGCAAGTTCGCCGTGGTACAGACAAAACAGTTTACATATTAGTGAAAGGAAAACTACAGAGACACGACTGTAATCTGCACAATGTAGATATTCACAGAAAACACGTAATCAAATACACACATCAAAAAAAGTTTTGCAGTTTTGCATCACCTCGGTTCCGAAAGTTCCGGAACCTGTACCGAAAATTGGAATAGAGATTAACATAAACATCATTTCCGCCCTTTTTATTGCTCATGAAAACCACACATTGCATGTTGTACCACTATACAGCGAGACCTTCAGAGGTGGTGGTCTAGATTGCTGTACACACCGGTACGTCTAATACCCCGTAGCACGTCCTCTTGCACTGATGCATGAATGTATTCGTACTATCCACAAGTTCATCAAGGCACTGTTGGTCCAGATTGTTCCACTCCTCAACGACGATTCGGCGTAGATCCCTCAGAGTTGTTGAGGGGGGGGGGGGGTTCACGTCGGGAATATTTTTGATTTTGAAATTTATAGTGTACTGCCCTCGATCCAATTTGCTTTGTTTCTGTGCCATTTACTAACAAATTGTATTTCCCTCCAACTGTAAGAGAGTCCAACAGGTACATTTTTGATCATTTGATCTGAACATTCTATCTATTTTTTTTCCTAACGTGCCACGAAACATTGGAAGTAGTAAGACTCATACCACAATCAAGTCGCAGAAAAGTGATGTGCAAAGTTCAACAGACAACAATAACGTGATTTCAGACCATATAGCTGATTATAACAGAGACCCTAATTAAGACAGATTATGCAGGACGCTGCTACGTCCCGTCCACACATTCAGATTATAATTAATACCGACACTTATTAATCACAGACGATTCAAAATCCAGAGAACAAAATAATTGCAAATACGAACATTTCTTTCTTTGAGAATAATCAAAACTCGAGATTAAATGTTGTGAATTCAGTTTCGTTGGAAACCGAAGGCACGCAAACAATCCAAATGTTTTCAGACGCTACAGTCGTACAGCTGGTTCATCACTCAACAAACATCACGAACTCTTTGCAGAACAATGACCTTGGTCTTCTGCTTCAGCAATTATTAGAAGAAAATACCAAAGAAGTGGCAAAAGAATTTGGTACTTTACTCAAATCCAGTGAAAAAGAACTATAAGAACAAAAGAAAAAAATAAGGAAACGCAGAATTACTTGAATGGAATTGAACGAAAAAATTTAAAACATGAATTGAGACTGTAACTTCTAGGACTGAGGAAATTGCAGCAACACACATACAGTTAGAACAATGTTTTCGGCAAGGAGATGCTGAGGTAGACGAAACGGTTTATGCAATCACTGACACATACCGCCAAGACAAAGCTTTTATAGTTGCTAATATCAGTAACCAAAAAACAAAAGAAGTCACGCAAAAGAACAGACAGGAAAATGAAAGAACAGTGAGAGACACTGAAAACTGAGGGTGAAGACCTTTCAAGTAGTAACTCAGTTACAGTTAAATGCGGATAATCAGCCAGATGGAAGTCAACCGGTACACTTTACAGAAACAGAGGAATACCAATTGTTATAAAATTTTAAACATGGACAGAAGGCACTTAACAGGCAGCACAAGTAAGAAGTGAACAAAACGAATGGGAATTAGAAAATATCCAACAGCAACTTTTAAGCAAACCTTTGAGAGGAAGAGACTTTGTAGAAACACACGACCATTCTCGCACTTACTCCAATAGAAAAAAATCTTACGATACACAGTACAAACACTTTTTATCAGTAAAGAAATTTACAGCATGAGTTACATCCGTTAGACTGGATCTACTTGGTCACACAAATTAGAATTTATTTGCAGTTTATTGGAAGGAGAACTAGCAGTGAGAATGAGATAGATTGCACCGCAATGTTTTTCAGTTGAATAATTTCAGAGCCCATTCCTTGCAGCATACAGGTCTAAGACAATACAGCTTAATGTCAAGGACAAACTTCTAAATTTACCAAAATTTGAAAACTCGCGATTTCAAAAGTTCATACAATTTTTTGAACGCATGATACAAGAAAACCAACCTTTGCTAGAACCTTGCAGCTCATCAGCGTTAATCCAACCTTGCATTTCGAAACTTCCAAGATCATTAGGTATTTCGCTACTGACAGAATAGCAGAAAGACGATCTTCACACCTTCCTACACGATTTACAATTACTAAAGACTGAGCAGTCATACATTCAATACAAGAATAACAATTTTTATACAAAACCGTAACTACCAAACCAGAACAAACAGAGATCAGTCAGGGTCATTTAATGACGGCAGACTAAACCATTTGTTTGGAACGACAGAAAACATCGAAGCCTAAATTATAACCAACTGAACTTTAATTAATCATATCAGAACAATTACCAACATAATCGTAATTTTCATCGCAACAACCAGCTGTCATTCAACACAGGGGCAACTTGAACCATTTCTCACATCAAAAGTCATAATCAAAGTCACACACACACTATGATAATTCAGGAAATCATTTCGTACGGAGGAATAGTAATTCACACAATCACAAACAACAATCATACCATCAAAACTCACACAACAGACAACAATACCAGAATCAAAATAACAGTTATGGAAACAGGAATCACGAAACTGGAGAAGAGGAAACTTTAGCAACCTACAAAATCGTTCTTTAAATGAACCAGACAGCAGTTTCCATCCACATCAGCATTATCTAAATAATCCGGAACAACAAAGAACAGTACAGATAGCTGAAGTTTGATCATCCAGCACACAGATATGCGACAGCGGAAGTAGAAGCTGACTAGAACTGCAGACGCCAGAAGATGCACTCGGTGAGACAACACAGGATATTACTGATTCGGAAAACATTATTGAAAATATGCTCTGTTTAGAAGACATTAGAGATTTCTTATTACGAGAGAAAGAAGAACAACGGAATAATTTGCCACCCACACTTTAAATGCAGTTTTAGACTCCGGTCTTCCGTCACAGTTATGTGATTCAGCATTCAAGAAATATAAATCAGACAAATATTGTCCTACATTATCCTTACACGAAATTAAAATAAAAATGTTCTATTGCAGGAAAGGAACTGATGTCAAATCACAACTACATCTGGAATTCATGATACAAGATCACACTTTTTTCCCAAACTTTCTGATCGTGCCTCTGCTTGCAACAGTAGCAATACTGGGTATTTTCTGAACACTCACAAAGCAGTATTTGATTTCTAGAATTCTTGCATATCTTGCCCAGATTTAATTAAAATTTGAAAAAAACTTGTCTAGATAATAATAGGACATCAACAGACTACATTTCTTACCTTCAAATTTTGGAATTTTGTGGTAAGGTCTTATGGGACCAAACAGCTGAGATATTCTATCCCTAAGCTTACGCACTACTTAACCTAACTTAAACTAATTTACACTAAGCAAACACACACACACATGCCCGAGGGAGGACGCGAACCTTCGACGGGGAAGCCGCGCGGACCGTGAAAAGGCGGTCTGGACCACGCTGCCACCCCGCGCTGTTTACCGTCAAACAATCGCATTGATTGGCACCCGACACAGTCAAATAACGCAAACTATACTTACACATATAAAGATGACGAGTCGCCAACAAAGATTTTAGAGTTAATGAAGACTAAATTAGACAATTGCAAAGCCACATCTGACAGCGACAAACATCAATTACAGCATATTTTTCAAACGCATCCTTATATTTTTGTCAACATTCCTGGAATCATTAGGGGACTTCTTTACGAATTTTACATGGAACCAGACAACACTTTTGTATATATATATATATATATATATATATATATATATATATATATATGTGTGTGTGTGTGTGTGTGTGTGTGTGTGGTGTGTGTGTGTGGTTTTCTCCTTTTTTTTTTTTTTTTTTTTTTTTTTTTTTTTTTTTTTTTTTTTTTTTGACGATGCAAAGCGAAAAGTTTCTTGTATTGCGTCCTCACATGCATGTCATGAGACAGATTATTTCATTGTTGCAGATTATATGTTAATCTTTATGCTTCATGCAAGTTATTTTTTGAGGTATAGCAAGGAGAATAAAGTAAAATGAAATATAGATGGAAAAAATGATGAACACATAAAGAAATGGTTTGACAGGTACGGAGGTTGGACGCTTATGCAGATCAGGTAACATTTCTTTGAAGGAGATGTTAAAATTTTGGAAGTACTCGCTATTTTCTGTACGGACTACTGAGTCGAATTATGGCAAAAGCAGTATTTCTGAGCAAAGTGACGAAACATTTTAGGTACATTTATATTGAACAGAAGATGAATTATGTGTTGGAGGAATTGTAATATGGCTTTGACACAGCGTTACGGAAATTTTATTTTGGTACAGTTAATGGGTTTTCTGTTATATGTTTATAAGCGATGTATTGATGATGTGTAGGAAGATGCGAATGTGGTTAGGGAACTTGTGATTTGCTTAATATACACACTTTAATATTTAGGATATAGTACTCTTCTTAGCCAGAGAAAGGATTTCGTAAACATGGTGAAAGAAGATTGTTAAAGATGTGGATAGGATGCTACATTTGATATCTCATGTTGTTCAAATCGATTTTTTGTCTGCAAATAACTGCTTGTTCACTCTGGTTATGAGAGATTCTACCTGTGTTCATGATCCTAATTTTACAGTTGTTTTCCTCAGTAGGTCAACACCATTTTATTTCACATGATTTCTGATTATTCAGTAATGTTTAGCCGTCATCTTTGTACACCACCTCTTCATTGTTTACCCTCTACCTGATGTATATTTGGATTTCATTAAGCAGATATTTCTCAGATAAGATTCCTCAGTCAGTACATATGTAGATTACATACCCTTGTGGCCACAAATTTTACGTATATTATCTTTGTCAGACTGAAGATTCACGCCATAATAACATATTTATTTCAACAGGAACAAAAAGCATGCTTTGAGCAACAAAATGAACTCTTTTCTCCTTTTTCATCTACTTTTCTTCGCAGCACTTAGATGAGCTCGTAAAATTCAGCACACAGTAGCATTTCTTAGAAACAATTATTGTAGACGTGTTTCACTCCATATAAGACAGTTTGAAACAGAAAAACGTTAATTCATAACTGTATGAGACAGATACATTCTTTTGTAACGGAGTTTCGTAACATTGGTTTTTTCAACTAATGATGTCAATGTATGTCAGTGCTTATTTAGTGATATTATTTTGTTTTACTGATAAAGAGTGAACTTACAGTTTTTGCAGTTTATTTCATACGGGATTATGTTATTTGTTTAGCATTAGAATTTGTAAAACTCTGACTAAGCACTGTTGACTGTGACGGACACTAATGCCTACGACTATGTTAGTGCGCCTGTGCACAACGATTTATTCCTTTCGTAATCATTATGCTTATAGTATTATTTGGACATATGTACTTCCTCATCATGATTGTAATATACAGTCACAAAATTTTAACATCGTTAACGAATTTTGCAGATTAACCTTTGTCAGTTACAAAACTCACTCTGCAATACTCTGGCCGAAGTGACCGAGGGTTAGTGATGGGGGACTGTTGATTATTTCATGGGCATTTCTCTAGTATTTGGATGTTATAAAGGCGTAAGTGCCTTTTTACTGTTTCAAATTATATGCGCGGAGCCCATCAGAGATGCTGTGTCGCCTGGAGGTTTGCTTGGACCATCTCTGCTTTGCAAGATGCGCGAGAGGTGATGAGCATTGTTGATCGTGAGATGAGGAGAGACAGTAGTCGGCATTGGCTTGTCATGCGTTTTAGTACGACACAACCTAGTGGTACGGTTGCAGTTCAGACATCGAGAGACTTGAGTACAGGGAAAATAAACAGCGATGCATAATTTTTAGTTTGCATTTAGTGATAAGAATAACTGTTTAATATATAATGTCATTTTTACGAGTAGCATTTTTGAGAAGATCTCATCTGACGTTATAGATAGCTTTCATTTCTCACTCAAGAACCGTAATTTCTTTTCTGTATTAATGTTTGTGAGGTAAAGAAAGAGATAATTTTTCAATATACAAGTTTTCTAAGTAGGAAATTAATTATATGTGTTGTTATAATTTATCACGTGTTATTATCCACACCCAAAGTCCACGCCAAAATGTGAGTTATCATTTCTATTTATTCAGATTTGTTTTGAACCAAGTATGTCTTGCCCTTTTTGTTAAAAAAAAAAAAAAAACAGGGCACATTATACCAGGGGCAACACAGTTGTAGCTCAACAAATGCGACGAACTTTCAAGACAAGAGCAGTGTCACAGTGTTTCCATTTAGCAAAAGGTAAGCCAAAATTAGATACCAAAATCTAAGTTTTTCCAGGGCCAGTTTATCAGTTCAGAACTTTACTGATCCACAGTGTTAAATTCAGACAGTATTTTTGCCATTAGGACTGTTTAAACAAGTGGAACTAGATAGGCACTTTCAGGTTACTTTTTCGCAGTCATATTTTGTAACACATTCTCGCAGTCGAATTCTTATGTTCAAAGTTTACGAATTCCTATGCTGAACGTTTACTGAGGCTTAAGATAGCTTACACTGCCAGTCAAGCAAAACTTTTTATAAATAAGGAATACATCTTTCACATCTGTGAAATACAAGAGCATTTCTCCAAATACGACGCTCTTCAAGTTTGACGTGATGCTTGACTGACAGCGACGGACAAGGAAGATAATCCTAGCACATTTTCGGGAAGTTACTCAGTTTTGATGTCTTTGAAAAGATTGTTAGGTGAAAGTGTTTTAAATGCTTGACTGACGGCGAGGAACAAAGAAGATAATCCTAACACATTTTCGGAAAGTTACTCAGTTTTGATGTCTTCAAAAGATTTGGTTAGGCGAAAGTCTCTTTCTTCAAAAGAATTGGTTAGGTGAAAGTCTTTTAAAAGTTGTTGATATTAGATCCATCTAATAATTTAATAAATTTAACTGGTTCACAGTTTATGTAAATTACATTTGTTGTAAGTTTTTGACGTGGGGTTATAATAGTAGAAAGGGTGCTATAGTGTAGTTAAAGGGCCATAAAACAATCATTTCTGAAAATATATCCCTTGTCTCTACTGTGCATGTTACGGAAGTATGAGTTAATACAATCATAGATATTCTTCCTCTAAAAAAATCGTTTTTCAGTGGTTACGGAGAAACGTTATTCTCTGTTTCTGAGTGTGGACGTAACATTTATGGCACTTTCGTATAGATCTTTTGTTTGGTGTTGTATTCAAATAGCTCCAGTGTGGTTGGTGTTATGACAAGTCTCCTGTAACACACATAATCAACGGTTACAGCTGAGAATCTTCCACTTCAATGTATGTAGAACATTCTTACCATTCCGACCATGTGAATATACTTTCGTAAAAAAAGCGGAGAACGGAGTATATTCTGAAAATTAAACTCTTGATTTCAGAGTCAACAGCAGGACAAGTCAAAGTGAGTTATTAACTTATGTAGCTAAACGTGAAATGAGATTGTTATTAACCAACGTAAGTTATGAACTGTAGATTCGAAGCTCAAGACAACGAAAGAACACCACATTTGTTTTAAACGAGGAAACGTTGTTTTGTAACATGAAAGGAATTAAGGAAAAATAGAGGTAGAGGTACAAACAGCGACTAGTCTAATTAAGTTCGACTTTGGAAAGGATGCGGAAAGAAATAATCCGTTTTCTTCTCAAAGGGACAATTCCAGTATCTGAGTTAAACGAAAATACATATCTTAATTACCTGACAGAGATCTGAATACCACTCCTCCTGATACGAGCGCGCAGGGTTGTAACCAGTGTGCCACCTCTCCGTGTCGCTCTTTTGTGTCCCAATTTAATATCTGGGAAACAGATGATGTAGCTATGATTACCAAACGTACTGTTCTCACGACATGTCGTGTAGTGTACATATATGTTTACAGCCGTATCGCTCACTTTCTACTGCCGTTCTGTCGTAAAGCAGAGCTGCGATAAGATACAACAGATTAAGATAGCTGCTAAGTATCTACATTATCAGTCTCTGGAATGAAAGTGATATGGCAAGATAATTTCTGCTGGCACCAAAGTATGCTATGACTGGTACCTAAGCGACGTTAGATAGTACAGGGTCAGTTATGATATGTTTCATATGTTCACAGCATGTTATAGCCCAGGTCTTACATTTCATTGCAAATTATAGACCGACGGAAATGGGAAGTGCCATGCAATGAACGTCTTGACCGAACGCTATCAAGCTGAAGCTACAGTAGTTACCTCCATGTGGGACGTGATGATCAAAAGTTCATTTTTATGCGAAAAGATACGCAATAAAGAAAAACGTCGTTTCTACATATGAAGAGTGGTGTGTGTCCATGACGGGTATTGGGTAAGGCTAGCTTTCTACAACCTCTCAGGTGGGGATCGCAACGCAGCATGCCCAGAGTAGATTACGTGCATCTGCAGCGTATTGCCATCTTTCAGACACTGAGAAATGTCGAATCACTGACGTGAAGGACATAGAAGTATCATAAAGAGAGATACCACTGACAGTTTGTGGCAGTACATCACTAAGTAAATACAAAAACGCGCAACATGTACTTGCGTCTGCTTAGTCATATATGTTATAAAACTTCTTTATAGACCCGTTTAAGGTAATTTTCAAGTTATGTAATAATTATAAAGTTCTATTTTCGTTGCGTATTCTTTCACTTAAATTTCTAGCAGTAGAATGGTGCAAAAACATATCAAAAAATTTATGATAGTGAAATACAACTGCGACCGTACCACGGAGTTTTGCTACCGCTTCGGTGGGTGAAGAATAAATAGTAAAAACTTGCTAAAATGAAGATCCAGTCAGTTCATCTTTCCTCTGTAAACCAGCCTCCATGTGATAACAATCGAAAATATCACCCACACACACCCGAGTACAGTACAGTTCAATAAGCCTCCTTAGGATGTGGTTGGATTTCATAACGTAGCTGCGTTTTGTGTATGATGTCTCCAACTCACACCTGTCGCAATGTATACAAAAAAAATTTTTTAAAAAATGCCGTTAGGAATTCGCTATAAATCCCGTGAGCTCTCCGCATGAAAATCGTTAAAGTTCCACAGCGCTAGTTCAAAATACAAGTCCAATACTGGCTTCCCACTAAAATTACTCTAAGTCCAACTTGTAACTGGGTGCAACAGTCTAAAATTGATTAAGTCCCCAAGAGTTTGTTCTAAGTGCAGTCGACCCTCGATACTTCAGGAAATTCTCTAACTACAGGTTGGGTACTGAGAATAATTCCTCACACGTAAACCGAAAAAAATCACAAATTTTTACAAACGACCCACCACGAATTTCTCAAAGTTCAGATTTGAGGGCTTAGAATAACTCAGTGCTCACAAACGGCGGCTATGTTGCCGCCTATCAAACACAATTACAAACAGAGACTGCCCTTAAGGCAGTTTATGCCGAACTCTCCATTTAGATATGGTTGTCGTCCTTACAAACTCACCGTCTACGACCGCTGAAGTCAACTCAACAACTTAGTAAGACAATGCTGAAATCTATCATTCAAATATCAAACATATCTGTTGTATTTCTGCATATACGGAAATTTTCCGAGCTGTCTCACGCTGCCGTTCACTTTTTTTCTAGTTGACACAGTTCCTTTATAAATAACATCCATCTGTCGCTATCGTTATTTAAGTTTTTAGGTCTATTTTTTTAATAAATAAATAATTTAAACTGCACATTCTAATAATTCCCCACTAATTCCAAATTTATAGTGCAGTAGTAGGATTTTTATAATATTTTCGTTATAATCGCACAATGCATTGCCGAGTTATTTGCTTTTCTGGTTCAAAAATGGTTCAAATGGCTCTGAGCACTATGGGACTCAACATCTTAGGTCATAAGTCCCCTAGAACTTAGAACTACTTAAACCTAACTAACCTAAGGACATCACACACACCCATGCCCGAGGCAGGATTCGAACCTGCGACCGTAGCAGTCCCGCGGTTCCGGACTGCAGCGCCAGAACCGCTAGACCACCGCGGCCGGCTTTTTCTGGTTCAGAAAATGTACGCTATATTTAATTTACAATAACTCACAAACTAATGCTGATTCGAGAGTGCATCTTCACTGAATAAAGTGAGACTACTAGCTCCTGAGTGACGCATATGGACCAATAGTTATCAATTTCTGAATAAGTTTATTTTTCACATAGTCTTGCAGATGCGGCCATTGGAACGTCTCCATCGTTCCCCTTCAACCGACTGGGTCTTTCCTGTCGGGAAGCGGCGCGTCTCTCCCCTTGGGATTTTTATGTGTGAAGACACCGCCATCTGTGGAGAAAAGTGTGAACTGTCCTTACTCGTGCTCCTGGCAAATAGATCTTAGCTGCCAAAACCCGCGCGCCTCGATCAAAACTGTCTCCTAGGCTCTCGCGGTCGCGTGTTTACGTCTGAAATCACGTCTCTCGCCTTCCTAATGGGCTGTCTCCCTACACTACATAGAATCTCACCCCAGCTAGGATTAATGTCTGTGGGGTACGCAGTCATCGATGATGGGGAACGGTGCAGCAGGTTATGTGCGTGTCAGAAGCTCAGTGTTTAGTCTGTAACAGTCGTCCTATGAGTGATGTGGTCAGAAGTACGGTACCTTATGCTCTAATAAGGATGCCGCTATTATGTAATGTGAGGGGCGAAAGAGACTGAAGCAGATAAGATGCAGATGCTTTATGGTGTAAACTGTAGTTACCAGCCCAGAAAGGAAGTTTTGTGTAAAGTACGTTTTGCCCAATATTGATTGCACATAATAGCGCATCTAGAGAAGAAGAACATGTAAGAAGTACGTGATTCGTATAATGTGAGCCTATACATCTGAAGAATTTCAAACTGAGCACAAAATTTATCAACTTCGACCATCAAAGCAGGATCTAAGCATTGTATATATTAATATTTATGTAACAGGGTGCAGAGTCATCACTACCTTTGAACAATTTGTAGAGAATCAAAACCAATATACTTTAAGAAAAAGATACCGTAATATTTCAATCCCAACGAGTAACTGTGTGTGTGTGTGTCTGTGTGTATGTGTGAGTAATGATCTTATTATTTGTGGCACTGATGTATATGAAACAATTTTATACCAGTACTGTTTCACTGTTACGAATGGTAGTGTGTACTATGAAAGAGGTACAATTTTAAGTTGGGACAGATTTAAACGTTAAGAAGACTTAAGTTGTGCACATAGGAAGATTCTGTGCCAATACTATTATGAACTGTGTTGACACCAAGTGAAATAATTTTTACTTTGTTAAAGTTCAGTTACACGAAACTGTAATTAAGTACATATACGTTCACTGCCTGTAGCAAATGTAGTAGCTTCAGTCTCTAACTTTTCCTGCAAACTGAAAAGTGCACATATCTTTTAAATTGAAAGTAAATGCAGTAGTTTGTTTTCAGTTAAAGTCATGCAGTTAAACAATTACAGATTGCACACATTTTTAGCCTTACTAGTGATGGAGATGTCTTGGTTTCCTTTCTTAAATTTCGTATAACAGTGTAGTGCCAAAGTGAACAAAGATTTACAATTAGAAGCAACGGTATTTTCATAACTTTATTTCTCACTTCAGATAGCTTTTTCGAAGTGCTTATAAGTATATATTTTTAGTAACAGGATTGTTTTGGCTTACAACACAGACACATGCAGTGTGTAAGTTTTCAGTACAAATAAACAAGAACTTAAGTTTGGTTCACACATTCCTGAACTGTGTTTCGTAATGGCTCTGCAACTTTAAAGGCAATGCATACGAACAGCACTCACATTCTGACAGAGTAAAATTTTCAGTCTAATGCATTCACAGTATTTTCAACATTATTAACTTCCAGTTGGCTTGTATAATAGTAAGTAATAGTTTCTGCCTTAGCTGCGTGTACTCCACTACCACAACTTGTGCTGATGATGGAGAAGAATAAGCAAGTAGCGAGTGATCTTTTTAGTAGTGACCGTGGTTCAATGCGTCATTGTGTCTTCGGATGCTGATCTCCTTTAATTTTAACGTAGTCATTTTGTGAACTCTTGAAGAGAATAGTCACAGTGTTAAGCCTGAAGTGGTAACTATCATTTCTTACTTAAGTGAAATTATTTCATTAAACTCAATTTATATGGTGGCCATTCGTCTGATTAAATGAAAGTAATTAATCTTTTCATTCAGTTACAAAGAACTGGCTGCATATGTTACCTTGAGTAGCTATTCTCATTACAAGTCCAAACAGTTAAGGAATAGCCAGAAGTGAAATCGTTAGACCTGTCGCTAGGACGACGTTAAACCTAAGAGAGGTCGTTGCCCTAGGTTCTTAGTGACAATAATAGGTCATAGAGTTTTCAGTATCTTAAATATTCGTTAGACAGAGGGAGAGAGTGAGAGAGAGCAGGTCTATTAGAGGTTGTTGTACAGTGTCTGCAGAATGATTTTGATTAAGTGGAGTGAGAAACACAATGTGACGAGAAGTTTAGAAGCAGATTCTTCCAAAACGCTACACCATCAGAAGATCATAGGACTGTTTGACTGGATCTGACGAGTCATGGGCAACAAAAGCTGAAATCTGGGGAGGAGGTTCAGGCAGTATGCCATGATGAACTGAAGAGGACAGATTACTGAGGGCTGTGTTGATATTTCGGGTTGTCGTGCTTCCTTTATCACTGACATACAACAGACAATCGTTAGACATCACTTCTGTGATATTGAACCAAAGTAATTATGAAATTTAATGGCATTCTTTGAGGTTCATTGGTGAGGTCTCGCTTCTTAATATTGCCGTCAAATCGACGCCAATGTGGCTATAGACGTTCTTGTAAATGTTCAAAGTGATCAGTGGTTCTCGAGACCGATATCTTCAAACTCTTGGAATTATGGTGAGGGGAGATACTGGATATGACAACAGGACTGATGTAATTGTTGAAATATGGCTGAACGCTCAGCAGTATGTGGCAAGAATGGTAAACACTGTTGTCAAGATACAAAATATCGTACTCCAAAGCATGCATTGGAGTTCACACCACAAATGCTTTATTGAATTTAGGGATCCGGGAGTGGCATGATCAGTTTACTGATATATCACCCATAGAGCATGTCTCCCATGCAATAGGGAGAGCTATGATTGAATATCAACACCTCGTCAACAATCTTCATGATGTTAATTGTTTTCTCCTATACCACGATACTACAAGGATACCTTCTGACCGTTTAACTTATATTGGCGTTGATGATGGACACCACTTCGTTCTGAACGGGGTGAAATTATGATCATTTCATACCCCTTATTAGGCGAACATCTTCACAAATTTTGATGAATATCGGAGTGTGCTTGTGCTACACGACATAACACTTTCGAAATCCATCTGTGTAGCAATGTCCACAACAGCAAGTGGAATGGCAATTTATAGGGATTTCTTACTGTTTTCTTTCATCGGTTACATACAGTATTGTTTATCACATGTGTGCTGCCTGGCGTGCGCCTTTTTTTTTCTAAATACGCATCTAGTTTTTGGAAACAGGTAAAACCTATGCAGATACAGTTAATATGTTTGAAAGACGTGTTATGCAGTAACATCTGGGGCTATTACTAATCTTTAAAGAGTGTATTTATCAGCAGCTAGGCACTGTTAATAACGTATGTTCCTCGTGCCTACCAATATGGCTAAGGACGTTGAAGTCAGAGCGCTTGCAAATTAGACTGGCATAAAAAAGGCTATTTATTTTTGATGGAACCACCCTGTATTCACTTTAAGCTATTCAGAATATCAGTTGAAAACCTTATATTTGTATCTAACGACTTTATATAGACTGAAGAGCCAAAGAAACGGGTACATCTGCCTAATATCGAGTAGGGCCCCCGCGGTCACGCAGAAGTGTCGTAGCACTAATGTCTGAAGTGTAGTAGTGGAGGGAGCTGATACCATGAATCCTGCAGGATTGTCCATAAATCTGTAAAGGTACGAAAGGATGGAGGTGTCTTCCCAACATCACGATGAAAGGCGTCCCAAATATAGTCAATAATGTTCATGGTCTGATGAGTTAGGTGGTCAGCGGAAGTGTTTAAACATAGAAGAGTGTTCCCGGAGCCACTATGTAGCTACTGGCTTGTGGATTGTTGCACTGTCCTTCTGAATTCCACAACTCCGTCGGAATGCACAATGGACATGAATGGATGCAGGTGGTCAGACAGGATACTTACGTACGCGTTACCTGTCAGAGGCGTATCCCGACGTATCAGGGGTCCCATATCACTCCAACTGCACACGCTCCAC
Source organism: Schistocerca cancellata (assembly GCF_023864275.1). Classification (NCBI taxonomy): domain Eukaryota; kingdom Metazoa; phylum Arthropoda; class Insecta; order Orthoptera; family Acrididae; genus Schistocerca; species Schistocerca cancellata. The sequence goes on from NC_064627.1 coordinate 457,498,773, forward strand.
GCCATTGCATAGCCACCACCGGCCAGAACAGTCCCCTGCTGACATGCAGGGTCCATGGATTCATAGGTTGTCTCCATGTCCCTACACGCCCATCCGCTCGATACAATTTGAAACGAGACTCGTCCGACCAGCCGAAATGTTTCCAATCATCAACAGTCCAGTGTTGTGTCGACGGGCCCAGGCGAAGCGAAATGCTTTGTGTCGTGCAGTCATCAAGAGTACACGAGTGGGCCTTCGGCTCTGAAAGGCCATATCGATGATGTTTCGTTGAGTGGTTCGTACGCTGACACTTGTTGATGGCACAGCATTGAAATCTGCAGCAATTTGAGGAAGGGTTGCCCTTCTGACAGGTTGAACGATTCTCTTCTGTAGTCGTTGCTCCCGTTGTTGCAGGATCTTTTTCCGGCCGCAGCGAAGTCGAGGATTTGATGTTTTACCGGATTCCTGATATTCACGGTACACTAGTGAAATGGTCGTACGGGAAAATCCCTACTTCATCGCTACCTCGGAGATGCCGTGTCCCATCGCTGGTGCGCCGACTATAACACCATGTTCAAACTCACTTATATTTTGATAACTTGCCATTGTAGCAGCAGTAACCGATTAAACAACTGCGCCAGACACTTGTTGTCTTCTGCCTATTTGCATATGCCTGTATTTGAATACGGGTGTTTATTCCAGTTTCTTTGGCGCCTCAGTGTATTAGTTACAATAATTTTGTTCCGTAGAATAGGAATAGAATATCTATTCGGGCAATCTAACCTATGTTTTCTGTGATTTCCTGAATCACTTCAGGCTAGTACTAGGATGCTTCCTTAACAAGATGTGAGGGTCCTCTTTCTCGAGCAACACTCAATTACTGTTTTTAACACTTTACTGCAAAACTACTTTTAAGAAGAATGATTTGCTCTCTTAAGAAGTGATACAGATCGCTACAGCAATGATTAAGAAGGGCGTACTCAGAGCTGGAATTAGGCCAGCGCTTGTCTCTCTGTGTGATCTGGACGCGTGCAAATGCGAGGCACTTAGTCACCAAGTAGAGCGGCCAAGTAGCTACATTTCGTGCTGAGTGCCCATCAGCTTTCAGACATTCAGCGTATCTGAGTTTGCTCATGTGATATTATTTTAGTTGCTGTTTTCATCCGTGTTACTGACTGAGAAAACGGCACGCTATTGTGGTTGTACGGATGAAGATACCATGAATGTAGTGAAACGTAATTATACATGGTACATGGCTTAAATGAATAAAAGAAACTGAAGCAAAGTATCTGACGTCTCCATGTAAAAACCATTGCAGCAGCGTTGCTGGAGAGACTGGTTGTCAATCTGATATCACTAAATGTAGCTGTAATGCATTCTAAAGGTTGTAACGAGCTGTAAGCACAGTCTACTCAATGTCTTTTGACCTCTGCAAAAGTATTGCAATTTCGTTTAATACGTTATTTAACTAGATGCAGCACAGTATCTAAGACGAATAACCACAAGAAATTCAGTCCTTTATTGAGAGAAAGCATCATACTGTAAGATGCGGAAGAAAAAGAGTTTTTCGCCAAATAGTTTTCTTAAAATCGGATAAACAATATTTCATTAATAGCACTCATCGCCGCTTAACCGCGTCGCCGACAGCTGGTGAACTGCATCAAATGTGGAGTCGAAAAGTTATTACTGTAGTTTCCAACGACTGAGGATGTATTACAGCGATATCACTCACAGATTCATCCTTTCCTTGAGGTATTACAGTTTCAAGCGTATGTAGGACAGGAGGCTTATAGATGAGAAACTGTGAAAGAACACTAAAATTTTGAGATGAATCCAAAGTGACAAGTCACTTTCGTCATGGGCTTCCAACTCCCTACTAAAAACCCAAGGAATCATTTCTAGAAGAGTTTTAAAGTCAAAAACTTAAGGTGTTGGAGTAACTGTATTTATTTTTTATAGAGGACAATGAAACACAGAGCGGCCCAGCGCTCAAGGAATACTCACCACTGGGGAACCGGACCTTGCGGCAGTATAAGTATACAACCACCAACAACTGAACATTTGAGAAGAAGAAATTGAGTGCAGAAAACAGTTCAGAAGTGAAACCAAAACAAGAAATTTAAACATGTCTGAACATAAAAAATAACAAGTAAAAAATTGATAGACGAAACGAAGAAAAACACAATGAATTAACGAAAATGTGTTGGGAAGAAAAGAAGTCCGCAGGCTCTCCTAAAGGAGCATATTTGAGAATATATCCTTCTGTGTGGATTTCTTCATTATGCAACTACAGTAATACAGATGTGTTGAAATCTGGATGTATCTAGAAGTGACTGCTTTGTGGGTGTTCATAAATACCCTTTTTCAATACATATATTTGTTAGAGGAATAACAATTATATATAAGTTTGCTCATAATTAGCTGAGGCTGAAGTGCTGTGTCCCGGTCAAGGTTTTGATATTGCTAGGGGGAAGATCAGTTTGGATTCAGTAGAAATATTGGAAAACGTGAGGCAATACTGGCCCTACGACTTATCTCAGAAGAAAGATTAAGGAAAGGCAAACCAACGTTTCTAGCATTTGTAGAGCTAGAGAAAGCTTTTGGAAATGTTGACTGGAATACTCTCTTTCAAATTCTGAAGGTGGTAGGCGTAAAATACAGGGAGCGAAAGGCTATTTACAATTTGTACAGAAACCAGATGGCAGTTATAAGAGTCAAGGGACATGAAAGGGAAGCAGTGGTTGGGAAGGGAGTGAGACAGGGGTGTAGCCTCTCCCCGATGTTATTCAATCTGTATATTGAGCAAGCAGTAAAGGAAACAAAAGAAAAATTCGGAGTAGGTATTAAAATCCATGGAGAAGAAATAAAAACTTTGAGGTTCGCCGATGACATTGCAATTCTGTCAGAGACAGCAAAGGACTTGGAAAAGCAGTTTAACGGAATGGACAGAGCCTTGAAAGTAGGGTATAAGATGAACATCAACAAAAGCAAAACAAGGATAATGGAATGTAATCGAATTAAATCAAATGATGCTGAGGGAATTAGATTAGGAAATGAGACACTTAAAGTAGTAAAGGAGTTTTGCTGTTTGGGGAGCAAAATAACTGATTATGTTCGAAGTAGAGAGGGCATAAAATGTGGACTGGCAATGGCAAGGAAAGTGTTTCTGAAGAAGAGAAATTTGTTAACATCGAGTAAAGATTTAAGTGTCACGAAGTCGTTTCTGAAAGTATTTGTATGGAGTGTAGCCATGTATGGAAGTGAAACGTGGACGATGAACAGTTTGGACAAGAAGAGAATAGAAGTTTTCGAAGCGTGGTGTTACAGAAGAATGCTGAAGATTAGATGGGCAGATCACATAACTAATGTGGGGGTATTGAATAGAATTGGGGAGAAGAGGAGTTGTGGCACAACTTGACTAGAAGAAGGGATCGGTTGGTAGGACATGTTCTGAGGCATCAAGGGATCACCAATTTAGTATTGGAGGGCAGTGTGGAGGGTAAAAATCATAGAGGGAGACCAAGAGATGAATACACTAAGCAGATTCAGAAGGATGTAGGCTGCATTAGGTACTGGGAGATGAAGAAGCTTGCACAGGATAGAGTAGCATGGAGAGCTGCATCAAACCAGTCTCAGGACTGAAGACCACAACAACAACAACAGGGGTATATCCCGATCCGTACTTTTCATTTTCTTCTAAAACAAAATCCTTTCGTTACAGTGAGTTTGGCCCAACAAGGACTGTGAAATGTGCTCGCTGGCGACCAGTCCACCTCTTATCACGTTCCTGCATGAGATAAGAGTACGCTGGCTCGTGTGGCTGTGTCACAGCGCCCTGCTGTGACAAACAAGGCGAATGTGAAATACCCATTCCTCTACCTGTAAACCCATAGTTCCAACACTCTTGGTGTCAATCCTATACGGGGTAGGCGGGAGTAAATTAATGCACAATATTTTCGGCTTCATGAAACAATTCTATGAACTGAACAGACAGTCACATCCTTCCTATTTCTCCCCCCTCTGGCAGATACGTGCAGCATACTACAAGCATTGCGGTCGCTCCGTGGCCATTTTCTCTGGCGTGCCCATGCATGCGGAGGCAGCATGAATCAACTATGTTTCCTTACCCTCTCCCACTTTCCCCACATCAGATGTCTGGCACAGCCATCCTGACGTAGTGCAGGAGCGTGTGCTTACTGCAGCTTGCCATAGCCGGCTATATCATGACCTCGCACTACATTAGTGATGTCGGCAGTGCGGCAGTGATGCCGCACTCATCTCTTGACTGTACTCTGCCCCATTCAGTCTCTAGCTGTGATATAACTACCTCTACTATTAGACTCTCATCCCATCTGGAATACGCATTCAACATAAGCTTAAACTCACTTTTGCTCTACATGACACAGTTACCATTCCGGATGCGTATCCACAATAACTGGTTGGCGTTACCCAATCTCACTACTGCCCATTTGCTGCAATCAACAGATTGACTGATAGCTCATGAGAATGCATAAAGGTCGGGACACACACGTCCGGGCCGTGTCAGGGCCGAGCGTCGGACGAGCGACGGCCGTGCTCCGGTCCGTTCCTGCAGGGGCCACACGTGGCCGGGGCACGTCCGTGTCTCTGTTGTTCCGTGTAGTGACTCGGACGCGGTGATCTGTGTTTCTGTTTGTGAAAGCTGTGAAACATGTTCACTAATTTTCGTAATAGTGAATTAGGACTTATAGCACTTGCTTTAGACGAAGAGGAAAAAGAACCAAGGCAAAAAAGAAGAAGAAAATTATGGATCCACAGTGCCTGGAAAACAAGACTAGTACATCTACATCTACATCTATACTCCGCGAGCCACCTTACGGTGTGTGGCGGAGGGTACTTATTGTACCACTATCTGATCCCCCCTTCCCTGTTCCATTCACGAATTGTGCGTGGGAAGAACGACTGCTTGTAAGTCTCCGTATTTGCTCTAATTTCTCGGATCTTTTCGTTGTGATCATTACGCGAGATATATGTGGGCGGTAGTAATATGTTGCCCATCTCTTCCCGGAATATGCTCTCTCGTAATTTCGATAGTAAACCTCTCCGTATTGCGTAATGCCTTTCTTGAAGTGTCCGCCACTGGAGCTTGTTCAGCATCTCCGTAACGCTCTCGCGCTGACTAAATGTCCCCATGACGAATCGCGCTGCTTTTCGCTGGATCATGTCTATCTCTTCTATTAATCCAACCTGGTAAGGGTCCCATACTGATGAGCAATACTCAAGAATCGGACGAACAAGCGTTTTGTAAGCTACTTCTTTCGTCGATGTGTCACATTTTCTTAGAATTCTTCCTATGAATCTCAACCTGGCGCCTGCTTTTCCCACTATTTGTTTTATGTGATCATTCCACTTCAGATCGCTCCGGATAGTAACTCCTAAGTATTTTACGGTCGTTACCGCTTCCAATGATTTACCACCTATGGCATAATCGTACTGGAATGGATTTCTGCCCCTATGTATGCGCATTATATTACATTTATCTACGTTTAGGGAAAGCTGCCAGCTGTCGCACCATGCATTAATCCTCTGCAGGTCTTCCTGGAGTACGTACGAGTCTTCTGATGTTGCTACTTTCTTGTAGACAACCGTGTCATCTGCAAATAGCCTCACGGAGCTACCGATGTTGTCAACTAAGTCATTTATGTATATTGTAAACAATAAAGGTCCTATCACGCTTCCTTGCGGTACTCCCGAAATTACCTCTACATCTGCAGATTTTGAACCGTTAAGAATGACATGTTGTGTTCTTTCTTCTAGGAAATCCTGAATCCAATCACAAACCTGGTCCGATATTCCGTAAGCTCGTATTTTTTTCATTAAACGTAAGTGCGGAACCGTATCAAATGCCTTCCTGAAGTCCAGGAATACGGCATCAATCTGCTCGCCAGTGTCTACGGCACTGTGAATTTCTTGGGCAAATAGGGCGAGCTGAGTTTCACATGATCTCTGTTTGCGGAGGGAGAGTTTCGAACATTCTTTTCTCATCTCATAGATGATGAGACTAAGTTTTATGAATATTATAGGATGACGCAGTACAGCTTCTGTGAACTTTTAAAGAAACTAGAACCAAGACTGAGAAAATAGGACACTTTCTGGAGAGTATCAGTTTCACCCAAAGAACGACTGGCTGTTTTTTTAAGGTAGGTTAAAGAAACGTACACAGAACACAAATAAATATGAAGCTTTAAGGACAGCATTTTTATTTTATTACTTTAGTAACTGAAAGATAAATACATAAGTTAGTAAATAATACAGTTAAATTTCTACTACCCTAAGAAAAACAAATGAGGACTATTCAGTGAATTAGTTTCTGAAGCTGATGAGGATGCAGGGGAACTTGGAGGATGATCGCTTTGGTTATTTATATATGAATTGTGGGAATCCCTTTGCAGATCCAAAAGCTGCTGTGTAGGTTCTGTTGACTCGTTTTCCACAGGTGAAGGATATGGTGTTAAAACAGATTTTGCTGAGGAATTGGAGGATGATGGAGTGAATTGATGGACTGATACGTCATTCATGAGTTGCTTCACCTCAAAGTCTTGTACAATTGAAAAAATCCCCTTTTAGCTTGATGACAAACTCTGTCTTTGTACTCGATATTCCTGTAGTTTTCACTTCCCTGATCGTAAAGAACAGGAAACTTATGAATTTCTTCTATTAGTCGTTCCACATCCATGTTTTGTACACAGAACGGTCTTGCGCAGTTGCACAGCTCACAAGACAGTTCTAGCGTCAGGCCGTGTCCGTCACGTGAAAAATTAAACACGGCGAATCCCGCCCGGCCCGGCTCCGGCCCGTTGACGTTCCCCGTGCACGGCCCGGTCAAGTGGGGCCCGTAACATTTGTTTTAATGGTGTATTTCGTTGTCCGGGTGACGGCCGATACTCGGACGAGTCTCGGCACGGCCACGGTCCGGGCATGTGTGTCCCGACCTTAAACCAGTCTAGAGTGTGTGCCAACAACAACACTACATGTTCACAGTAACACCTTCTGTTTCTGTCTCTACCTTCATATCCGAGCTGTAACTATGAGCAGTTGCAGAAATCTTGTAGAGGAAGGCCTACTGTGGGGGAGTGTAGAACTCGCCTAGAGTTGTCCCTGCGCCGCAACTGGCCGGTGATTTTTATGAATAGAGAGTACGTGCGTGTCGAAACTGCAGCATCATGCTTTGTATTTTTGTACTTCGTATTTTGTGTTTAGCACTTAAGACTCAGTTACCTATTTGCTTCATTATTGTATATGTCGTTAAAAGTCCTCTGTCGTACAATCATGCCACAGTAATGTCAGAGGAGGCCGTTACCTTTTATAAAACTTCACTTATCCCAGTCATACGTGCTATTTGAAAAGAACAGACACTTTTCATGCACATTTAATGTAATGAATGATTACCAACTGTTGTAAAGCTTGTAAATGGATTATTTTATTGGCATTTTATCGGTGATACAGCCAGCTCTGTTTAGCTGTTACTGTATTTGGTATTTCTACATTATGTTAGTAGATCATATGAGTTCATTATATGTGTAACTGGCGTACGTAACGAACCTGATTCGTTAGTCAAAAGACACTACACATGTGTTTGCTTAGAATCTGGAAACTAATGTATCACGTGTAGGTTTTATAATGTCACTGAAGGTCACTATAGAAAACCGTGCGGCCATTTTCAATAAAGTTACTACAAGGATTTAAAACAGCTGGTAGATCGCGAAATAATGGTCACTTGATTTTACTGGAACCTTTTCATTTTTCCATTACGCGTTTCAGTTGTTGCCTGACTTCAGATGATCTGCTAAAAATAGTAACAGAGTTTTTATAAGAGCCAAAGTCACATTACGGAAACTTCTTGAAGTGTACATATCATTGACAACAAAGTGACTATAAAGCTTCAAAAACCCTTGTCAATTGTGAATAAACACACCATGAAGAGACTCTTGTATCATCACTTGTACAGCTACAGCTCCACACAGGTAGGATCGCTAACGCTAGATAGTATAAAAGTATAGGTGCTAGTATACATTTCCACATAGATGTCTGATGCAAGCTATACGCTCACACCATCTTGCATTAGCGAGCTTATCTGTGTGGAGCTGTAGCCACTATACTCAGTCGTCTACACGAAACATACAAGAGAGGTTACAAAGAGTCTCTCTATGAATATTATGTGTCTTAATGCTGTGTTTATTCACAACTGACAACAGTTCTGAGGCTTTGCATTCACTTGATTCTTCGTGGTATGTACAGGGCTATTACAAATGATTGAAGCGATTTCATAAATTCACTGTAGCTCCATTCATTGACACACACTACAGATACGTAGAAAAACTCATAAAGTTTTGTTTGGGTGAAGCCGCACTTCAGGTTTCTGCCGTCAGAGCGCTCGAGAGCGCAGGGAGACAAAATGGCGACAGGAGCCGAGAAAGCGTATGTCGTGCTTGAAATGCACTCACATCAGTCAGTCATAACAGTGCAACGACACTTCAGGACGAAGTTCAACAAAGATCCACCAACTGCCAACTCCATTCGGCGATGGTATGCGCAGTTTAAAGCTTCTGGATGCCTCTGTAAAGGGAAATCAACGGGTCGGCCTGCAGTGAGCGAAGAAACGGTTGAACGCGTGCGGGCAAGTTTCACGAGTAGCCCGCGTAAAATTGGCTCATGCCAGAACTGGAGACCCACAGTGCCGACTTCATCTTTCAACAGGATGGTGCTCCACCGCACTTCCATCATGATGTTCGGCATTTCTTAAATAGGAGATTGGAAAACCGATGGATCGGTCGTGGTGGAGATCATGATCAGCAATTCATGTCATGGCCTCCACGCTCTCCCGACTTAACCCCATGAGATTTCTTTCTGTGGGGTTATGTGAAAGGTTCAGTGTTTAAACCTCCTCTACCAAGAAACGTGCCAGAACTGCGAGCTCGCATCAATGATGCTTTCGAACTCATTGATGGGGACATGCTGCGCCGAGTGTGGGAGGAACTTGATTATCGGCTTGATGTCTGCCGAACCACTAAAGGGGCACATATCGAACATTTATGAATGCCTAAAAAAACTTTTTGAGTTTTTGTATGTGTGTGCAAAGCATTGTGAAAATATCTCAAATAATAAAGTTATTGTAGAGCTGTGAAATCGCTTCAATCATTTGTAATAACCCTGTACTCTTCAAGAAGTTTCTTTAATGTAAATTTGGCTCTTTTATACACATAAATTTTACTTACTGCTCTCCTGTATGTGCGTATACTTGTAACAAAAAAAGCTCTGTCACTATCTTTAGCACATCATCTGAAAATGAGCAATATCTGAAATACGTAACGGAAAAATAAAAAGTTTCCATAAACATCAAGCAACTGTTACTTCGAGACCAACAGGCTGTTTTAAACTGTTTTGATAATTTTAATGAAGGTTCTAATGTTCATGCAGTTGTCTTCATCTATCTCACCAGTAATTTTGTAATGAAAACACTTGATTGTGTAAAAACATACAGTTCTGAAATAGCCACCTGCATCACTGTAAACATTTATGAGGCGTCCTCGAAGACTGAAAGAAACACATTTCATTGAGACAAAAAAACAACGTATGTATTCTCAGTGCAATGGTAAGGATCAGATTTATGTACCTGCGCTCATATTGTTTTTAACCATTCTTTGTTAAATAATATAACATGTTCTTATTACTTAATTGAATGTTTTTGTGAGTTGTTCTGTTTAACTGTAGTGTAAATCTATCCACTTCTTAAAAATATTAATAGTTATTTCTAGCTGGAGCTGCTAATGACTACCCCATTCTAATCACGACATGTCTCACTAACTGTCGTATAATTGGGACCTTTACAGCCATTTTCACTGCATTTCTGTAATGAACCATTCTACATTATCAAAATAATTGTAGAGGGCATCAAATATAAAGAAACAAGGCCTCGCTGAGTTGCTCTGATTTACAAAAGATTCTTTGATTCTAACCACTCTATAGTATTGTGATAGGATGTCTGTTCCTGACTAAATAGCAAGTTAATCAAGTCTAACGGAAGACAGTCCATATCGTCAACACAATCTCTTCGAAAACTATGTCACAATCGCCATGATGTCTTTGAGAACTCATGATGAAGGTTGGTTAGTCTTGACACTGGCTCTCATTTTCGTGAGATTAAGTATCTGTTCAATTCTTTCCAATTTGCACTCATTCTCGATTTAGTTTGTTCATTGTAAATCAATATATCTGCACTCTTACATTACTGGATAACTTATTGAAATGCAGGTGTTATTAATGTGTGCAAATACACGAAATTCAGTATTGCAAAATATGATTATGCTGCTGTTTGTATATCACAGATTAACACATGCATGAATCAAATGTTTCATTTTTTGACGCTTATGTGAAAGGAAGAAAGTAAATTTCATTTTAACCATTAAAAATTAATTCGAACTGAAGTCTGTAATAATACATTCTTGTCACATCGTTTATAGAATTCTTATCCTGCATAACCCACTGAATGTGGGATATCTGAAGTACTATAAAGTAACATTATTTCAGTTTTCTGTATTAATTTTTTAAATTATTTTACAAATTTAGATTTTTATAACATGGAAATAAGAATTACCTACCAGTTTCATTAATTAGATATGAACACGGTTTTTTGCGTAAAAGTTTGAATGTTTGTAAAGCTCATACAAGAAAGTTCTTCCTAAAGTATATCCCTTTGTTTCAAGAGGTATTGTTTCCTCAAAAACAAGGTCGCCCTGTTTTATGCCCGGCCGCCCAAGGCATCCTCTTGTGCCTGCCATCCCAGTGTTGCAGACAAATAACACAACTGTCGTTCGTGATATCCGACTACTGTTAGGAGCGCTGCAGTCCAACCGTCCTGGAGCTCCATGGCCTGTGCAAACCACCTACCTGTGGCTTCGCCACCTCAGGATAACAACGGTGACGATTCCGGCCAGACGTCCCAAATTTAAAGCAAATTATTTGTAATAACTATACTTTTCCAGTACTGAATGTAAATTTCATCTTGATACATTTAAGTATTTGTAACCCTTGCCAGTAATCCCCCCCCCCCCTCATCGTTACGTTGAATATATCTTAATACTTGCGCTCTACCCAGTTTTTAAGTACTCCGCGGTAGCGTGTAATGAAACTTAGAATATGAAGAATGAAGGTTTGTGCAGACCACCGTCCACATGGAGAATTAACCAGGTGTAATTGATTGATGAGTTATTGAAAATTTAAAATTTTGTGTCACATGTAGTTGTGCATTACACACTCGCTACACCTTCCATGGCTCATGTGCCGTAGTCGGACTGTGTTTGAGACTATAAGTGGTTAGTTCCATTTAGGGTTGATGGCAGGTCACAGTTTGGCTGTCCGCCTCAGTGGCAACCAACAAGATGCATGTGAGAAGTATCACTTGTAGCGCCGGAAGATGCAAGCAACATATTAACATATCATTTCCGACTTCGTATTTCAAAACTCCTATGGATGCCCACATCCTTAGTATCCTACTAATTTCTCGTTACTCGGCCCCCACGTACTGGTACAATACTCATAGGTGTAGATCTTGCTAAAGTGTCTTCAATGTTTTGTGAGTTAGTCGCTGTCAGGTGTTAATTTCTGACTTGGCGAACGGAAGGGACTTAAATTTATTCTGGCTGGTCGACCAGTCGGGAACTGTAATTATTTCAGGTAGCCACAACTATTTCAAGGTGATATTAAGAGTGTACGAGGTTCACGAATCACTCCGTAGATGTGTTGTTTTAAGCTCACTTGGTGCAAGGCTTAACTGTTAATACCTTTTAAGACTCATCATACTCACCCAATGGAAAGTGTTTATGAAATTTTATTAAATGAACTTTCGGTTTTGTTACACGCAATTTGTCTCGCATTCATAATTTATAGTAGCTGTCGCTTTACTATTTCTCTATCGTGCATCTTCAGAAAACTGGATAGAGTTGATTTATTAGTTGAACTGAAACTGACACGTGTCACTAACCTCCTATGAAATGTAGCTCTATTAACAACAGCGTATATTCCGTTTCAGCCATATTTAAGTCAATAGTTTCTTTATGTTATTAACCTAAGTAGTCGTTTTAAAAAGGGAGTTCACGAAATTAATGTGTTAAAAGGAACGTTCACTGCATGCTGTAGCATCAGCTTTGAGGTAAGACCCCCTGGCACAAGTTCGGGAAATTTATGGAAATATAGGATATGCACTCCTGGAAATTGAAATAAGAACACCGTGAATTCATTGTCCCAGGAAGGGGAAACTTTATTGACACATTCCTGGTGTCAGATACATCACATGATCACACTGACAGAACCACAGGCACATAGACACAGGCAACAGAGCATGCACAATGTCGGCACTAGTACAGTGTATATCCACCTTTCGCAGCAATGCAGGCTGCTATTCTCCCATGGAGACGATCGTAGAGATGCTGGATGTAGTCCTGTGGAACGGCTTGCCATGCCATTTCCACCTGGCGCCTCAGTTGGATCAGCGTTCGTGCTGGACGTGCAGACCGCGTGAGACGACGCTTCATCCAGTCCCAAACATGCTCAGTGGGGGACAGATCCGGAGATCTTGCTGGCCAGGGTAGTTGACTTACACCTTCTAGAGCACGTTGGGTGGCACGAGATACATGCGGACGTGCATTGTCCTGTTGGAACAGCAAGTTCCCTTGCCGGTCTAGAAATGGTAGAACGATGGGTTCGATGACGGTTTGGATGTACCGTGTACTATTCAGTGTCCCCTCGACGATCACCAGTGGTGTACGGCCAGTGTAGGAGATCGCTCCCCACACCATGATGCCGGGTGTTGGCCCTGTGTGCCTCGGTCGTATGCAGTCCTGATTGTGTCGCTCACCTGCACGGCGCCAAACACGCATACGACCATCATTGGCACCAAGGCAGAAGCGACTCTCATCGCTGAAGACGACATGTCTCCATTCGTCCCTCCATTCACGCCTGTTGCGACACCACTGGAGGCGGGCTGCACGATGTTGGGGCGTGAGCGGAAGACGGCCTAACGGTGTGCGGGACCGTAGCCCAGCTTCATGGAGACGGTTGCGAATGGTCCTCGCCGATACCCCAGGAGCAACAGTGTCCCTAATTTGCTGGGAAGTGGCGGTGCGGTCCCCTACGGCACTGCGTAGGATCCTACGGTCTTGGCATGCATCCGTGCGTCGCTGCGGTCCGGTCCCAGGTCGACGGGCACGTGCACCTTCCGCCGACCACTGGCGACAACATCGATGTACTGTGGAGACCTCACGCCCCACGTGTTGAGCAATTCGGCGGTACGTCCACCCGGCCTCTCGCATGCCCACTATACACCCTCGCTCAAAGTCCGTCAACTGCACATACGGTTCACGTCCACGCTGCCGCGGCATGCTACCAGTGTTAAAGACTGCGATGGAGCTCCGTATGCCACGGCAAACTGGCTGACACTGACGGCGGCGGTGCACAAATGCTGCGCAGCTAGCGCCATTCGACGGCCAACACCGCGGTTCCTGGTGTGTCCGCTGTGCCGTGCGTGTGATCATTGCTTGTACAGCCCTCTCGCAGTGTCTGGAGCAAGTATGGTGGGTCTGACACACCGGTGTCAATGTGTTCTTTTTTCCATTTCCAGGAGTGTAGAAGTTAGGACCATTTGACACTTTTGCTTTCTGATAGTTGATGTCAATGATAAGAACAGGAATAAATACTTTTATTAGATTTTAAAAAGGTATACGACTGACAGTCAGATATTATGAATTATTCATTGTCAAATGTAGGTGCGCAATCATACTATTCGTTGTTATTATTCATTCGAAATATTTTTCTCGCAGAAAAGTCCTGCCCTTAAATTCTACTACATGCACGATTCTGCTACTTGCATACACAACGAATCTTACGATAGTCAAAAAGTTTTCACTAATAAATTAAATTATGTTTTTAATTACATCATATTCGCCATCGACTGTACTATTTATTACAATTCCTTTAATATCGGTTTAAAACTTCAGTAATTTTCAAGCAGTTAGGGTGCCGAAAGCACAGTAGCAGTCAACATTAATGAAATGGACATAAAGTATGTAGCCTATATTGTTCATGTGGGAGTTCTCCACATACACCATCGGTATGCAACATATGGGAATAAATCTTGTGGTTTCTACACGTGCCAGTAACGTACACAAGGTCGCTGGAACATATCATTCCGCTCTTCAGGTGCTTATTGACTCACCCTTTTGTATCTCTCAGTCGCAGTTGAGAGTGAACGCTTTTGGGTTGTTTGTTATTACAACTAGTACCTCTAACTGAAGCTTCAGTGTCTTCCGATTAGGTATTAAATTTTGTAGGTCACAATGATGAACTGAGAGAATACAAACGGAGGGATATCAGTGGTCCACGAGGATATGAAGAACTCAATTACTTATAAACACTCTTCAGTATTATGGAGGACCTCATTATCTTTGCACCACAGTTAATTTAGTAGATGCAGTCCTATCTTGATCATTAATTCACTCAGATACTGTTTTTGTTTCTAAAGGTGGTTGCTATGCAACACTGTGTGCCTACAGCAAATACATGGTTCTCAATGATCACGCCATTCGAGAGATGAGCTGAAACTGCTTAATATGACATTAGCTAGTCCAGAGGATTTTACTGTTTCATCACCTATGTGTAAGACGTCTGTGTCGGTGTAAGTGTTGTTTCTCACATAAGAAAACGTCATTGTTTGGAACTAAAATGGAAAAAGTAAAATTTCAGTTTTGCACAACTGCAGTTTATAAATTCTGGCTGATTTTAGGAATTACCCCTAGATCTTGTATTTTGGATCAGTTTGGCAGCAAGAAACACCGGAGGAGATTAGGAAAATGCTTGACTGTATCATTGCTATGGTTTCTAGTCACCATCACTTGCAGCTTCCTGGATATTTATTTCACACATCAACATGTTTCTTACGACACCCCAAAAATAATAGTATTTATGGATGTACTATTGAAAATAATCTATCATCTCAGATTGTGCTGTGTTTTCTTCACCTGTTCTGTTAGTAGACTAAAGCATATTAATAATTTCCTACTGTCATTGAATCTTGTTGATGAAATGCTGACTCCAAGTCTAATTTACCCCTCAAATAAGTTAGGTGCTCTTTTGGTTACAATTATCTCAATAATTTCAGTGACTGCTAATGTTTTATTAGTGATAATGCCCGTTGATGGGTTTCGAAGCTTGAGCGTAATAGAACGACTGATTTTTGTTTATTTCACACTTTGTGATGTGGCACTGATGCAGCAGTTCGTAGTGCCCATACTGGAGTTGTGGTCGCGTTTGCGGACACTGAACGCTCAGCTGGTAGAGTCGCTGTCCTGTCTGGGAGAGCCCCGGCTGTCTCAGCTGCTGCTGGGCTGGCAGGAGAAGCGGCCGTGTGAGAACCTGAGCGGCAGGCTGCACCGGCTGCAGCACGCCCACCTGGTGCTGCAGCGCGCTGCAGAGCTGCTGCAGGCACACGTGTCACCTGCAGTCACCTTCCATGTGGTGTACAGCGTCCTGGGGACCATCTACAGTATCTATGAACTGCTCGTAGTGCTAATGGTACAGAAGAAGGTGGAGAGCCTACTGATGTATCCATCCCTAAGTTTTTGTACATACTGGTTAGTACATCATATCTTCAACCTACTATTGATGACTTTGTCGTGCTCCATCCTGGAAGATCAAGAGGCTCAAACTGCAGCCGTGCTATGCAGGTCAGTGGGAATGGCAGAATCGGCTTCTCTGGCAGAGGCCTTCTTATTGCAGATAAAGCGTGGACCACCAATAAGATTCACTGCATCTGGAATGCTGCCAATTAACAAAAGTCTGCTAGTGTCTGCTGTTTCTGCTGTTGCCACCTACCTCATTGTTCTTGGGCAACTTACTCAATAAGATAATTCTTTTGAGTCTCCACAATCAGAAAACTTACACACACAAATATACCTAATGCTCTTAACCTCCCACCCACATCGACAGTATTAGTCAGAACATTAAAATGAAAGGGAATGGAAATAATTTTTGTCCAACATTCGCCTGAAGAGAAGGTGGGAAAAAATACCGCAACTCGACAAAGGTCTGAACGTTAAGAACCTTCTAAACTCAGTCCAGTGTCTTGAACAGTTGCCTCTCTGTATTTCTTAGCCGTACATAACTTGTGAAATAAACATTTCAGACCAAAATATTTGTTGTTCTTTAGCAACATGTTCTGCAGAAAGAATACTTTTATCGAAACATAAAATAAAATACAAACAAGTTTTCTGGACATAGCCATTTACAAATATCAATAACCAAGAATTCCTGTTAATGCATTTCCTGTGTATACTTTGTTTTAACTAGTGATTGCAGGTTTTTCTTTGATGTAATCTCATATGATATATGTACGTTAAAGTGATGTGCAAGATAACACTCACACAATCTAGGAAAAATAGTTACTTAAATTCTTTGTGAAACAGACATTTGTCACTTTGAACATGTGTCTAAAGTATATGGGGTACAGTGTTGCAAACTGGCGAACAGTTTCTGTTTGTATCTTTTCCTGCTGGATATAGCAAGATTCTTCATTTAAAAACTTGTTGATTATTTTTTATCTTCACAACATAAGTAGAGCTATATTTCAGGCTGCTAATGTTAACTGCACTATCCCTGTGGCCTACATTAAGACCTTTCACAACATGTTACCACATTCATCATCCGCTGTACGTCACATGCTCCTCTCTTCTTATTTAGTGTTTAGCCTTCACTTCCAAAAAACTTTTACATCATCATGGAAAATATTTGCTGCACTCAGGAAAATTCCATACAAATATGGATTTACTAAATGTATAAAAATTGTCAGCTATGACATTTCTTCATATCTCTTCTGCATCATCAAGTGAAAATTTAAATTCTTGGTTCAGCAGCATTGCACTCAGAAAAAACATTGAATTTACCTCTGTAATTACAATCACTTAAATAAATTGATAAAATAAAACTCTTTGTGAAATGGTGCTACATACCCAAGTTTTGTCTCTGTGCTAATAATTACTGCACAAGCTCAACTGTTGACCTATATGTATTTTCAATCAAAAGTGTTTCTCCTGGGCAAGCAAGTTGTAGTCATAATAAGAAAAACTAACAGTGCATACAGAGTTGTGATTGTGTGAAATGTAGCAGTTTGAAACAACCAGTGCAACTGGTTCTTACTGTGCCACGTTTGATCTAATAAAGTTACTCTTAAATAATAAGTTTTGGTAATACTGAGTTGCTGCCCTCTGTCGTAGCTAACTGATAGGTAGGGAAGACACAATTCCTGCAGACCATAGGTGACACCCTGTCCCATCCTTTTCACAATATTAAGCTTTGTAGAGTGAATCAAAACCTTATGCTCATATTTTATAATAATAATAATAATAATAAACATTATTATTGTTATTATTACTATTATTTTATTATTATGATTGCTAATTATTGGTGCTCCTTTATGTCACTGTTGCAACTGTGGTTGTTGTTTTCATCTCTAACCTTAAAGTCGAATGTTTTCATAAATGAGGTTTTTTTTTCAAATCTTTTGTATGTAATTGGCAAGTTATATGATGATGAATCATAGATTTCTTCATGCTTAAAATTAAAAATAAATAAATAATAAAAAATAGATTATATAATTTCCACTTGTTACCCCTATCCATTACACTAATGTAAGATATAATAGGTCACAATGATTTTTTCATCTGTTAAATGTGGTTCATCTTATTGTTGTAGACTTATGCTAAAAAGTTGTACTTCACAGAGTACTACAAGTATTTTCAATTATTTCAGTACGAAAATGACTTGTCTTCTTATATGTGCTTAACATCATATTGCTTGTTACCTGAAGCAAGAAGAAAATAAAGTAAAGTCTTTCTCATTATTACTAGGTCAGTATCCTAGGTCGTCTATTGTTACTGACAGTTGGTAATTGTCCAAGGAGTGCAGTTATTGTGTAATGGCAGCACACATTAGTCACAGACAACTGTGAACCCATCAATCATCACGAAAGCTGCTCTCTTAGCTACATCTCTCAGTGGTGTCAGATACTTGGTACACTGAACTGACTGACAATATCATCTGACAGCTGAACAGTGCAATGAAATGCCGTACTATTGGCCTTATCGTTTCGCATAGAGTAGCAGAATTTCGGAGTGACATCAAATAACGTTCCTGAAATATGTTGGTTAAGTGTGCTAGAGTGTACAGTAGGACACAGTTTCCAGAAAAAGTCTAAAAATACTGTTTGCCAACTAAACTGCACTCGGTATGATATTCAAGACAAGATTAATACTGAAATAATAGTGCAGAATAGCACTGTTCCATAATCTCGAGGATTGCGAATGGTATTTGGAGAGTGCATCAAACATTGTAAACGTGAAGTAATGCAAACGAGAATGTAACAAAAGAGTAGTAAAAGCTATTAAATGGACATAAAAAAACAACTTACATAAAAATATGGCGTCTGACCGGGAACAGAAAGTTGAAAGTATGTATCAAGGAACTGTAAAGATTGCCGATTTATTTTATCATAACTGACTCGCTATGACTCAATAAATACTGCATCAGATTGACTGCATTGATCCTTGCATTTCGTGATGTCATGTGAAGCCAGCACTAGTTGGGTTTCACATGACTGATGTGTTTGGAATCCATACTGACTGGTGTGAAGAAAGTCATTCCGTTAGAGATACCAAATTACATTCCAGCTAATAATACATACAAAAATTCTACAAGTGGACGGCATAGATTTGTGGATGATTTCTGCTACCATTTTTGTCCACAAAACACAGAATATTCTCTGAACTGAATTATTTACATTCATTTCAAAGCCACTTTCATGCACTCAGTCACATACAGACTGCACACAGCCATAACACCCACCCACCTCCACAGGGGTCGGAACCCCTGCAACCCACAGAATGTTATTACGAATAATTAGATCTAAAAGATAAGAATTTTAAATGGAAATAGTTATAAAATTTAAAAAAAATATGCAGACATTATAAGAGATAAGATTTAAATGTACCTAAAAACGTATAAAAAAAACTAAACAAATAGCTAAGTATGATTTCGAACTTTAAATTAAAACCTATAGGAAGAACTAAGAAATTACAAACAAGTAAATAAAAGATCATTATACAAGATTAACTTATTGTGAAAGTAAGAGAAAGCATCCCAGAGTGCCCCAGAGAGCATCCCAGAGTGCCCCAGAGAGCATCCCAGAGTGCCCCAGAGAGCTAAAACACTAAGAAGAATCGCTTCTCGGCTTTTGGCAAGATCAATGTGTAGTAGTAAGTAGTAAATAATAAAAAACATGCATTGACTGCATGTCGCTGTGTAACGCGTGTGACCTTGAGTGGGACTTAGCCGCTGAGCGAGCCAGGGGGGGAAGCGGAGTTGCTCGATTGTGTGAGAGAGAGCGCAACACGGGCTCTAGTATTACTTAGCCCGTGTTGCTGGAAAATCAAGATTGCGCAACCGGAAGTTCCCTGATAACGGGCGCTGGGGTCTCTGCGCACAGGCAGCAGCTTGCTCAGTCGACTCGAGGCAGCCGCACGGAGCACACAGCCATGCTGTACCGACGCAGAAGATACTCAAGGAGGAGCAGAATGCAGGCTTGAACTTCTGACATAGCATAGTTGCATAACCTGATGTATGGAGTCTCCCCACTGTCGAGAAAATATGGGCGCTTCTTGATGAAGAGCTCGCGGCCTCCCAGCAAGGTGATAGTGTTAAAATAGAGACGTTTAGAAGAGTATTGTACTCATCATCTTCCGGCGAAGTGTCGAGATATTGCAAAGTCGTGGTATTTATACTAACGGGGTGCCCCCCTCCCCCCACCTCCCCCGACCTCCCCCGCCTTCCTAACTGCTGGTGAGTGCGTGTTGTCCGACCGGGTGGCGAGGAGAGAGGGGTTGCAGTGGTAGTGGTGGCAGGTGTGAGCCGTCGCATCTGTGTCTGTGCATTCCGAATGAGTCTAGCTGGGCTGCCCGGCACTGGGCGCGCTCTCGAATTGCAGCTGCTGGCGATGGATTCCATACCGCACTCAGTTCGTTCCCTTCACGCCTTATTGACCAGATTCTCTTGCATCCTTTTTTTTAATGGCTTCCATTATAATGTTATCCCAGTAGCCGGTTGCTCAGCAGAGCACCTCGTCTTCTCCAAGTCAGAGGTGTGGTCTTCCTTGCTGCTATGCTCCACTGTCGATGTTTTCTCTGGTGGGCTCCTCGCAGCGGTTCGAAATATGGGGCTGCGTTTCCCCAATCTATTGGTGGCCACACTCGCAAGCGATGCTTTATATCCCATGTACGTTTAGTTTGTGAGTCTTTTATCTTTCAAAGGTACTCTTTCGTCTTAGGCGGTGGTCAGAAGACGATTTTTATGTTGGATTTTTCAAGTAGCTTTGCAGTTTTGATTGAGAGCGCTCCGAAGCACACAAGGAAAGAGATTCTCCTGTCTTTTTCCCCTCTTTCTGGCTTAAGCATTTTTTCTCTTCTTGAATGCCCTTTTAACGTTTTCACTTTACGCATTTTGCAGAAAACTTCCTCCAGGTGTTTTAGCTCGGCTGGGAGATTTTCTTTATCGCAGATGACCCGCGTCCTGTGTACCTGGGTGCTTAGTACTGTCTGGCGTTGTGCAGGATGGTGGCAAATCGTTGCATGCAGGTACAGGTCTGTGTGGGTCTTCTCCTAATACACTCCTGGAAATTGAAATAAGAACACCGTGAATTCATTGTCCCAGGAAGGGGAAACTTTATTGACACATTCCTGGTGTCAGATACATCACATGATCACACTGACAGAACCACAGGCACATAGACACAGGCAACAGAGCATGCACAATGTCGGCACTAGTACAGTGTATATCCACCTTTCGCAGCAATGCAGGCTGCTATTCTCCCATGGAGACGATCGTAGAGATGCTGGATGTAGTCCTGTGGAACGGCTTGCCATGCCATTTCCACCTGGCGCCTCAGTTGGATCAGCGTTCGTGCTGGACGTGCAGACCGCGTGAGACGACGCTTCATCCAGTCCCAAACATGCTCAGTGGGGGACAGATCCGGAGATCTTGCTGGCCAGGGTAGTTGACTTACACCTTCTAGAGCACGTTGGGTGGCACGAGATACATGCGGACGTGCATTGTCCTGTTGGAACAGCAAGTTCCCTTGCCGGTCTAGAAATGGTAGAACGATGGGTTCGATGACGGTTTGGATGTACCGTGCACTATTCAGTGTCCCCTCGACGATCACCAGTGGTGTACGGCCAGTGTAGGAGATCGCTCCCCACACCATGATGCCGGGTGTTGGCCCTGTGTGCCTCGGTCGTATGCAGTCCTGATTGTGGCGCTCACCTGCACGGCGCCAAACACGCATACGACCATCATTGGCACCAAGGCAAAAGCGACTCTCATCGCTGAAGACGACACGTCTCCATTCGTCCCTCCATTCACGCCTGTCGCGACACCACTGGAGGCGGGCTGCACGATGTTGGGGCGTGAGCGGAAGACGGCCTAACGGTGTGCGGGACCGTAGCCCAGCTTCATGGAGACGGTTGCGAATGGTCCTCGCCGATACCCCAGGAGCAACAGTGTCCCTAATTTGCTGGGAAGTGGCGGTGCGGTCCCCTACGGCACTGCGTAGGATCCTACGGTCTGGGCGTGCATCCGTGCGTCGCTGCGCTCCAGTCCCAGGTCGACGGGCACGTGCACCTTCCGCCGACCACTGGCGACAACATCGATGTACTGTGGAGACCTCACGCCCCACGTGTTGAGCAATTCGGCGGTACGTCCACCCGGCCTCCCGCATGCCCACTATACGCCCTCGCTCAAAGTCCGTCAACTGCACATACGGTTCACGTCCACGCTGTCGCGGCATGCTACCAGTGTTAAAGACTGCGATGGAGCTCCGTATGCCACGGCAAACTGGCTGACACTGACGGCGGCGGTGCACAAATGCTGCGCAGCTAGCGCCATTCGACGGCCAACACCGCGGTTCCTGGTGTGTCCGCTGTGCCGTGCGTGTGATCATTGCTTGTACAGCCCTCTCGCAGTGTCCGGAGCAAGTATGGTGGGTCTGACACACCGGTGTCAATGTGTTCTTTTTTCCATTTCCAGGAGTGTATAATGCATGGCCTTGTGTACCATTTGTCTTCTTCTTTACTAGTATATTCAGGAAATGGAGTCACTTATTCTCCTGTATTTCAATAGTGAATACAATGTTTTGATGGATGCTGCTAAGGTGGGCCAGAAACTCACCCAGCGCCTGTCTGCCATGCCGCATCACCACAAAAGTATCGTCAACAGCGGAAGGAGTGCTTTGGCATTTGGGTGCAGTGAAGGACAGACTAGTAGGGCGTTCTAGAAGGGTAAAGGTGCTGAATCTAGGGAGAGGAGGAAGATGACAACGGACTCGCTTTCCTTTCGTACTAGGGGCCACTCTCAGCCAAAAGGGTACCTCAGCTCTGTGAAAGATCCACTAAAATTGAAAGTGCCTGGGATTTACAGCATCAGCTGCGATTTGGGCCACTAATACATTGGACAAAAGCAGCGCTTGTATCAGAACACATCATCAGGGAAGACCACGCCTTGAGTTTCAGAACACCAAAACGCAATGCCGATCAACTGGCTACTGGGACAGTTCAGTTCATTGAAATAGTGAGTCACGAGAATCTGGTCAGTAGTGACGAAGGGTACAAATTGAGTGTGACATGGAATCCCGCGTTAGCGGCAATACGAAGAGACCATGCCCAATGCCGTGCAGTATGCAAGACACATTCGGAATGTGCACACAGAGCGGCAAACAGCGCACGCTCGCTACCCCACCACTGCAACCTCCCACCTAGCCGTGCAGCACACACTCCCTAGTATCTGCGCGGAGGGGGACACTCGCTGGTATAAACATTATGACTTCTGCAGTATCTTGGCACTTCGTCAGCAGATGATGAGTACGCTACACTTGGCAACGTCGCGTTATTTTAACATTGCCATCCTCCTGAAAATATAAGAGCCTTTCATCACTACTATACGCCAGGAGAGACATTCACACATGGTCGCCTCTGTCGAAACACCTCCATCGCACGCTATGAGAACTCCATAACCTTTCCTGATGTATCCTTACTGGTACCTCGGTTCGTCTCACTTTCATACATGACAATATTTTTATTACCAGTAAGTTCTGTGTAATAAGAAATCAACATCCCATTTCCTAATAACGATCATCGAAGCAGAACGTTATCACATTGAAAAGGAAACACTTTAACGATATTACGCAAATATGGTGTAATATTTGCAGAACACCATGAATCCTTTTCCAAATTATTGCCGTGAGCTGTCAAGCAACGTTGATTAATTCAGCTAATGTAAAAAAAGTATCATGCTGATAGCTGGCATTATCTCGCCTTTCGTGACAAAATATGGCACGGCACAATCCTTACACATGTGGCACACACACCACAGAGCTTATCAATGCATCTAGATTAAAATATAACTAAAAAAAAACAGATTTAAGGAGAAACTGCCTCACAAAACTGGCGTTTAAATTAGTAAAACCTTGTCTTTACACAAGCATTGTCTGGTCCTCGCTTTTGTTTTGATTCTTTGTGGTTAAAGTAAGCACAGCGAGAATTCTCCCTTATGTGTTACTGTGGCATACGTTGTACATTAAAGGAATAAAGTTTCAGGAGTGTAGATACAGTGTTAGGAGGTAATATACTACTTTATGACTGTTATTTTGTTGGGATAATGGACTACGGGAGAGTCACAAGATAAGGAATCAAAGATAAGGAATCTCACTAAGTTCAGAGAGTATGAAGGATCGCTACTAAGACGTCCAAAAGACGTGTAACTGGCCTAAGAATGAAAAGACAGTGTGTAAGGTGGTGTCGTCTCCTGACCTTTATTTTTTACATATTCCGACCTCACCATCGTATTTTGCGTATCAAGACGTTTCATTTGAGCCCAAACTCTATAGGGTAGTCAATTTCCATTTAATCAATATGCAAATCTAATAAATAAATCGCAATTGCACACCGAGATTAAAAAGTCGAGGCTGGCACACACAAACATTCAAGACACGACGGCCACAGGAGTTTTTGTTCAACGGAGGCAACCAGTCCGCTGGAAAGTCTGTAGGAGGGTGAGTTGGCATGCAGCTGTGCTGGCTGGCCGACCGCCCACAGATCAAAACAGTTTTTGCCAGAGAAAAGGGATAATGGCCTGCATGTTCACCTTAAAAGCAAAACCCGCTGTATAGTTGGGAGAGCCGCAGCATACACATTTTTTTGACGGACCTAATGCGCAGTTTCAGAGTACCCACAACTGGTAGTAAAGGCCTAACGCAGGTGCTATACATTTCTGGATTGGTCGGCTTAGCCATTCTACTATTTGTAAGAGTAACGCTGATTGGTAGACTATTTCTGACGCAATGAGCTGGAGGAGTGAGGGAAAGACAGTGGATGATGTATTCTTTTGCTTTTTGTGTGGAGGGAAGTCGTTCTGGTGACGCTCTTGTAGCGGGAACTGGTACTGGGAGCGAGTGCGCTCGTGCATGTAAGCAGAGAGCGAGGAACAAAGTCTCTACTCAGTACTGCACTGAGAGAGCACCTCGGTCGCTAGCGAATCGGAGTGATACTCTATATTGAGTCGCTCGTGATTAAGCGTTTGTTCGCTGTGTTGGCCGCAACACTTAATGTGTGGTGTGAACACAGAGTATTAGTTAGCGCCTGCGAGCGAACATTGAGTGGCATCGCAGTGGACTGGTTATCTGACCGGTGTACCACGCCAATAGTTAGACTAGGGGCAGATAGGAGTTCTTGACTTCATCAAGGCATAGTGAGAGTTCGATTGGTAAAGGTCAATCCAGATAGAAAGAGATAGTTTTGTTATTTTTCAGCAGCGAAACACGCAGACAGCAGTCATTGCAGCTCACAGTATTGTGCGCAACAGCATAGGCGAGCCCCATCTTTCCTCCATTAGAAATAACATACTTCATTCACTTCACTCCATTACATTTCTCACTCCACAGCCTTGACTGTACGTAGAAAAATTCTGTCGGACAATTATTCAAGTTGAGTAGGCGCGGCTCTCAGTCATTCTGCCGAATAAATAACGTTCTTAAAGAAAAGGGATAAAAGAGCTTTCCTACACGTTGTATGTAAATGTCATTAACAGGATTCCTATCCATAAGAGGTAACCTCCTATTCCGAAAAGAACCTGGAAATTTGTGTATCAGTTTATAAATAAAAGTTTCACTTGATTTTCTTAAATTTTGCAATAAATAATATTTTCCGTTCGTTTAATGTTTTTATTACACTAACTAGCAATACTCCAATACCCAAGTATCCCACTAGTTTCGTAAGAAAATAGAATATTTTTATGTCTTTTCCTTACAGTGGACGACTCCAGAAGATATTTATTACTGAAAGTTTTTCAGGTATTTCTGTTTCGTACGTTAGGAGCGTCTGTCTGACTTCTGTAGTAGTGTGTGCTACTTGCAGGAGCCAAAGGGCACTTGTCAGATCAATCCGTTGCGCAACTCGTCAACATAACACCCAAACACTGTCAGGTGTAGTATTGAATCAGGTAGGAACCAGCTTTTGGTGCTATGATGATTTCGAATGCATGTACCTCTTTGATAGCAGCTCCGAATTTCGGTAAGTGAGCGTCATTTGGAGGATTGCTCTGTCTACACTGCCAGAAATAATAGTAAACCGGGAGAAAGATGACGTCGATTTTGATCCGATGACGACATTTGTCATGTTTGGGACAATGGGTGCTCTGATAATGGTTACAACTTCGCCCGCCAACAGATAACGTAGTGACATAGCTACCAGAGTCTATCCTTTAATAGGGAACGCTCACAACCAGAAATCTCAGTCTGGTGGAGACGGTTTAAGCAAAAAGGCAACCATATCACTCATGCTTCCTACAGCCACTTGAACGGGTTTGAAATGGATCGAATTGTGCCCTTCCGAGTGGTGCGATGTTCCCTTCGGGGAATTGCCACACTAGTTGGACGTGCGGTGTCATTTGGTCACGTGATAATTTTCGCATCCACAGTCGAAATTCTGAACGTTCATTCAACACGGATGCCTTTTGTATTGTAAGGGCAGCAGTTACAGATCGTACAGCTACCACAGCAGAAGTAGGAGGTCTTGTCATCCCAGACATGTCAACACCAGCTCTTGAGAATCGGTTACTAACAGCGAGACTATGAGCATGCACACCTCTAGCCCATCTTCCAGTCACGCCACAGCATCGACGCGCACAGTTCGGCTGGTGCCGTCAGAGTAATTCCTGGAATATGGAATGACGCGCCTTGGTTTTCAGTGAGGAAAGCAGATTTTGCCTGCATTCAAGCGACTGTCGATTGCGCGTACGATGTA
Source organism: Schistocerca cancellata (assembly GCF_023864275.1). Lineage (NCBI taxonomy): Eukaryota > Metazoa > Arthropoda > Insecta > Orthoptera > Acrididae > Schistocerca > Schistocerca cancellata. The sequence continues at coordinate 457,525,178 of NC_064627.1, forward strand.
GACCTCCTGAGTGCTATCTCACAGAGTGCATTCGCACATGACACACCTTCCCCACCGAGGCCCTTATTGTCTGGAGCCCGATAAGCTACAACTCTCGTACGCCTTTGGTGTTTCTGAAGGGGACACCAGCCAGAGCACGATACATGCAGAATGTTATTAGCCCCGTTCTTTTACCGTTCTTGCAACAGGAAGGTCATGTGTTGCTCCAACAAGATAATCCTCGCCCATGCACTACCAAATGTGCAGCAACTCCCTTGGCCAGCACGATCTCCTGACATGGCTGTAGTCCTGCACAAGTGGCACGAGACGTCCATCAGTCGTGCAACTCGTCAACCAGCAACTCTTACACAACTATGTGAATAGGTCGAGCAGGCGTGGCATAACGTATACCAAGACAGTATTCGCCATCTGTACCATCGACTGAATGCCACAGTCAGCGCCTGTATTGCCGGCTGTGGACACTACACCATGTACTAATATGGATGTTTCAGTATGGGTCGATACCTGGCACTTCAAAAACCCTTGTGAATGCAATAATTTCAAGTACTCCATATGCACTGTTGCAACAATAAATCTTGAATGAAGTGGAAACCTCTAAAAGGATGTACCAATTTTTTTCCGGCCCTGTATTCGACGGATACAGAGTGGGAAATGATCACTGGAAAGAAGGTCATCGGTAACTTCTGACTGAGCAGAATCTGCGAGGTCTGGAGAGTACAGAGAGAGGTCTATGGCTGATGACGACTTAGCAATAGCGTTAAAATGTATGGCAATGCCAATGTTGAGGATACACAACTCCAGAGATACTGTGGAGCTCTATAAAACTCGACTACTGCAGTATGTATATTGTGAACCCCACTGCACATGATGGACACTGACGTTTGCAAGTAGGAGAAATGGCCGAGAGGTTTGTTCTACAAGGTCTTTGAGAGCCTCAGAATCTATTAAGTCTCGTGGTTGTAACTACAGGGAGTATACAGTGGTGATTTTGGCCCATAAGAACTGCAGCTGCAACGTCTTGGCGGTCAGTAACTAGATATGTAGCATAGGTGTACTGTGTGCTAAATACAAACAGAGTTACTCTGTTCTTGGTCCTTTTCCCAGCCAGGTCATTCTCGCAGCCCGTCAACACACGAATGTCAGTAAATCTAAATGTGTTTCTTGCAAACACAAGTACAGGGGCCTTCCCTGCACTAGTACTTCCAGTTTCTCTGCAGGCGTCACGAACCCACTCACGTTAGTTTTCAATACGGGAGCCATTTATAGCTGAGATGTTCCTTCACGCTGTCTCTACCCTGTGGAGAAAATGCTGCATAGGTTAGAGATTTGGTTGATGGTCGAGATGGTTGCTTTAGACAGATTTCGTATCGAATTGTCTTCGAAATGAAATAATTTGAGTCGTCAGATAGAGTAATATCTGCATGGTAGGGCGGTTTACGACATGTTTTTTTTCTGTGACTGGCACTTCTCTTTTGGTTTTCTGTCGGCAGAGATTCGGAGTAACGGTGGTGTCATTGGCAGTGGCGGTGCTGCCTGTGTACTGGAGTCTGATTGTGGAGATTCTGGAAGATGTACAGTGCTAGCAGACATAACCTTTTCCAATTTTCTGGAGGACACTATAGGTTTTATGATAATAGCACCACTGCAACTGCGGTCACAAACGCAGATAGTAATACTCGTTCTATTAACCACCGTTGGTACAGAGTAGCCAACTTCTAACTTTTGGGACAACTGAAGCCTTTTGATACACCACATATTTTACAGAGCACTAAAATAAGCAAAATCTGGTTATGTTCTTTCATTAATTATAATCATTTAATAAAAATCATACAAAACAGGTATATTATACACTACTGACTTCTAATCAATATACAAAACAACGGAAAAAAATCGCTACACTAAAATGGAATTGTGCGACTTAAGTGAAAGTTGACATCTGAAAGACGACGTCTAGTCAACATTTTTGCCAGTCGCATAGGAGTGTCGCCAGTAGCTCCAATACGAGGATGCAAATTAGGTTTGCTTTAAATAAATAAGGTAACAGTCGTTTAGCATTAGTTTCCTTTGAGATTGAACGTGGTGAGTTGTTGTTAGTCGAGACTGCCTTTAAGACGAAAAAGACGCCATTATCTAGAAGGTACTGAATTTGAAAAAGATAGGTCTACGACAAGCTGGAATGTAGCCACTGTACATGATTGCTGGCAACTGTGGTAACGAGACTACATGGTCGAAAGAAGACCAGACACCGGACTGTCATGTGACACTACATCTACATGTACATTTATACTCCTCAAGCCGCCCAATGGTGTGTGGCGGAGGGCACTTTACGTGTCACTGTCATTACCTCCCTTTCCTGTTCCAGTCGCGTATGGTTCGCGGGAAGAACGACTGCCGGAAAGCCTCCGTACGCGCTCGAATCTCTATAATTTTACATTCGTGATCTCCTCGGGAGGTATAAGTAGGGGGAAACAATATATTCGATACCTCATCCAGAAACGCCCCCTCTCGAAACCTGGACAGCAAGCTACACCGTGATGCAGAACGCCTCTCTTGCAGAGTCTGCCACTTTAGTTTGCTAAACATGTCCGTAACGCTATTACGCTTACCAAATAACGCTGTGACGAAACGCGCCGCTCTTCTTTGGATCTTCTCTATCTCCTCTGTCAGCCCGACCTGGTACGGATCCCAACCTGATGAGCAATACTTAAGTATAGGTCGAACGAGAGGAAAGACCATTTTTAACAGCATATGGCTCTGTCGCATCGTACTGCACCTTCTGCAGCAGTTCGAGAAGCAGTTGGCACCACAGTAACGAGGCCAATTGAGACATGATAAACCTACACCTGTAATTATGGTCTGGCGTGCGAATTCTTATGACAGCAGGAACACTCTCGCGGTTATCCCACACAGCCGGCCGGGGTGGCCGAGCGGTTCTAAGCGTTACGATCCGGAACCACGCGACCGCTACGGTCGCAGGTTCGAATCCTGCCTCGGCGATGGATGTGTGTGATGTCCTTAGGTTAGTTAGGTTTAAGTAGTTCTAAGTTCTAGGGTACTGATGACCCCAGAAGTTAAGTACCATAGTGCTCAGAGCCATTTGAACCATTTATTCCACACACCCAGACAGCAAATTTGTACGTCAGTCTGGTGATTCCACCTGTTACGCCGCCATTCATGAACTGCATTCTAGGAGCATTTTCCAACAGGATAACGCTCGCTCTTATACCACTCTTTTAACCCAACATGCTCTATGGAATGTCAACACGTTACCTTGGCCTGCACGATCACCAGATCTGTCCCCAATCGAGCACGTATGGGACATCATCGGACGACAACTCCAACATCTTCCTCAACCAACGTTATCTGTCCCAGTACTGACCGACCAAGTGCAACAGGCATGGAACTCCATCCCACAAACTGGCATCCAACATCTGTAAAACACAACGCATGCACGTTTACATTCTTGCATTCAACATTACGGCCTTTTAGATCGGTTGGTAATGTACCAGCATTCCACATTTGCAATGGGTTATCCCGCGCTTGCATTCATCTGTTATCTCGTAATATTGATAACCTAAATTTGGTACCTAGACAAACGCATTCCCGAAATTTCATTACTCTACATTAATTAGTTTTTGGCGTTGTTATCTTTTTCTGAACAGTGTACACAGAGACTGGTTCTACAACATTAAAAAGACAAATACGGGAGCTACTGATGATAATCACCAAAGAAAACAATGTTATATGCATGTCTTGAGTTTTCAAAATCTCGCATCTAAAACTGATATCGAAGTCAGCCAAAGATTTAAGTGATCTCTGTGCTGCGGTATTAACTTCATGAACTTCAACCTCAAAACGTTTGTCATGTTCTACTGATAATGCCAAATCATTCTGTCGCCCAGTGGAAACTACATGAAACTCTGTTGAAATTGCGTACTGAACAGTCGTTACACATCTTCATACACATAAGAACCAAATGATGCAATGCTTTCAACTATCCACTTTCAAAGTCAGTTAGACATTGTAGTTGCGCCATGGTAAGGTATCAACTTTATCTTGCATTACAAATGTTCGTCATCTTCTACTGTCTCACAATGGAAGACTAAATAACACTCCCCTATACATCATTTACAGTAAAACTGTAACAAATTGACCAGTGTTACAGCAACAGCTTAACAACTGTAACAAATTCTCCCACACAGTGCCACTGTTACAGCAAAAATATAAATAAAACAAAGTGTTTCATACATTGCTATTTTTACGAAACACATGAAGTTCCATATACTGTGGTTAAAGTATTAAATACGAAATTTTAGTAAACTTGACTTATTCTTATATATATATATAGCTGAACTATATAGACCAGTTAATTCAAGTAGTTCTGAGGAAATTAGATTAGGAAATGAGGCATTAAAAGTAATAGATGAGTTTTGCTATTTAGGCATCAAAATAACGGACGACTGCCGAATTAGATATGATATAATATCCAGATCGGCAACAGCAAGAAAAACATTTCAGCAAAAAGAAATATCGAATATGAATTTAAGTGATAAGAAGTGTTTTCCGGAAATACTCGTGAGAGGTGTATTTTTGTACCAAAAATGAGATTTAGTCAATAAGAATAAGAATATAAGGTTTCGAAATATGGTGCTACAGAATGATGCTGACGATTAGATGGGTAAATCAGATAACAACTGAGCAGATCATGAATCGAAATAGGACGAAACAGAATTTTATCGCGTTACCTGATTAAATGAAGGAGTTGGGTTGAGATTATCTCCATTTTGAGATATGAATTGTTAATGGTAATGGTGGGGACAGTGTACGTGTGGGGGTGAGGGAAGGGGACTAAGACTTGGAGAGGGAGACCAACACTAGAGCAAAGGAACCAGATTGAGATGGATGTTGCTATCATTTCATTCAACAGAAAAAGTTGTACTGGATGGGCATCTATATTACTAAACGGTTGTCCTGGTTCATGTTACATGGTTCACAATCCCAGAAGCCGGTTGCGTATCTAATGGCTTCCACGAGGAACAAAATATTTTATTTTCAATATCCCATATAATTACTGACCGAATTTAAAAATTTAAAATTCTGTCATAATGTACTCATTGAGAGGTATAACCTCATGTTAAAGATTTAACAAAAATATACAGTTAGAGACTGTGTATATGTCTTGCGCCAGAGTGGCACACTTCACAAAACTAATCCAAACAGATTCATCCATTATTTGAAAATGAAATTATTTACCGACTTCCGACACACTTTGAACATAATTTGAAACTGTTAGGAAACTTTTTCTCCCTGACACCTCAGCAAAATTATGAAAGAAATAAACGTAATCGCTTACTACATCTTCGCTGTTCTTGCCTCAAGATTTAAGCATCAGGTGTGACGTTTTAATTTATAGCTTCTTTACCACTAATTCTACTTACAATACACATTGCAGACACTTAATGTACCTCCCAGATTATGTATCGTACAGTACATGGTTTAGGAGATATGACGTCACAAACATGGAGAAGCGTGAAAAACTAGCTTCTGCTTAAAACGGAATTCAGACCATGCAGACTATATTGATCCGTTATAGTGAGAACACTTAGTGCTTCCAACAAACTTTGAACATAACTTCAAGCTTTTTCTCGCTTACCAGCTTAACGTCAAATATTTAGCATATTAACTTAGCTCTAAAGTTATCAGAGGTATGAAGCTGTTTCATATGTGGGAGTTCGATCCTGTAGAGAATCAGGGGTTTATAGGTGTAGTATGAAAGAGGATATGCTGTGTGAAATCATCCTTTCAGTATTACAACGTTGAGACAACTACTACTGACTGTTTTGCTGTGGTGTTGATCATACACCCAGGGGAAAAGTCAGCTGGATTTGCGGAGACTGAGTTAAGTATTTGTAAATACATAAAGAAAAGCAGTCCTCAGTCCGAAGATCCTCGAACACCACTTCGCTTTTAGATCCAGTTAGATATGGTAAGCCTTTGCATTTCGTCCATGGGTGAACTGCCTTACGCAACTAGTTAAAATGGGACAGGTAGTTAAACGCTCTGTCATTTTCACATAGAAGAAAGTGCTACCGAAACTAAAACACGATTAAGTGACAGAAGAAATCCAATGACTAACTAAGAATAATACTCCGAAAATTTGAATTTGTAATACGACATACGCTAAGGCACTAAAGCAGAAATGCAGCTCACACTGAAAGTACTCATTTATTCTCAGTACATTTGCCTTCATGATATATGACACAAAATGGAGGTTATTCTGCTTTCAAGTGTTTTCAGCAGTCTGAATCATTCAGCTTCGTTCTAAAGGTACTGACTAAACATTGAGAAGACGAACAGATAATTCTTGTTTAATCGAGTGAGACACTGATGTATTACTGTGTGTAACAGAGACAGAATAGACTAGGCCCAAGATCGTCCATTTCCTAAGGACGTTAGTGACATGTGAGCGAGATGGTGTTATCAGGTGCTGAGACCAATCTGCCGACAGTTGAGACCCTCTACCATCAGTAGGGACCTACACAGGCAGCTGCTGCACATAAAGCCGTGCAGGTTGGAGACCAGGTGGCCTGTGGCGGTCTGCGCAAATGGTAGGCTCGTAACGCTGGTAGCTCAGCCACGCGACGCCACGCTGCACCTCGTCCAGCACGCAGTACACTCTGCACTCCACCACACCGGCTGCCACAGAGAGTACGCGGCAGTCCAGGGACTCCACACCAGTCACCAGCTGAAATTACAAATGAATATCACTGAAACGTGACTTAACATACTGACAAAGAAATGCATCCCCATGTTACGTTACATTCAAAATTTTCAGTATCTACCTATGCTACTAGCTACGGCTGAACAAAACGTGGTCAAAAGAAATGCAACAAGTTTTCGTAACTAGAGAACTATTTTGTAAATTACCACCGTGTAACGATGCATTACAGGTGAAAATTTTAATGGAAATGTATGCAATAAATACATATACTACACAGAATGTCATTCATCGGTCAAATGGTAGTGCCAATGCTTTGTCGCTATTAATAAAGTATTACAAAAGTAGGAAACTTTCATAACAGTTTCAGAAAGAATACATGTAACCTTACTAAAAAACAGAAAGCCGAACTAAATCGAACACAGATTATGACAGTTATGAGAAAATTCTTCGCAGAGTTTGGTAGCCAAATCTTATGTAGTTATATCCCAAAACAATTGTTGGTGTAAAACTGAGTTTTGAATCATCTTTCGAAAGGATGAGAGAAAGACAAAGCGTTTAATTTCGTCTTCCGAAAAGACCCTTTCAGAAGAGTATCACACCACATACCCTGACTGTTATTTGTTTGCTGGAATGTACAGAGTGAAGCGCATAGGAAGGGTCATACCAATTTTTTTTTCATTTAGCACCGTTGAAGACGGAGTATTATTCCATACATTTGGTCCATGCACCACCTGACAGAGGATGGCTTTGTTCTCCCGCACCAAATCTGTAAGCTCACAACGTGTCCAGCCTGTATTTTCAAGTCTTTCACCGCTTTAGGCATGAGAGCGTCTCCACTATCAGGTCAGTGACGATAGCGAGGCGATAAGTCTGCTTGCCAGTCACTCTGGCGCCATCATAACTGAGAACAGCTCACAGCTGCTGTAAATGCAGTCACAATATTGGGCATCTCGTGACAACGTAACAGTTTAGTAGAACGCTGCGGCATCAGGAGGCCATGTTGAGCTGCGAAATTACAATTCGATCAATTGGCATCGCACTCAGCAGTTAGTCTTTTTTGGGTGTCTACTTGTTTTTCTATCTTTCATTATTGACGCTATTCGACTGCTGCTTAATTGAGAGATCCATGCTCGTCAGCTGTACCTTGAGAAATAAGCTAGGAGCCTTAAAATATTGACAACGCATTTTCTCCTTTCCATGCAAGGGAAACGTATGCAAACAGACGACAGTGCATCCATGCGGCGGTGCCAAGAACCAGCCAGTAGATTATTTTGACGTCAGAGGTCATGTGAGTAATAAACAGAGGCGACAGCCGCGATGTTTGAAAAAGGATGAAATCACCGAAAGTTTCATCAGTATCTGCGACTGATAACTAATTAATCTTTGTACGCAGAAGTATCTGTGTAACTTTATTTAATATCAGATACATTTAACCAGCTCTCACTTGTTTGAAGCTGTCGTCAGCGTAAGATGTACCTCTTAAGATATTAATTGTAATTATTAATTGATTGAGCTTAATCTGTGTAACACTATAAAAATAACATTTGTAACAGAAAGAAAACTTTAGGGATTATTAGAAACTAATTTTTATTATACTGAAAATGGGATAAGTACTTCCAAATGAGTAGTTTCATTATAGTTGGCGCTTTTAGAATTCAAAACTGCCTTAATTCCCACTTCGGGTAGAGACGGATTTATTCCTCGATATCATTAACCATGTTTCAATTAGTTATTCATGCATTGACTTGAGTAGACGACTATAAACATATTTTTCTTGTTGATGCACTAAAAGGCAAAAAAGAAAGTTCTAAGATATCAGCAGTTTACTGTACCCAACGAGACGAATGCCTGGTATGCTAGAATTTTCTCCTGATTTCAGTTATGTCTCAGCAGAACCGAGCTGGTGAAATTTCACATCATGACGAGATTTTTTTTTCCTTCCATTTCACTCTCTTATCACCATGGTCTTTGTGCGTAAGTCTAAGAGGAAGTGAGAAGTGATGGAATGTGGTACACACATGAGATGTTTTGATTTCGAGTAGTCACTGTATGATCATTTTGAGTCATTTATTAATATCTTTAAAACAACACGTTGGTTAATATGGCAACGAATATTGATAGATTTATCTCTGTTAAACACTCGATACTATTTGAAGCACATATCTTCAACACAACACGTTGGCACTTAGATGAGTTGGTTACTATGGCAACTAATATCAGTAGACGTTTCTCTATTAAAGACTCGATACTATTAGAAGCGCTACCTTAGGAAAATCTTTATATTATGAAGTACGTAATCGTTTTTAAATAACCTTATCACAGACGCTGGAGACGGTAACAACTGACAGAATTATCCTCTGGGACAGACCCCGCGAATTTTGAAATATAGAGAAGAATATCCCCGTAACAACTGACAGAATTATCCTCTGGGACAGACCCCGCGAATTTTGAAATATAGAGAAGAATATCCCGATATGTTTTAATTATAACGAATTATTCTTCATCATAGAATTCAAATTATTTACATTCAGGGTGAATAAATGTGATCCTTAATCATTTTGCGGGATAAAGGACTGCTCTATATACAGCATACGTTATACAGGATATACTATATATGCCAATACGTAGACAGTCACCAAATTTCTTAGTGTTCACAAGCGACAGGAAGGAATGGCGCGCAGTTGTGAATGGCGGGACGACTGTGGACATTGAACATGCCTGCAACTGAAAATACGAGCTCTTAGTCTTGTCAAGACAAAATAAAATAACTGCCAGCGACTCCTGAGGGCAGTAAGTGTAACTTAGTGCATATGTGTACTGGTGAAAGTTTGTTAATTGATTTGTGGGGTCTTCAGGTGTCATTTTTAACTGCTTAATTAAGGAACTGATGTGACCTGTAGTTTGAGATGGCAGAGATTTGATCGTTCATTTGAGAACTACGCAGCTGTTACTATAGTTAGTTTGTAACAGAGATAATATTTAGTGCATCGAATTTAGTATTAACCACGAAAATGACAGGAACATAGGAAAGTAAAAGAAAAAGCAAAATGATCAGTCAAATACAAAGAGAAAATAAATATAGGAATCAAAGGGGACAAGAAGATAAGAATATAAAGAAAATAAGAGAAAAGCAGGAAAGGGAAGAAATGGCAAAAGAAAGAAAATAATACTTTTTGTGTTGAAATAAGCAATTATCTGTTCTTAAGGAAGGGGTAGGGCCATATATTACGGAAAAAATTAAGGATAACATGAAGGAAGCATAGAATGCTCCGAAAGGAGATTTAAAAACTCGCTATGGTGAACAATTATATGACGTTTGTGAGAATCTGACATATGTTACAGCTGTTGTATGACACTGTTTAACTGAAAGTGAAGAAACTAAAAGGGAAAACCATCATGTCAGAGAAGAAATAGAAACATCCGATAAGGTACTGGAAAAGGGAGTAGCAGATATTCTAACTTCAGTTATTGGAAAATTGTGTGAATGTGACTTGAGTGTAAAAAGTGTGAATGTCAGTGGTTTAGATGTAAGGAGTAATGCAAGGAAAAATTTAAAGCGTAGAAATGTATGCCAGGAGACAACACCACCCTACAAGAAACCTGATGGGGATGACTAAGGCATCTGATTGGAATTATAGACTAGAGTTTTAATGAACGTGAAAACTGTAATTTACAAGCTAGTACTAGTAGGATTAGTAAAAGAGTAGTCTATTCTGGAAAGACTTCCGTTTTGATTTCGAGATATGTGTTGCCCAAAAGTTATCTATATTTCATCTACATGGGCTGACACATCCAGTATTATTTTTAAAGGCATTCCACAGGACTTAACTCAGTACATGGGGTGACCAGAAACGAGTGCATTTAGTAGTGAATCACTTGGAGGGGAATGCACTTCAGCGAGGATTACTTGATGTTGACATATGTATAACATAAATTCAGTGCTACAGAAATTTCAAATCAAAATATTGGTCAAGCGGGACACAGCAGATCCTAAGGTTACAACTTTTAGAACTTGGGTTGTGTAATGTGGATAACATAATTTTGTAGAATGACATCTAGACCAGTCAATGTATTTAGGTGAGATAATATGAGAACTGGATTTGGTGGAAGTAATTAGTAGCACACTGCTTCCAGGTGTAAGGGAAAACTAATTTGCCACATGGGAGAGCAGTTGACAACTGTTGCAGGTGTTAGATCAGTTTGATTATTTAAAAAAGTTATGTGGTAATGTCTGAAGGGAGCAAAGTTATGGAACCCAGCAGGATACAAAAATTGGAAGAGTATCGGAGTAATCAACGGTGTGGCGTAAATTAAGGTCATGTGGTAGAAAAAGTCACAGAGATCCTAATTTTTATGCTAGGAATTACAGAAATCAAGCTTACAGGAATAAAAATGTGTGGAGAAAACAGTATTACAAACTTAATAAGAGTACGGTAGATTGGTGTAACGCATGGTAGGGATGTAGAAGGAACAAAGGGAATGATAAGTCACAATAGATTGTGTAGCAGGTCCAGCTGAACAAAATAAACTGATGGCTATTTCTAGCAAAAGGGTCTGTGTCGAAAATGTTGTTATGAATCCCACAGAGCATACAACTGAAAAGAGGGCTAGCGACACAACAGAATCCGTTAGCTAACAAAGTGGGGAACATTTGAGTGATGTACTCTTGGAAGAAAGAATAGGACAGGGCAGTAAGCGCTTACAACCTACTGTGATGAGGAATATAGCTAGAAGGAGTGTCCACCTACTCACTGATGCAGGCACCCACTCAAGTTTAATTAAACAAGAACAATAGCAAAAAGTAACAGTAAATGGTGAAGCAGAGGTGGTAACGACGATAGTAGTGATTTTCTTGGAAGATCTTAGCTTATGATTTTAAGGAAACCTAGAAAGAAGCGACAGTTAAAATCCAAACACTGGAAATGCAGTTTCGACAAAAAATGTTTGTTGTTCCAAATTTAGTGTCAGTGTGTGGGTGTTATGTTGACGAGTTGCACAACGGATTGATCTGACAAGTACCCTTTGGCTCCTGCAAGAAGTAATTTCCAGCTCACACTACTACAGAAGTCACACAGACACTCTTAACATACCAAAAAGAAATGCCTGAAAAACTTTCAGCAATAAATATCTTCTGGAGTCGTCTGCTGTAAGGAAATGACACAAAAATATTATATTTTCTTATGTAACTAGTGGGATACTTGGGTACTGGAGTATTGCTAGTTAGTGTAAGAAAAACATTAAATGAACAGAAAATTTTATTTATTGCAAAATTTAAGAAAATCAAGTGAAACCTTTCTTGATAAACTGATACACAAATTTCTGGGTTCTTTTCGGAATAAGAGGTAACCTCTTGTGGATAGGAATCCTGTTAATGATATTGATTTACAAAGTGTGGGACAACTCTTTTATCCCTTTTCTTTAAGAACGATATTTACTGGGCAGAATGGCTGAAAGCCACAGCTGCTCAACTTGGATAATTATCCGACTGAATTTTTCCAAGTACGGTCGACGCTGTCACGTGAGGAATGTAATGGAGTGACGTGAATGAAGTATGTTATTCCTAATGGAGGAAAGATGAGGCTGTCCTACACTGTAGCGCACTGTAGCAAATACCGTGAGGTGCGATGACTGCTGCCTGCGTCGTTCGCTGCTGAAGAATAACAAAACTGTCTCCTTCTATTTGGATTGACCTTCGCATATCGAACTCTCACTACACTGTGATGAAGTCAAGGACTCCTATCTGCCCCTAGTCTAACTATTGGCGTGGTACACCTGTCAGATAATCAGTTCACCACAATACCACTCAATTTTAGCTCAGAGGCGCTAACTAATACTCTGTCTGTGTTCACACCGAACATTAAGTGTCGCAACCAACACAGTGAACAAATGCTTAATTGCGAGTGACTCAATATAGAGTATCACTCCGATTCGCTAGTGACAGAGGTGCTCTCTCAGTGCAGTACTGAGTAGAGACTTTGTTCCTCGCTCTCTGTGTAAATGCACGAATGCACTCTCTCTCGCTACATGTTCCAGCTAAAACAGCGTCGCCGGAACGACTTCCCTCCACACAAAAAGCGAAAGGGTAAATCATCCGCTGTCCATCCGTCACTCCTTCAGCTCATTGCGCCAGAAATAGTCCACCAGTCAGCTTTACTCTTACAAACGGGAGAATGGCTACGCCGACCAATCTGGAAATACATTGCATCTGTGTTAGGTGTTTACTGTCCACTTGTGAGAACGCTGATACTGCACACTAGGTCCATCAAAAAAATGTGTATTCTGGGGCTCTCCCAAACAATACAGTGGGTTTTGCTTTTAAGGTGAACACGCAGGCCATTATCCCTTTTCTCTGGCAAAAACTGTTTTGGCCTGTGGGCTGTCGGCCAGCTGGTGCAGCTGCGTGCTAACCCACCTTCCTATGAACTATCCAGTGGGCTGGTTGACTCCGCCGAACAGAAACTCCTGAGGCCATTGTGTCTTGAATGTTTGTGTACGTCAGCCTCGACTTTTTAATCTCGATATGCACTTGCAATTTATTTATTAGATTTTCATATCGATTAAATGGAAATATGTAAAATTGACTCTACCCTATCGAGTTTGGGCTAGAATGAGACGTCTTGATACCCAAAATACAATGGTGAGGTCGGAATAAGTAAGAAATGAAGGTCAGGAGACCACGCCACCTTACATTAGAATTACGTATTTCATTGTCTACAGACTAGCTCGTACCTGATAAAGCAAACATTGCTCAATGAATTACAAGAAAATTAATCCTCAATAGTGGAGTCATTAATAAAGATATAGAATTCATTGCACATTCTAATTTTCCACAGCAGTTTGATACTGAGAACATTAACAATACGAGAATAAGGATAAATTTGGTATAAATGGTCTGACAGAGAATGAGAATACCAACAGCGAGTCTCGAAATAGTCATAGGACGGTAAGGGGTGAAGAGAAAGTGATATGCTTCCCCTCAGACACATTCATCACTCAACAGGAAGAGCAATTGGAAAAACTGTCTAGTAAGTTAAAGCTACTTTTTCTGAGAAACCGGGAATAATCAGGAATTACATATGCCAATTAAAAGTAAAAGAAAGTGCAAGGTTTTACGAACCTGCTTACTCAATAAACATGAGAACTGGGGCAGAGCTCAAGACTGGCTCAACGTTCAAACAGTAGGTACAACAACCCTGCAGCTACACATTACCAGTCTGAGATTCAGATTATAAGGCAACACATTTTAGCGTTTATACTTTCACGTAAATTTCGTTCACAAGCTGTAGACTTTTTTTGTGCCCCATGAAATGTAAGTAATTTCTCACAGCATACAAATGAAATATTAACAGGTAATGAGGAGTAGGTAACATGGATTATAATTCGCTTTTCATGTCACAAACGATGAGAGTGAGAGAGACTATCTGTGACAGACGAGAATATTACCATCTGCTGGGATTAAGGAGGACTCGATTGAGAGAAAATAAACTGTCGACCAGATTGACATCTATGAGTGACTGAGAAACCACAAACAGTGGCAGCGAGTTTTTCAAAATGAGCAGTAAAGATGTAATTATAAAAACCATAATTATTCTTCGCTATAGCTATGTAAATTATTTATTCTTAAGAATGTTCTGTTTTTTTTTCGATGGAGAAAGCAAATATGTTTCTCCTTCTGGCGTAGTGATGAAAAATTATCTGTGACATTAAGGACATAGAAAAGGGTTCAGTTGTAAGAACTGAAGGAGGAAAGAAGATTGAGCATTGAAAAATTTTTGAGAGAATGAAAACGATTGTATGTTAATTAACGGGAATTTTTGAATTAAAGACATCGTTACTTTCATCAATCAGAGTGCAGACTGTTCTTTTCTTGTCAAAATTAAATTATAGCCTTTTAGTTTAAAAAATCAATACAAAGGAGTTTTTCTGGTGCCGAAAGTAAGCTGCTGAGAATCGGACCACATTGCACACATGTGCGACTAGGTACAATTTTATGCAATGGGCATAGTATTCTTCTTGTTTGATTGCAACGGCGAGAGTGTGCTAGCTGTAAGGTCGTGATCAGCAGAGTAGCAACAGGAAGAAAGTTAAGGGTAGTGATGAGACTTCCCCTCCTTATTGTAGTAGGAAAGATGAAAACCTGTTACAACAGAGTATTAGACAACTAGGGAACAATTCTGAAAATTATATGGGACATTTAGACGGAAATCAGGGACAAGTAAATTTGAGAAGTAGTGCTCCATCTCAAGTAGAAGTGAGTGGTAGTGGGACTAAACTTTGCGTTGGCTCTGAAACGAACAGTGGGGTAAACCAGAGATTTCCGACGTTTGACCCACAAGGGAGAACCCACTCAGCTATTTTACTGAGAGCCTTGGCTTAGGCCTACAGAAGAAAGATGCGTTTTGAGGTAAACCATTTAGAAGGAAGCGCATTGCAGTGAGGACTGTTGAATGCAGACAGATTTCAGTCTTACGAGAGGTTTGAATAGAAGTTAAGTCAAAAATTTCGTCACAGTGTTAAAAAAAATACTATGTTGTAGTTGCTGGGGCCAGGCGTATATACACAGACATGGTGTACTTACAGGAATTTCATCAAATGGCATGTCAATCAGACAAAATAGTGAAGTGTTTACCAGTAGGTTACCCACAGTCGCTAGAACTAAATAATAGAAGAACTCGGGACTGTGCCCAGCAATTGTTAGAATTTCTTGATCAACTTGATTACTTAAATTTTTCTATCGATGGTTACAATAATGTGGGATAACAGAGCGGTCATTGCCTTGTATAAAAGGGTGAACAGTCGGGAGGGACGTAACTATCAAGCTAGTTACGGACGGATGGTACACAACCAGCAAAATACCAACATGAATGGTCGAGGAAACAATAGGTTTTACCATAATGGACATGAGGGATATCAAAATCGGAACTATAATAATAACCATTGTAGCATGAATAATGAGAAGGGGTATGAAAGCGTTATCTCAACCACAAGGAATCAAGGAATACGCCAAGCATCAAGAAACACTAATACGCCCTGGAGAGAACTAATTGCTACCGAAGGTGTGAGAATTATTGTGCGTCCACCTGACGCAGAAACTACCTCTGTTGACAACCCCAGACCAAATTCAGAAGTATACGAGGCAGCTTTTGCTAGATGTCAAGAAAGAGTAGTGTTACAAGAATTATTATTAGAGGGACAGTTAAAGGAGCATTCAGACCTAGCGAAACCTTTACTAAGTGTATGTGACAATGACACAAAAACATCATTAATGATCGTCACTGTAAGAGATAAACGTTTAATTGACAGCACATGTTGGGAAATAATTAAATAGCAAAGGGAGGCAGTTACCTTAATCGTAAAAGATATGATCTTACGCAGGGTAACCTGAATTAGCAGTAGGACGCTGCAGGAGAAGCCTAACATAAAATCATGTATAAAAGACTTGAATTTCCAACAACAATTTATATATTAGCGAGATTAAAAGTGAAAATTTTGCTTGGAACAAACTGGCTTACGAAAACCTAAGTCAAAGTCTTTGTTGGGAAATGGAAAATGAACATATGTTATCAAGAAGAGAGAAGGGAAGTAATATTTATGGGTGATCAACTGCTGTTGGAAGAGCAGGATTCAGAGGAAATTTATGGCAGGTCACTTTTGCAGCATCTGGCCAGCAAAACGATGTAATAAACAGAAATGAAGAAGAGCTAGTAAACGTAGCCTTAGGAGGGGGTTGTCAACCAAACTTGATGAGTGTGAAAACCTAGAACCATTACAGAGACAGCAATTAGCAAGAGTCTTAAATTAATATAAGCAAGTTTTCACTTGTATAGCAGTGAGGTACCACATATTGCTCTTATATTGATTAAGACTACAAAGAATCTTAAAAATTGGTAGACCTTTTATGTAACTTGGATTAATTCCAGGATCTGAATACTTCATTTTACTTAAAATCGCTTTCAGGAAGATGTCGCGAACTGTTAATTTATCAAGTATCTTCATTTAATATACTGTTTCAGGAAATAAATTCACCTTCCGAACAACTAAATTTTTTTACATGAATAACTCATCATTCAGACATAAGGGCAGCTTCCTGAGATAAGGGAAGGCGACTAGATTTACCTAACTTACTGAACTACCATTAGTTTCTAATTATAATGAAAACACTAAATTATGAAATTTTCAAACTTCTCCAAATAAATTTGCAGGAATAAATTCCAAGTTAATTTTCATTGTCTGTGAAGTGTAATAGTTTTCTAAGCAAATATGTTTAATATTTACTCTGAGTCATTTCAAAGTAAACTGAGAATATTGTCTCACTTTATCGCGGAAGTCGACTTTATCAGATATCTAACACCCTCACAATAACTTACTCGTTTGTTTCAGCAGTTTGTTGTTTTCTACAAATAAGGTATTATTGAATATTTTGGTGAGAGATACGTCCACAGCCTTTATATAACTTTGAACAATTTTGATGCCCTCTTTTAATCTTCCTTCGTGTTATTTAGCTTCTGTATCTGTAATACAATCACGATGGGTGTAATTCATATGTAATGCTGTTTTTACCAGCTTTTCTTTACAGCATTATGAATGTGTGCTGTGTCATGATCATCATCTACATTCATGTATTAGATTCGAGGAACCTGTTCCGGCAGCAGCTTCTTAGCTCCATCGCTTCCTGGACCAACAAATGTCCCTTACCGCTTTGGGTAAGCCGGCCTATTGCATAACTTTATTAGAATACCTGCCTTATTGCATTCTGTTTACACATTCCTTCAGTTTCTTCCTATAAATGTCGATTTTTTTCTGTTGTTGAAATTTTTAATCTTATTTCTATTACCTTAGTTTCTTAAATTATCTTCTGGTTTATACCCTTTAAATGATAGCAAAAATTTCATTCCTGACATTAATACTTGATTTATGGCTTCCTTCCTTTTTCGTTATCCAACCCTCAGATCGGCCGGCCGAAGTGGCCGTGCGGTTAAAGGCGCTGCAGTCTGGAACCGCAAGACCGCTACGGTCGCAGGTTCGAATCCTGCCTCGGGCATGGATGTTTGTGATGTCCTTAGGTTAGTTAGGTTTAACTAGTTCTAAGTTCTAGGGGACTAATGACCTCGGCAGTTGAGTCCCATAGTGCTCAGAGCCATTTGAGCCAACCCTCAGATCGGTAAAATAACAATGGAGTAGCAACATTTTTATAAAAATTCTGTTTCGTTTCTTCAACTGTTTTTTTAATATTGTTTTTATAGCTACACAGACACCCTGAAATTTTGCTGTTTTATTAGTTATGTCTTTACCATGATCAAAATTCTGTACCTTGTTCAGTTTATTGCAATAATCTGTAAAATATCCACTCTTAAACATGAGGTCTACCGGGTAAAACTCTTTTCATAACGCAGTGTAAGTCAAATAAACCACTAAACATAGGTATAGTTTCTAGGCGCAGTGTTCCCACATTTAAACCACCAGTGAAACAAAATGTATCGCTACTGAAAAAACATGAAGATGCAACAGAACTATACGTCACCCATCAAATGATTTATCATAAAGCACACTATGACAAATTCGAACAAAAAAGGGAGATTAAGGGGTGCAACAGCCCTTTTTATTACAAAGGTTCACATTTGCCATGTTGTTCGCTTGTGACATCAGTGATCACACTAAATTCGATTAAAAGGATTATCAGTTCCGTAAGCTCGTACCTTTGTTAACAGTCTGCAGTGGGGTACTGTGTCGGATGCTTTTCGGAAATCTAGAAATACGGAATCTGCCTGTTGCCCTTCATCCTTAGTTCACATTATACCATGTGAGAAAAGAGGAACTTGGGTTTCACAAGAGCGATACCTTTTAAAGCGGTGCTGATTCGTGGACATGAGCTTTTCAGTCTCTAGGAAAATTTATTATATTCGAACTCAGAATATGCTCCAGAATTCTGCAGCAAACCGATGTTAAGGATACAGGCATCATTCGGACAGAACCGAGATAGAGGTCACTACATACTCTTTCTGAAAGTAAAATAGGAAAACTAATAAAGGAAAGTTGGTAGCAACTTAACATTTGTTATGCATGATGCCTGCAATAGCTCAAACAGACAATAGATTTTTCTGAAACTTCTAGGAAATGATGGTAGTACGTAACGCCACTGAAATTAGTGTCTGTTGTTTTGTCTGGTGCCCAAATCGAAGGCAATAAGAAGAACCCAAAAGTATTACAGTCCACATTTAAAAACGCGTTTGCACTATAAAAGCCTACTATTGGATAGCGCTTCAACAGCACCTATCATACACGTTTTATAAGGATAATGATAACGAATTAAGACAAACAAGAGTGCCTAGGGAGGTATATAGATAGCAATTTCTCTCTCTTCATGCAATATGAAAAAGGTAATACTAGTAGAAATTACTCTCCGGTGTTCATTGCTCACTGTATTTTGGAGTATATATGTACACCACTTTACTGTACAAGATACTCGTGATACTGGGTGTAATGATGGTTTGCTTTTCTTTGTTAATATTGGCGCTTTTTCTCCTTAAGGGTCAATGGTATCTTAGAAAAGTTGCCGTGGAAATTAAATTCATCAACATACTTGGTAAAATTTTAGCACATATGTGAGATGGTGATTATGTGCTCTTAATTTAATAAATAACGGGGTATCATTTCAGTAATGAAACAATTGGCGCGTTGATTTCGATGTGGATAACTATTTGCTGCCTGATGGTTAGTTAGTTAACGTATTCCATAGAACATTTGAACGATTTTTTTTATCGAAATGATTACAAGATAGGATTACAAGATTTGTTTACAAAGTATTAGTCGATTATTAGTTTCATTACTAGTATCTATGTAATTTTCCACTTCCACTCAAGCGAGTACAATAAAAAAAACTGAGTTTTTTGTTTATTTACTTTACAAGCTACGAGTTTTTACATAATTTTGGAATTGTAGGAATATCCAGAGGAAATCATTTTGGGTTACATTTTAAAACTTGGTTCTCATTCTGCCATCCTCAACAGAACTCGTCATGAATACCACTGTAACTACTCGATCTATGAACCAGAAGTGTCATTCGCCTTAGCACTAGAAAATACTTTAGAAATAGAAGAATTTGTATTTAATTTTCATAGTACGGCCATTATTTACACAAATTTGTCCAAGAATGAAGGTGGTACAGGCATAGCATACTGGGGCAACACAACTCAAAATAGTAGGAAATTTAAACTAGGAGAGGGCAGCACAGACACGACAGCGCAGCTAATAGCAATCGTGGACCGTCTTCTTTCTTTTCAGTATACTATCGAAAGAAATAGTATTAGCGCGGCGTATTACATTCCCTTGGTAAAGAGCAACAACGCCGGAATAATGAGTCACTCCATGAGACACAAAATAGTGGACATTTAAGAGAAACCCAAAACAATAAACGTCAAGTGGAAATATATTGGAGATTGTTGATAGTCTAGTCAAACACAAAGTATACGATGAGGAAGGATGAGGAAAAAAAAAGATGCCAACGAACTGTCAAACGACTTCCTGTAAGAACACCTAAGACTAACAAGACATTAATGGGATAAAGAATGGGCAGAATCCTCTAAATTAAAAGGCCGACAATATGCCAGTATATCACCATTAATACGAAAGAAATCTCGGTACACAAAGAGCTGTTACGTCAACTATAGCACCACTGAGCTTCAATCACGCATGCTTCCGACAGCTTCTACAAGGCGCTTGTGTTGCTCAGGCCCAGCTTTGTGAATGTGGAATCACGGAAGATGAGAACCGTGGTTCTTTCAATGCGAAAATCGAAGAGAACAATTTGCAACATCGATTCGGCTTCTGGTGGCATTAAAATGACCTCTTTCAACATCTGTACTGAAACACAAAGAACCTTTTCTCTTCCTGCGTACAGAAAAATTACATATGTAATATGGATATACGCAGTCAGATGAATCACTGTTAAAGTGAGATAGAATAAACGAAAAATTTGAATTTCCCTGTTAATTTATATCAGTTAATAGAAAATTAAATTACTCTTCTAGGACATACGTTGCAAATATATGGGTAGTACAGTTGTCAGGAATGCAAATCTGTTATGTAGTTATGTAGTGTATGCCTTCCATTATGGTTTTTCGAGTATCTTTCTCCATTTTACACTCTTTTTGTTTTAACTGACCTAACGCAATACAACACATCGTTTAATTCCGAATATTTTTTTTTGTAACTAGTTGTATCTCTCCACGTACTTAAGCAAGAAAAATTCCATCTGTCCAAGTAAACCAGTTAAAACATGCTAACAAACTGTAAGGTTAAAATATTAGTGATTAAAAATTGTATGTGAATGGCTGTGTGCGTACAGATCTAGCACCCAACGGATAAAAATATGAAAAACCTCTCAGACATTTGATGTTGACCATTACGATCAAATGTTTTTGTGGATGCATTTTGAACTCATTTCTGAGCCACTGACAGCTTTAAAATAGTGTATAAAGGTGACTTATTCAAGTGCTGTGACAGTGCATTTATAACGTCTCGCTTGTTGAAGAGGTATCCGCATGATGTCTTTCTAAGTGATCAGTTACCTCAGAAAATTACTTTGTAAGATGTTACTGAGAGGAAATACGAGAGATGTGTTAGCAGATTGATTCCATTGTCTCCGAGACGAGGAATTACACGAAGAGCAAAAGTAGCTAGATGTGCTGAACTGTTCGAACAGCTCAGTGAGATGCTTATTCCGGTTCAAGTTGTCGTTAGTACGTACACCCTAATTAGAATCATTCTACTCTGTACAATGCCTCCTGTTCATGTATTACATCAGTTGTTGATATGACTAATTGTTGTACAGAAGTGAATAGAGTTTTCTCTGCTGTGCCTGTGTGTACACGTCGGACGGATTTCTTAGTCCTGGCTAAGGTGATCATTACATTCAGTTTGCTTCAGTCATTTGTACCCTTGGGGTGTCGGTTATAATGGAACTTCTTGGCGACTATAAATAAATGCCCATTAGTGAAGAGGTGGTCGATGTAGAGGTGAACTCTGAAAATATCGTGATGAAGAGAGTGGGATATAAATACAAGGTTCTTTGTGAATATGAATGTACGGGTTGGATTTGTTTTCCCTTATCCACTGTGATTTCAGGGACAGCTGTCTTCATCACAAAAAGGTGAATAGAGGACTGCGTGGTCTGTTAATGGTGTTTGGAACTGGTAGTGGATGAGAGTCATGTGGGACAAATAATTTAACGACTTTTGCTATTAGCTGCGTATTGAATTCTGAGTTGATGGGTTTTAATTTGCACTAGATCGCCTGAGCGTTATTGAACTACTTTATTTTCTGGAATACGGATTTGTGTTACAGAAATTGTGGTCAGGATGTTACTGCACGAATATTTGCAGCTGTGAGAAGAGAGTATATGGAGTGGCGGTAGAAGAGCCCATACATCCACATTATCGGTTTAATTTGGTGTTTTCTTGTTATCACAAAAATGCATTGTCTGTGAGCAGATTTCTTGTCAGTATATTGTGTAATTATCTGTGGAACAATTGTTGTGAATTTGTAGGAATATGAGGTTTAACGTATGCGGCTGATGAAATCTGCTGTGGTACATACGAGGGTTGGAACTTCAATCTACATCTAAGTGATAACTCTGCTGTTCACAATAAAGTGCCTGGCAGAGGCTTCAATGAACCACCTTCAAGCTGACTCTCTACCGTTCCACTCTCGAAATGCGCGCGGGAAAAACGAGCACTTAAATTTTTCTGTGCGAGCCCTGATTTCTCTTATTTTATCGTGATGATCATTTCTCCCTATATAGGTGGGTGCCAACAAAATGTTTTTGCAGTCTGAGGAAAAAACTGGTGACTGACGTTTCATGAGAAAATCCCGTCGCAGCGAAAAACGCCTTTGTTTTAATGATTCCCACTCCACGTATCGTGTCTGTGGTATTATCTCCCTTACTTCGCGATAATATAAAACGAGCTGCCCTTCTTTGTACTGTTTCGATGTCATCCGCCCGTCCCATCTGATGCGGATCCCACACCGCACAGCAATACTCCAGAATAGGGCGGACAAGCGTGGTGTAAGCAGTCTCTTTAGTAGACCTGTTGCACTTTCTAAGTGTTCTGCCAGTGAATCGCAGTCTTTGGTTTGCTCTGCCCACAACATTATCTATGTGGATGGTTCCAATTTAGGGTATTTGTAATTGTAATCCCTAAGTATTTAGTTGAATTTATAGCTTTCAGATTTGTGTGACATATCGCGTAATCGTAATTTAGTGGATTTCTTTTAGTACTCATGTGAATAACTTCACACTTTTCTTTATTCAGGGTCAACTGAAACTTTTCGCACCATACAGACATCTTATCTAAATCATTTTGCAATTCGTTTTGGTAATTTAATGACTTTAAAACACAGTTAATGACAGCATCATCAACAAACAATCTAAGACGGCTACTGAGATCTTCTCCTATGTCATTAACATAGATCAGAACAATAGAGGGCCTATAACACTTCCTTGGGGAACGCCGAATATTACTTCTTCCTTACTCGATTACTTTCCCTCTCTTACTACGAACTGTGACCTTTCTGACAGGAAATCACGAATCCAGTCGCACAACTGAGGCGATATTCCGTAGACACACAGTTTGGTTAGAAGACGCTTGTGAGGAACGGTGACGAAAGCCTTCTGTAAATCTAAAAGCATGGAATCAATTTGACATTCCCTGTCGATAGCACTCAATACTTCATGAATATAAAGAGCTAGTTGTGTTTCGCAAGAACGATATTTTCTGAATCCCTGCCGACTATGTGTCAATAAATCGTTTTCTTCGAGGTACTTCATAATGTTCGAATACAATGTATGTTCCAAAACCCTACTGCAAATCGTCGTTAGTGATAAGGGCCTGTAATTCAACGGATTACTCCTACTTCCCTTTTTGGGTATTGGTGGGACTCGAGCAATTTTCCAGTCTTTAGGTACGGATCTTTCTATGAGCGAACGGTTGTATATAATTCCTAAATATGGAGCTATTGCATCAGCATACTCTGAGAGGAACCTGACTGGTATACAATCTGGACCGGAGGCTTTGCTTTTATTAAGTGATTTAAGCTGCTTTGCGACACCAAGGATATCTGTTTCTATGTTTCTCATCTTGGCAATTGTTCTTGATTGGAATTGAGGAATATTTAATTCGTCTTCTTTGGTGAAGGAGTTTCGGGAAACAGTGTTTAATAATTCTGCTTTAGTGGGACTCACTGTTATCAGTGACTTCATCGTTGTTATCGCGCAGTGATAGTACTAATTGCGTCTTGCCACTGGTGTGCTTTACGTATGACCAGAATCTTTAGGTTTTCTGCCAGATTTCGAGACAGAGTTTTGTTGTGGAAATTATTGAAAGCATCTCGCGTGGAAGTACACGCTATATTTCGAACTTCCGCATAACTTTGCCAGTCTTGGGAATTTTCCGTTCTTTTAAATTTGGCATGCTTTTTTCGTTGATTCTGCAACAGCGATCTGACCTGTTGAGTGTGTCATATATATATATATATATATATATATATATATATATATATATATATATATATATATACTGCTGACGATACTACCTCTTTGAAATTATTCCACAACTTTTCTACGCTTGCATGATCAGATCTGGAGGGGTGCAGACTGTCTCTTAAAACGGTGTTAAGAGCTCTTTTATTAACTTTTTTAAATAGCTGTAATTTGCGTTTCTTTTTGAAGGTTGTAGGAGTTACGGTATTCAATCTAGCAGCTACTGCCTTGTGGTCACTAATCCCTGTATTCGTCACGTTAATCACTATCTGTCCAGGATTATTTGTTGCTAGGAGGTCAAGTATGCTTTCGCAACCATTCATACTTCGAGTAGGCTCATGACCTAATTGTTCAAAATAATTTTCTGACAAAGCATTCAGTACAATTTCGGATGACGTTTTATGCCTGCCGCCGGCTTTAAAAGTATAATTTCTCCAGGTAGATTAAAGTCATCACCGACTATAATCGTATGAGTGGGGTACCTATTTAAAATGAGACTCAAGTTTTCTTTAAACTGTTCAGCATATCTTCCGAATCATGGGGTCGGTAGAACGATCAAATTAATAGTTTAGTCCGATTGTCAAGTATGACCTCTAGCCCTACTAGTTCTCAGGAACTATCTACTTCAATTTCACTACCAGGCAAACTACTTCTGACAGCAATAAATACTCCACCACCAATTTTATTTAATCTATCCTTTCTGAACACTGTTACATCGCTTGAAAATATTTCTGCTGAACTTATATCCAGCTTTAGCCAGCTTTCTGTACCTATAACTATTTGAGCTTCAGTGCTTTGTATTAGGGCTTGGAGCTCGGGTTCTTTCCCAACACAGCTACGACAGTTTACAACTACAATACCGATCGTTTCTACAACCAACTTACTGCGTTTTAGGTGCCCCCTTTTAGACGGACACCCTTTTTGTGGTTCCCTGAGGCCACCTAACCTAAAACACCGCCCAGTCCCTTCCACACAGCGCCCGATACCCGTGTAGTCTCTTCCTGTGGGTAGTGGACTCCTGACGTATTAAGCAGAACTCGGAAACCCACCACCTGAGGGCGCACGTCAAGGAATCTGCAACCTACACGGTCACAGAACCGCCTGAGCCTCTGATTCAGACCCTCCACTCGGCTCTGCACCAAAGGACCACAGTCGGTTCTATCGACGATGCTGCAGATGGTGAGCTCAGCCTTAATCTCGCAAGCAAGATTGGCAGTATTTACCATTTCCGCTAGCTACCCGAAACCAGAGAGAATCTCTGGGCCACCAACCGCAGTTGGCTGCACCCTGTACTCTTCATGGCATCCGGAGGCAGCCTTTCCACATCCGGAATGACTCACCCCGGTATGCACATGGAGTGCACACTGGCATCCTTCCCCTCTTTGCAACCATGTTAACGTTGCAGCTCCGAACTACCAGTAAGCCCACCCTCCGTGAACACCCAGACCTGGCGGGCCGAGAAGCTTCCTCTAGAACACGGTGGACGACTCCATCCGGCTCAGAGACATCGTCAGCCACAGACAACGCCCGAAACCTGTTCGTGAAACGAACCGGGGAGGCCCTACAATCGACCCCTCGGAAAGTTTTTCACTGCCTGCCAGACTTTGGAATGATCTCGCACTCGACCACGGGTGAGGGGGAGATTTTTGGAACACAACGTGCGACTAGCTTAGAGACAGAAGAGATGACACTTTCTGCAGGAGCCGACCATCATTTTGCAGGACAATGCTCAAGCACGTACAGTGCAACCTGTTACTGATTTGTTTGACTGATGGTGCTGCTAAGTGCTATACCACCTAATGCACTCCTCTGACGTAAGCCCTCGTAAGTTCAACTCGATTTCTAAACTGAAGGAAACACATCACGGCATTCGCTTGACAACTGCTACAAATTAGTCGGGCAATAGACAGCGCCGCTCGAACTGTCAACACAACTGGCACTGCTAAGAGTATCCTAAGACTTCCACATCGCTGGCAACGGGTTATACACAATGCTGGTGACTACTCTGAAGGTCAGTAAAACTTTGAAACACATACCTATTTTGTACGAGCTGTAAATAAATAGTTGCTACTATTAAAAGTTCCAACCCTCGTATATTGTCGCTGGATTCAAAGCTGACCTCTCACTGTCAGCCAGATAAAATTTACATTGCGGATGAGAGTAAATTTAATCCGCTGCATAATAATGAGAAAATTTTTAACTGGAGCGAGACAAACAATAAATCTGACGAGGGCACAAAAACAATGAAATGGGTTCGTGATGTCCTAGACTAGTGGTTCCCAACAGGTGGTCCGCGGACCCCCAGGGGTCCGCGAGCTATGCCAGAGGGGCCCGCAAGATGCTACTAGAATAAACAATATATATTAAATATATTTCGTATGATAACATTTTTTTTTTGTTTTTGTTTTGGCCGCTTCCTGCATGAGCAGAGCTTTAGCGAACGCTAACTTCTGACTCTTAATTTGGCTTTTTTAGGCAGTTGATACTGTGATATGACAAGGTACCAATCATGAGGGGGTCCTCGAGAAAATTTTGTTGGGATCCCCTGTTCTAGACTATTGTTCAGGTAATAAATATCAAAAAAGGATATTTCTAAACCATTTGTTGCACTTAGTTAAATGATTTGTCTCTTTTGCAACGTGTTTCTTGTTTAGGATGAATTCTGTTATGTAAAGAACTATGTAAATGTCAGTATAAACACTTCTGAAATTGGCCGACCGGACTGGCCGTGCGGTTGGAGGGGCTACAGTTTGGAGCCGATCGACCGCTACTGTCGCAGGTTCAAATCCTGCCTCGGGCATGGATGTGTGTGATGTCCTTAGGTTAGTTAGGTTCAATTAGTTCTAAGTTCTAGGCGACTGACGACTTCAGAAGTCGCATAGTGCTCAGTGCCATTTGAGCCAACTTCTGAAATTGTATAGAGTGTCGAGACACTGTACACTTAATTGTAAGGAAAGGGCTTCAAGTCTTCAGCTGCCTCCAATGGAGTATTTCGTGATTCCGCATTATTATGAAGTGAGTGTCAAATGACTCCATCAGCTCTGTAGCAGATAATGTTCATCTCCATCCGTGTCCAAGTAAACTTATACTTTGTCCCTAATGGTTAATGACATCAATGTTAACGAGATGCATTAAATTTCCTCCTGTCTGTATCTGGTACAGCACTGAACAACAGAGGCTTAGTCAAGAGAAGTGAGATAGTATCAACCTACCTGCAAATTCAGTGAAGACCCAACTGCCCCAGAACGATAACGTACGTAGCAGTAGCAGAAAGGGCTGACACCAGAATGCTTCTGTCGATGGGGAGCAATCCAGATGCTGTGAACCGTATCGGCTGCCCACGCTCCACCTGCCTCAAGAAGATCTCTGCCTGAGGAGCTGCATCTGTGATTCCCACGGCCCTGCGTAGCAGTGCCACAGTCTGTGCCTCCTGGTCTTCCAGTAAGGAGCACGACAAAGTCATCGCAACGAGGTCAAAGACATGGCGTACCCACCAGTACACAGAATAACTCAGGGATGTTTGGACAAGGACAGTCTCTACCTTCTCTCGCACCACAAGCATTACGAGCAGCTCGTAGCTGCTGTAGATGCTGCCCAGAATGCAGTGCACCACGTGGAGGGTGACAGCAGGTGACACGTGCTCCTGCAGCAGCTCTGCAGCACGCTGCAGCACCAGGTGGGCGTGCTGTAGCCGGCGCAGCCTGCTGCTCGGGTTGTCGCACCGCCGTTTCTTCTGCCAGCCCAGCAGCAGCTGAGACAGCCGGGGTTCTCCCAGACAGGAGACCGAATCCACCAGTAGACAGTTCAGTCTCCTGAATCGTGACCACAGTTCCAGTACGGATGCTACGAACTGCAGCATCACTGAAACATCACAAACTGCTGCGTACGAAAAAATTAATACTCGCACTACGTCATATATTCCAAATGTCCCCACTAGGGTTACTATTATTGAGACATTAGTGATTACTATAGTTACGAAAACACTTGTGACTAGTGTCTTTGAAATGTTTGTATGGTATGGATTTAAAATGTCATCCGCAACGCTTAACGCATCCAGGAATCCACGGAAGTGTTTCAGCATAGTAAGCGAGCAACTGAGGAAAGTACAGCTCAACCTCAGGTAATACATAGACCTCAGCAAGTGGTCCGTAAATACTATAATTCTTGGAGTGTCATAACGAAAGGTTTGATTTGCTTCACGAATATTCAAAGTACTCCATGTCACAAAAAACACAAAGTGAAACGTCGAAACTGTTAGGTATTTTCCACACATCAGCGGCCATTTTGAGATGTAGTGTTGATCCTGTGCACGACTACTAGGGGCAATTCCTAACAACTGCCACAACCTATAGACAAAACTTGGACAAAAACAAAAGTTTACAGTTACCATTCCGTTTCCTAATTGCACTGTCTAACGTAAAAACCAGAATCAGGCAAACATAATCTCCAGCACTAACTGATACGCAAAATTCTAGTATGAGAAATAACTGTGTTCAGCCTTTTGAACAAATGTCTCATACGACACTCTACTGTCAGAGATCACTATGCCAGCCCATTGTTAACTTCAACCAGTCATCGTGCTTGCTCACACAGTAATCGCTGGTACCACAAAGCACTACATCTACAAATTTGATGGGCTTGATAACACAGTACCCAGTCAACAAAATGTTGAAACATGTGCCCTTCATCCTTTAATCAATAACGCCTTTCGTAATATCATTCAGCGTTGTTATCTGATCGAGCGTCTCTCTCGTTCCCATTATTCGTTAATCTGAAACGTTTTGAACTTCCTCATTTCGTAACAGCTTAAACTGGAGTAATTTAATCACGGTATTTACGAAATATTTAGCGTCTGAAGTTAATTGTACAGCTCAACGAGACATACATGCAACAGAACAATCACATATACTGCGAAGTTAACGTTTACGTATGACTTAACAAAACTAATGCAAAGATACATTATTATCTAACATGACATGTTAAATTTCAGTGGAATAACTTTCAAAACTAAAATTTAAAACAATGTTCTCTTAAACCAATGGGTTTTAAATAAACTAACCGAGGCCTGATAAAAATACATTTGTCACTTTGAATGCTGTCTCAATCCCGATAAACCTAATACACAATTAGGTGGCTGTTTCTGCAGCACCTTAAGATTGCTAATTTCACTTCTTACAAGTATAATTCTTAATTAGGATATTTTCATCTCAGAGTTGAAGTTGTAGTATAAATATCGCAGGCAGGGAATAGAACAAATCACTTCGTGAAACTCTGCCTGTAAACCTGTAGCATTCGACATCGTTCAGGAGCTATGTTAATATAGTCCTTAACTTTACAGTTTAACCAATTGCTTATACATACAGCATTTCTTACGGAAAACGTTTCTGTTTTAACAGATCATCAAACTATCATTAGCTTCTTATTTTTATAACAGTATGAGAGAGCTTCACCCATTACAAAAACCTTCGTTAAACTTCAGTATGCTGTTAGAATGATAAAAGTGTTTCCAATTTTCTACACAAATGCTTCGTGAAGTGTAACATGTAAAGGAATTCCTCTTGCTAAATCTTTCTAGAAATTGGTATAGTAGTTTGTGACTCCGTGTTTCGACACTAACTATGCATGAACCAGATGCAATTAAAATTTAGTTGAAACAAAATTACGTAAGTTAAACTGCCACTTTGAGGTTAAAACACAAGGCATGAAAGTTTAAATGGATCTTGCAGATCAAGGTTTTGTTAACATTAAAGATCAAAACTACATGATTATATGGGCTTTACAGTTTTAAGTGATGACATATACATTTGTAAGACTGCAAGAAGCACTTCTGTAGTCGTATATGAAAATAAAAAGCAAAAAGAAAGGAAGCTGATATTCATTCAAAAAACTTAAGGTGCGATGTATAGTTTTGCCTTACTGCAACTGAATAACTCTTTTCAGCTTCCAGTCAGTAGACTGCAGCACATTTAACATCCTCCAAAGCGCCAGCCATATGCCACCTCGGCATGAAAATACTGCGGTTTTCAGTTTGTAGCAACCCCACCAAATCAGATTTGGCCACTGTGATGTAACGGACATTTCCGGCAGTTACACCAGGATTCTTACCGTCCCAGTGTGCGCAAATGAGAAGATAATAGCACGATAGTTATTGAATTATTGGATTCCGAATTCTTTTTCTTATTTAAATATGTTGTCTGACAATCTTTGTACATGAATGTTTATTTCTGTTTGCTTGTTGCCGTTAAGAAGAGTGCCGCAACGCGCCAACGGCAGCATCCTCGTCGTTGCCGCCAGAGATAATAAGTCGACCACTGCTATACACTAACGCCCAGCGCGGGGAAGAAGATCCGGCCGACGGATGTTGCCGCTGTCTGTCCTCAACTGAATTACTTGCGTCAAAATATTTTTGTTCAAGAAAAGGAATGTCGTTTTGTTAGTTGACTAAGATTAATGACATTATACATCAATATGCTGGTTGACGTCTTGTTGTCAAGATCTGTTGTGTAATTGTTACGACGAAAAGAAGCCCATAGGAAGTGAAACTTATTTTGTCCTGCTTCTCAATCAAGAAGCATGTAGTGATTATTTATTTTGCAAGAGATGACTAAAAATTATGTTCTTGCTTTGACATACTTACAGCAGAATGTGAAATAGTTTGAGATCTGTGATTTATGAACATCTGATAGTTTAGTCACAGATAATTTTCGGTATTACCCACTGCAGAGATAGGTTTTTAAAGTTAGCGTGTTTACCAGGACAAATGAAAGTCTTTTCGCTCAAGACAGAATCCCTCTGCGTTCGAATTTGCTAACCGTGCATGACAGAACTTCACCGATTTAACTGGGGCAAACACGGCCTAGGAAGGTGAAATGAAATATTTAGCTGAGTCTAAAGCTAATTTACTGGAAATTGGACTTTTGCTATACTTATTCATCGGAAACAAGGACTACAACGTCCTTCTACATCTAAATGCTAACTCCGCAATTCATAAATAAGTGGCTGGCAGAGGGTTCATCGAACCGCCTTCAAGCTGTTTCTCTACCGTTCCATTATCGAACAGCCCGAGGGAAAAACAAACACTTAAATCTTTTCGTTCGATCTCTGATTTCTCTCATTTTGTTTTGGTGATCACACCGCAACATTCGTCGCCAGATCGCCGATCGGTCTTCAGTATGGACTGCATTTTCTTCCATCCATGGCCATTTCACATTTGTAGATGGGTTTTTACTGCTTCGTATCATTGCCACTAATTAAATCAGACTGTCCTGGGTGATGGCTAAACTGACACAGACTGCGCTCTGCCTTTACGCGTTAAGACCCGAAGCCCGAAGTGTCAGTACTTCCCTTGTCTCGTGGTAGAAGTCGGCGTCCAGTATTCAGTGGCGTTTTCCCCTCAGGTAAATAACAGCTTGTACAAAATTGCAGTAACTACATAGGATACATAGGATACTATGTGTTAGTCACTCCAAGCTGCTGTGTGTTAGTTGTGCTTTATATTTCACATCGTTTTTGTGAGATGTACGGAAGCTGCAATGTTCAACTTTGCACATTAGTGTAAAAGTGAACGCAAAATCAGCTAATTTGCAAAAGCCGCGCAATTAGCACTTTTATTTACTTATATTTACGCATATAAGCTGACTCTCCATACTTCCTTCGTCTTTGAACGAAATCAAATGTGTCACATAAATTCATTTCGAAAACTTTGGTAGAGAAACTTGATGTAAAATTTAAACGTGTTTACCGTATTGATTTTATCAGAACCTGTCCAGGAGTCGAGGTATATAATGTAGTATTGAGCTATCAATTCTAAACATAATCTGTACTTTTCAGGAACGTGATATATTTTGTAGTATTATATAGAACTGTAATCCTAACTCCGTTTTTGGGAAACTTTAGCCACAGTACTCTCATTAACTACTAACAGTTCCCAAATTTAATTATATATTTACGGGAGAAAGGTATATTTTTCGAAAGTTTCGGACACCTGCAAATATTTTTGTGAACTACGAATGTTTTACATAAACTTTTTCGTAAAAGTCGGTATTTGTGATTTGCAGTTAGTACTGTTAGTAGTAGTGCATAGTGTCAGCATTTATCGTAAATTAACGCTACTCTTGAGGTTTCTTCGTGATGATAATCTGAGAAACGTGTCAGAGAAACAGTAGAACTCGTAACTCGTTTTCGGTTGTCGTAATAGATATCTCGTTTTGGACTGCAAATCACTTCAGTTTCATAAGGATACTGATAAAAGTTATAACATATCAAACTCTTAAATTAAAAGTGAATCAGCAATTTATTTGCTTACTGTCTGGTAGAATGCTGCAGCAGGCGTAAATCAATTAGTGACTGTTCTATGAAATAATGCGCCAGCCCTAATATAGCCCCACTGTGTTTACTGTTCTCGGATAGGGGATGAAGGGGATGAGTTGGTTGCTATTCGAAAGCAGCTGAAAATGCCCCTGACTACTGTCAAGCGATTAGACGCTGCTGCGAATGAGTGTTAATTAACTTTTCATAACTGGGATTCACAGTCATGTGAAATTTTTTGAAAGACATCATGTTTACGCCAGTGACTGTTAAACTTTTTATTTCGACTATTGCAATTTCGGCTTTAGGCCATTATCAAGTACAGATGTTTCACTTTAAGCCATGTCAACTTTATACAGGCTGACACATTTATATGTCGTCGTCATTTGCTGTTATATACATTCGTAAAGCTGCTAATTAGTACGAGCACGCATGTCCATATATCGTAAAACGGCGCAGTCTGTACATACATACACTCCTGGAAATTGAAATAAGAACACCGTGAATTCATTGTCCCAGGAAGGGGAAACTTTATTGACACATTCCTGGGGTCAGATACATCACATGATCACACTGACAGAACCACAGGCACATAGACACAGGCAACAGAGCATGCACAATGTCGGCACTAGTACAGTGTATATCCACCTTTCGCAGCAATGCAGGCTGCTATTCTCCCATGGAGACGATCGTAGAGATGCTGGATGTAGTCCTGTGGAACGGCTTGCCATGCCATTTCCACCTGGCGCCTCAGTTGGACCAGCGTTCGTGCTGGACGTGCAGACCGCGTGAGACGACGCTTCATCCAGTCCCAAACATGCTCAATGGGGGACAGATCCGGAGATCTTGCTGGCCAGGGTAGTTGACTTACACCTTCTAGAGCACGTTGGGTGGCACGGGATACATGCGGACGTGCATTGTCCTGTTGGAACAGCAAGTTCCCTTGCCGGTCTAGGAATGGTAGAACGATGGGTTCGATGACGGTTTGGATGTACCGTGCACTATTCAGTGTCCCCTCGACGATCACCAGTGGTGTACGGCCAGTGTAGGAGATCGCTCCCCACACCATGATGCCGGGTGTTGGCCCTGTGTGCCTCGGTCGTATGCAGTCCTGATTGTGGCGCTCACCTGCACGGCGCCAAACACGCATACGACCATCATTGGCACCATGGCAGAAGCGACTCTCATCGCTGAAGACGACACGTCTCCATTCGTCCCTCCATTCACGCCTGTCGCGACACCACTGGAGGTGGGCTGCACGATGTTGGGGCGTGAGCGGAAGACGGCCTAACGGTGTGCGGGACCGTAGCCCAGCTTCATGGAGACGGTTGTGAATGGTCCTCGCCGATACCCCAGGAGCAACAGTGTCCCTAATTTGATGGGCAGTGGCGGTGCGGTCCCCTACGGCACTGCGTAGGATCCTACGGTCTTGGCATGCATCCGTGCGTCGCTGCGGTCCGGTCCCAGGTCGACGGGCACGTGCACCTTCCGCCGACCACTGGCGACAACATCGATGTACTGTGGAGACCTCACGCCCCACGTGTTGAGCAATTCGGCGGTACGTCCACCCGGCCTCCCGCATGCCCACTATACGCCCTCGCTCAAAGTCCGTCAACTGCACATACGGTTCACGTCCACGCTGTCGCGGCATGCGACCAGTGTTAAAGACTGCGATGGAGCTCCGTATGCCACGGCAAACTGGCTGACACTGACGGCGGCGGTGCACAAATGCTGCGCAGCTAGCGCCATTCGACGGCCAACACCGCGGTTCCTGGTGTGTCCGCTGTGCCGTGCGTGTGATCATTGCTTGTACAGCCCTCTCGCAGTGTCCGGAGCAAGTATGGTGGGTCTGACACACCGGTGTCAATGTGTTCTTTTTTCCATTTCCAGGAGTGTATTTTCGTTCCACCATCACTAGTAACTTTAGCACTCAAGGAGATGGGTGTGTCCACAGCATACACACTGTGAAGATGTCGATGAAAGGGCAACGCGCGACAACCAAAACTGTTGAATGAAACATCTTGGTTCATGTTCACTCTAACCTGAATCAGTGGGTCCAAGTCTTGATACGAGAAACAACACCAAAACGTCACAGAGCCACCTCTGGTGTGAACTGTAGCCTCCACGCACTGCGGGTTAAACGCCCCATTGGCCCTTCAATGCACTTCGCGTTTTCCATCATTTAAAGTTGGCCAATCGCGACTAGTCCGATAACACGCCTACTTTCAGCTACTGTCAAGCCCATATAAGACGTGCGACATCATGTACCGCTGTGTGTAATAGCCTTTTGCAGAGTACCCAAAACCAAATTCTACTACAAACAGTACCCTTCGCAGTGTTTGCTCGGAAACTAATTGGGATAGACCTACACTCACTGACAGAAGAAATTCCTGTCAGGTTTGATATCGATTATCTTTGACCATCGTCTCACATCCCAGTCGTTTACCATCTTTTTATGACCGCTGTTTTTACATCGTATTATGTGACAATGTGTGGTATACCGTTACCTTTAGACGCAGTGGATAGTTCGCATTGATACTCCAACAAATCAGGCAACTTCATTCTCATTGTGACCATGGGCTCGTTCATACACGACAGCTGTTTAGCTAATATTTTGTCCTGTGAGCTTAGAAGTCTAGTTTAAGGAGCCTAGATGCCACTTATCGATTACTTGATACCAATCTGAGACAGTATGACTATGTGAGTGAAAACGGCCGCCAAGGTGGCTATGATCAAGCATCTGCGGATGGTGAAGAAACCGCCTACCGTGAACGTCAGAGTTGGACTGCTGGACCGCTTTGTACTTCTCGCAGGAAAGCCTCGACCCCCGCCTGCGGTGCCCCACCGAAGTCCACCAGCGTGGCAGCCCTGTGGGGGACGAGGCCAGTGCGTCGAACCTCGTCGCACGCAGCGGAGCAGGACATGGAAAGTCCGGCCAGCTTCACCCCGTGGAACACCAGCCACATCGAAGAGCCGAGCAGGGAACGACTCAGAGCTCCGGTGACCCGTTC
The DNA here is from genome assembly GCF_023864275.1 of Schistocerca cancellata. Taxonomy (NCBI): domain Eukaryota; kingdom Metazoa; phylum Arthropoda; class Insecta; order Orthoptera; family Acrididae; genus Schistocerca; species Schistocerca cancellata. The sequence goes on from NC_064627.1 coordinate 457,560,753, forward strand.
GGCGTTTTCCACCATCATCAACACAATGATTTCGTACGAGCTGTAGATGACTCCGAGGAAAGCGCTGGCCACCATCACCGCCGTTGCAAACCCGTAGTGCTGCTGCAGCTTTTCTGCTGCGCAGTGGAGAACTGCGTATGCGATGCGGAGGTCGTCGATGCTGGCGACTGGTTGGTCTGTTGAAATCTGATGCTGACCGATGAGAATGCGTGCGAGCCACCCATCTGCCCGGCGGACTGTACCTGCAGCAGGATAGACCGCCGCCACCAGCTGCATGTTGAGCGCCCTGTACCTCCAGAGCACCTCCAGCACCAGGAAGGTAAAGTGTGCAGACGAGCGCGAACACCCCGTAAGAAATTGCCCAGAGCATCCCGTCTTGTTCTGGCAGATGGCCATACATTTTGAAAGGTGTGACACTCGTAACGACTAGAGTGCTGAAAACAGTGACAGACAAAACAGTAGCAGCTGTCCTTCCGCTGTCGCAATGCTGCAGTTGCAGGCGCTTATCAACGTACCTGAGAGTGTGGAGGAATGATTTCTTACACCTAAGCTTGTAAAATGCTGATCTTCCAAAGATAACAGCGAACTCTAGCCATTGTAACAATCTGAAGGCCATGCCTGTCAGAACGACGACATTTAGCAGGTGGTGAAACTGGAGACACGACGCATATACAGTCATCAGGAGAACGCAGAGCGTTGTCACGAACCAGAGCAACGACAGAAAATGAACATGTTTGAAGGGAATCGGCATAAGCCCCATTATTCTCCAAGTAGAGTAAATTGCTCTTGTTATCACGAACAGTTTCATATTGTTTCTGTTGTTGAAAAGACGAAACCTGAGGGAGGACCACACGTTTCCGAGATATCTCTCCCCGGATGTCCTCATAATAAGTTGGCTGTTATGGGCGAAGAACTACCCGTACGTGATAACCTTAGTGTACATTACATGGTTGTGTCTGCCGTTCATTCTCTTTTATGTGCATTGCCAATAAATTATTATGCTTTTTGCGGACATTACATTAAATTTATTGTTTACTCTGTAATTAGAGCAATGTTTCTAAAGTGCCGTGAGTGAAAGCAAATAGGCTGTCCTGTAAGAACAGCACCACAGATGTTTTTGATTCACTCACAAGTCTACCCGGGACAAGACTATTTCACGCTGAATGTTTGCAATTCAATCAACTTAATAACACCAGAAGTAGGTCGAACGACTGTTTCCTTTGTTTGTTCTCGACCGTATATCAAACTCAGCTGTTTTAAATTTAGCACTGTATATGAACCAAAGAATAGAACATGAAAAGGCATGTTGACATCGAATGTCCACGTATATTTCCCCTTTAAGAATATAGTAAATGTAATTAATCAGATGTAGAGAAAGAAAGGCGTTATACGGTATATGCGGCTCAGGGAACGGCGTATAATGCGTATATCTCTCGAACTGAATGTTAAAAGTTGATTGTATTTGATTACTAGCAAGAAGAGAAAGTGGAATTATTTTAACGACGGGAGCTGAGACAGATATCGAAGTAATCAGGGTGATGCACGATCGTGGGAAGAAACATCAGTAATTCAATGCCAATGTTTGCTTTGAATTGCAGTGATTCTTTAAAAGGTCCCGGTCTTCGTAACATGAATTTAGAATAAAAGCTGCTTCTTTTATTGACCGTGCCACGTGCATTAAAGGCTGTAGCAATAGCGGTCCATCAAAAGCAACGCCATATTAGTAGTGCCACATGTAACTCGATGCTCACCATTAAAAGAGCCTGCAAAAACATTTAAAAGTCGAAATTAGGGCAAGCTATAATTATAATATTAATTGGAAACGTACATTTCAAACAAATTTTATTAGCCCTAGTAATACGAAGAAAACAAAAAGAGACCACCTTATGCTAGCAGTTTTGACAGAGAAAGCCAACGAGACAGTGATACAGGAAGCTGACCAACAGTCAGCAGTTGTTCTTTAAACAAAATCAGAACCAAATTTCTGTCATAGAGTCTATATATTTTAGAAATATTTTTGACATTATCTGAGAATTTGTTAGACTTACATGTTTTTTACATATTGTTCTATTATAAGTGGCTTCACAATTGAGTAGTAAGCCCTTGTAAACACGTACAGTCACATTGTAAATCATTAAACCTTATCAAACATGTGTTTTAACCACGTTTGTATTCAGTTAAAAGAAACTTTTTCTCTTATTGTTCCTTTTAGGTCCATACAGCTAATACAGTGAATAGCATCTGTGACCTGTTTTAAATTTTTTATGATTTATCTGCATAAACCGTTCTACCACCGGACAGTTGCTTGCAGCGCTACGTTAGTTGCTCTCATATATCCTAGGTACGGCACAGCCCACTAAAATATCCCTTCTTTTGTTAAGGCTTCCTCATACAACTGTTAGTTTTTCTGTTTCGTGGTACCTGTTCATTTCGTACTTTACCAGTCCGCTCTCGTGCAACACATTTTACGTTCTTTGTGTTCCGGCCTACGAAATAAACTCTTCTTAACTCGCAAAAACAGATACTCCACCCTCGTTCCCAGAGCAAACTGCCGTAACACATGTTGCACGTCAAGTGGTGTGGAGATACTGAGGTGGTGGTAGTAGTGGTCATTGGCGTGGTCGTGATGATGACGGCTCATTTCCATTTCGAAGGTCTCATACAGCGTGAGTAGAGGAGATATTTACAATCTAATGTTGATTCGACGTTTTTTTTTTTTTTTATTTTTCCAGGCTCATCTTGTCTCCCCATTGGCCATCCTTGCACTCCGCAGTTATTACCTACGTTGGCCATCTTCTCCGCTATGACATGTTTCGTGCACTCTTCTCTAAACTATGTAAAATATTACTCTTCTCTGGAAATATTACATTACACTTGAACTGGAAATTTTACACCATGTGAGACTGAAAACGTAACTCATTAAAAAAATTAAGCCTACTTTTTCTTAAAAACTAAAGCTCATATTCTTTCTTAAAACTTGATATTTTTCCTTCTCAATACCATAAGTAAACTTTCTTTTTAAAATTAAAATTTATTTCCTTCTTTTAAGTAAATCTTCTGTTTTAAGTCTGAATATCTTTCTTGCTCTTAAAATTAAAATTTTTCTTTGTGCTTAATATTAATTTTTCCTTTTCAAAAACGAAGAAACCATACAAAAAATTAAATTTTCTACCTCTTTAAGTGAACATCCAAACCCTTCCTCAAAACCAAGTAAAACTCCTATTCGAGCCAACTTAAAAACTCCTCTTCGAAGGTTGTGTAAATTCGTTTCCACAAACGAGGAAAATATGTTTTCTAAACAAATCCCGCTCCTATACAAATCACGTAAAGCTCTTCTTATCAAACGAGAAAAACTGCTCTTCAACCCACAGTAAAATTCATGTTCATACAAGTAAAAGAAATGTCTTGATAAAATGAAAAATAAATGAATTCCTTACTTTTAAGGTTACTGAAGACATAAATACATAGTGCTTTATCGCATCTTTGGTTTGATGTGGGTGACAAAAACTTTTGGATAATTCCTGAAATTCTTGTACTACCCCCATAAATAGGGTTCCCATAAATACATCAGGTAGAAAAATTCATCGTTGACTCTATCTTTGATTACTTTAGTAGTGTGGGCTGGTAGCAACAAAGTGGTATTACATTTCGCTTTTTTAAAAGGTTATGGATCGTATACAGTAACACTTGTGACATTCACATTTTTTTGGAGTTGTTCTGTTTATGACTCGTCCTGTCATTGTTTGACATAGTCCCTACACTGGGTATACGTATCAACCCATTTTTCCTTTTCAAAAACGAAGAAACCATAGAAAAAATTAAATTTTCTACCTCTTTAAGTGAACATCCAAACCCTTCCTCAAAACAGTTAGATTAATGTTTACGAGACTATTCCGTCGGTAGCGTACTGTTGATGATCTTGTACTATACAGCTGGAACGTCCATTGGCAGCACAGGGTAATAAATGTTTTCCCATTCTGTTTTCCAGTCCGCTGTGGACAACCTTACTTCTATATTTTTTGGCCTCGTATCTTTTCTGTGTATTAACGCACAGGCGCCAAACAGTTCTCGAACTTCCTACTACTGCTTGTAGAACATAATTCCTAATTATGAAATAGTCTTTCAGTAAGATAATTGTTCCGCGATTCCTGTAAGAGTTACAAGAGTTCCACAGACTGTGGTTGGCTGACACCGAGCAACACCACCGTTGTCCCCTCCGACTGCCGGTCCATTGAATATGACAACCTCTTCTGCGTGCGTCAAGCACTTTAACTTGGCGTTGCGTGCCTGCATGCCTCTAGCTACGGGACGTGTACGTCTTGGTGATGGGTCGATCGCAATAACATATCAAACATGGGCAGAGGGTAACTCTAGCTGACACAGCTGTATGTTGTAAACGGCTTCACCCTCCACTCGTTAATCATAGCTGCTGAAGCTGCTTTCGTTAGAAATTTTTTTATAATTTAAATAAACTTATGACCAAATTCCATTTTTGCCGTGACAGACATTAGGTAGTCGTGGCCAGTTCGGTGGTACGATTTTTCAGAATCGACTCGTCAAATGCCCGCCCCCCCCCCCCCCTCCCATAAATATATTACTGTCTTCCTGTTTATGTCTCTACTTGCCTATACTCAGAAGCGGCATTAAAAATTTAGAGCGCTCTGCTACTAATTTTCATGGATAGGGCTGCTATGGTTACTAGGTGCTACTTTGCATGTTGCTGACGTCTTATACCATATATCGTAATGACTGGCAAAATTAGATGCTACCGTTTCACTAACCGTATGTGTATCTGAATAAAACAAAAGACAGAAGAATCGTAAAGAATGTGTAACATTTAACTGATCATTTGCATGAATAACATACAATTCTTTCCCAGTCCAGTGCTAAGATGTGACAGTTTCACACACAGGGAGATTGAAGATCTTAAAACATAATTTAAGAGACAGTGTAACATACATCATGAAGATTTCAGCAGATGTTGCAAGGCACTCTGCTCCTCAGGTTGTGTTGTGTGCTTGACAACTGAATACATCCACTCGCTCTTCATTATTTCTGTTTCCATCATGTTCACCTTTCTCTCCTTCTCCAACTAGGGGTGGCCGATTAATAGCAATTAATCGATTAATTGCAATTATTCCGGTAGTCGGTTATGGATATACTGATATTTAGTTTTGCATAATCGATTATACATGCGATTAATTATTTGTTGTCAAGGAAGTTAATGAACAGAGTTATTTCGATCTAGAATGTAAATGTGTGAAAAAGATCTGCAACAGCAATACGGGCTCCTCTTTCAAGGCCCCGTGCCAGTATCTGTTACCACTGGAACGTTAAATGCTAAGTACCCAAAGACGGAGAATCACAAGTACAGTTAGTGAGTACTACAGAAGAAGTTTTGTTTAGTATTCTTGAGACATTAATTTCAATATAGCAGAAGTAGAGTTCTACCACAGAAACAACAAATAGTCAGGATTTAGTTTCTGAGGTTCAACTCTATTTACACCATCCTGTAATTAACCCTCTGCAATACTGAGAAGATAATGAGACAAAGTGTAGCTCTTAAGTATCTGGCAATCTGACCTGTTCTTTCTGAAATACTGTTTTCTAAAGCACAGGACAACGCAACAGATGCCATTTGAGATTCAGTAAGAAAATATTACATAAATTAGTCTTCCTCATTCCACTTCCTGAAAATTTATAGTATTTGTAAGGATATTCACTACGTTATCTGCTTTAAAAACAACGATAATAATTAGTTTCGCAAATAAATGTGCAATAAGTATACATTTCTGCCAAAAATAATAAACTGTAATTAGGTATTTCATGAAGCTGAACAACTACTGTTAGTTACACAAAGAGAATATAACTTCAGTTGTATTGCTTCAGTTTTGCGGAGAAATAAAAAGTAATAATTTAAGGGATGCCTTATAGATTTAAAAATAAAGACGTAACAACCATTAATGTAATAATCCATTATTAGGATTCAGTTAATCGACATGAAGCTCTGACCCACACCAGAAATCGAAAAGGCCAATTAACTAGCTTTTATTCATAATGTGCCGTCCCTACACCCAGCCGTTGTTTCCAGTGCTCTCAGCTTAAATAGATCATAAAAATTTATTTAAATCTACTTATTTATTTGCGCTTGCAATATCAAAAATAATTTTCTAACTATTTATGTAATGGTCGTGCGTTTATTAAGTCACACTTCCTTCGCGTATTTACTTTCTGAATCTCGGCGTAATTAGCTCTCTTCTTCCCGACGTCCTGCTGTTAAGGTCGTCGTAGACAATAACTCAAAAATAGAATTTTCGGAAGTTGTTTAAGGAATGACGCCACTCTAAATTGGAACCTGGTAGTAATATCCGACCAAGAAAAACCTCAAAAAGGAGGAAAACATTTTTGCGGTGAATAAAAATTCTCTCAGAAACATTCTGATGGTGCACAAGCTTGAGGATCTGCTACGAAAGGCCATCCGCCCTAACGTCAATTCCGATGCGATACACCTCGGGCTTCATACATACTGTATCACTTGACATAAAATCGTATTTATCTTTTCAGATAAAAAAAGATCCAATTTTCCATTCACTTTTTATACAGGCAAAATTAGCTTTCGCATTTAACTTATTCCGACTTTATCAAATTTTAGAAACTGAAAATTCACAAGATGGCTCACTTTCAATAATACATTCCATTCGGTTCGTACGAATTTCAGTACATGTCTACCTAACCGTATAATTAACAGCAGAATGAGTTATTTCATTTCATTAACTGCTTATTGGCCAAGTTCAGAGAGAAGCGTCGAGTGCCACAGTGCGCGCGGCTTCTCTCTTTCTCTCTCTCTCTCTCTCTTGGTTTTCCACAGAACAAAGGCTGAACCGAGCTGCTCTTGTACTGCCTTTAATTCCCTCTGACATTGATTATGTGAAGCTAAATCTTTGATTGATAAGTTGACTACTGCTTCCTTTATTCCTTCATAAACACAATGAAGCACATGTTTTTCTGCGGCCTTAGCCCATTTCTGCTTAAACTGGTTTGATGTTCCTCGAAAAAATTTACAATTAATTCTTCATAACCCGATGACACACTGTTAACTGTCTCGCATAGTTCGCCAACAAGGGTCTCAACACCTCCCTCTCTAAATCTTAAATCCTTAAATTCGTTTGTCACTTATTGTACCACCTCAGGAATTTTTTCCTGGGCTTTTCGTAATTGAAGTATCTCCAAGAGATCTCGGATTGCTTAGTTGAAATTTCAGAAACCAGGAAAGTTAATGATTCTGAGTTTTGTTTGGTTGGTAATTCGTTTTATTTGGCTACTATATTGGCTACCTACAGGGTGTTTCAAATATGACCGGTATATTTGAAACGGCAATAAAAACTAAACGAGCAGCGATAGAAATACACCGTTTGTTGCAATATGCTTGGGACAACAGTACATTTTCAGGCAGACAAACTTTCGAAATTACAGTAGTTACAATTTTCAACAACAGATGGCGCTGCGGTCTGGGAAACTCTATAGTACGATATTTTCCACATATCCACCATGCGTAGCAATAATATGGCGTAGTCTCTGAATGAAATTACCCGAAACCTTTGACAACGTGTCTGGCGGAATGGCTTCACATGCAGATGAGATGTACTGCTTCAGCTGTTCAATTGTTTCTGGATTCTGGCGGTACAGCTGGTCTTTCAAGTGTCCCCACAGAAAGAAGTCACAGGGGTTCATGTCTGGCGAATAGGGAGGCCAATCCACGCCGCCTCCTGTATGTTTCGGATAGCCCAAAGCAATCACACGATCATCGAAATATTCATTCAGGAAATTAAAGACGTCGGCCGTGCGATGTGGCCGGACACCATCTTGCATAAACCACGAGGTGTTTGCAGTGTCGTCTAAGGCAGTTTGTACCGCCACAAATTCACGAAGAATGTCCAGATAGCGTGATGCAGTAATCGTTTCGGATCTGAAAAATGGGCCAATGATTCCTTTGGAAGAAATGGCGGCCCAGACCAGTACTTTTTGAGGATGCAGGGACGATGGGACTGCAACATGGGGCTTTTCGGTTCCCCATATGCGCCAGTTCTGTTTATTGACGAAGCCGTCCAGGTAAAAATACGCTTCGTCAGTAAACCAAATGCTGCCCACATGCATATCGCCGTCATCAGTCCTGTGCACTATATTGTTAGCGAATGTCTCTCGTGCAGCAATGGTAGCGGCGCTGAGGGGTTGCCGCGTTTGAATTTTGTATGGATAGATGTGTAAACTCTGTCGCATGAGACGATACGTGGACGTTGGCGTCATTTGGACTGCAGCTGCAACACGGCGAACGGAAACCCGAGGCCGCTGTCGGATCACCTGCTGCACTAGCTGCGCATTGCCCTCTGTGGTTGTCTTACGCGGTCGCCCTACCTTTCCAGCACGTCCATCCGTCACGTTCCCAGTCCGTTGAAATTTTTCAAACAGATCCTTTATGGTATCGCTTTTCGGTCCTTTGGTTACATTAAACCTCCGTTGAAAACTTCGTCTTGTTGCAACAAGTGTTCTAGGCGGTGGAATTCCAACACCAGAAAAATCCTCTGTTCTAAGGAATAAACCATGTTGTCTACAGCACACTTGCACGTTGTGAACAGCACACGCTTACAGCAGAAAGACAACGTACAGAATGGCGCACCCACAGACTGCGTTGTCTTCTATTTCTTTCACATCACTTGCAGCGCCATCTGTTGTTGAAAATTGTAACTACTGTAATTTCGAAAGTTTGTCTGCCTGAAAATGTACTGTTGTCACAAGCATATTGCAACAAACGGTGTATTTCTATCGCTGCTCGTTTAGTTTTTACTGCCGTTTCAAATATACCGGTCATTTCTGAAACACCCTGTATGTAGACATTTAGGTTTGTTGAGAGGAAACATTCGCTACAGTTGTGGATACAGTCACTATTTTCGTTGATATGTTCCCTTACTTTGTAGATACACTCTCTACTTTTATAGATACACTTCACAATTTTTAGATGTTTTCTTCTGTTGAACCGTTAAAAGTCTTAACTGATTTAAAATTTCCGCAAACGGATCCGTGACTACTTCCGTGGATGCTGCGGTCTCTTCTGCTTCTGAATGCTGAGTTGTGGGTTGAGCGTTAGATTACTGTTCAAAATGCATGCTGAACATTGCTCTAGCTCCAACCGCATAACAAAAAAATTTGAATTTAGAATCGTTAACCCTGCTTAGTAACGTTACTCACGTAAGAATTCACTCTTGATCTAACACATGTCACATATAAAAAGTCCTGTAAAGAACTGCCACAAGATACAGACTACCATTGTACTAAACACTGTTTGAAAATCATGTAACTATATGTAGCTGAATTGCCACAGGAGTGTAGTAGATGAAAATGTTAACTGTGCTTGGCTGCTCGATATCTTCACTGACGATATGATCTCTGTGAAGAGCCTTGGCTGCACTGCAATCACTGTTCCACATCTCCACCCACAAGCCATACAAAAAATACAAGACGTGTATTAACATAGAATACATACAATAATGCAAAAACTAGGTAACAATTAATATAGTCTAAGGTCTTCAAATGCCCTAAGGTCTTCCATTCCCTGGCTGATCTCGTCAATTTTCGTCAACACAAGTATGTATCAATCCTTGGGGACCGTTTCCACCCCTACATGCAGTTTGTTTTTCCTTGGCACGATAGCATCTACCAACATGACAATGCAATGTGTTACACAGCTCCCAGTGTATGAACATGGTTCGAAGAGCATCAGGATGAATTCATCGCACTCCCCTGGCCATCAAACTGCCTGGATTTCAACCAGTCTGAGAATCTGTGGGACTATCTCGATCGGGTGTTCGCGCCATGGATCCTGAACGGAGAAATCTATCGCAGCTGGCAGCTGCACTGGAGTCAGCATGGCTCCACATCCCTGTCAGTACGTTCCAGAACCTCACTGACTACCTTCCAGCACATCCGTGCTATAAAAAGTTGTTATTCAGGATTTTAACAAGTGGTCACATTATTGTGACTTGACCGCGTAATAGACTGTTGATCCAATGCTGCAAATTAACAAATTATATGTGCTTTCTGTCGTGAAACATTTCTTCGACCGTTCCGCTTTTGTAGTACAAGCTGTAACCAAAAGGACCTTGATTTTTCACATTGTTACAGAGAGTCTGTGTTAGAAAACACTCTAATAATGAAGCAGCACAGTGAAACAATATGTTTACAGCGTTCCAACAGACCTGCTTTGCACTGACACTCACTTTGGATCATCTTTCTCTCGCAGCCTATCTGAAACAAACACTGCACATGTCGCTTATTAGCGTTATACTCTACAAACAATTACAATAAACCTATTTACTTAACCTCTTTTTTTATTTTATCTGCATACGACTGCTGATTAACATTAGTTTCTCTTAAACTCTTGCTTGACACTTACTTCCTAAATATTTTCTTAACTTCAAAAACATGGTTACCGTTTCGAAGATCTAAGCCTTTCTACATAGTAGGAGACGTAAAATATGGCGAGTCCTATTTTACATTCTGGAAGCCAACATAAATTAGCATCTGACGCTACAGACAATGTGATGTTCATTCAGAACGTTGTGAGGTGGAACAAGCGTTGTATGACTGTAAGAGGTACAGAGACGAGTGTGCCGGGACTTACCCCTCTTCACTACTACCAGCGCCAGGTCACTGCAACACGCCTGGTCTTTAGAAAGGATTCTAATGTAACCTAAGAGTGAAATTAAAAATTAAAATAACTTTTCCAAACTTCGTCAGTGTACGCTTAACTATATTAATGTCAAGAAGGTGAACCCTCAGAATGATCAAATGAATAAGTTTGGTAAAATATACGACCTTAAGAAAAAATTGAGCGGCACCAAATAATGAAACTTGAAACCTAAAGGTTTTTCAGAATATGCAGATATATGTCACCATTAGAAGTTACAACTCTCAGTTTGATCGGAGAATATTTCAGTTGGAATCGGGGTTTTTACGAAAAATTGAAGCCACTAAATATAAGACTCGGAAAGCAGAAAACTCGTATGTAGTGATTCTACATGAGGCTCATGAAAAACACTAAGTATGTGACACCGAATAGCTACCTCTATTAGGTTTTAAGTTATATACTAAAAATCAGATTTGGTATGAAAATGTCCTAATTCATGGTAGTTTAAGTGTCATTTGTATTTGCAATAGAACTTTCTAATTACAACACTCAATTACATTCATGCAGTAATAGAGCTGCACTAACTTTCAAAACTGTTATGTAAATAATAATTATTGTAAGAATTCTTAAAGAGGCAGTTCAGAGGTCATGCTGCACTGTCGCTTCAGTTTTAAAAATAAAATGGTTCTGAGCACTATGGGACTTAACATCTGAGGTCATCAGTCCCCTAGAACTTAGAACTACTTAAACCTAACTAACCTAAGGACATCACACACATCCATGTCAGAGGCAGGATTCGAACCTGCGACCGTAACAGTCGGGCGGTTCCGGACTGAAGCGCCTAGAACCGCTTGGCCACCGCGGCTGGCTAAAAATTATGCTCCGCAAAGTTTTAGTGCAGTCAGGCTAAATCTTTTTCAGTAACGAAAGCAAACTTGAGTCTATTTAAATAAAAATTAAGATTGTAAATTGTTAAATGATGGAGCTGTTAATTAATATTGTCCGAGAAAGGGGATACTGAGATACTACTACTTGAGCTTATAGAGGTTGATAGCAGATGTTCCGTTCAGCGGTCCACTTGGCCCATATATAAATAGAGCTAGAGAGGCATTGGAAAGGGACATTTCGCACTGAGATATCAGTCTGTTCACGTCAGTCAAACGACTGTTAGCGTTGTGCTTCGAATGACGCCAGAGCTAGGCAGACTTGAATGCGTTTTCGGTAAAATTAGGAAGTGAACACGCGATGAGTCTACACAGTCGCTTAGACTTCACTGAAGTGACTGTTTGTGAGCTGTCCGGAGTGTTGACAAAACCGCGTGGCAAGTGGCGAGACTATTTTTCACTTTTAAGGTGCACAATTAATTTTTGGTGATTAAAAGTCATGGCAGTACCGTTTCATTTGGAATTTTACAGTAGACGTAGCCTCTGAATTGTTAATAGTGCTGTTTCCAATGGGATATTATTATTATTATTATTATTAGGGATATTATTATATTTTGCGCATGTAATCTTTTACAGAATATATCAGTCAGTTAAAACTCGAAACTTTTATCTATGGTCATAGTCCCTGATCCCGCTGAGTAAATAGCAGATAGGAACATTTTCTTTCAGTGGACAAAAAGAGAAATATGGAGTTGCAGGTATAAATATATTTATATTTTTCCCCTTTTAGGAATAATAGCAATGCGCCCAATGAAACATATATATATATATATATATATATATATATATATATATATATATATATTGCATTTATGGAGCAATATTTCATTTGCCTTTTTGATTAAATAACTGATGTAAGTATGGTACTATACATATGCTCTCTATCAGTACAAAATAATAGGAGCTCGATGAAATTTTGTTGGTAGATTTGGTTTCTTAACTGTAGTTGATCATTCATGATAGAGCCAGGTTTGTTGCGAACGTGTTTTGTGTATTTTTTAGTCTTCCAACAATTTTATCTGTGTTTGCACGCTGCCCCAAGTATTTTGCTGAGAATGTGAGACGTGGCAGTGATACGGCTGTCTGCTGTCCACGTCCATGATTGGATATGTTAACTTAATTAAAAGAAGCTCTGAGCAAACATGAGAATATCTAGTTTTCTAGATAATTTTATTAGAATAACGGATCACGGGATGTTCGCCTTTTAGTTCAACTGGTCGATCTCAATTCACAAGTGACCGAAGAGAGCTAGCTCCTCCAGTGACACGGAGTGGGGTGGTGTTGATCGCGAAACACAAGTTACTGGCGCAGCCACCACTTCTGGAAAGTACGAAGGCCGCCTGATGGATATGAAATGTGTCGTAAACCAAAAATACAGAGTGGCATGTAGCAGTGGACATACCTTCTTTTCGAAGGCTTGAACGAGTCCATACTAACATAAAAAAACAGAGCCAAAGTAGCTCCTGATAATATTACGGATTGTGGTAGTAAGTGAGGATTTTACTTGGAGGTATTCTAACATCGAAAAAGTTCACAATTATTAAAGATGGTAGCGTGATATCAGTTTCGCCGGAAGGGCAGCAGGTGGGAAGACGCGCCATTGTTCCAGGAGAATGTGGCTGTGGTCTGAACCTAGCAGACGAATCAATAGGCGCTTCCGCAGTTACGGCAAGAAAAGCTTTTTTCTTTCCACACATTATACAGAGAAGTTGCAGCATTAGAAAATTGCAGCGAAATGCAGGAAGATCTGCAGCGGATAGGCACTTGGTGCAGGGAGTGGCAACTGACCCTTAACATAGACAAATGTAATGTATTGCGAATACATAGAAAGAAGGATCCTTTATTGTATGATTATATGATATCGGAACAAACACTGGTAGCAGTTACTTATGCAAAATATCTGGGAGTATGCGTACGGAACGATTTGAAGTGGAATGATCATGTATAATTAATTGTTGGTAAGGCGGGTGCCAGGTTGAGGTTCATTGGGAGAGTCCTTAGAAAATGTAATCCATCAACAAAGGAGGCGGCTTACAAAACACTCGTTCGACCTATACTTGAGTATTGCTCATCAGTGTGGGATCCGTATCAGGTCGGGTTGACAGAGGAGATAGAGAAGATCCAAAGAAGAGCGGCGCGTTTCGTCACAGGGTTATTTGGTAAGCGTGATAGCGTTACGGAGATGTTTAGCAAACTCAAGTGGCAGACTCTGCAAGAGAGGCGCACTGCATCGCGGTGTAGCTTGCTGTCCAGGTTTCGAGAGGGTGCGTTTCTGGATGAGGTATCGAATATATTGCTTCCCCCTATTTATACCTCTCGAGGAGATCACGAATGAAAATTAGAGAGAGTCGAGCGCGCACGGAGGCTTTCCGGCAGTCGTTCTTCCCGCGAACCATACGCTACTGGAACAGGAAAGGGAGGTAACGACAGTGGCACGTAAAGTGCCCTCCGCCACATACCGTTGGGCGCCTTGCGGAGTATAAATGTAGATGTAGATGTAGATTATATAAATAGTGTTGTCGAAAGTTACACATCATAGGATGTGAATTTGTTTAGTGATTATAAGTGTTTCTTCTAGTGACGTACTCGCAGACTTAGACAACGTCAGACTTGAACAGTGCACAAAAATTTTGCTAGTCGCTCCGTCACTGCATGAAGCATGCACTTACAGCGTACGGGGGTGGCATACTTGGGCATTCAGAATCAGGCAAGATGTGAGTTATTCCTGCAGCGCTTAACAGCCAAGTAACTACAGATGCTACATCAGTGCCACTGGGGCGTAGTTAGTAAAAATTATATTCCAAGCGAGCATTCAAAGTGGAAATATATTGACGAAGATATTGAAATGCTGTTGGCTAACTTCCGCTTATGTAAAATGTGCCTGTCAGCTCTGCCTTGATATATCTGCCATAACCACAGGCATCAGAACCTTCGTCATATCTATACATTGGTTTTGCAGGACTGTTTCTCCCAATTTTCTAGCTCATCCTTGTTGATGTTTTCGCATACTTCCCATTTGTGACAAAGATGTCTTCGGTATCTTCAATGAGGACCAATCATACTTCATGAAGTACTGTCGCAAACTATTGTCACTGACAGTGTCTCACAATATTCTTCTCGGAAATATCAACTGTTTTGTGTAGCCAGCGGCATTTCACACTTCGGCACTGCACCGTTTCATACTGACGCCAGTGGACTCGTGACTGATGTGGTTGAACTGTACAATAAATACAATGCTTTATTGTCCTCCTATGCCAGTACGGAGCCACTCGGCACAATGCACGATGTCCGGTAGGGAAACTTCATTGCAGATCGCTTCAAACATCAATGTCAATTTTAAAGCCACTCAGTCATTCACATGCCGAGACTTGACAACAGTCAAAACGAAAATTCTTTCAACTGAATGATCTGCAACTTATTTCTATGTACTAGTATGGGAGAAAGATATGGGTAACCAGCATAGTCATAGAGCAGATTGGCAGTATTGTGTTTAAGGCTATAAATAATCTCATGGAATTGCAGTGTGCCACAACATTCGAATCAGGTCGCACTGCGCTCACGTTCATATAGGCAGAACTCCTAGGTTTTCTTTTGCAGGGTCAAGAGATTGATTGCATGCTGCCAGCCGTCTGAAGGACATTCCAATGCAGCGAAACCTCGCCCCCCTCCCCCACGCCCTCATCTCACCACCAAAGCGTCTCCAGCAGCAGGCTCCAGATGCGTCCAGTTTGTGATGAACCAACTGAAGTGGACATCGTGCCTTCCGCCTCAGACCAGCCTAGGAATGTCGAAATAGTGAACACTTTACCGGTCAACTCTCATCGCGGTTTCCCATGGTGGAGGCCGGCCGGAGTGGCCGAGCGGTTAAAGGCGCTACAGTCTGGAACCGCACGACCGCTACGGTCGCAGGTTCGCATCCTGCCTCGGGCATGGATGTGTGTGATGTCCTTAGGTTAGTTAGGTTTAAGTAGTTCTAAGTTCTAGGGGACTTATGACCACAGCAGTTGAGTCCCATAGTGCTCAGCCATTTTTTTTTCCCCCATGGTGGCTCACGCGATTGCCTGAGGGAGAAACGTACGTACAGATACGAATGCCGACAAGAAAGAGAGCAGGACACTTCATCAGCTTCCCATCCTCCATCTTTCCAGTGTAAAGTTGTGTACCATGCAAAATACACAAAACAAATAATGCGGGAGGCCACCCACCACACAGTCAAACACACCTGGTACCACTCCGTTCCATGCAGCAGCCTCTCACAAACCCGGACCTCTTCCTGCTTTCGCGCCACTTCCTACAGCACATCGTATGTGTCAGCCGATAGTGTGGACAGGCTGCATAGGGAGCGCTGACAACTACGGACTTCATTGTTTCTGCCTAGTGCAGACGGACATGGAAGTAGTCCCTCCAACAGACACCAACGAACGACGTGCTGCAGACACTCATACAGTTCCACTCCAGCAGTAACCTCAGTTCAGTTCGGTGACAGACAGCTCTGTACACTATTCTGAAGACTACCTTCTTTTCAGTCAGTTATAGAGACAATAGAAACTGCCAAGAGAACGCAAAGTTTTTAGATATCATTGTATCAGGTATAGAACATCAAGTGCCATGACACAAATCATAACAAAATTTAATACCATTTTGCAGCATGTAAATGTTGTTTGTTATTTATCACTGAAATGCTATATCTCCGCTATACTGCAGCCCTATCAAAGAGATGTCTAATTAGCTAGCATGCAACAGACCACCTTTGAGGAACTGTAGCAGGGAAACTCTTTTCTGCTGTCATGGATGTGTGAGCTGAATTAACAGTAGCATTCTGATATTAGACTCAATAGCTATGTAGAAGCAACAGATGTCATCTATGACATCTTGACATCTGTGATTATACAGGGTGGTCCATCGATAGTGACCTGACCAAGTATCTCACGAAATAAGCGTCAAACGAAAAAACTACAAAGAACGAAACTCGTCTAGCTTGAAGGGGGCAACCAGTTGGCGCTATGGTTGGCTCGCTAGATGGCGCTGCCATAGGTCAAACGGATATTAACTGCGTTTTTTTTAAACAGGAACCCCAACTTTTTATTACATATTTGAGTAGTACGTAAAGAAATATGAATGTTTTAGTTGGACCACTTTTTTCGCTTTATGATAGATGGCGCTGTAATAGTCACAAACGAATAAGTACGTGGTATCACATAACATTCCACCAGTGCGGACGGTATTTGCTTCGTGATACATTACCCGTGTTAAAATGGACCGTTTACCAATTGCGGAAAAGGTCGGTATCGATGTATGGCTATTGTGATCAAAATGCCCAAAGGGCGTGTGCTATGTATGCTGCTCGGTATCCTGGACGACATCATCCAAGTATCCGGACATTTCGCCGGATAGTTACGTTACTTAAGGAAACAGGACGTGTTCAGCCACATGTGAAACTTTAACCACGACCTGCAACAAATGATGATGCCCAAGTAGGTGTTTTATCTGCTGTCGCGGCAAATCCCCACATCAGTAGCAAACAAATTGCGCGAGCATCGGGAATCTCAAAAACGTCGATGTTGAGAATGCTACGTCAACATCGATTGCACCCGTGCCATATTTCTATGCACCAGGAATTCCATGGCGACGACTTTGGACGTCGTGTACAGTTCTGCAACTGGGCACAAGAGAAATTCCAGGACGATGACCGATTTTTTGCACGCGTTGTATTTAGCGACGAAGCGTCATTCACCAACAGTGGTAACGTAAACCGGCATAATATGCACTATTGGGCAACGGAAAATCCACGATGCTGCGACAAGTGGAACGTCAGCGACCTTGGCGGGTTAATGAATGTATGGCGCGGCATTATGGGAGGAAGGATAATTGGCCCCCATTTTATCAATGGCAATCTAAATGGTGCAATGTATGCTGATTTTCTACGTAATGTTCTACCGATGTTACTACGTTTCACTGCATTACAGAATGGCGATGTACCTCCAACATGAGCGATGTCCGGCAGATAGCTCGCGTGGGGTTGAAGCGGTATTGAATAGCATATTTCATGACAGGTGGATTGGTCGTCGAAGCACCATACCATGGTCCGCAGGTTCACCGAATCTGATGTGCCCGGATTTCTTTCTGTGGGGAAAGTTGAAGGATATTTGCTATCGTGATCCACCGACAACATGCGTCAGCGCATTGTCACTGCATGTGCGAACATTACGGAAGGCGAACTACTCACTGTTAAGAGGAATGTCGTTACACGTATTGCCAAATGCATTGAGGATGACGGACATCATTTTGAGCATTTATTGCATTAATGTGGTATTTACAGGTAATCACGCTGTAACAGCATGCGTTCACAGAAATGATAAGTTCACAAAGGTACACATTGGAACAATCGAAATAAAATGTTCAAACGTACCTATGTTCTGTAATTTAATTTAAAAAACCTACCTGTTACCAACTGTTCGTCTAAAATTGTGAGCCATATGTTTGTGACTATTACAGCGCCATCTATAACAAAGCGAAAAAAGAGGTCTAACTAAAACATTCATATTTCTTTACGTACTGTACAAATAAGTAATAAAGAATGGTGGTTCCTATTCTAAAAATCGCAGTTGATATCCGTTTGACGTATGGCAGCGCCATCGTTCTTAAATTTTACTGACACAAAAATGTAGTGTGGGATCGTGTCTAATTACTGAAATTACTTAGACGAATCCATGCTCAAAAACAGTTATCATTATAGGCTATATACTCATACAAAAAATGTATTTCTCCATTTTCAATGAGAAATGACTTAGTGTGATTTAATTACGTTTTAGCGCAGGCCAAATCTGTGTCCTACTCCACGTAACATAAATTGTCTGAATATATCGTTAACTACTTTGAAAATGTCAGTTTCCTATAGATGATGAATTAAAGAAATGATATCGCCGATCTCCAGCGTCGCCTGTGGAAAGAACGGGATAATAATTACAATAATTTGAAATTCCTGCTCAATAGCCGCCAATTGTCGCCGTCCAGCGATGTTCAACTTCTTTAAATTATTATTGGCTTCTAGCATACAAACTTATTAGCCATCACAAGTAAATGTACTGACACACGTAACAATGTAACATTTTTTCTTCGTCATACATACATACTGCTTAGGGCATACGTTCATATGTTTTCAAGTCAAAATTATTGTAATCAGATTACAAAATACAGTTGACTGCTAAAAATTTATTTGTTAATTAAGTTCTTTAGTTAAGTTCAATTCATTTCTTCTCTCGCTAAAAAAACGGGATATGGCATCGTATGTACTCCGGGTTGTGTCTCCGAGAATTGGGATCGTGCAATGCGGCTGGCAGTGACCAATTCTTAAGAGCTCCTTTAAAAAGTTCAAAAATGGTTCAAATGGCTCTGAGCACTATGGGACTTAACTGCTATGGTCATCAGTCCCCTAGAACTTAGAACTACTTAAACCTAACTAACCTAAGGACATCACACACATCCATGCCCGAGGCAGGATTCGAACCTGCGACCGTAGCAGCAGTGCGGTTCCAGACTGTAGCGCCTTTAACCACTCGGCCACTCCGGCCGGCCTTTAAAAAGTCAGCTCTGCCTTTCTCATAGCGTCTACACTGGAGTAATATGTGATTTACGTCACCGATTGTTTCCTCTTCGCATTGACAGTAGGGTGTCTCCGATACGCCTATTCTATGTAAGTGAGCAGGGAAAGATCCATGATTGAGACGCATTCTCACAATGGACATTATAATTTTCCTTGAATGTTGGAAGTTTGCAAACCATGTCTGTCTTGGTATGAATATCTGTATACGTACATAGCTTTTACCTCTTGTTTGTAGGCTTTCATTCCATTCTTCCTGCCATGAGAAAATCGCTTGTTGTTTTACTTTTAGGAGGTATTCTGTGTATGGGAGTTTAATGTCCATAGGTCTTCCACTGTCAATCGCATCTCTCGCTAGTTGATCCGCTTTGTCATTATACAGAATGCAGGAATGTGATTTGACCCATACAAATTCTATAATTTGGTCAGTCTTCTTAGCTTTGTGATAATGATCCAGTATGTCGAGGGTGTATTTACTAGTTCTTTTGCCCCAATTCCTGTAACTAATGGATTTCAGAATGCTTTGAGAGTCAGTTATTATTACAGCCTTGGGTATTTTGAGAGATCTTGCATATTTGATTGCCTCTATAATAGCGAAAGTTTCAGCAAGAGATATGGAAGCATCATCTGGTAGTTAAAACTTCTTTTCTTCTGCAGATTCTGGACAGAAGAAAGCACATCCGGTATGATTTTCCGTCCCCATTTTTGAGCCATCTGTATATAGTTTAAGATATCCTGCCCACTTTTCTTCCAGGTGCGATGCAGTTGAAAACTGACCACATCTTTTTCCTTTGCTGGAATAGTCGACGTATGTTACAGGAATATCGTGATAAGAGCTGTGATAGTCATATAGGAACATTGGAAGAACCTCACTTCGATATACTTTCTTTTGGAGATATTTCCAGTCTTCGTACCGCTTGCAGATATAAAACTGCTGTTTCCTGACATTTCTGTTATTCCCGATTTGAGAGAGCTTATCGCACTTTTTCATCAGTGGATATTTAGTATCTACCATCCGCTGTAAGATATAATGATCATGCATCATTGTTCTGCGATTATGTAGAGGCATTTCTGATGCTTCCAGGAGAAGGGGGTTGCTGGAAGAAGAATGCAAAGCCCTGAGGCAGATGTTCAACCTGCTGATGGCCCGGCGTCTGAGATTCTTTTAAAAATGATGGGACAAGCAAACGGGACATGTGGGGCGGGTTACAGTTAAAATTAACAACAGCAATAATTTATATGTATATTGGAGCTCACTGCTCAAATAATAAAACATGTACACACCTTATTATGTCGGTTGCGCACAATGGCGTGCTATACGAACAAGACCAAGCGAGAGCGTCTGGTGCTTTTTGTTTCACCCCGATACCAAACGAACAAAGATAATAATAATAATAATAATAATAATACTTACATTGCAGATAATAGTTGTTCTTTATAATCGCATTACTCCTTGACTTTCAATAGAGTTTCTTTTACATATGGCAAATATAGTTTCTCAGTATCGTGGAAAATATTCAAGAATTTATAGTTTGCCTAATCTGGGCCATGGGACGTCATAAACACCACTCCTGTTTACATGTCATAAGGAAAGTGCACACACTATAACCAGGTGATTAGGACATTCCAAGAACGAATTATTTGAACACAGTGATGCTCCACATCCGCAACAAGGTTCATGAAAGACTTATTTGTGTAGTTATACCGTCAAAAAGTTTCTTAATTTGCTCCTAGTTTCTGCCATATACGAGTACATCGATCATCTTCTGCCACTGGTCAAAAAATTCCTTATAGTTCTTTACTTTCTAATGCATTACAAAGTGTTGCTTTAATATTACGTTAAATTGTCAGGTACCAGGTATTGTTATTACATACCAGTAACACACATTCGCTATATAGATACATCTGCACTTTAGTTACGCCAGGTGGAAAAGACGTCTCGTGTATGACATTCCTAAGCTATTCTTAATCGGTCGTACTGCAACCCGGCCTTCAAGTCCGTTCCGGGATAGATAAATAGCATAACTTTGTGTGTGGCCTATTGTTTAGCAGATTCACTACATACACTCCTGGAAATGGAAAAAAGAACACATTGACACCGGTGTGTCAGACCCACCATACTTGCTCCGGACACTGCGAGAGGGCTGTACAAGCAATGATCACACGCACGGCACAGCGGACACACCAGGAACCGCGGTGTTGGCCGTCGAATGGCGCTAGCTGCGCAGCATTTGTGCACCGCCGCCGCCAGTGTCAGCCAGTTTGCCGTGGCATTCGGAGCTCCATCGCAGTCTTTAACACTGGTAGCATGCCGCGACAGCGTGGACGTGAACCGTATGTGCAGTTGACGGACTTTGAGCGAGGGTGTATAGTGGGCATGCGGGAGGCCGGGTGGACGTACCGCCGAATTGCTCAACACGTGGGGCGTGAGGTCTCCACAGTACATCGATGTTGTCGCCAGTGGTCGGCGGAAGGTGCACGTGCCCGTCGACCTGGGACCGGACCGCAGCGACGCACGGATGCACGCCAAGACCGTAGGATCCTACGCAGTGCCGTAGGGGACCGCACCGCCACTTCCCAGCAAATTAGGGACACTGTTGCTCCTGGGGTATCGGCGAGGACCATTCGCAACCGTCTCCATGAAGCTGGGCTACGGTCCCGCACACCGTTAGGCCGTCTTCCGCTCACGCCCCAACATCGTGCAGCCCGCCTCCAGTGGTGTCGCGACAGGCGTGAATGGAGGGACGAATGGAGACGTGTCGTCTTCAGCGATGAGAGTCGCTTCTGCCATGGTGCCAATGATGGTCGTATGCGTGTTTGGCGCCGTGCAGGTGAGCGCCACAATCAGGACTGCATACGACTGAGGCACACAGGGCCAACACCCGGCATCATGGTGTGGGGAGCGATCTCCTACACTGGCCGTACACCACTGGTGATCGTCGAGGGAACACTGAATAGTGCACGGTACATCCAAACCGTCATCGAACCCATCGTTCTAACATTCCTAGACCGGCAAGGGAACTTGCTGTTCCAACAGGACAATGCACGTCCGCATGTATCCCGTGCTACCCAACGTGCTCTAGAAGGTGTAAGTCAACTACCCTGGCCAGCAAGATCTCCGGATCTGTCCCCCATTGAGCATGTTTGGGACTGGATGAAACGTCGTCTCACGCGGTCTGCACGTCCAGCACGAACGCTGGTCCAACTGAGGCGCCAGGTGGAAATGGCATGGCAAGCCGTTCCACAGGACTACATCCAGCATCTCTACGATCGTCTCCATGGGAGAATAGCAGCCTGCATTGCTGCGAAAGGTGGATATACACTGTACTAGTGCCGACATTGTGCATGCTCTGTTGCCTGTGTCTATGTGCCTGTGGTTCTGTCAGTGTGATCATGTGATGTATCTGACCCCAGGAATGTGTCAATAAAGTTTCCCCTTCCTGGGACAATGAATTCACGGTGTTCTTATTTCAATTTCCAGGAGTGTATCTCTTCTTATAGCGAGCTGAATGGGCACAAACAATTTGAGAACAGTTGTGTCCTTGCATAATCTTTCTGTTGGATTTTTTCTAAAACAGGAAAGACTCTGCTACAAGCTGTTTGACTATGTATGTCAAGGAAACCGCTCGCTAAGTTTTCACTAATCAGGTCAACCAACTCTACCTTCCAAGTCTTTGCTCTAGTCGCCAATCGCTGAAATGTGCTTAGGAAATAATTTCAAAATTAACGCAAAAAATGATAATTATTTACTAGCAAGGTACCTATGAAAACCACCGAGTACATTAACCTTACGACGTACTCACACTGACATATACTTGTAATGCAATAATATTGTAATTTGGTTACTTCTTTTCAATATCATTCTGTTACTGCTTCAGAGATGAGTGTAGTGAAACTGGCAAAGGGAATTAGCAACTGCAGCATATCAGTGATAGCTGTTTATCAGACGTTTCCGTTTCGGCACATATCATACTGAACAACACAAGAGATTCTCAGTGTTCAGTCGAGATGTGTAATTTAATTTTTTGAGAACAGCCTTCAGACTTTTCGTTAGGAAAAAAACCACTGACGGTGCATCAAGCCATTCAGCACAAGAACGAGGCATAGTGGTACACTTATTCATAGCCATGAGTTTATTTTACTCCTGACGTAAAAAGTAAAGGCTGCTCTCGTAAAATTCATTACAGACCCCAACACAACACTGAGAATCTCCTACTTGTCAAAATGCTAACGTATCAGGAAACAGTTATCGTTGATGGCAATTTCTCTGAGATCAGTTCTAAAAGCTGATGTCAACAGAGATGGAGAGACATGTGCCTTTAATGTGTTTTGTGCTTGAATCAGTCTGTTTCACTGCCATCAGCAACGTATATATACCTGAAAACTTTTTTTGATTTTGGTTTTGTATGACTCTTATTTTATTCTTCTTCGTCTTGTATTTTGTTCAGCATGACTACCTGAATTGAAATTTATCTGTGTAAGCTCGTAAAGTCTTCTTCACGTAAAATACAATTTTTGAGTTGTAATCCCTCATCGTCTTTGCTAATTATCGTGAGAATATTTGTATACCATAGCAGTGAAGACAAGGTACCCTAATAAGTTTAATGGCCACATTATCACTTTATCAGCATCTGTTAATCGATTAATAAAATAACTCATTTCCCCAGAGTAGATGACGACGTAGGAGGCATTTACGGATTGTTGTACTCAGGAACGTTATCAGCTAACGAAAGTGAACGCTATCGAGTAAATGCACGAGACAAACACTTTAGTTCCTGGTACAAGTCAAAAGTGAAAGTTAATGGACTCTTCAGACAGTTACTACGCCATAGGCCCTAAGTACATCTAACGCCGTAAGTCACTTTAAGGAGTATGGCACTGAAATGTCGAGAAATGCCAGTAGTTAATGTAGCTGGATGAATGCGGTAATGACTTTTTATTGCCAAGTCTTGTCATATGATAATTTTTTCTTCCGCTTCACAGCAATAGTCTTGATGGAAGATATATCATTTAGCGTCAGTACAGAGCTCATTTATAGGCTATGGCAGCTTATGGGAGTTGCACCGTGGCAAAGCAAGGAGCGCAGGGACTGTACTAGTAGCAACAAGAATATTTTGAGCAAGTTTGCGAAGTACATATCGGTATCATCATTTTGGCTTTTCTTCACAATAAATTTGAGTATTCTCGATTTTTACATAGCGATCCACTGGTTGTATTCAGGTGTTCCGAAAATTAGCAAGGTTATCGATGCTGTGTGTAAACTCATTTTCGCACTACGGTTGGTTACTGGCTTTTTATGTTGCTCCTATAACAGACTAAAACATTTTAAGACTTTCCTGGATGCATTGGATCGTGCTGATAATATACTGTTGCCAAGCAGCACAGTGGACTGCAGAACATTCGGGACAGTTTTGCTGATGCCTGGTGCTTTCCTAATAGTGGCTACTGTTGTGACTATGTTTCTGAGCTTAGGCGAGAGACTCGCAAGTTTCATAACAGCACAAGCACTAATTGTTTTAATTGAAGCAATCTGTGATTTTACGCTGTCGCTGCAGTTCGTGGTGTTAGTGCTGGAGCTGTGGTCGCGATACAGAACCATGAACGCCTTGCTCGTCTCGTCGCTAAGCTGTGTGGGGGAGCCCAGTCTGTCCAGGTTTGTGCTCGGCTGGACGGAGATAACTCCAAGGGGTGAGCTGGTCGGCAGGCTGCGCCGCCTGCAGGAAGTCCACCTGGTGCTGCAACGCGCTGCGGAGGCGCTCCAGGCCCACGTGTCGCCTGCACTCACCTTACACGTGATGATCTGTGTCATGGGCAACATTTACAGTGGCTACGAGCTTTTGGTGATACTGTCGTCACCAGCGAAAGCGGAGAAAATGCTGATGTACGGATCAGTGAGTTATGTTCTGTGTTGGTTGCTGCGGCGCGTATTTGACCTGTCGGCCATGACGCTGTCGTGTTCGGCGCTGGAGGACGAGGCGGCAGCTGCGGCGGTTCTGCTGCGGAGGGCAGCGAGCATGGCGGGGGCGGCGCCGGAGGTGGAGGCCGTGCTGAGGCACGTGGAGCGGGCGCCGCCCCCGCGCTTCACGGCCTCCGGTCTGTTCCCCATCGACAAGAGGCTGCTGGTGTCTGCCCTGTCGGCCACCATCACCTACCTCATCATAGTTGGACAGCTCCGTCTCCAATGAGCTGACATGTAGGCATTCACGGTGTCTCCACTTGTTCAGTTTCATGGTCGTAATGTAATGTGTAGAAAATATTTCAGTTTTGTATCTGTTAGTGGTGTGGGTAAAAATTATATCTGATTTATACTACTGTATAAACAATTAGTGGATAATGATCTGGAACAATATTCTGACACAAACTGGAGTACGACAGGTTACTGATTTTGCACGAAGAGTAAGAGGCCTTTCTCTTTGCCAAAGCAAATAGCCCACAACTGATAAGCAGGGTGTTTATTCCATGACTAGGTGATGTACTACAATTTGTTGCGTAGCGAAATGTTGACAAGGCTGAAGATTGTTTCTGAAAGCCTAAGACAACAAATTTAATTTAGTGGGCGAAATTGGAAGTTCATAAATGGCCATGTAATGTGAAGGGAAAATGCGTGCCTAGTTACGTTTTATATTTCGTATTACTACAATGCCAATATATATACAGCACTCAAGGAGCCACAGCCGAGCGGTCTACGGCGCTGCAGTCATGGACAGTGCGGCTGGTCCCGGCGGAGGTTCGAGTCCTCCCTCGGGCGTGGGTGTGTGTGATTGTCCTTAGGATAATTTAGGTTAAGTAGTGCGAAAGCTTAGGGACTGATGACCTTAGCAGTTAAATCCCATAGCATTTCACACACATTTGAACTTTTTTTTTTTTCAAGAGGCCACATGCGATGTAGATACAATTCCCTGATGTACAAGTCGTGCAGAGTTAACATTGGTTTACCGTGTTTTGGTAATGATACTGGAGACTCTGTGGCACCGTCTTCTTCTCTCTTATTTATTTACTTGTATAACAATTCTGATTTTCGTAAAATGATTCTTCCTAAGGGTGTCAGTTTTATCACCTACTTTATCTACTCTCGTATAATCTCACTTCCCAACCCAAAAAAAGAAAAGAACGAATAACGACGAACAACGATGGAATTATCCGAAAGTGACATATATCGGTAGATGTGATGTACATATACAGACAAACAATGATTACAATTTCAGGAAAATTTGATGATTTGCTCAGTAGAAAGTGCTCCAGAAATATAGCAAGTCAATAGTGCGCTGGTCCACGTCCGGCCCTTAGGCAAGCAGATATGCGGCTTGGCATTGACTGATGCAGTTGTTGGATGTCCTCCTGAGGGATATCGTACCAAATTCTGTCCAGTTGGTGCATTAGATCTCCCAGACACTGAGCTGTTTGGAGGGTCTAAGCATAATGCTCCAAATGCTCTCAGTTCGGGTCAGACCCAGCGACTGCTCTGGCCAAGGTAGGGTTTGGCAAGCCAGAAGACAAACAATAAAAACTCTCTCCATGTATGGGCAGGCAACAGGCAACATCTTGCTGATATGAGGATGCCGAGATTGACAATCAAAGAGGTCGTCCTATGACGAAAAATTACCATTGTTCCTGCCTCTCGGGCAATGTGGCCGGCGACAGTGAGGTTTCTATCCTGAAACTGTCCAGAATGTCTCCTTCGATGGTCATCGGGGATCAGTTCATTGCAGGACTGGTCACTGAAGACAATTCTGCTCCAGTCGCTGAGATTCTAGGCCAAAGATGTTTCTGGAGACGCTCCGACCAGTGGTGATGTACCATCCTGACCGTTGCCCACTATACTGACAGTCAACTGTGAGTGATGGAATATGGTGCCAGATCATTTATAGCAGGGCCCCCTGGTTATCGTTCGCAGCACCCTTACAGCGCAGGTCGACGATACTCTGCGCCCCATTTTGTTGCCCCTTCATGGCAAGCATTCCTAAATTTACATTTCAGCAAGAAAATGCCCGCCTGCACAAGGCGAGAGTTTCTCCTGCCGTCTCCGTGCTTGCCAAACCCTTCCTCGGCCATCAAGGTTTCCGGATCTCTCCCCAATTGAGAAAGGGAGGCGTCCGCTGTGGCCGAGCGCTTCTAGGCGTATCAGTCCGGAACCACGCTGCTGCTAGGGTGGCAGGTTGGAATCCTGCCTCGGGCATGGATGTGTATGATGTCCTTAGGTTAGATTTAAGTAGTTCTAAGTTTAGGGGACTGATGACCTCAGATGTTAAGTCCCATAGTGCTTAGAGCCATTTGACCACTTGAGAAAGGGAAGGCCCCTGAAACTAGCTCGGAAGTTTCACGAACTAATGCGCTGATCGGACGGAAACTGGCACGATACCCTTCAGGAGCACATCCAACAAGTCTACCAATCAATGCCAAGCCGAATAGCTGCTTACATAGGGGTCAGAGGAAGACCAACTGCTTATTGACTTGCACAATTTTTGAAGCTTTTTCTCTTGAATATATTATCCATTTTTTCTAAAATCATAATCATTAGTTTGTCTGTACATGTACATCATATCTATAGATTTTCGTCCCGTTCCGTTAATACTTCGTGCTGCCTCTTTTTCTCGTCTTAGAGTGTACCTCCTGATACACTTGATTTTCTCATATGTTATCCAAAATTAAACATAAAATGAGATCGATTATAAACAAATGATCGAGATTTGTCTTTCTGATTGAAAGTAACAGTTAATATTAGCAATTACGACAAAAGGAAAACGAAAACATCTACACATATAAATGATGTCCATGTATCAATATAGTGACAGCAAATGACAATGATCACTAGCAAGTGCATATTACTTTATTCACAGTCTGAGTTTGTATACGCATTCGTGTAGCAATAGGGATAAGCAAAGACGGCTTGTTGCCCTACAAATAACAGGATGTTTTTACTAGCACTCTTCGTCATGTGACATTTCAGTCTGTTTAAAGAAACGGTAATCTGAGCAGTACTATACTGATAAACAGCAAAGGTATCTCTGGATAAGGAGATACTTACACACCATTTCACATTATGTAGTTTACAAATTCAGACTTCAGCACTGACATTACCAAATGAAAGCAAGGTGAAATTTTCTGTGATTGCTATTTGTCTGCTTAATGTACAGTTTATTCTCAGTGTATTTATTTGATTAAGTTAATTTTTATGCAGATTTAATCCGATGTATTGGGTAAGTTGTTACATGCACTGACCCGTGTATATGCGCTTTCTCTGTACATTTTAGTTTATGAAACTTTGTTTACATCATAGGGATACGACGTACACTGTCTTTTGTATGTAAAGGGAAGCTAATAAATAATAATAATTAAATGCATTGTTCATTGAACGTAATGAAATTTAAGCGAGGAGCAGATCACATGAGATACAATGGATGCTTCTTCGGGTGTATGGAGTTGAGTGCACCACCACTGACTGGGTATGAACGTCCTGTGTTCAGAGAAAAAGGAAGGTAAGTTGTGAGTCCAGCAGTTGGTGAGATCTAGGGGCAAAAACAAGTAGTAGTAGGTCTGATTTTAAACGTATTGCTTGGTGACCAAAGGAGGTCACTGCGTCTCCTTCTTGTACTCATTTCGTTATGACAATGACGGCGTAGAATGGTGATATAGGGACTCTTAACTTCAAAATGTTCTAGGAGACGAGAGTATCAAATGCTATTGTGAGAAAACTACGAACAAACAACATCGGTTAACAATGGAGATTAATAACGTGAATAAGTTTTATTGGTGCTTTCAACAAACAGTTTCTCACTTACAGAAGTTCCGAAAACGTTTACTTGTGGGTATTGAGCACATTGAGACCTTTAGTGACAACTATGATGGGTAAAACAAAGGTCACCTCTTTGTTAAGTTCACGCTAAAGGTCATGAACAGTACAGGGACTGATATAGTTCAGGATAAGTATTTTTCTGGGTGGACAGTCTTTATATGAGAGCGATAAAGTTTTCTGAATCACACAAAAAATGCAAAGCAAGTCTGCCAAAGAGAAATGCATCTCCCAGTACACTGGCAGCAGACAGTCGCTAACTCTTCGACACAGCTGAAACAGCGATACGGAACATTATGTACACAGCAAAGAGATACACATCATTCGGTATACGCTTTTGATTAGAAAGGAACATGCATTTTTTTTTATAATGAGGTGATCAACACAATACTCGATTTTGTTGAACAGATCTGAGTTCGCAGTCACTGAATAAGCATAGGCAAATGATGCATCCAAAGGAACTGCTCGAAGCTAATTTCAGCCAAAGGTAAAGCACACGAAATGCAAGAACCTCGCGGACGTAAGGTGTTTCTTTTCTTTCCACCAAACTGACTCTCAAGGAGAAGACGTTCAAGGTGATTCAACTATTCCTATCTATGGGTTTTATGTAGCCGGCAGCATCTTCAAATACCACAGACAAATTGTCATATTCTCTCGCTCGCTACAAGCAGTCTATGAGTCTAAGAAAAAAATCATGATATTTTTGTAGGATATTTTATGTAGTTAAATTTTGTACTGGAAAACGTTTTCACTGGAGGCCACGGTTTACGAGTTATTCAAGAACAATACGTTTGACGGTCAGTTTAGTACGTTTTTCTTGAATAATTCAAAACCTATCGTCTCCAGCGAAAACGTATCCCAGTACAGTGAGCGAGGGTTACGGGATGCATAAAATCCGTAGTAGGTAGATGCAGCTGAATCACATTTTGTGAGTTTCAGCATGCAGAATGTGATGGAGATCCACTGTTCATTTCTGAGACGGACTGAGTCAGAAGGTTTGATCCTTCGTGGATTCATGAGGAAAGGCCCATCTCTTAGCCGATGCAGGCCTAGGACTGTAAACATGAGACTGTGGACTTTTTCTGATAATATAAATAAATTCTGTACTTACTTACCAATTATAAATATCAGGTTATTAGGCTTTAGTGACAATACAAATGAATTATGTAGCCGGAGGAGATAAACACGACTGGCTATTAAGAAGTCCCAGAACCTGGACCAAAGTGATCGCTACTCGTTTCATGTCGCAGCCATCAAAACTCAGACCTTACATATGCTGTCATTGTTCAGCACATTGATCCAACTGGTGCCTCACTCGCTCCTCGCCCGTCTCTGGCCTGTCAACTCACACCTCGAGGCCACTTTTTCTTTTTACCTGCCCATCTCATGCAGTCTTCCACGGTCGTACACTCATGTCTACAGTCCTTGGCGGATATCGTGTAAGTCCCCCATACACAGGCAGACCAGTCGGGCGGCTCAACCGAGCAGTAGTTGGTCTGCCCAATCCGTTCGTCTGTGTGTGGGCGATGGGATTGCGGTTGGGTCCATGGTCTAGGTTCATCGGTTTGATCGGCGAATCTCTACTTGCTATCCCTAACCGCTGCCTGCCAGCATACAATCCGTCAATTCAGGCAGAAGGGGTCCACCAAGCACTCACCAGTGTCCACACAGAGTCAGGCACATCAGCGAGCATGTTGGTGCATCTGTCGGCTTGTGAATAGGTGCCTTGGGGGTATGCATTACCTTATGATCTCCTGCGACGCCAAAGATCAAACACACGCATTATCTGATCAAAAGTATCTGGACATCCCTGTGTAATGTGGAACCAAACATTTCATGTCACGAGAAGCAGACCTGGCAGTATGAGAGGAGCTGGGGAGTATTGTGTTGCCAGTAGAGAAGCAGTGACAGCAAAATGGGTTGGTCTGGAGAGTTCAGTGACTTAGAACATGGGCTAGTCGTTGGAAGTCACATGAGCAACAAATTCATTAGAAACATTTCAACTCTTGTACAACTGCGGAGTGGACTGTTGGAGATGTGGTTGTGATGTGGAAACGTGAAGGAAGAACCATAGCTAAACCAAGGCTAGACAGACCTCGTTTACTGACAGACAGCGACTGTCAAGCATTGGGAAGGGTGTGTGTAAAAAATCGGATGAAATTAGTGGAGGGAACCCCTCGTTAGTTCCAAAGTGCGAACACCAATCCAAGTAGCACAATTACTGTGCGTAGGAAGTTGAAAATAATGAACATGATGGTCGGGTAGCTCCTCAAAAGGCAAGAATTTCTGTATTAAATTCTAAAAGGCTTTTGAGATGAGGCAAAGAGCGAAGCCACTGGACAATGGATGACTGAATACCCGTGGTTTGGAGCGATGAAACACACTATATCCTGTGGAAATCCCATGGTAGTGTCTGAGTTTGCTTATTGCCAGGAGAACGTTACTCCTTCATGTGTAGTGCCAACAGTGAAGTACAGAGGAAGTGGTGTTACAGTACGGAGGAGATTTTCATGGTCACCATGTGGGCCCTTTATTGCGATTAAGTAAACTTTAAATGTGAAAGGTTCAAAATGGATCTGAGCACTATGGGACTTAACTTCTGAGGTCATCAGTCCCCTAGAACTTAGAACTACTTAAACCTAACTAACCTAGACATCACACACATCCATGCCCGAGGCAGGATTCGAACCTGTGACTGTAGCGGTCGTGCGGTTCCAGACTGTAGCGCCAAGAACCGCTCGGCCACTCCGGCCGGCAAATGTGGAAGGATATGAACACATTTTACAGCATTTACTACTATATACAGTAGAGGGCCGATGACTGATTGTATCACAACGATAGTACACACTGTCATTAACCAGCATCTCTGAAGCAATGGTTTCTGGTCAAAAACAATTCTGAAATGGGCTGGCGTGCCCAGATTCCTGATCTGAACCCAATGTAACACCTTTTGGGTAAGTTGTAACGTCGATTTCGCTCCAGACCCCAGTGTCATACATTATTACCTTCTCTGGTTTCAGCATTTGAGGAAGAATTGGCTACTACTCTTCAGCAGACATTTATGGTACGTACAATCCGTCGTAAAGGCGAAGGGTGGGCATACCCCATACAAAAGTCAACTAATAGGCGTCAGGATACATTTCATCAGATAGAATATGGAAGGAGACCTGCACAAAACTGGGAGATAATTATACTCGTATACTGCAGTCCAAATGCCAAGAGCCTATGACATAAGGTAGGTAAAGAAAGCTTGGTAAAGAGATGAAAGGAAAGATGTGTTGTTACAAAATTATGCAATCATTTAATAACCGCATTTGACCTTGCCTGTGCCTTGATTTGTGTTTCTCTACTACTAGAAAACTAATTGTGATACGGAAAAACTTGCAGAAAAGAATTAACATTACGCTTCAAAAAACGGTCACCTAGTGTCCTTGTGTTTTGTTCTTATAGGTGAAGCTGCACTTTTTTTTCATTTTCATGAGAGAAATATTTACGTTTCTGTACTGGCAAAGGAAATTTATTAATTATCTGTGGCTCCATACGGCAAGCTGCATTACATAATAAAGAAGAGTGCTTTTGACTGCACTGTGGCCTTGGCATTATTGATTCATCTTTATCTTTTCCGCTGTACGTCAACTGCGACGCCCATCAAATTACTGAAAAGTGCTAGGATGGTTGTTTCAACAGCAAAAACCGTGAGCGTAGCGCCACTGTGTCCTTGGCAAGGTAGTCGATGATTTGATAATCTTGTCGTTCTCGCCAGAAAGTCGTCATTTATGGGTAGACATTCTTTAAACGAGAGTGATTTTTAATATCTCTAGCTTCGTTGCGTCTCACCTACCAATAATTATTATGAATTCCCAACGTCTCCTGCAGGAAGGATATTTATTTCTTTATTTACTGCTGATTTTCTCAGGGGACGGATATATATATATATATATATATATATATATATATATATATATATCCGTCCCCTGAGAAAATTTAATGAATTACTGTGCTGATAAACCTCTTACGTTATTTGCTTTTCAAACAGCTGAGCAAAACTGAACGTTCTCAGACATTTCTCTCTTTACTTATTCTGATCATCATGAAACTGACACAATATTTTTAGCGCAACGCAATCTGACTTTTAATAATCCCTACAAAAGAATGGCCCTGACTAACCTTTCACAAATCACTTACCTCACAAAAATCTTCGTTACTCGAACTACTGCAATACAGCGAGCGCCACTACTGCCAGCTAAATAAAAGATTCAAACTACTGATAGGCATAGTTAGCAAATGAAAGATTTTGATAGAGAACAAACAATGTATTTACCTTAATAGTGTTCAAAAGTCATAATATATATAGCAGGTCATGACATCCATTCTTACAAATGTACTGTCTCTGATGGACACACGGCCAGATCGTCCGCTCTCAAAATTCCGCCATCTCTCTCCCCACATCCACCACTGCTGGCGGCTCACCTCCAACTGAGCAACGCTACGCGCTGTTAACAGCCAACTGCCCAACACTACAACAGCCAACAATTGTGACAATAATGGCGTGTGAAAAACGTAACACTAGGCTCCAAATAAAGAAATAATAGTGAAATAATAGTGACGACGAGCGTAGCTTATCAGCACCATTGTGTAATAAATTAACAGACATTCAAAGTAGTAATTTGGTAATTGTGCATAGGGAAATGGAGCGGGCGGCAAATAATAGCGTAGATAGTGAAACAAATAGTGAACAGAGAAGCATTATCGATCGATCGGTTGGCAACAGCTCGCCTCAGGCATCCGAAATGACAGGACACACTCTTGCAAATACTGTAGATTCAGGTTTTGCGTCCTCGCCGTTTTCTCAAATAAGTCAAGACACATTTTCTGCTTTTCAAAATGCGAATATTGCCGGTTCAA
The DNA here is from genome assembly GCF_023864275.1 of Schistocerca cancellata. Lineage (NCBI taxonomy): Eukaryota > Metazoa > Arthropoda > Insecta > Orthoptera > Acrididae > Schistocerca > Schistocerca cancellata. The sequence continues at coordinate 457,594,673 of NC_064627.1, forward strand.
ATGCACTGCCGAATAGCACTGAGGAACATGTTTCAGACACCAGTGCATTGTTATTACAATTAATGCAACAAATGGGACAAAAGCTTCAAAAGTTAGACACAATGGAACAAAATCTTCAAAAGTTAGACACAATGGAACAACACCAGAGACAAACACAGCAACAGTTAGACGCAATGGAACAAAATCTTCACACCACACTTGAACAAACACGTGAAGATTTAACTACTGAGTTACATAAAATCGAATCGAAATGTCAAAAAGTCTGTAATGACGTGAAAACACAAATTTGTGAGCATTTCCAACCTATTTTTTCGCGGCATGGAAATACATTACAGAATCACGAAGCAGCCATAAAAGAACTGCAAACTATTGCTCATGAAAATCATGAGACCTTGCAAGCTAAAATTGACTCAGTTGCATCTACCGATTTGGTTATGCAACTTGCAAAAACTCAGGAAAACTTAAAGGACACAGTAGATACGATTTCAACACAAATGGACACTCTGAAACTTGGTTCAGAAAAACACACTGAGGAAATAAGTACACTATCGGAGAAAGTAGCCGAACTTTTGGATTAGTTCACTAACTTATCTACAAATGTAGATGATGATCTGAATGACACAAGACCTGTAGCCATCACTGACACAGAAGAGTATGAACAAATTAAGAAATTCAAACAAAATCAGAATCAAATTAATACGCAACACAAAAGAGAAATCCGGGAAGTACAAGATCAGTTGGCACAAGTAATACAAAAATTAATTATTTCAGAGGACACTCGCACTCCAACATGGGAAGAGGGACTTAGAAATAAGAAAAGCCACAAAATAATAACACAGGGCACTTCGGAAATTTTGAAAGAAATTGGCAAGGTGCACCGAATTTTGAGATGGAACCGCCGACGCGACGTAACAATGACCGATATGCGACTCGCCGACATGATGATTTTGACTATAAGCTGTTCAATACTACACGTGAATTCAAAACATTTAAGAATCCTGGCAGGGTCGCCATACGAAACGTCCCCTGAGAAAATTTAATGAATTACTGTGCTGATAAACCTCTTACGTTATTTGCTTTTCAAACAACTGAACGTTCTCAGACATTACTCTCTTTACTTATGCTGATCAACACTAAACTGACACACAATATTTTTAGCACAACGCAATCTGGTTTTTAATAATCCCTACAAAAGAATGGTCCTGACTAACAATAACCTATACCTTTCACAAATCACTTACCTCACAAAAATCTTCGTTACTCGAACTAGTGCAATACAGCGAGCGCCACTACTTCCAGCTAAATAAAAGATTCAAACTACTGAGGGCACTAACTACTGATAGGCATACTTAGCAAATGAAAGATTTTGATAGAGAACAAACAATGTATTTACCTTAATAGTGTTCATGACATCCATTCTTACAATTGTACTGTCTCTGATGGACACACGTCCAGATCATCCGCTCTCAAAATTCCGCCATCTCTCTCCCCACATCTCTGGCGGCTCACCTCCAACTGCGCAACGCTACGCGCTGTTAACAGCCAACTGCCCAACACTACAATAGCCAACAACAATGCAAACCAGCCACAGACTGCACGCAGCACAGCCAGTGATTTTCATGCATAGCGCTACGTGGCGGTGGCGTTACCAATATAAGAACCTAAACAGCCTACTTACAATATATATATATATATATATATATATATATATATATATATATATATATATATATATATATAGGGTGGGCCATTGATAGTGACCGGGCCAAATATCTCACGAAATAATCATCATATATATACAGGGTGGTCCATTGATAGTGACCAGGCCAAATATCTCACGAAATAAGCATCAAACGAAAAAACTACAAAGAACGAAACTTGTCTAGCTTGAAGGGGGAAAGCAGATGACGCTATGGTTCGCCAGCTAAATGGCGCTGCCATAGATCAAATGGACATCAACTGCATTTTTTTTAAATAGAAACCCCATTTTTTATTACATATTCGTGTAGTGTGTAAAGAAATATCAATGCTTTAGTTGGACCACTTTTTTCGCTTTGTGATAGATGGCGCTGTAATAGTCACAAAAGTACGTGGTATCACGTAACATTCCACCAGTGCGGTCGGTATTTGCTTCGTGATACATTACCCGTGTTTAAATGGACCGTTTACCAATTGCGGAAAAGGTCGATATCGTGTTGATGTATGGCTGTTGTGATCAAAATGCCCAATGGGCGTGTGCTATGTATGCTGCTCGGTATCCTGGACTACATCATCCAAGTGTCCAGACCGTTCGCCGGATAGTTATGTTATTTAAGGAAACAGGACGTGTTCAGCCACATGTGAAACGTTAACCACGACCTGCAACAAATGATGATGCGAAAGGAGGTGTTTTAGTAGATGTCGCGGCAAATCCGCACATCAATAGCAGACAAATTGCGCGAGAATCGGGAATCTCAGAAACTTCGGTGTTGAGAATGCTACATCAACATCGATTGCACCCGTACCATATTTCTATGCACCAGGAATTGCATGGTGAAGACTCTGAACGTCGTGTCCAGTTCTGCCACTGGGCACAAGAGAAATTACGGGACGATAACATATTTTTTGCACGCGTTGTATTTAGCGACGAAGCGTCATTCACCAACAGCGGTAACGTAAACCGGCATAATATGCACTATTGGGCAACGGAAAGTCCACGATGGCTGCGACAAGTGGAACATCACCGACCTTGGCGGGTTAATGTATTGTGCGGCATTATGGGAGGAAGGATAATTGGCTCCCACTTTATCGATGGCATTCTAAATGGTGCAATGTATGCTGATTTCCTATGTAATGTTCTACCGATGTTACTACAAGATGTTTCACTGAATGATCGAATGGCGATGTACTTCAACATGATGGATGTCCGGCACATAGCTCGCGTGAGGTTGAAGCGGTATTGAATAGCATATTTCATGACAGGTGGATTGGTCGTCGAAGCACGTTCACCGAATCTCACGTCCCCGGATTTCTTTCCGTGAGGAAAGTTGAAGGATATTTGCTATCGCTATCCACCGACAACGCCTGACAACATGCGTCAGCGCATTTTCAATGCATGTGCGAAAATTACAGAAGGCGAACTACTCGCTGTTGAGAGGAATGTCGTTACACGTATTGCAAAATGCGTAGAGGTCGACGGACATCATTTTGAGCATTTATTGCATTAATGTCGTATTTACAGGGAATCACTGTGTAACAGCATGCGTTCTCAGAAATGATAAGTTCACAAAGGTACATCACATTGGAACAACCGAAATACGAGGGCTATCCACAAAGTACATTACGTTTTCGTTTGTGTCCGTTAGGGGTGGGGCTAGCGCGGCCATCTTGGTGTCATGGCATTCGGTGCTAGCGAGAGGTTCGTGCTGTACTCCGTTGAGTTACTGTGACAGTTTGAAATGTCAGCGTTAATTGAAAATGCCGCGAAGTGTGAAGTGCGCGCTGTAATAAGGTTTCTGACTGCAAAAAGCTGTACACCGATATAAATCTATCGGCAGCTTTGTGAAGTGTATGGGGACAACATAATCACTGAAGGTGGAGTGCGTCAATGGGTCATAAAATTTAAAAATGGCCGAACTAACGTTCACGACGAAGAGCGAAGTGGAAGACCCAGCATAGCGACTGCCGAACTTGTCGAAAAAGTCGATGCCGCGGTCCGTGAAAACCGTAATTTCACAATAACGGAACTCTCTATGAGTTGTCCACAAATTTCACGAAGTTTGTTGCACGAAATCATTACCGAAAAGCTTGGTTACCACAAGTTTTGTGCAAGATGGATACCAAAAACCTTGACAGAGATTCACAAAAATCAGCGAATGGCTGCAGCGTTAACGTTTTTGGACGCTTACGAGAAAGATGGCGACTCATTACTCGATAGCATCGTTACTGGTGACGAAACATGGGTTAAGCATGTGAACTGCGAGACAAAATTGCAGTCAATGCAGTGGGGCACACAAATTCCTCCCAAAAATCCAAGAAATGCATTCAGACAATGTCGGCAAGGAAGGTGATGGCGACTGTCTTTTGGGACAGAAAAGGTGTGATTTTTGTGGATTTCCTGGAAAGAGGCACTACAATAAAGTCTCAAAGGTATTGCCAAACTCTGCACAACCTCAGAAGAGCAATACAAAACAAGCGCAGGGGAAAGTTGGGCTCAAAGATTTTGCTGATTCACGACAACGCCCGGGCCCACACGGCAGATGCCACTCGTGAAGTTCTCGAATCTTTTAAGTGGGACTTGTTTCCTCATCCGCCCTACAGTCCCGACCTGGCACCGAGCGACTTCCACTTATTCCCGACAATGAAGAAGTGGTTGGCTATGCAACGTTTTGATGACGACGCACAGCTTCAAGAAGAGGTAACCACGTGGTTGAAGGCGCAGGCGGACGAATTTTACGACGAAGGAATTTCCAAGCTCGTCCATCGCTACGATAAGTGCCTTAATTTAAATGGCAACTATGTAGAAAAGTAGTATTTAAGTGTGGCTTTCATCTGTATATAATAAAAAGTTTCCAATACTTTATTTATTTTTAATTCCAAAACGTAATGTACTTTGTGGATAGCCCTCGTAAAATGTTCAAACTTACCTACGTTCTGTATTTTAATTTAAAAAACCTACTTATTACCAACTGTTGGTCTAAATTTGTGAGCCATATGTTTGTGACTATTACAGCGCCATCTATCACTAAGCGGAAAAAGTGATCCAACTAAAACATTCATATTTCTTTACGTACTACACGAATATGTAATAAAAAATGGGGGTTCCTATTTAAAAACACACAACCAAAACAAGATGCAATAATAATTTTCCAAAGCACTTTTAATTATGTCACAAACCTGTGGTAATGAAACTAAAGCAAATTCCAGAAAATTATATTATTTGCGTTCATCGCCTTGGTTGTAAGTTCATTTGATACTATATATATGAATACAGTACAGTCCGTAAATTAGATTCACAATGCCAGCACGGTTTTTATGTGTTTACGTTGTTTATATCTCCCACCGTATTTAAGTTATTGACTTGAAATTTTAACAGTATGGTTGTGTTATTCATAGCATTTGGTCGACTAAGTATGAAAAATATGGACTAATATTTAACAGTACTTTTCCAGATTCGTGGAGAGTATGTGTAATGTATTGCACCCGCCGTTAGGCAAGTACACAGCTCGCTCGGCCAGTAGCCAGCGTCAGCTGGACCAGCTTGGAACCAAAACCTGCTCTCCTCCTTGCCAACCTGCAAGTGACGCTTTCAATGCAACATGACAACTCGTAATAATTTCCTGCGTTATATGTTCATGCTTACGTTGATCAGACGTTCCCAAACCGTTGGATTGGTTGCGACAGATGTCTGTTATGACCTCCCCAATCTCTGAATCTCACACTCTGTGACTTCCGCTTATGGAATATGAAAAAGGAGCGCATGTATAGTACGGAAGCGGGAGACCTCTTGCACTCAAAGACAGAATAAAAGGTGCGGTATACAAAATTTCCCCAGAAATGTATTTTCTGGACTAAATGTAGAATGTTGGTTTGGTTGCATTTATTGTAGTAGTGGGCAAGTTGAGACTCTGTATAACGAAACTCTGAGTAAATCCTTTCTCTCCCATAGCGTTCACATAAATCTGACTCACCCTATACCGTATGATAACAGCTGGAACTCCAGTGACCCTGCCGATTGAGTACTATGGAGACGGAAAACCAATAACATGGGCACACACTGTCCTGTGGTCCTACGTAAAATCGCTAAGCGGGTCGAAGTCTTTCATCCAGTCACTCGTAGATCAGTCTGGCGCTGCAGTTAAAGTTAGAAAATGGAAAAGAGAAGTTTTAAATATCGTTTCTACGAAATCGTTCACGCAATAAAATCGCACAAACATGATGTCGTTTGACTACCGAACAGACTCCCGTATGGACGACATTGTAATAAGCATCACTTCAGTAGAGAAGCAACTGAAGGAGCCGAAGAACTGAAAGCAAATAAGTCACTAGGTCCGAATGGAATCCCAATTTGTATTTACGAAGAGTACACTGTGTCACTGGGTCCTTATTTAGCTTGCATTTATCGCGAGTCTCTCGCCCAAGCGACTGCAAAAGAAGAGCAGGATAAAAGCGCGAGGTGAAAGAACGGACCCACTAAATTACAGACCAATATCCTTAACATCGGTTTGCTGCAGAGTTCTTGAATATATTCTGAGTTTGAATATAATAAATTTCCTTGAGACCGAAAAGCTTATGTCCACGAATCAGCAAGAATTTGGAAGTCGTCGCTCGTGTGAATCTCATCTTGCCCTTATCTCACATGGCTTACTGCGAGCTATGGGTAAAGCGCAACAGGCAGATTCCACACTTAATAGATTTCCGAAAAGTATCTGACACTGTCCCCACTGCAGAGTGTTAGCGAATGTACGAGCATATGGAACTGGTTCCCGGATATATGAATGCCTCCAAGACTTTTTAAGTATTAGAACCCAGTATGTTGTTCTCGACGTCGAGTGTTCATCAGAGACAAGGGTATCGTCAGGAGTTCCGCAGGGAAATGTGATAGGACCGCTACTGTTCTCTACGTACGTAGCTGATGTGGCGGATAGCGTGGGCAGCAATCTGCGGTTGTTAGCTGATCATGCTGTGGCGTACCGGAAGGTGTCGCAGCTGAATAATTGGTAGGATACAAGATGACTTAGACAAAATTTCTAGTTCGTGCGATCAATGGCAGTTGACTCCGAATGTAGAAAAATGTAATGTAATACGGATGAGTAGCAAAAACAAACCGGTAATGTTCAGACACAGCATTAGGTGTGTCCTGCTGAAACGTCCCCTTTGAACAATTTATACAAGACTGTGCTTAACCTGACAGACTGTGCTTAACCTGACAGACTGTGCTTAACCTGACACACAATATTTTTAGCGCAACGCAATCTGACTTCCAATAATCCCTACAAAAGAATTGCCCTGACTAACATTAACCTATACCTTTCATAAATCACTTACCTCACAAAAATCTTCGTTACTGGAACTACTGCAATACAGCGAGCGGCACTACTGCCAGCTAAATAAAAGATTCAAACTACGGAAGGCACTAACTACTGATAGGCATAGTTAGCAAATGAAAGATTTTAATAGAGAACAAACAATGTATTTACCTTAATATTATCAAAAGTCATAATATATGTAATTTCAAAACTCCGCCATTTCCTTCCACACATCCACCACTGCTGGCGGCTCACCTCTAACTGCGCAACGCTATGCGCTGTTAACATCCAGCTGCCGCTGCCCAACACTACAATGGCAGACAACAATGCAAACTAGCACACAGAGCGCTACGTAACGTTGCCAATAAGAAAACATAAACAGCCTACTTACACTGCTTGACACAGTCACTTCAGTTAAATATCTGGGCGTAACGTTGCAAAAGGATGTGCAATGGAACGAGCATGCGAGAACGGTGGTAGGGCAGGGAAACTTCAGTTCATTGGGAGAATTTTAAGAAAGAGTGGTTCATCTGTAAAGGAGACCGCATACAGAAGGTTGGTGCGAAGTATTTTTGAGTGTTTGGGATCCGCATCGGGTCGGATTAAAGGTACAGCCGGTTTGATAGATTTGTTACCGGTAGGTTCGAAAAACACTCAAGTATTGTGGAGATGCTCCAGGAACTCAAATAGAAATCCCTAAAGGTAGGGAAACTTCCTTTTCCAGGTACTCTACTGCGAAAATTTAGAGACCTGGAATTTGAAGCTGATCGCAGAATGATTCTACTGCCACCACCACACATTACGGTTAACGACCGCGGAGATAAGATCCGGGAAATTGGGGTCCGACAGAGACATGTACGAGGGGTGTTCAGGAAATAATGCAAAACATTTCTTCTCGGTTATTTTCAATTGAAAAAATGAGGAATTTGTTGTGTGCCGCGCGGGATTAGCCGAGCTGTCTAGGGCGCTGCAGTCATGGACTGTGCGGCTGGTCCCGGCGGAGGTTCGAGTCCTCCCTCGGGCATGGGTGTGTGTGTTTGTCCTTAGGATAATTTAGGTTAAGTAGTGTGGGCTTAGGGACTGATGACCTTAGCAGTTGGGTCGCATAGGATTTCACACACTTTTGAACATTTTGAATTTGTTGTGGGACGCCGTAGAATATAGTCGCATCACCCCTGTAGTTTTATGAAGATCCGATAGAGGCAGTTCTGTAAGCAGCCATCAAAATAGAACTTTTAAGTGTTACAGGGTTTAGGTTAGCATCTCACTTTTGTAGATCAGAAATGGAGAAAGGAGGAGTTGCCACATTCATCAGGAACTGTCATAAATTTAAGAACATAGACATTCATAAATTTTGCCTAGAACAGCATATGGAAGCATGTGCAACAGAATTAGAATTTCACAAAAAATCTTTCATAATATTAAGTGTATATCGAGCACCTGCAGGTAACTTTAATCTGTTTGTAAACCACCTTGAAGCTGTACTAGCCCATTTAACAACCAAAAACAAAGAAATAGTGGTTGCTGGTGATTTCAATGTAGATTTCCTTAAAGACTCTCCCAATAAGAACTTATTTGAGTTAGTAACACTATCATTCAACTTAATTCCCACAGTAAAATTCCCCACTAGGATAGCCACTTGCTCACAAACAGCCATTGATAATATCTTTATAGAAAAGTCCAATGAACAAAATTATATTACAAAACCAATAGTCAATGGCCTCTCAGACCATGACATGCAGTTCCTTCTGTTAAATGTTAATACTGAACAGAATATAAAATCTGTTAAATCTGAGCTCAAGAGGGCAATCAGTAAGCCAAAAATTGATTATTTTAGGACACTCCTCAGAGACATTCACTGGACTGATGTTTACAGTGCTCATGGCATGAATGAAAAATATAACATTTTTGCTAATAAAGTGCTTACCTTATTTGAACACTGCTTTCCCCCAAAACTTACCAAGGTTAGAGCAAAGTCTACAAAGAAGCCATGGATTACTCGAGGAATAGGGGTATCTTGTAAAACAAAAAGAAAACTGTATCTGTCAATCCGAAACATTTCCAATGTTGATGCTATAGCACATTATAAGAAATACTGCAAAATATTAAAGACTGTAATACGGATGTCAAAGCAAATTTATTACAAGGAAAAGATAGTCATATCAGATAACAAAATAAAGACAATATGGGATATAGTGAAGGAGGAGACCTGTAGAACCAGACATGAAGAGGAACAAATAGCATTAAGAGTAAATGATGCATTGGTGACAGATGTGTATAGTGTTGCAGAACTTTTTAACAAACATTTTATAACTGTTACTGAAAAGATGGGGTTGTCAGGTTCGGTAGATGCTGCTGTGGATTACCTTAGACCAGACATTTCAAGTAACTTCCATAATATGAATTTGACCCTCACTACCCCAACAGAAATAATGTCCATCATAAAATCTTTAAAATCAAAAACATCTAGTGGGTATGATGAAATATCAACAAAGTTAATTAAAGAATGTGATTCTGAGCTAAGTAATATATTAAGCTATCTGTGTAACCAGTCGTTTATCAATGGAATATTTCCTGAATGGCTGAAATATGCTGAAGTTAAGCCACTGTTTAAGAAGGGAGATAAAGAAATAGCATCAAATTTCCATCCAATTTCACTGTTGCCAGCATTCTCAAAAATTTTCGAAAAAGTAATGTACAGTCGTCTTTATAACCATCTTATCTCAAATAACATACTGTCAAAGTCACAGTTTGGATTTCTAAAAGGTTCTGATATTGAGAAGGCTATCTTCACTTACAGTGAAAATGTGCTTAATTCATTAGACAAAAAAATTGCAGGCAACTGGTATATTTTGTGATCTGTCAAAGGCATTTGACTGTGTAAGTCACAATATCCTTTTAAGTAAACTAGAATATTATAGTGTAACAGGAAATGCTGCAAAATGGTTCAAATCTTATATCTCTGGCAGGAAACAAAGGGTGTTATTAGGAAAGAGACATGTATCAAGCTATCAGGCATCATCCAACTGGGAACTAATTACATGTGGGGTCCCACAAGGTTCCATTTTGGGGCCCTTACTTTTCCTTGTGTATATCAATGAAATTTCATCAGTAACATTACCAGATGCCAAGTTTGTTTTGTTTGCCGATGATACAAACTTTGCAATAAATAGCAAATCAAGTGTAGTCTTAGAAAGATCAGCCAATAAAATATTTGTGGACATCAATCACTGGTTCCTAGCCAATTCTTTGTCACTAAACTTTGAAAAAACACACTACATGCAGTTCAGAACTTGTAAGGGGTGTCCCAAGAGTATATGTCTAACATACGATGACAAGAAGATAGAAGAAGTGGACAGTGTTAAATTCTTGGGATTACAGCTTGATAATAAATTCAACTGGGAGGAGCACACCACAGAACTACTGAAGCGTCTTAACAAATCTCTGTTTGCAATGCGAATTTTGTCAGACATAGGGGATATAAAAATGAAAAAGTTGGCATACTATGCTTACTTTCATTCCATAATGTCATATGGGATTATTTTTGGGGTAATTCATCAAACCAAGCTAAAGTTTTCCGGGCACAAAAACGTGCAGTAAGAATTATATGTGGTGTGAATTCAAGAACATCCTGCAGAAGCCTGTTTAGGGAACTAGGGATACTAACTACAGCTTCCCAATATATTTATTCCTTAATGAAATTTGTCATTAAAAATATATCACTTTATCAAACCAACAGCTCAATTCATGGAATCAATACTAGAAATAAGAATAATCTTCACAAGGATTTAAAGTCACTTAGTCTTGTACAAAAAGGTGTGCATTATTCAGGAACACATATTTTCAATAACTTGCCAGCAGCCATAAAAAGCTTAACAACCAATGAAATTCAGTTTAAAAGAAGCCTAAAGGATTTATTGGTGGCCAACTCCTTCTACTCCATTGATGAATTTCTTAGTAAAACCAACTGATTTGTATATAAGTACAACATAACTTCTGCACAATTTCAGTGCAGTAATGTGTTCACTGAAAATTAGTGTGTGTGTAGTGTGTGTGTGTGTGTGTGTGTGTGTGTGTGTGTGTGTGTGTGTGGTTGTGTGTAAGTATAATCTAACTTCTGCACCATTTCAGTGCAGTAATGTATTCATTGTAAATAAGTATTACAGTAGTTGTATTACATGTTTATTACCTTATAAATAAATAAAAAACTTTTTTATTTTAAATTCAGTGCATTAGTAATTGTAAAATGACTCTTAGTGTTCATTAAAAAATGATGATCATTCCACTTGGGACCTGTGGAATGGTACATTAGCTTATTTGTTTTAGTTGTAAATATTTGTCATGTATTGTTGTTTTTCTGACATGTTCCACATCCTGGAGGACCTCCTCACTACGGATCAATTGGAATGAAAGTAAATCTAATCTAATCTAAAAAATGAATTCTGTCAGAGAGTTACGTTCCAAGCAGGGAGCTGTCATTGAGTTTCTTTTGGCGGAAAACCAGATTATCGTAGATATTCACAGGCGCTTGCGTAATGTCTATGGGGAACTGGTACTAAACAAAAGTACGATGAGTCGTTGGGCGAGGCGTCTCTCGTCATCGCAACAAGGTGTCGCAGACCTACCCGAGTCCCAAGCAAATAGCTGTGACTCCTGCAATACTGGAACGTGCGGACATTCTCATTCGAGGTAGATGTAACACAACCAAATACCTCGTTCCTCAACTGGACGTCCCTGTTGGTAGTGCTGACACGCTCGTCCACCACTTGGGGTACTTAAAGGTGGGTGCCTGCTGGGTTCCTCGCCCCCTAAAACAAGACCATGAAGAGCAACGACGGTCCATACGTGCGCAACTGCTTGCCCGTTACGAGGGTAATGGAGACATTTTTTGTCGAACAGCGTCACAAGCGATGAAACATGGGTTTATCTCCTCTAACTGGAAACAAAATGGCAATCGATTGAGTTACTCCACATTCCTGGTCGTCCGAAGAAAAAGTCCAAGGCCACACTGTAAGTAGGCTGTTTATGTTTTTTTATTGGTAACGCCACGTAGCGCTCTGTATGAAAATCACTGGCTGTGCTGTGTGCAGTCTGTGGCTAGTTTGCATTGTTGTCTGCCATTGTAGTGTTGGGCAGCCGGATGTTAACAGCGCGTAGCGTTGCGCAGTTGGAGGTGAGCCGCCAGCAGTGGTGGATGTGGGGAGAGAGATGGCGGAGTTTGGAAATTTGTAAGACTGGATGTCATGAACATGTATATTATGGTTTTTCAACACTATTAAGGTAAATACATTGTTTGTTCTCTATTAAAATCTTTCATTTGCTAACTATCCCTATCAGTAGTTAGTGCCTTCCGTAGTTTTAATCTTTTATTTAGCTGGCAGTAGTGGCGCTCGCTGTTTTGCAGTAGTTCGAGTAACGAAGATTTTTGGTGAGGTAAGTGATTTGTGAAAGGTATAGGTTAATGTTAGTTAGGGCCATTCCTTTGTAGGGATTTCTGAAAGTCAGATTGCGTTGCGCTAAAAAATATTGTGTGTCAGGTTAAAAAAATATTGTGTGTCAGGTTAAGCACAGTCTTGTATAAATTTTTCAAAGGGGACGTTTCAACACCATCAACTGGTAAAGTCATGGCGACGGTCTTATGGGACCCTGAAGGCGTTATTCTGTTTGATGTTCTGCCTAATGGTGCAACGGTCAACAACGGTCAACTCTGAAGTGCATTGTGCTACCATCAGGAAAATGAAGATACGGTTTCAGCGTAGTAATCGCCATAAAAAAGCAAACGAATTTCTCCTCGTCCACGACAACGCAACGCCTCATACAACTCTACTCACCCGAAAGGATATCAAAAAATTCATTGGACTGTTCTTCCTCATCCACCCTTCAGAAAGGATTTCGCACCTTCCGACAAACATCTGTTTGGCCCAATGACGGACGTATTCCTCGGGAAGCAGTACGCGGATGATGGGGAAGTTAGTGATGCAGCAAGGCGTTGGATCTGACGTCGGCCATAGAGTGCTACGATGCGGCCATACTGGCCCTCCCAGTAACGCGGAGTAAGACAGTCGCATTGACAGAAGATTACGTTCCAAAATAGACTTTTGTAGTCATGAATGGAGAATAATAGTGTGTACTGGAATCCAACAGGTGAAAATCCTGTCGACGTCTCCGGTGCTCATATTGAACAACGTGTGTAAGCGGCAGTCAATAATAAAAGCAACATTATACCTTTCTTAATTGTTTTACCTTTTCTGCACAAGCCGTGTTCGTAAGCGATTACATATGGAAACATTGCTATAGGTCTTTCTTGCATTCACAGCGCCAGATTTACCCCTGGTGGCCAAAATTAGAATTTTTTTCCATTGTAAATCGATTCCGCATTAACGCATTAGAATATCAGTCAAGAATTGCTGTCGGTAATTACATTTCACGCTGGGCCTCTGTCAGTAGGCGCACTTTAATTACAACTACCCGGTACTTTATTTATCAATCGAGGACTCCATACACCAACACAGTGGTGGCTTCCAGTGCGGCCCGTGCCTTACAGGCAGTGTCTGCCTCCCTCGCATCGCAGTGCTGAGGCAGAGCCACAAGGGGCTGGTGCTGTCAGCTTCCTCGCTGACCAGGCAGCGCATCAGCTTTGGCGCTGCACGGCCAGCAGCTGGCGCCCATTGCCTACCTCGAGTAACGGCTGGCGAAAGGCACGTACGCTTTCCAAACTAACGTCAGGACCCTCGGCAACTGGCTGGTACGTGGGGCGACGACAGCCACCGACTGGCAGATCCTGTTCAAAGCCCAGAAGCGTCTTTTACGGCAGTACGGCCAGCCAGCGGCAACAGAACGCAGCGCTGCTGGACTCTGGGGAGCTGGCGACCAGCTGATGAGAGCGTTCTACATCTACATCTACATTTATACTCCGCAAGTCACCCAACGGTGTGTGGCGGAGGGCACTTTACGTGCCACTGTCATTACCTCCCTTTCCTGTTCCAGTGGCGTATGGTTCGCGGGAAGAACGACTGCCGGAAAGCCTCCGTGCGCGCTCGAATCTCTCTGATTTTACATTTGTGATCTCCTCGGGAGGTATAAGCAGGGGGAAGCAATATATTCGATACCTCATCCAGAAACGCACCCTCTCGCAACCTGGACAGCAAGATACACCGCGATGCAGAGCGCCTCTCTTGCAGAGTCTGCCACTTGAGTTTGCTAAACATCTCCGTAACGCTATCACTCTTACCAAATAACCCTGTGACGAAACGCGCCGCTCTTATTTGGATCTTCTCTATCTCCTCTGTCAATCCGACCTGGTACGGATCCCACACTGATGAACAATACTCAAGTATAGGTCAAACGAGCGTTTTGTAAACCGCCTCCTTTATTGATGGACTACATGTTCTAAGGACTCTCCCAATGAATCTCAACCTGGCACCCGCCTTACCAACAATTAATTATACATGATCATTCCACTTCAAATCGTTCCGTACGCATACTCCTAGATATTTTACAGAAGTAACTGCTACCAGTGTTTGTTCTGCTGTCATATAATCATACAATGAAGGATCCTTCTTTCTATGTATTCGCAATACATTACATTTGTCTACGTTAAGGGTCAGTTGCCACTCCTTGCACCAAGTGCCTAACCGCTGCAGATCTTCCTGCATTTCGCTGCAATTTTCTAATGCTGTAACTTCTCTGTATACTACAGCATCATCGACGAAAAGCCGCATGGAACTCCCGACACGTTACGTGTTTGTATCAAAGAGCAGATGCCACTTGAGAAACACTTGGTGTTAATCACAAAAAAACATTCCGAAATGATCCTTATAATCTGGAATGGGTCATGTGGTAAGATTGCTGAATGATTTTGACGACAAAACGAAATTAGTTGCAAAAATTCCACGCTAATTATCTTTGAACCACATTCCGGAATTACTATCCTGAACAACTACCAACTTGAGTAACTTAGAAGTAGATATCCCTGGTGTAGCGAAACAGCTTAAACCACTTAATAAAGGCAAGGCCTCCGGTCCTGATTATGTACCAGTCAGGTTCCTATCACAGTATGCTGATACAATAGCTCCATGCTTACTAATCATATACAACTGCTCGCTCGTCAGTAGATCCGTATCTAAAGGCTGGAAAGTTGCACAAGTCTTACCAATACCCAAGAAAGGAAATAGGAGTAATCCGCTAAATTATAAGTCCATATCAATAACGTCGATTTACGGTGTAATTTTGGAACATATACTGTGTTTGAGCATTATGAATTACCTCAAAGAAGACGCTTTATTGACAAATTGTCAACATGGATTAAGAAAATATTGTTCTTCTGAGACACAACTAGCTCTTTTTTCTCACGAAGTAATGAGTGCTTTACAGGGGATGTCAGATTGAGTCCATTTAGATTTCCATAAGGCTTTTGACACCAATTCTTACAAGCAACTTCTAATTAGACTGCATACGTATGGCCTCTTGGCTCAGCTTTGAGACTTTATTCGTGATTTCATGTCAGAAAGGCCATACACAGTTCGTAGTAACTGACGGAATGTTATCAAGTAAAACAGAAGTAATATATGGTGTTGTGGGTTGGCAGGAGACCAACACCGTAATATTAGAGGAAGCCGAAAGGCACGCGTTTTAGCTCACGCAGGCTGGCGTGAGGTCTGGAATAGGACAAGGAAATTAGACTTTAGCAAAAAAGGACGTAGCTGTTGGAATACTTAACTTTAATCCGTAAATGGTGAACGTCGCTCTTGACGGTACATGTTTTATAGCATCAATAGTAACTGGTAATGGCGCCTTGCTAGGTCGTAGCAAATGACGTAGCTGAAGGCTATGCTAACTATCGTCTCGGCAAATGAGAGCGTATTTTGTCAGTGAACCATCGCTAGCAAAGTCGGTTGTACCACTGGGGCGAGTGCTAGGAAGTCTCTCTAGACCTGCCGTGTGGCGGCGCTCGGTCTGCAATCACTGATAGTGGCGACACGCGGGTCCGACGTATACTAACGGACCGCGGCCGGTTTAAAGGCTACCACATAGCAAGTGTGGTGTCTGGCGGTGACACCACATTTGGTGTTTCCCTAAGAAGTGTTATATGCTGTGTGCTGTTCCTGACCTACAAAATTTTGTAGGAGACAATCTGAGTAGCACTCTTAGACTGTCTGCGGATGATGCTGTCATTTACCTTCTTGTAAAGTCATCAGATGATCAAAACCAATTCCGAATGATGTAGACAAGGTATCTGTACGGTGCGAAAAGTAGCAATTGACACTAAATAATGAAAGGCGTAAACTCATCCACATGAGTACTAGAAGAAATCCACTAAATTTCGGTTATACGATAAATCACACAAATCTAAAAACTGTAAATTCCACTCAATACTTCGGGATTACAAGTACTAATAATTCAAATTGGAACGATCACGTAGATAATGTGCGGTAAAGCAGACCAAAGACTGCGATTTATTGGCAGAATGCTTAGAGAGTGCTATAGGTTTGCTAAAGGGACTGCTTAATCACACTTACCCGCCCTCTTCTGGATCACTGCTGTGTGCTATGGGATCCGTATCAGATGGGACTGACGGAAGAAATCCAAAAATTCCAAAGAAGGGCAGCTACTTTTATATCATCGCGAAATAAGGGAGAGAGTGCAGCAGATATCATACGCAAAGTGCGATGACAATCAGTAAAACAAAGGCGGCAGGATCTTCTCATTAAATTTAAATCACCATCTTTCTCCTCTGAGTGCGTAAATATTTTGCTGGCGCCCACCTACACAGGGAGAAATGATCATCGTGATAAAATAAGAGAAGTCGGAGCTAACTAGGAATGATTTAAGAGTTCGTTTTTCCCGCGCTCTGTTCGAGAGTGGTATGGTAGAAGAACAAGGCGCTACATTGTAAACTGCACTGTAATCACGTTGATGCAGATGTAGATGAAACTATTTTTATGATACAAAAGGTTACTTGGCATATTGTCCGTTTGTTTCGTTGGCGAAAGTGAAGAACGTTTCAATGTGACAAAATGCTAGAATATTGTTACGTTGTAAACAAAATTATCAATGAAGTATGCACACAATTAGCTGTTTACATTCATTCTTGCATGTATCTTCAGTGAATATACTGTATGTGCATTAGCCAGTGTAATGATAAGTTCATGACTGATATACGTATTACTCGTTATCCAAGTAGTCAACTCGGTACTGCTAACGTATAGAATAATTAAAAGGCTATTAAGTGTACATTCTTCATATCAGCAGCATTAGTTCAGTGTTTCGATCTTAGTGGAAGATACAAACAGCGTCATACTTCAGTCACGAGACTATTGCATTTTGTTTCTAGTGCATGCGCAGTGCGCTATGTACCTCCACATTTGTTCTTACTCTATGGCCGGTGGAAACATCTCACAATATGTTTAATAATTTATTTATGTAAATGTATGAATTAGGCATGTAAAATTTAATAAAAGACTATGTAAATTAAACGAAAATGATGTATTTTGTGTAATAGGGGGAGTTATTCAGTTATCATACGTAAATTACATAAAATGGTTTGTCCGTGACAGACGGTAACTCAGGTTGTAATAATTTGTAAAACTCTATCACTGATGGATATTTCCAGCAGGAAGCAGGATGGATTCAACGTTGCTACAACTTGGTATTACACGCATGTATTCCAAGCAGTCGAAATGCATTTTTGGAGTTGTAAATTGTTCAGCTAGCAACAGAAATACTTAGGAATGGTTAATGTCTTTTGTTCAAGGTAAAGCGGAACGCGAATAAAATCCGAGAGAAATAAAATATCGGACCGGCAGCAGAAGTGTTTTTAGATGTAGATTGAAGTTGTTTCTTCTTAAAACCACCTTATACTTTAGTTGTCTCTGCATTTTTTTGTTCGACCGGCACGTTCGACATCATAAAGTCCATTGTGAATACGGTCTGGGGAACACAGAGAAACAGGTCAAGATCGACTCTTCAATGCAGAAAAAGGATTTTTTTGGTAAAATATGAGATCTTCTCTGTGTGCTGTACTATTTACAATTTTTAAAATGAAATGACAGTGTTTATGATTGAGTTCGCTTCAAGAAAATTTTATGTAGATGAACTGTCGTGTTACTCTCAGCCAAATACCTGTTAAGTTGGTGTAATAAATGCGCAAAGTTTTTGATGAAGTAACTGTGAAGTGATGATGTTTTAGTTGTCCTTCATCGTGTCGATACTTGTCATTTTCGAGATCAAATTCCAATGTCACCCTTACTCTCGAAGACAGGATGTATAAAATACTTACTTTTGAAGTGAGTTGTACTAATGTGTGCTGCAAAGATACAGAAATTGTGTAGTTTAGTAACTGGACACTATAGAATGACAAAGTTGTTGGTTCATGAGCATCTTGCGATTTGTATGTCGATTAATGGCGGTCTCAACGAATTTCGTGGAATAATGGATCTTTTTGTGTTGATAAATTATTTTGTATATGAGTGACTTCTCAGCCCAGTAATTTTATTCTTGAATTACGCTTGGGGGAATGAATGGAATGACGCTTTGCATTTGGCTTACTGTTAATATTTTTAAATGAACGTGTGTCTGCAGTGCTTGCTTCACTGGCATGCTGCCATTCAAATTGTTTTTCCGTGACTTTCTGAAATACACGTGTAGTGTCTTTTGTTTTGTTTCTTGCAGTAATACATCCATTACCAGATTTTATTAATTTTTTACGAAATCTGAAGATACGTAACCATTTTAAACTGTTAACAGACCCCGACGTGCTTCACCTTTTGAGTTGTTACACAGTGCTCGTTTGGACACCACCGAGCACTTCGACTCGGCTTAAGCCCAGCGCAGCCAGATGCCCACCAAGAAACACTGGCTTTCAGCACTTTTGGATCCGGCTGCTCCATTCGCGAAGATGGTTTTCGCAATGTAGGCGAATCAATGAAATCAGCCCGCCCACTGTCCTCTTTAAACTGTACATTGCAAATCTAAGTGAAGTAATTCTAAACACAGTGCTGTTTATATTACTGTCTCCCTGTTCATGGAGCCACAAGAAGAACGCTATTTCCACCTGCTCTTTGTTGGAAAATAGTCGTTACTCCACACTACTTCACTTTTAATAACACAGACTGTGGGAGAGCGAAAGATGCTGCTTACGTACTTTCATTTCTGTCACCGGCAAGCCTAAACGGAACAGTCATTTGACTTTTACAAAAATCATTAATATTTTGTTTATGTTCTATGTAACGACCTCACCTCTTACCCTCACATGGAATAGGAAATGGTATTTTTCTGTTGTTTATATAAGTTTTTGTGTTTAGAAGATCTCTAAGGACGATTGAGTGCAATACAATAAAATTTTAATTTAAAGTTAAATTTGTTACATTGTCTGAGAATTGCGCAATTATAAAAGAACATCGTCAGTTGGTGGTTTTAGGTTCGTGTGGCAGACAAACGACAAACAGGAAAAAAACACTGTAATTACTACACCACGCAGCCATCACACAGTGTTGTCATTTCAGCTTCGGTAACAGTCCCCTGTGACTGTCTCCATTATTGTTACTGTTCTTGACACTTCACTAGTGCAGACAAAGGTAGTCAACTGTTCTATGAACACTCATCTTCGTGATTTGTCACAGATAAGAAACATAAAACAAATTTTTAGAGTGCTGCAACGATTCTCTTCATCCTTATGGAATATAAGGCGTACAGCAAGTGTATGTTTAACTGGAGCCTGAAGGGAGCGCTGCTGTCCACCTGCTACGATCAATAGCAACATGTCACCGAGTCATCAAGTGCTGAGAACGGCCTGCCGACAGATGTGTAAACAAATTCATCACCACCTGTGGTGTCTCTTACAGCAGCTGTTGTAGACAGAGCCGAGGCAGGTGGAGACCGCGTCGCCAGTGTGAGTCTGCTGGCCTGGCGCCAGTGGTAGCTCAGCTTCTCGCCGCAAGGAGTGACCCCCCCCCCCCCCCCCACCACTGGCAGCCAGTGCACCCTGCCGCTCGCCCAGTCCAGCTTGGCGGGCCCTGCTGCCTCCCAGTTGCTGGGGCTGTACAGACATTCTGCCAGTAAACCAGTCAGCATCTGGAATTATAGAACACAAATCACAAGAAACCCATAAAGTGCAGAGACAAGAAACCATAAAGAATACACTTACAGGTTATAGCAGCGACACCTCCGGTTTTAAAAAATGGACTAAATAAAAATATCGAATTTTCTTCAATTATATCTGAATAACAAATTGAAAAAGAAACTATCAATATATTCCGTCACATTCAAGAATTACATTAAAATATTTTAGTTCTACAAATGTGTGGCAACGGTCTGGCAGTGTAACGATTATCAGTATTGTTGCATGCTTCATATATTCAGCACTTGACATCCACGCAAATACTTATAAGGTATGTGTTCCAAACAGAAGTGGATGGAAACAAACAACCTGACAGGATATTTGTCACCCCCTTAAAAAGATCACACTCAACGCTTTGGAGAGCTCTAGACGGTACAGAGATACAAAGTTGTCATGTGACCCTCCACAGAGGACGTAACTTGTGGCAGTGAAGTGGTGTATATGATGTCAGTCGATTATGTGGAATAATCGCAATAAGGTAAGGTGAGCCAACGTGGATAGGTGACAATGCCAGGAAGCAGCTATCGTGTTACGATGTGCCCGTTACCATACTGTGAATGAGATCGCCCGATTTTCTGGTGCATCGATGCAAAGTGTTACAACAACTGGTGTACCACTCATAGTCGTGTATTAAGGCTTACGGGTATCGTAGAAAGATCATAGACGCCAGTGACCCAATATGAGAGTCACATCTTGTCAGTGACGGTCGTTTTCAATGTTGACAGCTATCAGTGAATACATATCCACATCAACCAGATACCAAGCGATGAGCTACCGGAGAGAAAAGTCTCACAGCTGGAAAGTAGTGGGAAGAAATGTTATTGGATAATATTGAAAAAGTAACGGAGAGTGCAAAAAGGTGGGAATTCAAGGAGATGGGACCTGATAAACTGACTAAACCCGAGGTTGTACAGAGTTTCAGGGAGAGCATAAGGGAACAATTGACAAGGATGGGGGAAAGAAATACAGTAGAAGAAGAATGGGTAGCTTTGAGATATGAAGTAGTGAAGGCAGCAGAGGATCAAGTAGGTAAAAAGACGAAGGCTAGTAGAAATCCTTGGGTAACAGAAGAGATGTTGAATTTAGTTGATGAAAGGAGAAAATATAAAAATGCAGTAAATGAAGCAGGCCAAAGGAATACAAACGTCTCAAAAATTAGATCGACAGGAAGTGCAAAATGGCTGACCAGGGATGGCTAGAGGACAAATGTAAGGATTTAGAGGCTTATCTCACTAGGGGTAAGATAGATACGGCCTACAGGAAAATTAAAGAGACCTTTGGAGAAAGAGAACCACTTGCATGAATATCAAGAGATCAGATGGAAACCCAGTTCTAAGCAAAGAAGGGAAAGCAGAAAGATGGAAGGAGTAGATAGAGGGTCTATACAAGGGCGAGGTACTTGAGGACAATATTACGGAAACGGAAGAGAATGTAGATGAAGACGAAATGGAAGATACGATGCTGCGTAAAGAGTTTGACAGAGCACTGAAAGACCTGAGTCGAAACGAGGCCCCGGGAGTAGACAACATTTCATTAGAACTACTGACGGCCTTAGGAGAGCCAGTCCTGACAAGACTCTACCATCTGGTGAGCAAGATGTATGAGACAGGCGAAATACCCTCAGACTTCATGAAGAATATAATAATTCCAATCCCAAGGAAAGCAAGTGTTGGCAGATGTGAAAATTACCTAACTATCAGTTTAATAAGTCACAATTGCAAAATATTAATGCGAATTCTTTACA
The DNA here is from genome assembly GCF_023864275.1 of Schistocerca cancellata. NCBI lineage: Eukaryota > Metazoa > Arthropoda > Insecta > Orthoptera > Acrididae > Schistocerca > Schistocerca cancellata. The sequence continues at coordinate 457,616,541 of NC_064627.1, forward strand.
GACGAATGGAAAAACTGGTAGAAGCCGACCTCGGGGAAGATCAGTTTTGATTCCGCAAAAATATTGGAACACGTGAGACCTTACGACTTATCTTAAAAGAAAGATTAAGGAAAGGCAAATGTTTACAATGTTGGCTGGAATACTCTCTTTCAAATTCTAAAGGTGGCAGGGGTAAAATACAGGGAGGGAAAGGCTATTTTCAATTTGTATTGAAACCAGATGGCAGTTATAAGAGTCGAGGGACATGAAAGGAAAGCAATGGTTGGTAAGGGAGTGAGACAGGGTTGTAGCCTCTCCCCGATGTTATTCAATCTGTATATTGAGCAAGCAGTAAAGGAAACAAAAGAAAAATTGGGAGTAGGTATTAAAATGCATGGAGAAGTAACAAAAACTTTGAGGTTCGCCGATGACACTGTAATTCTGTCACAGACAGCAAAGGACTTGGAAGAGCAATTGAACGGAATGGACAGTGTCTACAAAGGAGAGTATAAGATGAACATCAACAAAACCAAAACGAGGATAATGGAATGTAGTCGAATTAAGTCGTGGGATGCTGAGGGAATTAGATTAAGAAATGAGACACTTAAAGTAGTAAAACAGTTTTGCTATTTGGGGAGCAAAATAACTGATGATGGTCGAAGTAGAGAAGACATAAAATGTAGACTGGCAATGGCAAGGAAAGCGTTTCTGAAGAAGAGAAATTTCTTAACATCGAGTATAGATTTAAGTGTCAGGAAATCGTTTCTGAAAGTATTTGTATTGAGTGTAGCCATGTATGGAAGTGAAACATGGACGATAAATAGTTTGGACAAGAAGAGAATAGAAGCTTTCGAAATGTGGTGTTACAGAAGAGTGCTGAAGATTGGATGGGTAGATCACGTAACTAATGAGGAGGTATTGAATAGAATTGGGGAGAAGAGAAGTTTGTGGCACAACTTGACAGGAAGAAGGGACCGGTTGGTAGGACATGTTCTGAGTCATCAAGGCATCACCAATTGGAGGGCAGCGTGGAGGGTAAAAATCGTAGAGGGAGACCAAGAGATGAATACACTAAGCTCGTAGAGGGAGACCAAGAGATGAATACACTAAGCAGATTCAGAAGGATGTAGGATGCAGTAAGTGCTGGGAGATGAAGAAGCTTGCATGGGATAGGGTAGCATGGAGAGCTGCCTCAAACCAGTCTCAGGACTGAAGACTACAACAACAACAACAACAACGGAGAGTGGGAGGGAAGACACCAGTTTCTAAGAGTTTTAGGTGTGAGGCACCAGTGTATCGGCTGTAGTAAAGACTTAACTGAACAGTGGGTTATTGACACTTCATTATTTAAGCATGGTATACGCAAGAAGACAGCTGACTGGCAAACGTTATAGGACTTTACTCAGATCTCGATTTAGTCAGCTTGTTCAAAATAAGATCATTGTCAAGAGCTTAGCGGAGCCTTTCCATTGCGAAGCGGAATTATTCAGATTTTGCAGAGACCAGAGAAAGGGGTCTGTTCTTGTACAGGAGACTGGAGTCTAGGTCATCAGGTTGGGTGGGAGACGCTCTTGGTCTGTCGATGGCGGAACGAGGCCCAGCGTCTGATGTGTTGCTGAGGGCAGTTGGCCACACCACTTGCAGGTTTCCACTTGCCAGGATACAATGTGTAGTGAGAACTCGCACCATAGACGAGGAGGAAGTGAAAGTTATTAACTGCTTGTAGGCTGGTTGTTTCGTGCTAATTAGGATCTTGTATTTTCATAGATGGCTTGTGAGATGACGGTTATTCCCATTTATCTATCCCCTGCAGACTTCGTTAAGTCATTTAGTTTTAGTTTACATTTGTTCAATATTTAGATAGTTTTCGTGTTGTCTGCGTTGTGTCGATCTTTGCAAGAGCCAATTAGTAGCTCATGCTGAAGTGTGTGGTGACAGAGAATATTGTAATAAATTGGATTAGTCAGATGATCCTCTTTGCAGTTATCTGTTCTTTAATATTTTTATGAGAGGACCAATAGTCTGGCCCCATGTTCTTGGGACATCCTTTTCCATATCTTTATTACGTTGCGTGACAGTTTCCATTAATGCATCAAAGTCTATGAGGAGCAATCTGTACCTTCTTCCAGAGCAGACTACCAAAGGGGCGTGTCAAGACCTCAGTTGGCGTCTCTCACAGTGTCCTGTCTTCGAAGTCTCCGTGACTTTATATTTCAACAATATATCGCAAGGTTCCATGTTTCTCATGCTGTCCTGACTGGCTTCGATGTAGAGGATATTCGAGTGTCTCTGTGACCATTGCTCATTCCAGATCTCTCACCTATTGAAAACGTCTGGTCATTGGGCGCCATCCAACTGCGACTGACTAAGTATCGCACATAATTGATGCATCATGGAACAGTATAACTACATGTGTCATCCAAGCTCAGTTCAGCTCAGTACCTGTACGAATTAGAGCTAGTGTTGCTGCCAGAGATGGCAGCTTTGAATACTAAATTGTCCACTCTGTGTAGCCCCAAATCACCTACAAAACAAACCATGTGTGTTTTACGATACCATATATGCATAAGCAGTAAAATTTGGTTTTCTGCTGTTCTTCCTGGCGTTGAAGCTTTAATAACCAGCAGTGTGCGTCTTCGCGCTGACTCTGATGAGGACTTATTGCAGATTGACATAGCGTTAGCATTTTTATAAATGGGAATACGGAAATGAGAGGAAAGGAGATGTTAAAAACCAGTAATGGCATAGAAGGCTATTCCTCTCACGTAGCTCCAAGAGGGCTGCTGAATTACACATTCCCATTTGATGTACCTAAGGCACTAGATGTCCCTTTTGCAAACACTGGACGAAGATTTGGAATTTAGCACAGGATAAGGTCGCATAGCCTACTGGTTAAGAACTGTACCCTATTATTTCTACTTTCCTTGACTTTTACAAGAAGCGATCAATAAGTAGGGCAACACTTTTTTTCTCGACTAAACATTGCCCGCTATAGTCTCATGAAGTTCCGACAGGTGGCGGCATTATACGTAACCTTCAAATCGGCTTCTGTAGCGAAGATGCTTACCAACAGAGAGCTGCCACTGAGTTTCTTTTGGCAGGAAACAGGAACATCGCAGATATTCAAAGGCACTTGCTGTGCGACTACGGAGATCTGACATTGAACAAAAGTACAGTGAGTCGCTGGGCGAGACGTCTGTCAGCGGCGCAACAAGGTCGCGAAAACCTGTCCGGTCTCCCACTTGCCAGCCGGCCGCACACAGCTGTGACTCCTGCGATGCTGGAACGTGCGGACACTCTCAATCGAGATACCTGATGAACACAACGAAACACCTGGCTGCTCGACTGGACGTCTCTGCTGATACTGCTGACACACTAGTCCATCAGTTTGGGTACTTGAAGGTGTATGTCTGCTGGCTTCTCACCCCTATCACAGGACCATGAAGAGCAACGAAGGACTATCGGTGCGAAATTGCTCGTGCGTTAAGGGTCTGATCGTGACCCCATTTGTCGAATATCGTCACAGGCGATGAAACGTAGGTTCATCGCTTCAAATATGACACAAAACACAACCCATGGAGTGGTGCCACAACGCCCCTCCTCTGAAGAAAAAGTACAAAGCCGCACCCTCATCTAGTTAAGTCATGCGACAGTCTTTAGGGACTCCAAAGGGGTTATTCTGTTTGACTCCTCCCTCACGGTGCAAAGACCAACTGTGAAGTGTATTGTGATGCCCCCAGGAAACTGTGGGAACGAATTCAGCATGTTGGTCGCCAGAATTATGCCGACGAATCTCTCTTTATGCAAGGCCTCACAAAAGTCTGCGCACCAGAAAACACCTCAGAAAACTTTATTTGGCTGTTCTTCCACATCCACCCTACAGCCCGGATCTCGCACTTTCTGGCTTCTATCTGTCTGGCCCAATGAAGAATGGACTCCGTAGGAAGCCGTACGTGGATAATGTGGAGCTTATTGATGCAGCAAGACGTTGGCTCCAACGTCCACCAGCAGATGATGATGATGTTTGGTTTGTGGCGCGCTCAACTACGCGGTTATCAGCATCCATAAAAAGTCCCAATTGTTACACTGTCCAATTTTTACACTGTCCACTTTTTACACAGTCCAATCCAGCAACTGTCACGAATAATGATGATGATGATGATGATGTCATGATGAGGACAACACAAACACCCAATCCCCAGGCAGAGAAAATCCCCAACTCGGCCAGGAATCAAACCCGGGACCCTGTGATCCAGAGGCAGTAACGCTAGCCACTAGACCACGAGCTGTGGACAAGCATTACACATTCCACCAGCAGAGTGGTACATGCACACATACAGGCCCTCCCAGTAAGGTGGCGTAAGGGAATCGCATTGAATGGAGATTATGTTAAAAACAAAGGTTTGTAGCCAAAAGAACTGGGAATAATATGGTGCATTGGAATCTTCAATGAAACCAGTCTACTTTCAGAAGAAAATGTATTACATTACTTACTTAACGTCCCTCGTAAATACTGAAGGTTTAAATTTCTTCTCAATGTGGGTGTCTAGTTGACTGCCTTAGGCCAGAGTTCATTCGCGTTATTGTGTTTAAGCTTCATTGTGAACAGAAAGAAATAATGTCACTTTAAGGCTTGTATTGATAAAATTCCTGTAGCACCTCTCTGTAGATACTGAATATTTTGTTCATGTTTATTCGTAGGGAGATGTAAAAGGCCTGAACATACCTGGAGGCTGAATTAAGTCCGAGCTGTCCCAGCACAACGAGGTAGGTAATTGTGGCAGAGACAGCAGACACCAGCAGTCTTCTGTCAATCGGCAGCATACCAGACGCGGTGAACCGCAAGGGAGGCCCTCGCTCCACCTGCCTGAGAAATGCCTCGACCTCCGGCACTGTGCTTGTTAGACCCAGAGCCCTGCGCAGGAGCACCGCCGCCTCCACCTCCTGATCCTCCACCACTGAGCACGAGAACGTCAGCGCCACCAAGTTGAACAGGTGCCGCACCAGCCACAGCACGGAGAAGGCCAACGACGGAGTGACGAGCATGCTCTCCGTCCCCTCCGACACCACCACTAGTGCTAGCAGCTCGTAGCTACTGTAGATTGTTCCCAGGATGTAGTACGTCACGTGCAAGGTAACTGCAGGCGACATGTGGGCCTGCAGCAGCTCTGCAGCACGCTGCAGCACCAGGTGGACTTGTTTCAACTGGTACAGTCTGGCACCCACATTCTGCTGAGGTCCTGTCTGGTTCCAGCCCAGCAGTGTTTGGGATAAAATGGGTTCTCCAAGGCAGGACAGTGTCCGCATCAAAAGAGCGTTGACCGCTCTGAATCGTGACCACAATTCCAGGACTGACACTATGAACTGCATTATTACAACAGTGTCAAAGAACAACTTGTACAACAGTATAAGACTCTGTAGAAAGGTGAATCTGCCATATATCTCACCAAAGGACAAAAGCGCTGATGCTTCAGTGCTCACTGCTGTTATTATATCAATTAACAAGATAAGTGTCCCGACATTCCTCATATCGTGGGCTACAGTTGGGTCCAGCAGAATGTCTGCGTGTTTCAGTACTTTCAGGAATCCTCGGAAATATATCAGTTTATTGACTGAACAGCTGAGAAATATGCCTAAACATCTGAGATGAAAAAGAAGTTTTATCAGTATATCAGTGAATATGGTCACTTTTGGAGCGTTAAGATACAAGAGCTGGCTCGCTATGTAAAAGTCGGCAATCGTCGCACAGATTGCAATAAGGAGCCAAACTGATGACATGGTCAGATATTTGTGGAATCTCTTGTAGCAACATCGACATCCGTCTTGATTACAACATATTGGTGCTAATCCAACAGCCTGCCACATTCGATAATGTGCTGTTGTGGTGATGCAAAATACAATTTCTGCCATTCTCATCCCGACCACGGACCTTTCTTCCTGATTGTCAGAGCACTTCTTCAAGCTTCGATCACACACTAGCAATCCTCATTCTAGGTGCAAAGAACCATATCAGAAATTGCTCTCGTCGTAATAACTGTTGCTGGGTACCCTTTCTGAATAACCACGAAAGCCTCTCACTTGAAGGATACGCACCACTAAGCTATTAATGAAAAGTTCAAAATTGATCCTTCTTAGTTAGAGTGGTACGAGGGTTATCATACAGCCAGGATCTGCGATGTTATCGATTTGTGTCTGCAGTGGTATTTCTCCTTTATTACATAATGAAGTTTACCCCGGATAATTGAAGTACCCTATCTCTTTAATGTGCTTCTTATTTATTTTTGCAATTTCCCAGGAACACGACAAGGTATTCCAAGATATCACAATCTTAGTTCAGGAACACGACCTTTGTTTTAAGTCCCGTAAATTAGGTACCCTCAGGCAGCTTTCCTCCACAACACACAACGTTTTGCATCGATTACTTTCCGCTTACCCGTGTCTTCAGTCCTGCAAAATTTCAGATATGACAACATTTTTGTCCTGGATTTATTTCCAACGGTGACTCCAGCCTACTATATCATTGTCAAGTGACAGTTGTAACATATGTAATACATTCTGTTGTCAATTTTTTTTGCAAGAAATAAAGTTTCTTGTAATATACTTCTTCCTGTCTCTGTATGAAATTCCTCAATATATAACTGTTCCTCTTCAGATGACATTGTCCATGTGTTATCCCTGTTTACATATTCATATTCCATATGAATTATAAGCCTTTTATTTTATTTATTGTTATTTCAATTCCACAGAAGGTGGCAAGCTGGCAGCAGATGAAACCGCTCTCCACGTAAAAGTTGCACAGCATGGAAAGAGATTTTAAAATACATAAAGACAGATGAAAATAAATTATTATCTTTTTTAAAAACACATTGGTGGACAATATTTACGATTTTTACATAAAATCAGATGGCAATAGACGTTTTTTTTTAAAAAAAACACAGTGGTTACAATACTGATGACTTTAAAGTTAGATTTCATAGCACAGCTACATTGTAATAACTGATGATAATGTAAGTTATGCTACGGCGTAACGGTGATGCTGGTGGTGTAACAAAATGTTCATGGTCATTATGGAGGCAGAGTGATCAGAATGAATATGGGGCCTTGTAGAACCACAGATAGGGACTAAAAGTCGCTATAGTGAAGAGATGTGGATTGAGAAAAATGGAAATACTGTGTGAGGTGAAGTGTTGTGACTATGTTTGAGAATGGGGGTGTATCTCGGGACAGCTTTCATCGTTGAGGGGTGGGAGTCAGTTGGATTATAGTGAGAGAGGTTGAAGCATGATGGTGCGTGGAAGTTGGAATTTGAATGTTGTGGCACAGCAGGGTATCAGGGTTGATGATTAGTAGAGGGGATATCGGGCCTGAGTTTTGCCATTAATGCACTGGATCTGAATGTAGGAAGAGGAGAAGTTGTGGGAAGTGTATGAGTTGGTCTAAGATGCAAGTTTGGGAAGACGGATGCAGAAGGTGAGACAGATTTCAAAGGTCTTGTAAAATTTAGAAATGTGGTGCATTTCTGTTTATTTAGTTGATGGGAGACAAGGTATGTAAGATCCAGGCGACTTTGACGTATGTGAATATTGCGGGGTATGGGGGGATTTATAGGTGAGGGTACTGGAACAAGGATTAAAACCCCTGTTTCGGCCTGTTAGCAGTTTTAGTCGGATTTGGGCGTCTATTGGATTGTAATGAAGAGTGCATTTCACGTTAGTTTCCTGTGGAGGGTAAGTCCTAAATACTTAACTGTATTAGACAGAGGAATGGGTTGATTGTTGATGGTGAGATGGAAATGTGGACGATGGGAACGCCGAGTGGTGCCATCAAAGATGGTGCTAGGCAATTTTACATATTTATTTGAAGTTTACGTGTGTTACACCATTCGACCATAACGTTCAAGTGACGCTGGAGTGCAGCAAGGGAGAGTTGGAGAGGGTTGTACGTTGCTAGGTAGGTGGTGTCATCAGCATACTGCGGGAGGTAGGTGGTGGATATTGGATTGGGAATGTCTACAGTAAACAGGATGTAAAGGAGGGGGAACAGGATAGAGCCTTGAGAACATCACTGGTGGGGTGTAGTATGCAGGAGCAAGTGTTGTTGATTGAGACCTAACTAAGGCGGCAGTAAAAGAAAGGTGCCACAAGGCAGACATAGTTAAATGAGAATGCATAGCACTGTAGCTTGAAGAGCAGCACCCAGTCAAAATTTTATGAATATCAAGGGAGGTAACTATGACGGATTTCCATTTATTTAGTTGATGGGAGATAAGGCTAGTAAGGTAAAGAAGTTGGCCATTGTTGGAAAGATTGGAACGTAAACGTCTTTGGATCTTTGGGATGGGTAGTTGAGTTGCAAGGTATGGAGGGATTCGTTGGATAGGGATGGTTCCAAGACTACTTTGCTGAAAACTGATGTGAGGTTCAGAGGTCGATAGAATAAGGTCTGGGAGGATGGTTTATCAGTGTTCAGGAAAATGAGGACATAACATATTTTGCACAGCTTTTGGTACCGTCCTGTATAGAGGATGATATTATCAACGATGGGAATGGTTTCATGATAGATTCTGGGACATTCTTTGAGGTGACGGTAGGTAACTGTATCGTGAGCAAGTGCAGTGTTTCGCTTTTCAGCGAGTCTTTGTGCTAATGTCTTCCGCTGTTATTGGTGTGTTTAGTCGTGTTCTTGGAGTGCCCTATAAGTACTGTAAGTTTGGTGTGAGAGGTGAGATAGCTAGGTTTGTACGTTCATACACATAGGTGGTCATCGAGTAATCAAAGTTGGGATCATACGGTATGGTGAATGTGTATTCCGGACATGATGCGATGTAGTGAGGTCGTTGAGAAGTGATCTATTCTTATTTAAGATGGAATACTTGGGAATCGGGTTGTTTTTGGAGGGTGTACATAATCCTTTACAATGCTTAATAATGTTTCATTTAGTATAATGCATGTCATGTACAGTCCCGACGTTGTTCAGTTTGTAAGTAACTGGGAATATGTTGCTTGAGCTGTCGGTGGCATATGAGTTTGTCCTGGTCATAAGTACGAAGGAATTCCCTGCAGATGTCTGCCATTTGTAGGTACATTCGAGTGATGATGAGAATCCTTGGTTCGCGGCGGTGGCGCTATCTGTAGGCCGTTGTGGATGCGGTTTCCGTGTGTAGAGAGAGCAGGCGGTATGTTGTGAGCCGTGGGACAACACAGTTCCCCGAGCACTTGTATTGTGACCTGGGTTAGCCAAGGTGGTTACAGGAAGTATGTTACGGTCGAGCTCTATCCTGCATACAGTCCCCGACTTGGTAGCTGAGCAACTTCGCTATCTAAATTGGCACTGCCAGCCAGTACTTACCGTGGTGGATTACATCGGCACAGCTAAACTTCTAGGAGATGAGTTTTTTTTCTAATGGAGACACGGCAGTACAAGGAACATTAAATTTACTGGTACGTTTCCTTTGAGATTTAAAATGCATGACTTAACTAAATTGTACTTGGGTATTGTTTTCCCCAGTTAGTGACTTCCGTAAATGCATTTGAACTTACTTGGTGTATTCTGCTATTCGGTTTGATAAATTATTGTTACAGAGCTCACAGGCGGTGCCTCCATTTTAACATTATCAGTTACTCAGGTAATCAGTAGGATATTTAGGCTCGTATTTATGAATATTTTGTTGGTGTGTGTAGTTGGCTTTGATGTGCAAGACAGCAAGTCTAATAAGTCACTGACCTACAAAAGTTTAATTATGAAAATTATTGTATTCATTGATGATTGCCTTTTGCTGTTTTGAACATTCTGATTTCCTTTATACGGTTGTTGAGATTGTATAGGAGGTAAGTGGAGCTCTGTTCCGCATTAACGTAATCGGGTAGTATTTTAAATTATTTACTTACCAAATTATTAACATTATAAATTGCCCAGCGTGGGTATACATCTACTGTACATAATGATAATTCACAGGAACTTATTGTAAACATTCTTGCTGTAATTTGAAGACTAATTTCAAGTGACACTGGTTTATTGTAGCTAGTGTCGGGGATGGGATGGTATGGGATATAAAAGGCGCCAGGCTGCAAAGAAACTTCATCATTTTTCATATTGACAAATGTATAGATAATTAAAACTTCTTGGCAGATTAAGACTGTGTGCCGGACCGAGACTCGAACTCGGGACCTTTGACCCTTCGTGAGCAAGTGCTCTACTAACTGAGCTACCCAAGCACGACTCACAACCAGTCCTGACAGCTTCAATTCTGCCAGTACCTCGTCTCCTACCTTCCAAACTTCACAGAAGGTCTTCTGCGAACATTCTGAACGTGGATTCCAGCCCCTGTAACTCTGGAAGATTATTATTATTTTAATTTTATATTCAGAATTTAGATGGAGGCGACAATATTCAGGACGGCGCTCCTCAAAAATAGAGGTAAGTCAATGGTGTTCATCTCCTTCCCTTTGTGGACGCCAGTGTCAGTTTCAGTATCTAGGTCATATTTAACGCTACATTCAGAACCTGTAATCTTACTTTTCATTTAATTACGAAGTCTGACTATTTTCTTTCTCAGATGAATAAATGCAATTTTTTTACCCGGGGGGGGGGGGGGATGATACTACACTACTGGCCACTAAAATTGCTACACCACGATGATTACGTGCTACAGACGCGAAATATAACCGACAGGAAGAAGATGCTGTGATATGCAAATGCTTAGCTTTTCAGAGCATTCACACAAGGTTGACGCCGGTGGCAACACCTACAAAGTGCTGACATTAGGGATGTTTCCAACCGATTTCTCATACACAAACAGCAGTTGACCGGCGTTGCCTGGTGAAACGTTCTTGTGATGCTTCGTGTAAGGAGGAGAAATGCGTACCATCACGTTTCCGACTTTGATAAAGGTCGGATTGTAGCCTATCGCGATTGCGGTTTATCGTGTCGCGACATTGCTGCTCGCGTTGGTCGAGATCCAATTACTGTTAGCAGAATATGGAATCGGTGGGTTCAGGACAGGACTACGGAACGCCGTGCTAGATCCCAACGGCCTCATATCACTAGAAGTCGAGATGACAGGCATCTTATCCGCATGGCTGTAACGGATCGTGCAGCCACGCCTTAATCCCTGAGTCAACAGATGGGGACGTTTGCACGACAACAACCATCTGCACGAACAGTTCGACGACGTTTGCAGTAGCATGGACTATCAGCTCGGAGACCATGGCTGCGGTTACCCTTGACGCTGCATCACAGACAGGAGCGCCGGCCGGAGTGGCCGTGCGGTTCTAGGCGCTACAGTTTGGAACTGGGCTACCGCTACGGTCGCAGGTTCGAATCCTGCCTCGAGCATGGATGTGTGTGATGGCCTTAGGTTAGTTAGGTTTAATTAGTTCTAAGTTCTAGGCGACTGATGACCTCAGAAGCTAAGTCGCATAGTGCTCAGAGCCATTTGAACCATTTGAACAGACAGGAGCGCCTGCGATGGTGTACTCAACGACGAACCTGGGTGCACGAATGGCAAAACGTCATTTTTTCGGATGAATCGATGTTCTGTTTACACGATCATGATGGTCCATCCGTGTTTGGCGACATCGCGGTGAACGCACATTGGAAGCGTGTATTCGTCATCGCCATACTGGCGTATCACCCGGCGTGATGGTATGGGGTGCCATTGGTTACGCGCCTCGGTCACCTCTTATTCGCACTGACGGCACTTTGAACAGTGGACGTTACATTTGAGATGTGTTACGACCCGTGGCTCTACCCTTCATTCGATCCCTGCGAAACCCTACATTTCAGCAGGATTATGCACGACCACATGTTGCAGGTCCTGTACGGGCCTTTCTGGATACAGAAAATGTTCGACTGCTGTCCTGGCCAGCACATTCTTCAGATCTCTCACCAATTGGAAACGTCTGGTCAATGGTGGCCGAGCAACTGTCTAGTCACAATACGCCAGTCACTACTCTTGATGAACTGTGGTATCGTGTTGAAGCTGCATGGGCAGCTGTACCTGTACACGCCATCCAAGCTCTGTTTGAATCAATGCCCAGGCGTATCAAGGCCGTTATTACGGCCAGAGGTGGTCGTTCCGGGTACTGATTTCTGAGGATCTATGCACCCAAACTGCGTGAAAATGTAATCACATGTCAGTTCTGGTATAGTATATTTGTCCAATGAATACCCGTTTATCACGTGCATTTCTTCTTGGTGTAGCAATTTTAATGGCCAGTAGTGTACTTTGAAGGCCAGTAAAACTTTGAAACACGTATCTATTTTGTACAAGCTATAAATAAATAGTTGCCACTATTAAAGTTGCAACCCTCGTATGTTTCGAATCTAGGAGAGTAGCGTCTATCACAGGGGCAGACAAGAACTCTGCACGCTACTCCCGTACATATCTCTCTCACCTGAGAGCACACTCCCTCCACTATCACACCACGCTGTCTGAGCAAGAACCTGAGAACGCCTCGCATTAGACGAAAATGCAGTCACCCAAGGAACAACGAACAGCTTCCGTGTGGCTTGCTTTCAAATTTCTCCACAAAGTAAGTTGCAAACAAAGCCAATTTACACAATTATTTAATTATTTATATCAGACCAAAACTAATGGTACATGGACAGACGCAAACAGTTTTTTCATGATTTCGTCAGTTAGTTTCAAACTCGACAAAATGTGTTTCAAACACAAGTGTTGGTAGAAATATTTGTATCACATTTTCAGCCTCATTGTGGAGACGTGGAAACTCTACCCAAGTAAAATTTTGCAGTACTCACGAATAGTTTTAAAGTAAAGGAATTTTTCTTTTAAACTAAAATTATATTGCAGGGAGATCAATTCCAGCTGCGCATTCACAGCGGACTGTTCGTCTGAAACAGTAAATCGAAAAATCGTTCCAGGTATGGCCCTCGACTTAACCAACGTAGTGCGAGCTAATATGTAACGCCTGTATACTCTTCGTACAATTTCATCAAAAGCTGATGAACCTGACGTTTTAATAAATTTACTATTCATACTACGAATTTCATCATGTGTTCGATATCTACAAAATTAGCACAAATTCCTTCTTGATGAACAAAACATTGACTCCCACAAAAATCATCTGTTGATAGTCGCAACTTTTTGTTTTTTGTTCGTCAAATAAATCCTTAAATTCTGTATGCATGGTTTTGTAATACCATTCCCTAGGAAAATTACAGTGCCCGTCGATTATGCCACTGCGCATATATATTGAGAATTCATAACTGTGATTCCCTTTCATTTTTAAAAGCTAGTGACGATAGATCGCTAGACTGCCTCTTTTTGAGCAGCGGCCAATGGTCCTTTGAAGTTTCTTTATACCACGTGCAAATAGCTATGGATAGATAACACGGTCGCTACGATTCTGCAAATCTGGAGGAAGTCGTGGCTAGCGAAACATACCGCACCAAATGCCGATAGAAACAGCATAGCATCGCACAACTAACGCAACTGTCGCGCTGTACCGCGTAGTCCCGAGAAGAGCCGATGACATCCAAGACGGAACTAAAGAAGGCAATACGTGCCGAGTGGTGGCAAGACGGGGCCAGTCCCGGACTGTATGAATGCAGCACATTTTGTACGCATGAAATTTTACAGCCCGTGGCCGACCCTGCTCTATCCGATCTAGTTGGTAAGTTGCCTGAGTTCGTGTTCCCAACCCACGGATGTATCATGATCGCTCATGTGAGACGCCATACACAAAATGCGAAATTGTGCTGCATACAAGGAATATATATGAGCGACTGTACTCACATACGCCATCAGTGGTATTACTTTATAGAATATATGTCCTGCAGTAAATAAGGATCATTCTGCTTCTTCCCATTTGGGAATACGGAAGTTTTAAAGAAAAATTGACAACGTTGCCTATAACAGAGAAATTTCATAAAATGTATATCTGACGTTACAGGTAGGATCTTTGGTAATAGTACTCAGCACTTTGATAGAACTTAGGGTGTCAAACGTCATATCCGTTGAACGGACAGTGACAATTAAATGTGCAGCTGACATGGTTCAAATGGTTCTGAGCACTATGGTACTTAACATCTGTGGTCATCAGTCCCCTAGAACTTAGAACTACTTAAACCTAACTAACCTAAGGACATCACACACATCCATGCCCGAGGCAGGATTCGAACCTGCGACCGCAGTGGTCACGCGGTTCCAGACTGAAGCGCCTAGAACCGCACGGCCACACCGGCCGGCCAGCTGACATGAATTCGAAGGGTTCTTACCTTTTGTACCTTTTGCTAACCAGTTCGTAGGCATTCATTCACCTGTGCAGTCCCTTCACCATACTAAAAGGAGAAGCGAACAGGAAGAATAAAAGGAATAGTCACTGGAGGTACTGAATCTTGACTGCAGTTATTGCACAGAATCAGTTATCGACTGGGACCGATGACCGTAGTAGTCTGGTCCCTTTAATCCCACAAACCAACCAGTCATCGACTACCTGATCAAGGGAAAAGGGTATAAACAACATCTGAAATATTTTTGGTAACAGTTTCAGAGAGTATAAAATATCTGAAATACACTCCTGGAAATTGAAATAAGAACACCGTGAATTCATTGTCCCAGGAAGGGGAAACTTTATTGACACATTCCTGGGGTCAGATACATCACATGATCACACTGACAGAACCACAGGCACATAGACACAGGCAACAGAGCATGCACAATGTCGGCACTAGTACAGTGTATATCCAACTTTCGCAGCAATGCAGGCTGCTATTCTCCCATGGAGACGATCGTAGAGATGCTGGATGTAGTCCTGTGGAACGGCTTGCCATGCCATTTCCACCTGACGCCTCAGTTGGACCAGCGTTCGTGCTGGACGTGCAGACCGCGTGAGACAACGCTTCATCCAGTCCCAAACATGCTCAATGGGGGACAGATCCGGAGATCTTGCTGGCCAGGGTAGTTGACTTACACCTTCTAGAGCACGTTGGGTGGCACGGGATACATGCGGACGTGCATTGTCCTGTTGGAACAGCAAGTTCCCTTGCCAGTCTAGGAATGGTAGAACGATGGGTTCGATGACGGTTTGGATGTACCGTGCACTATTCAGTGTCCCCTCGACGATCACCAGTGGTGTACGGCCAGTGTAGGAGATCGCTCCCCACACCATGATGCTGGGTGTTGGCCCTGTGTGCCTCGGTGGTATGCAGTCCTGATTGTGGCGCTCACCTGCACGGCGCCAAACACGCATACGACCATCATTGGCACCAAGGCAGAAGCGACTCTCATCGCTGAAGACGACACGTCTCCATTCGTCCCTCCATTCACGCCTGTCGCGACACCACTGGAGGCGGGCTGCACGATGTTGGGGCGTGAGCGGAAGACGGCCTAACGGTGTGCGGGACCGTAGCCCAGCTTCATGGAGACGGTTGCGAATGGTCCTCGCCGATACCCCAGGAGCAAAAGTGTCCCTAATTTGCTGGGAAGTGGCGGTGCGGTCCTCTACGGCACTGCGTAGGATCCTACAGTCTTGGCGTGCATCCGTGCGTCGCTGCGGTCCGGTCCCAGGTCGATGGGCACGTGCACCTTCCGCCGACCACTGGCGACAACATCGATGTACTGTGGAGACCTCACGCCCCACGTGTTGAGCAATTCGGCGGTACGTCCACCCGGCCTCCCGCATGCCCACTATACGCCCTCGCTCAAAGTCCGTCAACTGCACATACGGTTCACGTCCACGCTGTCGCGGCATGCTACCAGTGTTAAAGACTGCGATGGAGCTCTGTATGCCACGGCAAACTGGCTGACACTGACGGCGGCGGTGCACAAATGCTGCGCAGCTAGCGCCATTCGACGGCCAACACCGCGGTTCCTGGTGTGTCCGCTGTGCCGTGCGTGTGATCATTGCTTGTACAGCCCTCTCGCAGTGTCCGGAGCAAGTATGGTGGGTCTGACACACCGGTGTCAATGTGTTCTTTTTTCCATTTCCAGGAGTGTATTTTGTGTGACAGTTTCAGAGAACTGGTCACCAAACACACTGTTTTAGAAAGCATGGAACTTTGCAATGGGGGTAAGTGGGCAGTTTCGTAGGATATCTGTAGGTTCTGGCTCACTTTTGGTAAATAGTCAAAAAAGAATGTATATTCTTAGAATTTATATGCTTTTTTTTCCTCCTGGGAAAAATTACACATAACCTACACGAACACCCTACTATGCCTACATAAAATTAAATAAATTTTCATTTTTTCATTGTTACGTTTCCCTGTTAAGAAAATCGGGTTTAAGAAAAAAAGGGAAACGAATCCTCATATTATAAAAATAAATTTTATTTGCGTAAAATTTCCCTAATTTTTTCTTCCTAGCAGCCATAAGATGGTTGGGAACTGTCGATTGTGCATGTTTTTCGAAATAAGACTTGACTACACTTCTGCCACATTCACATGTAACTTTAATTTTCTGGTAGTTCGATTCACATTATTTACACATGATACCCATGTTTTCGATGCTTATTTTTATGAAATTCTTCAATATTTTTTATCCATGCACTGACTACACTTCTTTAGTTGAAGATATTACCCTGGGTTGATCGCGGTCCTCTGGTTTGGAGCAGAGTGGAAGGTCTAAACCAGCGGCTCAGACGGGTCTGCGATGGTGTCAGATGCGAATTTCTCGACCTCCGCTGTTGGGTACGGAATTATAGGGTCCCCAGCCCTTGTGACCAAAGACAATTTGCCTGATAAATTAGCCACAATGTCCTCAGAGAACATTCGTCGTAGCAGATCATGGAAAAGATTGATATGATTTTAATAAACTGCAGGAGCATCCAAAGAAAGGTCCCAGAATTGGTATAGCTTACTGAAGGTTGTGATGCACAAATAACATTAGGAAGAGAAAACTGGTTGAAACCAGACGTTAATGATAGCGAAACCCTAAGTTCAGATTGGAACATTTATCGTAAGGATAGGTCAGCGAGTTTATCACGGATTCCAAATGTGAATAAATCTGGGTGAAGTTAAGCATCAAAGATAGGTGAGAATCACACCAGAGCACAGGCTGTGAACCCACATCCCCTAGAGGACAGGAAGAAGCTGATTGAGGAAAGTCTGGAGGATACCCCCAGACGGGTGGCGCCCACTCAGGCAGTGGTAGCACCAGATCTAGGAGCAGCCAATACATCTAGCATTATCCTGGCCACAGCGGAATTTCACAGGTTGCTTGCTGGCCCATCTGGCCACAGCTGTGAAATCTGACCTCGATCTTCTGGGACGAAATTTGATGACACTCGTGCTCCTCCGGTGCTTCCAAAAAGACGAGTGTATCGTCCAAGTACGCTGCTGCTAAGTCTGTAAATTACTTAAATATTACATAGTATTTCATACATAATTATTTCTATGCCTATATAGACTCATTACACAATATTTCTCTTAGTTCAGCCCAACTCACAGTGGATGAAGTCTGATACACTTATGATGTAACTCTAAGGGTTGCCTAATTGGTTTGTATATGGTGGACAAGGAGTTCGTGAGGGTGGGTGGCTCGTCACGATATGTAACAGTGCTTGATTTGTGACGGTACTGTCACCTCTTTTTTAGCAGATTAACCACTGACAGGTAAACATACTCTGCACAGGCGAGAGCCAGAATGAAGATGATACTGGAAAATGAGATCCTGTCAGCATGATTTTGTGGTGTTACCTGATAAGATACTGTTGAATGTGTTGAAGACTTTGTTCTGCATTAATGTTCCCCATCTCCCCAGTCGCTGTCGCCAGCAGCCGAAAACTTGATCCAAAAATTTCACCGTTCTCACCATCTCATAGTACTTTGTTGCCCCGCAGCTCTAAGTGTTCTGCATCTTTCGATCGCCTTGCTCACAGCAGTTTGCGATAACTACCACTGGACGATACAATGAGTGTGCCCATTAAGGACTCGCCTTCTGGAAATAAGATAACGCCACAAGGATGCAGGCACACTTTTTGCTCACTTCAGTCTGGAACCGCGCGACCGCTACGATCGCAGTTTCGAGTCCTGCCTCGGGCATGGATTTGTGTGATATCCTTAGGATAGTTAGGTTTAAGTAGTTCTAAGTCCTAGGGGACTGATGACCTCAGATGTTAAGTCCCATAGTGCTCAGAGCCATTTGAACAATTTGAACACTTTTGCTCCTATCCCTTCGAGAAATAGCCCTATCTCACACATTTCTATGTCAGTCTGGGTCGTCATGGATGGCCATATCGGGATCCCTTCCTTTGGCAATGCCGCAGATTTTGCTGTCGTTAATGCATGAATTTACCCTCCTCGTCCTTAAACCATACAGCAATGTGTGTATAGCTTGCTCAGGTGCACTCTGAACCACCTTCCTGTTACCATCCCCTCCTCCCATTCTGAGGCTAGTGATGGTAACAGTGGTAACGAATTTGATGCACCCCATAAAGAAACATATGTGTCTGACATGTAAAGCCGTTGCACGTGTCAGCAGCTTTATCTTAACATTCGTTGGTGAGGACATTTCATTACTCAATACTGACCTTGATACTGGGCTACGAATTTCTTTGCTTTTCCTTTTCGGATGTACAGGCATGTTAACATCATCAACTACCCTACATGGTACACAGGTAACTTGACAATGCACTTTCCGATACGCTTCTGATGTTCAAGAGCCTTTTCATTGGAATTCTGTATCTGCTTCTGTACTTATTGTAACTCCCTCATGAAATTCAGCACCAGCTCTCCATTCTCTATTATCCTAGGTTTGATAATCTCAAACACTGATGGCATTTTCAGGACATATAATACTCCATATTGTGGAAGGTCTGTGTTTCCAAGTATTTTAAAAATAAATGCCAACAACATATGTCAACAGTGTATACTAATAATTTTAGAGCTATTTACATAGTGGCATAACATTTTTTCCTCTTGTCCGATACATCAATGCATTCTTCTGCTGGTTAGCAGATCTAATGCACTTGTCCTTAGCTTATGAGTACTTAATAAATGAAACAGCTGCTTCATGAAATTGATGTCCTGCTTCATAATTAAAGTTTCAGCAATACTGAACCGCAGCAACCAATTATTCGCCATCACCTTTGCCATTGTGTTGGTTTGCAGATTCTGAATAGCTATTATTCACATATAGGATGCGAATGGTGTGTTGTGATGAGGATGTATCCGTTTCCCACAGATGTTTCTAAAAAAAGACCTAGGACATCAATACCAATCATTTCGAAACGCTTACTAGCTTTCGGCGATCTTTGCAGTGGAATAAGCTGATATCTCAATCCAGCATGTTGTTCACATGGTGCACAGTATTTCACATACTGTCCCCCATCCTGTTTACAAGTTTGCCACCAGCAGTAATATTCAACTACACACTACTCTGTTGTTTTTCGACCTTCGTGGCTAGATAACACGTGATCATCTGCCTTTTCTTTTAACCGTTCCTACTGTAGTGTGACTGGAACTGCATCACATACACAGCTTTGTTGTCTTGCATAACACACTGTCATGCATAGTCAACTATGACTGCGTTGCAAATAGTTTTCAGTCCTCATCACCAGCTTGTGCTTTTTGCCACTCCACAAAGGAGCACATGCTCTTTGAAACGATGACTATGTTTATCTGCACTCCTGCGAGTTTTGTCTGATTTATGAATTTATTCAAAACTGGATTCACTTAGCGTAAGTGCACAATACTTTAATCTGTTAGGTGAATTCTTCAGCCCCAATAACCTTTTCAGTACTGTGTGATCCATAATAACGTTAAATTTCCTACCATACAAATAACATTAGAAGTATGTGATGCCATATATGATGCTCAAAATTTGCTTCTCTGTGGTGCAATAGTTCCCCTACTTTATTGGATTGATGCAATGCATAGATGAGCAAATGTTCCCTTCCCTCTTTTTCTTGACCCAGCACACAGTCAAGTCTCACAAAATAGTACTAATTCCTTTTAATAATTTAGAAAGACCGATACTGGAATACTAGTCAAAGATTCTTTCAGTTTTCAAAATGCATCTTCATATCCTGATGACCAATGGAACTTAACGTTTTTTTCAATAAAAGTGTAAGTAGTCATGCAAGCTTTGGGACAAATTGTGTATAATATTTGCTAATCCTAAAAATGAGTGCAACTTCTTTCTTGTCTGAGCGAGTGGAAAATTTTGCATGGCCTTTAAGAACACAGGGTCTGTCTGTACCCCTTCACAACTAATTACATGTCCTAAATGATGCACCTCCTGTACTGCAAAACAGCATTTTTCTATACTAAGAGTCAAGTGAGCTCCACATTGAGAAGTGGCACACCATTATCTCCCTTTAAAGCACTGTCAGTCAGATTAATATTCATATTTTAGGTCATGATCTCGGTGGCTTATGAATTTTTTCGTGAGGAAACTGTGGGCAGAATGTTCATACATCCGCATTTGTAGTCTGTAGAGAACGTGTATTCGAGGGGCCATAGTAGAGGAAACAGAGAACAGGGAGCGAGATGGAGTGCAGCCTATAAATGCTGAGTCCAGCGGCCTAGCTGGGCGAGAGATTCTGGGAAGCAGCGCTCTGTGGATTGTACCTGCAGAGGAATATCAGGCCATGGCATTCCTCTCTTTCCACTTAGGATCGGAGCAAGAAGGTACTGATTCGCATGTACTGGTCGTATGTAAAGTACACAAGCGGCAAGACGCAGTCAATACCTTCACTGCGCAGTGCCGATGGTACTGTTACTGACGACTGTTCCGCTAAAGCGAAGTTACTGAACGCAGTTTTCCGAAATTCCTTCACCAGGGAAGACGAATGGAATATTCCAGAATTTGAAACACGAACAGCTGCTAGCATGAGTTTCTTAGAAGTAGATACCTTAGGGGTTGCGAAGCAACTCAAATCGCTTGATACGGGCAAGTCTTCAGGTCCAGATTGTATACCGATTAGATTGTATACCTTTCAGATTACGCAGATACAATAGCTCCCTACTTAGCAATCATATACAACCGCTCGCTCACCGATAGATCTATGCCTAAAGATTGGAAAATTGCGCAGGTCGCACCAGTGTTTAAGAAGGGTAGTAGGAGTAATCCATCGAACTACAGGCCTATATCATTGACGTCGTTTTGCAGTAGGGTTCTGGAGCATATACTGTATTCAAACATTATGAATACCTCGAAGGGAACGATCTATTGATACGTAATCAGCATGGTTTCAGAAAACATCGTTCTTGTGCAACGCAGCTAGCTCTTTATTCGCACGAAGTAATGGCCGCTATCGACAGGGGATCTCAGGTTGATTCCGTATTTCTGGATTTCCGGAAAGCTTTTGACAGCGTTCCTCACAAGCGACTTCTAATCAAGCTATGGGGTATCGTCTCAGTTGTGCGACTGGATTCGTGATTTCCTGTCAGGAAGGTCGCAGTTCGTAGTAATAGACGGCAAATCATCGAGTAAAACTGAAGTGATATCAGGTGTTTCCCAGGGAAGCGTCCTGGGACTCTGCTGTTCCTGATCTATATAAATGACCTGGGTGACAATCTGAGCAGTTCTCTTAGGTTTTTCGCAGATGATGCTGTAATTTACCGTCTAGTAAGGTCATCCGAAGACCAGTATCAGTTGCAAATCCATTTAGAAAAGATTGCTGTATGTGCGGCAGGTGGCAGTTGACGCTAAATAACGAAAAGTGTGAGGTGATCCACATGAGTTCCAAAAGAAATCCGCTGGAATTCGATTACTCGATAAGTAGTACAATTCTCAAGGCTGTCAATTCAACTAAGTACCTAGATGTTAAAATTACGAACAACTTCAGTTGGAAAGACCACATAGATAATATTGTGGGGAAGGCGAGCCAAAGGTTGCATTTCATTGGCAGGACACTTAGAAGATGCAACAAGTCCACTAAAGAGACAGCTTACACTACACTCGTTCGTCCTCTGTTAGAATACTGCTGCGCGGTGTGGGATCCTTACCAGGTGGGATTGACGGAGGACATCGAAAGGGTGCAAAAAAGGGCAGCTCGTTTTGTATTATTACGTAATAGGGGAGAGAGTGTGGCAGATATGATACGCGAGTTGGGATGGAAGTCATTAAAGCAAAGACGTTTTTCGTCGCGGCGAGATCAATTTACGAAATTTCAGTCACCAACTTTCTCTTCCGAATGCGAAAATATTTTGTTGAGCCCAACCTACATAGGTATGAATGATCATCAAAATAAAATAAGAGAAATCAGAGCTCGAACAGAAAGGTTTAAGTGTTCGTTTTTCCCGCGCGCTGTTCGGGAGTGGAATGGTAGAGAGATAGTATGATTGTGGTTCGATGAACCCTCTGCCAAGCACTTAAATGTGAATTGCAGAGTAGTCATGTAGATGTAGCTGTACTGACCTGGCCAGCCTGAAGGTGGTCAGTTGGCAGAAAGTGGGTGGAGAAAGCCATATAAGAGAGACTGCTGTAATCTGAGCTTTTGTGTAAACATTGGGAAGGTCATAAAACATCGAGCATTCTCATGTTAGAAGCTGGGATGATACAGGCAGAGCGGCTGGTGCATGTGTTTGGCGGAGGAAAGACTGTAACTCCTCTGACGCCAGGAAGTCGCCAGGTTCTTTTAGCGAGTAGCAAAAACATATATTACACAGGCATGACTGTCTGGGAAGCATAACAGCCTTCTTTCAGAAATTGGAAATGGTTAGGCTGGAAAGATTAGATCGCTCGTTAAATGAGTGGCTGTGGTCCCATCTGGATAGAGGTTTTTTACCGAAACATGGCCATGCTTACCGTGAGAACGACGCCTCCATACTCTAAAATCTTCTTTTTTCAGACCAGAAAGTTTTTGAATCGCTGATTGGCTCCTCTCAGGATATGCGAAGCTGAGGCTCATTCGCCCAGCGTGGGAACCCCGGCGCTGTGTCTGGATTGGCTACTAGATCAACAGAACAGTCTAGAGGGGAGATTCAGTGAGTAGAGGAGAGTTCGATTGTTTTGTACAATGTGGAGGCGGTTTTGTTTTTGCAAATCCGTCTTCCGTGCCGAGGCTTGGTGGAAGGTGGCTATGATTCTTTCTTCTCTTCTTCTTCTGGTCCTCCCCTGGTGAAGAACTTCAGGTCTTTCCCTACATCTACATCTACATCTACATCCATACTCCACAAGCCACCTGACGGTGTGTGGCGGAGGGTACCTTCAGTACCTCTATCGGTTCTCCCTTCTATTCCAGTCTCGTATTGTTCGTGGAAAGAAGGATTGTCGGTATGCCTCTGTGTGGGCTCTAATCTCTCTGATTTTATCCTCATGGTCTCTTCGCGAGATATACGTAGGAGGGAGCAATATACTGATTGACTCTTCGGTGAAGGTATGTTCTCGAAACTTTGACAAAAGCCCGTACCGAGCTACTGAGCGTCTCTCCTGCAGAGTCTTCCACTGGAGTTTATCTATCATCTCCGTAACGCTTTCGCGATTACTAAATGATCCTGTAACGAAGCGCGCTGCTCTCCGTTGGATCTTCTCTATGTCTTGTATCAACCCTATCTGGTACGGATCCCACACTGCTGAGCAGTATTCAAGCAGTGGGCGAACAAGCGTACTGTAACCTACTTCCTTTGTTTTCGGATTGCATTTCCTTAGGATTCTTCCAATGAATCTCAGTCTGGCATCTGCTTTACCGACAATCAACATTATATGATCATTCCATTTTAAATCACTCCTAATGCGTACTCCCAGATAATTTATGGTATTAACTGCTTCCAGTTGCTGACCTGCTATTTTGTAGCTAAATGATAAAGGATCTATCTTTCTGTGTATTCGCAGCACATTACACTTGTCTACATTGAGATTCAGTTGCCGTTCCCTGCACCATGCGTCAATTCGCTGCAGATCCTCCTGCATTTCAGTACAATTTTCCATTGTTACAACCTCTCGATACACCACAGCATCATCTGCAAAAAGCCTCAGTGAACTTCCGATGTCATCCACCAGGTCATTTATGTATATTGTGAACAGCAACGGTCCTATGACACTCCCCTGCGGCACACCTGAAATTACTCTTATTTCGGAAGACTTCTCTCCATTGAGAATAACATGCTGCGTCCTGTTATCTAGGAACTCCTCAATCCAATCACACAATTGGTCTGATAGTCCATATGCTCTTACTAGTGAGTGAGACTTATGGTCTTTAACTTGTGGTGGACTGAAAGAGCCAGTGACAGTTTCCAACTGTACCGACAGTGGAAATGCATATCATCTAGGACATATCATGTGTCATGAGGGTGAATATATTTGTCCTGAGTCGGCTGTCTGAGATTTGACAATTCCAGCATGCATCGTCGCACCTGTGAATCAAATTGGTTTGGTCAGACCAACGAACGTGTGCACCTCATTCTGAAAACCGCCGGGATTTCAGGGTCCTGGTAGGAAAGTTTCCCGAGTTCTGATAATCAGGTCGTCAGCCCGCGTCGCCTGCAAGTTTTCGTTTACATGTCAGAACATTACTGCTGCCACAGCGCGCCGCTCCTCGCCCACATCGCGCCGTTTTCTGGTCCCAAATGAATCAAGGTGGAAGGGTAAAGTATTTCTCCACTGGCACATGGTTGTTAAATGATATTCACAGCTCCCCGTTCTTCAGTGAACCATAATTTGTGGTGTACTTGGTTGTAGTCGATTCCATTTGAATAAAATTAGGCCTCACAGTGGATACATGTAAACAAAGGGTTGTAAAAGGGATTAATTCACGTGAGCATTTGAGTAGATTCCACTGCAATGAATGCTTCGCCAGTCAAGCACCATTCCCTTTCTTATTTGTGTTTGTCGTTTTTTTGTAAGATTTATGAGCTCATTGCAGTTATAAAAGAATTAATAAAAACTCATCATTTTTGTAGACTTAAATACGCCACTGTTCTCATTCATACTCCCTCAGCTATTCACTGCATTTATTTTATTGTGGTGATACATGGGTACACCAGTGATTCAAGTTTTAATCTTATAAGATTAGTTAATTTCATTATTAATTTGCGTTCTAATAGTAACTCCAGACATAGGCAACAAAAGTGCTATGAGTAAATTCACTAATTTAATATGTAAAAATTAAGGATGTAGCTCACGACTTGAAGAGTATTGAGAAGATGATACTTTTCTTTATGTAAAGATAGTAACATTTAGCATCACTCGTACATATACTTATGACTGAAGCAAGTGATAGCTTGCAACATAACCTACTAAAAACCTCCCTTAATCGTGTCACATGCTCTTCGATATCTTTCATAAAAACAATTATGTCTTTCAAATACACTATATGTTCTCCTCATTTTAATGCTCTCAGCACTCTGTCCAACAAATGCTGAAATGTGTGAGGCATATTTTTCAATCAAAACAGCATGTGTCAACATTGGCAGTTACTCAATGAACAATAAATGCCGTTTTGGTCAGGTCTCTAGTGCTACTTCTAACCGATGATAACCACTCTGTAGGTCTATGGAGTAAAGTACCTATACTGCCCCAAATTTTACATAGTTTCTTTTTTATTTGGGAATGGATCTGCGTCGATTGAGACGCCTGTAGTCACAGCAAAATCCATATACCTTACTTCCATCCCCACTTTTCTTCATAATGATCATCACCTATGCCTTAACGGGATGGCAATTTCTTCAATAATGCCATTACTTAAGTGCTGATTAATAAACCTGTCCATCATCAGCTGTAGTTGATGAGTACCCAGGATGGCTTATAGTAC
The DNA here is from genome assembly GCF_023864275.1 of Schistocerca cancellata. Taxonomy (NCBI): domain Eukaryota; kingdom Metazoa; phylum Arthropoda; class Insecta; order Orthoptera; family Acrididae; genus Schistocerca; species Schistocerca cancellata. The sequence continues at coordinate 457,642,178 of NC_064627.1, forward strand.
ACAGGTGACTTATTCCTATTTGGGATTCTGGCAACGATTCATAAGGATTAAATAGGTCTCTAATTCCAGTACCAATTCCTCCGTGGCTAATTCTCTGTCCTTTCTAAACGTTTTACTTTCTCCTATAGCTTGCGTAAGGTCCCTATAATCTTCACCTAAAATGTCCAACTTGGAAACAAACAACCTTTTAGACAAATTCATACCTTCAGTCTCAAAATTCTCTATACCGACAGGCACTACAAGCTCACTGTCTATTTCTCATATGCTGGCAATATTCGCGTGCGAAAAGCATTGCGCTTTATCTAATACGTTTTCTCCCAGTGGCTCAAAACACATAACACGTTTATGGCAGATCCACTCCATTGCCCACGCAAAGCAATTTCTCAGGTCCTCCTGGTACATCACGAATTTTTTCACAACCCATACCAGAAGTAGTCTGGTCATATGTAACAATTGTTGAAATCTGCCCAACAACCTGCTTTGTGCCTATCTACAAGTTTTGCATAAATGCCAACACTTTCTCTTCTGACAGAGGTAGTGGCACTAATATCTGGGATGGGTGCTGATAAATTGTATGAGGCTCTGTCTTTCTTTCAAAGAGTCTAACTGCTCATGCAGGTCTGTATTATCTACCTTCATTGAGCAACGTGATCCAATAAAGACTGAAACGCCTCTGAGCGGTAACCATCTATTTCCTTGTTTTACTCGTTGTAAAGCCTATATCTAACAACAGGACAAAATATAACTAGACAAACACAGGAAGACACTTAATCTTCTCAACAGTGCCACAATTTTGAGAACGATTTAATTACTCTGTTTGAGCGCCAACCACGGGCACTTTTTGCATTGTCTGGCCTAGTGTTCAGGTCTGCTACATTTAAAACAAACTACAGGTGCCGACTGCACACATGGAGCACTACGCTCCAGCATGTTACATTGTGTACATCTAATTTCGCATATGATCACATGCGTCTCTCTCGTGTATCCTCTTAATTCGCCCAAAACTATACTTGAGTCAAGTTTCACAAGCCCCACTTTTAAGCCCACTCTCCAGATGTGTGTGTGTGTGTGTGTGTGTTCCACCACAACAAGTCACATGATGTAAGGCAGAGAAAGTTTGTCTTCATACACTCACAAATGAATAGTCTCGGACTGGGTACCATGTGTTGTCCCACAATATTTTAGCCCACACAATATCATTATATCACAATGAAGTTACACCACTGATTGTGTACCTCAGAGCTTCCATTTTGCTTGAAACGGCTGGCTAGCGTTTCCTTACAAAGCATTTTCAGCAGTATGAGGGGTAAGTAATCTGCAGTACTTCTTTCGGCTTTATTTTCCTCTGGTTCGAATCCACATATGAGAAAGACGTGTATGGAGATGTACGTACCTTTTAATGTGTTTCTGGTAAATATATATTGTTATTTATAACTAAAACAATTATTTCAGTAGCGTTAGCATCCCTGCATATGTGAAAATTTAATTATACCTTTTTTTCACAGATTAACGACCCGAAACACAAGGAAAAAGATTACTACATTAGCGCCCATACTGTGTGGCCAGAAAAACGTGTGTGGTACAAGACACAACATTTGTATTTTATTGTAATTTGTGTTGTATTTATGTACGCCATTGGCTACAACAATGAGGGTACAAACTGGTGGACAACACAACAATCTGAGAGAAGTTATTATTAATAAGATCCTGAGCAACTCTATAAAACTGCGTAACATCCAAGGTAAGGATACAGTGACAAGAAACCTCCGGCTTCAATAGTAAAAGTAATAATTGTGTTTGGGGGCATGTCATAAGAGAAATTTCGGTTTTGCATTTTGAATATTGCATCCTGTTTATAGACAATTGGCAGTGCTTTTTGGAAAATTTACTTTTGTAGTCTATCAGCATAGAGTAGGAAGTAGTAGTGAAAATGATTTTTTTATTTAGATTTTTGTGCTATTTTCAGTGTATTAATATTTCTTGTGTTTTGCATTTTTGTTTGTATATTTTGCTTAGTGTACTCAGATATTCAACATGGGTAGGCCTAAAAGAAAAGAGGTTAGAGGGCGATAATGTGACGGAATTAGAGGAAACTGATAACATTCGTGAGTCGGCTTATACCGAAACAGAGAAGAATAGCTCAGAATTCCAGACTTTGGAAACCGAGAAAGGTAATCAGATGTCTGGTCTTAGTTTGGGAACACTTTAACAACAAACAAGTGCCAGATCAGCTGACGCTACTACTAGTACTGCACAAGCCGTAGCGACAAATGAGGTGCCGTAACTTACGGCGACAGAAAACGATTTCCTTTCTCTGTTGCTACAGAAGCTAGACCTGAGAGAGAGTACAATGGAACGAGAGAGGATTAAGGAAAAGGAACGAGAGGAAAGGGAAAAGGCAAAGGAAAATGAGCGAGAGGAACGTGAAAGAACAGACGATCTCGAAAGACGTAACAGGCTGATCGAACAACTAAACAAGGTCCTCGATGCTCGTGATGTACCACATAAAGGAGAAAATGAGTAGCATACGAACACAAATGGAAGAGCTAGTTACTCAAAATAAGAATTTGCGTAGTAAAGTGAGTGAATTGGATTCACAAACAAACAGACTAGAAGGAGCTTACAAAACACATGAAGGCAAGTAAAAAAGATTACTAGCACTGTGGACGATTTGTCCAGTAATCTACACAAGAAAGTAGAAATCGAAGTTGCCATGACACTGCAACGTTTGAACATTGCAGTAAATCGTGAGAAAGATGACCTCAATGCACGACTGCCACAGGACGTGCGTGAAACACAGCAGCGTATGGTTATAGCAAGTCGTGAGACTAACGAGAACACATTTAGTGAAGCTAATGAAACCCCAAATACTAGTTGTCGGTCTGGTAACAGCCCCATTAACTCTGTATGTTACGTTATTTTAAACCGCAATCAAGCTGGCAGGAACAGCCCGAGCAGTGACCAGCGCTTTGTTGGCACGACAGCCACTGACGTTGCAGTGCCAACCTTGGCGCATACAGGGTGGTCCATTGATCGTGAGCTAATATCTCACGAAATAAGCGTCAAACGAAAAAACTACAAAGAACGAAACTTGTCTAGCTTGAAGGGGGAAACCAGATGGCGCTATGGTTGGCCCGCTACATGGCGCTGCCATAGGTCAAACGGATATCAACTGCGTTTTTTAAAACAGGAACCCCCATTTTTATTACATATTCGAGTAGTACGTAAAGAAATATGATTGTTTTAAGAATGAGATTTTCACTCTGCAGCGGAGTGTGCGCTGATATGAAACTTCCTGGCAGATTAAAACTGTGTGCCCGACCGAGACTCGAACTCGGGACCTTTGCCTTTCGCGGGCAAGTGCTCTACCATCTGAGCTACCGAAGCACGACTCACGCCCGGTACTCACAGCTTTGGAAGGTATGAGACGAGATACTGGCAGAAGTAAAGCTGTGCTCTACCATCTGAGCTACCGAAGCACGACTCACGCCCGGTACTCACAGTTTTGGAAGGTAGGAGACGAGATACTGGCAGAAGTAAAGCTGTGAGTACCGGGCGTGAGTCGTGCTTCGGTAGCTCAGATGGTAGAGCACTTGCCCGCGAAAGGCAAAGGTCCCGAGTTTTAATCTGCCAGGAAGTTTCATGATTGTTTTAGTTGGACCACTTTTTTCGCTTTGTGGTAGATGGCGCTGCAATAGTCACAAACATGTGGCTCACAATTTTAGACGAACAGTTGGTAACAGGTAGGTTTTTTAAAGTAAAATACAGAACGTAGGTACGTTTGAACATTTTATTTCCGTTGTTCCAATATGATACATGTACCTTTGTGAACTCATCATTTCTGAGAAAACATGCTGTTGCAGCGTGTAACGACAATACGTGTAACGACATTCCTCTCAACAGCGAGTAATTCGCCTTCCGTAATTTACGTACATACATTGACAATGCGCTGACGCTTGTTGTCAGACGTTGTCGTTGAATCACGATAGCAAATATCCTTCAACTTTCCCCACAGAAAGAAATCCGGGGACGTCAGATCCGGTGAACGTGCGACGACCAATCCACGTGTTATGAAATATGCTATTCAGTACCGCTTCAACCACACGCGAGCTATGTGCCGCACACCCATCATGTTGGAAGTACATCGCCATTCTGTCATGCAATGAAACATCTTGCAGTAACATCGGTAGAACATTACGTAAGAAATCAGCATACATTGCACCATTTAGATTGCCTTCGATAAAATAGGGGCCAATTATCCTTCCTCCCATAACGCCGCACAATACATTTACTCGCCAAGGTCGCTGATGTTCCCCTTGTCGCAGCCATCGTGGATTTTCCGTTGCCCAGTAGTGCATATTAAGCCGGTTTACGTTACCGCTGTTGGTGACTGACGCTTCGTAGCTAAATAGAATGCGTGCAAAAAATCTGCTATCGTCCCGTAATTTCTCTTGTTCCCAGTGGCAGAACTGTACACCACGTTCAAAGTCGTCGCCATGCAATTCCTGGTGCATAGGTATATGGTACGGGTGCAGTCGATGTTGATGTAGTATTCTCAACGCCGACTTTTTTGAGATTCCCGATTCTCGCGAAATTTGTCTGCTACTGATGTGCGTATTAGCCGCGACAGCAGCTAAAACACCTACTTGGGCATCATCATTTGTTGCAGGTCGTGATTGACATTTCACATGTGGCTCAACACTTCCTGTTTCCTTAAATAACGTAACTATTCGGCGAACGGTCCCGACACGTGGATGATGTCGTCCAGGATACCGAGCAGCATACATAGCACACGCCCGTTGGGCATTTTAATCACATTAGCCATACATCAACACGATATCGACCTTTTCCGCAACTGGTAAACGGCCCATTTTAACACAGGTAATGTATCACGAAGCAAATACCGTCCGCACTGGCGGAATGTTGCGTGATACCATGTACTTATACGTTTGTGACTATTACAGCGCCATCTATCACAAAGCTAAAAAACTGGTCCAACTAAAACATTCATATTTCTTTACGTACTACACGAATATATAATAAAAAATGGGGGTTCCTATTTAAAAAAACGCAGTTGATATCCGTTTGACCTATGGCAGCGCCATCTAGCGGCCCAAGCATAGCGCCATCTGGTTTCCACCTTCAAGCCAGAGGAGTTTCGTTCTTTGTAGTTTTTTCGTTTGATGCTTATTTCGTGAGATATTTGGCCCGGTCACTATCAATGGACCACCCTGTATAAGGCTTATAAAACATAGACAATTCCAGACGTCCTCGGAAGAGAAAAAGACGGTACATCCCGTAGTATTGATTAAGAGTTTTAGGAACGTACTGCCTGCTTCTTCGTCGGAGAGGCAAAAGATTCGGTTTGTGATTTCTTTCATAACTGGCGATGCAGCATTGTTGGTGACGGAAGTCGCTGACACCTGTCAGAACTTTTCAGCCTTCAAAAGTTATTTCTATCTCGCTTCTGTTCGAAGTGTGTCCAAGAACGCTTAAGGAAGCAGGTTTACAATCCCAAACCATATAATCCCATACAGGTAAACCTACGCAAATATTTGAAACATACTTAAATAGGACTCGGTATTGGGATGAGCCAATGTCTCCAAGAGATGTACAGCGAATCCTGAAAGGATGACTACTAACTGCCATTAGTAAAAAATTTTTCCACGTCCCTGACACGGACCTAGAACAGTTTATGGCCGTTGTTGACTCATTGGACCTCGTACAGAAGGATGCAATGCAAATGAGACAGGGAACCGTGGTATGGGCCACAATAATTTTAACAAAAATAGAAATCACAATGGAAACAGTCCAAGGAAAAACGGACACCAAAGAGACAAAGATTTCTGTGCCTGGGCCAATGGTAACCACCAAAACGGGCACGGAAGTGAAGGTAGTTATGAAAGTAATAATAACAATAATCCCAATCGGAATAACAAATTTAATAGAAACGGGAGAAATGAATGGGGCTATAATGCCTCGTTTCAACATGAGGCAGAGGAATGAACAAGGGCAACAGACTGGCATTCAAACTAAACACCACATGGTAAGAACCATCCTGCGAATGACATTAATGTTATATCAATGCCAGCTCCTTATCAACAGCCACAGTGGATACCGCCACGGAATGAGGTGCCGCGACAGATGCACAAGTCTCACATTATCAGAATAGTAGAAATGATGGATGATCCACAACCAAGTACATTGCAAGTGTCAGTCTCTACACGACAGATGTAAGCCTTCCACATGTGGTCATGGGGGCACAAATGGGGGACAATCGAGACGTAATGTATCCATGCTCAGATACAACGAAGCGTTGGATCTGAAAGGAGAACTCTGAGTTGATCTGAGAAATTGCGCTCAGTGAAATACGCAATTGGTACAAGCCGTAATCAAAGGAAACATACACGGCATGTGAATAAATGTAATTATTGATATGGGCGCCAGCGTATCCGTTATGTACTACGACCTATTCAAGTGCATCAGTTAGGTGAATAAGTTGTCAACATCGCTAGTTCAAAATTGTAAAATTGTAGGAGCCATACGTGGACGTACGCAGCGAATTCAGAGTCAGGTACAGGCCATCATTCAAGTGGGAAATGAAGCGATAAAATGCTCATTCCTCATTGTGAAAAATTTAGCAGTTCCCTGTAGACTACGCTGGGAATTTTTAAGAGAAAGGGACGCAAAGGTCAACCTTTCTCGAGCTGTATGCTCACGAATGAAGGAAGGTTAGTCGAACTGATAAAAAACGTCTGCTTTATATGGACATTATTGCAGAAGATTGAAGGTAACCCATGTGAAACCCAAACTACTAGACACGGCCCGTAATTATACTCGGCAAAACTACCGGTGTGTAATTGAAAACGGCGAAAGTGAGGCCGACTCCGTAAGAAAAAACCGTGATGCAAAGGTCACGGAATCAAGCTTTCTCGATGATAAACGGCGGCAACAACTCACACACTGAAGCAGTATGCAATGGTATTCTCCGTAAAACCAGTGATAATTAAGAGATACGTTTAGGATATGCAGGTCAGACATCATAAGACCCACTGCTGTGCTACCTATTCGGTACCATGGAGTAAAAAGGAAGCAGTGTCTACAGAGATACAATATATGATAAATGGGGCATAATAGATACTTACTTCTCTACCTATAGCAGCCTGTTACTCACGTCCCCAAATCTGATGGTGGCTTACGCCTCATGCTTGATGCACGCGATATCAATAAGATTATCGTACCAGTGCAAACCCAACCTGAAAATCTGGAAGAGCAGATAAAAAAATTTCAAAGAATACGGTATTTAACGAGCTCTGACTTAAAAGCCTCTTACTGGCAGAGCTTACTATCAGAAATTTGTAGGAAGTATACAGCTTTTATTTTTGATGGCTGAAGTTATCAGTTTAGAGTGTTACCCTTCGAGCTCAGCGTGAGCGCCGGAATGTTCATTTCACCCTTAGATACAATCATAACTCCTGGCTTGCTAGATAAGGTAATGCTCTTTGTTCATGAATTACTTATAGGTACAAGGTCATGGCCACAACATTTGGAACTTATAGATCGTGTTCTAAAGAGATTGCTAATGGGGTGTCATAGTAAAGTTAAAAAAGTCGAAATTTGGCCAGGAGGAGATTAAGTTGTTGGGTCATCTTAAGCTTGATACGATATGGCATTTATCTTACCCATGCACAAAGATACAGTTAAAAGCTGTCTTAGGCCTAGCGTTATTTCTTAGGCGTTTTGTGCTTGCACAGAAGATGAACAATGATGCATTGTTAAGCCTGCTAAGAAAGAACACACCTTGGTTTTTCTCTGAGGAGTGCAAGACAGCATTCAATAGAATCAAAGAGCCTCTAGTCAATTCTGAACTACTATATCATCGAGAAATGATGAAAGACTATTCTCTAGGGACAATGCTTCGACCTGTGTTTAGGAGCTTGTTTGTTCCAAGTCGACCAAACTTCAGGACAAACTGAAGTTAAAATTATAGGATTTGCAAGTTTCCTGTTATCCGGTTGTGAACGAGCATATTCTGCAACAAAACTCGAAATACTGGCTGTGGTTTTGGCACTACAGAAGTACCATTATTATGTTTATGTTAAACACGTAGTGGTGTTCTGTATCCACCAACCCCTGAGTTTTACCCTGTCAAGCAGGTTGTTACATACCAGGCTAATATGGTTGGTACCAGATTTTCAGGACTATGACTGAAAAAGACACATGAAAAGAAAGGACAATGTGGTGCTGGATGCTTTGTAGCTTTTGCCACAAAGATTACCCAAATTTACAGAATTTGTTGAGCAGTCAGCTAGATAATAAGATCATGTTGAGCCAAGATGGGAGTTGGAGCAAGCATTTCTGAGGATGTGTAAAAACATGAAGGACCTACAAGATGCAGATCCCTACTTGAAGGTAAAAGCTCTGTAAAAAAGTAATCCACAAAGTGATATTAGAAAGCAATACAAGTATGTTTTATTCCATAGGTGCCACCCTGATATACAGTATTGGTGTGCTTTTAATGAACTATATGCCATTATACCATAACAACCATTACAATTAGCAGCTATCGATGTGATGGAAACCTTACTTACAGCTAGGGGGACACTAAGCACCAGGTATCTATTTATGATGTTTTCTCCAAGTACAGAAGACTCTACTCTACTAGAAATTCTACATCCACTTCCACTGTAAGAAAATTAGTGAGTACATCGAGCACAAGTGGGGAAATCATTCACCTTCTTGACACACAGTGCTGCTTACTTTAAAAGTAGTAAATGGTAGACCTTTATAAAGGAACAAGGTGTTAAACATTTTGATATCCATGTTATACCCCAGAGCGAAACCGTTTGAAAGAATCCTTCGTGAATTCAACCGCTTAGCAAGAACTTACTCAACAACACAGCATACTAAGTTGGTGCAGTATGTCCCTCTGTTTGAGAATATTGACAGCAACTTACCCCATGAGTCGACAGAGTTCACACCCACTGAGCTCATGTCATCAGAGGTTGACTGTAATGAATGGTTAAAACCATTACCTCAAATACCTAGAAAGGTGGTGAGGGAAGATAAAATCAAGCAAGCTATCTGTAAGCAGACAGGCTCAACTTACGAGCCGAAAACGTAATAAGCAGCAGGGGTCGCGTGAGTACCAAGAAGGCAATCTAGTCTTCCATATAGTATATAGCATAAAGAAAATTAATGAAATGTGGCACTTGTGTATAGGGTCACTTTTAATTATGAAAATATCTTATGAAGGTTTTTCCCTTCTAGCTAATCCATGAACACTAAAGGTGAAAGGTGCATTCATTCCAGATGAAGCTTTCTTCATGTTACAGTGAAGCTTGGCAGGATGCGACCACGTCCTGTGTTTAAATATCACGTTATGACATTTGATTGCAGAATGACTCTGTATGAGTGATTGTAAAATTAAAAGAATTTTTTAATCCAGCTGACCTATAGTCAACTTTTAGACACGGAGAGATGCTTAGTTACTTTCTGAAGTGGTCAAAAGTAACGGTAAACAACATATTGCAACCGGAAAAATGTGACACTCAGATATACAGGGTGTTTCAAAAATGACCGGTATATTTGAAACGGTAATAAAAACTAAACGAGCAGCGATAGAAATACACCGTTTGTTGCAATATGCTTGGGACAACAGTACATTTTCAGGCAGACAAACTTTCGAAATTACAGTAGTTACAATTTTCAACAACAGATGGCGCTGCTGTCTGGGAAACTCTATAGTACGATATTTTCCACATATCCACCATGCGTAGCAATAATATGGCATAGTCTCTGAATGAAATTACCCGAAACCTTTGACAACGTGTCTGGCGGAATGGCTTCACATGCAGATGAGATGTACTGCTTCAGCTGTTCAATTGTTTCTGGATTCTGGCGGTACACCTGGTCTTTCAAGTGTCTCCACAGAAAGAAGTCACAGGGGTTCATGTCTGGCGAATAGGGAGGCCAATCCACGCCACCTCCTGTATGTTTCGGATAGCCCAAAGCAATCACACGATCATCGAAATATTCATTCAGGAAATTAAAGACGTCGGCCGTGAGATGTGGCCGGGCACCATCTTGCATAAACCACGAGGTGTTCGCAGTGTCGTCTAAGGCAGTTTGTACCGCCACAAATTCACGAAGAATGTCCAGATAGGGTGATGCAGTAATCGTTTCGGATCTGAAAAATGGGCCAATGATTCCTTTGGAAGAAATGGCGGCCCAGACCAGTACTTTTTGAGGATGCAGGGACGATGGGACTGCAACATGAGGCTTTTCGGTTCCCCATATGCGCCAGTTCTGTTTATTGACGAAGCCGTCCAAGTAAAAATAAGCTTCGTCAGTAAACCAAATGCTGCCACATGCATATCGCCGTCATCAATCCTGTGCACTATATCGTTAGCGAATGTCTCTCGTGCAGCAATGGTAGCAGCGCTGAGGGGTTGCCGCGTTTGAATTTTGTATGGATAGAGGTGTAAACTCTGGCGCATGAGACGATATGTGGACGTTGGCGTCATTTGGACCGCAGCTGCAACACGGCGAACGGGAACCCGAGGCCGCTGTTGGATCACCTGCTGCACTAGCTGCGCGTTGCCCTCTGTGGTTGCCGTACGCGGTCGCCCTACCTTTCCAGCACGTTCATCTGTCACGTTCCCAGTCCGTTGAAATTTTTCTAACAGATCCTTTATTGTATCGCTTTTCGGTCCTTTGGTTACATTAAACCTCCGTTGAAAACTTCGTCTTGTTGCGACAACACTGTGTTCTAGGCGGTGGAATTCCAACACCAGAAAAATCCTCTGTTCTAAGGAATAAACCATGTTGTCTACAGCACACTTGCACGTTGTGAACAGCACACACTTACAGCAGAAAGACGATGTACAGAATGGCGCTCCCACAGACTGCGTTGTCTTCTATATCTTTCACATCACTTACAGCGCCATCTGTTGTTGAAAATTGTAACTACTGTCATTTCGAAAGTTTGTCCGCCTGAAAATGTACTGTTGTCCCAAGCATATTGCAACAAACGGTGTATTTCTATCGCTGCTCGTTTAGTTTTTATTGCCGTTTCAAATATACCGGTCATTTTTGAAACACCCTGTAAGTTACATTCTCTGTGTACAAATGATCTTTAAAGAACATAATGCGTATAGTGTTTCTTTTCATCATGTACGATGTACAAACTTAATGGTGTAAAGTATGGAAGAAACTGAGCATGAAACTGTGCTACGGCTGCAAGAACACTCTGTGCGAGTTACTAGACTGTGAGTGACGCTAAGGAATATAAACTGCGTAATCACAACAAATGTGTGACTGATGCATCAACCAGTGATATTCAGATCGTAATTCACGAGTTTATTTAGTTTAAACGTCCCTTCTAACGTCTATAGACATGTACTGTGTAAATAAAAACTGGACATATGATATACGAGTTACTACAGACAGTGTTTACTCGCCAAGCAGCCACTGACAGTTTAAATCGTGACATTTGAACGTTGCGACGCCAGGTGTGCCAATTTTGAACTCGGAAAGCGCTACAAACCCGTTTTCGACTGTAATGAACGCTCACCATGGTCTATACAGAGAGTGCGGGCTAGTGAATTGCAGTTGCAGGTAAGAAAGTAACGCTCACTGTAGGTCAATTAAAACAGTTAATGCATACAAGCCAGAAATAGAAGAAACGCTGGACTGACTAACTGCTTCACATTACATACAAGAAAGTCACCCACACACACTAGAATAACTGCTAGATGAGTGGAAACTAATAGTCATTCTTTTCAACCAAATCAACAGTACTGAAAACTGTATTAATGCTGCGTTAGTAACATGTCATGTTCATGCGGCAATGATGCCATCGACAAGATGGGCGCGCGCCGCACAAATACCTGATTGACCCGGGGTCGGAGCCGACTGCAACAGCTGACAGACCACCCATGGGGCGTGGCCCTGTACCCGCTTCATCGCAGCTCACCGGCCAACCCACGGCGATATACGAGCGTCTTTTCCAGTACCTAGAGTCAACACTGTCGACGCAGAAACTCGAAGAAGAAACACTTTGTGTATTTGGCTCAAACTAATTCTCCATAAACACATAAACTGTTTGCCCATAACTTCTCAAAGATTATTGCACACATCCGCATTAGTGTGACCCAAAGAATGATATAATGAAAGTAGTTGCAACGACTTCTTTTAACAAACATGGCTGCGCGGTTAGAGGCGCCATGACACGAATCGCGCCGCCCCCCCCCCCCTCCGGAGGTTTAAGTCCTCCCTTGAGCATGGGGGTGTGTGTTGTCCTCAGTGTAAGTCTAGGGACCGATGTCCTCAGCAGTTTGGTCCTTTAGGAATTCACGCACATTTAACAAATACCTATTTGTATTGGTATTTTAAAAACTTCATAGAGTACATTATGAAAACGTCGTTAACAACTTTGAGAGCATAATTGGTAACTCATTTGGTAATTATGGTGTGAATGCTCAGATGGGAACAGTCTGAAGATTTTGGGCTGTTTTTTTGTCATTCTCAGTTTTTTCCCACTGCCTGTAACACAGATGTGGGAGTTAAAAACAAACTGTTTTCATTGGTACTGTAGTACAGCAGAAATGGGCCAAAAGTCATTAATATAATGCCCAAATAATATCGAATAACAATACAAAAAAACTAATATAATAGCTGTCTTTAACTACTAACTGATGAGTTTTTAATTAACAACCAATGGAATAGTATGTAACTAACAATGCTTAGTGAACTGATTAGTTAATAACTACTTAAAGTAGATACAGTTCAAACCCAATACAAATGTAAAATTATGTATTTGGAAAACGATGTACACTCCTGGAAATTGAAATAAGAACACCGTGAATTCATTGTCCTAGGAAGGGGAAACTTTATTGACACATTCCTGGGGTCAGATACATCACATGATCACACTGACAGAACCACAGGCACATAGACACAGGCAACAGAGCATGCACAATGTCGGTACTAGTACAGTGTATATCCACCTTTCGCAGCAATGCAGGCTGCTATTCTCCCATGGAGACGATCGTAGAGATGCTGGATGTAGTCCTGTGGAACGGCTTGCCATGCCATTTCCACCTGGCGCCTCAGTTGGACCAGCGTTCGTGCTGGACGTGCAGACCGCGTGAGACGACGCTTCATCCAGTCCCAAACATGCTCAATGGGGGACAGATCCGGAGATCTTGCTGGCCAGGGTAGTTGACTTACACCTTCTAGAGCACGTTGGGTGGCATGGGATACATGCGGACGTGCATTGTCCTGTTGGAACAGCAAGTTACCTTGCCGGTCTAGGAATGGTAGAACGATGGGTTCGATGACGGTTTGGATGTACCGTGCACTATTCAGTGTCCCCTCGACGATCACCAGTGGTGTACGGCCAGTGTAGGAGATCGCTCCCCACACCATGATGCCGGGTGTTGGCCCTGTGTGCCTCGGTCGTATGCAGTCCTGATTGTGGCGCTCACCTGCACGGCGCCAAACACGCATACGACCATCATTGGCACCAAGGCAGAAGCGACTCTCATCGCTGAAGACGACACGTCTCCATTCGTCCCTCAATTCACGCCTGTCGCGACACCACTGGAGGTGGGCTGCACGATGTTGGGGCGTGAGCGGAAGACGGCCTAACGGTGTGCGGGACCGTAGCCCAGCTTCATGGAGACGGTTGCGAATGGTCCTCGCCGATACCCCAGGAGCAACAGTGTCCCTAATTTGCTGGGAAGTGGCGGTGCGGTCCCCTACGGCACTGCGTAGGATCCTACGGTCTTGGCGTGCATCCGTGCATCGCTGCGGTCCGGTCCCAGGTCGACGGGCACGTGCACCTTCCGCCGACAACTGGCGACAACATCGATGTACTGTGGAGACCTCACGCCCCACGTGTTGAGCAATTCGGCGGTACGTCCACCGGGCCTCCTGCATGCCCACTATACGCCCTCGCTCAAAGTCCGTCAACTGCACATACGGTTCACGTCCACTCTGTCGCGGCATGCTACCAGTGTTAAAGACTGCGATGGATCTCCGTATGCCACGGCAAACTGGCTGACACTGACGGCGGCGGTGCACAAATGCTGCGCAGCTAGCGCCATTCGACGGCCAACACCGCGGTTCCTGGTGTGTCCGCTGTGCCGTGCGTGTGATCATTGCTTGTACAGCCCTCTCGCAGTGTCCGGAGCAAGTATGGTGGGTCTGACACACCGGTGTCAATGTGTTCTTTTTTCCATTTCCAGGAGTGTATTTAAAATACTGTCGTAAGCTGCTCATTAAGAGGTATAATCTTAAGTTAAACGTTTAACACCATAAGTCAAGTATTACAGTAAGAAGCCGTATGTGTGCCATAGGGCAGCACAACTTGCAGCACATAAAATCACCCAGACTATATTCATCCAGAATTTTAGGCTAACAAATACTTGATCACAAAACTTTAAACTTGAGACCAGGTCTAATGCATGTAACTAATAACGATGGTTATAATTAGTCAAACATTGTTATTATACTTGCATATGAAATATTCAGGTCAACACTATCTTATGTATATAATCTTTAACTTTCTACAAAAATACAAAAATTTATAATTTAAAATAAGGTCGATACTTTTCCATTGGAGTTCCTCATTGACGAATATTAACACTTATTTATTTCTCCTTGTATGGTATGATGGTAAATACAAAACATGAGAAGATACTGGGAAAGTAATTTAAAATTTTGCTAAAGCTACAAAAATATTACCGTATGGAGGACCTGGGTCCGAATGCCTATACTGAAAAGGATTTTTCCTTGATGGAATGACTGGAATGGAGTTCATTCATCCTTATGATGCCAAATGAGAAGCTACTTGAATGAGAAGACAGTTGTTGTTCCATGGTCTGGAAATTTGGCAAAATGGCTGGGAGAGTGGCGTGCTGGCCACATACCCCTACATCCTGCATCTGCATGACTCTGTAATGCAGAGGATGACACAGCAGATGGTCGACAGTCATTGAGCCTTTGAGGCTTGGATGAGGAGCTAGTTTCTTTTTATTTTTGTTTTTTACATAGATACAAAGTAAATGTAGAGGTAATTGTATGTCAAAAGGATGTAGATGAAAACATCATTAGCGCAATACGCCTTACACTCTCTCTGTTGATAACCATTTCAGACATATGATAAATAATCTTAATAGAAGAAACACACTCATCAGAGATTGAAATAAGCAAATATGTTCTTTGTTTTGTTTAATCATCTGTTATAGTCGCCATCCCCTTATGCTGTTAATTATGCTAAAACAAGAACATAAAATTTTAGAATGTGAGTAAACGGTGTACTTTAGTGAGTGAATTATTTACTGTGCACAGTGTGAAGGAAAAAGAACTCTATCTCAGACAAGTGTAATTTCTACAGTGCTTTGGTAAGGTATTTACATTTGTGGAATACCTTTCATCACAAGTATATATGAAAGTATTTGAACACTTCATTTTTCACAGAGTAAGGGACAGTTAGACCACACAATACTCGATCATAAAAGAAATTTGTACATTCAAAGATGCTTCCAGAATAAAACTTGAAAGAGAAAAAATATAAATAAATTTACAAAAGATGTTCTTGATCGACAAATAACCTCCAGTAACCAATAAAAATTTAATAATTGTGTTACTGATCAGAGAAGCAGAGAGCAAAAGACGAGCAGCACATGGCTTGTAACTTAATAATGTAAGACTCGGAAGTAACAGTGAATAGAAAACCTAGAGCTCCAGGTCAGTGTCATAATAAATGATTAGGCGATCATCAGCTTGACACTTAACATTTCCAGAAGATCTAGAGACTCTTGTCACAATGGACAGAAGCTTCACTGGGAAATCGCATGTATGCTGTGTGTAAAAACAGCTTACAACATGACTTTCGAGCTAAAGATGTGTTCACCATAAAAGTGAAACACTCATTAAAAAATTACATTGAGAGTATCTGAAGACCATATTTTTTAGTGTAATGTCAGGTGGATTACAGGAAGCATATCCTACTTCTAATGATAGCTTGCCAGTTTCACAGTCGAAATTACTACACATTTACTCAGTTTCAACCTTAATAAGCAATTTTCAGAGTTTAATCTAGAAAAAAACAGCTTTCTCCAAGAGAATTTTTCTACTTGCAGTGGTTCATCAACTACTACAAGTAAAACTAGATATGCTGTATATGAGGCTAGAGTGAATGCTGATCATTGTCTGTAAATGTTGCTATGGCCTGAGCTATCATATTACCTACCGCTTTGTGTTATCACATATTTACAAATTAAAATGCAATATGATTCCACTGAAAAATGAAGCTCTAAAAAGCGTTATACTTTTTGAGTACAAGATCTGCATAATATGGCTCATCACGCAGTCGTCTTAAACTTACCAAACATACCTTGGTGATTACTGGAGGCTCAGTTGGCCCATTATAACAAGGTAACTGACGGAGACAGAGACGGCAGACACCAACAGACTTCTGTCAATGGTAAGCAGTCCAGATGCAGTGAAACATATTGATCAACCCCAATGTACTTGTCTCGAGAAGGCCTTTGCCTGTGGACCCACTTCTTCAATTCCTGCAGCCCTATGTAGCAACAATGCCGCCTTTGCCTCTTCGTCTGCTACTGAGGAGCATGACAGCGTCATTGCAACCAGGTCGAACAAGTGGTGCAACAACCAACACAGACAATAACTTGTGGATGTAGCGACTGTCATTTCTTCTCCCCTGTCTTGCTTCACTAATATTACGAGCAGATCATAACTACTACGAATGATCCCTAGAACGCTGTGCATGACATGGAAGGTGACCGCCGGTGACACGTGTTCCTGCAGCAGCTCTGCAGCGCGCTGCAGCACCAGGTGGACGTGCTGCAGCCGGCGCAGCCTGGCAGCCAGATGTCCGCCATCTTCTTTCTCCCGCCAGCCCAGCAGCAGTTGAGACAGCCCGGGCTCTCCCACACAGGACAGCGACTCCAGCAGCTGGGTGTTCAGTGCTCTGAAGCGCGACCACAGCTCCAGCACCGTCAAGACGAGCTGTGAGGTTAACGCGAATTCGCAGATGGCGGTGCAGAGATCGACTAATGATCGCAGTGGAGACAGTCTGGGTCTCAGTATTACTAATGACGCGGCAGTAGCGCTCCCAGTTATTATTATGAGGATTATCACGAAACAAACTCCAAATGTCTTTGAATTGTAAAAATTTCTTGGAGCCAACATGTTGTCAGCATGATCCAGTGCATCCAGAAAACTATGAAAATCCTTCAGGCCATTGACTGAGCAACTGAAAAATGCACACCACAATCGGAGATAGTAAATGAGTTTCATAAAAAAATCTGTGAGCGTAACTATTTTAGAAAGTTCGTAGTGCTGTCCTTGAAGTGCTATATACAAATCCCAAATGCCTAAACTAGCAGTAAGGAAGAACCAAAGCACTGATGCTGTTATGTATCTGCTGAACTTTATTGGCAGTTTTTTTGAGAAGTATCGACATTCATCCAGCCTAGCGCCATTCGGTGCGATTCCCAAGAACTGCCAAAATCTGTACATCGTCACTGTACAAACGCAGAATGTTACATCTGTCATAGTAATGACAAATATTGTCATTAATTTAGTAAAATGCAGGGTCATTTACATGTCCTTTGAGACAGAGTATAATTATTCACTATTTATGTGGAATCTCCAGTAATCCCAAACATATACTTTAACCAAATCTGTCTTTCGTCAGAATGATTTTCTTGCTCCTAGGTGCAATGGCCACGCTCCTGAATTCATTTTATGGAGCTAAACTAAACAACATGGAGACTGTCAATTTCTTGGTGGACGCCATGACGGTAAGGTATTAACACTTTGTCCTACAAGCGTAAAACGATTCTGACATTTCCAGTAACCCCCACGTTCTTTATCTGATGATATTTCACTTTGCTAAATACCAGGAAAGACACACAGAGACAGGTAGAGTGGGGAAGGGAGGGCGGGAGGAGAGAGTAATAAGAATAAACCATTGTACTTAACTAGAATTACTGATCAGAGATGGAGATAGTAAAAGTTGTATTTCGCAGGTAAAGGCTTTTAAATTAATTGCCTTCGTCATTTATAGCAAGGTTAGTAACCCACGGGAGTAAGTGTGAGAGGAAGAGATAGAAGTCGACGTCAATGTCAAAATAACGAGAACTCGCAGTGACAAAGATCAATAGACGTGGACACTCTGTATTACTATATTCCGTGAGGATAATTATACCACACAAAATGTTTCCGAAGTAGATTTATACCATTATGAAAGTAGTTGAGCAACAATATTTTCGCATTATTCCCCACTAAACTCCGTCACCGATTCCTTACAATATTCCCTACGGGCCATATTAGACTTCATCAGTTACCCTTGTGAACTGAAGCGTTATCGTCTTGTAACATAGTGTTTGCGGACAGTATCTCGTAAAGATGGATTTTAATTAGTTAGTTAAAGGAACCGTTACATATTATTGGGGTTTTATTAGGATAACCTGTTGTGAAGCAAATTAATTAATGTTGCTTACATTTTTTAATAACAAGACAATTACAACTGTATGTGGCATTTGCAAATTAATAGTAAATAAAGGGGTTACATGCCCAGCTGTAGGATTGTAAACAGCTTACGCTACAGTCATATATTTACACAAAATGATAAATCTGGATCACAGCTCCCCTTTACAAAACGCTGTTACGAAAGAATACGTTTCTGTCAATACAGTTGCAAATAATTATAATCAATAAATGTTAATGAAAATCTTTCAGAGTCTCTCTACAGGATTTATTTATTTTTACTCTGAGTCAAACGGAACACTGGCAAGCAGACTATAGGAGGAGTGCTGAAGTGTATACCACTACCGGGCAATGATCAGTCAGTCGGTGTTACACCTGTGTGCTGGCATTCTCCGCACCCCCTAACGGTTGCTGCGTAGGGGCAGCAGGTGATTAATGTCTTTTGGCTATGGCCTGAGGTCATTCCGCTCTGAACGAAAGGACAGAGTAATGTCCAAGCACCAGCAATGTCTCTCTTTAAAAAAAAAAGCCTAACATAGACGTCTCCAAACTCTAACAACTTTTGCAGCTGTATCGTAAAGTTCTGTTTTTCCAACGTTAAAAAGACAAAAACGTTCGCCAAGGAAGTTTTTCTCTGAAAGTATTCTATCATTTCTATGACACCTGCAAGCTCTGCGTCCAGGATATGTCCGTCTATCTGCTCATTAATCATAAAGCATCTTTATTCCTGCATTCTTAAAGCTGGACAGTACGTTGGTCTAGTGCGTGACTGCCCTTTCCAGTCAGACAATTGCGCTTTGAGACTCTTCTGTGGTGGCGTTCACAGTCTGGTACTAAAATCCAGATTGCTGCTTGGTGGTTAAGATGTCCTGCGACCGAGGCCAGCTCGTGCCTCGTCCACCCCGCTGATTACACGACCTCCACATGGTTACTTGTCGCCTGACCCTTTGTGTCTCAGTGTGTCAGGCGCCTCGTCTGGCTTACATTACAGTCTGGAGCATAATATGGCCAGTAATAGTCTTTGATAAGTAGCGATAGCAACAACACAGAACAATAAAATAACGGTCCACAACAGAGGCATACCCACATTTAACGATAGCTGGTAGCAATCTGATGTATTTCTTTGACCTTCTCGAGCCCACATTGATTCTATCTGCGATCACATACGAGGTGAAGAATGACTCATTTTGCTATATCATTTACTTTCATACATAGCTTAGGAAGCATACATTTGGAATACTTTGTGTCAAACCAAAGCTTTCGTGGTGATAAAATCATATTTTGATAGAGCAAGTATTCAATCTTTGCCGAAGCTATCATCCTGCGAGTAGAGTCATTGACATATGAGTTTTTTTTTAAAGAAAAGGTTCTGATATCACTTCTCTCGAAATACTTCTGTGTATCAAGTTAATGTTTCTTTCCAGTTTTAGTACACTATGATCAATGAATATTATTTGTTGTCTACTATTATTCTTTATGGATCATGTTACACTATATGGTATGTAAGAGCTCTTATCAGTAATATTAATTCAGTAGGATTACGCAGTGAGTCATTCCTTACGTTTTCTAACTTATTTAGTGTTATGATTAACTTGTTTCTGAAAGCATTGTACTTGAAATTAATCCCTGTATTCTGTTACAGCTTTCTATGTAGTTAAGCTGGCTCAGAACTACACAAATAGTATAAGATTTTGTCCTTACGCTGCAGTTGCTGGCTGAAAAGGTCTTTCAATATTTCTTCACTTAGAAAACGACATCCACAGTGAATTGTTCTTAACTTACTAAAGAGCTAGAAACAGGATGTTACTATAGCTCTGGTCAGGCTTATTGGTGGGTGGCTGTTGGTGCGCTGTTGCCAGACCGTGATTCACAGGCACTTGATAGTCACGTACACCTCTGTTACTCGTTGTAATATTTTCTGCTTTGGTCAAAATCAATATAATTACGTTTTGGTTTAGGCTATGTCGGCTATGTCGTTTATATCGTTATGGAAGAAATGTATATGTATATTATTTGAATTTAAAAACATTTTAAAAGCGTTGTCATTCAATTCGTTATTTGTAGTCTACAGTGTGTAAAATTATTATCAACAAAATTATTTATTATATGTTTTGTATGAAGTTGAAATGTACAACTTCCTTTTTTTTATTTTGCTACATCTGTAAAGCAATTTACTTTCTTTAAGGAAACCAGTCTCCATTGACCCCAACACATAACAATCAGCCTGGTCCCTTTCCCAGCAGGTACCTTAAGGCCCTCACTTTGGCTCGAATTCTGTCAGATGTACTTTAGAAAATGGTTCTGAGTAACCCAAGTTTCATCCAGATAGAATGTAGGTCGCATGCCACTTGAATGTGCAGCGAATTCATGGGCCGCAAAAATTTAGTTCTGGAGGGTACTACATCGTTGCAT
Organism: Schistocerca cancellata; assembly: GCF_023864275.1. Classification (NCBI taxonomy): domain Eukaryota; kingdom Metazoa; phylum Arthropoda; class Insecta; order Orthoptera; family Acrididae; genus Schistocerca; species Schistocerca cancellata. The sequence continues at coordinate 457,663,118 of NC_064627.1, forward strand.
TAACGTAAAAATTATCTACCGTCGTTCTCACGCTTGTATTTAAATCCTACGAAGTTTAAAATCTGGTTCACAGATCTAGCTGCTCCAATAAGATTTATTTTTCCAGTTAACTTTTTCTCAACTTTTCAGATGTCGTAAAATTCGTAGACTGTCCGTCCGACAATGTCTTTTGATAAGTCGTTTAGTTTGGTTAAAGAGCTGTGTTCTTTAATACTTTTCCTTGAAGAATCGAACGTTGAGGATTTTCCCTCACTACACACGAGTGCAGCACAAACAAACTGTACGGTGTCAAAGTTTTTCGGTAACTTATCACTGTATTTCTTGATTCTGCTTGCCTTCCGCTAATCTTTCCTAACGAGCGTGTAGGTAGATGGCAACATTTCAGCATCATTGTGTACAAGATGTTTTAAATATTTATATACTCCTTGGGTTATGGATGTGCTTTGCCGCCGAAACTCAGTTGCCTTTTCAGACGCTTTCTTTCTGCTTTCGAAGTGCGTCTTGTTGGAGTTGTTCGGAAACCCTACCCATGTGATAGGGAGGAAATATCTCTTTTTTCCTGTTTTTCCACTTTCAAGTTATACAAACACTTCCACTCAGTAAATAAACGTCACAAATGAAACCACAAGACACACTTTTTTACTTCGAGTCAAACTGCCGAAACTAATACACTCCTGTAAATGGAAAAAAGAACACATTGACACCGGTGTGTCAGACCCACCATACTTGCTCCGGACACTGCGAGAGGGCTGTACAAGCAATGATCACACGCACGGCACAGCGGACACACCAGGAACCGCGGTGTTGGCCGTCGAATGGCGCTAGCTGCGCAGCATTTGTGCACCGCCGCCGTCAGTGTCAGCCAGTTTGCCGTGGCATACGGAGCTCCATCGCAGTCTTCAACACTGGTAGCATGCCGCGACAGCGTGGACGTGAACCGTATTTGCAGTTGACGGACTTTGAGCGAGGGCGTATAGTGGGCATGCGGGAGGCCGGGTGGACGTACCGCCGAATTGCTCAACACGTGGGGCGTGAGCTCTCCACAGTACATCGATGTTGTCGCCAGTGGTCGGCGGAAGGTGCACGTGCCCGTCGACCTGGGACCGGACCGCAGCGATGCACGGATGCACGCCAAGACCGTAGGATCCTACGCAGTGCCGTAGGGGACCGCACCGCCACTTCCCAGCAAATTAGGGACACTGTTGCTCCTGGGGTATCGGCGAGGACCATTCGCAACCGTCTCCATGAAGCTGGGCTACGGTCCCGCACACCGTTAGGCCGTCTTTCGCTCACGCCCCAACATCGTGCAGCCCGCCTCCAGTGGTGTCGCGACAGGCGTGAATGGAGGGACGAATGGAGACGTGTCGTCTTCAGCGATGAGAGTCGCTTCTGCCTTGGTGCCAATGATGGTCGTATGCGTGTTTGGCGCCGTGCAGGTGAGCGCCACAATCAGGACTACATACGACCGAGGCACACAGGGCCAACACCCGGCATCATGGTGTGGGGAGCGATCTCCTACACTGGCCGTACACCACTGGTGATCGTCGAGGGGACACTGAATAGTGCACGGTACATCCAAACCGCCATCGAACCCATCGTTCTACCATTCCTAGACCGGCAAGGGAACTTGCTGTTCCAACAGGACAATGCACGTCCGCATGTATCCCGTGCCACCCAACGTGCTCTAGAAGGTGTAAGTCAACTACCCTGGCCAGCAAGATCTCCGGATCTGTCCCCCATTGAGCATGTTTGGGACTGGATGAAGCGTCGTCTCACGCGGTCTGCACGTCCAGCACGAACGCTGGTCCAACTGAGGCGCCAGGTGGAAATGGCATGGCAAGCCGTTCCACAGGACTACATCCAGCATCTCTACGATCGTCTCCATGGGAGAATAGCAGCCTGCATTGCTGCGAAAGGTGGATATACACTGTACTAGTGCCGACATTGTGCATGCTCTGTTGCCTGTGTCTATGTGCCTGTGGTTCTGTCAGTGTGATCATGTGATGTATCTGACCCCAGGAATGTGTCAATAAAGTTTCCCCTTCCTGGGACAATGAATTCACGGTGTTCTTATTTCAATTTCCAGGAGTGTAACTCGATAAGGAAAAGAAAACCAAGAATTGTGCGAAAATGTACACACCGTTTCGCTACTGATGCTCTGTTGGCGCTCGAAGTAGGCAACTAAGGACACTCAGCGTTTCCATTTTCGAATGCTAGAAAGAGAGCGCTACCCGAAACTTGGCACAAGTGCAGCATCAGCGGGCTTGCAAGCTCCCGCAAGGACGTCTGCCCGGAGTTACATGTTTGGGTGACGTGTGGGTGAGAAGGAACGAAACAATCAAATTTTCTTATTATTTATGTGACTTTAAGAGTTTTGTTTAATCCGTTCTAGAACAACAGAAGGACTTCAAACGCTTGTACTGAGTAACAGCTCGATGATGATAATGATGACCATTATTCGCGGTTTCCAACGTGATAGTTTCTAGCGCACAGGATATCACGGCAAGATTGCATTTTAAAAAAATTATAAGGTTCTGCGAAAACTTATTTGATACCTTCCCTAAAATTCAGACACACAAACACAGACAAGTACACACACACACACAAGGGAGAGAGAGAGTAAGAGAAATATGACACAATGAATCGGCAAAGGAGTGCGTGCACATTCCGCTGCAGAGTGAAAATTAATGCTGGAAACAATGCCTAGGATGCGGATTAGAAATACTGTCACGAAGATGAAGGTGTAATTAGATGAATGACGAACATTAACTTCACTTAACGAAGGTTTATTCAGCACTTGCACATAGTATATATACATCTACAGAACACTCCAGTAAAATGATGCTTGAGATTTGTGGATACTTCTAGAATGTACCCGAACCGAATATAGAAGTTAAAATCGTAGATTTCAGAACAGTTTTCAACTCACGACCCTCAATGCAACAGTTTGGTATCATAACCACTACACTACGGTGCTACTCAGCTTCTTCTGCGTCATTGCTCCCTCCTTAACAGAACAGCGTCTCGGTGTTATGTTCTCCTAGTCCAGGAACGAGTCATTGGTCCTGCATACTCCGACTCCTGATGATTGATTCTCGCCCTGGAGGTGATCTTCTTAGAACTTCTTTTACCGCTACGCTCTTCGTCACCTTTCCGCTTGTTGTCTGTCGCTGGAGCTTCGAATCTACCCTTGGTTGTAGGATCCTTATAGGACTTCATTCGAAGGACGTGGACCGTATCACTGACCTTTCATCGTCTTGTGTCGGGGTCGAAATCTTCAACTTCATAAGTAACATCAGACAACTGTCTTACAACCTTATAAGGTCCAAAGAAGCGCCAGAGAGACCAACCTTCCGAACAGTAGTGAAGATCCAGACGAGGCCACCAGGGCGGTAGACAACAAACCTTGTTTGTTTTTATATTTGCTTTGGACTGCTGTGCAGAATCTTCATGCATTTGATATAGTAGTGGACATATGCTGCAACCAGGTAAGGAACTGATCTAATCCGAGGTATTATTGAGCGTCCGAGATCATTGTTTTGCCCATCAGCAGCATTCAGAACAGTCTCTCGCAGTCCCAGCTTACGCACACACTACGCTAGATTCCGTAGATTGCCCGAGACTTCGTTTTGTTGTGTCAAAAGTTTTAGTGTAATTGACGACATACTCAAAAAATTGGTTGGTTTTGAAATCAAAATTCGATTGAACAGATCGATTTTCTTTTCGGTTCCGACCACCTGCAACCTTTAACCTCCGCAGCAATTAATATTAAGTTAGCATGCTTTCCTTGTCGGAGAAGTTGATGACTGTCGTGAAAGCTGCTGGACCCAGGAATTCCTTGTTTACGCTTACCGGTCGCCAGTAACAATACTACAGTTATCATTAGCTCTACAGACTATCGTAAGAAATAGTTATTGGAAGATAGCATATACTGGGTTTTTTAATGGGATTCCACACCGGTACTTAGCAGGACGAGAGGGAAGTTGATAAAGAACTCTAGCCTGTATGAAGACAACACGTTTACCCTTCAAGTTGACGGGGGAGCCTTAGAACTGCAGCAGTCTACCAGCGCCGAGTCCCTGCCACCGCCATGGGACGGATTCCGGCAGGGACAGTACGAATGCCAGTAAGAAGGTGGACCCCGTCCACCAACCTTAGTAACTGAAGAAGGAAAAAGAGGGTGTTCTGCCTCTCCACCTTGCGGGAGAGGGATGTTGTGACCCACGCCACCTCTGCCTTTTTCAGAAAGACATGGTGATCGGATGGGATACACGTCCGGACGAAGGCAGCACAGTAGAATTTCAGCAGTCGTCAGTGGGGACTTTTAGCAGCGGCCGGACTATTTTGAGCGCCTCTATCACGTTTACCTTATTAGACAGAAGAGTGGTATCACTTCATGTTGGAATCCAATGAAGCGCTTGTGTGAAATCAATCGGCGTCAACAACCAAGAGCTCAGAGTAACTGTATCTCTCCTCGCGGCTTTCTAGTGCGCGCCTAAGTCTCAGCGAGCGGGATGCAACTCAGCTCTTCAGCGGGAGTCTTTTCGACGTGTATAGCAACAACCACATCCATAACACCCTAGCCATGTCACTATCGGACCACAACACTGAACAATGTTTATTTTAGGAAAGTGAATATTGTGTAGTGAACTTAGTTCTCAGTCAAGGCGGTATTGTGTTGTACTAGAACTGGAGCTGAAAAATTCTGAATCCTTGTAACAGGAATTGTCATTTGAACATTGTGCTACTCATTTCTGTGGTGGTGATATTATCGGAGTGGATACATAGACGCATCAGTGTCACTGACCATAGATACGCTCCTGGAAATGGAAAAAAGAACACATTGACACCGGTGTGTCAGACCCACCATACTTGCTCCGGACACTGCGAGAGGGCTGTACAAGCAATGATCACACGCACGGCACAGCGGACACACCAGGAACCGCGGTGTTGGCCGTCGAATGGCGCTAGCTGCGCAGCATTTGTGCACCGCCGCCGTCAGTGTCAGCCAGTTTGCCGTGGCATACGGAGCTCCATCGCAGTCTTTAACACTGGTAGCATGCCGCGACAGCGTGGACGTGAACCGTATGTGCAGTTGACGGACTTTGAGCGAGGGCGTATAGTGGGCATGCGGGAGGCCGGGTGGACGTACCGCCGAATTGCTCAACACGTGGGGCGTGAGGTCTCCACAGTACATCGATGTTGTCGCCAGTGGTCGGCGGAAGGTGCACGTGCCCGTCGACCTGGGACCGGACCGCAGCGACGCACGGATGCACGCCAAGACCGTAGGATCCTACGCAGTGCCGTAGGGGACCGCACCGCCACTTCCCAGCAAATTAGGGACACTGTTGCTCCTGGGGTATCGGCGAGGACCATTCGCAACCGTCTCCATGAAGCTGGGCTACGGTCCCGCACACCGTTAGGCCGTCTTCCGCTCACGCCCCAACATCGTGCAGCCCGCCTCCCGTGGTGTCGCGACAGGCGTGAATGGAGGGACGAATGGAGACGTGTCGTCTTCAGCGATGAGAGTCGCTTCTGCCTTGGTACCAATGATGGTCGTATGCGTGTTTGGCGCCGTGCAGGTGAGCGCCACAATCAGGACTGCATACGACCGAGGCACACAGGGCCAACACCCGGCATCATGGTGTGGGGAGCGATCTCCTACACTGGCCGTACACCACTGGTGATCGTCGAGGGGACACTGAATAGTGCACGGTACATCCAAACCGTCATCGAACCCATCGTTCTACCATTCCTAGACCGGCAAGGGAACTTGCTGTTCCAACAGGACAATGCACGTCCGCATGTATCCCGTGCCACCCAACGTGCTCTAGAAGGTGTAAGTCAACTACCCTGGCCAGCAAGATCTCCGGATCTGTCCCCCATTGAGCATGTTTGGGACTGGATGAAGCGTCGTCTCACGCGGTCTGCACGTCCAGCACGAACGCTGGTCCAACTGAGGCGCCAGGTGGAAATGGCATGGCAAGCCGTTCCACAGGACTACATCCAGCATCTCTACGATCGTCTCCATGGGAGAATAGCAGCCTGCATTGCTGCAAAAGGTGGATATACACTCTACTAGTGCCGACATTGTGCATGCTCTGTTGCCTGTGTCTATGTGCCTGTGGTTCTGTCAGTGTGATCATGTGCTGTATCTGACCCCAGGAATGTGTCAATAAAGTTTCCCCTTCCTGGGACAATGAATTCACGGTGTTCTTATTTCAATTTCCAGGAGTGTATGACTGAAAGCTATAACACATTTTTTTATGAAGGCTATAACACCTACATTAGCTGTCCACTTCTTATTCTACAAATGCTTTCGGTCGGTGCCATACTACATTTTTTTTGGTTCAGAAAGATATCTACGCATGATACTAGCAGAAGTCTTACTGGACAACGTTCTCTTTGCGTGCTTCAGTGCCTACTTTACTATGGCCATATTGTTAAATCTTGCATCTTATATATAGTTACGGAAATACACACGGCATAGTCCCTCAGCAAATGAAACGATCAAAAATCGTTGCTCTCCTAAGGCCAGGGAAGCCGAGTAACGAACCAAAGAGCTACTATCCAGTCGCATTATTGATCTCTGTCTGTAAACTCCTGGAAAGACTTCTTTGTAACCGCATTGCCACCATATTCTGGAGTCAGTTCTTGTGGAGCAAGCCAGGTTCCACCCTGCGCTCAGCTGTACAGACCAGGTTATGTCACTAACTACGAAAATAGAGGCTGGGTACCAAAGAAAATTAAAAACATCAGCTGTTTTCATGGATCTGTCTGCTGCCTATGACACTGTCTGGAAACATGGCCTACTCTAAAAATTCATGCGAACAATCCCTTGCCTGAGAACTACCAGACTTATAGATGCAATGCTTGCTGCCAGAACATGCCAAGTAGTAACAAGAGAACAAATAAGCGTCCAAAGAACCCTGAACAACGGCCTACCCCAGCGCTCCTTGTTGGCTCCACTACTTTTCAGCGTATATATTGCCGATATACCATCCATATCTTCAAGGAAGTTCGGGTACGCAGACGATTGGGTCTTGGCAACACAACACAAGAACTCTAAGAACTCTGAGGTCATGGTAACAACCTTAACATCTGACTTGGAGACATTAAGTACACACTTTCGTAAATGGAGATTGCAGCCAAATCCTACAAAAACCGAAACTACATGTTTCCATCTCAATAATAAATTAGCAAGCAAACAACTTGAGGTTCGTCTCGAGGGAAATCGGCTATGATCTAATGAGCACCCAAAGTACCTTGGAGTCACTTTGGACAGAGCGCTCACTTATAAACGACATCTGGAAAATACTGCAGCCAAACTAAAGACGAGGAATAATATTCTACAGAAGCCGTGCGGCACTACTTGGGGCTCCTCGGCTGACACACTACACACGTCGGCACTCGGACTGGTCTACTCGGCAGCAGATTTCTGCTCTCCAGCCCATATGAACAGTGTTCACACAAAAAAAAATCTACATGCAGCTGAATAGCACGATTCCAAATGTCAGCGGAGCCATGAGATCAACCCCAACACATTGGCTGCCAATTCTAAGCCACATACCACCTGCGGACCTACGTCGGATGAATGCTCTTCTCCGGGAATACAGGAAGATACTCGATAACGCCCAGCTCCCTATACACTGCAATATGCCTGACCTGGAAAGAAACAGACTTCGGTCTAGACATCCAACAATGATAACAGCCAAGGAATTGCAAAGTATATACTTTGATGCACTGAAGACCTGGATGAAACAATGGCGAGAGGTGTGGCCTGAGTATTGTCAAGCTCTCCCCTGCATCACTGACAGACCGCCCCGATATGAACTACCACGTAAAATATGGTCATCCCTTAACAGAATACGGGCAAATCACGGAAGATGTGTAGGTACTCTTTACAAATAGGGAGAAACACCGACTCCGAACTGTGACTGCGGAGCCAACAGACAGACGATCCGCCACATCTTCCAACATTGCGACAGAAGAAAATACAGTGGCAATTTCAGTGATTTTCTGATGGCAACAGACGCCGCAAAAGACTTCATATATAATCTTGATGTTTGTATTTAATTGTATTGACCATATATAATCTTGATGTCTCTATTTAATTGTATTGCCCATTATATGTATGTTTTATACTTCTTGTATAGCATATTTTATTGTGTTTCTTATACATATCTTTGTGTAAACGTTTGCAAGAAGCGTAAAATGATGTGCACTGCCATACGCTAAATAAAATAAATAAATACAGCTCTGCTTTGAGCATATACAAATGCTTCTTGGTAATTTGCATAATTATATATATGAAAGCAAACACAGACATAGGTGACTTCGGCCACAAGATAAACGCTTGCAACTTATATTACAAAATTGTTTCTTTCTTTCTGTCATGTGTTCGTTAATTATGGTAGTCATTATGAATATTCCAGCATGAGATTTTCACTCTGCAGCGGAGTGTGCGCTGATATGAAACTTCCTGGCAGATTAAAACTGTGTGCCGGACCGAAACTCGAACTCGGGACCTTTGCCTTTCGCGGGCAAGTGCTCTACCAACTGAGCTACCCAAGCACGACTCACGCCCCGTCCTCACAGCTTTACTTCTGCCAGTATCTCGTCTCCTACCTTCCAAACTTTACAGAAGCTCTCCTGCAAACCTTGCAGAACTGGACTCCTGAAAGAAAGGATATTGCGGAGACATGGCTTAGCCACAGCCTGGGGGATGTTTCCAGAATGAGATTTTCACTCTGCAGCGGAGTGTGCGCTGATATGAAACTTCCTGGCAGATTAAAACTGTGTGCCGGACCGAGACTCGAACTCGGGACCTTTGCCTTCCGCGGGCAAGTGCTCTACCAACTGATCTACCCAAGCACGACTCACGCCCCGTGGGCGTAGCTCAGTTGGTAGAGCACTTGCCCGCGGAAGGCAAAGGTCCCGAGTTCGAGTCTCGGTCCGGCACACAGTTTTAATCTGCCAGGAAGTTTCATTTTGAATATTGTTCTTCCTAATACTTTTCGTAAGATGGGCATTTGTTTAGCTCATTTGTAACAAAAATTCTCTGATAAATGGTCTGTTAATTTCATTCAATATTTCTTTCACATCTGGCTTGCCTTTGGCCAGGATGACAATTTTCTGCCCAAAATATAGAATTTCTGTCCATTTGCACCGCACTACTAGCAGCAGAGTTTCCTTAGTTTTGTGATTTATCTTTCTGCAGACAACTTTGCGATTGCTGGAGAAAAGGTAAATAACATTTAATGACGTACAGAAGTTGCTTTTTTTAGTTAACCACACAGTTATTGTTTGTGGATAGGTTTGTGCTTTTATTTCATCTCTCACCTATGGAACTCTTAAGAAAAGCTTACACAACGGCCGAGTCTTAGAATTCACAATTGCAATGATTTTTTTAGTTACTCGCGTAAATCACGATTTGCCGCAAGCCGTTCTACTTAATTCATTTTACGTGGCTTGCACGTCAGATGTCTTCGTAGTAAATTGTCTCGCGTAGGTTTTTATGGTGAATACATGTTTCGTGACATGCTGTGTGTTATCGAGTATAGTGAGCATTGCGCACTGGAGTTACATTTTCTGAGCGGCAGCTACAAATAGGTGTGTTTTCAAGCTTGTTATCCCTTTCGCCAAAGTTAGACGTGGCTCATAGTTTCTCAGGGCATCTCAGCTGATGTTCACATCAGCAGAAAGAGATGTTCGTTATAGCAGACCTGATGATGGTGTTTCCTTCATAAAGAAATAGTCAAACTCACGAAGAAACGTATACAATTAATCTGTGATTAGTTCATTGTTGAAACAACAGAGATAATAAATAGAGTTTTAAGTGCGGAACAGAAAATAAGGTTCTTTTTTTAAGAAGTAGGAGCCTCTGGTATTCAGTGTGCTGTTGCAGAAGACTTTGCTGTTTCATCGAACTCGGTGTCAAACGTCTTTTGGGATCTAATGACCGCAATTATAGAATCAGGTCTCAAATTCAATCAAATTTCCGACAGATATGATTGTTGTGAAAAAAATCTAGATCGAATATCATGAATGCTGTACATCCCCATATGCTATCGACCCAATTTATTTTCACATGTGTTGATTAAAAACCCTCATGCACGTAACGGCGAATACATCAACAGCAAATGAGCTGTAAGCTGCACAGGTAAATGAAAAGTAATCTTACCTTACACACTTGGCAGAAACGAATTATTTTCTGCTGGCAATAGACATAGCTTTGCACGTATTTATGTGATCCGTGTTATTACATGTCATCACCCTTTTTTTTTACATCTGAACTGGTGTTGTAGGAAGAGTCTGGCGTAGTTCTGTTATCGTCAACAAATGGGCTTGTATCAAATCGCAACGCGGTTTATTGTACTACTTTTGAAGGGTAAAATGTGAATTTTACTTTAATCAGCCTATGATATTGGAACATGATAGCAGAATATGGTTTTTACCAAGACTATTGAACTGCAACAGCTACAAACGCTTTCGACGCTAGTGCGACGTAATATAATCCGATAATAGTCCATGATGCCAGAGAAACGCAACATACTGAATAGCTCCATAGGCTGCGACACTGCCGCAAATAGATAAATGATCCAGAAAGTGTAGAAGAAATTTATTTTATTCCCGTCTATGGACACAAAACGGTTCCATCTTTAGACTGTCGGTCTCAGACAGTGAGGCCATCTTCAGCGACACATGGTTAAGCAACAGATCAACAGATACATCTAGTTGATTGTCTACATCTTAAAACAATAAAATAGACCATAACGAAAAGTATTACTGACATCCACGTGGAAAACAGTCGCTTAAAATATGACAAGACATACCTCCTTTAAAACATGTCCTCATTTAAGGATGTCACAGCACCATAGTCAAAAGATAAACACAAAATCAGCTTAGCTTTGTCGTCCATATTTATGTAGTAGAAGAGCATTACAGTTTTTATTCTTTTTTTACTTTTAGCGTATTACTGTCGCATTTATTTGTCCCTCTCTCTTCTTATAATATATCTTATTAACTAGATAATCTTATTAATTGACTGGTATAGTGTTTTATCACTCTGTTCTTGCAACGGCGTTTCGCAGGGAACGACAGGCCCACTGGCGGTTAATTTCCTCCTTATTACAGGCTGTTGTTTCATCAATTTCTTTCCTTATTTACTTTATTATTTTTATATCACTGTTAGCGCCGTAAGCTTGTTCTTATGTATGTGATTAAATGTTTACCTAAAATCACCAAGGAGCGTATCAGAATTATTGTCATCTAACCAATTACTTTTTAACAAGCTAAACTTAACATTAGTCGTGGTTATAATTTATTGCATTTTATCGCTGTAATAATGTATACACCTGGCAAGCCGAGTACAGACTTTACCGATTGTAGTCTTCCTTTTATTGCATATCATACCGTCATATAATTTACACATATTTGTAGGCTTACAGCAGCGACAACTAACAAGCTTACGAGACAATAATTTTGTGGCTACTGTACAGCAGTTCGTTGTGAATAGTACTACTGTTAACAAGGTGACTCCACCGACACTGTGGCCTTGTATATACCTTATTTGAAACGCGTGTGACGATGCTAAGCTGATTTCAGTAGTAGGGAGATGGGGATGCAGGTGCAATTTTGATACCAAATTGATATACAAATTAATTAAATTCATCAATTAATTACCCCCACCCTCTGCATGACATTATCTGTTTTCGTCAGCCGTTACGTGGCTCCCCATCCCACACCCTACCCACCCCCCTCTCCCATCAAGCCAATTGGCGGGAATTTCGAATTTTGGGGGGAATTTCAAATTATTCATTCTAGAAAGAGAGTCGAAGAGCGCCCCCCACCAGATGGAAACTGTCCAGATGCAGGAGGGGAAGGCTGGTTTAGTGTACTTTATTTATTTTGGTTGGGAAACTGAAGTAAAAATCAGTCCTAATCACGTAATTAATCACAAAGATCGCTATATGCATAGTGCTACAGAAGAAGTGCCTAAAATCGCAATACCGCTCAAAAATATATGATATCATACAACTAGTGTTATCCTGCTTGGAAAAAATTTCACAATACCATTTGAAATTAGCGGCAGACGTACTCAAACTCTACCCTTCACCAATAAGCTGGTGGGAAAGAAGGCTGGACTGGAAGGTACTATCTTTATTTTTGGCAGGTATTGTGTTCAACTGACACGATGCTGGCATTGAACAGAGAGGAGTTTAATACGAGCATTACCTGTAAGCATACAGATGAGGACTGTGTCCATCACTGTGTGACTTCATAGTTCGCTACGGATGCCTGCTCGACAATTATCCTGCAGCCCAGGTAAACGAGGCCAATACACGCTACCATAACTGATGGAAAATGCTTCACTCTTCTAATTAGACATAGAAATTGTGGTGAAAAAAAAAACAGCACTCGCAGTCAGTGGGTCTTAATGCAACACGTGTACTGGCGATTGGAAAAAAATCATTGTACTAATACAACTGTCGCAAAAACCGACCCCAGAAGATTGCAGAAGGGCGTCAGTTGCAGCTGTGTTCTCCTCGATGGGTTATCATGAACTAACCAACTTGGGAGCAGTCTTACCATCCCCCCCCCCCCCTGCCACCCTTCATCCCTCCCTCTCCTCACCATAGATAGGGATAGAGGTCTGTTTTATCTTGCCACTGACGGTTCACAAAGAGATACTTCTGGTGGCATTGATCTATGTCTCCAGTCTGCACAAATCAATCACAGACAGACAAAAGCCAAGGACAGGATGCTTCAAGCATTCTGTTAAACGCACTTCTCGGAACGATTGGACCCACCTGAAACAACAACGAAATTCAGGAGAACTCTCCAAATCGCTTTTTCAAACGTCAACTGGTTGGAAAACAGGGAGCTCACCGCCTATGTCGATCGCAGCTCCCGTAGTAGCCTCCCGCCCATCTGGTTGCGAAGTCTTCAGTACAATCTGTTCATGATGAGCACGTGGCTGAGAAGTCAGCACTATTGACGTCGACAAAAGCTACACATGCGATAGATCGCAACACTTGGGGTCCCCCTGAACAAAAGCGAGATAAATGATAACCATACCGATCACAGGTTGTTTGTCTAGAAGGGCAGCTGCGACCTCTGAAGGAATACGCTCCCCACACCTCTGGTAGCTCCATCTGCAAGCGCATGCCATTATAAGCGGAAAAACACTTCACCGTAATTGTTGTATTTAATGTCATTGCACCTCCTATAGCTGCAGTCCTGGACTGTGCGGCTGGTACCGGCGGAGGTTCGAGTCCTCCCTCTGCCGTGGGTGTGTGTGTTTGTCCTTAGGATAATTTAGGTTAAAGTAGTGTGTAAGCTTAGGGACTGATGACCTTAGCAGTTAAGTCCCATAAGATTTCACACACATTTGAACATTTGCACCTCCTATAAGCGAGCATCTATTGGAAAACACAGTTTTGACGATAACAAATGTCCTCTTCCCACGAAAATAGGCGGAGTCCATTTTCTTTTCGTTTTATGAGTGAAATCGGTATAGTTTTTACCTTTTTCTGTAGGATATATTGCACATCTCATTATTTTGCGACATCCAATGAAGTGAAAGAGAGCCAAAGCACCGCCTCCGATTACAGATGGCCAGACTGCAGAGACACGTCCTTTCTGCGTAAAACTGAAAAAAAAACTACCACCGTACACTGACGATGCTTCCCTGGGACATCAGAAAAGTGAAAAAGGAAGTAGTTTCATCATTTTCAAGTTTATTACCATAGTGACTGGGGTAGGAAACTTGCAGAGTGGTTGTATATCTAATGTTGGACAAATATATCCTGCATTAAAGGATTAAGAGCGTTGCATTCTGCACGGCTTGCAGAAACCATATGGCTTTAACAGTACACGATTTTTAGGTGCACAACCCTGTACCCATAGGAGTGAGTGTTTATGCTCTATGATCATTTCTTCGATACCGGTTCCTTCCTGGTACTGCCTCCAGATACTGGATTAATACTTCCGAATTGATAGAATGTCAATATTTATCCACTGTTGAGTCTGACGACGACTCAAAGTGTGGTGTCACCGCCAGACACCACACTTGCTAGGTGGTAGCTTTTAAATCGGCCGCAGTCCGCTAGTATACGACGGACCCGCGTGTCGCCACTGTCAGTGATGGCAGACCGAGCGCCGCCACACGGCAGGTCTAGAGAGACGTACTAACACTCGCCCCAGTTGTACAGCCGACGTTGCTAGCCATGGTTCACTGAGAATTACGCTCTCATTTGCCGAGACGATAGTTAGCATAGCCTTCAGCTACATTTGCTAAGACCTAGCAAGGCGCCATTACCAGTATAGATATTGAGATTCTATTAATGTATCATCAAGAGCGATGTTCTACAAATGTGGATTAAAGTTAAGTATTCCAGAAGCTACGTACTTTTCTTTGTAGCATTCATTACGTATCCTGTTTCAGACCTCACGCCAGCCTGCGTGAGTTTAAGCGCGTGCCTTTCGGCTTCCTCTCATTGTGTCTAGGCTGTCTTGTCTAGGCACAACACAAAGATTTTCCCTTTTTTTTTTTTTCTTTTTCAAATGTCACCTCTGCCACTCCTAACATTCGCTGCCAGAATCTGTACACTATGTTCGATCACTTCTCCTACAACCGAAATTTCCTCATTCAGCTTACCACAACTGCACTGCATTTTCCATACCGCTCATTAATTTGTTTAGTGCCTCCATTTTTTATGTTTTGTTGCTTCCGCTGCTGTGATGCTTGTGCCACAGTTTAGTTTTTCATTAATTTTTATTCCGAATTATAGTGTTGCATTTGTTACTTTTCGACTCTCTGTTGTCACGTAATACGAAATAAGTCTGCAACGACTTTACGAAATGTCTCCTTGTTTTTCGACCACTGTATTCTTCCCCAAGTTTAAATCCAATTTGTTCCAGTTTCATTCTAATTTTTGCGTATGATTCTTGATGTTCCTCTTGTCTTTTTTCCGATGAGATTTTGTGAGTTCTTGAAGTTTTTATTCATTTTTGTAGGAAAGGAGGAAGATTAGGGCTTAACAAACCATCAACGACAAGGTCCTCAGAGGCGGAGCACATACTCGGATTGACGAAGAGTGGGCAATAAATTCGATATTGTGCTTGTAAAAGGGACTATCAGGGGATACATCTTAAACGATTGAGAGAAGCGAAAAAAAAAAAAGACCTAAAGATCAATAATCGGACGGGAGTCTAAACGGCTGTCCTCCCTATTCAGTTTTACTTTCTATTCATGCATTCCCGGTACATTTCACTGTGTAATTCTCACTCATCGTGAAACATTTTTGCTTGTGTTTCTTACTGTACCTGATACATTACTTCGTGATTATTGTAGTTTTTGTTTGGTTTCACTAATAACATTTAACAACACTCCGAAACTCTCACGACTCGACACCGAGCTATCAACTAGCGTTTACAAATGTACCACTGGACTTTGTTCTTCGTTTCTCATGCCGAGCTTTGCAAATTCCAATCTTGTTACGAAGTCAGTCTCATTCAATATATTTTGTGATTCTACTTGTCAATGAACTAGATTTGTGGCTTTCTAAGTCAGGCATCAAATTCATGAATAAGTCTATTGCTAAATTGTCAGAAGGCTGCTACTAGATGACGAAATGTTCTGCCTTTACCAGGACATTCATTCCTAAATTCATTCCTAACTTTCTTTCGCTCTCCATCCTATTCTGCCTTCACTTGCGCCCTATATCACACTGAAATCACTTTCATAAAACGATCCGCTACGCGTATGCCGTGAACATACGATTTCCTGCGACTCTCGAACATCGACAGTTTCCGAACATTTCCAATGACTCACACCCTCTTCCAAGATGAGCACAGGCTGGGTGGGTCACAGCGAGCGTTGGACTTGAGCATACGGCGCACAGTGAGTCAAGAAAACAGAATAGGAAAAAAAAGGTGCGCATACTGACTTTCTTCCCGCGAAACCTTGTGTATATCGCACTGATGCATACGTGCCCAATGCTGCGGTGTCATTCCAGTCTCCAGTCTGTAGCTGTACGTACGGTACGTGCTGTGGCAATCGACGGTTGACAGCGAGTCGGATAAGGACACATTTTTTCAGATATTGTTTGTATGGCCTGTTTAATATTTGACATTGATCCTGCTAGTTATCAGCATCAAATAAGATGAATAACACTTCAGAATGATGGTTATGACATTTTTGACCACTGTAATGACGTATGTCGACGTAAAATTAAACTACTGCCGATATTATCCGGAACCGTTGATTACAAAATTCCCTCTGCATGGTTCTATTTTGCAAATAGCTCTTCTAGTACATTAATAGTATAGTTAATGAATGCAAATGTATTTGAGTGCACATATTTGCACGTTTTTAGTACACGGTCATTTCTCTATCGTGCAGCAGTGCCACATGGTAAAAATGGGTCGCTCATTATTACAGTTATAACTGCACAAAAGAATGTCATTATGGTTTTCTGTATAATTCTTGGGCAGTTGTTCGGAACTGTAACCATATTTTTTTTTCGATAATTGGCAAATGATGTTTGTTTTGTAAAGAAGACCACCTTTTTGTTGCTGTAACTGTAATTTATTTTTCCCCGGCGCGTTTCTCCTTTTTCTTAGTCTAAGATATCTTCAGTGGGATCTAGAACGATATAGTTTTCTTATTTTTAGATTACCAAAGTGTTCACGTATCATTTTTATGTAAGTAATTACTTATTTACATAAAAAAGATTATGTAAGCTAAACGCGTCTGGGAAAAATTACAGTTACAACCAGAAAAGGTGGTTTTATTTACAAAACAAATATTTCTGTGTTTGTTGCGGATGATGGCGACGCAAACAAATTTGTGGCGAGTAATATTTTTAAGAAAATCCAGTTTCCCCAAGTAATATGAGAATATTGATTTTTCGCGAAATATTGTTAAACTATTCGAATTTTGTACAGTGCTCAGAACTAAAACATATCAATCAACCATTCCGAAAAAAAATTATATTTTTCGAAAGTCAGGTGCTATCATCATCGGACTTACAATATTCTGCAGTGATTTCCGATATCGAAACCAGCCCACATAGTATAGTTTTGATGCACTGATATGTTATAATCAAAGCTGCTGCGTTGCTGATTGGTAGGCTATCTGAAGATGCTCAGGAAGCTTTACCGGGAAGAGTTTACACATAAATATTCCCGTGTGTGAACGATGCACGTCGTATGTCATCGACTTCTGGCATCTTCTGATACATCCAACTCAGGGGTCCAGAAAATGTCAGTTGAACGAGATAGACAGATACCACCTGGGGTAAAAGATCTGCCTTTCTAAGCATCTCCCAGTGGACAATTCGACAGCGATCCTTCTGAAAGCAATAATGACACAAGTAGTGAATGTGACTATGATTTAGATTAAAAAGTTAAAATATCGAATAGAACATTTCGGTACGCGCAATTTCTTCTTCTAGCTCGTTATCAGTAACGTCAGAATATTTTATACCCGAAGGTTTACTCGGATCCGGTAAATTTATAGTTTTTGACCGGCCAAATTGGATTCACCATTTTGAATTTTGTAATCCGACATCGGATTCCCGACCAGCGACCAAAAAAACAGTGTTTTGCAAAATTTTATATCCATTTTTCTACTATGTCCAGGTTTTGAGGCGAGTTGGCCCACGGTGCGTCGCCACGATTCGGGGATTTAACCAATCCGTTTCGTATTAACAGACGTTTGCGAGCTATCGCTCGTATATATATGTTCACAAAAGACAAGTTTCACTCACCTTGAAGTTTGTATAGCACTACGTGCAGCAGACTCCTGATTGCCGGGGTTAATACGGACCCGAAAATCCACGAATAACTTGAATATACAGTAATCCGAAATCTACATATTTCTAACAGAAACTGCTATTTTTTGTGTTTAGAAACACGTAGCATATCACATTTGAAACTCTACTGCATTACTGTTCCGTGTTGTTCATTCGAAACTGACAACCTGGTAATAAAATTACTCTTAAATTCCATTGCATTTTGTATCGCTAGTTTTCAAGTCACATTCTTAGCTGCTCAAATCCCAGTTCAGAGGCGTCGCTGTTGGGAAACTCTCGCATGTTTCTATTATCTACATTTACCCAAACAGAAATTTGTTTTCTGAACAAAAATATTCGGTTTAATTACAACAGAGAACAACAGGCTTCTTTTTATCCGAAAATAGACTAATTATGCACGAATAATCCGCACCCGGGAAATCTGGACTTCGCAGTACTCTTATCTTGCAATGAAACAGTGAATTTTTTTAAAAAGCATTACACGAAATCTGAATCATATTATGCTAGAATTTTCGACTTACTGATGCCTGATATTTCTAGTGATATATGAAGGGCTTAAATCAATAGTGGCACAAGTCCATTGCCTTCACTTTACTGCCTATAATGCTCCTGAAATTAATGATCCAAACAAACAGAAAGAAAGGTTCATCTCTAGCAAGAAGCCATATGCTTGAATATTTTTGGTATCCCAACGGCAGATTTTTCAACGCTCATTTAACTTTAGGACGCTTTATCTCGAAATGAACAAAAATGTACTTGTACCACTATTGAAATAAGCCCTTCATATGTATCAACTATTTCTCGACCATTCTGCGACCCATGAGTTTTTTGTCTGATCTCTCTTCCACTGCCTACACCACAGGACATTCAAAACAGTGCCAATAGTAGTTCCATTTAACGATTTCCTAATAGAAGAAGTAACGAATTCATTCTGCTTTTGATATATGTCCCGTAGTTAACAGTATATTAATAACTGGAAAATGTTAGTAAGAAAAATAATAAACCATAAAACGTTTTACTTACATTTGTATAAAAAATACCTTGCATGGATGTATCTCTAAATATCAATGATAATAGTACTCATAGTACAGCTCCTTTTGAAGTAAGTGTATATCCTACACCATAAGCATAGTATTTCCGCTTTTGTGAACTATTTTATCATTTGCTCAACTTCCCTGATAAGCCTAATACTTCATAATATTCTTCCTTACACGCTCTCAGTGCACGTTGTGTTCTAACAAATGTTTATCTAATTGTCGTAAGTACTATGGTGTAACATTCTGCAATCTCTTTCACTTTTATCTTATCTCGCTGTTCTATTTAAGCAGGCTGTCGTACCGGCTCACAGCACTCTGGGGTTCATAACAACTGGAGAAGCCAACGCGTGAGTACTCAAAAATCTGTTGACATTTCGCTAAAGCGTCCTCCTTTAAATTTTAAATTTCAGTCGTGTGGTCAAAGATGACATCCATGACATTTAATCAGACGACCACGATTAGCGAGAAGCAGGGAATACTTTGGCCTGTGGATATATATCAGCACTCGCTTCACTGATATTTACAAAATATGGAGCCGGCAGAAGTGGCCGAGCGGTTCTAGGCGCTTCAGTCTGGAGCCGCGCGACCGCTACGGTCGCAGGTTCGAATCCTGCCTCGGGCATGGATGTGTGTGATGTCCTTAGGTTAGTTAGGTTTAAGTAGTTCTAAGTTCTAGGCGACTGATGCCCTCAGAAGCTAAGTCCCATAGTGCTCAGAACCAACCAAAATATGGAAAATTTCAGGACCTCTGGACTGGGCGTCAAACTCTGGTATTGAGTAACACGATTCCCACATTTGGGCTCAGTTCTTAGTGGTACCGTTACACTGTTAAGTGTTAAGCTTTACGCACATCGTGAAACAGGTTCTTTAAGTACCGAAGTTAAAAGCTGTTCATGGCACTGTGCGTTACTCCAAAACTAAGCTTTTTGATGCACAATACACGGGTTCACAAAAGTTAGGAAACGGATTCGGTGTTTGCCGTCCAATACGGTCGTACACCTGTCGCGGTGTTACTTAATTGGACAATACATTATTTTTAAGATATATATGTGTCTGACCTTTTACTGTCGGGTTTTACAAAAGCATTATAACAAAGCACCAAAACGGTTCAAATTATCATCAGTGTTCAAAATTTCAGATCACAAATCTTGTGTGGAGAAATGAATAGATAATGTAATCGGAGTATTAACTGACACTCCTGAATTATCGGTTTTGCGATTATGTCCAATTTTAAAATAGCGTAGAGTTTAATATGAAGTTACTGGTAACCGTGGCGCCTGGAACGCTATGAAAACATTTAAATGCTCTATAGCATTCTGAAAAGATAGACATTGAGTAAGCAAAATTAACAGGTGTAGGAATTTCAGTCAGGTCACAATCGCAAAGAAGATGCAGCGGTAAATGAAGGGCACGAGATCAGACTGATTTAATTTCAAAGTCGAAGCCACAAATTTAGCATCGGATTTCCCACGACACGTTTTGTCATCGAAGCATAATGCCAAAACAGGCTGTCACCGATTCCTTCACTTACATGGGGCGTTTCCGTTACGACGATAAACACATGTGGGAATTGTGAAGAAAGCATATCTATCAGTTCGAGGTAAGGAATCGTGGCCCGGAAAACATCCAAGTTACGAAACCAGTAGAACATAGAACCTACGAATCGTTGTTTGTGCTATGTAATAACTTTTGGGGCGTAGCTAAAGTTGTAGGACAGGAAAACCACATCAACTTGTAAACATCGATTTTAAGATGGGCATACCGGAAACTCCATTATCTAAATGAAATATTGTATTCTGGTAATATTCGCTGTTCTAACGTTGTTTTAAAAAATAGGTGTAATAGAACTTATTGCGATGACTTCATGTCTGCATACAACATGGTCGATACCACTTCAAATAATTGTTGTGAAAGCAGTAATTCGAGCTATTTGTCCAAGCGAACAAAATTATTACAGAAATGAGTGTACTTTCACTTTAATTTTGGTTCCCCGACAAATAGTAATCATGAATATTTCTCTTTTTTTTAATAAATTTTAGCTTAGTCGTCCCCTGAGCTGAGATCGCCACCTCATCCGATACACAAGCGTTTCTCCATAATCCCTGACGTTTTATGCATCAGCATAGAAACACCCTGTAACGAACCTGCCCAGAAGTATCGCACACCAGTAGAGAAGGGTATAGGACGTGCTAGTAGCGTCTGCTGTCACAACACAGGAGAGCGAGATATCTGAATGAGCTGAAATTTGTGCAACAAATGTATTGGTTTTTTTGTATAGCTATGTAGTACAATAACAAAGTCACTAGCTTCTGTTTTAGAACTATTAATCATTTCCGGTATCACAGTGGAGATGCAACGTGACGGACATCAACATCAACATCTTCACATATTCTCAGCAGCCACTGCAAATACATGAAGGATGTTCTTCACATATTCTCAGCAGCCACTGCAAATACATGAAGGATGTTCTTCTTGAGTCTCTTTCCCCACCAGTGGACTATGTGTCAGCATGCATCATCTCCATTCACATGGATTACGTAATGTTTATTGTCTGATTATTTCTGTTTTCTCAAAAAGCCATTGAAACCTTCTGATCTCCTACATGTAACTGTAGGAGGAAGATTTATTTTGGCAACAGCATGATTTTTCATTTATCGGGTTGGCATTCCTTCCACCTTCTGCTTTTAAGCAATCAGAGTGATAATGGCAGCAAACAATGATAGCTGATCTTAAACGTTTTATTCGTCTCTTTAAGGCACATGGCTGTGGAAAGACTGTGAAACATTGCTAACTTGCATCACTTGTTCCTCTTTACCACAAAGGAAATCAACTACCTAACGTTTGCCGTCTCCGCATGTAAGGTTATTTGTAAATCCATGTACGAAGCTGCTCAGCTGGCTGTGTTGTGTTTCGATTCAGACAAAACAAAAATCTATATATTTAAACTTCTACAGATGGGAGGTTTTTCACTGCCACCATATTAATTCAAGACCTCTAATTGTTTCTACATGTTTATATAAATGAATTGATGCCTTGGAAGTAATCCCTCCCTGTTTTCTTACCTGATCATACTAACACATACGACATAGATAACTCGTAGGATTGCAATTTCAAAGGCACATTTTGTTTAATATTAACTCATTTTGCATTATTTGCCTCGCTAGAATAACATCTTCAATAGAATAAAATGATGTAATAAGAAAGTAAATATTATATCAACAATATACCAACTATAACCCAAAAGCTGAGTCATAGTTCAGAGTTGTAATATTTTTGTGCTTATTTGCTAGTGCATTTGAAGCAGGCAGCTACTACGCTACACAACATGTTTTAACATTCCTACACACAGAAATACAGTGTAATTTAGATTTTTTTAGATATCATCTCTTAAGGGTAAAATATTTCAAGTAAAAAGTCAATAATCTGTAGGTGGAAGATACACTATTACTGTACTCTGCGACGAATTGAGATGTTATGTTTATTTCTTATGATCTTCACTGATTACAACCCCTAAATAAATTTTGCGAAGTAATTTTAAACATTAATATTAGGTAAAAGATATATGAGCATGATAGTTAAAATTCCGATTTACATCGCGTTAACTGGCTTTCTTATTTATTTATTTTCTCAGCTGTTGAGATTATTCGAAGTCACGCGAGGGCTGCACACGAGGTCTGAGGCAGATTTGGCTAGACAGTAACGTTTGCAAAGAGAACATAACAGCTATCGCTGCTTCCTGGATGCGTTTCATATTGCTAGTGCTCTAGAAAAGAGCAAACTCTATCTTGTTAGAGTTTGCTTAGCAAAGCCATCAGTATCTCTGAAAGTACTTTGTTTTCTATTTGGTAAGTCAAATGAAAGAGACGAGGAAAATTCGCGTATTCCATGACACTAGAAGAAACGGCAATATACATAAAATATCACAATAAATGATATTTTCAAGTATTTTACCATTATTTATAAAACTGTTAAACGTTATTGAAAAATATATGTTTGCATTTTCTTTGATCACTTTCCACCAAAGTAAAGTCTTCTCTTAGCTAACTTTTCATGTAAGATGTACGTACTTTTTTTCTGTAGACGTTCGATGTCAACCACACCACAAATATTTAAATGCCGATCGTCCAGTACCACATTGTGTATTTTTCCGACATCTTCATCCTTAGTTGCAGTTAGGGGAAGTCTTCCATATGAGTAATCTGCTAGAGATATTTATGAAATTATTTTATAACTGTTAAAATTGAAAAACTTCTTATAAGGTTTCACCAACATTCTTGGATTTCCGTTGACGTTAAGTTAGCCAGAACAAGGAGACCGACGCAGCTATGGTATTCCAGTGTCTCTATAACAATGTGACAGACATATCACAGCTACCTGAAAGAGCATCAACAATCCGCTGCAGATAGATCTGACACACAACTCACGTTACTAAACTAAACTCCGCCCGAACAGGCCATGAAGGCTCAACGGCACCAATCGGCCGCCTTGTCATCCTCAGCCCACAAGCGTCACTGGATGCGGATATGGAGGGGCATCTGGTCGACACATCGTACTCCCGACCGTATGTCAGTTTACGAGACCGGAGCCGCTACTTATCAATCAAGTAGCTCCTCAGTTTGCCTCAGAGGGGCTTAGTGCACGTCGCTTGCCAACAGCGCTTGGCAGACCGGATGGTCACCCATCCAAGTGCAGCCTCAGTCCGACAGCGCTTAACTTAAGTGATCTTACGGAACCGGTGTTACCACTGCGGCAAGGCCGTTGGCTGTAACTTACGTTACTGGACAACATAAATGTCCTCTTGACCCGCCTAACCGTCAGACTACTTTGACCAGCCGTGCGGAGTGGCCGCGCGGTTTGAGACGCCATGTCACGGACTGCGAGGCCCCTCCCGAAGGAGATTGGAGTGCTCCCTCGGGCATGGGTGAGTGTGTTGTTCTTAGCATAAGTTAGTTTAAGTAGTGTGCAAGACTAGGGACCAATGACCTCAGCAGTTTGGTCCCTTAGGAATTCACGCACACCCACTTTGACCAAACTAACGACACTCAAGGGCGAGATGCCGCAAACTCTCGGCTTAGGTCATACGGAAACGATGCCGGACGATGCGAATAAATTTAGTCCAGGAGGTCATCAAGACTCCATTGTGTAAGGCTGCAGGCAGATTACAACAACTGCACACCTAATTTTCAATTTTGCACGTTATTCATGGTGGTAGACTCAATCGAATTCCTTAATTTCTTCAGTCTGTCAAGAATATTATATTGTCTTGAACAAATTGGTACAGCTTTATTGAACATAATCAGTTGATTTAGTTACTGAAATGAAACTATTTAACTGAACGGTGGAAAGCTTTCGGTCTAAGTATGGCTCCTACAGTTTGGCCCTAATGACAGAAACGTGGAACAACTGCAAAATTTAAAAAAAAAAAAAAAAAAAAAGAGCAAAGAAAAGAGAATCAATCCCTTCAAAAAAGCTTCGAAAAATGCCAATTCCGAGTGTGCAGTTGTCTTTATAGGTTTTGTGTTTTACTCTACATTTATGTGTGTTTCGTCATCATTACAAACACAGGCGTAATTAGGCAGTCAATCGTGACTGATAACAGCACGGTAATCAAAAGAGATTACTCTGTTAATGGGTGTACAGCTTTATATCGTAGAGAATTATCTGTGTCAACCGCGACGTTACCTCGCTATCTATGTACTTCAATAAGGCGCCGCCAAACGCGACCACACCTGTCGCTGACAAGCGCCCGTCTTTTCCCCTCCAGCACTCGACGCTGCGGAACTGAATACTGCCTCGCATCGTCTGATTTATTGGTTAAAAACTAGCGCGGTATAATTGCGGCAAATTTAATAGACAATTAGTTTTGTTTATGATGCAAAATCACACGAATGGCGAAATCATGAACGACGAAATCTTGAGCGACGAAGTGTTTCCCTCTATTTTTATCGCCATTATTTTAGTCCATATCATTACAGTTGTTTTCGACTGTTATTATTTATCCGAAACTCACAGAAATTTAGATTGATAAATTTTATGTTCCTGCGTGTAACGTGCGGGGCGAGACGACGGTGTAGGGGGTAGGGGAGACAAGCAAAGGCAATCGCCCCACTGAATTAATTCAAATCAGACACTTCCTCAGCCAGAGTAGGATCAAAGACTGCAGCAGCCTTGGCTTCATTGAGGAACCACCTTAAATGGCCCAAGGACAGCGTGGAAACCTACGTGAGGACGACCGAGCAGAAATCTGACTCCCTTGCAACCCTGTTACCATCATTCAAATGTACGGCCTCTCTTGGTAGTGCACTGGGATTTAGTATCACAATAGTTTCTTGAGGCACAAAATTTGATGTCGCTATGGAAATAAGATGAGATCTGACAACGAACATTGTCCTGCCGACAGAATATGAGCAGATTTTTCGGGTGGTAATGGTTTAGTGTACCAGCGACGACAAGGTCATTAGACATGGCCAAGAAGCTCGGACGGTGAAAGGATGGCGAAGGAAACCGGTCGCCTCATTTTCAAACAAAACATCAGCCTTAATCGACGAAACTGAAACACAGAAAAAAGTCTGGATGGTGGAATGCGAATTAGAATACCACTCCTCGTTAATGCGAGTCTAGTGACTGACCCATCTACTCTACTACATATACAGGGTGTAAATTTTAAGTTGACAAACCAGAATAACGCGAAAAATAACCTTCACACGAAAAAATGTGTAGAATCCAAAGTTGATTATTTCGAGGAGGACATCTACTGGTGCTAAAATTAGCCCGCCACCCCAATCCCCTGTATGTGGGGCAAGAGGCAACTTTAAAATTTCAAATGGGAACCCCAACTTTTTATTGCAGAATCAGATTCTACATAAAAAACTACGTTTATTTTGAATTAAACATTTGTTTTGATTCTTTGTACTTGGCTCTGTAATTCAAGAAAATCCATATTCTCATTTTTGCGTGGAAAATGGTTACGGATAAATAAAAAATACTTATTTACTTCGTAAATTTTGATTCGCTAAAACTAAAACTCTCCCTCTCTCCCCTTAGGGTGGGGTTTGAGAGACTACGAAATAAACAAAACTTATCCGAATCTGTGTTAAAAATTATTATTTGGGTCAACATTTGTAAAACTCTAATTCCTCTCTCTCAAACCCCACTCTATGGGGAGAGAGTTTTAGTTTTAGCGAATCAGAATTTACGAAGCAAATGAGTATTTTTTTGTATATCCGTAATCATTTTCCACGCAAAAATAAGAACATGGCTCTTCTTGAATTACAGCACCAACTGCCAAGAATCAAAATAAATATTTAAGGCAAAATGTACGTAGTTTTTTAATGTAGAATCTGATTCTGCAATAAAAAATGGAGGTTCCCATTTGAAATTTTAAAGTTGCCTCCCGCCCCACCCCCAGGAGCTGGGGTGGCGAGCTAATTTTAGCACCATCAGATGTCTCCCTCGAAAATAACCAACTTTCGATTCTACACATTTTTTCGTGTGAAGCTTATTTTTCGAGTTATTCTGGTTTGTCAACTTAAAATTTACACCCTGTGTACTGCATCAACCATAACGAAGTGCATGAGAGAGCTTACTTGGGATGTTACTACTAGTTGGGGGTTGTGGCAGTTCCAGTCACATATGAAACGTGAAAAAAAAAAGACTGCTTAAATATCCCAATGCATGCCGTACTTGGTCGAATATTTTCTCCACGGTCCTTACGGGACTGACTCTCGGAAATTTCTAAGTAGTCTTTGGTATAATAATTTACATCTTCAGGGGTCTACCAATTCATGTTTTCCAGCATTTCCGTAATGCCCTCCAACAGGCCAAACAAACCTGTAACCATTCCTGCCGCCCTTCTTTGTACGCACTCAGTGTCTCTCATTAGTCCTGTTTCATGAGGGTTCAAAAATGGTTCAAATGGCTCTGAGCACTATGGGACTTAACTGCTGAGGTCGTCAGTCCCCTAGAACGTAGAACTATTTAAACCTAACTAACCTAAGGACATCACACACTTCCATGCTCGGGGCAGGATTCGAACCTGCGACCGTAGCGGTCGCGCGGTTCCAGACTGTAGCGCTCTAACATTCTGCATGGTGTCTGTTTGTTCTAAGTCGTGTCTCCCTACCACTTTCGCGCAACGACGCTCTGAGCGCGTTTTTTAGGGAATTGACTAGTTTGAACCTGGGACCTGTTGCTGGTAAGGAGACGCCAGACCACAAATGACATGTAGAGTTCAGAAGAGTTAAGTGAGACTAGCGACGATATAACCAAATACTTAATGATTTCAGCGTCATATCCACTGCACTCCCTGTAAAAGAATCTTAATACCAACTAAATTTAGTGGAAGGGGTTCAAGGCTTTCCTATTTTTAGTTAGCTGGTAAAATAACGTCGAAAAAACAGTTAAGTTTACAATTGGAAATTTTATTCTACTCACAAAACATTGTTTATAAATTGCACTATTGATAAAAGGAAATATTTTAATACAGGATGATAAAAACCAACTGCGTTCAACAAAAATGTGAACGAATATTCCCTGAGTGGGTTTGCAAGTTCTACAATGGATCAAAGGATGACCTATGCCATATCACATCTATAATCTAGGTTTAAATTAAGTTTCACAAAAGAGAAAACTATCAAAATGGTCTACAGTGACCCTCAATTATCATTAATTACTTATCTAACTTGTCGTAAATTACAGTGGCTGATGTGGCTTCTCAATAATTATATAACAGAAAAATCATCACGTTTCTGATTTTAACTTACGTAGCAAATGTGAATACCATGAGCTTCAATTGACGATCGACACTAGCAATACGTAAAACGGGGATGTAACAGATGAGACTTCTGCAGTTCTGAGTGAAGCCTTATGCGCTCAAAAATGCGGCATCGCGTGCATTCATTACCTTGTCGGTGCTCGTCACGGGGCGGCGGGCGGCACAGCTCCACGCACCTCGCCGTCTCGGAAGCAACTTCCTCCTAACTTCACCTTACTACAATTTACCGAAGTTGGTTTAAAAAAACTATCTGGCTGTGTTTTCATCTGACTAATCAGGAGCTCAATGTTAACTTTAAGCTCCACCTAAAAAAATTCTGTCTATCCAAAGAGAAACGTTATACTTTTCGTGGTGGGGCAATGTTTTTAACGTTTGCAGCGTATCAGAGACGCGAAAAAGTCTCACGCTAAAACTTGCAGCTGGTGTGGCCCTTTTAGTGTTATCATGGGATCTATACTGTTCTTCTGGAGGGCTCTATCTTTTAACATGGGCTGGGGGGGTGGTCCTGGCGGTTACTTTTCGTGGGGGGGGCAATGTTTTTTAACGTTTGCAATGTAACAGAGAAGCGAAAAAGTCTCATGCTAAAACTTACAGCTGGTGTGGCCCTTTTAGTGTTATCGTAAGATCTATACTGTTCTTCTGGAGGGCTCTTCTGGTTGGCTGGCTTTCTTCGGAGCTATGTGACATACTACCGGATTTTCTTATCATGTCAGGGTTTTCATGGAAGATGTTGGATTTGCCTGACACCTTACAGCGCCTAGAACCGCTCGGCCACTCTGGCCGGCTTTCGTGAGGGTCCCCGACACTTGAACAGTATTCGAAGACGGAAAGCACAAGTGATTTGTAAGCGGTCTCATTAGCAGACTGGATTTTTCCATTAGCCTGCGAATACACCGAAGTCTACCGCCTGCTTTAGCTACACAGCCTATTCGATCACTCATTTCAGATCTCTAGAAATATTTACACCAGGTAACTATATGAGTCCACTGAGAAAAATTTAGACTTATTGATGTTGTAGTCGTAAGATCCTACTTTGCTGCGTATTATGAAGTGCACACTTTTACATTTCTGAGCATGTAAAACGAGGTGCCAATCTTTGCGTTCCACCACTTTGAAATCTTATCAACATCTGCCCCAGATATTTGACCAATTTTTTTTCAAGCGGTACTAAATTCTTAATAACTGCGTCATCTGCGAAAAGTTAGTACTGCCTGCAGGTTATTAATATACAACGTGAAAAACGGTCCCAGCACATTTTCTTGAGGTACGCCTGAAGTCATTAACTCTTCTCGCCATGACCCTCCATCCAACATCACGTGGTGCGTCCTACCTACCAAGAAATCCTATGTCAAAAATTATTTTTGATATCCCATATAATAGTAGCTTCGTTAATAAACGTCAAGTGTTTTTCCGGGAGTCGAGAAATACTGCGTCTACCTGCTACCCTAGACCCAAGGCTCCACCTCGCTCAGTGAGGGAATATGGGAACTGCTGTCTCACGAAGAGGTGCTCTCCTTACTCAGTTCCTCCGCCTGGCTGCTATGCCGAATGTCTGAAACAGTCATAGGTTTTTTTTTTCTTTTTGAGCCCTATGGGACTTTACGTCTGAGGTCATCAGTCCCCTAGAACTCAGAAGTACTTAAACCTAACTAACCTAAGGACATCACACACATCCATGGCCGAGGCAGGATTCGAACCTGCGACCGTAGCATTCGTGAGGTTCTGGACTGAAGCGCCTAGAACCACTCGGCCACCGCGGCCGGCAAACAGTCATGTTAATTCGCAATGGTTGCCTGATGGCTATTTTCTCTAAGACCGTCCCATACACTGATTAACCTGTAGTAATGATAAGCCTCGTACACATACTTTGGACTTACAAAGTAGCTCCTCCATGCCCCTTCACTAGTTAAGTTACCTTTTTTGTTTGGTATCGTTATCAACAAATTTATTTTCCTCTATTCAAGTACTCTATTTGTTTTGCAGTCCAGTGTATTAGCCGGCCACTGTGGCCGAGCGCTTCTAGGCGCTTCAGTCCAGAACCGCTCTGCTGCTACGGTCGCAGGTTCGAATCCTACCTCGGGAATGGATGTGTGTGAGGTCCTTACGTTAGTTAGGTTTTAGTAGTTCTAAGTCTAGGGAACTCATGACCTCAGATGTTAAGTCCCGTAGTGCTCAGAGCCATTTGAACCATTTGAACCAGTGTATTACACACACTTCAAATTTCTTGTGCTTGATAAATGTTTGGTTAGGTACGTATAGGTAGTAACTGTATTTGCACGTTATGCTCATATGAACCTTTAACAGAGACTGTGAGCCTTGAATAATCCAGTAATGTAAAGAAATTTATACTGAGGAATAAGATACACTTAATTGACCTATACACTATGAAATGGCAGCAGCTGCTCCTAGTGTCGTACAGTCACGTAGTAATCATCGCGAAAACCCAGATACACAAGAAGATTGTTTCTAATCTATTATGTCGTGTGATCCGCAACCAGTTCTGTTCTCACTCTAAGCGAGAACGAGATTGGACGACAGTGGCAACCACGACTGACTGAAAACATTAAACGCGAATAGTGTCTTCCCTGATGAATGTAGATGGGGCAGTTAAGCAACTTTATGTACGTCCGAGGTTACTCTCTGTCTTTCTCTTGTATAGGTTCCTACAGCTGTCGTCGTATCCCACACATCTGTCGCCTTCGATTTCTATCTTCCCATGTTTTCTTCTATTTCTGTTATTCTCATGGTTTCCTTTACGCCATCTAACCAGGCAACCTTCCGTCTTTGTCTTCTTCCATGAGAATGGTACATCAGGATCTTCTTTGGCCACCTATCATTCTCATTATATGTCAATGGAAATGAGCGACTGGTGTCATTGGCCGGGAGGCCCCATGCGAGGCAGGTCTGGCTGCCTTGGTGCAGGTCTTATTACGTTCGACGCCACGCTGGGCGACCTGCGCTCCGGATGGGGATGAAATGAAGATGAAGACAACACAACACCCAGTCCCTGAGCGGGGAAAATCCCCGACCCAGCCGGGAATCGAATCCGGGCCTGTAGGACGGCAATCCGTCACGCTGACCACTCAGCTATCGGGGCGGCCATTATATATATATATATATATATATGTGTGTGTGTGTGTGTGTGTGTGTGTGTGTGTGTGTGTGTGTGTCAATACCAGGCGAGCTTCTGTTCTGTCTGGATTTGGATCATTTCCTTTTGATTCGTTGTACTTCCTGAGGGATCTCGCTGAGATGGTCTGCACGCTATATCGATAGTCCATAATCCACCATACGGCGCATGTCGAAGGGTACCCCGTACCCCTACTACTCTCTTTTCCTGTTCCACTCGCAAATAGAACAAGGGGAAAACGACTGTCTTTATGCCTCTGTATGAGACATAATTTCGCTATCTTATCTCCGTGGTCCTTCAGTGCAATGTATGTCGGAGGCAACAGAATCGTTCTGCCATCAGCTTCGAAAGCTGGTTCTCTAAATTTTGCCTAAGCATCTCCACAACACTTGCAAGTTCTTCGAATTTACCAGTAAGAAATCTAGCAGCCCGCCGCTGAATTGCTTCGGTGATTTCTTTTAATCAGACGTGGTACGGATCCCAAACACTCGAGCAGTATTCAGGAATAGCCCTCACTAGTGTCATATATGTGGTCTCCTTTACAGATGAACCACTCTTTCCTAGAGTTCTTCCAATAAACCGAAGGGGACAATTCGTCTTTCCTATCACAGTCCTCACATGCCCATTCCATCTCATAACGCTTTGCAACGTTATGCCCAGATATTTAAACGACGTGACTGTATCAAGCAGGGAACTACTAATGCTGCACCTGAACATTACTGGTTTGTTTTTCCTACTCATCCACATTAACTTACATTTTTCTACATTTACAGCTGGCTGCGATTCGTCACACCAACCAGAAATTTTGTCTAAGTCATATTGTTTCCTCCTACAGTTACTGAACTTCGACACATTTCCATACACCACAGCATGATAAGCAAACAACCGCAGACTGCTGCCCACTCATCCCACCAGATCACTTACGTATATAGAAAATAACAGCGGTCCTATCACACTTGCCTGAGGCGCTCCTGACGACACCCTTGTCTCGGATGAACACTCGCCGTCGAGGACAACATACTGGGTTCTATTACTTAAGAAGTCTTCGAGCAACTCACATATCTGTGAACTTATTCCGTATTCTCGTACCTTCTTTAACAGCCTGTAATGGGGCATGGCGACAAACGGTTTCCGGAAATCTAGAAATATGGACCTGCTGAGTCCTGCACGGCCGATGCTTTCTAAAACCATGTTGATTCGTGCACACAAGGTTCTCGGTCTCAAGAAAATTTATTATATGTGAACTGAGAATATGTTCAAGGATTCTGCAGAAAACCTATGTTAGGGGTATTGGTCTGTAATTTTGTGGGTTCTTTTTTTGCCCTTTTATACACAGGAATCACCTGCAGTTTTTTTTTTCGAGTCGCTTGGGACTTTGCGGTGGGCCAGAGATTCACGATAAATGCACGCTAAGTAACGGGACAATGTCCGAACTGGAATTACATCCGGCCCTCGTAACTTGTTTTAACTCCTTCGGTTGTTTTTCTACGCCAGAGATGCTTATTGCTATGTCTTCCATTCGGGAGTCTGTTATATGGTCTAACAACGGTCTCTTTGTACGGTTCTCCTGCGTGAACAATTTCTTAAACGTGAACTTTAAAACTTCCGCTTTCATTTTGCTGTATTCAGCTACCATACCAGACTGGTCAACAAGTGACTGAATGGAAGCCTTAGACCCAAGTAGCGGTCTTAAGTAGGATCAGAATTTTATCGGGCGTTGTATGCTTCGCACATAGATCTCTTCAGAGTCGCACGAGTCTCTACTAACCTTTATTTGCGAGTTCGCTTGTGAACCGAGAGTGCAACAGCTGCTGCTTCCTCAGGGTTTTCCGAATCTCGTTATTAAACCATGGAGGACCTTTTCTGTCCTTAATCAATTTACCAGGCACATAATTGTCCAGACAACGATTTACAGTCTGCTTAAACTATGCCCATAATTCCTCTGTGTCCACCTTACTGGAACTATTGATGTCAGTTCACTGTCTAAGTCTCATGTAAACAATTGCTTATCTGCTATTTCTTGCAGAAACACTCTCCTAGCCTTCTTAACTGATTTAATAGCTTTCGTAACCATAAGTTCTATAATGACATCATAATCGCTAACCCCGTTTCTGTACTGATGTTGCCGGCCGCGGTGGCCTAGCGGTTCTGGCGCTGTAGTCCGGAACCGCGGGACTGCTACGGTCGCAGGTTCGAATCCTGCCTCGGGCATGGGTGTGTGTGATGTCCTTAGGTTAGTTAGGTTTAAGTAGTTCTAAGTTCTAGGGGACTTATGACCTAAGATGTTGAGTCCCATAGTGCCCCGAGCCACTTGAACCATTTGTACTGATGTTGCCAATAAAGTTCAGCCTATTTGTAGCTACAAAGTCTTTCAGTATGTGGGTGCTATGATGACGAGTTGTGCAACGGATTGATCTGACAAGTACCCTTTTGCTCCTGCAAGAAACAATTTCCACCCCACGCTACTACAGATGTCAGACAGATGCTCCTAACGTACCAAAAAGAGATGCCTGAAAATTTTTCAGCAATAAATATCTTCTGCAGTTGTCCGCTGTAAGGAAAAGACACAGCCGGCCGGTGTGGGCGAGCGTTCTAGGTGCTTCAGTCTGGGACTGCGCGACTCCTCCGGTCGCAGGTTCGAATCCTGCCTCGGGCATGGATGTGTGTGATGTCCTTAGGTTAGTTAGATTTAAGTAGTTCTAAGTTCTAGGGGACTGATAACCTCAGATGTTGAGTCCCATAGTACTCAGGACATTTGAACCATTTTGAAAAGACACAAAAATATTCTATTTTCTTACGTAACTAGTGGGATACTTGGGTACTGGAGTATTGCCAGTTAGTGTGAGAAAAACATTAAATGAACGGAAAATATTATTTATTGCAAAATCTGAGAAAATCAAGTGAAACTTGATACACAGATTTCCGGGTTCTTTTGGGAATCGCGTGACTGCGTGTAAGATCTCTCTCTAAGTTTTCATATATTTTTTAGATTTCAGATATATATTTTAATGGTTTTTGTGATATTTACGATATAAGTGACTTATTAGTGGTTTCTTCATTCACCTCTGCCTTTCTTGTGTTATGACCTGTTATTATGAGTGTTTCGTATCGATCAACTTAACCTCTTACCTGTGTTTACATTCCGTGCTGACCAGTTGCAGCTGTAGCGGCGCATCGAAAGCTAAGTACTAATTAATTGTTTGTGTATAGTGGTTTATTTAGGAACTTTAGTAGTCTTCAACCGGCGTTCTTGGTGTTTTCTGGTGAAATAATTTCAGAAGATATTTTTGGGAACTGCTTTCAGTTTCGTTACTGTGTCATTAGACGTTTGATTTTCTTTCTGTGTTAGTCTCTTGTTATATTCTCATTTGCTGTTGATTAATACTGTCAATAATAGTAGTTACTTCCCTTGTAGAGCAAGTTTGTGATTATTGTAGTCAGTTTTTTAACATCTTCTTATTGTAGTAGCGGAACTTAGATAAAGTAGTTTTCTTGTTTCAATAACTGTAAAATTTTACCATGAGTGAGAAGTGTAGGCTTTGCCGTAGGTTCTTGAGTAGTGGATTGCGGTGTGAGACTTGTTCGAAGTATTTTCACTGGGGGGAATGCAGTGGGGAAGCCAGTGGGCATTCTGGTGAGATCCTCTCCTGGAACTGCAGGTTATGTAGCAAGAGTAAGTTGATAGAGGAGCAGGAGCGTAAGATCTGTGCCCTTCAGGTGCAGTTGAAAAACGCACAGGAGGAGCTAGATAGCATGAGGAGGGAGAAGGGGGTTGGGGAATGGGAGCTGGCTGTTGGCAAGAGATCTGCTAGGAGAAGGAGATTTTCAGATAGTTTTACTATTGGTGTTTGCAATAGATATGACCAACTGTCAGAGTCTAGTGGAGAGGAATCTCTAGTAGCTGTAGATGTAGGAAGTATGCAGCAGACCTCAGCAGTTACGGTGGCTAGGACAGTTGCAAAGTCTAAGAGAAAGAAGAAGGTTCTGCTGTTAGGTAGTTCTCATGGTAGAGGTGTAGGCCAGCAGTTGCAGGAAGTGTTGGCGAGTGAGTACCAGGTCACCAGCATTGTGACGCCTAATGCAGGATTGGCTCAGGTGACTGTTAACATAGGGGGGTTATGTAGGGATTTTACTAAAGAGGATCAGGTAGTGATTGTGGGTGGGGCTGGTAATAGTATTGACAGGGATGGGGAGTATGACATAGATGGTGACCTGGAAAAGATAGCCACTCAGACTGGCAACACGAATGTGCATTTCGTGGAACTGTTTCAGCGTCACGGTCGGCCTCATCTTAATACAGCCGTCATGCGTAATAACATGATACTTGGGGGTGCGCTGATGACAGAAAGCATGAGTCACATTTCAGTGGTGTCGGTGGAGTCTATCAGCATCACGGGTTTCAATAGACATGGCCTGCACCTCAACAGGTATGGAAAGGGGAGGTTGGCAAAGCTTATAGGTGACAGCGTAGGTGGGGGTGGTGGGATCACTCATGGGAAAATTCCTGTAGTAGTGGGTGTTAGAGCTGTACCTTTTTTAGATTGAAGTCAGCTGATAGGTATTCCTGCTTCAGGGAAGTTTCTCTAACGAAGGAACCATTTTCGACAAAGCTTAGGTATCCGATTAATGAGGGAATTAGTATATTTCATCAAAATATACAAGGTATTAGAGATAAAGTTAGTGAACTGCTTATAGATGTTGACTCTGAAATTATTGGTATATCTGAACATTTCTTAAAGAAGGAGATAATTCACAGGCTTCCTTTACCAGGATACAGGTTGGCTGGCAGCTTTTCTAGGAGCTCTTTGCGGTGTGGGGGAGTAGCCATGTATGTGAAAAACGGTATCCCATATGAGTCAATTGATGTTTCAAAGTACTGCACTGAAAAGGTGTTTGAATGTTGTGTGGGTGTGGTTAAATTTAGTGGAGCTAAACTTCTAACTTGTTATTTTTAGATCCCCAGACTCCGATTTCACAACATTTTTGCTAAAGCTAGAGGAGGTTCTTGGTTCACTTTATAGGAAATACAAAAAGTTAGTTATATGTGGTGACTTCAATATTAATTGTATAAGTGATTGTGCAAGGAAAAGGATGCTGGTAGACCTCCTTAATTCATATAATCTTATGCAACCGTATTCTTTCCAACGAGAGTGCAAGGGAACAATAGAACAACCATAGACAACATTTTTGTTCATTCCTCATTACTAGAAGGGCATTCTGTTAGCAAAAAGGTGAATGGCCTTTCAGATCATGATGCACAAATTTTAACTCTAAAAGATTTTTGTGCTGCAACATATGTTAAATATAGTTATCAACTTCTTGGGAAAGCTGATCCAGTTGCTGTAGAGACCTTTGTAAACCTTATCAGGGAACAAGAGTGGCAAGATGTTTATAATGCTGATACAGTAGACGATAAATATAATGCTTTCCTCACGACTTTTCTCGTGCTCTTTGAAAGTTGCTTTCCGTTAGAACGTTCTAAACAGGTTACTAGCACAAACAGGCAGCCTGGGTGGCTGACTAGAGGGATAAGAATATCCTGTAGAACAAAGTGGCAATTATATCAAAACGTTAGAAACAGTCAAAATCTAAATGCAGCAGCCCATTACAAACAGTATTGTAAGGTGCTTAAAAAAGTTATTAGGAAGGCAAAAAGTATGTGGTATGCAGATAGAATAGCTAAGTCTCAAGATAAAATTAAAACCATATGGTCAGACGTAAAGGGCTGGTCTGCAGAGACAGGTCGAGGCTATAGAATCAGTGCATAGTGGGAATGTCCGTGTTACTGATAAGTTGCATATATGTGCAGTATTTAATAATCACTTTCTGAATATAGCAGGTGAACTAAACAGAAACCTAGTTCCAACAGGGAATCATATAGCGCTCGTAGAAAAAAGTGTTCCGAGACTGTTACCTAAAATGCTCCTCCATGATACTGACAAGAGGGAGATTGAGTTATTAATTAAATCACTAAAGACCAAGAACTCTCATGGATATGACGGGGTATCTAGCAGAATACTAAATTATTGTTGTATGTATGTTAGCCCAGTACTTAGCATATTTGTAACTTTTCCTTTAGGAGTGGTCGTTTTCCTGACCGATTAACGTACTCGGTAGTGAAGCCACTTTATAAAAAGGGAGACAGGGATAATATTAACAATTATATACCTATTTCTATGCCATCGGTGTTTGCTAAAGTTATCGAGAGGGTTGTATATACAAGGTTACTGGAGCATTTAAATTCACATAATTTGCTGTCAAATGTACAGTTTGGTTTTAGAAATGGTTTAACAACTGAAAATGCTATATTCTCTTTTCTCTGTGAGGTTTTGGACGGATTAAATAAAAGGTTGCGAACGCTAGGTGTTTTCTTTGATTTAACGAGGGCTTTTGACTGTGTTGACCACAAAATATTACTGCAGAAGTTGGACCATTATGGAGTAAGGGGAGTAGCTTACAATTGGCTCGCCTTTACTTTAAGAACAGAAAGCAGAAGGTAATTCTCCGCAATATTGAGACTGGTAATGATGTTCAGTCCCAATGGGGCACTGTTAAGTGGGGTGTTCCCCAAGGGTTGGTGCTGGGGCCACTGCTGTTTCTTATTTTGTAAGTAGGCTGTTTATGTTTTTTTATTGGCAACGTTACGTAGCACTCTCTATATGAAAATCACTGGCTGTGCTGTGTGCAGTATGTGGCTAGTTTGAATTGTTGTCTGCCATTGTTGTCATGAACTGCTATAGCTGGATGCGAACAGCGCGTAGCGCTGGGCAGTTGGAGGTGAGCCGCCAGCAGTGGTGGACGTGGGGAGAGAGATGGCGGAGTTTTGATAATCTGTAAGACTGAATGTCAATTATGAATATTAAGGTAAATACATTGTTTGTTCTCTATTAATATCTTTCATTTGCTAACTATCCCTATCAGTAGTTAGTACCTTCAGTGGTTTGAATCTTTTATTTAGCTGGCAGTAGTGGCGCTCGCTGTTTTGCAGTAGCTTGAGTAGCGAAGATTTTTGTGAGGTAAGTGATTTGTAAAAGGTATAGGTTAAAGTTAGTCAGGGCCATTGTTTTGTAGGGGTTATTGAAAGTCAGATTGCGTTGCGCTAAATAATATTGTGTGTCAGGTTAAGCACAGGCTTGTATAATTGTTCTAAGTGGACGTTTCACATGTAAAATTGTTCAAAGGGGACGTTTCATATGTCGACCCTCTGATTGTACCATACTCATTTGGGCCCAAATCTTTCTTCGCAATGCATTCTTTACCTATTCTCCATAGTCAGTTTCTTATATAGTCTACCCCCTCTTAAGCTAACTTAAATCTACTGAGCTCAGATGCTAAACTAAGGGACGAGGCAATGCAGCAAAAAAAAAAATTAACACAAACATCAATGACAAAAAAATAGAAATGGCAAAGCAAGCAGCATAAATTAGCAAAGCAAGTGCAATATTACAACTAATATAAGGCAATGCAGGAAACAAGAAAAACTAGCTTAGAAGAGTAACACAAAGTCAAATTCAGCAACACTATGCCTGACAAACAGCAGCAACTTATACCTAAACATGACATAGCTCAAGCAGAAAAAATATTACAGGAAAAACAACAATGCAGACAAGGGAAATGTCTATTCACATCTTAATGTCTATGTAATTAAAGTGGTGCACCATAACAACTTATTGTAAAAAAAATATTACCATGTACTTGAAAAGAAAATTTTGTTTTACTGTTGCTAGTTCCTTCTTATTGTTCTTTCCTTTCCAAGTGCTCCTTTTTTAAAGAATGTGGATCATAAAATAATTATTTAATAGATCTGTTGACAGAAAGTGTTCACATTAGCAAATGCATTTTATTTTATAAAAGCAATGCTGCAAAACAGCTGGAAACCAGACATCAAATGAAATAAGCAACTACGAAAAGCAAAGCATAAAAATATCATTCAGTAGTCATGTGACATTTCATTTCATAAGTTAATTGCTCTCAACTCTCGTACAAAGACTCTTGTCATAATCAGGTGTGCAGATGTAAAAATATTTCTTGTCAATTCATAAGCATTTCAATAATTAGCACAAAGTGCGAGTAATCATATGTTTTTAAGTAACGAGGGTGTCGCATTAGCGATGAAAGGCACGCCCTAATGGCTTGTTCTCCAGGTGTTTGACACAGCTGTGTGCCCACAACGCATTACAAAAATCATATGTTTTCAAGTAGCGAGCGTGTCGCATTAGCGATGCCCTCTACAAAGGAATGTCATTAACACGAGTGTAGGCCTCTCTTTGTCCTTCTCTTCCACCTGTGCCTCTGGCACACCCTAATGGCTTTCTTTTCTACCTGAGCGTCTGAAAAGGCTTGTTCTCCAGGTGTCTGACACACCTGGGTGCCCAAGTCACATTATGTGCAGGTGGTCACTTAACTTTCTTACGGAAATACTTACGACAGTAGTTTCCGCTACAGTGACAGTTTCATATAAAAACATTTCACAGGTCAAGAATTTTATTGACATAAACATACCTCAACAGCATAATACACATCGTCGTCGTAAAAATAACATCATAACACCTCAGTCAAATGTCAAAAACGTCGTAGCTTCCTCCAATGATTTCAAAACCTAAAGAAAATTCTCTGCTCATTTCAGTAGTGTCATCTACCTCAAACGTACTTTAAACATTATGATCTCATACCAAAATACATCATTCAAAGCTCTCATAGTATCACAATGGTACCAAAAAAATATGAACAGTGCACAAAGTACAGACAAAGTACAATTTCTTAAGTGTGAAGTTACCCAACGGTGTAATTACGTAAACATGTGCCACTGACGTAGTAAAAAGGTTTGTCTCTCTCAGTTAAATGATCAGATAGCTGTGTAATTTATGTATTAGAGAAATATGGTACCGATGTGTAAAGTTGTATAAGCAAATACCATATTAGCTAGGGCTCCTTGTGCTTGCCAAACACATGGTACACAAAGTAGGCGTGTACCCCCCTGAGGTTTATTGTAATTGTATCCTCAGGTATTACAGCTTACAGCAATGAAATGAAATGTGTCACGAAAAACTTTCTTTGTAATTCAAAAATCTCTTTAAAAATAAATGTTTTAAGTACAAAATTAATCACTCAAATACGTGTCCTGTAGCGCTAAATGTGCGTCTTGCTCTAAGATAATCTCTGGGAAGTGTCGTAGTTATTGTCCTCCGAAAGCTAAGTTCTGCAGAAGTCAATGTACTTACCTCATGATACACAAAAGTGAAATGCTTTGCGTATAGATAACTTAGTTATTACGCTTATTGCCGTGATGAAGAAATTACTGTGCTGTAAAGTATTGTTGTCCTACGGAAAAGGCTGTCTCCTTGTAGCAATAGCACAAAAGTTACTACTAAAACATGTTTTACTTTACAGAAGAATTCAGAAAAACTGTGCAGATATCAAACAGATACACCGCAAAAGCAACATTGTAAATTGTCACGCATTAGCAGCGTCGTGATAAAATCGTGTAGCTGTCACACAAACCAACCACTGTGTCATCTGGCATTTCACAGAAAGCACCTCAAATCCAGAATCCACTCGTAAGCAAACCAAAATGTTGCATGTTAACAGTTTCTTAAGTCTGACAAATTGTACAAGTAGCGTGAAGTGAAAATTGCAAAGACTAAGTTAAAAAGCAAATTATCTGTCAATAAATGGTTTGACATGAGAAATGTGGTGTAAACCTTTACTCTTCCTAGTACGCAGAGTTTCAACTTCAACGCAATTATCATGTGGTATACGTCGGATTCTGTAAGGTCCATTGTAAACTAGAAAGAATTTGTGACTCAAGTGTTTCTTCTTATGTGACAATGAATGAGCTTTAATGAGAACTTTGTGACCAATATATAATTTCTTTGCATTTGCTTTACCGTGTAGTTTTCTCCTTTTCTCTGCTGCAGATTTTAAATTTTTAAGAGCCAAATCAATTATGTCTTTGTGTCGCAGTTTACGTGTATTCGGGAAAGGTACAAGCTCTCTGATTCTGTTCGGTGGTTCTACATTCTTCAGTACAAGAGTAGGTGGTAAAGCAGTGGAATCATGAGGCATTTCATTCAGCACATTTTGAAATAAGTGTAAATATCTGTCCCAATGCTGATGCTTTCTGTGACAATAAAGTCTGCAAAGCTTATTGATTTCTTTCATAATCCGTTCAGACGGGTTACAGTGTGGTGAATACAATGAAATAAAAACAGGTTTAATTTTATGATTCCGAAGCATGCGTGACCAAACAGCAGATCTGAATTGCGGTCCGTTATCTGAAATGACTTTACTAACGTGTCCAACTTCACATAAGAAATTTTTAACAAAGGCGTTGGATACAGACCGTCCAGTGGCTTTACGTAACGGAGTGAAAGAAACAAATTTTGAAGTAAGTTCAACAGCGACTAGAACGTACGAAAATCCATTCGATGTTCTGACAAGGGGTCCCAAGAGATCAACAGCAGCAAATTCTTTTAATTTAGAAGGAATAATAGGAAACAGCGGAGCACGATGTGAGATAGTAGACGGTTTCGCCTTTTGACAAAGTTTACAAATAGACAAGACTCTTCGAATTCGCTTTTCCATATTGTTAAAATAACAAGTCGTTCGAAGAATATGAAAACATTTTCGTGGGCCAAAATGTGCGTAGCTGAAATGAATGTACCAAATGAGCTTATTAACAAAATCGTCTGGAATGCAAAGTACCCATAGCTTGTCATCAACAGTGCAGCATTTGAAGAGTATGTTGTTTCTAACCAGGTAATAATGCCGAATCTGAGTGTGTGTCTTTTCATGCCATTTACTTTTGATGTCTTTCCAAATCGGATCTTTATCTTGTTCATGAGCAATGTCCTTTCGACATATGAAACGTCCCCTTTGAACAATTTTACATGTGAAACGTCCACTTAGAACAATTATACAAGCCTGTGCTTAACCTGACGCACAATATTATTTAGCGCAACGCAATCTGACTTTCAATAACCCCTACAAAACAATGGCCCTGACTAACTTTAACCTATACCTTTTACAAATCACTTACCTCACAAAAATCTTCGCTACTCAAGCTACTGCAAAACAGCGAGCGCCACTACTGCCAGCTAAATAAAAGATTCAAACCACTGAAGGTACTAACTACTGATAGGGATAGTTAGCAAATGAAAGATATTAATAGAGAACAAACAATGTATTTACCTTAATATTCATAATTGACATTCAGTCTTACAGATTATCAAAACTCCGCCATCTCTCTCCCCACGTCCACCACTGCTGGCGGCTCACCTCCAACTGCCCAGCGCTACGCGCTGTTCGCATCCAGCTATAGCAGTTCATGACAACAATGGCAGACAACAATTCAAACTAGCCACATACTGCACACAGCACAGCCAGTGATTTTCATATAGAGAGTGCTACGTAACGTTGCCAATAAAAAAACATAAACAGCCTACTTACAATTTATATAAATGATATGCCTTCTAGTATTACAGGTGATTCAAAAGTATTTCTGTTTGCTGATGACACCATCTTGGTAGTGAAGGATCTTGTGTGTAATATTGAAACAGTATCAAATAATGTAGTTCATGAAATACGTTTGTGGCTTGTGGAAATTAATTTGATGCTAAATCACAGTAAGACTCAGTTTTTACAGTTTCTAACTCACAATTCAACAAGAACCGACATTTTGACCAGACAGAATGAGCGTATTATAAGCGAGACGCAACAGTTCAAGTTCCTAGGCGTTCAGATAGATAGTAAGCTGTTGTAGAAAGCGCATGTTCAGGATCTTGTTCAGAAACTAAACGCTGCTTTATTTACCATTAGAACAGTATCTGAAATAAGTGACAGTTCAACACGAAAAGTAGTCTACTTCGCATATTTTCATACGCTTATGTCATATGGTATTATTTTTTGGGGTAATTCTTCTGATTCAAAAAGGGTATTTTTGGCTCAAAAACGCGCTATTCGCGCTATGTGTGGTGTACGTTCGAGAACCTCTTGTCGACCCCTATTCAATAGTCTGGGAATTCTGACATTGCCCTCACAGTATATATTTTCTTTAATGTCGTTTGTTGTTAGCAATATTAGCTTATTCCCAAGAGTTTGCAGCTTTCACTAAGTTAATACTAGGTAAAAATCAGATCTGCATGTGGAATGCACTTCCTTGACTATTGTGCAGAATGCGAGTGCAGTATTCTGCTGTATCCATTTTCAATAAGCTACCACAAGAAATCAAAAATCTTAGCAGTAGCCCAAACACTTTTGAGTATAAACTGACGAGTTTCCTCATGGCTCACTACTTCTATTCCGTCGAGGAGCTCCTGGAAGAGCTGAAAAATTAAGCAAATTCCAGTGTTACATTGTTGATTTTCTTTATTTAAACTTACGATATGTTGCCTGAATATGTTTCTTATACTTCATTTTACCTGTTTCTACTATCGTGTTATAATTTCATGTATTGACTCGTTCCATGACCATGGAGACTTCTCCTTAATTTGGTCCGGCAGAACAATAAATAAATAAATAAAATAAATAAATAAATAGGAGGTTACCTCTTATGGACAGGAATCCTGTTAATGAAATTTATATACAAAGTGTGGGAAAGTTCTTTTATCGCTTTTCTTCAAGAATTTTATTTACTCGGCAGACTGGCTGAGAGACGCGCCTACTCAACTTGAGGAATTATCCAATTTAATTTTTCTAAGTATGGTCAAGGCTGTCACGTGAGAAATGTAATGGAATGACGTGAATGAAGTATGTTATTTCTAATGGAAGAAAAATGGGACTTGCCTATGCTGTAGCGTACATTACCATGAGCTGCGACAATTGCTGCCTGTGTCGTTTGCCGCTGAAAAATAACATAACTATCTCCTTCTGTCTGGATTGACCTTCGCCAATCGAATCTCACTATGCCTTGATGTAGTCAAGAACTCATATCAGCCCCTAGTGTAACTACTGGCGTGGTACACTGGTCCGATAACTAGTCCACCGTATACCACTGAATGTTCGCTCGCAGGCATTAACTAATACTCTGTGTTCACACTGCACATTAAGTATGAGGGCCAACACAGTGAACAAACGCTTGATCGCAAGTGACTCAATATAGAGTATCACTCCGATTCGCTAGCGACAGAGGTGCTCTCTCAGTGCAGTACTGAGTAGAGACTTTTTTCCTCGCTCTCTGCGTACATACATGAGCGCACTCGCTCCTGCTACGTGTTCCCACTTCAAGAGCATCACCGGAATGAACCCTCTCCACACAAAAAGCGAAAGGGTATATCATCCGCTGTCTTTCCCTCACTCCTCCGGCTCATTGCGTCAGAAATAGTCCGCCAATCAGCATACTCTTACAAACGGGAGAAAGGCGCTCCGTTTAAGCAGGCCAATCCGGAAATACATATCATCTGTGTTAGGCATTAACTGTCCACCTGTGAGAACTCCGAAACTGCGCACTAGGTCCGCCAAAAATGCGTAT
Organism: Schistocerca cancellata; assembly: GCF_023864275.1. NCBI lineage: Eukaryota > Metazoa > Arthropoda > Insecta > Orthoptera > Acrididae > Schistocerca > Schistocerca cancellata. Next base: position 457,707,348 of record NC_064627.1, read on the forward strand.
TCTGGGGCTGTCCCAAACAATACAGTAGGTTTTGCTTTTAAGGTGAACAAGCAGGCCATTATCCCTTTTCTCTGGGAAAAAACTGTTTTGGTCCTTGGGTGGTTGGCCGGCTGGCGCAGCTGCGTGCTAACTCACCCTCCTATGGACTTTCCAGCGGGTTGGATGCCTGTGCTGAACAAAAACTCCTGTGGCTGTTGTCTCTTGAATGTTTGTGTACACAGCCTCGACTTTTTAATCTGGGTGTGCACTTGAGATTTATTTATTAGATTTGCATATCGATTAAATGGAAATATGTAAAACTGACTCTACCCTATCGATTTTGGGCTCGAATGAAACGTCTTGATATGCAGAATATGATGATGATGTCGGAATATGTAAGAAATGAAGGTAAGGAGACCATGCCACCTTACAAGTCTAAGATACTTCCATCACCTGTGGACTGCCAAACTAGCTGCTCAAGACAGTTTTCAGAAAATGTGTTTAAAAGTACTTCACATGACTGTCTGTTTGTACCCCCTGCAACGATCCATAAACATTCCCGTCTATACTTGGTAGGTTAAATTCACCTGCAACTACTAACACATGATGTGGATATTTACACGCTACTGACTTGAGCCATTCCTTGAATGACTCTAGAATTGTCACAGCAGACACTGGTGGCCAGTAAATACATATGAGATTGTCTATTTCTACAACTCTCAATTCGTTTTTATTTTTTACAGTAAGCTCCCAGCACTGGCATCCATAAATTGTTATAGGATCTACAATACTTTTATAGAACATCTTCTTTACTTTCCAACTCATCTAGGAAGACTGTAACAGAGTGTTTAGCTTCTGGATTGCTGTTCTCCCATGAGCTAATCATTGCTGTATTTCCCAGTTACTTATTCCATCTTCTGATAGGGCTCTATCCATTTCCCAATTACTTATTCCATCTTCTGATAGGGCTCTATCCAGATATTTAAATTTTCTGCATGCCTTCATGTGATGCCCATCTATTGTTACGTTTCTTACACTTTCTCCACTGCATTGGTATCAGTCTTTTGATGCCATTTCTCATGCTATTCTAATAACTTTCTTAGCATAAAACAGACATCATCCTCTTCATTGGCCACCGCTACCTGATCATCTGCGAAGGACAAAGTGTAAAAACATTTATCCCTTGCTATCTGAATGCCCATTCCTGCTCATTTCCTACTCCTGTCTTTCTATCACTAAAACACATCAAACACATTTCTGAATAAGCTCTCAGCTGTTTCCTCTCTCATCCTTCGTCAGTACAGCTAGTGCTCCACATCTTACAACTTTATTATCGACGAGGCGTTAGATAATAACCTTATTTCTTCTAGTGTCTTTTTTTAAGTTCTGTACTGGCTAGTGAGCCACTGAAGATAAATCAGCGTTAACTTCTCCTTTTTGCGATATTCTCATACAAAGAATATTGATAATAACTTTTCCACAGATAATCATAGCAATAAAATATGTCATTTCTTTCCCCTGAATTCAGAATTCTCTTCTACACTCCTGGAAATGGAAAAAAGAACACATTGACACCGGTGTGTCAGACCCACCATACTTGCTCCGGACACTGCGAGAGGGCTGTACAAGCAATGATCACACGCACGGCACAGCGGACACACCAGGAACCGCGGTGTTGGCCGTCGAAAGGCGCTAGCTGCGCAGCATTTGTGCACCGCCGCCGTCAGTGTCAGCCAGTTTGCCGTGGCATACAGAGCTCCATCGCAGTCTTTAACACTGGTAGCATGCCGCGACAGCGCGGACGTGAACCGTATGCGCAGTTGACGGACTTTGAGCGAGGGCGTATAGTGGGCATGCGGGAGGCCGGGTGGACGTACCGCCGAATTGCTCAACACGTGGGGTGTGAGGTCTCCACAGTACATCGATGTTGTCGCCAGTGGTCGGCGGAAGGTGCACGTGCCCGTCGACCTGGGACCGGACCGCAGCGACGCACGGATGCACGCCAAGACCGTAGGATCCTACGCAGTGCCGTTGGGGACCGCACCGCCACTTCCCAGCAAATTAGGGACACTGTTGCTCCTGGGGTATCGGCGAGGACCATTCGCAACCGTCTCCATGAAGCTGGGCTACGGTCCCGCACACCGTTAGGCCGTCTTCCGCTCACGCCCCAACATCGTGCAGCCCGCCTCCAGTGGTGTCGCGACAGGCGTGAATGGAGGGACGAATGATGACGTGTCGTCTTCAGCGATGAGAGTCGCTTCTGCCTTGGTGCCAATGATGGTCGTATGCGTGTTTGGCGCCGTGCAGGTGAGCGCCACAATCAGGACTGCATACGACCGAGGCACACAGGGCCAACACCCGGCATCATGGTGTGGGGAGCGATCTCCTACACTGGCCGTACACCACTGGTGATCGTCGAGGGGACACTGAATAGTGCACGGTACATCCAAACCGTCATCGAACCCATCGTTCTACCATTCCTAGACCGGCAAGGGAACTTGCTGTTCTAACAGGACAATGCACGTCCGCATGTATCCCGTGCCACCCAACGTGCTCTAGAAGGTGTAAGTCAACTACCCTGGCCAGCAAGATCTCCGGATCTGTCCCCCATTGAGCATGTTTGGGACTGGATGAAGCGTCGTCTTACGCGGTCTGCACGTCCAGCACGAACGCTGGTCCAACTGAGGCGCCAGGTGGAAATGGCATGGCAAGCCGTTCCACAGGACTACATCCAGCATCTCTACGATCGTCTCCATGGGAGAATAGCAGCCTGCATTGCTGCGAAAGGTGGATATACATTGTACTAGTGCCGACATTGTGCATGCTCTGTTGCCTGTGTCTATGTGACTGTGGTTCTGTCAGTGTGATCATGTGATGTATCTGACCCCAGGAATGTGTCAATAAAGTTTCCCCTTCCTGGGACAATGAATTCACGGTGTTCTTATTTCAATTTCCAGGAGTGTATAACGACTCAGGTCAATCAAAAAACTTTTTCTGTAGTGGTAAGTAATATGTACAAGTCTGGTTTGATGCTGCCCACCATCTTTTCCCATCTAGCGCTAATTTTTACGTCTCTGTGTAACTACTACAGTCAACATTATCTATATTGTGTTTCCCATATTCCTGTCTTCGCCTGCTCCTACCATGTATCCCTTCTTCTGCACCATCACATTCTTCTTCTCCTACCGAAATAATTACTACTGGATGTTGTTGCAGATGTCCCACAAACCTAGACTTTTCTTCTGGTAAGAGTTTTCCATAAATTTACTTCATCGCCCATTATTTCAGTACTTCATCATTTCATACTTTATCTGTTCACATAATTTTTATCATTCTTCTATAGCACCGCATATCCACTCACTTTCTCTACTGATTACCAGCCGTTCATGTTGCACTTCCAGACAATACTGTGTTTAGATCTACACTTATTCCTCATTTCCATAACGTTAACTGATTCCAATAGAGCTGTTTTACAGATCAACGCTTTATTCGCTTGTGTCAACCTTTCTCTGATGTCTTCCTTGCTTCGACTATCACCGTATCATCCGTATTCTGACTGGTTCGATGATGCAACCCGTCACAAATTTCTCTCCCGTGCCAACTTTTCATTCGCAGAGTAGCAATTGCAAGCTACGTCCTCAATTATTTGTTCGATGTATTCCAGTCTCTGTTTTTCTCTACAGTTTTACCGCCTGCTGCTTCCTCTAGTACTATGGAAATATTCCCTGATGTGTTAACAGTTTCCTATCATCCTGTCCCTTCTTCTTGTCAATGTTTTCCATATGTTCCTTTCCTCGTCGATTCTGCGCAGAAGCTCCTCATTCTTTTCTCAGTCCACCTACTTTCAACATTCTTCTGTAGCACCACATCTCAGATCCCTCGATTTTCTTCTGTTCCGGTTTTTCCACAGTCCATGTTTCACTACCATACAACACTGTTCTCCACACGTACATTCTCAGAAATTTCTTCCTAAAGTTAAGGCTTAAGTTTGATACTAATAGTCTTACCTTGGCCCGAAATGCCCTTTTTGTCAGTGATAGTCTGCTTTTGACGTCCTCATTACTCCATCCGTCATTAGTTATTTTGCTGCCTAGGTAGCATAATTCCTGAACTTCATCTACTTCGTGACCATCAATCCTGATGTTAATTTTCTCTCTGTTGTCATTTCTGCTACTTCTCATTACTTTCGTCTTGCTTCGATTTACTCTCAGTCCATATTCTGTAATCATTAGACTGTTCATTCCATTCAGGAGATCACGTAATTCTTCTTCACTTTCACTCAGGATACAACGTCGTCAGCGAATCATATCATTGATATCCTATCTCCTATAATTTTAACCCCCACTCCTGAAACTTTCTTTTATTTCCATCATTGGTTCTTCGATGTATAGATTGAACAGTAGGGGTGAAAGACTTCATCCCTGTCCTACACCCTTTTTGATTCGAGCACTTCGTTCTTGGTCGTCCACTCTTATTATTCGCTCTTAGCTCTTGTACGTATTGCATATCACCCGTTTTACCTATAGCTTACCCCTATTTTTCTAAGATTTTCGAACATCTTGCACCATTTTATACTGCTGAACGCGTTTTCCAGGTCCACAAATCCTATGAATGCGTATTGATTTTTCTTTAGTCTTGCTTCCATTATCAACCGCAGCGTCAGAATTGCCTCTCTGATGCCTTTACCTTTCCTAAAGCCAAACTGATCTTTACCTAACACATCCTCAGTTTTTTTCCTTGTGTATATTATTCTGGTCAGCAACTTGGATGCATCAGCTGTTAAGCTGATCGTGCGATAATTACAGCACTTGTTGGCTCTTACAGTCTTTCGAAATGTGTAGATGATGTTTTTTGCGAAAGTCAGATGGTATATCGCCAGACATATTCTACACACCAACTTGAATAATCGTTTTGTTGCCACCTTCCCCCAATGATTTTAGGAAATTCTGACGGAATTTTATCGATCCCTTCTGCCTTATTCGATCGTAAGTGTTTCGAAGCTCTTTGAAATTCTGATTCTAACAGTGGATCCCCTATCTCATCTATATCGACTCCTGTTTCTTGTTTTGTCGCGTCATCAGATAAGTCTTCCCCTAGTAGAGGCCTTGAATGTACTCTTTCCACCTGTCCACTCTCTCCTGTGCAGTTAACAGTGGAATTCCCGTTGCACTCTTTATGTTACCGCTCTTGCCTTTAATATCACCGAAGACTGTTCGAGAAATTAGAACCAATACAGAGGCTTACCGACAATCATTCTTCCCAAACACTATTCGCAAGTGGAACGTGGTTGGAGGGATCAAATAGTTGTACCGAAAGTACCCTCCGCCAGACACCATTAGGTGGCTTGTGAAGTTTTTCTATGTACTTCTTCCGTCCTTCTCAGACAGGAGAATTCTTTCACTTCTTCCATTGCTGTGTCTTTCCACAGTATGATGTTAAGCGAGTCTTATTCTCTTTTCTACTATTTTTCCTCACTTTCGCCTCTGCTTTGTTTATCCTTAAGCCATATACTGTGCTAAGTACACTGACCATTGTCCACAGCTAGTCCTGCCTAACCCTTTCTGCGGCCGGAAAGGCTATACCGTCAGCGAGCGTCTGCAAAGTTTCACTTTTAAACATCTTCCGAAATTTTACCATCCTTCTTTCACTGCTTCTCTGAAGTAATAACTGAAGAAAAGTGATGATAAAATGCAAGCGTGTCTCATACCCTTCTCGACACTGTCCTGTCTATCCGAACCTTCCAGTTTCGTATCCCCTCTTAATTTTTTATATTGTTCTGCATTGTTCCTTTATCTCTGTACTTTAGCTGCAGTCGTGAAACGACTGTGAAGATCTTAATCTACCTTGCACTGTCGAAGACTTTCTGTAGACTGTAAACGACAAGCGCAGCTAACGCCACAAATCTGTCAGCCGTTAGGGTTCCGCCTATTTCTGGGGGAAGGTAGGCATTATTCCCAAGGAAGTGGCCAGTTGTTGCCGTCAGAATGGCTGTCAGACTTGAGCACACAACGCAACCACTGCTTATGGTGAGCTGTCATGGGACCTACGTAAACTGCGGCTGTCAGAAGGACTGCGGGTGAACTGAAAGGTTGCTGCATGTGGAATTCTCGGAAGACACCAGAGTCTGAAAGCAGTGCACGATTCTAAGGAGCTAATATCGTGAGAACTAAAGGTGATCGCGAATTATTTCCGTCCGCTACAAAATTAAGACCAACACTGATAAACTTATGTGATAGTCAATAACGCCGCACGAAAGAGAAAAAGAAGTGAAGACGTCGTTTAAAGACCTCTTCTCTAAGATAAATAGTACGCGGGACATTTAATAATTTAAGAGACAAACTGAGGTAGAAATAAAACAGTTTGCCAGAGCAGCTTTGCACTTTCATGACTTTAAGTTGACCTTATTGGGATGAGCTGAGAATTGCTGATGGATAAAAATTGTTTTGTTTATAACCTTAATATTGCATTGAACGATTGCGTGTCCGCTTGAAGTTTGCTCTCTGAAGGCGAAAAAGCGCTAAAATGTATTCTCAGATGACTTTTCGTTATTTAGGGTCAACTGCCACTTTTTGCACCATTCAGATATCTTTTCTAAATCGTTTTGCAGTTTGTTTTGATCTTCTGATGACTTTATTAGTCGATAAACGACAGCGTCATCTGCAAATAACCAAAGCCAGGTGCTCAGATTGTATCCCAAATCGTTTATATACATAAGGAGCAGCAAAGGGCCTGTAACACTAACTTGGGGAACGCAAGAAATCACTTCTGTTTTACTCGATGACTTTCTGTCAGTTACTACGAACTGTGACCTCTCTGACAGGAAATCACAAATCCAGTCACATAACTGAGACAATATTCCATAAGCACGCAATTTCACTACGAACCGCTTGTGTGGTACAGTGTCAAAAGCCTTCCGAAAATCCAGAAATACGGAATCGATCTGAAATCCCTTGTCAATAGCAGTCAACATTTCATGTGGATAAAGGGTTAGTTGTGTTTCACAGGAACGATGTTTTCTAAACCCATGTTGGCTGTGTGTCAATAGACCGTTTTCTTCGAGGTAATTCATAATGTTCGAACACAATATATGTTCCGAAATCCTGCTGCATATCGGCGTTAACGATATGGGCCTGTAATTTAGTGCGGTGACATCGCTTATGGGATAGGTCTGAAGGAACAGGCACTGCTGCAATCGACAGCCGTACGAAATACAAGAAATGTGTTCGAAATTGCGAATATGCAGCTGCACAATGTATTGGTGACCAGTATTTCCCGCTTTACGCAAACGGTCGGTCATTCGAGCACTCCTCCAGACCGGCCCAAACTTCCATATCTGACTGTGTGTCCACGTCCTGCACTAGCACAATTGCGCGTGATTTCCACAGAGGGAGAAACTTATGATTATTGTAGCGGCCTTGCGTTTTTATGATGTGCTCAGCAATGTTCTTCAGACATGTATGCATTAGTTACAGGTCGGTGTAACATATTGGTTAAGGCACTGACCGATTTCCCGCCGCATCCTTTTTCCAGTCTAAGGTTACATTCCAACTCCAATGACCATTCCAGAAAATGGCGTGTAACATCACAATAGGTGTCGTTACATGATTAAAAAAATGAGTGATGCAACTAATTAATCTCAGCCCCAACAACCGCATGCCTGTAGAAGCAATATGGGTCTACATATTTGCCCGCATCTCGTGGTCGTGCGGTAGCGTTCTCGCTTCCCACGCCCGGGTTCCCGGGTTCGATCCCCGGCGGGGTCAAGGATTTTCTCTGCCTCGTGATGGCTGGGTGTTGTGTGCTGTCCTTAGGTTAGTTAGGTTTAAGTAGTTCTAAGTTCTAGGGGACTTATGACCACAGCAGTTGAGTCCCATAGTGCTCAGAGCCATTTCAACCATTTTTTGGTCTACATATTTCTTTTTTTCGTTCTTATCTTCACGTCCTGAGTCCTGATTTCCATTTTTCAGCTTTCCTGAAAGTGTGTGATCAAGTGTGAATGATTTGAATGCAGTAGCAGACGAACCAGAAAAGTGATGGGTTTCTTAATCTTCTACGAACCTAAACGGTGTCGGTGGAAGGCAGAGAGCAGGAACAGGAGGGCTTGGTCAAAGATGAGTAAAGCAAAACGTTTTCCTAGCAGAGGTTGGTCATGGGCCTTCCCCACCACCTAGGGCGGTTCAGAGAGAGTGCGAAGGTTGAGTTGTTCTGAAGACAGGTAAGCGACCAGACATTCCCTCAGAACGTCTGTGTCGAACAAGGGACAAAAGGTATTTGAATCTGTTAATAATAATTTGTTAATCTCAACAATTTCTTCTCCTAGCCATTTTTTTAATTACCATTTAGGTTACGGTGACAATTTTTGGTTTAGTTAATCAGTGTCATAATAATGTGATTTCCGTTAGGCACGACCACGCGGTCTATAGACTCAAAGCGCAGCCCAAACCTTAGAAGTTACTGCTTGCCATATTATTTTATTTGTGCGGGACATTTTAAACTATCAGTAAAACTGTACCGAACATATATTCGGCAAAATGAATCGATTTGATTCCAAGCACTTCACGCAAAGATATGCAGCCACCAAAGTCCTGCTCGATGCCAGCCACAACGTGCATACAATTCTTCCCACTAATAAATGCTGTCGACATTTTGTTTGCCGTGTGAATTAGTCATATGAATGTCTGTGTTACAAATTTGAGCAGTGACCACGTGCTCCTTAGAGTTTCCCACCCCACACGAGTCTACAGATTAAGGCCAACGTGGCTTGTTATTCTCGTATGAGAAAGCCATAGGATCGTATATAAATGTACCAAGAATGTATTGTCCATCTATTAAACACAAAAAGATTACTGTTAACTTGCGAAATATTAGTCAAAAATAAATATTTTATCATTTAAAGCTATTTCTGTGATCGTAATTTATTTTCAATACATCTGAAAATAGTGTCACATTTGTGGTATTGATGATTACGCTCTTAAAATCCAAAGTGCTTGCCTCAAGTTTAGCTAACGGTACGTAGCTTTCTCTGACTGCCCCATAGAATACCATTGCGTTATCCGTTGCGACCTTAATAAATTCAATCAGTGAAGGAGTTGTTCCTAAAATTTAGATGGGCCTAAATCTATTTCTAATAACGGACAAAACTATTCAGAGAAGGTTACGTCGCCAAAGAAAAATAAGAGCGTATGTGGACAGGATATGGCGTCATAGCAGGCTGGAACGAAAGAAATAATAATAATCTAAAGAAGATCCCGCTAGTAGAAGCAAGTAACCCTCCATTCGCTGCCACTCAGTGGATAGTAAGATGCCAGTGGTGAGTTACAGGCATAGATAGTGTCAGAAGTTCCATGCGGCTTTTCGCGGATGATGCTGTAGTATACAGAGAAGTTGCAGCATTAGAAAATTGCAGCGAAATACAGGAAGATCTGCAGCGGATAGGCACTTGGTGCAGGGAGTAGCAACTGACCCTTAACATAGACAAATGTAATGTATTGCGAATACATAGAAAGAAGGATCCTTTATTGTATGATTATATGATAGTAGAACAAACACTGGTAGCAGTTACTTCTGTAAAATATCTCGGAGTATGCATACGGAACGATTTGAAGTGAAATGATCATATAAAATTAATTGTTGGTGAGGCGAGTGCCAGGTTGAGATTCATTGGGAGAGTCCTTAGAAAATGTAGTCCATCAACAAAGGAGGTGGCTTACAGAACTCTTGTTCGACCTATACTTGAGTATTGCTCATCAGTGTGGGATCCGTACCAGGTCGGGTTGACAGAGGAGGCAGAGAAGATCCAAAGAAGAGTGGCGCGCTTCGTCACAGGGTTTTTGGTAAGCGTGATAGCGTTACGGAGATGTTTAGCAAACTCAAGTGGCAAACTCTGCAAGAGAGGCACTCTGCATCGCGGTGTAGCTTGCTGTCCAGGTTTCGAGAGGGTGCGTTTCTGGATAAGGTATCGAATATATTGCTTCCCCCTACTTATACCTCCCAATGAGATCACGAATGTAAAATTAGAGAGATTCGAGTGCGCTCGTAGGCTTTCCGGCAGTCATTCTTCCCGCGAACCATACTCGACTGAAACAAGAAAGGGAGGTAATGACAGTGGCATGTAAAGTGCCCTCCGCCAGACACCGTTGGGTGGCTTGAGGAGTATGAATGTAGCTGTAGATATAGATGTTTCTTTAATTTATTAATTTAGTTGTAGTGGAGAGAAACGATAATTCGGCTAAATTGTCACAAATCTAAAACAGCTGCCACATTGTGCACGTTTCATCTCTAAAATATCATTGTTCCAGGAGTGCCGCGCCAAAATGACGAGCAAGAAGAGGACAGTAGAGGAGGTATTCAGATGGACCCCTGTACGCTTCGCAGAGGAGACTGACTCGTGGGAATGGATCGAGAAAATGCTGCAAGGCGGCATGTCTCCAAAGGATCTGACTGTCACGAAGAGACGGCTGTCCATCAGAGAGACCGCGGCCTCGCTGATGCGGGATATCTGCACGGCTGGACACCTGCAGCTGCTGAGGCTGGCGTTGTCGGTGGACGCGAAGCTGGCGTCGGCGCGCCTGGACGGGTGTGGGTCGACGCCGCTGCACGTGGCTGCAGCCAGTAGGCGCGACGCGGCGGTACGGCTGCTGCTGGAGGCGGGCGCCGACTGCGAGGTGAGAGACGGCCGCGGGCGTACGCCCCTCCACGCCGCCGCCGCCAGTGGCAGCGTCTACGCCTTCAGGCTGCTGTTGGACGCCGGCAGCGACCCAGAGAGCCAGGACTCAGAAGGAAACACCGCTGTGCACCTCGCCTGCGAAGGTGGCCACACAAGTGTCCTGATGGCGCTGTACGACAGGGGCGTTTCTCGCTGTCTGGTAAAGATACAGCTGCTCTTGGCAGCCGAAAGCTGCAACGTTGAGGGAGTGCGCCTCGCACTGAAGCAGACTTCCAGCTGGGGAAGCGGGTGGAGCGACTTGCACTGCGTGGCGATTAAGGGCAGCGGCACGGCAGTGAGGACGCTGCTGGCAGCCGGCGTCGACCCCAACGCCCGCGACGCCAACGGCGACACCCCGCTGCACGCCGTGGCGGCCGCGGGCTGCCCGGGGGCCGCAGAGGCGCTGGTGGAGGCCGGCGCAGACGTGGACGCGGCCGACTCGAGCGGCTCGACGCCTCTGCACTACGCGGTGCGCGCTGGAAACCTGGGGGTGGCGCGAGAGCTGCTGGCCGCGGGAGCCGACGTGGAGGCTCGCGACGCCGAGGGCGACACGCCGCTGCTGCGCGCCGCCGCCAGGGGCTGCGCCGACGCCGTGGCCGCACTCGTCGCCGCCGGCGCCAGGACCGACGCCACAGACGCCGCCGGCAGGACCGCCGCCCAGGTGGCCAGGCTGCTCGGCCACAACGGGCTCATCAGCGCCCTTCTGGACCTCGCACACAACCACTCCGTGCGAAAAGCAATACCTGTTGTGGCCATCCCGCGCTCAGAAGTCCTCGTGGATACGATATGCGAAGCTTCTTAGAATAACCAACCAAAAGCAATCTTAAAATAATAGCTCTGTAACGCCTGAATAAACAATAAAGAAATCTTCCATTAAAATATGTGATAGAAATATTGTGATGAGATAATTTCGCAGTTACAACTATCAACATCTCATCATAATCAGCAACTACAAGGCGTGTTCAATAAGCAATACAACACATTTTTTTCTGAAAGCAGGATGGTCTTCTTCAGACTTCCAACTCACCATATGATTCCCCACTCTTTTGGATACAAAATCCTAGATGTCACCATAATCTCTGATCAATGCGACTGACTTACTCCACCTTACTGGGAGGACCTGCATTACCCCATGGTAACACTCTACCGGTCAACGTCAGAGCAAGTTTTGCTGCATCAACATCTTCCACATCATCCATGTACTGCTTCCTGCCGAGTGCATCCTTACTTGCGCCAAACAGATGGAAGTTGATGGTGCGAAACCAAGGCTGTAGTTGGATGAGGAAGAACAGCCAAATGGAATCTTTTGAATTTCTCTTGGGTGCGCAAACTTGTGTGAGGCCTTGCGTTTGAAAGTTGTCTGCTTAAATTTATGTTGGTGGCAGTGGATGTGTAATGTCGATTGCTCTTTTAATGTTAAATTGTCTGTTAGATGCTAAGCTTCCAGCTTTTTCTTTGAATGGGATGAATACAGGTCTTAAAGCTGATAGCATGCGTAAATGCTAAATGTTGGTGACAAAATCCAGCTGCGAGAATGCATAGAGAAATCCACACCACTGTGAGAACTGGGATAAACCATGTCCTGTTTGATAATGAACCTGTTCTCTACACTATTTGGCTTACCTGGACCACACTACATAACGCCACATAAACTGCTCTCGAAGCCACAGCTCATCTCGATAACAGAGGTGCAAAATGTAACTACTGAGATACGCAAAGGTGCAATGCATTCTCTAAAAGCATTGCTATCATTCTCGGTTCATAATTTTTGATAATGCTTTAAAATAAATCGAAAATTAATGGACTCTTGCGATGCGGACAATGACTGTCGATTAAATGAACTCAATAGCAATCTCATTATATTTTACTTAATAACATTTAATGAAGTTTCAGTAACAGTTAAACTTTCTCTAAAACGACGTTATTATAATCCAAGAATTACAAAAATTTTCCTTGAACAAAATTCCAAAATACAATTCTTAAATCCATTTCTCTCACAATGATCGATAAATCCTAACAAAAAATGAAAAGCGAAAATATTCCTGATCTGGATGTCTAACGAACCAAGAATGCAGCATTATGAAGCCGCTGCTGCAAATAAAACAAACTTAATCATTACCGGTAATCCATTCTTCACAGAGAGTATAATTGTACCAATCTAAAAATCAATTCTTTTTCTCCCACAATAAATCTTCCATTAATCTACAATACAATTTCGCAAAATCTCCATGGTTTGCTGCTTACTGTTACTAAACCAAAATTCGACTGTTCAGTCTATCACCGAAGCTCCTCTTCTCTCCTCGCGATCAACAGATAGCTCTATTGGGCGTCTTCGCAGAGCAAAGATCACCACTAACTCCTCTGTGCTGTGCAGCTCCTTTGCCGAGCCTGCGAGCGCATGTCTAAACAATTCAAAACTTACCAGCGCGATTCCAGACGTCCAAATCAAGAAAAATTCCTAAGAAAATTTACACCCCGTTTACTATCCCTCGGCCTCTCTGGACAGAATTTTGCAGGATGAGGTTTGCAATTAACAAATATTAGACAGTAAAATTAACTTACGAAGTTAAAACACGAAGAACATCAGTAGAATTAAAGAAGTGATAACTGTAATAGCATAGAAAGATAAGATGATTTACGGCAATTACATATCGTTTTCAACTTCCGTTCACAAGCGCACTCGTAGTCCTTGTGCACAGGTGCACAACAGTGTCTTACAAGTTGGTTTAAATGATTGTCCACAGGCGCACCAACTGTCCCATAAACCTCAGCGTGTTCAAAGCACCAATAAGAAAACAAAAAAGGTAATATCATACATGGTAATCCATTGATTGTTTTACTCTGCACCTAGAATGTGAGTCCTCAGTTAAGAAATTTGGTGCGTCGGAAAGATGAAAACAAAACTTCGGTGAAATTTCACATTTTTTATACTATTGCAAAAACAGTGTTGCTATTGTTAAATTATATGTATTCAGTGAAAATCGTTGTTAACTTGAGTGTATCCAGTACTGCACTAAAGAAAACTCGTCGACGTCAATCTTGAAGTAAACATGTTTTGTCGAAGACTCAGTACGTAAACACTGTATAACTTGCATCATTGTACAGGTTTATTTGCGAGGAGGCTTGAAGTAGACTCTGAGGATACACTATTGGTCCATAAACATTCCACTGATAGCTCAGAGCCAATGTCTCTCACAACAGTACTGTAAAGTTCAATAGTTTGTCGGAAACGTAGCTTTAATTCACCAAATACCTGTGAAATAATTGCATAAATCTAGTTGTAGTGCCCTTCAACATATCGTTGTTGTAAAAACAAAACGTCCATCCGTTGTAAACGTGTCTCACAGTGCGGAAGAGCATGCTTAAATGTTTCCATGAATATTCCGAGTTAGCCTAATACATACTGGACAAACATTGTTACAAATGAATAAATACATAAACTAGAACAAAAACTGAAATGTGTTTGTGTTACTGCATGGTTACGCAAATACCTAAAGTAAGGTTCCATAAGAGACTGAGTTCGTTGGTGGCATTCAATACCAGTCCACAGTATGTAGCAAGTTGAAAAATAACTATAAAGGTTACATAGTAACATATAAGTGAAATTCTTTGCATCAGTGTTACACAGTATTCTGGGTAAGAAAACATTAGTAAAACTTTGTATACACATAAGGCATGAATTGAGAATAAAAACCATGGCATTGTCATATACATATCTGTCAAAATACAGTTACAAAACTAAAAGTTTTCTTAAAGTTGTTTTACTTACAGTATACAGTAATCACAAAATATATATCTACCTCCTACAAAAATTTCTAGCTCGATCAACTATTCAGAAGGAAAGTGGATGGGGGAAGAGCATAAAGGTTTAAGCACACATTTATTGTTGTACCTGTCAAAAGAAATTAATTACATTATACCCTCAGTCGTCAGTCCGTCACATAATATAATGAAAGTGAAAATGTGGCCACATATGCTTATTCTATGCACTTGTCAGCTAATCATTATCATCTAAAAATTCTTAACATGCCCCAAACGCAAGAAAGACAAAGTAGTACCAAAAGAATGTCTTACAGCTACACATAAATGAAATAAACAATAGTTGTGCTATTTTAAATGGCTAGTAAACACATTTAAATCTGCTACGCTGAGCTGGGAAAGCAAAACTTGTCATTAACGTTAAGCAAGATAGAAAATTCATTAGAAGAAGCAAAACTAAGCAATTGTCAAGTTAACTACAAGAACAGAAGTGTAATCTCTCATAAATATCATCACCAACACTGAAAAATGCTTACAGGCTTAAAAGTTCTCATCACAGTGTATGAGATGAAGTAGCAAATTACCCGACACCTCTCGTCTACATTCATAAGAAATCTCCTACCCCAGACAAAAATTACTTAGCCACAACTCTAAGTACCTACTACAAGCAGATCATCACGTAATCCCAGTCTCTGACCTCATTGTATACCCTCAGAAATCTTAAAACATGTCTCCTAAAATATATCATTCATAAATCTGCAAAATCATCCGTTTCATCATGACATCTAATAAACACAGTAAACTGACAATTACCTCTGTCAGATACTATATATTACTAAAAATGAGCTCATACAATATTGTACTCATAGTTCTTACTCCGTATTATTATCTATGCTGAAAATAAGAAACCACCTCCGATTAGTAACAAAAGATGTTAAATCCAACCAAAAATTCTCTACCCGTTCCACAGATGAGTACTGTACAATATTTGTTACATGTAGTTCAATTATTGCATAATTCACTATGTCAGCCTATAAGAAAAATTCCATTACTTTACACAGTAGCCGATGTTACCATCCAACACTCACGGTTTTATGGCGTTACGCATTTCTACTCGACTAAAAGTTGCTGCATCTTTTTTGCAATGTACTTTTGCCAGAATCTTTGTGTAACACATGCCACTAGAAAGTTTTATTATTAATGACATGGTAATTTATATCCGCAGCAGTGAAGTGCATTATATGAACAAAAATGCATAAAGAAAGAGATATACAAAGAAATAGTCAACCTTTCTATTTTATGTAAGGGAAAGTAAAAATTACGATCTACCCATATACAGGATAAAATGGCCATGACTTAGTTTCTACACTACTGGCCATTAAAATTGCTACACCACGAAGATGACGTGCTACAGACGCGAAATTTAACCGACAGGAAGAAGATGCTGTGATATACAAATGATTAGCTTTTCAGAGTATTCACACATCGTTGGCGCCGGTGGCGACACCTACAACGTGCTGACATGAGGAAAGTTTCCAACCGATTTCTCATACACAAACAGCAGTTCACCGGCGTTGCCTGGTGAAGCGTTGTTGTGGTGCCTCGTGTAAGGAGGAGAAATGCATACCATCTCGTTTCCGACTTCCATAAAGGTCGGATTGTAGACCGTCGCGATTGCGGTTTATCGTATCGCGACATTGCTGCTCGCGTTGGTCGAGATCCAATGACTGTTAGCAGAATATGGAATCGGTAGGTTCAGGAGGGTAATACGGAACGCAGCGCTGTATCCCAACGGCCTCGTATCACTAGCAGTCGAGATGACAGGCATCTTACCCGCATGGCTGTAACGGATCGTGCAGCAACGTCTCGATCCCTGAGTCGACAGATGGGGACGTTTGCTAGACAACAACCATCTGCACGAACAGTTCGACGACGTTTGCAGCAGCGTGGACTATCAGCTCGGAGACCATGGCTGCGGTTACCCTTGACGTTGCATCACAGACAGGAGCGCCTGCGATGGTGTACTCAGCGACGAACCTGGGTGCACGAGTGGCAAAACGTCATTTTTTTCGGATGAATCCACGTTCTGTTTACAGCATCATGATGGTCGCATCCGTGTTTGTCGACATCGCGGTGAACGCAAATTGGAAGCGTGTATTCGTCATCGCCATACTGGCGTATCAACTGGCGTGATGGTACGGGGTGCCATTGGTTACATGTCTCGGTCACCTCTTGTTCGCTCTGACAGCACTTTGAACATTGGACGTTACATTTCAGATGTGTTACGACCCGTGGCTCTACCCTTCATTCGATTCCTGCGAAAACCTACATTTCAGCAGGATAATGCACGACCGCATGTTGCAGATCCTGAACGGGCCTTTCTGGATACAGAAAATGTTCGACTGCTGCCCTTGCCAGCACATTCTCCATATCTCTCACCAATTGAAAACGTCTGGTCAATGGTGGCCAAGCAACTGGCCCATCACAATACGCGTCACTACTCTTGATGAACAGTGGTATCTTGTTGAAGCTGCATTGGCAGCTGTACCTGTACACGCCATCCAAGCTCTGTTTGACTCAATGCCCAGGCGTATCAAGGCCGTTATTACGGTCAGAGGTGGTTGTTCTTGGTACTGATTTCTCAGGATCTATGCACCCAAATTGCGTGAAAATGTAATCACATGTCAGTTCTAGTATAATATATTTGTCCAATGAATACCCGTTTATCATCTGCATTTCTTCCTGGTGTAGCAATTTTAATGGCCAGTAGTGTACATATTTACAACAATGCATCCATCAGTGCGAAAATCGCATGTGTTACAACATGACTATGCAAGCAAATGTGCACTGACAGACAATATAAATAATGCCGAAATAATTACTCTACGAAATGTTTTACGTTGGAAAAGTGGTGTAGGTCACGAGACAGTGTTACGAATTCAGTCGCATTCAGGTGAACTATTCGGCGAACACGGAGTGGTCGACTGTAGATTAAGAAGTAGTTTTGAAACTTGTTCTTTGATTTACATGATTACTGGTGAGAGCGAACTAAAACCTTTCCACCTACTTTGAATTCTTTATCGTTGGATCTCCTCTTCTGTAGCCGTTTCCTCTTCTGTGTTGCCTGTTTTTTGTTCTTAAGGGCTATTTCAATGACTTGTTTATTTTCCATCACCTAATGTAGAAAGAGAGAAATGGCATCATAAGCTAATGAATTTATGGTGTTCTGAAAGATTTGAATATACCTGTTCCATTCTGAGTGCTTTTTGTTACAGTATAATCTGCTTAATTTTCCTTTATCTCTCTTGTTTCTTTCAAATGGGTTGAAAAACACATGGTGCACTTAACAAAAATAACACCGTTTTCCTTTGTTTCTTGAAATACGAAAGCTTGGAGCTGTCAGTCACGATGCACGAAACGCGCGAAGATGAGAAAGCAAAGGTAGATTTAGTAAAGCTTGTTTCAATTTATCAAATTCCTTTTGTGTTTGTTCGTTCCAGAACCAGTATGAATTTTTACCATTTAACTGACATAATCTTGCAGTGTCCGGAGCTATAGCGGGAAATGAAAATGGGTGTAATGTCTCTATTTTTCTTTGTACACATCCAAAGAACCAAACGAAATTGAAGTCCATTGTCAGAGATAACTTTGTCGACATGTCCAGCTTCTCTTAAGAATCTTTGGTGAATACTGCAGAAACACTTCTCGCAGTCTCTTTACGAAGTGGTGTAAAAGAGAGAAATTTTTATGTGAGTTCCACTGCTACAAAAATATGCGAAAAACCTTATCTACTCGTTGGAACGGGTCTATAACAGGTCTGTGACTGCTAATGACGTAATTTAACTGGAATGATTTTAACTGGTGGATGTTTTAGCTTTTTGATAGAGTTTGCATTTGGTCAGAACATGTCAGATGTGTTTTTTCCACGTTGAGAAAGTAAGAGGTCTGACAAAGAATGTAAAGAAATTTCCTCACTCCTTAGTGTGTGCATAACCAAGGCGAATGTGCCAAACTAATTTGTTGCCCAAATTATTTGGCTTGCAAAAAAGCCACGAACCGCTGTCAGATTTCAAACGTTTGAAGAGAATGTTGTTATTAA
Organism: Schistocerca cancellata; assembly: GCF_023864275.1. NCBI lineage: Eukaryota > Metazoa > Arthropoda > Insecta > Orthoptera > Acrididae > Schistocerca > Schistocerca cancellata. The sequence goes on from NC_064627.1 coordinate 457,725,890, forward strand.
CCAAACAATAATGCCTAACTGTCGAGTTGTTTGTGCCTCGCCACAGCTGGTTGATATTCGTCCATACGGGATTTTTATTTTCTTCTTTCGCACTGTCCTTTAAAAAAGAAGAAACATAATTTTCTAAAGCAACCTATTGTATGTATTGAAGGCTGAAACTGGACCGACAGAATTCTGTGGATGAACCAATTTGTGCTCCACCATGAGATCGTAAAAAAGCATCAGCAACAATATTCTCTTTTCTAGGAATGTGTATGACATTGAAATGAAATTCACGTAAACATAATGCCGATCTGCCCAAGCGATTACGAGAAAGTTTGGAGGTCATAAGAAATTGTAACACACGGCGGTCTGTGTGTACTTTTGTATGTTTGCCAAAAAAAAAATATCGAAATTTTGTAAAATCCCGAACGTCAGCTAATGGTTCAAGTTCTAAGTAATTTCGTTCGGAAGCGGAAAGAACATGGATGTCTTCGAGCTGTTGGTTGTTGTTGTTGTGGTCTTCAGTCCTGAGACTGGTTTGATGCAGCTCTCCATGCTACTCTATCCTGTGCAAGCTTCTTCATCTCCCAGTATCTACTGCAACCTACATCCTTCTGAATCTGCTTAGTGTATTCATCTCTTGGTCTCCCTCTACGATTTTTACCCTCCACACTGCCCTCCAATGCTAAATTTGTGATCCCTTGATGCCTCAAAATATGTCCTACCAACCGATCCCTTCTTCTAGTCAAGTTGTGCCACAAACTTCTCTTCTCCCCAATCCTATTCAACACCTCCTCATTAGTTACGTGATCTACCCACCTTATCTTCAGCATTCTTCTGTAGCACCACATTTCGAAAGCTTCTATTCTCTTCTTGTCCAAACTAGTTATCGTCCATGTTTCACTTCCATACATGGCTACACTCCATACAAATACTTTCAGAAACGACTTCCTGACACTTAAATCTATACTCGATGTTAACAAATTCCTCTTCTTGAGAAACGCTTTCCTTGCCATTGCCAGTCTACATTTTATATCCTCTCTACTTCGACCATCATCGGTTATTTTACTCCCTAAATAGCAAAACTCCTTTACTACTTTAAGTGTCTCATTTCCTAATCTAATTCCCTCAGCATCACCCGACTTAATTTGACTACATTCCATTATCCTCGTTTTGCTTTTGTTGATGTTCATCTTATATCCTCCTTTCAAGACACTGTCCATTCCGTTCAACTGCTCTTCCAAGTCCTTTGCTGTCTCTGACAGAATTACAATGTCATCGGCGAACCTCAAAGTTTTTACTTCTTCTCCCTGAACTTTAATACCTACTCCGAATTTTTCTTTTGTTTCCTTTACTGCTTGCTCAATATACAGATTGAATAACATCGGGGAGAGGCTACAACCCTGTCTTACTCCTTTCCCAACCACTGCTTCCCTTTCATGCCCCTCGACTCTTATAACTGCCGTCTGGTTTCTGTACAAACTGTAAATAGCCTTTCGCTCCCTGTATTTTACCCCTGCCACCTTCAGAATTTGAAAGAGAGTATTCCAGTTAACATTGTCAAAAGCTTTCTCTAAGTCTACAAATGCTAGAAATGTAGGTTTGCCTTTTCTTAATCTTTCTTCTAAGATAAGTCGTAAGGTCAGTATTGCCTCACGTGTTCCAACATTTCTACGGAATCCGAACTGATCTTCCCCGAGGTCAGCTTCTACTAGGTTTTCCATTCGTCTGTAAAGAATTCGTGTTAGTATTTTGCAGCTGTGACTTATTAAACTGATAGTTCGGTAATTTTCACATCTGTCCACACCTGCTTTCTTTGGGATTGGAATTATTATATTCTTCTTGAAGTCTGAGGGTATTTCGCCTGTCTCATACATCGTGCTCACCAGATGGTAGAGTTTTGTCATGACTGGCTCTCCCGAGGCCATCAGTAGTTCAAATGGAATGTTGTCTACTCCCGGGGCCTTGTTTCGACTCAGGTCTTTCAGTGCTCTGTCAAACTCTTCACGCAGTATCTTATCTCCCATTTCGTCTTCATCTACATCCTCTTCCATTTCCATAATATTGTCCTCAAGTACATCGCCCTTGTATAAACCCTCTATATACTCCTTCCACCTTTCTGCCTTCCCTTCTTTGCTTAGAACTGGGTTGCCATCTGAGCTCTTGATATTCATACAAGTGGTTCTCTTCTCTCCAAAGGTCTCTTTAATTTTCCTGTAGGCAGTATCTATCTTACCCCTAGTGAGATAAGCCTCTACATCTTTACATTTGTCCTCTAGCCATCCCTGCTTAGCCATTTTGCACTTCCTGTCGATCTCATTTTTGAGACGTTTGTATTCCTTTTTGCCTGCTTCATTTACTGCATTTTTATATTTTCTCCTTTCATCAATTAAATTTAATATTTCTTCTGTTACCCAAGGATTTCTACTAGCCCTCGTCTTTTTACCTACTTGATCCTCTGCTGCCTTCACTACTTCATCCCTCAGAGCTACCCATTCTTCTTCTACTGTATTTCTTTCCCCCATTCCTGTCAATTGTTCCCTTATGCTCTCCCTGAAACTCTCTACAACCTCTGGTTCTTTCAGTTTATCCAGGTCCCATCTCCTTAAATTCCCACCTTTTTGCAGTTTCTTCAGTTTCAATCTGCAGTTCATAACCAATAGATTGTGGTCAGAATCCACATCTGCCCCAGGAAATGTCTTACAATTTAAAACCTGGTTCCTAAATCTCTGTCTTACCATTATATAATCTATCTGATACCTTTTAGTATCTCCAGGATTCTTCCAGGTATACAACCTTCTTTTATGATTCTTGAACCAAGTATTGGCTATGATTAAGTTATGCTCTGTGCAAAATTCTACAAGGCGGCTTCCTCTTTCATTCCTTCCCCCCAATCCATATTCACCTACTATGTTTCCTTCTCTCCCTTTTCCTACTGACGAATTCCAGTCACCCATGACTATTAAATTTTCGTCTCCCTTCGCTACCTGAATAATTTCTTTTATCTCGTCATACATTTCATCTATTTCTTCATCATCTGCAGAGGTAGTTGGCATATAAACTTGTACTACTCTAGTAGGCATGGGCTTTGTGTCTATCTTGGCCACAATAATGCGTTCACTATGCTGTTTGTAGTAGCTAACCCGCACTCCTATTTTTTTATTCATTATTAAACCTACTCCTGCATTACCCCTATTTGATTTTGTATTTATAACCCTGTAATCACCTGACCAAAAGTCTTGTTCCTCCTGCCACCGAACTTCACTAATTCCCACTATATCTAACTTTAACCTATCCATTTCCCTTTTTAAATTTTCTAACCTACCTGCCCGTTTAAGGGATCTGACATTCCACGCTCCGATCCGTAGAACGCCAGTTTTCTTTCTCCTGATAACGACGTCCTCCTGAGTAGTCCCCGCCCGGAGATCCGAATGGGGGACTATTTTACCTCCGGAATATTTTACCCAAGAGGACGCCATCATCATTTAATCATACAGTAGAGCTGCATGTCCTCGGGACACACAACGCTCGGAAAATTCGGGTGAGAAACTAAGCGTACATTTAATAAAGCTTGTTTCAATTTATAAAATACCTGTGCTCGTTCGTCCCAAAAACAATATCGATTCTTACCATTTATCTGACATAGCGTTAGACTGTTGAGAGCTTTGTAGTGAAAGAAACAGCGAGAAAAATTGACAAGGCCTAAAAAACTTCTAACTTGGCGTTTAGTAGCAGGAACTGTTACGTCGCGAATGGCCTGAAGTTTCTCTGTATCGGGATCAATACCAGAAGCTGAAATAATATGACCTAAAACTTTAATAGACGATTTTCCAAACTCAGACTTGCTTACATTTACCGCAATTCCATGATTTGAAATGTTTGCAATATAGGTTCAAGACGCTGTTATGTTGGTACCAGGTTTCCCCAGCAACAAGTATGTCATCGGCATAAGTAGTGATTCTGTTCTTTTAATGTGTTGGGACAATGGAGTTCGAACCTCTTATGAAAGCTGCAAATTCCGAAAAATAAAAAGGCTGTACATTTGAGACGATTGGGATGCAATTCGAACTGGCAGAACCCTGAACAAAATCGAATATGGAGCATACGGTGACCCCACAAAAATTTTTGAACAGCGTGTAATGGCTCATTATAAGGGCTTTGTTCTATGTAATGGTAAAGTAGAGCAAGATTCATATGATTTACATTAATTGAATTCTTCATCACTAATTACCGAAAATGGAGAGTCTGAATCTAAAATTGCGTTGAAACTACGTATGCCTAATGCCTAATTGTATGTTGATGACTGGATGATAAATTTGTTTTTAAGCTTCTTTTCTTTTTAACAACATATCCCTGATGATTCCCAAACAAATGATATTTTCAGTACTGTCGGTGGAATTGGTAGTACATTGTTCTTTTAGTGGACCTGCTGTAGTATTCTCCTCTTGTCATCGTTGTCTGCCACTGTCTCATAGCTTGGAAATAGGATGCCACTATTTGAACAGATCGTCTCCGTTCTGCGTTATTAGAATTAAGCTGTCGTTGGTGTAAACGACCACCCGACTCATTCAAAACAAAATTTTGCTTTTGTCTTTAACTTTCATTTCTCCTATTCCCGTATCTATCGTTTTCTCGCAAATTGTAGTTTTGTTGTCTGTTATCTTGATAGTTGTGATTGTATGGTTCTGCATATGCATATTGTTATTGCTTTGTAGGTTACTGTTTCCAAAATTACTATGTTGCTGCCCCTTGAATTATGAAAAGTGCTGGCCGTTACGATAAAAATTTGGATTTTGCTGCTGGTCGTATTGTGATGGTCTACTGAAAATGTTACGTCCCTGATAGTGCTTCAGGCACTATTGGATACTTTTGTCTACGTTGTCACTGAATGATGTGGATTGTCTCCTATTCCGATTTTCATTCTAATTGCTGTTGTCCAGATGAAAGTTTCTATTTATGTATGTATATTCGAATTCTTGAATCGCAAGCTATTGTAAAACGTCACGGAATGCAGTGATGTTTTCATTCTGATGTCCTGTCATCAAAGAAACACGTAAAGATCTTGGAAGTTTAGAAGTACGAAGTTGGATTAAAGCACATTGATTGTATTCTGTCAAATGTTGGTTCTGTCGTACCACGTGCTCGAAGACCTACTTTAAGCTTGCAAATTATGACTTTTCAAAATTTGGCAAACTGAGGAATTTGTCCTGTGTAGTTCCTGACAGGAGAAACAAAACTGGCGTTCTACGGATCGGAGCGTTTAATGTCAGGTCCCTTTATCGGGCAGGTAGGTTAGAAAACTTAAAAAGGTAAATGGATAGGTTAAAGTTAGATATAGCGAGGATTACTGAAGCTCGGTGGCAGGAGGTTGAAGACTTCTGGTCAGGTGAATACAGGGTTATAAACACAAAACCAAATTAGGGTAATGCAGGAGTACATCTAATAACGAATAAACTGTAGGAGCGTGGATAAGCTATTACAAACACCATAGTGAACGCATTATTGTAGCCAAGATAGACACGACGCCCACGCGTACCGCAATTGTACAAGTTTATATGCCAACCAGCTCCGCAGACGAAGAAGAGATTGAAGAAATGTATGATGAGGTAAAAGGAATTATTCAGATAGAGAAGGGATACGATAATGTAATTGTCATGGGAGACTGGAATTCGATTGTAGGAAAAGGAAGAGAAGGAAAACTAGTAGGTGAATATGGAATGGGGATAAGGAATGAAAGACGAAGCCTTGTGTTAGAATTTTGCACAGAACATAATTTAATCATAGCTAACACTGGGCTTAAGAATCATGAAAGAACGTTGTATACGTGGAAGAGGCCTGGAGACACTGGACGGTTTCAGATAGATAATATAACAGTAGACAGCGATTTGGCAACCAGGTTTTAAACTGTAAGATATTTCCAGGGGCAGATATGGATTCTGACCACAATCTATTGGTTACGAACTGTAGATTAAAACTGAAGAAATCGCAAAAGGGTGGGAATTTAAGGAGATGGTACCTGGATAAACTGAAAGAACCAGACGTTATAGAGAGTTTCAGCGAGAGCATCAGGGAACGACTGACAAGAACAGGGGAAATAAGTACAGTAGACGAAGAATGAGCAGCTTTGAGAGATGAAATAGTTAAGGCAGCAGAGGATCAAGTAGATAAAAAGACGAGGGCTAGTAGTAATTGATGAAAGGAGAAAATACAAAAATTCAGTAAATGAAGCAGGCAAAAAGGATTACAAACGTCTCAAAAATGAGATCGACAGGAAGTGCAAAGTGGCTAAGCAGGAATGGCTAGAAGAAAAATGTAAGGATGTAGAAACATATATCACTAGGGGTAAGATAGCTACTGCCTACAGGAAAACTAAAGAGACCTTTGGAGAAAAGAGAACCACTTGCATGAATATCAAGAGCTCAGAGGGAAACCCAGTTCTAAGCAAAGAATGTACTTGAGCACAATATTGTGGAAATGGAGAGAATGAAGATGAAATGGGAGATACGATACTGCGTAAAGATTTTGACAGAGCACTGAAAGACCTAAGTCGAAACATTCCATCAGAACTACTGACAGCCTTGGGAGAGCCAGTTCTGACAAAACTCTACCATCTGGTGAGCAAGCTGTATGAGACAGGCGAAATACCCTCAGACTTCAAGAAGAATATAATGATTCCAATCCCAAAGAAAGCAGATGTTAACAGGTGTGGAAATTACCAAATTATCAGTTTAATAAGTCACGACTGCAAAATACTGACACGAATTCTTTACAGACGAATGGAAAATCTGGTAGAAGCCGACCTCGGGGAAGATCAGTCCGGCTTCGGTAGAAATGTTGGAACACGTGGGGTAATATTAACCCTGCGACTTATCTTAGAACATAGATTAAGGAAAGGCAAACATACTTTTCTAGCATTTGTAGACCTAAAGAAAGCTTTTGACAATGTTGACTGTACTACTCTCTTTCAAATTCTGATGACGGCAGGGGTTAAATACAAGGAGCGAAAGTCTATTTACAATTTGTACAGAAATCAGATGGCAGTTATAAGAATTGAGGGGCATGAAAGGGAAGCAGTGGTTGGGAAGGGAGTGATATAGGGTTGTAGCCTATCCCCGGTGTTATTCAATCTATACATGGAGCAAAAAAAAAAAAAAAAAAAAGATGATGGTCGAAGTAGGGAGGATATAAAATGTAGACTGGCAATGGCAAGAAAAGCGTTTTGAAGAAGAGAAATTTGTTAACATCGAGTATAGATTTAAGTGTCAGGAAGTTGTTTCTCAAACTATTTGTATGGAGTGTAGCCATGTATGGATGTGAAACGTGGACGATGAATAGTTTAGACAAGAAGAGAATAGAAGCTTTCGAAATGTGGTGTTAGAGAATAATGCTAAGCTCAGATGGGTAGATCACGTAACTAATGAGAAGGTACTGAATAGAATTAGGGGGAAGACAAATTTGTGGCACAACTTCTCTAGAAGAAGGGATCGATTTGCAGGACATATTCTGAGGCATCAATGTATCACCAATTTAATACTGAAGGGCAGCGTGGAGGGTAAAAATCGTAGAGGGAGACCACGAGATGAATACACTAAGCAGATTCAGAAGGATGTAGGATGCAGTAGCTACTTGGAAATGAAGAAACTGGCACAGGATAGAGTAGCATGGAGAGCAGCATCAAACCAGTCTCTAACAACAACATCAACAACATCAACCATAGTTCTTGACCAGTATGCTGCGAGAAATTACTTTTGAAATTCCGGTAAAGAAAAGCATTGTCTTGCTACGTGTCACATCCGCATAGCTGGTTCACCTTCCAAAAAACTGTAAATATTTTTTAACTTGTGTGTCACTGGCCATACTAGTGGTAAAGATAAGCTAAACTGTTGGATCCATTCTGGTGGACGCAAGATCATTGATGCCATTGCGAAAAACTTAAAAACTTTCTGACCGATGAAAAATGTTTGTACTCAAATCCGTCGTGTCTTGTTAAGTCATTAAAGTTCTTTCGGTTCAAATACGTGCGTGAAATTTTTTTGGAAATTTCTGGTAAGTTCCTATGGGACCGAACTGCTTAGGTCATTGGTCCTTAGGCTTACACACTACTTAAACCAACTTACGCTAAGAAAATATATACACCCATGCCCAAGGGAGGACTCGAACCTCCGATGCAAGGCGCCCTAGACAGCACGGCTACCCCGCGCGGCAATACGCATGTGAATGTTCCCGTTCATTTCCAAAGTCCCTTTCATATCTCAGTCAGCAAAAATGTTGTTCTTACACAAAATATATTTCTCGCTCCTTATAGCTCTCACTAAAACCATGTGAACCTTGTTCTTGCGTCAAATGGTTTTCAGTGTCAGCTAGATGTGTGCGTATTGTATTGATTTCTTGTTTGTGCTGTTTGTTTACCTTTTTCCGTCCTACTTTAAAAGGTTCTAAGGATTGAAAAGATTGAAATTCTTCGATGTCTTTAAATTGTATTGGTTGTGTGTCTACTGAGTGATCGTCTATATTCACTTCGATTTCCCCAACTTCGTTTGCAAACTCGTCGATCTGCGCTTTCAATGTTTCAAATTGTTCTTTTGCTCTGATGTCACCTTCATTCGCTTGTTTCCGAAGACTGTATCTTTTCTGAATGCTTTCGTGATTTGCATCGCGGTTTTGCGGCTGAGGCGCATGGAACTACTTTAATAGTTTATGTCAATAATTGAAGCTTTCTCTTTTCGGTATCTATGCGTAATTTCTTTAAATTTTGTGTCAATCTCAGCCACACTCTGAGAAAACTGACGTTGTACCTGTGCCTTTGTCTCTTCCGTTCTCGTAGAGAATACAATAGACTCATTGCTTTTTTTGTTTTGTTTCAAGTATTTTATTGTTTTCTTGTAATTGTGTTTCAGGTATTTTGTTTATTTTGTTTCGAGGTGACTTGATAGTTATTTGCTAGTTACTATCTTTTGATAAGTGGAGAAGCATAAGTGAAAGTTCGTTTTCCTGCGCGTGCTAACTGTAGTGTGATGAACTGATTGTTCGTCTGTCTTTTCATTCACTGCTGTGTTCCGAAAACTTTTGTGTCGTCTGTGTGGTGATACAGTCAGACTGCGCTGAATCTTAATACTTTTAATCTCGAGTCTCGCGTCTCATCATCAAACGAAATATTTAAGTTCGCAAAAATGTTGCCATCTGAATTCTGCGTATTGTCCATATTCATATTAACCTGTCTTGGATAGTGCACCTACCTCAAAAAGCTGTTGTGTCTGAATTAGTCTCTGTAGTATTAATGACTCACCAAAATTTAAGGTATTGTTATTGCTTGAATTTTGCATGTTGACTGTCTGCAAATGACTGCTACGCGACATGTTATTTACTGTGCTGCGTAGCATGGTAATTATAACAGCAAAGAAAAATATACTAAATAAATAAAGAAATTTTCAGAAATTATACCAAGAGTTGTAATAAAACACAAATAGTTAGCAAATACCATAGCAACAAGACAAAACTACAAGTAAACAGCGATCGTGAGCAGTGTGCTTTATCTGACTAATTGAAGAAAAAAAATTCGAAAAATTCCTCATCGCCCGAATTTAGAAGGAATGTCGCCACGTTTTCCTGTTTTGAATGGTGCGTACACCAGATCTTGAAACTGATAGCTTACGAAACGTTAACTGTTGATGACAATAATCAATCGCGAGAATTCTATGAAAATCATGTCCTGTCTGAAATTATCACAAAATCTGACCACGAACTTTGAGGAAAAACTGATTACTTTGAAACTTGCACTGCGGTTTAATTAAAGAAATAACCTGTTTTTAACACTATTTGGCTTACCTGGGTCGCACTAGATAACGCCGTACAAACTGCTCTCGTAGTTACAGCGCGTCTCGATAACACAGCTGCAAAATCTAACTACTGAGATATGCAAAGGTGCAACGCGTTATTTGAAAACATTTCTATCATTTTTAGTCGACAATGGTTTTAAATAAATTGAAAATACCTTGATCCTCCGTATGTGGACAATGGATCTACGTTAAATGAACTTAACAGTACTCTCATATCATTTTACCTAATAACATTTAATGAAACTTCAATAAAAGTCAAGTTTTTTCTGGAATCACATAGTTATAATCCAAAAATTACAAAAACAAAACTTCACATGTATAATCTTTCCTTAAAAAAAATTCCAAAATTTAATTCTTAAATCCGTTCCTCTCACAATGATTGATAAACCCTAACAAAAAGAGAAGCAGAAAGATTCCTGATCTGGATGTCTGACGAATCAAGAATGCTACATTACCAAACGTTGTTGCAAATGAAATAAACTTAATAATTACCTGTAATCCATTCTCCACAACGTATAATGGTCCCAACGTAAAAATCAATTCTTTTTCTCTCCATAATAAATCTTCGCTTAATCCATAATATAATTCTCAGTAATCTCCATTGTTTCCTGGTTACCGTTACTAATCCAAAACTCGACAGTTCACATTTAACACCACAGCTCAGTTATCTATCTACTGTCCTCTTCGCGTGAGGTGCGCATCTTCGCAGAGCAAAGGTCACCTCTAACTCCTATGTGTGTGTAAATTTTCAAAAATGTTCATGTAGTAATGGAGAAGGAGAATTTCGTACGCATTTTTGTGGCGACGAACACGCTGTAGTCGTTTCTTCAGTTTCCTGACGATAGCACAATAACTTCATATTTGACCGTTGAAACATCATACTGAATAACCCCTTCAGAGTCCCAGTAGACAGTAGCCATGAGCTTTCCAGCTGAGGGTGCGGCTTTTAACTTTTGCTTCGTGGGAGAGGTTGCGTGTCGCCACTCCATGGATTGCCGTTTTGTTTCCAGTTCGAAGTGATTAATCCATGTTTCATTGCCTGTGACGATGTTAGAGGAAAAATTGTCACAATTGGCCTCCCTCGTAAAGCGCAAGCAATTCCACACAGCGGGCACGCACCTTCGAGTACTACAACTAGTGGACAAGTCTATCAGCACTACAAACACAGACGTCCAGTTGTGCAGCGAGGTTATTGACTGCGATCAGTCGACCACTTCGAATGTGAGTGTCCAGTCATTGCAGGATGCAGAGCAGCTGTGTGTGAACGTGGGGGCGAGAGATCGGACGAGTTTGCGGGACCTCGTCGCGATGATGACAGTGACAGTGTTAACTGACAGCTCTACATATACGAGGTGCGGTCAAGTTCTAAGGCCTCCGATTTTTTTTCCTAATTAACTACTCACCCGAAATCGATGAAACTGGCGTTACTTCTCGACGTAATCGCCCTGCAGACGTACACATTTTTCACAACGCTGACGCCATGATTCCATGGCAGCGGCGATGGCTTCTTTAGGAGTCTGTTTTGACCACTGGAAAATCGCTGAGGCAATAGCAGCACGGCTGCTTTCATTGTTGGAAAAAGCCAAAAGTCACTAGGAGCCAGGTCAGGTGAGTAGGGAGCATGAGGAATCACTTCAAAGTTGTTATCACGAAGAAACTGTTGCGTAACGTTAGCTCGATGTGCAGGTGCGTTGTCTTGGTGAAACAGCACACGCGCAGCCTTTCCCGGACGGTTTTGTTGCAGTGCTGGAAGGAATTTGTTCTTCAAAACATTTTTGTAGGATGCACCTGTTACTGTAGTGCCCTTTGGAACGCAATGGGTAAGGATTACGCCCTCGCTGTCCCAGAACATGGACACCATCATTTTTTCAGCACTGGCGGTTACCCGAAATTTTTTTGGTGGCGGTGAATCTGTGTGCTTCCATTGAGCTGACTAGCGCTTTGTTTCTGGATTTAAAAATGGCATCCACATCTCATCCATTGTCACAACCGACAAAAAGAAAGTCCCATTCATGCTGTCGTTGCGCTCAACATTGCTTGGCAACATGCCACACGGGCAGCCATGTCGTCGTCCGTCAGCATTCGTGGCACCCACCTGGATGACACTTTTCGCATTTTCAGGTCATCATGCAGGATTGTGCGCACAGAACCCACAGAAATGCCAACCCTGGAGGCGATCTGTTCAACAGTCATTCGGCGATCCCCCAAAACAATTCTCTTCACTTTCTCGATCATGTCGTCAGACCGGCTTGTGCGAGCCCGAGGTTGTTTCGGTTTGTTGTCACACGATGTTCTGCCTTCATTAAACTGTTGCACCCACAAACGCACTTTCAATACATCCATAACTCCATCATCACATGTCTCCTTCAACTGTCAATGAATTTCAATTAGTTTCACACCACGAAAATTCAGAAAACGAATGATTGCATGCTGTTCAAGTAAGGAAAACATCGCCATTTTAAGTATTTAAAACAGTTCTCATTCTCGCCGCTGGCGGTAAAATTCCATCTGCCGTACGGTGCTGCCATCTCTGGGACGTATTGACAATGAACGCGGCCTCATTTTAAAACAATGCGCATGTTTCTATCTCTTTCCAGTCCGGAGAAAAAAAATCGGAGGCCTTAGAACTTGACTGCACCTCGTACATTCTTTAAGTGCCCATGAGTATCAGCGATGCTCTCGTTTCCCGCCAAAACAAACGCTATGACAGCTTTCTGCTTGGAACGCACTTCTATTACGGACGCCATTTTGAAGGCTACGTACTACAGCACTGCCATATATAGGAGCTTCATGAAACTACAAGGGCTGAAGCGGGAATATTCCACTATGTTCCACAAAAAAAAACCGCATTTTTTTCAACTGAAATGGCCGAGAAATAAGTGTTGCATTGCTTATTGAACGCCGCTCGTATTTTCGTTCACTGGAAAAATCCTCTTGCAGGTTTACACTGCTCAGTTTTATAGATAATCAAGTGTCCTACCATCGTACAGTTACTTGAGGAATTTCTCTGACCCATCTAAATCTCTCCTTTCTTGTGAGTGATCGAAGAAAGAACATTTGCTGCCTTCATCCATGTAATCCAGGTAACAATTCTGTTCTAGGAGTAATCACTCCAAATGAACAAAGACAATGTTTTTCTGGCATACACTTTCTCCACAGCTATGCTGGTTAAAGCAATTAAGAAAAGAAGTTGACATGGGAGTCAGTACTAATTATAGTTCGCTTCTGTGCTATTCATTTCAGCCCTGTTTCTGAATATCAAACCCTCATACAAGAATTGAATTCATAGTAATACATTTACAGACATTACCTCGTATACACTTTTGTAAACCTCGTCGCCAGTTTTGTAAAGTTTGTTGAGATCGAGAAACGGCTTCTGGTGTAGTACACTGCTGAGACAATTTCTCCCTGCCACTATTACACAGCTATGTCCCAGGGTCAGGTAACAGGATAGGAGAACGCTTTACAACACTCCAACAAATCAGTAACCAAGTCACACAAAAGAGCTAAAAAGGTTTACTAGTCTTTGTGACTTGTTGAATAGTAAAGCCTGCAGCACTGCATGTAATACAGGGTGTTTCTAAATGAATATAGGGGTTTTAACGCTTTATAATATTTATTGCATTAAACTTGCAGTTGTAAAAGTTATGTCAAATGAAAGAGAAACTCAAACATTTGTGTTTGGCACCAGTGCGCATGCGCAGCGCGCAATGTTTCTGCTGCAATCTGTATCCAAGCGCTGGATAGGCCGCAAGGGGCGCAATGACGGGGCTCGCTTTGCATGGCTTCCACGTTCACCCGACCTAACGCCATGCGATTTTTTCCTTCAGGGCTTCATGAAGAGTCGTGAGCACGTATCTCCGCTACCAGCAGACCTCCCTAAATTAAGAAACCGAATTGAAGCAGCTGTTGCTACAATAACTGAAGACACACTTATCAATGTTTGGGAAGAACTCGGCTATAGACTTGATGTGCGTCGTGTGACAAATGCCGCTCACATTGAACATTTATAAGGTTCTTGGTAAAACTGTTTGAGTTGCTCTTTCATTTGATATATCATTTATAACTGCAAGTTTAGTAATAAATATTATAAAGTGTTTAAACCCCGATATTCATTTATAAACACCCTGTATAACACAAAAATGCCCTCAATGACTAAGTGCAAATAATGGTGGGTAAACTTCTCAGTACATAATAAATGGAATTTACAACAACTGTCTGTTCACTTCTAAGAGTTCACTAAACGACGTTCCCTGTCTAAGACAGCCATCTATACCAAGTGGGCCAGAGCTGCTCTTCTGCCTTCCGAGTAGGCTTCGGTCCGTTGTCGTTCGGTGCGGTCTTTGGCGGATTGTACTTGGCCGGCAGTTGGCAGAGGCAAAGTCTATATCTTCTTCCTCACAAGGGAACCTCCCCATCGCACCCCCCTCAGATTTAGTTATAAGTTGGCACAATGGATAGGCCTTGAAAAACTGAACACAGATCAATAGAGAAAACAGGAAGAAGTTGTGTGGAACTATGAAAAAATAAGCAAAATATACAAACTGGGTCGTCCATGCGTAACATAGGCAATATTAAGGGTAATGTGGGGTGAGGAACGCCGTGGTCCCGTGGTTAGCGTGAACAGCTGCGGAACAAGAGGTCCTTGGTTCAAATCTGCCTTCCACTGAAAATTTTGCTTTCTTTATTTTCGCAAAGTTATGATCTGTCCGTTCGTTCATTGACGTCTCTGTTCACTGTAATAAGTTTAGTGTCTGTGTTGTGCGACCGCACCGCAAAACCGCGTGATTAGTTGACGAAAGGACGTGCCTCTCCAATGGGAACCGAAAACATTTGATCGCAAGGTCATAGGTCAACCGATTCCTCCACAGGAAAACACGTCTGATATTTTGTATACGACACAGGTGACAGCATGTGCGTCACATGACAGGAATATGTTGTCGACTCACCTAACTAGTACACTTGGCGAATGGGTGAAAAGTTTCTTCTACCTTGCCCGATTTAGGTTTTCTTGTGGATGTAATAATCACTCCAAAAAAGTGATGAAAGCATAAGAGTTTTTCACATAAACTAAAAATAAAAAGTTAAATTTTCGGTCGAGGGAAGATTTGAACCAAGGACCCCTCGTTCCGCAGCTGTTCACGCTAAGCACGGGACCACGGAGCTCTTCGCCTCACATTGCCCTTAATATTGCATATCTTGCGCATGGATGACCCAGTTTGTATATTTTGCTTATTTTTTCATAGTTCCACACAACTTCTTCCTGTTTTCTCGATCGATCTGTGTTCAGTTTTTCAAGGCCTATCCACTGTGCCAACTTATAACTAAACCTGAGGGGGTGCGATGGGAATGTTCCCTTGTCAGGACCCACCTTCTGGTTTCAGTAAACTTCTTTCAGATTCAGGAGCTTAAAGTCTCAGGACACAAGCAAGTCTCTCCTGCAGTCCATGTTACGCGCCCACAAAATCTTAACCGAGAAATCACAGTTCAAGCTTAACAAACAACAGAATAGCGAATCGACTGTATCGTTCTGATTGTTGTGTCCTCGCCAGTGGACGCAACCGGAGCTGGCGCGCTGAAAGTTTCCGACTTGGGCCACCGGCGGCGCTTCGACGTTCGGCGCCAGCCACAAGCGCAGCGCAATCATCATCTCCGCGCCGCCGCCAATGCGATGGACTTCCGCGTTCTGACAAACGGCGGCCACGGACGGTTCATGTTAGGCATTTGCGCACGACCTTTCTAGTACAGAGTTCCAGGGTTGCAGTTCGTTGCTACAGTTTTTAATGGATATCAGCCTGCGAGAGTTATTCTACAAGTGGAGTCGCCTAGAGCCTTCGCATAGGGACAAGTGTTAACTACAGTGTTTGGTAGTGTGGCGCCGTGGACGGACATAGCGTTGTTGACATTACATTCAGTATCACGTTCCTTGAAGGCCACTGCGTAGTTGTATCTATCCGCAGGCACATCCAGCGAGTTGCTGTACAACTTAAGTATCGCCGCGCAATAATGTGCATATTCGTGTGTCACTAATTTGTTTGCGCTGCCACAGTTCCTGGGTTCGCCTCAGAGCACCTAAACCCAACACAAAGCGTGCGAGCCGTTCTACCTAGATGACCTGTACACATTACTGATCCCCACAGAACGACAAAAATATTCTTTTATACGGGTTAGGTTAGCTTACATATTCCTCAGACCTAGAGTATCTTCCAGAAACCGTCTAACATTTGACCTTATGAGGAATCAACACTGCATTCGCTGAGTGACTTCTAAATCAGTATCAAACATTGCAGTTGATGTTATCCCCGCCACGTTAATTACGCTTCTCTACTTTGTGCTGTCTCCTGTTAAGGACTTATGCTACTATTACATATATGATAACGTCCATAAACATTTCCACTGACGCCATGGAAAGCCCTCTGAAACTTAGACCAGTTTCGAAAGCCTATTCCAGTGCTAATTTTTCCTCATGCTCTCTATATCCTTTTTGTTCACAGTTTTGTCATTTCTCTTATCCTTTTATTCGGTGACAATTAAGTGGCGCCTCAGTTAAGTCGCGTGAAACGCATACACGCTGAGTCAGTTTATAATTCATGTACAGTTTTCCTGATTCACATTATTCCACAGTTCGGCTAAGTAACACAAGGCGAATGTCAGGGTTATTAGTGCAGTTACGTCAACTACAAATGCTTTGTACATAGTCTAAACTTGATTGGTGTTCTGTCTCGAATTACCTCGCTATCAACCAGCTATTAAACTGTAACCTTCTCTTCCCTTGTCCTCTCTCATTACATACATATATCTTTCCATTGGCTGTTGGTCAACTTCCTGGTTCTTGATGATACGAGTAAGTAAAGCTCATTTTCCATAGCTAATATAACACAACTGCTGTGCCCAACAATAACATGTATTTCAACCATAAAAGAACCTTTACTCATTTTCTTCATTTGTCTTCCTTTAAGCGGAACCACTATCTTCCCGTCTTAGTCTCTTTTCAGGTTTCGAGAGTTTGTCAACAATTCGTTGGTGTTTGACCATACATAAACAAATACAAAAAATAATCCACAAAACGAAAGTGATTCAGAGACTGTTTGTTGTTGTGTGTTTAGGGCGCTGAACATTGTGGTCATCAGCGCCCGAAAGACGTATTATTAATGTATAACTTTTTCACGCATATATCGTCGGACTAGCTCTCGACACCATCTATCGACGAAAAACTTAATAAAATAAACATGTATCGTATAAGTTCGTTCATAGCGCTTAACCGTAACTTAAAACAGAGGGATAATGGCGTATACTTCAGCAGTCATCAAGGCAAGAGACTCTGGCTCATCATCGGAACATATTTTATTTCCCTTCCAAAAAGTGTTTCGTAATCTATAGATGACATGCATCCGTCCACTACGAAAGGAATACGTGTTAAGCTCTCAGTTATCCACAGGATTCTTCAACACACAGTTCAGAAATTGTGTTTGGTTGTCGTTATGGTTCTGCGTCATGTTTGTCTACAACCAGCAAAAACAAACAGGGTAAATTCGCGAATCAATTATTTTATGGAAATAACAAATCACACGACAATGTACAAAACAGTCGTTAAGAGCTTGAGAACTGCAGATTTTTTTCCCTCTCTGTTGCAGCTTACATCGCCATTATATTTTCAGTTTAGCACGTGCGTTAAACAAAGTAACTTGGTTTATTGCATTTAATTACAATGTGCATAAGATTTGTATAAATGTAATTAAACACAGGCCACTAACTAATAGAAATGATAGTAAAATTTATTTCTACATGTGCAGTTCTTCTGACTTTTACCTTTCACTACCTTTATTCATTTCTCAGCAGACATCACAAACATTTAATACAAATATGTGCCACTTTACAGA
This sequence comes from Schistocerca cancellata, assembly GCF_023864275.1. Taxonomy (NCBI): domain Eukaryota; kingdom Metazoa; phylum Arthropoda; class Insecta; order Orthoptera; family Acrididae; genus Schistocerca; species Schistocerca cancellata. The sequence goes on from NC_064627.1 coordinate 457,743,588, forward strand.
CGGTAATGTAATGAAATCATTTGGTGACATAGATCTGACCTTATTGTTTACCATTCATGGTTATAATGACTTAGCTATGCTAGCTGTCTTGGAGATCAATATGGCTGAGCAAATAATCAATGACTTTACACAGACCACACGATAATGTTTGTACATAAGTAAAGTCGTGTAAAACGAGACCACCACCACAAGCAGCCTCAAAAATGGAAAACACACTGTCCAGGCTAATCTGTACACAGCATCTACTTACTGCTTGCCATGTGTCTGCCAGGCGGTCGTCAGAATGTCTGCATGATCGTCATTTTCCAATTTTTGCCTCTAATGTCACATAACACAACTAGACCTCTTAAATCATGATACTGGAACAACTCAACAAACTAATGATGTTCTAACGAACGACACCGGTGTGACACAGTAAATATCCATGAGCATAGCTATGATAATTCTCATTAATCATTAATAGTTCCAGAAGACACATTGTAATTAATCCTCTCTAAGAGGATTAAAAGCCCTTGAGACAACACATGTTTAAAGTAATATGTGAATATACACAAAATATATTTGAGTGTGCATTGCAGTGCAAAAAATCTGAATCTTAACCTGAAAAAAAAAACTGTTACGAAATTAAAACAGGTCCAATGAAAATGAGATTACTGCATTGAATCATGCCTAGAACGAAACTAAAGAGAAGACAATGTACTTTGTTTAATCCTTTCTCCTAGTCCCAGATGTTACAATGAACTTCTTATTGAAATTTACTTACATTTTTGCGTTCCATTTTTCCAACTTTGTATCTTGGACATGAGAATCATAAAGTGAACTTCTTGTTGTATATTGGTCACTGCCCTTTCTCATAGCTTAAACAATACAGGTTGTTATGGGTACAGTTACAGATATTATGATAATTGGTACCTTAATGTGTACCCATTTCAGTGTATTAGTTCTTTTTACTGTAATTATCTTCCTGCAAACACATCACATAATTTATTACGTAATGTTTTCTGTAAAGTCTTAACTGTGCTATGAAGTGGACTGCACCTGTCAGTGTACACTGTCCGTTTCGCATCCATTCATCCATACTTAACTACCTGACCTGCTGCCAGGGAAAAATAAACATTAGTGGCTTGCTTGTACCCCGCTTACTTGGAGATACTAACCAACCTAAAAGCATACCATTCGTAATAACTATTATTATAAGTCTGCACATGAAGTAAATATTAATGTAATGTTGTTCAGTACACTGGTCTCAGTCATTAAGAGAAATATCTGCATCCTGCATAGTCTCAGAGAGTTGAGTGTTGAGGTTCAGTTGTCATCAGCCCAAATGCTGGTTTGAACACTGCTGTGTATTTTTATGTTCCTATTGGACGTGGTATGCCCTTACCTTTCCCCTAACTTTGATCTGGGTACCGATTTACAGATGATCCTAGTTTACCATGGATTCCAAACCATAGAGCGGCTTCGCGTTTTTCAAATACACAAATCATTACCAAAAGTGAAAGAAGCAGTAGGCGAGAGAAAGAAATATCCTACAAGTAACGACTGAACATCAGACATTTAGACCTTCAGTCTGAGATTTAGCCCACTCATTCACCAGGCCACAATTCTTAATTGTTTGAATTATGGATGTAATGAAAGTAGGGGAGAGTGCCGCTACCCGTTTTTACACACATTTCTAGTGCCTCAAGCAGACAGTCAACAAATGAGAGAAAACTTTAATCATTACCAAGAGTGTGTCACATCTGATGGCAGACCTGGATATTGACTGCTTTGGGATAGGGTGACCTGGTCGTTCCCCTATGAATTACTTTACCTACTGGTCCTTAAGTGCCAAGCATCTCACTTAGGCTCTCAAGTTACAGCGTATTGTAAACTAGCTGCTGCACAATCACGCCGATTGTGGAAAACCCTGAACTTCAGACACACAGACAGTGGTCAGACACAACCCCCCCCCCCCCTCCAAACATTTTGCTCGAATGGCAGACATGATTAAGATAGCGCCAACGTGAGTCATAACTTAACTAGTCACATCTCCACGAGTGAAATTGCCGGAAAGCTAGACATTATTATGCAAGTTGTCGAAATCTCTTGTTGTCTAAGATTGGATATGTAAAGTGTCAACAGCAGTAATAGCGGCGTGCAGCCAGTGTACTTAATAGTTGAGGAATTATTACAGTTTTTTGCACTGAAACTGTGGTATGGAACTGTTCACCCACATGTACATCTATTTGCTTACTCTAAATTCACATTTAAATGTTTCGCAGACAGTTAACACAGTATTTCTCGAGAATCTCACTCTCAAATATCACACGGGAAAAATGAACACATAAAACTTTCTATGCAAACGCTATTTTCTCTCATTTTATGACGATGGTAATTTCTTCCTTATATAGGTGGGAGTCAACGAAATGTTTTGGCGTTCAAAGGAGAAAGTTAGCGTTACTAATTTCGGGAAAAGATTTCAGCACACCGAAAAATTCCCTTAGATTGTAAAACAAAATACAAATTCGCGAAAACTCGATAAATAATAGGAAGTTTTGAAACAAACCATCGTTGGAAGTCTACATTATAGCGTCCCCAGTGAGATAATAAGAAAACACTTAAAAACAGTATTTATGAAGAAGAGACAATTAAAAATAGAATAATATATATATTTTATAATGTACCCGTAAAATGTAGTTTCTCTGTGTAAGTTCGAGTGCAAAGAAATATAACAAAATGATCTAAAGAGACGACAAGATACGCTCTTGTGTTAATTTTTTAGTCGTCTTCACTTCTTCTCTTGTCTTGATTGCGTGTAGACGGACATCTTGCTGGCAAATGTAAGCATATTTATACTAATTAAGCAGATAATATATTGATTTAATATCATTGTTCACTTTTAATCTGTAAGAGGTGATCCCGATTTCATGTCCGCCTTCCTTGAATATAACCTGCATTCGAGTAATTTACACTTCAACAATCGCAGCGGCCGATGCAGCCAACGACGCCATTACGTGGCGATATTAACTTATAAAAAATTTAGCGGAAGCGAAAAACTCGCCCGCTATTAACGTAATTTACATTTTTCTCCACAGCCGCCCGACGTTGCAGAAAATACGTAGCTTTAAGATTCTATTTCCAGTACCACAGCCGAGGGCCAGAGCAGGACTCCGAGTACAGTGCAATGGTTAACGGAGGTAAGAAAAAATACTCTCGCGCGTGTGTGGGCCGCAATTGTAATTAATAATTAAATATTTTTTGCTTTAAAGTGAACTGACTAGCCGAGAAAATTAATATGAAAAGTTTATTCCATTGTTCAACTTACATGCTCATGTTTTAAGATTTAGCGAGTCTAAGATGCATTAACATAACAAATAATTTAAGATTAATATTGTTAAGAAGGAGAACTTGACAAAAGCATGTAATCGTAAATCAAAATTGAATGAAATATTATTTTTATTAAGACCCACCACGTAAGTCGGCAACAATCAAAATAATAATAATAATAATATATTAAATTACGACGGCCGAAGGACGCGAGATTGGCGCCGCATCTTTGGCGCCCGATCAAAGAAAAGGCGAAATTTATTTAATCTGATCCTATTGTAATGAATGTAATTATGTAAGTCCCTAATTGTTGTAAAATATTAATGCCTATATGAATTCTGTTACACGTACAACAACAAAACTACACCCTGAGGAAATCTGGAGAAGAAAAAGTGTAGACAAGAAAAAGGATTTCGAGGAAGAAAAATAACTAAGGTAAGGCCTATTGTGCAAGCATCCTGTGTAGCTCTGTGCGGAATATCGAACCCATATGCACATGAGATACCTTCGGTGAAAAAAAAAGCAAGTAAAGTGCAAATTAAATTGTGTGTATTTGAGTATTTATGTATTTATTTTTGGAGGGGATAATTATTCGTGTATGTATCAGTGTTAAAGATTTGTCAGTGCCTTAAAGTGAATTTATTATGGGTAAGGTAGGACAAGCTAAAGCATCCGTACCAGACGAACAAAATTTTGTTAATATGGAAAGTGAGGATCATTTGCAAAACATAAACAAATCCCAAGCCACTGCCTCGGATAACATAATTTCCGGAGCGGGGGGACGAGCTCGATCTGTGGACGGTGAATGACTCTCCATAGCAGACTGGGAATATAATAACAACTCCACTACCTGGGCAGGGGGGCCAATCGAGTGCTAGATTAAGCGGGGCACCAGTATGCTCACCTATTGCAGACCCATTTTCAGAATTTCTGCGCAGGTTAGAAGAAAGAAATAGGGAGGGAGATCAGAAACTGTTTACTATAACAACGCTGACGGTATGCAGGGTGCGAGTGCGCAATGGCAACCTAATGTGAATTACGGGCACGAACAATATGCGATACCTTGCAGCGCACATCACGATGTAATGAATGTCACACATGGTAGAAATCAGATGTGCAAAAAAGAGGAGCTGAGCTGTTTGGGGAAGGAGACCAGACAGCGAGGTCATCGGTCTCATCGAATTAGGGAAGGACGGGGAAGGAAGTCGGCCGTGCTCTTTGAAAGGAACCATCCCGGCATTTGCCTGGAGCGATTTAGGGAAATCACGGAAAACCTAAATCAGGATGGCCGGACGCGGGATTGAACCGTCGTCCTCCCGAATGCGAGTCCAATGTCTAACCACTGCGCCACTTCAACAAAAAAGAAGACAATATAATAAAACACAGGACATTCCAACCCTTCAATAGCGAAAAACGTAAAGTCCACCCTGTGGTATTTATTAAGAGCTTCAGGAATGTGTTTCCCAGGACATGGATGGAAAGACAAAGAATACAGTTCGTGGTCTCCTTTATTCAAGGTGACGCGGCACTGTGGGCCACCGATGTGTCCGAAAAATGTCTAACGATGCAACAGTTTGAAGGTGCGTTCTTGCAAAAATTCTGGTCCGATAGCGTCCAAGAAAGACTACGCAAGGAGTTGTACAGACCAGAAATGTACAACCCTAAGGTGGGAACGTTACGCAGATATTTTGAAAAGTATATAAACAAAACCAGGTACTGGGACGAGCCCATGTCCGATCGTGGTATAATCAGATTAATAAAAATGAAGTTGCCCAGCGAAATTAAAAGATATTTCATCAATGTGCTGGAATATGATACAGAACAATTCATGGAAATAGTGGACTCTGTTGACGTATTGATCGAAGATATGAAAACCGAAAACAAGTGGAACCGTGGAACCATGCAGGCTGTAATCAACAAAAAGCCGATTACAATGGCAGCCACAGTAACGGTAGTAACTTAGTACCAAATGGTAACGGGAATAGGCAAGAGCACCGGCAAAAGAATCGAGGCACAAACAATGGCAATGGTTATAACAGCAACGGTTATAATCATCAAAATCGGAAGAGACATCCTGATGGACGCATTATTAATGGATATAATGGTAACGGCAATCCGCAATGGCGGAACAACCGAAACCAGTGGCGTAGTTGTAATGAACCGACACCGCAGTGGCAACAAAACACAGCGTCACATTGGAACGCCAACCCAGGTCCATCACAGAACATGTCAGGAAGTTACAACCGACCACCGCAAAACCAGAGCCATACACATTATCAAAATACGCCATCGGGGAGGCAGGGCGACCAACCCAACAGTAGCAACAACAACAACAACCAGAACCATAATGTGAGGTTAGTGGAAGTGACAGACAACTGTCAACCCACTAATGCTCATCTGTTAAACTAAAGACAGCCACAATACGCTCTCCGTTGTTGGCTGCAGGATGGTGTAGTGAGGTCACATTCACAGACGACAGCCATAAACTTTGTATGCTGAGATACAATGAGGGAATAAAAATAGAAAAGGAACTTGTAGACATACCGCAGAAATGTAACCGAACAGACAAAAGTGTTGTGCAGGCTATACTCCAAGCAGGTACGTACGGAGCACCAATACAGATAATAGTCGACACCGGTGCGTCAACCAATGTCATGAGTGAAAATTTTTACAAGTACTTGAGTCAAAATAATAGAATACCAGTATTGCCAGTGAAGAATTGTCGTGTAACAGGTGCAATAAGTGCACAGTCTCATATCATAAAGCACCAGGCGCAAGTCGAGTTTACGGTAGGAAATAAAGCAAGCAATGAAAAGCTCGTTCCTAATAGTTGAGGTATTAGGTGTTGCTTGCATCCTGGGGATGGAATTTTTACGCCAGAGGGACGCAAAAATCGACCTCTTGTGTGGGGAAGTAAGCCTTATGAGTGAGGGTAGACGTGTAATTTTGACATTGTTGAGGACACGGGAAGTGCACGGTAAATATTGCCAGAGCTTTCAGTCTAGATTCGAAGGAATACAGGTAATGAATTTATATTCTGACTTAAGTACAAGACAAGCATGTTATAAAGAGTTTATTACTGAAGACAGAGAGGAAAAAAGGAAACTGATAGCCATGAAAGTCAGGGAGTCAGTACATTTGACTGAAGCACAACAAAACGAATTGACTCAGCTACTTACAGATTATGAGAATGTGTTTTCGGAAAAACCCGGTGTTATCGAGGGCTACACCTATAACATCGAAGTGGTCCCTCACGATACTTTCTGTCACGGAAACTACACCACCCCGTGGTCAAAGAAGAAGGCAGTTACGAAGGAAAAAAAAACAACTTAGAAAGACTTAAAGAAGTTAGCACAGTAGAGCAACTTTTACATATGGAAGTAGTAGGTTAAGTTTACAGTGTATTTTTTCTGTGTGTAAATGTTTAGATTTTAGTGAAACAGGTAAAGACAATGAGGCACGCAAGATTAGTGCGATTCAATTTCGTAGATGTTAAGGAATAACAGTATTTTTAATCAATTGCATTTTGAAAGAAACATGAACGTAGGTTTAAGAATATTTTACAAATTTCATTTTTAAAAATGCTTTAAAAATATTTTTTAAAAAATTCAACAGCATGTAATGATGTAAGAATTTTTCATTCGTGTGTCATGAATATTTTTGAACTGTAGTAGTAGTGAAACTTATGAAATTCAATATTATAGTGTATATGTTGTTCCATGCATTTATGTCTATACCGATCTTGAAATATGATCAGTCATAATTTACTATAAAACATGAGTGCAGGGTGTACATCACCTCAGGTACCTCATGTGTTGTGGACAAGGTACAAAGCAAATCAGTAAACGCGACTACCGCTAAGCACTGTTAAAATATATTGCCATGTGCTGAGGCAGAGATTTCCACGAATTTATCGTGTAAACAAAAGTCACAAATCTAACACTAATCAAGGAACTTGCACGCTAGGCCTAGATTACAAAGTGTGTAAAATAATACGAGAGGCAATGTTTTGTAAAGTCGAGCCACGCTCTGCAGGGCAAGTACGCAGTGAATAGGCAGACATGACATGGGGACTTACCTCAGTCGAGACGGACATACAATTGTATAGTCAAAAGTCTGAAGGCAAGTACGACCCTGTAAGTGGAAAATAGAACGAGGTAATTAGTGCGAGAGACTGGTAAAATCCAGCACAAGCCAAAATCCAGTTCAGACTCAATGAAATACTTTAGTTTTTGTGAACTAATCGAAACAGTTACTTTAAGCAGTGTGAAGAACTGTGAAGGTGAAACTGTGATACGGACAGTGAAGTGCTAGTATTGAACGTTCAACAGCGGTGAAGATGCCAAACGCCAATATTACGCACGAAAAACTGTGACTTTGCTTATAAATATGAACTGTTAACGTGAAGGGAACCCACAGTCAATATTTTTGGGACAGACTGTAATTTCAGTGAGTACAATAATGCGAGATTGGAATGCGATGCGCGGACTGTTGCAAAACAGCGACCTCAGAAACGGCGAATGTTTATGCTAAGCTCGTAGTGGGACACTCACTAGTGCCTACGACTGCGGCGAAAACATAAATAATTTTATCAAGACAAAAACTGACGTGTAATGGAAACAGTATCGCATCAAAACTGCATTCACGGGAGAAGATCCATGTCATGTATTGCGGAAACTGGCGAAAACTTAACAACAACTGCCGCACTAATAAATGCTTCTTTCCCACTAGCGTCACCATCTGCTGCGGGAGGGAAATATTACGTTGGTTGCGTGTATGTTTCATGTACTACGTCGGAGACGCGTAGCAGAGCTGACTCCTGCCAACAAGCGCGGGGGGCGGATATCATCCCACTCCACCACGCCCGGCCGAGACAGAAGCGCATCGCCAACCGTACAGCCGACAAGCTGATTCTGACGTTCCGCGACGGCGAGAGACACGCTGACGTCGAGCGGGCGTTGTCCTCTCCGCAGCCGCCGCGGACGCCGAACACCGGACACACCAACCGCCGCCGTCGCGAGCTAAACGTCGCGGCGTAGATCATCGACACCGCAATCAATAACGACGATATATTAATTGTTATAATGACCTCATTTCTTTGCATAGTGCAAAGAAAATTTGTTCGTAACGTATGCACATCCTGTACTCCAATGACATCTCAGAAACAATTAAGTGAAAGTAACCAAAGCAGTTAGCCTGTCGCTCCGCCGAGGTTTTCCCCAGGGTTTCCCTACGGCCGCGCCAAATGGGGAGCGAACAGTTGACACCCCTGGGACTTCAAGAATTACAGACTAACTTGTGAATGTATACCTTTGAACACTGCAGAAGCTGCAACCCCAAAAAGAAGCAACTAAAATGAATGTACATAACGTAACTATCAAACTAATTGTAGTCTACGTCCTTTTCTTTTGTACATGACTATATTCGTAACCAATTATATATTATATTGTTATGTAAATAACTTTATCTGTATTACACTTTGTGTGCAAAGTACAACGGTTTAAACATACGATGTGACATATGTAGACTGTGAAAGAAAAATCTGCGTATGGACACTGTGGACATGAAATAGGGAATATTTATGTCAAAAAAACACGAACATTTTTTATGACATAAACATATCGAGGTGCAATATAGCGTCCCCAGTGAGATAATAAGAAAACACTTAAAAACAGTATTTATTAAGAAAAGACCTTTAAAAATTGAATAATGTACCTGTAAAATAATAATTTCTCTGTGTAAGTTCGAGTGCAAAGAAATATAACAAAATGATCCAAAGAGAAGACAAGATACGCTCTTGTGTTAATTTTTTAGTCGTCTTTACTTCTTCTCTTGTCTTGATTGCGTGTAGACGGACATCTTGTATGTGCTGGCAAATGTAAGCATATTTGTACTAATTAAGCAGATAATATATTGATTTAATATCATTGTTCACTTTTAATATGTAAGAGGTGATCCCGATTTCATGTCCGCCTTCCTTGAATTTACCTACATTCGAGTAATTTACAGTTCAACAATCGCAGCGGCCGATGCAGCCAACGAAGCCATTACGTGGCGATATTAACTTATAAAAAATTTAGCGGAAGCGAAAAACTCGCCCGCTATTAACATAATATACATTTTTCTCCACAGCCGCCCGACGTTGCAGAAAATACGTAGCTTTAAGATTCTATTTCCAGTACCACAGCCGAGGGCCAGAGCCAGGACTCCGATTACAATGCAATGGTTAATGGAGGAGAGAAAAAATACTCTCGCGCGTGTGTGGGCCGCAATTGTAATTAATAACTAAAGATTTTTTTGCTTTAAAGTTAATTGACTAGCCTAGGAAATTAATACGAAAAGTTTATTCCATTGTTCAACTTATATGCTCATGTTTTAAGATTCAGCGAGTCTAACATGCATTAACGTAACAAATAATTTAAGATTAAGATTGTTAGAAAGGAGAACTTCACAAAAGCATTTAATCGTAAATCAAAATTGAATGAAATATCATTTTTATTGTGGCCCACCACGTAAGTCGGCAACAATCAAAATAATAATAATAATAATATATTAAATTACGACGGCCGACGGACGCGAGAACCTCCAAGCTAGCTAAGATGGACACTTGGAAGCTGTAAATGTCGAAAGACGTATACATTGCCGGCGATGGGCGAGACATGACAGAATCTCTGACCCGAGAGTAGTTTATCGTTAGCTGTGGCTAGTCTGCGCTTGACCGCGCGAGTCGACAGTAGTAGTGGTCTGTCGACAGTAGTGGTGAGTCGACAGTAGTAGTCAGTCCGTGCTAGTCGGCGGGAGTCGGCATGCGTCGGCTGTGTGCTCTGCTCGCGACTCTGGTCAGGACTCTGGTGGATGAGTATTGTTGTAGAAGGTAAAGATGCAGCCTTGCGCATATTTAATAATGTATGTTAATTGTAATTTAATTTGTTCAAAGAAATGCCCCAATAATAATTTTATAATATAAAGCAACTCTTTTAAAGAAAAGCATTCATTTCAATTTAAAGAATATTTCAAATGCATGATCATTTCTTCCAATAAAAAATATGTATATATATACGCCAGCATTGCACGAAGCTGTGTCGAAAAATTCCAACTTAAGAGCAGATATAATTGCGGTTTTTATTGAGGTAAGAATTTTTGCTTTTTTTATCCAGAATACAGGGCCGAAGGGCAGCGCTGCTGTCCTCATAAAATTTATCAGGTCACTAAACTTTTTTATTATTTTTGGTGTTTAGGAATTTTTCTATTCCGAACTTGACATTTAATGAGAAAAGAATTTTGTGGGAATATTAAGTGTGAAAGCATTCTTTGCACAGAGACTATAAATGGGAGCCAATTTTGTTCAGAGGTTACATTAAAATCAATTTTGTTCAGAGGTTACAATCGTAAAAAATTTATTTAATGATTATTTTTGTGGGAGGTTACACTTTGCTCACATTCTCATTTTTATTCTTTGCGGGGAGTTTACAATGTACAGGAAAGGAGGCGGGTACTTTGAAGTATTTTCCAGACATTTTACCTTAAGAATTGGAGTTATTCGAACTCCTCATCAATATGTCTCGCCACACTGATGTATTATTCTCTTTTTCCTAGGTATAGTTTCAATTCATTACCATTTTTAGATTGGACAAGTTGTCGTTCTACCATCATGATTTTTTTCCCTGTTTAAAATCTGCTTTTGATTATGTCATCAGTTTCCTCCATGGGAGTTGCGGCAGGGACTGGAAGTGACATCCTAAGAGTCATCTTTAAATGATAAAATATGTGACATTTCTGAATGACATAGAAGATATTCACGCCTCCCTACCTGCACAGCGTGTAACACGTATAAGTACAGATATGTCTGTTAGTGGCTGCAAATGGTGGACTGAACAATGTAACATCAGTACCTTTGCAGACTAATAACTACAATCATTGCAAGTTGTATATTTTTAAGTTAGCTAGTACCTCCAACTACATGTGGCAAGAGCAAGCCATTAATGCTTATTTTTCCCTGGGCAGCAGATCAGGTGCTGAAGTGTGGACATGTGAATGCGAAACGGTTAGAACGCAAAAAGGTTAGTCTACAGTGACAGGCGTAGTCCACTTACTCGTGCAGTACAACTGTCCAGAAAACATCAAGTCGTAAGGTTTGTAATGTTTTTGTCGGGAGACTATTTGCTGCAAAGAAGAAACAACCAGCACACTGACGTGTGTTCATATTGTAGTACCACATATAAAAATATCCGCACTTATACCCGTTACAATCTACATAATAAAGACAGAAAGTAGCAGTAACATATAATCAAAGTATGCAATTCTCGTCACTCCGGATTGGTAAAGATACTTTGTAAAGCCTACTTACAGCTTAACTGTCCTGAAAAACAAGAAAATGAGAATCACTACTTAAGCAGAATATTTTGGATCTAGTCGCATGATGAACTGTGGAAGGCTATTGTGACTTAATAGATAGGCAACTGCACTGAAGCAATGTGTGACTGGACGAGAGTTCATAGAATATTGGGCCAGTGGATTTCACTTTCACAGTTAACACCTAAACAGGAAGTAATCTAAACAATATGATTTAAAGGAAAGATGAATCTAAAAATGTTATTGTACACTTGTGAGCAGTCTTTAGTGTCGATTGTGTCATTGCAGCGAAAGAAAGCCTGACTGAGTCTTTTATTTTTTCGAAACACATTTCTGCAAAGACAACCAAGCAACACATCCCAACCTTCCTCGCCTGCCTTTGGCGAAGACAAAGACAGTCACCAAAATAATAATGCAAGAACATTGTGAATAGAATTCCGTCTTTTCTGCTTGCTTTGATGTTCCCTTATAAGTGACACACTAAAACATGCCCATTCCATTCGTCAACAGTTGTTTTAAAATAATTACTTGTCGATACTGAGCACTAATAAAGAATACACCGAACACTAGGAAGCTGACTGTGGCCGACTAGCTCAATAGTTGATTTTTTCTTCTTTTTTTGTTTCAGTCTGACAAAATCCGCGTGATTTATGATTTCAGTGAACTTGGTTTCTGTTGTGACCTGGCAAGACAGCCAAGCCACTATGATTGGTAGCCGAAAGGCACGCGTTAAGCTCACGCAGGCTGGCGTGAGGTCTGGAACAGGACAAGGTCTTTATAGTAGCAAAAATAGTTCGTAGCTTCTGGAATACTTAACTTTAATCCATAATTGGTGAACATCGGTCTGACGGTACATGCATCACAAGATAAATAGCAAATGACAAAGGCGCCTTGCTAGGTCGTAGCAAATGACGTAGCTGAAGGCTATGCTAACTATCGTCTCGGCAAATGAGAGCGTAATTTGTCAGTGAACCAACTCTAGCAAAGTCGGCTGTACAACTGGGCGAGTGCTAGGACGTTTCTCTAGACCTGCCATGTGGCGGCGCTCGGTCTGCAATCACTGACAGTGGCGACATGCGGGTCCGTCGTATACTAACGGACCGTGGCCGATTTAAAGCTACCACCTAGCAAGTGTGGTGTCTGGCGGTGACACCACAGTTTTAATTAATCTGGATTGTTATCGCTTTGTTTGTTCTCCGAGGGAGAGTGGCTTAGAAGGACGCGGGAACTTAGATCGTTTACTGGAAGTTCTCGTTCTCAGAAAAAGGATGTTACCGTATTAACAGTTAGCAAAAAGAAGATGGTCGACTAACTGGATGTGTGAAGCAAAATCTCTCTGCCGGGCAAAAATTTTCACAGTTGTCAAGCATGGCACGATTACCGGACGCGTGTGGAAAGCAGAACCACAATACTGAAGATTTCTTCTTTCCGCATTTTAGAATTCTAACAGTAGGTTTTCTAACATGGACGGGGAATCACCCTAGCGAAGACAGGGACTGCAAATGGGAAATCCATTGAGATAAGCGACTTTGTCAAAGGACATGTTACTATTACGCAGAGCCTGTGAAATAGTATCTCGAAAGCCGCGCGGGATTAGCCGAGCGGTCTCAGGCGCTGCAATCGTGGACTGTGCGGCTTGTCCCGGTGGAGGTTCGAGTCCTCCCTCAGGCATGAGTGTGTGTGTTTGTCCTTAGGATAATTTAGGTTAAGTAGTGTGTAAGCTTAGGGACTGATGACTTTAGCAGTTAAGTCCCATAAGATTTCAGACACATTTGAACTTTTTTTTTTTTAGTATCTCGAAAACGGCGAAGCTTGTCAAATGTTCACTTGCTACGGTCCTAAGTGTCTACGAAACGAGGTAGGACAGTGAGACTACCAATAGACGTTCAATGTTTGGACGTCCACGACTCTTCACAGAAAGTGGAGCTTGGAGACGTGTCTGCGTTGTAAAGCAGAACATATGGTGATCTGTGGTATTTCTGCCGAAAAAACACAATGCTGGTGCACCCACAAGTGTTTCAGGGCTCACCGTTCATCATGCCATTGCAAGGGATTGTGGTAGTAATAGAAGACATGCTGAGAGCTGCGAACCATCTGCATCTCTTTATGCTGTCTTCCCCGACAGCGATATCATCTTTCAGTAGTATAACTGTCCGTATCTCGGAGACAGAACCGAGCTACAGTGGTTTGCGGAGCATTATAGTGAAATTATATTGATCTCTCGGTGACCAAATTCGGCTGATATAAATCGTTTGGAATCCATCGGGATCGCTATCTGGCACCTTCTCTGAGTACGAAAATCAGCGGCTCGTTATTTACGCGAATTACATGACCTGTGCGTAGACATCTAATGCCACACACTTCCACAAAACTACCAACAAACTTTCGGATCCCTAATACACAAAACCAGTGGCGTATTCAGTTCCAAAGGGGGACAAACAAGTTATTAAACAGGTAGTCTCAATGTTTTAACTCATCATTGTAGATTTCAGCTGTCACTGCAGCTTAGTGTAAGGAAGAGTGTCCTGGATTACATCAAGGCCGTGGGGCCAATCATTCACATGGAATCGAACATAAATTAGAATATATAAAAAATGCATCCGCGGCAATTTTAAAGAGAGTAACGTCCCTCAATTTTTAAGTCAGCAAAGAATAGCAGGTAAGGACGACACAGACTGAGTATCAGTTATTCATCACTTGTTGCTGCTTAGAGCAAAAGATACTCCTGAGATAAAATCTTGGCTGCAGCGAACCACATATAGGTGGGTTTATCGCGATACACTTAAAGAAATTGTATATTTATTATTCAGCGATGCACAGCAAAATATTGTGAAACCTTTTAATACGGTACAATATTTTTCTCTCGTTGTAGACACCACTTCGGACATATCAGTGAAACAACAAATATCCATATGTTTCAGATTTGTTGATAAAAATTTGTAAGTTGAACAAGTGTTTACGGGTTTCTATGAGGTAACTTACTTAATTTCTAGGACACTGATTGAAGCCGTCTGTAATTTAATAAGATGATTATCTTTGGATATAAAATACTGTCGTGGACATTATGAAAGTGCGAGTAACAGAATTACAAGTAGGATTACACAGCTGGAACCGAGAGCTTTGTTTGGTCATTGTGTTGTATTCGGTAGTGCAAGGTACAGTTGTGTGCGAGACTTTTTAGTGATACTTCGTGAATTAACTTCGTTTCTAAGTCATTCGCCAGAGACTAGTATTATTTCAGTCGCTACAAGAACACAACGAAGATAGCGTGAAAATCACTCTCTGAGCGACTCTGAGATTATTCTTCCCCACAATGTGCTTTGTAAGGGTGATCCATAAACTGCAATGGCAATGGTGAAAAGTGCTTCTCAATGCCTGTATTCTTAAAGTTTAATCGAATGTAGTCCTAATAATGCTGTGAAGAAACATTCTTGTAATGAAGAAGTTGAAAAATCAGCCAACCAGTTGCAAATAAAGTTTTATTGGTGCTTGACCATGGTTTCGATATTTGTAAAAATATCTTCTTCAGAAGTGGTGGTCCTAAAATGTATACACCAATTACAAAATTATTTTTACAAGGGTAATAAATTATTAATAGAAAAATATTTGTGAGGTAAATGCACTCACGTATTACATCACATGATGGCACAATAGATTAGATGAAGCCGAGCGGCTCTTGCCATAAACTAAATTGATAAAACAAGTATTATTGTAAGCAATGCCTATATATAGTGCCAGATTACATTTATCGTACTTCAGAATGAACACACATTAGTAAGTGCCCACAGATAAAGGCTGTTGTCAACATAAAATTGTAATAGACGTCACAGGATAAAATATTTGCGTAAGTTACATGTACCTTATGTCAGAGGCTAAGGCCAGCTGCTACAAATATACAAGCTCTAGCAACCACGGAAAATTGCGCTGCATAGTGCGCTGAACACAGGCGCGTGAGAACTGCATTTTGGTTGTGCTGAACAACAGCATTTTATAATAAAGTAAGTATGAAATTTCCTCTACAAAGCTGTTAAAAATATAATAGATTTACAGGTATGCATTATGTATAAAATTATTAATACATTTGCTGACAGAGTAATGTTGTACATAAATTGAGCGTGCAGAAGCTAGAGTTCTGTTTACAAAAGATCATTGCTACAAATGCACGGGGAAAGAAGAGCACATATAAGCTAAAACAACCCCACCAATACGAAAAAACTTCCGCTTAACACTACGCAACCTTCAGCGATAAGAAAATGGGAAAGCAGGGGCACTATACACGTGCGTGTAAACACTGCGTCTTGCTGGTGTTAAGTAGTATAATTTTGCATTAAAGCAATATGGCCATTTCTTATAGAAGGCCTCTAACAAATAAACAGTTTTGAAGGTATGCATTAAATATAAAATCTGTAATACATTTATGAAGCGCAGTGACACTGCACGTAGCTTTAGTATACAGAAGATAACGGATACAAAGCCTACTTCTGTTAGCAAAAAGGCGAATAAAGTTACATCACAACATAAAAAATTACATAACAACATAAAAAACAAATCTTAAACTACAGCAGCACCATTTCTGGAATATCAACTGTATGTACATGTGTTGATGAGGCCACGAAAAATGAAGTATCAGGTGCTCAACCGCAAAAAAAAAAAAAAAAAAAAAAAAAAAAAAAAAAATTATTCTGAGGAAAACGGCATGTTCAGCGATATTGGCGGTGATCGTATATACGCATTATGTGAGCGTGAGCAGCGGTTTAAACCCATCAAGGAAGTGCTTTTTTCTCAAAATATATTTTTTTCTACTGTTGAGCTCCTGATATTTCATATCACTCGGTTTCATTTTTCGTGACCTTATCAACACATGTTCATACAGTTGATATTCCAAAAATGGTATTGGTACAGTTTAACAGAAGACTATCTTTCTTATATTGTGATGTAACTTTTTATGTCACGATGCAACTTTATCCATTTGTTGTGACCTCTACCTTTTTGGTAACAATAGTAAGCTTTGTATCTGTTATCTTTTGCGCACTAAAGCTACATGCAGTATCACTGTATATGTATTACAGATTTTATATTTAATGTATACCTCTAAAATTGTTGCATTTGGTAGTGGCCTTCAATAAAAAATTGTCATATTACTTTAACGACGCAAGGAGCAGTGCTTACGCGCATGTATATAGCGCCCCTGTTTCCCCATTTTTCTTATCGCTTACGCTTCCGCAGTGTGAAGCAGAATGTTTTTCTTGTTAGTGAGGTTGTTTTAGCTTATATTTGCTCGTCTTTCCCCATGTAATTGTAACAGTGATCTTTTGTAAATAGAACCCTACCTTCTGCATGCTCAATTTATGTACAATATTACTGTGTCAGCAAATGTATTAATAATTTTATAAGTAATGTTTACCTGTAAATCTATTATATTTTAATAGCATTGTAGAGGAGATTTCATACTTACTTTATTATAAAATGCTGTTGTTCAACACAACCACGACACAGTTCTCACACGCATGCATTTAGCGCACTCTGCAGCCCAATTTTTCCTAGCCACTTGAGCATGTATCTTTGTAGCAGTTGGCCTTAGACTCTGGCATAAGGTACATTGCAAATAGTTTATCCTGTGACGCCTATTACAATTTTATGTTGACAACAGCCTCTATCTGTGGGCACTTGCTAATGAGTATTTATTCTGAAGTATGATACACGTAATCTGGCGCCATATAACGCCATGGCTTGCAATAATACTTGTTTTATCAATTTAGTTATGGCAAGAGCCGCTCGGCTTCATCTAATCTATTTGCCTTCATGTGATGTAATAAGTGAATACATTTACCTCACAAATATTTTTCTTTTCTTCTTCTTCTTCTTCTTCTTCTTCTTCACAGATGGATCACTTAGGACCACGCGTGATCGACATCTGTTGGCCTTCCTTTTCGTCCAGTATTCCTTCATAAGCAACGAATGGGCTAGCTTTTCATATATTATTATGTTTGTAAAAATAATTTTGTAACTGGTGTATACATTTTTAGGGCCACTGCTTCTGAAGAAGATAGTTTTACAAATATCGAAGCCATGGTCATGGTTAATAACCCTTTATTTGCATCTGGTTGGCTGATTTTTCAACCTCTTCAGATTTACACCGTTGCATTTTCACAGTCATGTATAAGATTTTGGAATTCTTGTAATGCTTGAGTCTGGTTACATTCTATTAAGTCTGTGGTGTGCTCATCACTAAAATCGCTGGAAAGTAATTGTGACGTTCTCTTGAAATTTTTTGAAGAGCTGTCAGAAAAAAGTGAAGCCAATGGGGAGGCTAGTGGATATTTTTCAAACCTACATCAACTCAGAATGAATTTCGTCCTGGAAACATCTCCCAGGCTGTGGCAAAGCCATGATTCCGCAATATCCTTTCTTACAGGAGTGCTAGTTCTGCAAGTTTCGCATGAGTGTGAAGTTTGGAAGCTAGGAAACGAGGCACTGGCGGAAATCTCTTCCCAAAAGTCAAAGAATAAGTTGACGAGTCGTGAGTCGCGCTTGGGTGACTCAGACGGTAGAGCACTTGCCCGTGAAAGGCAAAGGTCCCATGTTCGAGTCTCGGTCCGGCACACAGTTTTGATCTGCCAGGAAGTCTAACATCAATTCAGATTTCTTATTTTCCTGAAATTGTTACCTTTAGTTTTCGGCAGATGAACAACTTCATTATTCTTTTCAGAAGGAATCATTGGCATACTGAGAAATCAAAACTTGGCTGGAAAATTTGTCTGCAAGTTCAGCTTTACAAAGGGATACTTTTTTTTAGTTGTAGGATGAAACCATGAGGAAAGCGAAGGAATTGAAATTTGATGAACCAATTTTGCCTAGAAAAAGGAAGCTGCCAAAACGCTACTATAAAGGCGGTAATCCTCAAATGTATCAAACACCGATGGAAATGTGCAGACAAATATTTGTTGAAATAATTGATGTGGCTGTCGATTCGCTAAACGGTATAGTTCAAACAAAGGTTTTTGGAACTTATATGACTACTTGAAGCTTTTCATATCGATCAAATTAATGCTGAGCGAATTCTGCTTTTCTATGGGGCAGACGTTGATAAAGACAAGCAAACATTGCAAAGGGACATGTTCCTAGTTGAGTGCAGAACGATGAAATTAGTAGTTGCCAACTTTTTGGTGATTAGAAACATTTTAAGCAGAGAAAACTGTGTCCCATGTGTGTAATGTTCATAGAATTTGTGAAGTTTTAACCTTACCTGTTGCTTCTTGTAACTCTGAGCGGCATTTTCAGCACGACGATTGAAAACGTTTTTGCGGTCAAAAATGACCCAAGAAAGAATGAATTATTTGGCAATTTTAAATGTTCATAAAGATATGACTATAAATATTGACATTACCAAAACTGCAAACAAATTCATAAGTTCAAATTATGTAAGAAGGAATGTGTTTTATATTGAAAGTTAATATGTCATTGCTATCATTATATTAATAATAATAATAATATTTATTATTATTACTTGGTATCTTGATATAGTTATTTTGTAGTTTATGCTTACAGAAAGATCATAGCATAGTTCTTTCTCCAACAGAATTCAAATTGTTTGCATTTATGTAACTTTTTTCATTTTCATTTGCATGAATATGTTATTTTCTCTTAGTAACGTGTTGATAATATCATTGCCTCTTGCAATCATTGTGGGTGTAAGTTATTTAAAGTATACAATATTTGATAATTACAGAGCTAACTGGCATTATATGATTGAATTAAAAGCTGAAAATGAAATTAATAATTTAATAAAGAAAGACTCAATTAATGTTATAATTCCGTATGTTGAGACTATTCATTATAGGAACCTATCCTTATAACACAAACCCACGAACGCGACTGCAATTGCGGGCCAGGGCATGGCACAGATGTCTTTGTGTGGGCGGACACATGGTCAGTGTGATGTCAGGGTTGTTCCTGGTACTCATTTCAGACTGAGTCGACCTCAGAAACATATGTCTTGTGGGTCAATCCAAGTATATTTGGATCTAGGTTTGAACACGTTTCTCTTGGGTTTAGTTCAACCGTGTTAACGACTGATCTGGGGATGCCCCAAGTTATCCTTACAGTATTGGTATACTTTATCACAGCAAAGCCCTTTATTACACAGGCGGTGTTCATAAAAGATTATAAATGAAAGGTAATCATTTTTAAAAAATATGGAGACTCCCCAGAAAACATATACCACATTCCCCCATTGATAAACATCCACAAAAAGTTTGGCCCTTTGATTACACATGAAGCTTATGAATGTTACAGATTCCACAGGTATCATGCAAAGAGCATAAATATTCATAACTGAGATGTTACACCAGATTATAATAACCCATTCCGTACTATTAATGCAGTATTTGAGAGTATATGCCTTTCTCGCTTTGAATAGTGGCGTTCTTTATTTTTTTGTCAAAATGTTGCATTAAATAAAACGAAATAACTTCTCCCAACGTACACGTATTAATAATTCTTGCAAACAACGTTAATTTTTAACTGGTTTATACAAGGCAAACGTCTACCAAAGCAACCGTCGAAGCTTATCTTCTTTGACGTAATTAGTGGTCGCCTTCATCGCGACTGAAAACATTTCTTTTCGTTTCTCACTGGTGAAGATACTCATGTTTTGGTTCCCAGAAATTGTGTCGCTAGTTGCTGAATTTCAGTCGTCCTTGGCTTCCTTTCCCCACGTTTGAAACGATTGCGAACAGGCTGAGAAACTTGTAAGATGAGCCATAAAATACAGCCAAAACGACAAAGCACTGTACCTGGATTTGATGTTAAGTGCATATATAATGATAGTAGTAACAATGCTTAACTGTTTTAGTGATTGTATGAAATTAAAGCAAAATAAATAAAAAAATACTTTCGGTAATAATAACATAGAAGTCAGTTGTCACCACTTTACTCTGCTAATAGTACGTTTTGTGTGTTTAGTATTTTGCTTTCGAAATGGATGTTAAGGCCGCCAACTGGAAATAAGGACACATTACGTCGCGTTTTGCAGTCTAAAAGTTACTGAAGCACAGAATAAACAACAGGTGCTCTTAAGAAGAAGCCTTTTCGGAGCGGCAGTTTAGAAAATAGCTGCAAAACGCTGACAAGTAACGAAAATTGCCGTCCTCAAGAAGTGTTTTAAGAGATGGACAATGAGGAAAATTGTTGAGATCGGTAGCCTACAGAAAAAAGAAGGGAAGTGGGGGAGGGAGGAAACGAATTTCATAATAAATGTATGGGTCTTGTGTGTGTGGGGGGGGGGGATAAGAGAGAGAGAGAGAAACAGAAGTTCGTTGGTGGATCAAAACGTAAAGATAAAGTAGAGAAGACGATTAAATATAGAAGATTTTACAGAAGACGACATTAATTTCAAATTTCTGGAAAGTTATAATTTCGATGGATCCTCCTGTAAATCTCTTCCCCAGAGTCAAAGAATAAGTTGACGCCGCGATTTGTGTGGTATGATATCTTTAAGAGGAGGTTAATTTTAACAATACCATTAGGCCCCTTTGCTGTAGTTTTTCTCGCGATAAGCTCTTGTAGAGATTCACTTCATATTTTGATTGATTAGGTTGATGACACGTGAGCTATAATCGGTGCTTGATTAGGTGCGCCTATTGACTTCACTCAAGTGATAAACAAGTTGTCCAGCGTTCAATTCTGGGAACCAGTTGTGATAAAGAGGAAGGGTTGCGAGGAGGAGTGAGATAAGAGTGGGTTATCTATTCCCATTCCTGTTTCACCAGATACTAACGTTTGATATGAAATATTGCTTTCTTGCTCATAATTATCCACTACCTCAAATTCCTTGTCGACTGGTACACACATAGTGGGGTCACATTAATCAGCGAGTAGCGTAAATTAATCACCGAAAATTTCCAGTGATATCCACGCTAGTGAGAGCAGCAATTCGTAACTAAATTGTCTGTCACAATACGAGTCAGAGAAGTTGTACTACGCCATATTGTAATACAGATGGGTTACAAATTGTCCAGGTGTAGGCGCAGTCAGTGAATACGAGAAAAACTCACAAATGGTGGTAATCTTCACCGGTTTCTGTTAAGACTGAGAAGGGCACATGAACGCCTTCACTGGCGTGCTGAGTGGCGAAATATGGTGTTCTTGGACGAGTCCAGATTCAACTGGTCATAAAGCATGACCGCTTACGTGTTACTCCCTACAGTGGTAAACGCAGTCACGCAGACCGCATAGTTGAGCGTTAATCGTGCAAAACACAAGTGTGACGGTTTGATTCCATGCCACGATGTCCAGAGGCTCCGATTGCAGCAAGTCAGCAAGTGGCTGCTTCACACCGTACTGAATTCTCTCCTCAAAGTGCAAGTATAATTCTGTAATTCCAATCGTTAGTACATGATGAGGCAAATAAAAATGGCCCAGAGAACAGAGTTCCATGGTACAAAGAAACACAGCACAGGAAAGGAAGTTCAGTTCTAACCTGACTAAGGCAGATGTTTAAAGTAACCACCATTCATCTCTTAGCACTTTTGGGTCCCAGTCACCAAGCTGCTAAAGGACTATCAAAGCTAGACAGCAGGAATTGCTGAAATCTCATCCGAAATCCTCTGCTGCATTTCCTGAAGACTATGAGGGTTGCTGCGATATACCTAGGACTTGAGGGCTCCCAACACAAAGTAATCGCACACTGACAGATGAAGTGACCTGGGTGGCCAGCTAGGGCCATGACCAGGCTGACCTTTACACTGCGCCACTCACACTGACACAGCCCACACTACACTCTGAACCAATGTGGATTACATGGTGGGTACACGTGGAGTGCGCGTCATGGGGTGTGGTAATAAGCACACATTCACGTCCAATCGTATCGACTCTTCCAGGCCAATTTTTGATTGCTCCAGCCTGTGTATTGTCGTATCTCTAACTTTAGAATAAATTTCATTGTAATCACATGTATCTTCCTTGGCGTTGCAATTTTCAAAAACAGTAGTGTACAAATCTCTCTACAGTGTCATGTTGCACGAAGCCAAACTGACACACTCACAGGATGACATCCATTTCGATTGGCTACTCGAGAAGAGTATATTTTCTGCCTACATTGTGCTTTATCTTCCCTCTACCACAGTCACCAACTGCTTAAACACACACACTACACCCTGCATCCACTCTTCAACGGCACCAACACTGTAAAGATACACTAAGACGCAATATGATTCATGAAGTGCAGGTACCAGCATGAGTAGTGCATGACAGACCTCCCAGTTAGGTGGTTGAACCACACCATAACGTCTCACACCCAAAAGCCTCATCTTGAGATGCATGGCTCAGTAATTAAGACGCTGACTTTGCATTCGAAAGTTTGCGATTCAAATCCACGTCTAGCCACCCAGACGTAGCTTTTCTGGTGGTTTCAATAGATTGCTTGAGGCAGTTGCCATGTTAGTTCCTTTGAAGTGAAGGAGACAGATTACGTTTCTCACCCTTTGCCAATCAAGTTTGTCTCGTATCTTTAATGACCACATCGTCGATGTGACGTTTAACACTAATACTTTCTTTCCCTTCTTCTAAAAATTACATTTGAATCTGCTCTAAACATCAGTTATGTTCTATCTATTTAGCTGCCTTTGAAAATTCCTGATTTCCATGGAACACAGGGACCCAGCCCAATTACATAAAACAGCTTTCTTTCACTTGCACCTTTGTCCTGCAATGACCGCAGGGTCGGCGTGGTTACAACGCATTTGGCAAGGTTATTTTAAAGGGGTGCCCAAATGCACTTCCTGCCACCACCCCACACCCCCCAGGACGGAATCAGTGTACCCCAGCTGTTTGCGTCTAGTGTAAACCATGAAATAGGGCAGAAGTATTACAAATGTCTGTGTGTCGTGGAACTGAGGCGGGATGTGGGGACCAGCCCGGTATTCACCTAGTGGGATGTGGAAAACCGCCTAAAAACCACATCTAGGCTGGCTGACACTTCGGCCCACGTCGTTAACCCGCCGATCCGGGGCCGGCGCGCCTACCAAAGTCCAGGAAGAGGCGCATTAGCGCTCTCGGTACGAAAAATTCTTCATTCTGTGGCTCGTTGTTGATTCCGCAGTTGATGTACCACGTCCAGCTGATGATCCTCCTGGTCTTCTGATGTATGGTCCGTTTCCTGCAGGTGCTGATGGCATGCAGCTCCAGTTTCATTTATTAATATATCTGGTTTAGTTGGACAATGTGAACTATAGCTGCTTAGTCATGCAACGATGATTAGAAAATTTATAAAGGAGAATTAATTAACTAATAAAACAAGAAAAAAATGTAAAAGCATATATGAATACGTAACACACTGCAATGCTAATCCTCAGCTAAAACGAGGATATCGTGTCCAGAATACAAAAAAATATGCCGCAAGGAAACCTTTCACTTAAACTTGAAGACAAGGGGTTTATCGCAATTTTTCTGTTCTGTTAGAAACCCAGTCAAAATAAAACTTGCTGAATAGCGCACAAATTTCTGTATAACGTTTAAGATGTAGATATCCAAGTGCAAATCATTTTTCCATCTAGTGTTCACAGAACGAATGCTGCAAAGTTTTCTAAATGGATCAGTACTATCAACTAGAAATCCCATGATAAAATATATTTATGACGATGGTCCAGTGAGAATTATAAAACAAAACGGCCTACACATTAAGTTCACCAACTGCCTCTGTAGATCTTCTTGACCGTTCTTTTCTGAACTAAGAATATTCTTGGTTAGCACACAGAATTCACTGGTATCTTTCTATATTATGGATAATACTGACAAATTTGAATTGGGGAGAAGAGGAGTTTGTGGCACAACATGACAAGAAGAAGGGACTGGTTGGTAGGACATGTTCTGAGGCATCAGGGGATCACAAATTTAACATTGGAGGGCAGTGTGGAGGGTAAAAATCGTAGAGGGAGACCAAGAGATGAATACACTAAGCAGATTCAGAAGGATGTAGGTTGCAGTAAGTACTGGGAGGTGAAGAAGCTTGCACAGGATAGAGTAGCATGGAGAGCTGCATCAAATCAGTCTCAGGACTGAAGACCACAACAACAATAACTGACAAATAACTGTTAAATGACGAGTACTCACATTTCATACATGTGTTTAAGAGAAGATACAAGAAAATGAGGTTATTTTTTGAAGAATTATTAAAAGGCAGTCGCATATGATATGTTGACTTACTTTTGCTGGTTGGTGATACCCAATTCCTTTACATTGCAGCGGAACCCAAGGTCTTTATGACCAAAGGGAAGAGCTTTGGCCAATTGACAATCACATAGACTGGTTTCCATCAGCAGAGGTAGCAAAAAAATTTAAAAATTAAAAAAAAATCAACTTTTTTATTTTTTATTTAGTAAGTTTCAGCATGTTAACAGTGGGTAAGTACGAAATGCTTCGTAGCTAAGAACGCCAATAGTTACACATGCGCCTTATAAAAAATAATTGTTTAGTTTCAGAAGCTCATAAAATTTTCATCATCTTAAATGCTTCAACAGACATCGTCACAGTTGGCCAATGTTCCCAGCTTTTCACTTATTACGCACGTCGCGCTGCCACTGCCACTGTGTTATTATCCAATATGGGTCTCAGTACAAGGGTGCTTTGTGTACTGTCAAGGTTTCAATGTCTACAGGCAAACAAAACTCATGCAAATCTAGGTTGTTGACAGTTTGTAGATGGCAGCTGTTTACATTAAGAAAAACAAATATCTTAGTTCTCTTTGTGGCACATAACAAAGCTGGCAAGCATTGTGTAAGCCGTTAGGTCAGACTGTTATTGTTATACTCACGTACAGCGCCAGGCAAAATAAGAAGGCGCATGTTTGTGTGGAAATATCAGATGAAAGTGGAGGAAAACAGTTTAATGAAAAAGCCAACCCTTCAACATCCTACGTGAGGTCATTCAGTACCCGAATGTTGGTAAACAAAGACAAACATGCAATAATATAATGCAACTACGCAATCTATTGTTCTTTACTGAACTACCACAAATGAAATGTTTTTATGTAAGAAGTAGGCTCGTTTTCAGTTACCATATGGATTTATGTGGCCTCCAGTGATATTTCTTCTTCTGTGAGAAATTAATGCAGACGAATAAGCTGTTTGTCTCATCTCTGCATGTATTGCCTCATCAAACTGTATCCCTTGTACTGAGATGAAACGTAGCTAAATTTCTTGTGGCTGAATACATATAGCTATGAGCAACTCATCACGGAATCGTCGACACAGTCCTCTACCAGCACCTATGAGATACTCGATAACGTGCCCTGGAAAAGACACATGGGTCTGCACTTCTGACCCAATACCGCCACCATAGTTCACATATACATGCACATAACCACCACCTCCAACACAGAGGAAATGCTTTCGAGGAATAGACTGTGCCTCATGCAGCCATCAACTAATGCTGAACACACAGTTACCCGAAAGAATTAGAGATCTGAATGAATAAATGTGACAACAAGCAGGTAAACGTGTAAATTAAACCTCCCATAACACCGCAACATAGACCAGCAATGGAACAACAATCAGTAGACATTTGTTTCACCCTGCGGCATGAACTACTTTTAAAACATGACAGTATAAATACCATAGTGTGCTGATCACCAAGACACATACCTTTACTATGATACCCACGTGTAGCAGACAGAGGAAGAGAGAAGATGACAAAACGTAATCAGAGGCATACATGGACTAGTCCACAGCAGTGCGAATAACACAGCAGTTCTCATCGTTGCTAGAATATATTCTGGCAGACGCAGAAAGCATGACTGGATAAATCACCAAGCATTAATCTGGACAGAAAGATGCCCACTACTATGCACACAAAAAATATCGCCGATGATACCTACAAAAATGTCAACAATATGGCCGCGATTTCATCGTAACAAAGAAGTCTCACAATACAGACACTTACGGAATACATTTGATATTAAACAGACCCATCAGTTCAGCTTCAGACTAGGAAACCAAACCACAGATGTATACACTCTCTGCCCCACTCTCCTCCATCCATTCCCATCCCTCTTCTGATGATGCCTCCCGAAATACTGCTGGCGAATTCCGAGAACAATTGAAGTCTGTGAACACAAAACGAGTAAAAGCAACTGACGTAAGAGCCAGAGCTACAGCACATCTTTGACAGAACCTCTAAAACCACCAAGAAATAAGAATAACGAAATATGACCTAATGTGAATTCAATTTCACATCGACTGTTAAATGAAATGTTATACCATTCATGTGTCATTCATGCACCCCCTAAATGTTTTCCCACTTTGACATTACCTACACTGTGACCAGTAAGTTAAATATTATAGTTTAGGCTGGAATAGACTGCAGGTAGATTGTCAGATACAATGGAAGGTGTAAGACAGAAATTACATGTAGTATCTGGCCCTTCATTCTACAGTGGAACCAGGGCAAGTCACCCAGTTTTAACAGGAATGCAAATAAACTGAAAAAAAATCGCAGTAATAAAATTAACATCAGAAAAATAGCCCGTTGGAATAAGGCTAGGATAAGACTGAAGCATCAGGGTTGAAACATCGCTATAAGGCTGACTAACAAGAGACGTTGTGCGAAAGAAAATGTAGTGTGACTATCGTATCGGCCGTCGCACAGCAGCCGTCCACTGGGCGCGGCGTGCTACAACACGCGCGGCACACAGCGAGTACCGCTGGCGCCGCACACGACGTCAACAACTGGCGCAAGTGAACGCGTCGTCGCGGGGTTAGCGGCAGCGTACACACCACTATCGATACGGATTACCCTGGCGGTGCTGCCCTTGTCACCAGAGTGAGCAACCGCATAAGGGCGCCATTTACCAACACTCTGATTGGCCGGACCTGCGGATTTATGCTAGCTCCCTGAGCCCGTTTAACCAGTTCAATGTTCGCCGATGACTGTGTTACTACCCGGCTGCTGGATTCACGACGACCGAACCGTACTGTGGCCTCCCTGGCTGGAAACTTGCGACACGTCGGTATCGACTGGTTGGCAGTGGTTTGGACTTGTATTCTCTACTAGTGACTCTGATTTCCTCCTTGGCGCTACAGGTTTTGAGTGACAGAAGGTCAAATAAATTTGGTTATCACGGAATATTTGTATTATAGTGCGGACATAACAGTGACACTATACCTTTCTAATTCGTGACAGTTAGGCAGTTAGTTTCTCAGTATTACTGCTTGTTTAGTCAAAGAGCAGCTTTTTTTAACGTAATGGAGCTGCGAGGACCTGGACTGTTCCTTCCCGGCAAGTGTCACTCATGAGACCGGTCACTGAAGTGAAGTGTTACAAAAAAGATGTATATACATAAAACTGTTTGTTACTGGACAGGATAGCAGGCTAGAATCGAATGATACTTCTGCAAATTTTCACTAGAACAAGAATAGTGTACGTCTTCAGTACTGAGCCAGACTTCTTGTTATTTTTCTCTCCAACTTATTCCTGGGCATTAATGAAGCATACCTTCTGGTAATCTTTCATTTGTCATCTCATAAGAGCTTCCACAATATGCTTCTGTAGTCTATAATATTTTCTTCTAAACTCCAGTTACTCATGTGGTGCTATATAGGGTGTGACAGGTATAAGTACATAAGTTTATGTATGTGGTACCTTAATATGTACACACATCAGTATGTTAGCTGTTTTTCTCTGTGTCGAAGAGACAAACATGTCACAAAAATTACGAACTGAAGTTTTCTGCATGGTCGCAACTGCAGCACTAAGTGTCCTACACTTATCAGTACCGAATAAGCGTCCTTCGCCCACGCATCCACGCTTCAACACCTGACTTGCAGCGCAGGGGGAAATGCTATTAATGGCATGATCTTGCCAATGTATTTGGAGGTACTAACCGACCTAAAAACGCAAGACGTGTAGTGGCTGTAATTAATAGTCTGCAAATGACGAAACTGCTGAGATGATGTTGTTCAGTACACAATTGTCAGTCACCAACAGAAATATCAGCACTTACACGCAGGTGTCACAACCTGTATGTCCAAATTTCTTATACTAATCCTTATTGCAACGTCCAGAACTGAATTAAACAGTCTGAGTCACACCGTGTAAATGTATGTTTGGCGTCGGTTCTAGCTGTCTTTTTAAAAAAGCAGAGTGATAAAGGAGACAAACTACCACAGGTGACTTTTGATGCAGGGAGTGGCAGTTGATTCTCAACGCAAGCAATTGTGAAGTATTTAGAACAAGTCTGATTTATTCTTCGATCTCAGTTACACATTTTTAAATAGATGGTATGTTTCTATCTCTCTGGATAATCTTCAGATCACTTCACTACTCTGATATGAGTCTACATGAAAAAATAATTCCAGCCTAAACTGTAATATTTAACTTGCTGCTCACAGTGTAGGTAATGTAAACATAGGAGAATATTTTAAGGGTGCATGGATGATACAGCTGCGACAGGTTGCTGACGGAAGATCATCCAGAGAGATCGAAACACGTCATGTATTTAAAATATCCAGATGAGACTGGATGATAAATGGGAATTGCTTTAAAGAAAAACATAGTTGCTGTTCTCTCATTCCGAGTATATCGGCTGTAGTGATAACTTTAAAATATTTCACATAAATACGTAATGATGTACATTATTGTTTGGTTATACCACAACCGAACGATAGCTGAAAATCATTGCATGATTTAAATACCTGGGAGTATGAGTACACGGAAATATGAAGCCCAAATAATACTAATCGTAGTATCGTCAGATGGCGTGCTATGATTCATTGGAAGAATTCTCAGGATAAGTAGTACAGCCGCAAAGGAGGTAACTTAAAAAACCTTCGGTCGACTGATACTTGAGTATTCCTCTTCAATCCAGAATCGACACCAGATGGACTGGTGAACGAAACAGCGAAGATTCGAGGAAGAGCAACATGTTTCGTCAGAGGTTCGTTGAGTAATTGCGTAAGCGTCGCAGATATACTCTTCAAACTCCAGTGGCAGAGGTTAGAAGAGAGGCGTTGTTCATTACAGTGTATTTTACCACTGAATCCCTGAAAGCACATGTTCACAGAACGGTGAACCAACATATTCGTTCCTCCTACATACAACTGCCGTCAGGACCATGAAGGTAAATGTAGTTACTCCAACTAGTACGGAGGCTCATGAAGAGCTGGTTTTCCCCTGCACAGTTCGCATGTGAAACAGTGGTGGGGGAAGTAACTGCAGTACACATAGTAAGGTGGCTTGCAGAGTATAGGTATAAATGTAGAATAAATGTTTACTGATCACAGAAATGAATGAATTACGTACAGTGGATGTCCAAAGAACGATTACCTAATGGAATGTTACATTTGCACTCAAAAGGAAGAGGTATGCTTGTGGATCAAGCAGTAGGTGCACAGAAGCCACAGTGGACCATACGATCCAGTGGTGGATAGGAAAGGGAGGTGAAGAACAGATTCATCCATGTGTGCAACGCCTCGTTTATTTCTGTAGACAAGAGGTGGAAGAGCGCGCACGTGGTCAGTGCGGCGCGAGCCGCAGGCACCTGAGGACGTCCTTGTAGCCGAGCTGGCGCGCAAGGTCGGCGGGCGTCCGGCCGGCGGCGTCGGCGACCTCGGGGCTGGCGCCGGCGCGCAGCAGCGCCGCGACGGCGGCGGCGGAGCCCCTGGCGACGGCGCGGTGCAGCGGCGTCTGGCCCTGGTCGTCGCGCGGGTCCGGCGCGGCCCCCGCCGCCAGCAGCAGCCGCGCCACCGGCACGTTGTCGGTGCGCACCGCGTAGTGCAGCGCCGTCGAGCCGCTCGAGTCGGCCGCGTCCAGGTCGGCGCCGGCGTCGACGAGCGCCGCCGTGGTGGCGGGCCGGCCGCGCGCCGCCGCCACGTGCAGCGCGGTGTTGCCGTGCCGGTCGCTGCCGTTGGGGTCGAGGCCCGCGGCCAGCAGCGTGCGCACCACCGTCGCGCTGCCGTTGAGCGTCGCCCAGTGCAGGTGCGGCCACTCGCCCGGCTTCACCACCGTCTTCACGGTCGGCAGCATCTGGCGGACGGCTTCCACGTTGCCCGCCTCGGCCGCGATGATGAGCTTGCGCATGGACCACTGCATGCAGCCGCTCAGGTCGAGGGTGTTGGACGCGGCAGCGTGGCCGCACTCCTGGGCCAGGAGCGTGGCCGTCTTTCCGTCGCAGTCCTTGGCGCAGACGTTGGCGCCGTGCTCGAGCAGCACGTGGATGGACGCGATGGCGTCGTTCTCGGCCGCGGCGTGCAGCGGCGTCCGCCCCCGCAGGTCGGTGGCCTCCACGTCGGCCCCGGCGCCCAGCAGGATCCTCACGGCCGCGTTGCGCCTGTTCGAGGCCGCCACGTGCAACGCCGTCGAGCCGTGCGAGTCCAGCATCGCCTCCACCAGCGACGGGTCCACAGACAGTGCGAAGTTCAGCAGGGACACATACCCCGACTCGCAAGCTGCCCTCATTATTTGGGCGGCACTATCTTCGTCGCGGAGTTTGGTCTTCGTAATTGTCAAATCCTGTTGTGGTACACCAGCCTGCAGCAACAAATCCACCCAATACCAGGCGTTCGTTTCCTCGGCAAACTGCAATGGCGTCCACTGCAGTACCTCTTCCACCGTCAGGTCCTTCTCGGTCACTTTCATTTTGCAAGTCTTCCTGACAACATAAAATTACGTAACATGCAGTGCAGTCTTTCACGGACTGTATTTTCTAATGCTGGACACATCATCGTACGCTACAAACTAGTACTTTCCAACTGGAAAAATCTCAGCAAACCGCGGTCTCAGCAGGCGTGAGCCGTGGTAAGAATTGCTGTTTTGAAGAGCGCGCCGCAGTGCATAGTGTGAAGCAGTTGACCTCCGTTTCTGGCAGTGGCGCTGCTGTGGTGCTGTGGCAATCGCAGCTTGGGTGTCTCCCTCTGGAGGGAAAGGGGAAAAGTAGTCTGTTCACGTGCATTTAAGGGGCGCTATGAGCTCGCTAGGCGCAGGCAACCATCGTAGGTCGTACCACTCGCTCCTTCTGGCTCCTGGATTTCTCCCTTACGGTCTGCGCCCATTCTGTCTGCCTCACCCCCACCCTCACCTACCTTGGCCTCACCATTGACCGTCACCTCACCTGGATCTCTCATCTCCGCTCCATCCAATCCAAAGCCCACAACTGCCTCTGACTCCTCAAACTCCTCACTGGCCGGACATGGGAGTTGCACCCCTCTACCATCCTCCGCACCTACAAATCCTTAATCTGTCCCATCCTCTCTTATGCCAGTCCTGCCTGGATATCTGCCCCCCCCCCAAATCCTATAAGTCCCTCCAGATCCTTGAGCGTCATGCACTCTGCCTCGCCTTCCGTACACGCCTCCCGTACCCACGCGGATCCTCTATGACCTCATTCCTTTCCCCCATCTGCTCCTATTCCTCGAACATATCCACATACTCTACACCTCCCGCCGCCTTGATCCCCCTCACCCCCTGGTTGCTCCTCTCCTCTCCCATCCCCACCCCCTGCCATGTATTCACTGTTGTGTCTCCCCTACCCTCCATCTCTACACCCTTCATCTCCTTTCCCAAGGTCAACTCCCCCTCCTGGTTGATTCCCTCTCTCCCTCCATTTATCCCTCCTATCAACTCTGATCCTCACTACCTTCCTTTCCTCTGTCCTTATCCCAGGCTCCCTCCCCCCCTTCCATCCTCCTTTTTCCCCACCTACGATCTCACTGCCCCCCTTCTCTCCCCCGAGTCCTTTTGCATTTCCCTCCTCTGCATTTTCCCATTTCCTCTCACGTCTGCCCTGCCCCTCTCCCCCCTTATGAGTCCTCTCCCTCATTTGGTTCCCCCCCTCCTTTCGTTTTTTCCTCTCCTCCCTCCTTATTTTCCCCCTCATCCAGGTCCCCCCCCCCCATCTGCCCTTGGCTAGGGAGTGTCATGTTTGTGCCGACATTTTCGTGCAGTGCTTTACAGTGAGTGTTTTACAGTGAGTGTTCCGTGTTGTGTGTCTTTTGGGAAGTGTTGCGAACGACCATCACACTGTCACTGGGTGTGATTTTTTTATCTCTTGCGAACAGAAACCAGACTGTCTACTATGTTACTTGTCTGATTTCTGTGTATTTTATTAACATTGCCAAACCCTTTGCTTTATGTTTTAACTTTCCACAATTTTCCGCCGTTTTACAATTTAAGTCACCGTTTTATCGCCTGTTTTTCTTGTTTCTTTTCTTCTTACGTTTTTAAAAAGTCAGTAGGCTGTAGAGCAGCGTACTAAGCTGCTGCCAGCCTGCCCCCTTCGGGGGGAATTGAAATTCAATAAAGGAAAAAAAAAAGAAACTCGCTAGGCGGCGAGTCTGGTCAGTAGGTCAGCCGGGTCAGTGTGGGGCAGTCAGTGTCTGTCTGTCGTCCGGAGTGCTAGTATGTGTTAGGCCGCCAGTCTGTTCAGAGTTTGTTCAGGCAATGGTCATTGGCGGTTGGATCGATGCGTTGGTCGGTCGCGCACTGGGACACAAGATGACTTGTCCGTCTTGAGCGTCGGAGCATGTGAGGTCGCCACGTCAGTCCAGTGGACCGCGCCGTATAGCGAGGGGTAGTGGCTTCGCGGCCGACACGAGAGCAACAGCAGTCAACCCACAACATCGGTCTGGTCGGGGCGAGCTGCGACGCAGTGAGACGGGAGATCGGCGCGCCTTCCTGCGTTCGTTTGAAGCCGCTGGCAGCGGACGGTTCGGGAGAGCGTTTTGGGGGTGCTACGCCAGGTCTTCGCCAAACATCGCTATTTGTTAGAAGTTAAGTGATTCGTGTTAAATTCTACTTGTTTTCTTGGTCAGTCTCTCGTCCCCAGCCTGCTCGTCTGTCTCTCATTTGTTAGGCAGGTAGTGTCTGTCTGTCTGTGTCGATCTGCCATACGTTAATAGCTGCCTCTGTCATGTTTGTCGCATTCGGTGTTAACGAATTTATTGCTTAAGGTGTAAAGGCCGAATTCCTGAAATATGTTTTTATCTTGCCTATCATCTTCAGAGACGGTATATGTGTAATGTAGAGCATGTTTGTACATTTTATGTAAGACTGCATTTCATGGGTTATTATTTAAATGGTCATTTTAGTATATAAAGTCGACACCCTTCCACCATAAGAGTTTTCTTTTAAAAACAAGTTGCGCTTTCGGTGGAAAGTAATTTTTTTTTAAATGTGAGTGTTTTGTACCATTTCCATCCCTCCTGCGGGGTGCATAGTCTGATGATGAAGTTATACGCAATACAGGGTGTTTGAAAATTCCAAAACAAACTTCAACGACTTGTAAAGGAGAGAGAGTATAAAATATTTTGAATCGCAACTCATGTCCGAAAATGTTACCCAGCGACGCTAAAGAGCGTCAAAACTATAGGCGCTGAAACCTGTGGAAGTAGGCATATACAGGTGACTCCGTGATGACGATACAAACTTTCTTGGATGATGGAGAAGGATAAATGTATCAATATGAGGTAAGGGTCCCTGTACCGGAAACGAATGAGTCGAAAGTTATAAGCGAAAACCGTTCTGATACCTCTAACAGTGGAATACATGTACTGGTGCTGTTGTTGGCGAGTGTGTGGGAGGCGACTTTCGGAGGTAGCAGTATGGACCGAAACAAGAAAAAATATCCAGTAAACATGGGCTCTAAAATGCATACTTTAAGAGCTATAAGCACTTGTTCATCTTCACTACTGTGAAACACATCTCCACTACTCAACAAGTGCTCCAGCTCTTAACTTATGCATTTTAGAGCCCATG
Organism: Schistocerca cancellata; assembly: GCF_023864275.1. Taxonomy (NCBI): domain Eukaryota; kingdom Metazoa; phylum Arthropoda; class Insecta; order Orthoptera; family Acrididae; genus Schistocerca; species Schistocerca cancellata. Next base: position 457,777,992 of record NC_064627.1, read on the forward strand.
TTTGCTGGATATTTCTTCTTGTTTTGGTCCATACTACCAGCTCTGAAAGTTGCCTAAACTACCATCTCAGCAACAACAGTACCATTACATGCAGTCCACTGTCAGAGGTATCAGAAAGGTTTTCATCTACAACTTTCGACTCGTTCGTTTCCAGGACACGGACACTCATCTCAGATTGATACATTTATCCTTCTCCATCATCCTAGAAAGTTTGTAACATCATCATGGAATCACCCTGTAGATACACGTATTTACATGTGCCGGCGTCTATAACTTTGACGCTCTGTAGCGTAGTTGGACAACGTTTCCGTACATGGACTCCCATTCAAAATATTATGTACTAGCTTCCCTCTAAAAGTCCTAGAAGTTTGTAACGGGAATTTCCGAACACCCCGCATATGTATGCAAGGTCTCTCTTCGGTCGGACATGTCCGACAGAACAGACATCATGGACATATGTACATGTGTATATCCTCATGTATATGAGTGCGACGGCTCTTACGATTATTTCAGTGCGGATGCACATTATGTCCGAACTCCTGTGGGATTCATTATGAGCTACCGGCAGGTGGAGAATGTACAGGCACGCTACTTGTGTACGACAGGATGGGAAACTGGATCAGATGGGCAGCGTGCCAGGATAGCAGAGGTAGCACAGACGACCGCTCGCTTTAAGTGATAAATCCGAGTTCGAATCCCAGTCATGCACAAATTTTCACCTGTTGTTAGCCCGAATGCGTCTGATGACGTCGTTTCTTCTTAACTCGGTCTATGATGCCAAGGCTCCACTGTTGCGTGGATAGGCATAAACTGACTTGCTAAGATTTTTTTAACTTTGAAACTACTATCAGAGTTTTTCTCGCTTCTGGTGATGTCTTCACCATTAGAAGACGAAACATTAAGCACAGGAATATGACTTAAACTACATCCAACGGCCCACATACCAAAAATCACCAGTGACGCAATTACATGGCAATCAATTTTATTACATTCCACTGTTAGTTACAGTACAAAAGTTTTCTACTTTCATTAAGTCTGTCACAAATGGAGAGTGCCAAAACTGTAAGAGTCTTACCAACTGAAAAGATGCTAACAGTAAAAAGAATCTCACAATGTATATCGTTATACAGACATTACAACACAGTAGTCACACCACCAAGTACTTTTGTTAGACAAGACATGTTCTCAGTAACAACAAACTGACTCAGATGGGAAGTGTTACACCATTCGCACATTGATCAAACGCTAACAAACTGATACTATAGTATTTCCCTGCTTGTATGATATACTGATTACAATTTCATCCTTTTGCAAGTTCCTTTTCAGTAGAGAAAAATGCCTCTCCTACAGATGAAGAATGGTGAGTACACTATTGTTATTGGGTGTTTTTTACGTTACTGGAATTTTTCAGGTGGAGGCCACAACATAGGACCCTCAGATGAAGTATACGTTCATCTTATCGCCATGTTTTCAGACTCTGGAAAAGGTCGAGTCACTGGCATGAGGAACATGGGATTCTCATATAAATAGATCGCAGAGACAGTAGTCTGCAGTGCAATAACTGCAGAACATGTGGTGACTTGACGTTCTGAGTACAACACTATGACGAGAAGAGCAGGCACAAGTCCTTCCAGAAGGAATAAACAACGAGAAAGCACAACGATTCTTCTACTGGCTCTGACTAATAGATGGACGGCATCGTCTGAAATCCAGGCAGAGGTTACAGGCAGAAAATAATAACGAACCAGAAGGAGCAGATTACTGGAAGCTAGGTTGAGATATAGAGTTGTCATGCTCCGTTTGCCGCCGACATCAAACTACAGATTGTGGACAGGGTACGCACAGTATACGGCGGCCGAAATGCAGTGAACAGTTTTCGTCTGAAGCACTGGGCAAGTTCATTTGTTTGTCGGATGGGAAAGACGACATTGTTTGACCGCTTTCGGCCAGTTGGCCATGCTCTGCAATGACTGAAAAAAATTAATTTTTGATTTACTTATGCTTTGTATGTCACGTTCATGACGATGGCCCATCATTTGGTTAATGGTCATTGTTACAGTGATACTTGCATTTAAGTAAGACACTGTACGAACTTCGAAAAAGTTGCAATGAAAAACAGGGGTCGCTATAATTTTATTTTTCTTTCATATCGGATAATATGTTGGTGCACATAAAATTTTGCTATGATACTGAATTTTTCTTGCACTTGGGTGGAGATCTCCGTCTGTCGCCAAACTCGAGAAAACTGATCTGATGTGGCACACCAGTGATACAGCCAGAATGAAATATGCACAACATTCCTCATGTTTCATAAATAGTTTGAGGTATCTGAATGAGATTTTGGCCAATGATAGCACACAGAGAGGAGAGAGTATTTTGCCATATCGTTACTGTGCAAAGCTTCATTACCTACCATGTTATTCCACTAACTAAGGACTTTTTCGATGAAAGAATGTAATTTTTAAGGGCCATGGATAGTTGGTGAAACGAAAAATCCTGTGGGTTTTGGAAAAGAATAAGTGAAGGCATTACACGTTTTTTTTTTTTTTTTTTTTTTTTGTACTGATAATGTGCTTTTTCATAAGGTATTAACCTTACTTTTTCACAGTTCCACACTTAATAAACCATGGTTTCAGAATTTTCTTGCAATTGCATCAGCACATGTCAGTAAGTTGACACTGGAAACTCCACCGTGTTTCAACAAAAGAAGCAAATTTTATCATAGTAACAAGAGAACTGTGGTTTTAGTCAACATTCTCCACTCATGATGCTTCTCTGAGAGTTACAAATGGTTAAAAAGCCAGGCGAAAATAAATCGCTGCTTTTGTTGCATTTTCATCGGCATTCTTGCCAGATACTAACCGAAGCAGAGATAACAGCAGACCTTTTTGAATGGTCGCCCTACAGGTGCCGGCGAGGAGACGCTTCACTTAATATTTACTAAAAATGTGACAATAGGCTTCCCCTTCAACGCTCGACATTTCTCCTACAGAGCCTGCCTGCAATCCCCACCACTGCCGCTTTCCCAACGCGTGCCCTGTCATTTACGCATCTACCAGCCATGTTATTCTGCAAGCACTCCTATTTGTGAGATGTGGAGCCAGAGTAAAATGGGACACAGAGTGGAATTCTGTGCTACCAGCGACGAGCCTCGCTTCTGTCTGTGGCAGTCACATCAACGCCAATGTGTCGGTAAACGACTTTCAAAGGAAGCAGTGATTCTTGAGAGCCGTACCTCTCCAGTTCCTGGTATGGTGTTGTGGAAAGGCGTTGGATACGACAACAAAAACTCGTATGGTACTGTTCACGGAAGACTTGCCATTAGAAGTCATGAATGGTAAACTTTGTAGTTATAACATTCATGACCAGAAAACCAAATGGCCTGTTTCAGCGCAAGAATCCAAAATCTCACAGTACAGTTCACACCACAAACGCCTTGAGTAATATATAGATTCTTGACTTGCCTACCCAGTAACCCATACAGCATGTATGAGATGTGACAAAAAGAGGTATAGTTACAACGAGCGTCCAGCCAGCAACGAATAGTGTATTCATGACGATAGAGGTTGTACATACTGATGCTGACGGTGGGCATCAGTTCTGAATGAAGCGGAAGTTTAATCTTTTAATATCTGTTATGTGACAATCACCTCCATAAACATCGTACTATTGCTTTTTAGTGTCATACTTTCCTTTTCTGTAAGTGTGCAAGTAAAAGAGGGCAAAGATATTTTTTTGTGGGCAGTAGGAACGGGAGAAAGTGAAAAGTTATCCGATACGTTACGAAAAGGGCAAGCTAGGTTCTTTCGTTAAGTAGCAAGAACGGACAACAGCACTTACCAAACGAATTTTTATTAACGGTAAAATGACTCAGAAATGACTGTCTGTGCACCCAACACAAGCTTGGGTCTCATGAAATTTAAATACACACTTAGGTCTTCCGAAAATGTTTCATTTATGAAGGTAGTACTACGTTTTTTACTTTTAATCGTCAGATGAATAGCGAAATAACATAAAGAGGTTTGAAAAACACACCGACAACGCGTATTATGTTGTGCAGGACGGCAAAATGTTTTTTCTCTAGAAAGCACTTCCGTCGAGAAATGCGCTCCGGTAAGTAAAAGTTACAGAACGGTGGCATCAGTTTCCTATGATTTTGTTTGGTGTACTGATTAGTTGTGTAAGCAGCACCTGAGAGACTTTGAATTGGGTCTGATTCTGAGTCTGCACTGGCCGGCTGGTAGAATCGTGCATTACTCAGATTTGTAGAGCATTTGCATGTGAAAGCGGGGCGATGCTGGGCTGCATGGTAACGTCAGGACAGGTACATGTATACTGGTCGTCAAGATCGACCAAGTCTGATCATCATAAAGGAGGAACGCAGTATTGTGCAGCGAGCACATCGCAACACATCCGAGAACAAGTAACAAACACCAGTATTCAGTGCCATCCCTCACCAATCTGAGGAAGCTTGAGCAAGTATTCTCAGACTTCTACTCCCCATTGCACCGAATCTACGCACTTTCAGGCAGGGATTCCCTCTTTAAAAATTAACAGTCACCGCGCGCAACTTTTTAAGCTCTACTGGTTTTTTTTATTATTAACGAAATATACTGGCATAAGTGATTGAGGACCAGAAAATCAAAATAGCTCAACAGAGGAAAGGTGGTTGTATCTGACGAGATGAGGATATATCTATGACTTTCTTTAGATTATGCGGAGAAAATTCTTCCCCTTCCGGCAGTAGTTTATTGTACGTAGTTGGGGTAATGAAACGTACCAAGTGTTTCGAAAAAGCCTCAGTTTGTTCCCGTTTTCAAGGAAGAGCTTCAGACATACAAAGTGCGAAAATAAAGTAATGAAACTGACTTGAAAAAATAAAATGTTGCTTACCGTTTTAGTCAAGTTTATTGTTGTCTCCTTCAAAATAGTTTCCTTTTGATTTCACACACTTTTTCCAGCCCTTCTGCCATTGATGGTAACATTTCGGGAACTCATCTTCTGTAATATCCTCCAAGACCCTCGTCACAGCTTTTTGGACATCTTGTGTTGCTTGAAAATGGTGTCCCTTGACCGCCGTTTTGACTCTTTGAAATATAAAAAGTATCATGGAGCGATAACTGGTGAATAAGGTGGTTGTGGTAGTACTGAAATTTGTCTTTAGGTTAAAAATTGCTGTACTGACAGAGCAGTATGGGATGGCACATTACCGTGAAGTAGAATCCAATTACGAGCAATGTTGGCACAGACACGAAGAACTCTTTTACGGAGTCTTTCTAAAATTTCGTTGTAGTAATATTGGTTAACTGTTTGTCCAGGAGGCACCCACTCTTTATGAACAATTCCCTTGGAATCAAAGAAGCACACAAGCATGCATTTCACTTTTGACTTTGAGATGCGAGCTTTATTTGGTCTGGGTGATCCCTTTGGGCACCATTGCGAACTTTAGCGTTTTGTCTCTGGATCGTACTGAAAAAAACAACTTTCACCACCAGTGATAACACGGCTCAACAATTCTGGATTGATTTCCGTTTGCTCTAACAGATCGGCTGCCACATTTTTCTGTGTTTCTCACTGTTGTGGTGTGAGATTTTTGGGGACCATTTTTGCACAAATCTTTCTCATACCAAGATCTTCAGTTATTATCAGGCAAACCGTTTCTCGATTGATGTCCAGTTCTTCAATCATTTTCACGGATAATCTTCCATCACATCGTACAAGTTCACGCACCCTGGCCAAGTTGACATCTGTCCGTGAGGTTGATGGCCGTCCACTGCGGTCTTCATCTTCAACATTCGTTCTGCCTTCATTAAACATTTTATGCAAACGAAAAACTTGAGCTCTTGAGATAACCTCCTCTCCAAAAGCCTTCTGAAGCTTACCGTAAGTTGTCGTCACGTTTTCACCCAATTTAACGCAAAAAGAAATGGCATACCGTTGCGCAATAATATGCAGTCCCATGTCCGTGACGAGAGGCACAAACACATGTTAACTTATTGAAGCACAGCTCGCGACTGAGCAGTTGCATTGATGTGCCACTTGGACTAGAAGCAGCTTATAGACCGAGGTCAAAGATATTGTGCCTCCACAAGCCTGCAGGGTTGCCACATCTTGCAAAGAAAATCAGTCTCATTACTTTATTGTCGCACCTCGCATGCACGTAGTTATAGGCCCATGTTGAACAACTATGAAACACGTTTTATGATGGCTTATCAGGACCTTTTTGGAGAAAGTACGTCTCCTCTAAAGGATTCAAAATGGATTCCGCAAGTAGCGATATTGCGAAACTCAGTGCACTCTTTTGGTGGCATTAAATCCAGTGGGACTATTACATAAGAGAACCCAAGTCCTTGCCGTGTTTGATAGACTTCGAAACTGCGGAAAACCGAAAAAGTTACGAGCTTACTGCAAGCTTTGTTATTACTTTCGCTGGTCATCGGCGCTCAGTTCGAAGCGGGACTCATCACTGAAGACAATTCTACTCCAGTCAATGAGATTCCAGACCGAAGACTTGTGTGAAGTCGTCCCGGAAAGCGGTGGGATACCAGCCTGACTGCCGCCTGCCGTCCGGCAACTATAACCCGTTTATCATAAGAATAAATCTGATGTAAACACTGCACTATGTATTCTTCCGCGTTTGCTGGAACCTTATTGGATATCCGTTTCACGTGGGACTGCAGCCAAGCAGTCTCGAGTACCGTGAAGTACTATAATAAGTGTACGTTTTGTGCTGTGCGTTACGCGCACATCGGCTTAGCGATAATACGGGACAACAGCTTTACTGGCGCACTTGGACAGCACTGGCTGGTCAGCTGGTACAGCTAGCCTGCAGTGACATGGCCAGCTGCAGTTCACACGTAAAACGAGACGAGCAAAGAAACAATGTCATTTAATTTTTAAGCAGAATGAAATAATACACTGCAAATCTCCCACAATACGGTCCTTAGACGACTAGACGAAAACCGCAACACGTTATCGGTTTTAGCTAACGTGCTACTGTAATTAGAAACAAGAATGACGAAAATTCCTGACTTAACCACAGGATAATTTTTCTAAGTTGTGTGTATTGAAGGATTTCACCGTATTGAAGCCACTGAAGGTATTACAGTCAGTCGTCTGGTAATCCCTGAGCTCCTTCCTTATCCGAATGAAAGAAATACTTTTCAGTTCTGGAAGTTTCACCTGCTACGTTGATAACGAGCCTATCAGCAACAGAATCCACGAAGCCAACCAGGCACAGCATTTTCCATTCTTCTTTTATGACGAGGCGTTCTATATCCCGCCAGCGTTCGGCAGAGGCGTGTGAAAAAGCTGCGTGCGTTAGTTCCAGTACGTCTGGCAGCTTAACAGTCTTGTTACTTCTCGGGACAAATCATGCACCTTGCCGCCGGATCAGTTCTGTTGGGTTCATAATGTAATGCTACAATAGCAAACGTAAAAACGCAGCATTTGTGTGTTTTGCTCGATGCTTTGAATATGATGGTTTTCATGTCTCTACGATAGTTATCTATCTCTGTGTTATAAAACGATGGGCATAGTCCAGATAAAGAGGATTTGGTTTCTCGTATTTGCTTTAAAAAATTAAACTGTTACGTTTTCTTAATTTAAACAACTTTTTTGAACAGTTTTTCATAAAACATCGATAATTAAGATTTTTCATTTGAAATGGAAACAGGAATTTCACGTCCAATATTTAATTAGAAACAAGAAGACGTGGATTATTCACAGAAAATGATGATGAGTTTTACAATTACGTGAAGTACGTATTTCAAATTTAACGAGAAAAAAACATACTGGGGAGATTTAATTCAACGCACGTATAACCGCATCTGGTTCAGATTCGTTTACGCTACCGACTGCGTTACTCGTTCAAGGTAGAATACCTCTTAAACTGCAGTATATACGCCGCTGGGAGAACTTCAAAGCCGGTTATCTCCGTAAATTTATGAAAAACATTAAGAACAGCCTATTCATCGGCACTTTTTAACCGTGTTCCACGCGCATGCTTCACTGCGGAACAAAAGCAGCCTCAGCCACTTTTTACTGCGCATTAACAGCGCGAAAATCAGAGGACAATGCTGCAGAGACTGCGACTGTACACGATTTTTGAAATAAAAACTACGTAGCTAAAATGTGATTCAGAAAAACGTTCATGGTTGTTAATACATTTGAATATCTTAAAGTTTCATTTAACGCAAGTTAGTAAAGATATATAAAACATAAGTAGCACCTACTTCCAAGAGTGTACGTGTGCTACGGCTTCTGTCCAATCATCGCGTTTGTGTTTGTTTACATCAGGTTTATTCTTATGATGAACGGATGATAGGAGTGAAGTTTGGCGTGCCATCTTTTCCTAGCAGAACCTCTTTGGTTGTCATCCGAGGCATCCTCACAGCACAGCGACGACATTCTGCGTCCCGGCTTGTTGCCCTTCGTGGCAGGCCGTCCTGGGCTTACAGTTTAGTAAGATAATACCCGCCCGCGCATAGCGAGAGTTCCTTCTGCTTGTCTTCGTGCTTGCCAAGCCCTACTTTGGCCAGCAAGGTCGCCGGATCTCTGCCCGATTGAGAACATTCGGAGCATTACGGGAAGGGTTCTCCTACCATCTCGGGGTTTTGACGATCTAACGTGCCAGTTGGGCGGAACTTCACACGATATTACTCAGGATGACATAAAACAAGTTTATCAACCAGCGCCAAATCCAATAATGCTTGCATAACGGATGGAGGTGTACCAACGCGTTACTGACTTGCTCGGTTTATGGCGCTATTTCTCTTGACTAAATCATCTAATTTCCCTAAATTGTAATCATTTGTTTGTCTATACTTGTACACCACATCTACCGATTTCTGCCCCATTCCTATAATTTCTTCTCGTAGTGTACACCTTTTTTTTTATCTTAGAATGCATTTTCGGGGAAAAGAGCGTGCGGGTAAGCGCATGTTTTAGTGTACACAGATTCGGCATACTGCCTTAGGGACCCACAGTGGCCGCCATGTAATGCTTGTTATGCATTTCTGTCTCATGTAGCACAGATGGTATCATTAACGGTTCCGGATTATTACCTAGTCATCATCGGACGAACTGTGTTAACTTCAGTTCCAACAGTCAAAGCACAGACACATTTACGTTGTGAATGCATGTATGCAAGTACGTTTACTTGTGTACAGAAGCAAGTCTGATTTGTAATTCAATTAACTACACTTTTGCTATCTCCTGTTTTGTTTCTTCTTAAACATTTAATCTGATGATTATTTGGTAACAACTAGAAACCGATAATGATACACTAGCATGGTTTGAGGTTGAAATATATTAATAAAAATGTGCAGGTTTTCGTATTCTCTGGTAAATAAAACTGCCTAATGATCATGAATTTGCCCTTTGTGCATCGTTGGTCACGCTTACGATGCGTCGAATTCTATTCTCAAGAGAAGGCTTTATGAGTACCATTGTATCTCTTCCAATGCTATAAATAAGAGAGGGTTGCAAGTAAAAAACATAATTTTAAAATACCTTAGAATAAGACGGAAACTAGCTTTTGCTGTAAAAGAAGCAAAGGAACAGCCGGGTAATTTATGAAACAATATAGAAATTCGATCATTTTTTGTTAGTGCTCTAAAACCGTTTTCGAATACGCTAGCGACAAAAACAGTTACAGTAATAAACACAGAACTATCAAGAGGCATATTGAAACAAACAAGTACAATTTTTAAATACTGTAGCTATGCAATGACATTACTTGGAAGAAAATTATGACTTAAGCGCCCCCTACATGGCCAATAATATTGTACAATTTTTCCTGAGCTATAATATTAAACGTGTAGGGGTGAGATTGAGAGGCTGCGCATAAATACTAAGAACATAACAAACTTCCGAAATATTTTGTGCTCCCCGAAAATATTGTGTCGTCTGTGGACAGTGTTGACAATATCTTTGCCAGTCTCTCGCGTGCTTCAGACTATGAGTATCACTGATTTCACTGTTCGCTGTTGTTATGATGTTGAGCATGAGTTCAAAACAAGAGAAAGTGCTATGATACGAGTGCATCGAAATGTATATGCAATTACTTGCACTGTGGGATGTTAAGGAAGATGATTATAAAAACAGAAATACCAAGAAAGAATCGTGTGAGCTGCTGCTCAGAAAATACTGGAAAAGTCACGAAGGACTATTTTTTTAAACTAACGCAATGCACGTAATGACACGTTTCCATAACTTTGTATCAAATACTTTAAGGTGAAACTGCATTCGTAACTTTAAAGTCTTCGAAAGGATTACCAGTGGCAATGTATAGTAGTATAGTAGGTAAACACTGACTTTGTGGAATTACGTTCCTTCGTGTAATATTTTGTTTTTTGATCATGGGAATTTGAGCGTGCACAAAAATTTAACCGAAGTTGCTGGGGAAGGGGGGGGGGGGCAGGTAGGGGGAATGCAAGACTCTTAATACTTCTACTTTTAGTGTAAATGAGTTCGTCAGTTCTGGAACGTATCATATACAAAGAACTAAATTTTATAGGTAGCACGAAACACGTATCCGAGAGAACTGATGGTTATCCACTCAATATTTATTACAAGTACATTATTGCGAAACCGCACTCAAAAACAACAAACAAACGACTATACATCAGTTTCGAAAGCCATAGTATTGTCTCAACGAGGTCATTTTTCTAAATGAGAGGTTTCGCGGAGTCATGGAAAATCACTTCTATAAGTGTGTAAGTATTTTGCAGTGAATAAAAATTTCATACCGCATATTCCAAGAGGGAGTGGGAAAGGGGGAAGCATGTGTCAATCTATGGGGACGCCTATGTACGATGACAACCATTTCCAGTAATATATCAGATGTTAGACCACCAACACACATAAAGTTATGATTTTTTAAATTTTTTTTCGTTCAACCTCAATTCTCTCAATACATTTTCGAGAGTGATCTCTCTGACTCCTTGACCCAATTCCGCATCCACCTTATATTCTGCTTGCAGCAAACTAGATCAATTATCACAGCAGCAGCGTCTTTATCGCCAAAATTCCGGAACACAATATTATTGCACAATTTAAATGAGCAGTATAGGGAGGTCAATAATATTGCACAATATTGTTGTGTTGCATTATTGACCGTCTATGGGCCGCTTATGATACAAACGATGGAGAAACCTCCTCCGCCGCCAAATAAGGATTATGCATCATCATCATCATCATCATAATCATCATTTAAGACTGATTATGCCTTTCAGCGCTTAGTCTGGAGCATAGTCCCCCTTATAAAATACCTCCATGATCCCCTATTCAGTGCTAACATTGGTGCCTCTTCTGATGTTAAACCTATTACTTCAAAATCATTCTTAACCGAATCCAGGTACGTTCTCCTTGGTCTACCCCGACTCCTCCTACCCTCTACTGCTGAACCCATGAGTCTCTTGGGTAACCTTGCTTCTCCCATGCGTGTAACACGACCCCACCATCTAAGCCTGTTCGCCCTGACTGCTACATCTATAGAGTTCATCCCCAGTTTTTCTTTGATTACCTCATTATGGACACCCTCCTGCAATTGTTCCCATCTACTAGTACCTGCAATCATCCTAGCTACTTTCATATCCACAACCTCAATCTTATTGATAAAGTAACCTGAATCCACCCAGCTTTCGCTCCCATACAACAAAGTTGGTTGAAAGATTGAACGGTTCACAGATAACTTAGTCTTGGTACTGACTTCCTTCTTGTAGAAGAAAGTAGATCGTGGCTGAGCGCTCACTGCATTAGCTTTGCTACACCTCGCTTCCAGTTCTTTCACTATGTTGCTATCCTGTGAGAATATGCATCCTAAGTACTTGAAACCGTCCACCTGTTCCAACTTTGTTCCTCCTATTTGGCACTCAATCCGTTTATATCTCTTTCCCACTGACACTACTTTCGTTTCGGAGATGCTAATCTTCATGCCATAGTCCTTACATTTCTGATCTAGCTCTGAAATATTACTTTGCAAACTTTCAATCGAATCTGCCATCACAACTAAGTCATCCGCATATGCGAGACTGCTTATTTTGTGTTCACATATCTTAATCTCACCCAGCAAGTCTATTGTTTTCAACATATGATCGACAAATAACAACAGTGGAGGCAGGTTGCAGCCTTGTCTTACTTACCCCTGAAAGTTCTCTGAACCATGAACTCAATTTACCGTCAACTCTAGCTGCTACCTGACTATCTACGTAAAGACCTTTAATTGCTTGCAAAAGTTTGCCTCCCATTCCACAATCTCGTAGAACAGACAATAACTTCTTCCTGGGAACCTGGTCATATGCCTTTTCTAGATCTATAAAGCATAGATAAAATTCCCTGCTCCACTCGTAACACTTCTCCATTATTTGCCGTAAGCTAAAGATCTGGTCCTGACAACCTCTAAAAGGCCTAAACCCACACTGATTTTCATCCAATTTGTCCTCAACTAATACTCGCATTTTCCTTTCAACAATACCTGAGAAGATTTTACCCACAACGCTGATTAAAGAGATACCTCTGTAGTTGTTACAATCTTTTCTGATTCCATGTTTAAAGATTGGTGTGATTACTGCTTTCGTCCAGTCTGATGGAACCTGTCCCGACTCCCACGCCATTTCAATGATCCTGTGTAGCCACTTAAGACCTGACATGCCACTGTATTTGGTGAATTCCGACTTAATTTCATCCACCCCAGCCGCTTTATTGCACTGCAACCTATTGACCATTTTCTCCAATTCCTCAAATGTGATCCTATTTCCATCATCATTCCTATCCCATTGTACATCGAAATCTGAAACATTACTGCCGCCGTTGGATAAGCAGCTGCAGCAGCAAGTCGTATACTCCTAGCTCACTCATTTGTTACATAGTTTAATTCTTAATTTCTTTGCGTGTTTTTGTTACTTGCATTGTTTAATTCATAAATTTCGGGCGTATTATAGTATTTGAGAGTTGTAGCATCGCGTTTTAGTACCTGAATAGTGTAAATTCGCGTAGTCGTCTGTCTTATGTTTTTGTTTTGAACGGCCAGTGTCGGTTGGTCAGTCAGTGTGCTCCCTGCCGCCGTTGGATAAGCAGCTGCAGCAGCAAGTCGTATACTCCTAGCTCACTCATTTGTTACATAGTTTAATTCTTAATTTCTTTGCGTGTTTTTGGTACTTGCATTGTTAAATTCATAAATTTCGGGCGTATTATAGTATTTGAGAGTTGTAGCATCGCGTTTTAGTACCTGAATAGTGTAAATTCGCGTAGTCTCCTTCCGCCGCCGAGCAGTGTGTCAGCAGTGCACAAGTTACTGCATTTACTAGGCAATCTCGTATTTTAATAACCGTTTAAATTTTGTGTCGATTTGTTTGCGCTCTCTGTAGATTAGTTCAGACGTTCTTTGCACAAGTTTTTAGCATGGATAGGGACTGCAACTGCTGTGTTCGGATGCAGGCTGAGTTGGCATCCCTTCGCTCCCAGGTTCAGGCAGTGTTGGTTTCGGTCACACAGCTTGAGGCTGTTGCCAATGGGCATCACTGTGGGGGTCCGGATGGGAGTTTGTCGGGGACGGCCAGCTCGTCCCGCGCATCCCCCGATCGGGCTACGACTGTGGTTGCCCGGGATACTGCCCGCATTGAGGCTGGTCCCTCACCTGTGGTAGAGTGGGAGGTCGTCTCAAGGTGTGGCAGGGGGCGAAAGACATTCCGGAGGGCTGAACGGAAGGCCTCTCCAGTTTGTCTGACGAACCGGTTTCAGGCTCTGTCTCTGGCTGATACTCAGGCTGATACTGATCTTCGGCCTGACATGGCTGCCTGTCCTGTTCCAGAGGTTGCCCCTCAGTCTGCAAGATCCGGGCGGTCGCAGAGGGTGGGCTTACTGGTAGTTGGGAGCTCCAACGTCAGGCGCGTAATGGGGCCCCTTAGGGATATGGCAGCAAGGGAGGGGAAGAAGACCAAAGTGCACTCCGTGTGCATACCGGGGGGAGTCATTCCAGATGTGGAAAGGGTCCTTCCGGATGCCATGAAGGGTACAGGGTGCACCCATCTGCAGGTGGTCGCTCATGTCGGCACCAATGATGTGTGTCGCTATGGATCGGAGGAAATCCTCTCTGGCTTCCGGCGGCTATCTGATTTGGTGAAGACTGCCAGTCTCGCTAGCGGGATGAAAGCAGAGCTCACCATCTGCAGCATCGTCGACAGGACTGACTGCGGACCTTTGGTACAGAGCCGAGTGGAGGGTCTGAATCAGAGGCTGAGACGGTTCTGCGACCTTGTGGGCTGCAGATTCCTCGACTTGCGCCATAGGGTGGTGGGGTTTCGGGTTCCGCTGGATAGGTCAGGAGTCCACTACACGCAACAAGCGGCTACACGGGTAGCAGGGGTTGTGTGGCGTGGGCTGGGCGGTTTTTTAGGTTAGATGGCCTCGGGCAAGTGCAGAAAGGGCAACAGCCTCAACGGGTGCGGGGCAAAGTCAGAACATGCGGGGACCAAGCAGCAATCGGTATTGTAGTTGTAAACTGTCGAAGCTGCGTTGGTAAAGTACCGGAACTTCAAGCGCTGATAGAAAGCACTGAAGCTGAAATCGTTATAGGTACAGAAAGCTGGCTGAAGCCAGAGATAAATTCTGCCGAAATTTTTACAAAGGTACAGACGGTGTTTAGAAAGGATAGATTGCATGCAACCGGTGGTGGAGTGTTCGTCGCTGTTAGTAGTAGTTTATCCTGTAGTGAAGTAGAAGTGAATAGTTCCTGTGAATTATTATGGGTGGAGGTTACACTCAACAACCGAGCTAGGTTAATAATTGGCTCCTTTTACCGACCCCCCGACTCAGCAGCATTAGTGGCAGAACAACTGAGAGAAAATTTGGAATACATTTCACATAAATTTTCTCAGCATGTTATAGTTTTAGGTGGAGATTTCAATTTACCAGATATCGACTGGGACACTCAGATGTTTAGGACGGGTGGTAGGGACAGAGCATCGAGTGACATTATACTGAGTGCACTATCCGAAAATTACCTCGAGCAATTAAACAGAGAACCGACTCGTGGAGATAACATCTTGGACCTACTGATAACAAACAGACCCGAACTTTTCGACTCTGTAAGTGCAGAACAGGGAATCAGTGATCATAAGGCCGTTGCAGCATCCCTTAATTTGGAAGTTAATAGGAATATAAAAAAAGGGCGGAAGGTTTATCTGTTTAGCAAGAGTAGTAGAAGGCAGATTTCAGACTACCTAATAGATCAAAATGAAAATTTCTGTTCCGACACTGACAATGTTGAGTGTTTATGGAAAAAGTTCAAGGCAATCGTAAAATGCGTTTTAGACAGGTACGTGCCGAGTAAAACTGTGAGGGACGGGAAAAACCCACCGTGGTACAACAACAAAGTTAGGAAACTACTGCGAAAGCAAAGAGAGCTTCACTGCAAGTTTAAACGCAGCCAAAACCTCTCAGACAAACAGAAGCTAAACAATGTCAAAGTTAGCGTAAGGAGGGCTATGCGTGAAGCGTTCGGTGAATTCGAAAGTAAAATTCTATGTACCGACTTGACAGAAAATCCTAGGAAGTTCTGGTCTTACGTTAAATCAGTAAGTGGCTCGAAACAGCATATCCAGACACTCCGGGATGATGATGGCATTGAAACAGAGGATGACAAGCGTAAAGCTGAAATACTAAACACCTTTTTCCAAAGCTGTTTCACAGAGGAAGACCGCACTGCAGTTCCTTCTCTAAATCCTCGCACAAACGAAAAAATGGCTGACATCGAAATAAGTGTCCAAGGAATAGAAAAGCAACTGGAATCACTCAACAGAGGAAAGTCCACTGGACCTGACGGGATACCAATTCGATTCTACACAGAGTACGCGAAAGAACTTGCCCCCCTTCTAACAGCCGTGTACCGCAAGTCTCTAGAGGAACGGAAGGTTCCAAATGATTGGAAAAGAGCACAGGTAGTCCCAGTCTTCAAGAAGGGTCGTCGAGCAGATGCGCAAAACTATAGACCTATATCTCTGACGTCGATCTGTTGTAGAATTTTAGAACATGTTTTTTGCTCGAATATCATGTCGTTTTTGGAAACTCAGAATCTACTATGTAGGAATCAACATGGATTCCGGAAACAGCGATCGTGTGAGACCCAACTCGCTTTATTTGTTCATGAGACCCAGAAAATATTAGATACAGGCTCCCAGGTAGATGCTATTTTTCTTGACTTCCGGAAGGCGTTCGATACAGTTCCGCACTGTCGCCTGATAAACAAAGTAAGAGCCTACGGAATATCAGACCAGCTGTGTGGCTGGATTGAAGAGTTTTTAGCAAACAGAACGCAGCATGTTGTTATCAACGGAGAGACGTCTACAGATGTTAAAGTAACCTCTGGTGTGCCACAGGGGAGTGTTATGGGACCATTGCTTTTCACAATATATATAAATGACCTAGTAGATAGTGTCGGAAGTTCCATGCGGCTTTTCGCGGATGATGCTGTAGTATACAGAGAAGTTGCAGCATTAGAAAATTGTAGCGAAATGCAGGAAGATCTGCAGCGGATAGGCACTTGGTGCAGGGAGTGGCAACTGACCCATAACATAGACAAATGTAATGTATTGCGAATACATAGAAAGAAGGATCCTTTATTGTATGATTATATGATAGCGGAACAAACACTGGTAGCAGTTACTTCTGTAAAATATCTGGGAGTATGCGTGCGGAACGATTTGAAGTGGAATGATCATATAAAATTAATTGTTGGTAAGGCGGGTACCAGGTTGAGACTCATTGGGAGAGTCCTTAGAAAATGTAGTCCATCAACAAAGGAGGTGGCTTACAAAACACTCGTTCGACCTATACTTGAGTATTGCTCATCAGTGTGGGATCCGTACCAGATCGGGTTGACGGAGGAGATAGAGAAGATTCAAAGAAGAGCGGCGCGTTTCGTCACAGGGTTATTTGGTAACCGTGATAGCGTTACGGAGATGTTTAACAAACTCAAGTGGCGGACTCTGCAAGAGAGGCGCTCTGCTTCGCGGTGTAGCTTGCTCGCCAGGTTTCGAGAGGGTGCGTTTCTGGATGAGGTATCGAATATATTGCTTCCCCCTACTTATACCTCCCGAGGAGATCACAAATGTAAAATTAGAGAGATTAGAGCGCGCACAGAGGCTTTCAGACAGTCGTTCTTCCCGCGAACCATACGCGACTGGAACAGGAAAGGGAGGTAATGACAGTGGCACGTAAAGTGCCCTCCGCCACACACCATTGGGTGGCTTGCGGAGTATAAATGTAGATGTAGATGTACATTGAGCAACTCTTCAAAATATTCCCTCCACCTGCCCAAGGCATCAACAGGAATCACCAGCAGTTTTCCTGACCTGTCCAAAATACTTGTCATTTCCTTCTTACCTCCCTTTCGAAGACTGCTAATTACACTCCAGAATGGTTTTCCAGCAGCTTGACCCAAAGTCTCCAACCTGTTTCCAAAGTCTTCCCAATATTTCTTCTTGGATGCAGCAATTATCTGTTTGGCATTGTTTCTTTCTTCAACATAACTTTCTCTGTCTACCTGAGTTCTAGTATGTAGCCATTTTTGATAACAACAGTAAAATTATTACAACAGTAAATTGGTATCATAGATCAGAGATAAGTATTGTTGTCAAAAAAGACGTTGAACGAGCAATATACAAGAATGATTAGCTGCTCGAAATTGAAATCAGTAACTAATATAGACGAGAACTTTAGGCTATATACGAGGGTGAGTCAAATGAAAACCTTAAATTTGTAATAACAAATCGAAATTTCGCGCCGTTATCCTGTAAGTTGGTAAGCGTACAACAAACAGTGTGCAGAATGGCCTGTAGGTGGCAGCATAGTGTAGATGCACACATACCGTCACAGTACAGTATAAAGATGGCCGCCCCACTTGCGACTTGCACCAGGGAAGAACGGCGTTCTGTTATTCGGTTTTTGCGTAGTGAAGGTGTGAAACCTATTGAAATTCATCGACGAATGAAGGTTCAGTACGGTGATGCATGTTTGTCACAGCAGTAAGTCTACGAATGGGGTAGGAAGTTCGCAAATGGTGTGACTTCAGTGGAAGATGCTCCTCGTCCAGGTCAGGCACAACGAGTTGTGACTCCACAGAACATTGCAGTAATTGAAGCCATAGTGAAGGAAAACCGCCGAGTGACACAGAATGACATTGCAGCATGTTTACAGATTGGTCATGGGTCAGCACACCACATTCTGCATGATGAGCTCCAGTTTCACAAAGTGTCTGCAAGATGGGTGCCACGGCAACTGACTCTTGAAATGAGAGAACGACGTGTTGATGATTGTGAAGAACTTCTTCGGCGCTTTGAACGAGAAGATGATGGCTTCCTTGCAAGAGTCGTTACTGGCGACGAAACCTGGGTTTGCTTCCACCAACCGGAAGTGAAGAGAGCGAGCAATGAATGGCGCCATTCCTCATCACCAAAAACAAAGAAGTTTGGAACAGAACCATCAGCAGGGAAGGTTATGCTGACTCTCTTTTGGGACGAAAAAGGGGTCATTTTGAAGCATTATATGCCTAGAGGGACCACTATCACCAGTACATCATACACAGATCTCCTAAAAAATCATCTGCGGCCTGCAATCAAATCAGAGCGACGTGGGTTCCTGTCAGTAGGTGTCCTTTTACAACATAACAATGCAAGGTCCCACACTGCCCGTACAACAGTTGCAACAATCACAGACCCGCATTTTAAGTGTCTTCTTCATCCACCATACTCACCAGACATTGCCCCAACTCATTTCCATATGTTTGGACCACTCAAAGACGCAGTGGGAGGAAGGAAGTTCCGTTCTGATGAAGAGGTACGCCACGCGGTGCATGGGTGGTAGCGCAGACTACCAAAAGAATTTTTTTCTAAGGGAATCTATGCACTTTGTAAGCGCTGGAGTACTTGCATTGAGCATGGAGGAGTTTACGTTGAAAAGTGATACAGCTTTGTATCACTTCTGCACAATACATAATATTTAAAAAATATTTAAGGGTTTCATTTGACTCATCCTCGCACAAACGTCAGCCGCGTGATGATAAACTAGAGGTTTAGCGGAGTCATGGAAAACCACCCCTAGAAGTGTATAAGTACTTGGCAATGAATAAAAATTTCATACCCCTGTGACAGATTCTGTCGCAGGAGATATTTATTTTTTTTATAATGGTCTGCAATTTTTATTTATTCATTTTGAAAACACATGTAAGGTCAAAAGGTTTAGAGTTTTTTTTTCTTTGGATGGGGGGGGGCGGGGGGGGGGGGCGCTCGAGAGCAGGTAGCACATCTGCATTAAACGAGATTTAGGAACATCGCTAAACCTTCTGCTCCGAGCCTTTCCCACGTTAACCCAATCGTGAGGATTGGTAGGAAGCGAATATTAGCACGCCACTGGTGCACACTTTCTGTGTACGAAAGAAACTCAAAGAGAGAAACATATTCGCTGAAATGGTTAGTGGAATTCCCTTGTGTTAAATAACATCGAAAGTTTGTATTAATTCTGATTAATAACAAGCAGTACACATGATGGGGCTCAGTGATGGAATCTGTCCGAACAACACGAAGTGCTGCGTCTTTTTTCAGAGCCACTATTTTTTGCTGTATAATATGAACATTAAACGCAGTACGTAACCAAATGAATTTATCCGTTGTAAATTATAGGTGTGAGTTTATTTTAAGTGTCCAGTGAAATAAAATGTGACAGTTACTTCAATTACAATGTATCGTGTCATAGAAGATAAAACCTCAGTCCTCTGATTTTAGTAACATTGCAAGTATTTCTGCGCTTCAGTGCAGGGTACGACACGAGTCAGTCCGTATAGCGAGAGTAGCCTCATGATGTCAAATGAGATTCACTTTCTCGCTAAATAGCTTTGGAACAGGCGGACTTAGTGATTAGCAAAACACGTATTCTTTCTGAAAAAGGTAGAAATAACTAATAAAAATAAACAACAAACCACAGACACTCTTCCTTTCCTCACATTACTCTCGAGCCACTAGTATCAAGAATATTACAAAAATCTTCAAACAAATGGAAAGCCTATCAATAATATTAGACTCATGTATGCCGTCTTTTCCATAAAACAAAACGCGCAACTGGTGTTCTATAAACCTCGTATCACGAATGTCTGGATATTTATAATCTCTACATACACGGATGGTCTACCTCAGAAATGGAGAGGATTTTTCAAATTTTCAAAGCTTCCTTCATGTACTGGCCCACGGATCAAAAACCAGAACTCTATCATAAAACAGATGTCTTACATAATAGGTGAACAGATTTGTACCTATCGCACTGCAAATAGACTTATAATATTGTGAAAATCCACACTATATTATTACTAACGATATATGGATTTTACAAAAAATACACTAATCCTCATACACTAAATTAAACTCTTTTATTATGTTCTTCCCAGTCCATATGGGTGATAAACTAAGATAGAATCATCACATTGATAAATTGATAATTCGAGAAAAAAAATTGTATCTATTTCACTGAAGTCAGAGAGAGAGAGAAAACTACTTCTGTCGATGTGCAGATCATAATGGTAACATGTTTAGTTTATTCTGTAGAAATATTTCTGTAGTGGGCATCCAGATGTAGGAACTGATTTTTGTGTTGTCTGCATGCATTGCCACAACGATCACGTGATCTCGGGAGTCGTAGGTGTGTCCGTAATTCTCTCTCTTAAAAGGCCTTGGAAGGCCCAACGGTACCGACCGGTCGCCGTGTCATCCTAAGGCCCAGGACGTCACTGGATGCGCATACGGAGGGGCATGTGGTCAGCACACCGCTCTCCCGGCCGTTGTCAGTTTTCGTGACGGGAGCCGCTATTTCTCAGTCAAGTAGCTCCTCAGTTTGCCTCACAAGGGCTGAGTGCACCCCGCTTGCCAACAGCGCTCGGCAGACCGGATGGTCACCCATCCCAGTGCTAGCCCAGCCCGACAGCGCTTAACTTCGGTAATCTGACAGGAACCGGTGTTACCACTGCGGCAAGGCCATTTGCCTGTGTCGATAATGCATCCTATGAATTTTGAATTTCGTTATATCGTTAACACAGACAGATTCCCTTCGTAGGTGCTGTGGATTTGGTTTGGCGTTTTGTAAACACCAAACAATTTGCACTTGACACATGGAATAAAGTAGACTCCTTAGCTTTGAAGAGCAAAAGGAACTGGCATCGCCAAGCTGTGGCCGAGCGGTTCTAGGCGCTTCAGTCTGGAACCGCGCAGGCGCTACGGTCGCAGGTTAGAATCCTGCCATGGACACTGATGTGTGTGATGTCCTTAGGTTAGTTAGGTTTGAGTAGTTCTAAGTTCTAGGGGACTGATGATCTCAGATGTTAAGTCCCTTAGTGCTCAGAGCCACTTGAAGCATTTTTGAATTGGCATCACGTAACGGCATCGTCATGTTAGCGTGCATTTATACTGTCTCTCACATCACGTCACGTCACGGCGGCTGACTTGGCCCACTAGCGAACGACGAAAGTGAGGTGAGAAATCGAATCATAGTATCGAAATTAAAGCACTAACAATGGTAACATTTATTAACGGACGAAATAAAATTCATAACGTATCTTCTTGAACAATTTCGTTTCATAAAGGGCTGAGGAGTGAAACAACATTTCAAAAAATCGACATTTATTTGCTAGACAAACTCTCTACATACAAACACTTCCAACAATAGCTATATAGGAAAAAATGAAGTCTGTTTACCTTATCAGTTATGTTTTTTTTCCTACGTAACTAATAATGTCATAAACAACCGTATTTTTCTCCTTCATTGAAGCTGATATTGTCACTTAAAACATTATTTATTGGAAATTGCTTGGATACGTTCTTATTTATATACATTGCGTGCATCAGCTCTGTATGTTACTGTAAAACTTACATAATTTTTCGCTTTCAGATATCTGATCTCGCGGAAACAAATATCCATGTCGCCGTGGAATGTTTGCAGTTTGCCACAAAAAAAAAAAAAAAAAAGAAAAAGCAAAATAATAAAATGATAATTAAGAACACACAAAAGCAGAGGATCCACTACTATAAAACGAGTGAGAGTGGTGAAAACAGATTAACTTAACGTCAAAGCTTTCTTCCCAAGAAATCTCTACGTGCCGTAATGTGACGTGACAGTCCATTGACGGCCTGCGTGGATGCCACCATTTGAAATGAACTGTGAAATATTTTGTTGTGACGTGACATGCAGAGTGAATTGGCCTTAAACGAACGTCGTCGTCCTAAAATCACGTGAAAATTCCAGCTTAATGTTGGCGACATGTATAGGATGCAGAGATGTTTCTACTCAATGGTTTACTCCACGGAGGCTCCATGGCGTGATGTCACTCGTGCCTGTGCCCAGTTTCGACAGTGGTGAATATCTACCACTTTTGTGGTCGTATCCCAAATAGCATGTGGTGCTTTGCTTGTGTGGAGACGTAGTTGATGATGATGATGAGCTCCCATATTCCGGGAAGCGTAGGCAAGGTCCTAGCGGAGGTGGTACGCCATTGTCTTCCTTCGACCGTAATCGGGATGAATGGTGATGATGAAGATGACACAACAACACCCAGTCATCGCGAGGCAGGGAAAATCCTTGACCACGCCGACCCCGTGCGCGGGGAGTGAGAACGCTGCCGCAAGAGCACGAGCTGCGGACGTAGTTATTTCACCAAAAATGCCAGCTTGCGTCGTTTGCGGGTGTACTAATCGATCCGACCGTAATCTAAAGTTTAAAGGAAACACATTTTCATTATTAAGTGGAGTAGTTCAAGCATTATTTTCTTTTGTACGCACGAATTGTGGCTGCGCTGTTTACTTTTCTTCTTTCCTGTGTTTTTCATTGCCTTCAAAACCGCGAACGCTCCGACATCCGAGACCCACTATATCAACGGTCTCGTCCCTGCACACCACACTGCTACTAGTCCGCGCTAATTGTTGTTGCAGCATCCTTTGTCCTAAATTATTCCCGCCGTTAATTATTCGTTATTCTTTAAAAGATTCTGGCTGGAACAACCGCAGACAGAGGTCATGTGTGTATGAGTTTTGTGTCTATGGTTGTATGAATGTGTGTCTGCGCTTTGCTTCCTTTCTGAATAGAGCTTTGACCGAAAATTTAATATGAATTCGTTTTTCGTCGCGCCTGCCTGCTGTTCGGCGTGTGAATAGCAATCTAACCACTTCACAGTACAGTTATTCTCTTACGAAGTTTGTTGTAAACAATTCACTGCACTTCAGGAGAAACAATAATGTACATAATTACAATTCCAGAAGAAAAAAATGATACTAGTTACGTCAGATTAAGGTTATCTGTAGTACAAACAGCGGTTCACAATGTTGAACCAAAATTTTTTATCACTTACTCAGTGATACTAGATGCCTTACAGAAAGCAAAGCACAATTTGAAACTAAACTGAAAACGGTTCAATTTGACTGCTCCTCCTGTCCCGAGGAAGATAATCTATTACTGAAACGCGTAAATGGTGATGGACAGGAGTGACTAACAAACATCCGTTTGTCTTTAATTATACAAATTACACTAATCAACAGCTAATTTGCATCTGGGATGTGATGCATCAACTAGTATGTATTTTGCTGTGAAGAATCCGAATATACCTTTCAGAATGTTGTAGCATGTACCATTTTTGAGTTTTTAAGGTTTTTTTTATTTTTTGTATTCAGAATTTCGCTTTTTGCTGTTCTTCTGTTTTGATGTTTAATTGTTTCCAGAAGTAGCTTTCCACTCTGCAGCGGAGTGTGTGCTGATATGAAACTTTCTGACAGATTAAAACTGTGTGCCGGACCGAGACTCGAACTCGGGACCTTTGCCTTTCGCGGGCAAGTGCTCTACCAACTGAGCTACCCAAGTACGACTCACGCCCCGTCCTCACAGCCTTAAGTTTCATGTTTAACTGTTGTTTTTGATTTGCACAGGAGAACTAAAAGATCTCCAAATCGTCAGTAAATGGTTGGTGTGGTAATCCAGTGGTGTGAAAGAGATCCTCAGTGAGTGTTTCCTGTGAAAGATAGTGCAAACTTTTTATGTTTAAACTAACACTAAGAGAAATGGAAACTAGTAAATCTCGTTGCTGTCGAAACGTCCCCGACAACTTTTGTTATATGTGTGGGAAATTCACTCCAAAATCCCATAGAAAACCAATCACTGATTTGGTTACGAAGGCATATAAATCGTATTTTGATTGTCCTGTTGGTGATCAAGATAAAAATTTTGCACCTGATATTGCCTGCCTAACTTGTACTACAACCTTAACCGAGTGGTTGAAAGGAAAACGACGAGCCATGCCATTCGCTGTCCCGATGGTGTGGTGTGAGCCTAAAGACCATTATTCAGACTGTTACTTCTGTATTACAAGTATTTCGGGACATTCAGGCAAAACTAGACACAAAATAAAGTATCCAAATGTATCTTCAGTGCATTTGCCTGTGCCCCATGATGAGCGGTTGCGTGTTCCTGTCTGTAACTTGAAAGCCACGGAACCAGACACTATGTCAAGTGAATCAGAAACTATTGTATATATAGAAGTGTACTGCCCTCAGTATCATGACACTTCGCAACAGCTCTTTAATAAAAAGGAACTGAACGATTTGGTTTGCGATCTAAAACTTTCGAAACAGCAAGCTGAACTCTTGGGTTCGAGGCTGCAACAACGAAACCTAGCTCCAGGGACAAAAATTTCCTGATTCAGATCAAGAGGTGCTTCCTTCGCTCAGTATTTCGATATGCAGAATTCAGTGTGTGTATGTAGAGATGTCAATGGTCTGATGAGGCAGTTAGATGTACAACATAATCCACATGAGTGCCGACTATTTATTGATTCCAGTAAAACCAGCATTTCCATCGGTACCTTTGTCTTACGCAGTAAACGTGAAAGAAACATATGAAACCATGTCTTTGCTGCTAGAGGCATCAAATATAAGGATCATGCATGGCAGCTTTGCTATGATTTAAAAGTTGTTGTACTCCTTACGGGTTTACAGGCTGGATTCACGAAATAATGCTGCTTTTTGTGCCTTTGGGAGAGCCGTGACACCAAGAACCACTATACAGTCAAGAAATGGCCTATAAGGATGTCAGATATTACTGGAAACGTAAATGTGAATAATACCCGATTGGTTGCGCCCGATACAACCATTCTGCCTCCCCTTCATAGCAAGTTGCGCCTTATCAAGAACTCTGTAAAAGCTCTGGATAAAGGCGAGGCCTTCAATCACTTAAAAGAAAAGTTTCCCAAATTAAGTGGGGTGAAGCTGAAAGAGGGTATATTTGCTGGACTACAAATAAGAAAATTGCTGAAAGCCCCCCATGGAGTATCATATTACACTGGATAAAATGACTTCAGAAATCAGCGAATATATTATTCCAACAGATTCAATCATTTTTTATGATTATATAGCAATATAGGTTGCAATGCATTCCAAACACATTTTAACAAAAGAATAAGAGCGGCAAATAGCTTACTACCTAAACCAATAAATATCATTTAACTGAAAATAGGCGTCTTATTATTTATTAATACACATTTTTTACCCTGAACTCCAAAACTGTTACCAATAACTACTTTAAGAAACACCAAATTTTACCAGTTTGTCGGTAGAGGACCACAACTCTCCTTTTGTTAAGCGATATTCCATTCTCCCAAACCCCCTACCCCCCCCCCCCTTCCTTATTAGCCTCACCCAACCCCCCCCCCCCCTTGACCGACTTCTTGAATCGCCCCTGTAAGCATTGCAATTTTTAGTATTTAAAACGGCTTTTGCGTGCACTGGACACAAATAATGAACAAGAAGAGTCGTTATGTTGCACTAGCGAAAAACAAGAATATATAGCAAGTCGGTATCCGTGGTGCTCTTAGACTTACAGGCCAGTTCGTTGGCTCTTGAAGCCATTTGCGTTTAATAGCAAAGTTCATAACTGAATGTATACACAACCACGAGACAAGATACATAATAAGTTTCACGTGGACTTTTGACTCTTGTTTGTAGTTCAGAACACATTGTTATCTTCTGATGTAAAAGGTGTTCACAGGTCTACCAGTAAGGTAAGAAATTACAAAAATGCAGAAATTCGTAATGTGTTAGACGGATATCTTCTTAGTCATGTACTCTACTCCGAATATCCTGAATCTGCGGTTTCTAATCTCCACAAATAATGTGGGAATAATGTTTCAAAAAACCACATTGATGCAGAGCATATATATATATAAACGCTTCAGACGATTAATAGTAACTAAATAGCATAACTACGAAACAATGATCCTCTTTCTAAATAGCTGATCTTCCAAGTAAACAAGAGTACATTTATAGCCAATCTGTGTATAAACAGAATAAAGCTGATACCCTTGATTAAAACCGCATAATCAGGTCAGACACAGAAGACGTAAAGTAGTCTGGAATGAATGTTTACTAATGTATCCTCTTGACAGTTTCGCATTTATCACAGTTCCATTCTACAGGTACAAGCATGTATCGAACACGATATGTGGATGAAAATGAAGTGCCGCTCGTGTCTCAGTGTTATACTTAATATTTCGTACTCACATCATTCCCTTGCCTCGTACTCCATGTGACACGTACCTCTGCTCTACCTGCTTCGCTCTTATGCGGTTTACCTTAGATAAGATATCGCTGAATAAGATAAGATCTGGGACTCTGAGGCGTCAGCCAGTAGAATTAAGCTATTACTACACAATACGCTCCTGATTATGAAATTAATAACACTTTAATCTGGGGAACGTTCAGTGTATTATTACTATCACTATCTAGAATATTTTTCACGTTTATTCCATTTTCTAGAGCAATATTTTTTAATGCTAAATAGAATAAGATGAAGATATACACACATTTTCCAGCAAAACTATTCCACTTGGTCTTGTTCAGGAGATTAAAATCTTCATCACTGTTCTACTGATGCTATTAGATTCTCGCACGTGTCCTTTCATTTGGAGAATTTTTGTATCTCTTCGTTTTGCACAGATAAAGGAATAAAACGCTCTAATAGTTTTTGTTTGGCCGTAGTTAGTTAGTTACGTGTTCCATTGAACGATCTCATGGTAACCGTTATGATGTGGAGCATGTCAAGTGCATAAGAAATACACACATGGTTCAAGGCTTAATTTAAAAAAAAAAAAAGAAAAAGGAGTTTAAAATTTTTATTATCTACCCTATTCCCTTAAATTGCACAAAATTCTTATATTATACCTATAGATTTATTTATTCCTATTCAAGAATTCATCTGTGGCATAGAAGGAGTCGTCAGGGAGATTTGATTTCAATTTATTTTTGAAACTTTTACTGCTGTTCTCAGACATTGTATTTCATTTGATAATTTATCGAAAGTTTTACGGCACAGTATTTTACCGCTTTCTGTGCCAAAGATAAGTTAAGTGGAGAATAGTGTAAGTCTTTCTTTCTTCTGGTATTATAATCATGAATGTCACTGTTGTTTTTAAACTGGTCCACGTTGTTGAGAACAAATTTCATTACTGAATAGATGTACTGTGAGGCTGTTGTAAGAATTCCTAACCTTTCAAACATATTCCTAGAACATGTGCGACTACGAGCCCCACACATTATTCTAACCACTTTCTTTTAAGAAGTGAATTCTTTTTTACTAAGAGTTGAGGATAAAGCACACAGGATGTATTCGAAGCAGAGTCAGCAACTGTTCTAATGCATCGATTATGTACCTATCGTAGAATAGTGCTGCAGTACTTGTTGACCTGAACATGTCGGTTTGGCGAAATAAGTCTGAATAACTCCATGATGCACCCTTTACATCATAACATGGCGAAATAATCCACAGGGTAGTGTAGAACAGATGAGGAGGTTTTGACGCAATGCAGTGTTGTTTTTGTGAAACCTTGTGGGGTAAAATTAGCGAATTATACTGTGCAAAACAGTTCTCCTGTATATGAACAGGTTTTCCAGAGAACAATATTCTTCACAGTTTTTCGTTAAGTTGCTTAAATTACTTAATCTTGTAACATGTTTCGAAGTATAACTTCATCATTAGGCAAAAATGGTAATACAAAAACATTTAACATAAGCGTCTGTCCACTTCAGATGAACAGAGCAAACTGCAGCTTGTGTCAATACAGAATACAAACCACTTTGAGATGTATGTCTGCTTGCGTTAAACGTATTTGTATTGTTTTTGCATGATTGTAAGATTATGCCTCGAAACATGTTCCAGAATGAAATATGTTAAGCACGTTAGACAAAACGTTTTTGACTGGTACTAGTCTCGGAAAAACCTTTTCAAAAGTTTCAATCAAGGCAGAACAAGAATGAGATCAGAAACAATAGTATGGACTGACCCATACAGGCCATCTTTTCCCTCAAACCTTGTGTGATTGGAATAGAACCAGGAGTGCCGGTGTTAGTACATTGCAAGAAGAAGGAAGGAAGAATTGATGTCGTCCGTGTGTTTTTAAAGGAATCCTTCCCGCTCATCTGCTTGGATTATTCCGGAACTCGTGGAAGCCGTTGGTACGTAACGGTAAACCGTCTTGCGCCTAGATGTTGCGAAAGGTTACCTTAACACCACAGTCTCATTGGACAATGTCTTTAAAAGTTTTCTCATCGCCAATCGGAATTAATACAGTATCGTTCACACCACTCCTAACATCCCCAATAAATCTGCGCATCACTATGTATTAAAATTTTGACATAAAATAGGTTAAATAGAGCTAAATGACTGGCGATATCATTAACCATTAGACGTACGATAGTTACGCTTAGAATAATGGGTATTTAAAATAAGCAGAAATGCGACGAATTCTTTTTTAAATCAGATGTACACTGAATATTGGAGTTTCAAACTGGAGAACGGGTATTGCAACTACGGTGAAGACCGAAAAATCAGCAGTTGAGACTAGCGCGGTACCGTTGCACACAAATACAAATGAGTGACTTGTATATGAGCGGCTAGTAGAAGGTCAATTATCGAGGCGGGCATACAGCAGAAATGCGTCCCAACATTTTGACATGAAACAATTCACAGTGACGTGGGCAGCAAGCAAATCAGCGGACACCACAGCTTCTCACCGTTTGTGAACAGACGACTTCCTGATCAGGAGCAATCGAGGCTATAGTTCACACTACTCCTGATATCGAAGCTACCAACATGCAGGTATTCAAGCACAGACTGGAACTAAATTACTTAGTGGCCAACTGCTAACCGCCACTGACGTCGTCAGCAGGACCCCCCACTCCCGCTCAGCATGCAGCTCCGTGGTCCGTAAAGCTTAGCAGTCCAATGCTAAGTGATGAGACGCCTCGCTAGGCCAGTACGTCCAACCACTGCACTGAAGTTTCTGTGCATTTTTCTTCTGCCTCTGAGCTTCGAAATCTTGAGACGGTAGTCATCAGAGGATTTCTTAAGGACGTGTTGGGCAGTAGTAGCGGCCACAGGGTAATTTATAAATGCCATATTTTGATTTCTCTACCGCTTTCAGGATATTTTCTGCAAAATGTGATTTGAGGTAGTCGCGGGACCTCTAAAATCTGTAGATCAGTTTATTGTTGGTGTTCGATCCAGAAGCAAAATAACTGATGATGGTCGAAGTAGAGAGGATATAAAATGTAGACTGGCAATGGCAAGGAAAGCGTTTCTGAAGAAGAGAAATTTGTTAACATCGAGTACAGATTTAAGTGTCAGGAAGTCATTTCTGAAAGTATTTGTATGGAGTGTAGCCATGTATGGAAGTGAAACATGGACGGTAAATAGTTTGGACAAGAAGAGAATAGAAGCTTTCGAAATGTGGTGCTACAGAAGAATGCTGAAGATTAGATGGGTAGATCACATAACTAATGAGGAAGTATTGAATAGGATTGGGGAGAAGAGAAGTTTGTGGCACAACTTGATCAGAAGAAGGGATCGGTTGGTAGGACATGTTCTGAGGCATCAAGGGATCACCAATTTAGTATTGGAGGGCAGCGCGGAGGGTAAAAATCGTAGGGGGAGACCAAGAGATGAATACACTAAGCAGATTCAGAAGGATGTAGGTTGCAGTAGGTACTGGGAGATGAAGAAGCTTGCACAGGACAGAGTAGCATGGAGAGCTGCATCAAACCAGTCTCAGGACTGAAGACCACAACAACAACAACAACGATCCAGAAC
This sequence comes from Schistocerca cancellata, assembly GCF_023864275.1. NCBI lineage: Eukaryota > Metazoa > Arthropoda > Insecta > Orthoptera > Acrididae > Schistocerca > Schistocerca cancellata. Next base: position 457,808,154 of record NC_064627.1, read on the forward strand.
AAATGTCCCACTTTCCTTGTTATTGCTCTGTCGGAGACGTGGTGCTTAATCTTGCTATGTGCACCGTCTCTAATGACCTTGCTGTTGATGGGACGTCAAACTCTTAATTTTCCTTCCTCCTTACTACACGCGGCTCCGTGTGATGCGTGTTACGTGATTCCTCAATTACGCCTTGTCCACCCCGTCGCACATTTTGTCAATATACTGAACATTAACACAAACAAACTCTAGTATGGCAGGAAGAACGACAGGTTTATGAGGCTCTATGTAGATCTAACTGAATTATTCTCACTACGAAGTATCGATTCTGATAGACCAATATTAGCATGGACAGTGCGAGAAAACGCTCTTGCACAACCGTCAAAGGTGTGCATTTCATGGGGGCGAGGTGGTTGGCACGGTGAAAGAAAATTGTAGCCAGCGTATAAAAAAAGATTAGAAATTCGAGATGTAAGATTTATTTTCGAACATCTTTGACTATCACTGTCGTCTCATTCGGTGAGAAGTGCAGGTTTCAAATTGTATGTCTAATTATGTAGTGTGAACATTGTCCACCGGTAACGACGAACAGTAAAGTCATCTGTCAATCACGTTTACTGAAGGACCCACTGTTGTGTAGTTTCGAAACAAGGAAGACAAATCATCAGTCTTACGAAGTGTCTTCCATTCTAAATGGTCGTTTTCTGACTGGATGATACAAATACTTTCCCACAGCAATGGTCGCAAATGCGACGTGTTGTATTATGACCTAATACGAGTAACCAGCGTAACGAAAACCTGGGATTCCGATTTTATCCGCAAGCCTCGAAATGTTCTATAGCGTGCGGATGTATCTCAAACTATTTCCCGCTATATAGTCATGAACTACAGTAACAGACAGTACAGACTGAGCCTACATAGTTTATATATGTAATTTCCGTAGCGTCAGGCTGACCGACTCTTCCTACTCTCAACTGTGTTACATTTTATACACATTTAGCTTATCGATTTTTTGGAAGACTATGTTTGGCCATGACTTCAGCTACTTATATCGACGTAGAGTTTTTGCACTGTAGTTTTGAATCTTTTAGTCGTCGGCCTTCTCCTCTTGAACGAAAAAAATATATAACTCTCCGTCAGTCACGAAATTTTATTTCAACCATTATGCGTTCCGATGGTTAATCATCATCATCCAGTGGAAGACCTTTATATGATTGTTGTTTGTGGTACGCAATGGCGATTTCGTGCAGCAGCGTGTGAGGCAAACGAGAGACTACGTTGCGACTTACACTGTTAATAATTAATAATGTAAATCACAGAACTTATAGCACGACGTAGCAGATGGTTAAAAGATAGCAAAAGTTCTTAAAGAACAAAATGAGCCAATAATTCGCATAGGCTTCTCACAGAACATCAGCCACACAATGACCTTGTTATGTAGCAAAGACGTTTCATTTGTTCGATAAAGAGTTTTAAACCAATATAGCAAACAGAACATTCATTAAGACATATACTGTAAGTACGTTTCTTGTGTTACTGTGTGTACTGTGATAAAGAGGATTTCTGATAAACATTTAACAACAGTAGGAATCGATTAAACTACGTCTGAATGTCGCACAGTTCCACTGTTAGAAATTTCTGTGGAATATCGTAATGAAAATAAAATAGAGCTATGTAAATTGTGTAACTCAACAGATACACGAAAAAGGCGTGATGCATATTGCCAACGGAACGTTTCTGGGTAAAGATAATGGAGGTAATATGTACAGCACTCTTGATTACATGGGAAAGAGTTAAGAACCTGAAAATCTTTAAATATTGTGTCGATGCTTTTGAAGAACTTACTTGATTTCTCATTCAGAATGGTCAATGAGTAAATCATGCTTTCTTTCTATGGTTGTAAATATCTTCTCTTTATAAACGGAAATTTTGTGGCCCACGTTTGAAATGTTATCAGAATTGTGGCCCGTATTTGTGATACCAGAATATTCTTTGAACCTAGTGGGAAAGTCAGGCCAGTTTTCTGTACCCGAGTGAAGTGGCGCAGAGTTACCATACTGGATTCCCATTTGGGAGGACGATAGTTCGAATGTGCGTCCAACCATCTTGATTTAGGTTTTACGTGAGTTCCCTAATTCGCTTCAGGCAGATGCCGGAATGGTTCCTTCGAAACGGTTCGCCCGATTTCCTTCCACATCCCTGAAACAATCCGGTCTTGATGTCTCTAATGACCTTGATGTCAATGGGACATTTAACTCCATTATTCATTCCTTCATTCTAGTCTGTTCTACATATCAGAGCTTTCATTGTAGATAATTTTGTAAGTGTGAGATTTGTTGGATTTGTCATAATTAGTTTTAAGATTATGGGGTAGTCTGTGACACATTGTTGTTGGTTGGCTGTTCTTATGTCGCTTAAGGACATTTCTTGTGAAATATTACTTAAATATGGGATACATTCAGGGGTATATTTTCTTGTTCCTCATTGTATTCAATTTCTTTTTTCAGGCAAATTGTCTATTGATGTAGACGCACAACCATTACTGCACCTATCTGCTTAATTATATCCATTTTCTCGTGTCTATTCCATTCAGGCAGAGGGGGATAAAGAAGCTGTATCCAGCTACTTTGTGTGTCTTTGGGTGGCAAAAGGAAGAATGTGTCTTTATGCCAGTGGTGGTGAGATTCCTCTACATTTTAAAAGTACGTTTCTCGTTTTGCCTGCGTATGTTCTGATCAAGGAAATTTCTTCTGTATTCTACTTCATGCCCACAGACGAAGTTAATATTCTTCTGGAGTTTTTTAAAAGTTTGTTGTCTCCATTAATGATGAGGAATGTGTCATCAATAGTTCTCTTACAGAAAGTGACTTTCTGTATTTATGGAAGACCTTTTTTTACTTAAGGTGTCTTTCTCCCTCACTTTGTCATTACTGTTTTCCTTCTCAAAAAAGAACTTCACTTTGTCCACAATAGCTATCTTGGTGTTAAGAATCTAGTTCTCTTGTATCTGTTGCGCTTCTGGTGGCTATTATTAAATCATTTGAATTTTTATAGCTCAGAGGTTGACGAATATTACATTTGAGGCCATTGTCTAGTAGATTTAGTTAATTATCACTACATTCTGCATTTGAATTGTCTATAACTACGCAAAATTTGTTTTGCTCTTCACGAATGTTTTCGTTCACAGTTAACATTGTGAAAATGGTAAAAGGCACAAAGAAAAGCTTTCCAGGCTCAAAAGTGATCAGTCGCCATCTGAACATGAAAACATTAATAAGTTCTACGGTTAATTCACTGAATTATTGACAGTGAAAGTCATAATCTTACCTCTTTGCCGCCTGACATGCTGCTTCACGAAACTGTCTATGCTTACCACTACCAACAAACATGTGAAACATCCTTTCGACCTTATAATGATGGTTAATCAGCGAAATGCGAAGTGGATGAAATTAAACTTCGTGACTGATACAGAGTTATTTATTTTCTTCATTGTAATTAACAGTCATTGTTCCCACGACAAACTTCATGACACATGTAATTAATATGGTTTTCCCACTGCGTCGTAGACGATGGGTGTAGAAAATTTTCAGGAAATATTATATGCCCATCGTAGAAACTTATTTTCGATGGAATGTAGTTTCAACAGCTAAACATATGCTGCTGCGGACTCTACCCTCACTAGTCTTTATGCTACTTGGTTTTAGTACGCACTGTTCAGCTACAGGTGAGTCGTCATTGTGCATTTGATACAGAATATCTAACTTCAATTACGCATTTCTTACGATGACGTCCACATATTTTCTGCATGTGCATTTATGGTCTATTATCACGCGTGGATATTTGGCTTGCTTATTGCACTAGACTGGATAACGGATTCCGTATTACGTTCTAGTTTGCTAGTAAAAACCACTCTTCAGATTTTAAGAGATTTACATGTTCTTGTAGTAAGGCGTCCAGCATACTTATCAGCTGCCAGAGGTAACAAAAGCCAATACGGCTAAATTGCTATGGCCATCTGTAGTTAGTTGGCTGATTCGGGGTAGGGACCAAACAGCGAGGTCATCGGTCCCATCGGATTAGGGAAGGATGGGGAAGGAAGTCAGCCGCGCCCTTTCAAAGGAACAATCACAGCATTTGCCTGAAGCGATTTGCGGAAATCGCGGAAAACCTAAATCAGAATGGCCGGACGCTGTTCTGGACCGTCGTCCTCCCGAATGCGAGTCCAGTGTGCTAGCCACTGCAGCAACTCGCTCGGTCGGTCATCTGTGACCAGGTGGTAACAGACATCAGCAGAATTGTCTGATACAGAGTTTGAGGCGCTCCCACCTCTTCGTCACGCGCTGTTGAAATTTTGCTGTTGACTCTCACAACAAGAGTTCTGCAGAACTGATTACTGGAGATAATTTTGATATATGACGCTAGGATGACGCCATGAAGTTTGTATAAAAGCGATTATGTCACTCACTCTCAAACAACTTACATACGTCAACAGTTACCGCTTCACAGAATTATAGCCGCGCGGGATTAGCAGAGCGGTCTAAGGCGCTGCAGTCATGGACTGTGCGGCTGATCCCTGCGGAGGTTCGAGTCCTCCCTCTGGCATGGGTGTGTGTGTTTGTTCTTAGGATAATTTAGGTTAAGTAGTGTGTAAGCTTAGTGACTGATGACCTTAGCAGTTAAGTCCCATAAGATTTCACACACATTTGAACAGAATTATATGTTGTGAAATACAGCGACAGATTCAGGTTCAATATGCAGTATTTGTAGACTTAGAGAAATCTTTTGACAATGTAGACTGGCAATGGCAAGGAAAGCGTTTCTGAAGAAGAGAAATTTGTTAACATCGAGTATAGATTTAAGTGTCAGGAAGTCATTTCTGAAAGTATTTGAGTGGAGTGTAGCCATGTATGGAAGTGAAACGTGGACGATAAATAGTTTAGAAAGAAGAGAACAGAAGCTTTCGAAATGTGGTGCTACAGAAGAATGCTAACGATTAGACGGGTAGATCACATAACTAATTAGGGGGTATTGAATAGAACTGGGGAGAAGAGAAATTTGTGGCACAACTTGACTAGAAGAAGGGATCGGTTGATAGGACATATTCTGAGGCATCAAGGGATCACCAATTTAGTATTGGAGGGCATCGTGGACGGTAAAAATAGTAGAGGGAGACCAAGAGATGAATACACTAAACAGATTCGGAAGTATGTAGGTTGCAGTAGGTACTGGGAGATGAAGAAGCTTGCACAGGATAGAGTAGCATGGAGAGCTGCATCAAACCAGTCTCTCGACTGAAGACCACAACAGCAACAATGGAGTATTCATCGGACCAAATTTACGACTGGATTCAAGACTTCCTTGCAGGTAGAACTTAACACATTGCTGTTAACGGAACAAAATCGAGAGATGTAAAGGTACTTTCGCAGCTATCCCAAGGAAGCGTGATAAGATCATTACTGTTTAAAATGTATGTAAATGATCTAGTACAATGCGTCGGAAGCTCTTTAAGGCTGTCGCAGATGATGCGGTTGTCTATAAGACGGTAACAATGCCAGAAGACAGTAACTATGTGCACGAGGATCTACAGAGCTTTGATGATTTGTGGAGAGACTGGCGGCTGACCCTGAACGTAAGTAAATGTAACATATTGCGCATACATAGGAAATGAAATCCCTACTGTACAAATACCCTATTGACGATAAATTGCTGAAAATCATCGTAAAATATCGAGGAGTATCTACCCTCGGCGATCTTAACTGAAATAAACATATAAAACAATAGTAGAAAAAGCAGATGCGAGACTGAGATTTATATGAAGAATCTTAAGGAAATTTAATTCATCCATGAAAGTTCACCCACGAAAGAAGTGGCTTACCGTCGTTTGTTTTACCCTACGAAACGAATCTCACCAATTCTTGAGTACTGCTCAACAATCTTGGACGCATACCAGGTAGGACTGATAAGAGGGGGAGGGAGAGGGGGACAGAGAGAGAGAGAGAGAGAGAAGATCCAACTAAGAGCGGCGCGTTCGTCACGGACTCGTTTAATTGGTGCGAGAGCGCTACAGAGATGCTCAAGTAACTGTAATGGCGTTGCGCATCACGGAGATGTTTGCTATTGAAATTTCGAGAGGATACTTTCTGGGAAGAGTCGGACATTTTACTTTCTCTCACATACGTCTCGTGAAATGACCACAAGGAGAAAATTCGAGAAATTAGAGCTAATGCAGAGACTTATCAGCAGTTATTCTTTCCAGGCGCCCTTCGTGAATATAACAAGGAAAAGGGGGGGGGGGTGGTTAAGTTGATGGTATCAGTAGTACACTCTGCCATACTCCATCAGGTGGCTTGCGGAGTATCGATGTACATGGAGACTACTTTTGGGGTAGAAATGTGGCGTAAAAGTGGTTCAGCAGTTTTTATTTCCTTTGGCTGTTTACGTCCAAATACTGTCATTTGTTCGATTTTTCGTAAGCTATGTGCTACGTTAAATTTCATAAGCGATTTGCAAAATATAATCGACCGTAAATGATTCAGTAGTCCATAATCAAGGCGCTGCAGTGGCGCATAGTGGGTGATTTATAGTCACCCATTCGGATCTCCGGGCGGGGACTACTCGTCGTTATCAGGAGAAAGAATACTGGCGTTCTACGGATCGGGGCGTCCAATGTCAGACTCATTAATTGGGCAGGTAGATTAGAAAATTTAAAAACGGAAATAGGTAGGTTAAATTTAGGTGTAGTGGGAATTAGTGAAGTTCGGTGGCAGCATTGTGGTCAAGTGGCACGAAGCCCACGCCTACTACAGTAGTACAAGTTTATATACCAACTAGCTCCGCAGATGACGAAGAGACTGATGAAATGTATGGTGAGATAAAAAAATTATTCAGATACTGAAGGCAGACGAAAATTTAATAGTCATGGAGGACTGGAATTCGATAGTAGGAAAAGGAAGAGAAGGAAACGTAGTAGGCAAATAATGAATGGGGGTAAGAAATGAAAGAGGAAGCCGCCTGGTAGAATTTTGCACAGAGCATAACTTAATCATAGCTAACACTTGGTTCAAGAATGATGAAAGAAGGATGTATACATGGCAGACGCCTGGAGATACTGGAAGATTTCAGATAGATTATATAATGGTAAGACAGAGATTTAGGAACCAGCTTTTAAATTGTAAGATATTTCCAGGGGCAGATGTGGACTCTGACCACAATCTATTGATTATTAACTGTAGATTAACACTGAAGAAACTGCAAAATGGTGGAAATTTAAGGAGCTGGGACGTGGATAAAATGACAGAACCAGAAGTTGTAGAGAGTTTCAGGGAGAGAATTAGGGAACGATTGACAGGAATGGGGGCAAGAAATACTGTAGAACAAGAATGGGTAGCTTTGAGGGATGAAATAGTGAAGGCAGCAGAGGATCAAGTAGGTAAAAAGACGAGGGCTAATAGAAATCATAGGGTAGCACCAGACATATTGTATTTAATTGGTGAAAGGAGGAAATAAATGCAGTAAACGAAGCAGGGCGGAAAGGAATACAAACGTCTCAAAAATGACATCGACAGGAGATGCAAAATGGCTAAGCAGGGATGGCTAGAGGACAAATGTAAGGACGTAGAGGCATATCTCACTAGGGGTAAGATAGATATTGCCTACAGGAAAATTAAAGAGATCTTTGGAGAAAAGAGAACCACTTGTATGAATATCAAGAGCTCAGAAAGGTGGAAGGAATATAAGATGAAATGGGAAATATGATACTGTGTGAAGAGTTTGACAGAGGACTGAAAGACCAAAGTCGAAACAATGCCCCGGGAGTAGACAACATTCCATTAGAACTACTGGTCTTGGGAGAGCCAGCGCTGAAAAAACTCTACCATCTGGTGAGCAAGATGAATGAGACAGGCGAAACACCCTCAGACTTCAAGAAGAATATAATAATTCCAATACCAAAGAAAGCAGGTGTTGACAGATGTGAAAATTACCGAACTATCAGTTTAATAAGTCACACCTGCAAAATACTAACTCGAATTCTTTACAGACGAATGAAAAAACTGGTTGAAGCCGACCGTGGGGAAGATCAGTTTGGATTCCGTAGAAATATTGGAACACGTGAGGCAATACTGACCCTACGACTTATCTTAGAACATAGATTAAGGAAAGACTAAACTACGATTCTAGCATTTGTAGACTAAGAGAAAGCTTTGGATAGTGTTGACTGGAATACTCTCTTTCAAATTCTGAAGGTGGCAGGGGTAAAATACAGGGAGCGAAAGGCTATTTACAATTTGTACAGAAACCAGATTGCAGCTATAAGAGTCGAGGGGCATGAAAGAGAAGCACTGATTAGGAAGGGAGTGAGACAGGGTTGTAGCCTGTCCCCGATGTTATTCAATCTGTATATTGAGCAAACAGTAAAGAAAACAAAAGAAAAATTCGGAGTAGGAATTAAAATCCATGGAGAAGAAATAAAAACTTTGAGATTCGCCGATGACATTGTAATTCTGTCAGAGACAGCAAAGGACCTGGAAGAGTAGTTGAACGCAATGGACAGTGTCTTGAAAGTAGAATATAAGATGAACATCAACAAAAGTAAAACGAGGATAATGGAATGTAGTCGAATAAAGTCGGGTGATGCTGCGGGAACTACATTAGGAAATGAAACAATTAAAGTAGTAGATGCGTTTTGCTATTTGAGGAGCAAAATAACTAATGGAGGTCGAAGTAGAGAGCGGCTGGTCCCGGCGGAGGTTCGAGTCCTCCCTCGGGCATGGGTGTGTGTGTTTGTCCTTAGGATAATTTAGGTTAAGTAGTGTGTAAGCTTACGGACTGATGACCTTAGCAGTTAAGTCCCATAAGATTTCATACATTTTTTCGAAGTAGAGAGGATATAAAATGTAGGCTGGCAATGGCAAGGAAAGTGTTTCTGAAGAAGAGAAATTTGTTAACATCGAGTATAGATTTAAGTGTCAGGAAGTCGTTTCTGAAAAATGGCTCAGAGCAATATGCGACTTAACTTCTAAGGTCATCAGTCGCCTAGAACTTAGAACTAGTTTATCCTAACTAACACATCCATGCCCGAGGCAGAATTCGAACCTGCGACCGTAGCGGTCGCCCGGCTCCAGACTGTAGCGCCTAGAACCGCACGGCCACTCCGGCCGGCAGTCGTTTCTGAAAATATTTCTATGGAGTGTAGCCATGTATGGAAGTGAAACACGGACGATAAATGGTTTGGACAAGAAGAGAATAGAAGCTTTCGAAATGTGGTGCTACAGAAGAATGCTGAAGATTAGATGGGTAGCTCACATAACTAATGAGAAGGTATTGAATAGAATTGGGGAGAAGAAAAATCTGATCCACAACTTGACTAGAAGAAAGGATCGGTTGGTAGGACATGTTCTGAGGCATCAAAGGATCACCAATTTAGTACTGTAGGGCAGCGTGGAGGGTAAAAATCATAGAGATGAATACACTAGGCAGATTCAGAAGAATGTAGGTTGCAGTAGGTACTGGGAGATGAAGAAGCTTGCATGGAGAGGTGCATAAAACCAGTCTCTGGACTGAAGACCACAACAACAACAGTTTCATGCAGAATAAAAAATTGTGAAGTATTTTAGTACAATGTCCCATGTGAGAATGCTTAAAGTAGTTGTGGTGGCGGTAGTTTTGTTCATATGTGGATCGCTTCTACGAGGATTTGGATATGTCATGGTGATATAATTTCACAAAACAAAATAATTCATATTTATAAGTATTTCCGTACTTGCAGTTCTAGTTTGACGTGAATGGTACAGGTAATCCGCTGCGGTCTTATTGCGGCGGCCACCCCGGCGTTTCACAGAAATAATTTAGAGAAACCACAGAAAACCTAAAACATGACGGCCGGATGAAACTGGAATCACCATTCTCACAAATACAAGGTCAATGTGTTTAAGACAGTGCTACCTCAGTCAGATTATTCCTAGTGTGCAATACTGTTTTGTGAAGACGTTATTTAATAACGTAAAAGGTGAGCGTTTTATTGTTCTCTCATTTGTGACTCCCAGTCACCGCACTCAAAATACCTACATTATTTCATAAGGTAACACAACACATACTATTAACTGACATCAGGATCAAATGGACGACGTTTGATTTCAAATTTGTGTATCATAACTTCCCATTTTCTATCCTAAAACACTAAGTCACCATTCTTCTATAATGACTAAGATGATAAGGCGTAACGGCATAGCTTAGAGAGTAGGGTTTATCAGGAAATAGAAGAAAAAAGAAAAGGAAAAACAGCGTGAAAGAGTGGTCCTTTTAGAAAATCTCTTCAAGTACCTTAGACAATTTATTGCACCGTTTTATTTCCCGGCAGAAAATGCTGTTTCGAGTTTTGTGTTTATTCTTTCTTGGTAAATGCACGTTCAGTCGAGATCTTGTTCCATGATCAAGCACAGAGTCGTTTGAGCAGTAATTACTATGTTGTTTATGTGCATAACTTACTGGTAAATGTACTCACACTGTGTAATTAGAATCCCTCGTGCTTTGATCAGATCTTTGCAATGAGCTCGACAACGGGTTTTTGTTATTTCCAGTGCTTACTGAAAAGAAATGCCTCTGATTGTATTATGTGAGAACTCTTACAGCTTTATAATGTAACAAACGCTATTAACATTCTACATCTTTATCCCTCTTGTCTACATATTTATTTCTCTACATAGTCACCCTGGCTACGAACACATTTCTCCCAGCGGGAGACCAGTTTGTTGATACCGTCACTGTAGAATGTTTGACTCTGTCAATGGAGCCACAAGCTCACATTTGCTTGCACTGCTTCATTACTATCAAATCCTCGAAGGTGTTCTTTCAGTTTTGAAAACAGATGAACGTCGGATGAGGCCTTGTCGGGACTGTATGGGGGGTGATAGTCAACGGTAAAACCCAAGGCGTCGGACTGTTGCAATGACGCAGATGTCGCAGACCTCGCGTGTGGTCTGGCACTCACATCCTGAAGGAGAGGGTGATTCGTGTGTGGATGAACTCTTATACGTCGAAATTTGATTACAGCACTCTGTTTCTCACGCACCGATACAGTTAACGTTACACGCTACTGGCAGCAGAGTGCTCCGAATACGTAGGCAAGAAGAAAAAAGATGTAGAATGCAAATAACGTCTGTTTTATTTAAAAGGCATTTATAGTTTCCACATAGAAATTGGGAGGCATTACGTTTCAGCACGCCGTCGTGTTATTATGACCCTATTCTGTAATTTGAATACTGTGGCATATTCCACAGAAAAGGACAATGTGATATAACTAAAAGACACTGTCTGTTACACATTGATGACAGGACATGTTGATGACATTGTGCTTGTGTGTCCACGCCATTTAAAATAAGAATAAACATTTAGTGCTAGAAATGTTGTGTTTATTACACAGTGCATAACAGTGTCACTTTCTCTCTTCGAACTTAAGTTCATGGAATTTGGTTTCTTTGTGTTTGGTGCCACTTTATTGAGTATTGTTCAACTACATATGTTCTTAAGAATTTCGTTTGATTTCACAGAAAGAAAAACTCTTGTTCTCTAAATGACTATAATATTACTGCCAACAGCAAAGAGAATTTTTCCTCATGGCTAACACTACTGGTAACGTCATTAATGTATATCTTAAATGGTATTCGTCCTAATTTACTAGCCTGAAAAACACCTACATTAATGTATTTTGGTTTTGATAAGTGTTTGACTACTTAGCCTTATTTAAAGCTTGTTAATCTCCACACTTTGTACCCCATCCGCCATGTATGACCAGAACCAGTCACTAGGTATGCCTCCTACTTCTAGCGAGTCTATCTTATTTAGTCGAATATTATGATCAACAATGCCAAAAGTCTTAGAGAGATCTTAGAATGTGCGTGTGACACACTCATCCTTGTCAAGAGCCCTGGCGACATCCTCAGGAGCTATAAAGACTCAAGTAGCATTTTCTACGTTAAACAAGTTCAGCAATCACATCTACGTATCCGGTCTACGATCGGGTCGTAACGTCACCAGACTGCTCCCGGTGACTGGAAAGACATGTCAGTGTGTCTTATGAAGCTCGTAGTGTGGAGCAGTTGGTGCTGTTTGCTGTATTTATCACTAAGTTTCACAACTTGTATAATTTCAAAACTTCAGATTGTTTCACATTTATGTAGTCATCTTACTTTAGTTGGCATGTTTACTGCACTTGAACTTGGGTAAATTCGCTGATACACTAAAAAATAACTATTAAAATACCTTATACTATCACGGAGCAAGACAATACGTCTCACTAGTGGGAAGAAAATAGAGTTTCTGCACCATTGACTTCGAACCTTCGGATGGCCTACATGCGGGGGGCAGGGGCAAATGCATGACGACAACACGCTCCTCTCCTTTCCCTTCCCATCGATACTGCCAAACAACGCTCCTTTCTTGCAAATAGGCCGGCCAGTCAGACAACTTATAAACCGTTAAAAGCATACTTAGATCTCCCAGTCACAACGCAGTATTTTACGAGATATTATAGTGGAACAGTCAGCCAGTATGTACTCCAGAGTCGGCCTTCTTATTAGTGTTTGCAGTAACGCTAAATAAACTTCATCAGCAGAACACGCACATGCGCGCACACACACACACACACACACACACACACACACACACACACAGCTCTCTATAGATCTCAACTATTCTGAACCTTGACCTGACACAGCTTCATCAGGAGAAAACACATACAAATTTGTCAAGTCTCGACTGATTGAGATCTTGCTGACTTCACAGTAACTAGACACACACTGGGCGATAACTATATTTTGATCTTTGTAGCCAACTTGGTAAAAGGCACACTGAACCCTCAAATTAAATATCGCAATGTTATTTCCAGATATTTTTCATAGCAGTACAAAATACCTATGTCTCGCTTATTGCCACTATTGTTACAGGTCATAGGTTAAGCTACACTTGGCATCGACAGTAATACGATCTTAGTACATGGTCGAATCACATCAGTGTGACGAGCGCCGATGTTCGACGTCGACGTCACAGACGGGAAGTGGCAGAACTGTCAGTAGAGGGATTACAAAGCGTGCCGGGGAGACACGAGAAACACTGCAGTCGTTGTTGTAACGCAGAAACTGAGCGATTTATCTGACGTCCAAAAGGGCATTATCATTGGATTTCGGGCTAATATTTGTACCCTGTTCATGTGCCACCGTGGTTATACCGGGCATGGCAAAATGGCAGTATCCAAAACTGGCGCTGAGGCAACTGTGACGCAACACGGGTCATAGAAGACAGGGGTGAACGATCGCTACAGAGATGTGTAGGACGAACAGACGTGCAACTATTAAGCAACTGACCACGCAGATGAACGAAGATGATACCCATAGTGTCTCCTCAACGACTGTTCAGCAAACTATGCTGTGAATAGGCTTGTGGTGCAGGTCCCTGGTTCATGCACCGATGCTGACTGCTATTAATAGGCGATGTAGGCTGGAATTTGCAGGCCACTACCGCAACTGCACCACCACTGAGTAACGACAGGCGGTTTTTCTAGATGAATCAACGGCTTATGCTCCATTGAACAGATGGCCGTTGGTATGTACGGCGTGAAACGTCTGAAAGCAAACATCCAGCTTGCTCTACGGTCTGGGAAATGTTTTCGTGGAATTCCCTGGGTAGTCTCATCATTTTGGAAGGCGCAATGGATCAAGTAAAGAGAGCCATGTCCACCCCTTCGTGCAATTTGATTTTCCTCAGCATGATGGCAACTGCCAGCAGGACAATGCAATGTGTCACACAGCTCGCAGTGTACATGCATGGTTTGAGAGCATCGAGATGAGTTTACCATTCTCCCTTGACCATCAAACTCCCTGGATTGAAACCCAATAGAGAATCTGTGAGGCCACCCCCATCGGGCTGTTTGTGCCACGGATCCTCATCCGAGAAACCTAGAGCCGCTGGCCACGACACTGTAGTCAGCATGGCTCCACATCCCAGTCGGTACCTTCCAGAACCTCACAGACAACCTTGCTGCCTACCCCACAGCAGTCTGCACTGCAAAAGGCGGTTATTCAGGCTTTTGACACGTGATCACGTTAATGTGACAGGGCAGTGCGCCGCACTTGTGGTAATAGACATCCAAATTAAATACCAATATGTTATTTCCACATCCGAATTGTCTGTATTATTCTTTTACGACAGTAAAAATCTCACGTACTGTAGCTGATGTACCTTAGCGATGACTTAACATACATGTGCTGTTATATACTGAAAACTACATGACACAGTAAAATAACATACAGAAGAGTAGTTTTAACATCTTAGTTCCATACACGTTCTGGAACATTATGGCCATACACATAAATATTATTCTCTTTCTGTTTCGTTCACGAGTCGGTAGTCTGGCTATGAGTAAATGCATAGCGCATATAGCGCATACAGTAACTGGTACGTGATGCCACCTTTGGCCACTGTCGTAACTATTTAAAGTATATGCATTTACGGTGCGTTTAAAATTACTTATGACTTTTGACAGATCAGCGCTGAAACCGGCAGGCTCGATTGATTGTGTGAAGAGCAAGCCGGACGATTACCATTTTTCTCAAACGATTTTAAAGAAACTATTCGATAATGACCTTGTTTTTCCAGCACTTGTTATAGCTTAATTCGTCAGCTTCATGATGAACTGCCTATCATTTCGTTAATGGTCACTGTTATTGTGATATTTCGATATTAGGTAAACTACTGCAAGAAATTCTTAAAGTTTGCAGTTAAAAATAGGGGTTGCTATGAATTTGCGTTTGGTGCATGTTAGACCATATATTGCTGCATATGAAGGATAGATATCTTATTGCATTGTACTTGACACTTGGAAGCTTATCGCTATCTGTATCCAATGTCGAGAAAATGGAATGCATGTAAAGCGCTCCGTCACGAACGCAAGCGCCAGTGAAAAAGCCAGAATGAAATATTCATAAATCACTCATATCTCATAAACGGTCTGAATTATCGAAACAATTGGCAAATGATAGTTTGCAAAGAGGGGAGTATTTTGCCATATGATCAACATGCAAAACTTTCATATCTGCCGTAATATTAAAGCAACTATAGATTTTTTTCAATGAAATGATATAATTTTTAAGGACCACCGGTATCTGGTGAAACGAGAATTACTGTGAGCCTTACAACGAGATAAGTGAAGAATTACGCGTTTGTTTTTATTCTGATAAGAGCTTTTTGATAAGCTATTAACCTGTCTTGCCCTCAGTTACTAGCTTAATAATAAATTGTTTAAGAACTCTGTCGCAATTTCAACTGCATTATAAGTTACTGAGATGAATATTGTAAACACTGCTGTGTTTTGCCAAAACAAAAAACAAAACAAAAAACATATTTTAAGATCGCAACTAACGAAGTTACATCTTACTCAAAACTCATCACAGTCCTTCATGAAGCCCTGCCTCCTCAACTACCTTCTTGACATGACTGACAATTTGGGGCCAGTCTTGTGGTGTAACATTTACAATGGCTTCTTTTGACGGCATTTCAACCTCCTGAGCGTAAACTACTTGTTGCTTTTTTCCACATTACCTTCAACCTAGGCCCATATATTTACAGTTGGATTTAAATGAGCATGATAAGGAGGAAGCCTGATTAAACTATGTGGTTGCTTTGTGTCAGAATCTACGTTGTAAAACGAAGTTGTAACACTAATTCTGTAACATACACATCTCAGAACAGTCCCTTTCACTTACTGAAACTGTTAACAAAATGGAGATTTAATATTACCCAACACATAATCATTACTTCTTTGTGGAAGAAGACTACCAGGGAACCAGCGTTGTGAGCGTGAATAACCATAAGGTAATTGGAATAGACAGTTTACTGTGGAAGAGCTCCAATTCTATAAAGGTGCGAACAAAAAGTTCCCGTTTCAAATCTTTGTGCGTGTATACAACGTAGTATGATTCTAGCGTACAGTGACATGCAGGCAAGGTATTAGTATGGGATTCATGCCTTTCTGACATGCATGCAGTAAATGCGGAAACGTGAACTACAGCGACGTTATTACCAAATGCGTCCAAACAACGTTTGTGTGCAATGTATGGCTATGCTGCAGTTGATAGGAGTATAGTAGGGCGATGGGTAAAGAAAGGTACAGCCTCAGAAAATGCAGAAACAGAGCTTCACGATCAGCCACGGTCGGGACGTCCCATCACAACCACTGCTCCAGACCTGCTGAATCGTGCCGACCTGCGCATCACAAATCGACAGTTTGCTCTACGGTTGTCGGTCAGCATTGGAAGTGCGTCTGCAATGATCGATACTCTCGGATATTCAAATAGATGCTCACGATTGGTTTCACGAATGCTAACAGCGGACCACAAGATTCAAAGGAAGGCCATTTCATATGATTTGTTGGAGCGTTTTCGGACCGACGGAGAGGCCTTTCTGTCGTGTATCGTTACGGGGGACGAAAACTGGGTCCAACACTTTGCGCCGGAAACAAAACGGCAGTCCATGGAGTGGCATCATCCTCATTCACCACAAAAGAAGAAATTCAAGATAACCCCCTCTGCCAGAAAAATTATGGTGACAGTCTTCTGGGAGTATGACATCTTCATTCTCGTGGTCTCGTGGACTTGATGCCAAGAGGTCAAGCATCAGTTCAGAGGCATAAGTAAAGACTTTGACTCAAGAACCGTTTCCGACGTGTTCGATGGACAAGAATTCAGCAGAATCTTGCTCCAACACGATGATGTAGGCCCACACACGTCTGGGAATCCGGGAACACATTGGCAAATTGGGTTGGACATCATTGCCTCATCCACCCTACAGTCCAGATCTGGCATCCTCGGACTTCCATCTCTTCGGGCTGCTTAAAGATTATCTATTGGGAACACAATTTGAAGATGACGAGAGTGGCAGTCATGTAGTGAAAATATGGCTACGCATACACGACAAGAGCTTTTACCAGCAGTGAATACATGCTCTTCCACAACGTTGGCGTACAGCCATAGAACGTGATGGAGACTACATGGAAAAACAAGAGCTGGACAAGACATGTTGATGTATATTGTCACCAAATTCTGACTCTCAACAATAAATACGTTTCGAGAAAAAAAGTGGGCATTACTTTTGTGTGTGTGTGTGTGTGTGTGTGAAATGTTATGGGACTTAACTGCTAAGGTCATCAATCCCTAAGCTTACACACTACTTAACCTAAATTATCCTAAGGACACACACATACACCCATGCCCGAGGGAGGACTCGAACCTCCGCCGGGATCAGCCGAACAGTCCATGACTGCAGCGCCTTAGACCACTCGGCTAATCCCACGCAGCGTTACTTTTGTCTAAATAAAACTAATAGCTACTGTGAAGTGCCTGAATGTATTAATTTTTCTGTTATCAGCTGTGTGTGGTGTAAGGAAAATATTTGTTTATGTCAACCAATATAGACTTAACATTTTTGTGACGACTATAGGGAGTAAACAAGGAACTTTTTCATTGTGAGAACAATATACATGAATAACAATTTATCATGAGAACTGTGCTATAGGAATTGTTATCAAATATTTCAGTCAACAAATTAAAGTCCCGAATGCTGAGAGTTGTCTGCAAAGCAACATCATACACTGCGTCGAGTTCCTTTCTTCTACTAGGCACTTGTGTAACAGTGCCTGGCAAGCAGCAGCAGCAAAGGCAATAACTTATACCTAAACATGACAAAGCTCAAGCAGAAAAAATATTACAGTAAAAATGGCCATGTGTAATACTTATGTCACATCTTAACACTAGAGTGACGCATCACCTTGATTTATCTACGAAACAAGTTACCCAGTCACTGATAAAAATTATGTATGCAGTTCCTGTGAAGGGAAATGTCTTTTTGTGCTCCCTCGTTTTTTATCATAAAATGGTTATTTACTGGATTTGTAGGCATAAAATATCTATATTAGTATATCTATTAAATTTTATTTTAACTAATGCTGCAGTGCAGCTAGAAACTAGACATTAAACGAAATGAGCAAATATATATATAAAGTAACATATGAAACGTCATTCACTAGGCAAATGGCGTCTCCAAAGGCAAAAAAATCTCTCAAGTAGAAAGACAATAGATGTAAAATGTTTCTCATCATTTCATTAGGCATTTTAGTAAATATCATAAATTAAGAGCTCCACAGTGTAAACATATATTTTCAAGCTTGAGCGTGTCGTATTTGCGATGCTTTCTACAAAGAAATGTCAATAGCGAGGATAATGGCCTCCTTTCTTCTCCACCTGTGCCTCTGAAAGGCACACACTAATGGCTTTTTTCCAGGCAACTGTCACGCAGCTGGGTGCCCACGACGCATTACATGAAGGTGGTCACTTAACTTTCTTACCGAAATATTTATGACACCAGTTTGCACTACAGTGACAGTCTCATATAAAATTTCACAGGTCGAGAATTTGCGTTACAAATGTGTTGAAACAAAATCCTTTAAATGTAATAGTGTCGAAAAAATTTTCGTCGGCATTGTAATACATTCATACATTTACATACATTTCATAACTCTTTAAAGTACGATTCTTGGTTTCCATCATCCTTTTTCACAAGTCAGTCCCTAACCACTACTCCTTATTCCTTACTTATTACACATATACATATTCATCAACATGTCTTCAATATTTCATCATAATAAATACATAGCGTAATCAGATTCCTCATATAGCATCATCTCATTGATCATAAACATACCTCAAAGCATAATACACATCGTCGTCATAATAATAACATCATAACAGATCAATCACATCTCAAAATCGTTGTAGATTTGCGAATATTTTAAAACCTAAAAAAAATTCTCTGCTCATTTCAAAAGTGTCATCTACCTCAAACGTACTTTAAAAATCATGATCCCATACCAAATACGACATTCAAAGCTCTCATAGTATCACAATGGTTCCGAAAAAATATGAACAGTTCACAAAGTACAGACAAATACAGTTTCATACATGTGAAGTTATCCAACGGTGTAATTATGTAAACATCTGTCACTGACGTAGTAAAATAAATGTTTGTCTCTCTCAGTTAAATAATCAGATAGCTGCGTAATTCTGTGTTAGAGAAACATGGTACCGATGTGTGAAGTTGTATAAGCAAATACCATATTAACTAGGGCTCCTTGTGCTTGCCAAACACATGATACACAAAGTAAGCGTGTACACCCCTGAGGATTAATGTAATTATACCCTCAGGTGTTACAGATTACAGCAATGGAATGAAATGTATCACGGAAAACCTTTGTATTATTGTACTTCAAATATCTTTAAAAATAAATGTTTTAAGTACAAAATTAATCACTCAAATAAGTGTACTGTAGCGCTAAACTGTGTGTCTTGTTGTAAGATAATCTCTGTGGAAGTGTCGTAGTTATTGTCCTCCGAAAGCTAAGTTCTGCAGAAGTCAATGTACTTACCTCATGATAAACAAAAGTGAAATGCTTTGTGTATAGATATCTTAGTTATTATGCTTATTGCCGTGATGAAGAATGTACTGTGCTGTAACGTATTGTTGTGATACGGAAAAGGCTGTCTCATTGTAGCTATACCACAAAAGTTACTACTAAAACATGTTTTACTGTCCAGAATAATATAGAAAAACTGTGCAGATATAAAACAGAAACACCACAAAAGCAACATTGTAAATTGTCTCTCATTAGTAGCGTCATGATAAAATCATGTAGCTGTCACATAAATTACCACTGTGTCATCTGGTTATTCACAGAAAGTACTTTAAATCCAGAATGTATTTTCAAGTAAACCAAAATGTTGCATTAAAATCTCATTAGCAGTACCAGTATATGTTCTAAGTGTGTAAGCCTTATAGTCGTTACGTAATCATGCAACTAACAAGCAAGAATGTACACACACAATAACACTGTGACGTCTGTTTACTATAACAATGCATTCGTAATTTCTGTTTAAATAAGTTCTCTTGGTTCTTGACTGGATATTTAACTTCAAACATTGCTGCATGTTAACAGATTCTAAGTCTGACAAAGCATACTAGTAATGTAAAGTGAAAAGTTATATGGCAAACACAAAGTTAAAAAGCAGATTATCTTTCAATAAACGGTTTTACATGTGAATTATGGTGTAAACCTTTACTTTTCCTAGTACACGAGGTTTCAGTTTCAACACAATTATCATGTGGTATACGTCGGTAAGGAATACTGGAATTTTTCTCAAGGTTAGCTTATGTTAGTTTTCTCAAGCCCAGCCGACGCACGTGGCTGCCTGCGGTGCGAGTCATTGTCTGTTTCTTTGTTGGTGCACGTCGTTATTGGGATTAGGAGACCTAACCTATAAATTCACCTTGTCGAGAGGGCCCTGCCCTGTTTGAATCCCGCCAGTTCTGATGCAATTCAGGTCTGTCGTTACGATCATATTGTCTGTTGTCATGTCAGTAGATTCCATAGTTTCTTTCTTGTCGGTCACATGGTGGAGAATTTCTCCCTGAATCGTAACTGCGCGCTGGGTCTTTGCATCTGAAGTTATTCTGTCTCCCTTGATAATAATTATTTTGGTTCCCATATTGTCTGTCTCTCTGATTGTCTCTGTGATAGTCATTACTGCAGAGTGGTGATCTTTCCCTGTAATTATTACTACTCTGCCAACGGTTGTCATACAGGTGGTGTCTGTTTTGGTCACGATTTACGTTGTAAGAATAGCCTTGTCATGTCCAGTTATTATTTCTGCCATTGCAGAATTGTGAAGGATGTGACCTGTAATTGTTGTGCTCCTGTTTTCGCGTTCTGCGATTGTCAGTGTAAATTTTTAATTCTTGTAAGAGTCCCTGAAAAGCTTCAATGTCGTCTTTGCAACGTCCTGCCAAAATAATATGTTGTAAATGTTCAGGTAGTTTGATTAAGCAAATGCGGATGAGTTCTGAGGGGCTGTATGGGTTTGACAGGTACTGAGTCTTGTGCAACATGTCTTCAAAATATTTCACAAGACTGGAAAATTCAGATTGTTCGAAATGTTTCATCATTATGATGCTATGTTTTACTCGGTCTTGTGTAGCTTGAGACCAATATGCTGAGAGGAAGGCATGATAAAATTCTCCTTCACTGTGTCAATCGTGAATGACCGATCGCATTCTTACAGCTGGTTCATTCTCTAAATAGCCACACACAAATTCTAATCTGTGCTCTAAAGACCAGTTAGGAGGAAAACAATGATAGAATTGATGAAGCCACGCTTGTGGATGAATGTCGTTGCCGGAATTCTTAAATGTTTTGAATTTACGTGTAGTAATAAACAGCTTATAGTCAAAATCATCATGTCGGCGAGTCGCATATCGGTCATTGTTACTTCGTGTCGGCGGTTCCATCTCAAAATTCGGTGCACCTTGCCAATTTCTTTCATAATTTCCGAAATGCCCTGTGTTATTATTTTGTGGCTGTTCCGTATTTCTATGTCCCTCTTCACGTATTGGAGCGCGAGTGTCCTCTGAAATATGTAATTCTTGTATTACTTATGTCAGCTGATCTTGTACTTCCCAGATTTCTCTTTGGTGTTGCGTATTAATTTGATTCTGATTTTGTTTGAATTTCCTAATTTGTTTGTACTCTTCTGTGTCATTAAAGACTGCCGGTCTTGCGTCATTCAGATTATCATCTACCTTCGTAGATAAGCTAGTGAACTGATCCAATAGTTCGGCTACTTTCTCCGATAGTGAACAGATATCCTCAATGTGTTTTTCTGAACCAAGTTTCAGAGTGTCCATTTGTGTTGAAATCGTATCTACTGTGTCCTTTAAGTTTTCCTGAGTTTTTGCAAGTTGTGTAACCGAATTGGTAGATGCAACTGAGTCAATATTAGCTTGCAAGGTCTCATGATTTTCATGAACAATGGTTTGCAGATCTTCTATGGCTGCTTTGTGATTCTGTAATGCATTTTAATGCTGTGAAAAAATAGGTTGAAAATGCTCACAAATTTGTGTTTAACGTCATTACAGACTTTTTGACATTTCGATTCAATGTTATGTAACTCAGTAGTTAAATCTTCACGTGTTTGTTCAAGTGTGATGTCTAACTTTTGAAGCTTTTACTGTGTTTGTCGCTGATTTTGTTCCATTATGTCTAACTTTTGAAGCTTTTGCTGTGTTTGTCTCTGATTTTGTTCCATTGTGTCTAACTTTTGAAGCTTTTGCTGTGTTTGTCTCTGATTTTGTTCAATTGTGTCTAACTGTTGCTGTGTTTGTCTCTGATTTTGTTTCATTTGTTGCATTAATTGCAATAATAATGTATTAGTGTCTGGAATCTGTTCCTCTATGCTTTTCGGCAGTGCATTTGCACCGGCATCATTCACATTTTGACAAGCAGAAAATGTGTCTTGACTTATTTGAGAAAACAGTGAGGACGCAAAACCTGAATCTACAGTATTTGCAAGATTGTGTCCTGTCATTTCGGATTCCTGAGGCGAGCTGTTGCCGACCAATCGATCGATAATGCTTCCCTGTTCACTAATTGTTTCACTGCCTACAGCATTATTTGCAGCCTGCTCCATTTCCCTATGCACAATTACCAAATTACTACTTTGAACATTAGTTAATTCATTACTTGGCGGCGCTAACACACTGCTTTCGTCTTCACTGTCATTTCTCAGTTTACTTTGGAGCCTAGTATTACGTTTTTCACACGCCATTATTGTCACAATATTTCACATGACAACACAGAAAAGCACAATTTGAAGAGCAAAATAAGAAAAAACATTAACATAGCATTGAAAATAATATCTCGTTAGTTGCAAGCGCAGCTGCGAAATACTTGGTGCAAATCTACATGCATGCCACAACTGTTTTACTGTACAAGAATGAAAAACTGCAACTACAAAGGAAATACTCTCTACAATTACGCGCTAGCAATAAACAAAGGCTGCACTAATTACACAAACTACAAGAAAAAAATCAGAAGATTCTAGGTTTGAATCCTGGCAGGGTCGCCATATGTAGCGTCCCCTTAGAAAAATTAATGAATTACTGTGCTGATAAACCTCTCACACTATTTGATTTTCAAACAGCTGAGCAGAATTGAACGTACTCAGACATTTCGCTCTTTACCTATTCTGATCAACACAAAACTGACAGCCAATATTTTTAGCGCAACGCAATCTGACTTTCAATAATCCCTACAAAAGAATGGCCCTGACTAACATTAACCTATACCTTTCACAAATCACTTACCTCACAAATATCTTCGTTACTCAAGGTACTGCAATACAGCGAACGCCACTACTGCCAGCTAAATAAAAGATTCAAATTACTGAAGGCACTAACTACTGATAGGCATAGTTAGCAAATGAAAGATTTTGATAGAGAAGGGACAATGTATTTACCTTACTAGTGTTCAAAAGTCGTAATATATACAGTAGTTCATGACATCCAGTCTTACAAATTTCAAAACTCCACCATATCTCTCCCCACATCCAGCACTGCTGGCGGCTCACCTCCAACTGCACAACGCTACGCACTGTTCACATCCAGCTGCCCAACACTACAATGGCCAACAACAATGCAAACTAGCCACAGACTGCACACAGCACAGCCAGTGATTTTCAGAGCGCTACGTGGCATTACCAATTAAAAAAACCTAAACAGCCTACTTACAAAGTCAATTATACTTTTTTAGTGTGGAACATGACGCATTATTTTCTGCCCCCATAAAATGGTGCCTGGTCAGGTTATGAAATTCCGTTCTTGTAGCACTAGAAACATAGCGAAAGCCTCAGATTGAAATGTCAGTATTTTTACACATCTTTGATATTTATTACAGACGAAATAGGCGTGATAGTAATATTTCGGCACTTAAAGTGAGAGTCCACAGTTACATTTTAGACGTCATATGCATCCTAAAAGGTAACTTACACCTGTACCGTCAATGTCTTTAGATATTTTTTCGTAAATAATACATACAGTTCAGATGTCGAAATGAAAAGACCCAACACTTGTGTTTCAGGTGTAAAGCACATCTTAACCTGTAAGTTAGTCAATACTGTGAAGTCTTTACGTTTTTTGATAACTAATACAGACAACCTTTGTAAGATTTCACTTGAGAGTTCATGTGCCATGTATCAAGTAGGGTACAAATATCAAACTTTAATTGCCCCAGGTGCATAACAGAAAGTAATATGGCAGTAATATGGTGCATTGCTATTGGCAGTTTCACTTTAAGGGCCTGTAAAACACTGGGCTGCGACTGGGATATGTGTGTGTGTGTGTGTGTGTGTGTGCGTGTGTGTGTGTGTGTGAGAGAGAGAGAGAGAGAGAGAGAGAGAGAGAGAGTGTGTCTCCTGCTGACAAAGTAATGGCCAGTAAACCATTGCTCTGTAACTGGAAAAGAGAGGAAAGGTGAGAGCAGGAGGAGAGGGGAGGGCTTAGAAGAGGGGAGATGAGAATGGTGACGAGGTGTGGCTTAGGAGAGAGGTGGGGCAAGATGATGTCATGTGTTTGCACTGTCACTGTACATAGACTAACTAAAGTTCAAATTTCAATTTCTGTCCATAAGCCCTATTCCCCTCCTGTTCTCATCTCTTTCAATTCCTTCAGATACTCTAATCTGCAAATAAATAATTGAAAGAATTGTATGTCAGAATGAGACTAGTCATCATTAACCTCATTCAGCCCATGTAAAATGAACACACACAAGTTATCTGTTAGCTCTGTCTTTTGGGTCTAATAAACTTCCAAAGTTCAGATTTCAACTACTCTGTGCTGTCCTCATATTAATGCTAATTACATAGCTGATCTCATTTTCTAACTTTATTAAATACCATATAATTTTATTTCCCACAGCAAAACAACTATGTGAACAAAAACTACAATGAAATTTCAAATAGTGTAGTCGAAAGTCAAAGAAACACAAATTTGTACAATATTATAACAGAATACATTAGTCACAGGCGAGTCAAAAATAAAATAACTGATCTATATTTTACAAATGTGCAGTCATCCACAAAATGTGATACTGATGCTACTTAGTTAGTGTGAGTGCAGTGAGCATTTCCACAAATAAGATCAAAACCCTATATTTATACATATTGTAAATTAAATAATCCTGCCATACTTTTCTGTCTGTATGTGAAGGCTCATCCCAGGAACTACTGTAGGAATTTTGATACTGTGTTCACTAATAGACAGACTGAGCCATGTGGTATGTTTGCGTGTCTAATTTATTACCGCTCTACCAGAAAAATCGTCCAACTGTAGACACCTAGTGCTACCCATGTGAAGTCGAGATGGATTGCTAGTTAGATACAGATTTGTGGCGTTTATCAGTGGATCCAGTTGACTGACATTCATTTCCAATTTAAGGGATTTAAAACTTCACAAAACAGGATTTTAAATGGATGACACTAGCTAAAAAAGTCTTATTGTTCCTTCAGAGGTGCTCATTTGAAGCAAATTAGTTGTTAGGTATATGAGAATAAAATTACAGCTTGCGTACTTAAACACACTAAAAGACAGAGAAATTTAAAACACAGGTTTTCAAATTATAACTGTTATTTGAATGTTGGATGATCTTAAAATATACAGTTCTGGGCACCAGACTGAGACATAGTCACAGGCCACTTACGCAAATAATCCGTCGAATATTAGCCATCTCCTAGTTAATATTGTAGTGGGTGCTTCTTTCTTGCACTTTTGCTGTATGCCTATATCTAATAGGTTAATTAGTAATGACAAATTTTTAAATTTTGTTTCAGCAAATGATACTACCTTAGTATTAGTGGACATGTGGGATTTTTGATGAAACACAAAGCTGTTTTTCAATCAATGTACAAGGTACCAAGTGAGTACTAACATGCAAAATAGTTATAGCAGCATCGATGCCAACTATTACACTCCTGAAATTTCCTGGCAGATTAAAACTGTGTGCCGAACGAAGTACTGGCGGAAGTAAAATTTTGAGTACGGGTCGTGAGTCGTGCTTGGGTAGTTCAGTTGGTAGAGCGCTTGCCCGCGAAAGGCAAAGATCTCGAGATCGAGTCTCGGTCCGGCACACAGCTTTACAGTTTTAATCTGCCAGGAAGTTTCAAAATCAGCGCACACTCCGCTGCAGAGTAACAATTTCATTCTGTTACACTCTTATCAATAACTGCATTACCTGTTTACAAATTGTATGTGCGTAACATATCGACAAACTACTTTTTCTTAAAATTTGCTCTTGTGACATACGATGAGAACTGATCTTTGTATCCGAGTCCGTTGGACCCAGTGCCTTTACATTTATAATTCAAATATGTGTAAAATATAAACCAGAAAAGACAGAAGCATTTTCTAAAACTATTGCAATACATCCATTCCTTTACTATTAAATATCATTTATTTACATTTGCTTTGTAGTTTTTGGTTCTCCTATAATTCATATTCAGTATACTGCTACTATCGCCAACGGCCTTGCCACAGCGGTAATACCAGTTTCCATCAGATAATCGAAGTTAAGCAGTGTCAGGTTTGGGTTACACTTGGGTGGGCAGCCGTCCGGGTCTGCCGAGTGCTGTTGGAAAGTGGGGTGCACTCAGCTTTTGTGAGACCAGTTGAGGAGCTACCTGACTGAGAAGTAGCGGCATCGGTGGCAGTAACTGGCAGTCGCCAGGAGAGTGGTTTGGTAACCACATGCCCCTGCATATCAGCATCCAGTGAGACCTAAGGGCTGAGGATGACATGGAGGCCAGTCGGTAGGTAGGGCCTTCAGGGCCTGTTTCGGACAGTGTTTTTTTGTGCTGCTGTTGTCAGAAACTGATTGCAGGTTTCCAATAAAACGTGAATATATTAGTGCTGCAATGTTTGCATTAACAATATTTTACACCAAACTATGTATTAGTATTTATTACACAGAGAACATGAGCAAACATTTAACGGCAGATCAGAATTGCATACATTTCAAGAAATGCGCTTGTTCCTGAGAATAAGCTTAGACTGGACTTAGTTACTTACAGTGCTGAACCAATATGTACTGTACTGTGGGACTTGGAAGAGATAGTTCTACACTTGTATAAATGAAAGGAAGGTATATAGGTATTTACTGTCTCTTTACGAACTACATAACATCGGCTCAAACATGATCACGAATTTTGCTGTAGTAAAAAGAACAACTATGAACAAAAACTCTTTATTAACTGGAATGATTATGTTATAACAGTTTTCAAGTAAAACTGAAGTATTAGCTGTGTCGTATTGTACTGTTTACCATCTGTTGGTACAGGAGTTGGCCATCATAAAATATGGGCACAATGATTTCGTTTTGTTAGCTCTTAGTTTTAGTTGTGTGATATGACGATAGTGAGTGAAAACCACATATTATAGTATGAAAGTAAATGAACTAGGTATTTGCAAGAACTTCAGGAAAATAGAGAGTCTTTCATGAAGAGCGATACCTTTTAAAATTGTAACCCAAGTTTCTAACACATATTTTTGTGTGATTCTGTGTGTGAATATATTTAGTGGAATTTGCTGTTTAATCCTGCTGCGACTGATGCTTCCTGAACGTCTAGCAACCATAAAAAATGTTTATCGAAGTGGCAGCTCGGTTGCTGGTGCTAATTGTTCGTTCACCAGAGAATTGGGTCGCCAACACCATTTCTCTATTCAGGCTATACACCGCACTCTGTCCAAGTTCCAGCGGAATTTCACTAGACCAGAAGCCACCAAAAAGACTACGAAAAGCGCAAAGTGAGCACAATATCGCAGCAGCAGCGCTCAGTATTAATGAAGAGCCGAATGTTTGAGTTTCTAGACGATCTCAACGGTTGAGGCTATTTGAGACATGAACTTGGCAAATACTGATAAAGGATTTGGGAGTGTATGTATCTGTACGAAGTTGTATTGACTAAAGATCTGAAGCCAAACGAGTAAAGAGTTCGCTGACTGAGCCGTACGGCTGCTGGGAGGTGATCCTGATTTTTTTTTCTTTGTGGCTACGTTAGAGCCCTGGTCTATTCTAACAAGACACAAACTTTGGAACATTTTGAGGTGAACATTCGCCAGGCTATCCCAGACATAACGTTACTAACGTGGGACAGAGTGATTAACAATTCGACACGTCGTGTGTGTCAGTGGGTGAGTATCACAACGTAACTCCAGTTCTAAGCTTCAAAATAAAGTATAGTATACTTTGATAGGTTATGTCGTTTCATTTTTCCTAAATTTTAAGAAGTGTCACTCTTAATGAGATACCCTTTATTTGTTATTAAATTTTACACTTTACAGCTTAAATTTTGAAATGTTTACCTCCCTTATTCACTGTTGTTCACGACTACACTTATCATCAGTGATGTATAATTTCAAGCTGAATATGTTGGATTTTCTTTTATTATTACATGAGAAACAAAATTTTCAGAAAATTAGTCTACGATTTTCTGCGTTGGGTGATGAAATCACTACATGATAATTACTTATTGATGGGTTGTGTACATAAACACACTTGGTGTACTATCTATGCTACATCAGTAAAACTGAACTTTTTCAGTAGAACTACAATTTAACCTACACACTAACAAGTTACACTAAACAAAATAATAGCTCTCCTAGCAGCCATAGGCCGAGTGCTTGATTACCGAACTAAATGTATTTCCTTATGAGTGTGTTAGATACAAGACGATTCATTTCTTAACAATTGTAAATCATGAGGAAAACTATTTCTGTCGTCAGTTTAAACGCACAAAAATTCAGTCAGAGATTTTTCACTTCTTTGTCTCTCAAAACTTGCTTACTTTTGCTACAACGGCCCAACATTATGCCCTCGATCGCTCGATGCCAAACTGGGTCAGAATGACTATGTGGGTGATGACGGTTGCCAAGGCGGAGATGACCAAACTCCTGCGGATGTGGAAGAAGCCACCGGCGGTGAAGCTCAGAGGCGGCCCCCTCCGCACTTCACGCAGGAAGGCCTCTACCTCTGGCAGCGGCGTCCCACACAGAGCGAACGCCGTTGCCGCCCTGTGCAGCAGGACTCCCGTCCGGCGTTCCTCGTCGCATGCGGCGGCGCAGCACATGGACACCGCCAGCAGCTTCACTCCGTGGTAGGCCAGCCACAGGGAAGAGCCGAACAGGGAATGACTCAGCATACCGGTGTTCATATCGACGTCTTCCATCAGCAGTGCAACTACTGTATGTCGTACGAGCTGTATATGACGCCGAAGAAAGCACCGGCCACCATTAACGCCACAGCAGGACCGTAATGTTGCTGTAGCGTTTCTGCCGCACGGTGGAGAACAGCGTACGCGGCACGGCGGTCTTTTATGTTTGCACCTCGCGGTCCCTGACACATATGAGGTTCATAGAGGAGGATGTCTGTAAGGCATTCATTTGCACACCCTGCTGTTCTAGTATTTGGACAAATTGTCAGGACGAGCTGCCTATTCAACTCTCTGTAGCGAAATAGTAGTTCCATCACCAACAATGTAAAGTGTGGAGTGACAAGTGTCAAATAGACAGTGTAGACGACGTAAGTCACGTACCATAAAACACGATATTGCTCTATAATACTGTCATACACCTTGGTAACTGTCGCACTTAAAATAACAAGTGTAGTCATCATGCTCACAGATATGATTGCACCAATAGGCTTTCCTCTGTTCCCATGCTCAAGCTGGAGACGATGGTCGACGTATTTTAGCCTATGAAGATATATCCTGATGTGCCCCAGTTTACCAAATGCTGATCTTCCGAAAAGAACGATGTACTCCGACCACTGCATCAACCTCATACCCATACTCGTTACGACGATGACACACGGGAGGATCTGAAACTGGACTGATGCAATGTATGCGCTAAACAGCATAACGCAAAGCGCGATCAAAAAACCATAAAAATGATAGTAACTCTAAAGCTTTGCAGTTCATCGGCATAAGATCAAGAATTCCCCACAGTGAATACAGTGGTCTCGCGACGATCAACAGTTCAGCATCGTTGCTCCTGCGAGAGAGATCAGCAACTGTCGGTGGATATTGTCGTCGATTCATTTTCGTGTCGGATAATCGTGATTGCCAGTCAGCTATAAACAACGCCACCAATGGTTCTTTGACTGTCTTAGGCAGCATTACAATGGTCTATCAAGAATTTGCATCTTGCACCACTGTACACTGTGTTTACAACAAGTTCTTAGCTCTACTTTGTTTATAACTTTCATTTAATTTTTAATTCTCCTGTAAGAGCTTGGCTGCGAACAGTGTCGAGCGAAGGGAAGGGGAAATGTAGAGGACCAACAACACAAGGACGTTATTGATCTTCCCTGAGTCAGTAGCAACGATCTACATGGGCTGATAACCCGCAATTTCGCAATTGCTTTAAGGTATTGAAAGTAATAAACGTTTTACTTCCCGGTGAACTTCAAGACAACGTCTTCCAGGAACTAAATAGCTTTTATAATTAATGAGCTCTGTGTTGCTAAGTGCGTGTCGACATGCAACAAAACAGAATAAAATCTAACCCCACTAAGAGCATTCATGTACATGGAAACAGTATATTAAATGAATCGTGAGTAATTCATTAAATCAGATTTGTATTAAATCTGTTCGCAGCACGAAATTTAATGCCCCACCTTAAAAATATGAACGTGTCATGGTAAGAAAAACAGACATTACTTTGGCATCACAGCATAGTTCGATGCAACGCAACCCTGCAACAGTAATACTGACGTGTCATGATAGGCTTCAAACAGTACTATGAGAGACGCAAGTTATCACTGGACTAACAAAGAAATGTTTCAGATTTGCAGTAATTTACAAGTAGTACATGCAACAACGACTAATGTGCAATATATAAGCGGTTTCCTGTACATCCATGCTGTAAGGGACTCGTCTAATGTCTGATGGGCGCCGGTAAATTTTCGCTTTTAACAAAAATCTTTCTCTGTTTCCTTTCGGAAGCTGAATGAAGCAAGCGTAACAGAGGTGACGTCCGCAGAATGTTTCCTGACATTTGTCAACGATTTCTTACAACGTGACACTATTTCTTCTCCATATTCGAATTACGAGACACTCTTTGCAGAATACTTTTTCTAAAACAAACCTATGGAAAATAGCCGAACAGTTGCTCATACAGGACGGCATATACGGCAACAAATCACATTATTTATTTGACTGGAGTGCACAATTCACGCAGAAAACAAAGTTAAAAATGCGCTGTATGTAATGCAATTCGAAGGTGGAAACCCTCACTCTCTTTTTTTGAACTTATTTTCAAGTTATACTAGATTTTGCTGTAGAAGAAGTCTTCCATCTTCATCACGTTAGCAGTGCTGGAGTATCATAGGAAAACAAATGACTGGACTCTCTCATTCAGAGTGACAGTTCTTAAGGGAACTAGATTATAATGTCAGTACGACTCTCTACCTGCACTTTATTCATGTTGACCTGACTTTGCTAGTTCTCTTACATTCAGTTCAACATCGCTACAGGACATGCATTGTACTCACCAGTGCTGAGCCTAGCAATAGGTAGGATAATTTCTCGCTTACTGTTTGTCCACGATAAGTTGACGATTGTCGCGGTGGCTATCGGGAACTGCCGTGCCGCCGCATTACGGCTGCCGAGAGGAAAAGAACGGCGAGGGGAAGGCAGCGCACGCCATTTCCGCTTAACACGAAATCGGAGGCGGCACCCGCGGAATTGTTGCCCGCTGAAGTCACACTTCCATCGGGTCGGAAATCACCTAATTTGGCAGGGGTACCTGGCAGCACTAGCGAAATCGTAAAGTTATCATGGCTAAACAGTAGTTACAACTGCTCTATAACTTTCGTCTGCACTACTGTCATACTGAGAAAGGGGGTATAGGTTTCGACCGCACGAGATCAAGCCTTAGTAAGGAACTATTACTTGTTTCGTATTTATGAGCGACTACTTTCGACCTTCAACTGTTAGCTTAACGCCAAAGTCCATCAACTCGTGGCAGTTGGCCATCAACTTCCACTCGTAAATTTATGTCAACACTCTGCAAGCTATTTGATGGTGTATCGCGGCGGGTACCTTTGGTGCCACTATCTGAGCCATCCTTCCCTGTTCCATAGCGTGGCGCGTCGGAAGAATGATTGTCGGTAGACCTCCGTATTAGCCCTAATTCCTCAAACTTTCTTGCTTTGGTCATTTTGTGAGACGTTTGTGGAAGGAAGTAATATGTTGTCCGACTCTTTCCCTAACATATTCTCTCAGAAGTACAAGTAAACGATTAAGCTCATTCATTACGAATATTTTAGAACCAGTGACTGTTAATGGGATGTAAATACATAAAACTGCAACCAGTCACTTTTTTTGAACAGTTATTTATTATTCCATGACCCGGTTTTCGAACCTTTTCAGGTTCATCTTCACATTGTCTTCTGGAAGTTACCTCACTAATTCTAGCATAATGCTAGGTGCTGGCTCTGTGACAAGAAGATGAAACGCGCTTTCATGTATCGCCATGACTATTGTTTATCTGTTTGCATCCATATAGACAGACTTCGTACGCTTTTACTTTCACAAAGCTAAGTGTCCAGTTCCGTTCCTATATTCAATTTAGCGTCCTTTCGTATAGTCGACAGATCCTATTATCAGTTATTCGGCATATAATAGAATTGAATACTGAGCGCTACGTTTTCTCGCACACGCAATTCCTCAGATATTCTTAGTCCGTGACCTTACGGCAAAAGTCTGTCCAGTAAAAATTAACTCTAGTCAGTTTTCTTGCAGTTTAACAAAAGCGCCCTGATCCGTTTCGTAGCATAACACACGGAAATGACCGCTATATCGCACGCCGCAGCTACGTAGACTCGTTCAGAGCATAGAAAACAAGACAAAAAACAATACCTGCGCATGGTTTATATAGTAGGATTTAGAAACACAAGTAGCGGCATTAAACCCTCTTTGATTTCCCCGAAGCGCTACTTTGGTGCGGGCGTTATTCTGATGAGAAGTTATATGCCCATAATTTTAATTAATACTTTTTCAATGCTATTAATTGTTACCAATATTATCAATCACCTCTCCCTATACGAAAATAAGCCAGATAATATTGTTCTTAATTAATTGAGCGGTTATAAAAATGCCCCTTTTGTATCATGTGCTACTTAAGTTTATTGAGCATTCGCATAAAGCTCTCGCACCGCCTAAACGATCCCGTAACGAAACGCGGCGTTCTTCGTTGGATCTCCTCTCTCTTTCTCTTATATCAGTCCTACCTGGTGGGAGTCCCAGACTGCTGAACAGTACTGAAGGATCTGTCAACAAGCTCCTAGCGTGCCACTTCTTTCGCTGATCAATTATATTCCATCAAGATTCTTCCTATGAATATCAGTCTGGCACCTACTTTGTATGCCATTTGTTTTATGTGAATTTGTTTAGCTTAAACTACAAAATGCTCCCTACAAGAACTCTTGCTACCCAAAATGGGTCAGTTGTGTGTAACTGCAATACTCTAATAAGGTATGTACAGTTGTTAAACTTTGACTCACAGTAAGAGTATACCGAACGATGCAGACGTATTTTACTGTATAGGCACTACTGTATATTACACTTTCGTGTAAGAGTTTTTAATGTGCCGACGGTTTTACAGGACTGTATTGTGATGTTACGGGTTAATGAAAGTGTTCCTCTGATAATTCTTTTTTGCGTTCCTACCATGATCCTGATCCCCCAAAGGACGGTCGTTTGTATATACAGTAGACAGTAACTGTCCTCTCACACTTCCTTGCGGTACTCCGGAAATTACCTGTACATCTGCAGATTTTCTTGCGTTAAGAACGACGTGTTGAGTTCTCTCTGCAAGGAAGTCTTGAGTCCAGTTACAAATCTGGTCCGATGCTCGGTAAGCTTTTTCTTTTCTTTTTCTTTTTTTTCACAATGCGGGGCTGTATCGAATGCCTTTCTGAAGTCAAGGTACAAGGTGCTGTGGATCCTAGGAAGGAACAGAGCGAACTGAGATTCACAAGATCTCTGTTTGAGGAATCCATGTTGATTTTTATAGGGGGGACTTTCGTTCGCCAAAAACGACACGATATGTAAGCATAAAGCATGTTCAAAATTCTGCAATAGATCGATTTCAACGATATAGGCCTATAATTTTCTGCACCTGTCCTATTGACCTTTATTGAAACCGGGAATGACCTGCGCTTTTTTCCAGTCGTTAGGTATCTTTCGTTGCTCCATCGACCTATGGTAATAATCTGCTGCTAGATGGGAGCACATTCTTCCGAATAACCCCTGCAAAATCTAACAAGTAACTCATCTGATCCAGACGCCTTTCCACTGCCAAGTGATTGTACTTGCTTTTCTATTCCGCGATCACTTATCACAATTTCTGCTATTTCGATGTGCGTGCGATGTTTTCAAGGACATGCCGTATTACGATTCTCCGCAGTGAAACAGTTTCGGAAGACTGAATTCTGTATTTCGGTCTTCTCTCTCTCATCTTCCGTTTCACTGCCAGTATAGTCACTCACTAACTGAATAGACGATTTCGAACCACTTGCTTATTTTACATAGGACCAAATCTCCTTAAGATTTTTATTCAGATCCGTTGGTAAAATTTTACTTTCATAGTCAACTAAACGCTTCTCTCATTGCTGTCGTTACGCTCACTTTCGCTTCGTTCAGCTGTTGTTTGTCAGCTACATTTTGACTTCTCTTAAATCTGAAGTGAATCTCGCTTTATTTATGTAGCAATTTTCTGACAGGGCTATCGAATCACGGTGGATCTTCCCCATTCCTTAAATTCTTCTTCAGAACGTATTTTTCCAAGGTATATTCAACGATGCTTTTGAATTTTATGCATTTGCACCCCACATCTTCGTCTTCAACATTGAATATTTGAGGTTGGTTACGCAGATCCTCTTTCACTCTTGCTAAATAAAATTATTTTCCTGCCTTTCTTAACAGTACATATAACACCCGTAGTCACTGATGTTATCACAGTCTTATGATCACTGATGCCCTCCTCTATGTTAGCTGATTCGAAAATTTCAGATCTGTTTGTTGCTACGGGGGTCGAAGACGATACCCTCACGAGTTCGTTTTCTATCTACTCGAGGTAATTTTCGGACAAGGCATTCATAATAACGTCACACGAATCCCCGTCTCTGGCGTCAGTTTGATCGCATGACTCTCCCTTTCTGTAGACAGCAAGATGAAGTTTGCCCCTATTAAAGTTGCGTGATAAGGAAACTTACTCACAATACTCTGCAAGTTCCCCCCGCAGCGCTCAGCCACTACAGCTCCTGACACAGGGTGCCTATAAAAGTATGCGGTTAGTATTTTTCATCCACCTTTCATGGTTAACGCAGATTATTTCACATCCGTAATAATCTCACGAGCAACAATGAATTCTTTACTGCAATAAATACATTGCCGACACTGACGTCTACCGCTTCCTTACGATAAATATTCCAATCTGTATATAGAATTTCACTGCCGCTCACTTCCGGTTTCTACCAATTTTCAGTTCCTTCTATCTGGGCATTATTACGTTTACCAAGGGACACTAATTCTGGGACGCCACCATGGATGCTTCTGCAGTTTACTAGCACCATACTGAATTTTTCTGTTTCCGATCTGCAAGCACCAACGTCCTCTGAAAATAATGTGGCGCACCTATCTTCGATTCCGGCAGGCCTGTGGAGGGGCGGGTGGACCTATAATCTCAAATTTAATTTCTAATTTCACCAGCAGCTAAACAGAAAATTGTATTTAATTTACAGCAAGCTTTTGAACCAGTTACAGATGGCGTGGCGCAACAGAATCCACCCCGAATATTAACCTTACCGGAAATGACAGTGTTCAGGTAACAAAAGTGGAGGAATCCTGATAAGTCTACCCAGATGTGTTCCCAGTATCTCATGTACGTAACTGAAACCAAGTATATTTACCTTTTCCCAGAATTAACTGAATATTGAACCCACACAGATTGATATAATTACTAATCTTTAACACACACGCAAAAATCCACAGAAAAGAGTAGCATGACGAATACTGATATTTCAATAAACGCAAATCATCGCACATCTAGAAAAATCACAACTTGCCCCCTACCAAATTGTTTCACCAAGAGGAATGCACCGGCTATTTGTGATTGGCTGTTGCCCGCTAGCTTAATGGCGGACACTGAACAACACACCTGTTTCTCAACACGCGGAAATAACTAACACAAAAGTGAAGCAAAACCAAGGCAACACGGAAATGTAGAAAATAACACTATCAAACAACAGAAAGTATATATCTACATGTAATAAAGAGAATGAAAACAGAAAGTATATATCTACATGTAAACAATTTTTTCAGCCTTCAGTTGCAAGGTAATTTTACTCGTTTACCTAGGTTTCGATTCCAGTAATGGAATCTTCTTCAGAACACAAAATGAAATTATTTTGTGAGCCAAACACTGGCCATGTCACAGATTAAAAATTAAAACATTAAAGACGCATAATCATAAGATTATGTCAGTCAAAATTAAAACCATTAGGGCGAACGTAGACGGAGCTGCGCCGGCCATAAATCAGGACCACACAGTTGCTGACACGCTGCAATATGTTAAAGATTTGTATATCTACATGTAATAAAGAGAATGAAAAGTAAAGACACTGGACTTTAGTATTACTGCTAATAATAGTAGGTATTCATTTGAAATAATGAGTCCGCAGCTCGTGGTCGTGCGGTAGCGTTCTCGCTTCCCGCGCCCGGGTTCCCGGGTTCGATTCCCGGCGGCGTCAGGGATTTTCTCTGCCTCGTGATGACTGGGTGTTGTGTGGTGTCCTTAGGTTAGTTAGGTTTAAGTAGTTCTAAGTTCTAGGGGACTGATGACCATAGCTGTTAAGTCCCATAGTGCTCAGAGCCATTTGAACCATTTTTGAAATAATGAGTTTGCAAAAATGTAACGTCTGTACAAAAAGGTATTTAATGCACGAAATAAGTTACAGGAGCCAGCCGGTGTGGCCAAGCGGTTAAAGGCGCTACAGTCTGGAACCGCGCGACCGCTACGGTCGCAGGTTCGAATCCTGCCTCGGGCATGGATCTGTGTGATGTCCTTAGGTTAGTTAGGTTTAAGTAGTTCTAAGTTCTAGGGGACTGATGACCTTAGAAGTTAAGTCCCATAGTGCTCAGAGCCATTTGAACCATAAGTTACAGGAAAATGCTGTTCAAAATTAAGTGGCATTTAAATTGCTTGAAAGACAGCAAAAATGAGGAACTAACATAGCTTTAACACAAATGACAATTACAAAATTCTTTCCAGCAGTAGTTCACGACAGTTGAGGTTTTCTGGGATGCATAAAGTGTATCGGCTCTTAACTAAGACTGTCGGCGTGTCGTCGTCGTTCGCGTTTGTTGGTCCGCAGTCCATGAGGCTGCAGTCCAGTAATTATTGCCGTCTGCTAATCTTCTTGCTAGTAACCGACCGTTTGTGGATGCAGCAAGAACGCGAGATGTTCGTAGAACACTCTCGATGAGCATATCTCCAACTGGCGATGCAGGTAAGACGCGCTTCATTCAGTTACCATGTGATTTATTCCGCCGTGATAATGTTTGTTAGCCGTTTGTAATCACGATTTTGAATTTGCTGTTTTCCGTTCTATCGTGACTCGGAACAATTTAAAGTGCCATAGCCACAATAATAAAGAACATTAATGTGCCGGCCGGGTTGGCCGAGCGGTTCTAACCGCTGCGGTCGCAGGTTCGAATCCTGCCTCGGGCATGGATGTGTGTGATGTCCTTAGGTTAGTTAGGTTTAAGTAGTTCTAAGGTCTAGGGGACTGATGACCTTAGAAGTTAAGTCCCATAGTGCTCAGAGCCATTTGAACATTAATATATTTATAATTTAACTGAACAAACCACGATATGCGCCAAACAGTCCGTACTGTTCACAATGTATACCGTATGCTTACAACAATCAAGCCAAAATATATAACTGTCTTGGGCCACGCAATTGATGAGTCATACGTGGACACATACAAATATATACATGTAACAAAAATATGAGGATACGAAGATTGTTGATAACAAGGATCAGTTATAGCTGAAGCAAGTAGTAGACATCGATTCCTTAGTAGGGTAGTGGGAAACTAAATTTCGTCTCGTAAAAAGACGATTTATGTGTGTTGAATTCATAAGCGACTGTATAACACCACACCTATCGTATACAAGTCGCACCAAAGCCGCAAACGAACAAATCTGGAACTGGCAACGTTTTCATTAGCCCTATTACACGATACATCTATGTGTAAGTCTGCACCAGCGGCCCAAGGGTTCATATTCGGAACCACAGGTTTATTTACATCCGCCGGCCGGTGTGGCCGTGCGGTTAAAGGCGCTTCAGTCTGGAATCGCGTGACCGCTACGGTCGCAGGTTCGAATCCTGCCTCGGGCATGGATGTGTGTGATGTCCTTAGGTTAGTTAGGTTTAAGTAGTTCTAAGTTCTAGGGGACTTATGACCACAGATGTTGAGTCCCATAGTGCTCAGAGCCATTTGAACCATATTTACATCCGTTGCGTCGCTAAGTGTGTAAGTTGATATTTTTATAAAGCTACTATTTACTTTAACTGAAAATCCTGAGAGATCTAGCTTCGTATTTATTCAGCAGTTATTCTTATCTCGTGCAGCTGTAATGACATTATGCTATAATTATACAGAATTATGTCATCCTGCTACAAACAAATGATCATCTATATTCACGTTTCACAGTATTTTAGACTGGAGGACGCAACATCTATGCATGAGACGGTGTCCGCCGTAATCGTTAGGGGCAGGGCAAAACGACGACGTATTGCCAAAAACAGAAATTGGGCTCGCCCTGGACATATAACTGTTAATGAAGGAGTTGAGACTGGAAGATCCACTGGAATTTAGGTACTTCATCCAAATGAATGTGCCTTGTCGATCGTACATGGCGGGATTCGTGCAAGTGACACAGTAATGAGAAAAGATTCACAATAGTGCGGCCCCAAAGATGCAAAACGACTTTTACAGTCTTCACTGGTCGTGGCCGGCACAACTGCTCTGACTCTTATGGCTATTCTCTCAACACCATCCTTTCTGGCATGCTGAAACAACACAAAAGTTGCAATCAAATCAAACACATGCGGTCCTTTCAACATTTCATTTGAAAATTCAAATCAGAAGTAATATTAAGTGAACATTTACGTAAAACATATAAAGTCGGAATTAAACATCTGTAGATGTACCTTATGGTACAGCACGTATAGAGGATCACATAGACACCTTTTCTTGCTGTATGCCTCAAAACACACTTATATTTTTCTGTTTCATTCCACTTCTACAGTAAGAAGCTATCATTATATAGGTATAGCTTTTCTCAACAGCAATACAAATGGTTCAAATGGCTCTGAGCACTATGGGACTTAACTTCTGAGGTCATCAGTCCCCTAGAACTTAGAACTACTTAAATCTAACTAACCTAAGGACATCACACACATCCATGCCCGAGGCAGGATTCGAACCTGCGACCGTAGCGGTCGCGTGGTTCCAGACTGTAGCGCCTAGAACCGCTCGGCCACTCCGGCCGGCACAGCAATACAAAAAATAATTTGTTTTATTACTGTATTTAAAAATAACATTACTGAAATATGTGTAAAATATCCCGCGCAATAGCCAAAAGAGTCATCAAGAACTCACATATTTCTCGTCTGCTGAACACACGTAAAAGCAATAACAAGCACAAAGCCCACTCGAAATGCAGCGTTCTGCGTGTGCGCGCGTACACTTCTGTGGAAGAGGTGCATGCATTCACGGCAGAAACAGGGGTTCCTATTTCTCCCCGGCGGCTAAACCGTCTGCTGAAATTGCAGCTTCACTCGTTTTGCCGCTAGCTGGCGGTGGCGTCACCTCACTTGTACTAAGACCTTGACTTTTACACGTAGGTGTGTCGTTACCGGCTTAAGCAGTGGGCGATTTGCAGGGGGGGATGGGGGGATTTCGCCCCCCCTCTGCATCAGACCATCCCCTCCTCTGGTTTTAGTTTATGCATACCAACCTGGGATGTTTATTTCCCACGCACTGGAGTAAAACTTTACATGTAATTTAAATTTGTGGAGCCGAACACTGAAAGTTTTTACATCTCAGGCGGTAATTCGTTAGAATACCGCCCTTCGATTGTGCTTTTACGGTACCAATCGAAGTGATAGGTGTTACAGGTGCCAGCCAGCCAGCCAGCCAGCCTGTCAACGTGCAGCGGTCCAGCCAGCGTCGGTCCTCGCCAGCAGCCAGCAGCCAGCGACCAGCAGCCAGCAGCGGTCCCCGCCGGCAGCCAGCAGCGGTTCCTGCCAGCATCCAGCAGCGGTTGCAGCCAGCAGCCTGCAGCGGTTTCTGCCAGCAGCCTGCAGCCAGCGTCCAGCAGCGGTCACAGCCAGCCGCCAGCAGCGGTTCCTCCCGGCGGCCAGCGTCCAGCAGCGGTCCCTGCCAGCGTCCAGCAGCGGTTCCTGCCGGCAGCCAGCGTCCAACAGCCGTCCCAGCCAGCAGCGGTTCCTCCCATCGTCCAGCGTCCAGCAGCAGCAGCAGCAGAAGAAATAGCGTCCCCACCGGCCTGCCAGCCGGCCAGGTCGCCTCCTCCGCCAGCAGCAGCAGAGTGGGGCTTTGGCCCCAGTCTCCTTCATGGTTTCTCCGTCCCTTCTACTGTGTATTTCTCGTCGCCTTCTTTGTCCTGTCCTGTGCTTTTCCCCTGCTCGTAATGTCGACCCCCACCACCGCCACTACTGCCACCACCACTGCCATCATATACACCTCCCCCTCTGCCGCCGCCACCACTATCACGTGGTGTGCCGCATCACTCCCCCCTCAGTCGATCCCCCCACTCCTCACTCTCCCATCTCCCTTCCTATTTGTCGCCCCATCACCGGTTCCTCCCTCCCGCGCCTCCTCTGATCCCTTCCCTCCACTTCCTCCCTTTGCTCCACCCGTTTCTGCGGCCCCCGCTATGGTGGTCGCCCGGAGGGCTACGGCCCACGCTCCACTCTCCCCTTCACCTTCATCATCATCATCGTCTTCACCGTCGCCTTCACCATCGCCCTCACCATCTCCGGCGCCGCTTTCAGCACCGGGACCTGCCGCTCCCCGCCACATTCCAGTCACTCCCATCCCCCACACCTCCTCCGCCGCCGTCAAGCGCCACAGTGGCACCCCTGCCTCCTCTACTCCCAAAAAGGCTCCGCCTCGTCCCCCTTCCCCCACCCATGATGCCATGGATGTCTCCTCGCCCGTCTCTGCCCCCTCCTCCTCCTCCTCCACCCCCTCCTCCTACCACTACCTCCTCTCCCGTCCTGATCCCTCTCTTCTTGAAGCCCGGAACCTCACCCTCTTCCTTTGCCAGAATTTTCCTGGTGCCCCCATCTCCCTCCTCACTCCTCGCCGTGATTCGGTGCTCATCTCCTCCCCCAGCCCTACCCTCCACACAGACCTCCTTTCCCGTATCCCTATTACCCACTTTGGCCCTCATGCCTCCCTCACCCCTGCTCCTTCCCCGCCTCCCTCTCACCAACCCCAACCCCCGCGCTGCCCGTCGACCCTCACCGCCGTGATCACTCGGCTTAGTCCGATGATCGCGGAGGAGGAGGTGTTGGCAGAGCTTCAGGCCCATCCCCATCTGGAGGTGCGTGCGGTTCGTCGCATCCACAACGCTGCCGGCCCCACCCGCCTTATGCGGGTTTTTCCCGAGCACCCCCCCTCCATAGACCGTCTCCTGAAGGAGGGTGCCCTCCTCTTTAACCAATGTTATAAAGTTGACCCCTCCCGTTCCCCTCCTCAATCCCTCCGCTGCCAAAGGTGCTTGCAGTATAATGCGCACCCAACATCTGAGTGCTGCGAGGCCCCCACCTGCCCGCACTGTAGGCAAGCCCACTTTTTACGGCAGTGCCCCAATCTCCAGTCCGCCCCTCCTGCAATACCTGTAACTTCCCTCATCCTACCTACTCCCAGAAGTGTAAGGCCCGACCCCCTCCTACCACTCCCGAACTCACCATTCCCGTCCGCCCTCTGGACGCCCCCACCCCTCCCGGCAACTCCCTTCGCCCACCCCCTACCACTGAGGACATCATCAGATTCCTCACCATCGTCCTTCAGAATATTCATTCTTTTCAGCGCCCGCATACCCTCCAACAGATCTCCCTCGCCGCCCGTTCCGTTTTCCAACTCAAAATTTACGCCACCTACTCCAACAATCAGGCCCATTTCACCTTCTCCCATCTTGACACCCTCGTTTAAATCCCTGTCATGGCGCGACAGCACTGTATCCTTTTCAACAACATCCGCTCCCTTCCCGCCAACAAGAACCTCTTCCTCCACACCCTTGCCACCCACTGCGTGGATGCCTTCCTCCTCAATGAAACCTTCCTCCAACCCCACCACACCATCCACACTTCACCCTACCTCCTCCACCGCTCCGATAATCCCCTCCAAATTGCGCGTGGCAGAGTTGCCATTGCGCACCACCGCCAGATCCCCGTTCGGCTCCAACCTCTCCTTCCCAACCCCACCGAACACCTGATCCTTAGTCTCTTCTTCCCCGGCCTTACCGTTACCTGTCCGCCCTAACGCCCCTATTCCCTTCGACTTCCTCTCCCACATTGACCGTACCTTCTCCTCCTACGTGATCGCTGCCAACCTCAACAACCATAGTCGTTCTGCTGCCCAGTTACGGCGGTGGCATCGGTTCCTCTCCTCCCTTCAAGGCGACCTCATCCCCATCCCCCAGCACACCTGTCCCGAATCCAACTCCACTCCCGATGTTATCCTTTCCTCCCCCAACCTCCTTGGCTGCATAGCGGTGGATGTCCTGGAGCCTATTGGTAGCGACCATCTCCCTGTCCTCCTTACCATTTCAGACGGTCGTCGCCCCCGCCCTGACCCTCGTAATGACCCTCCCCCTAAGTACATCCATTACTATTCCCGTGCCAACTGGAATGCCTACCGGGATACCCTTTCCACCCAGGTCGATAGCCACCCCTTCACCTACCACCACCCTGACGATGTCACCCACACTGCCTCCTTTCTCCAGCAGACCTTGTCTGAGGCCGTGGAGGCCCACGTCCCTACTGT
This sequence comes from Schistocerca cancellata, assembly GCF_023864275.1. Taxonomy (NCBI): domain Eukaryota; kingdom Metazoa; phylum Arthropoda; class Insecta; order Orthoptera; family Acrididae; genus Schistocerca; species Schistocerca cancellata. Next base: position 457,851,199 of record NC_064627.1, read on the forward strand.
CGCCATCCACCCCCACCATCCTACCTTACCCCCACAGGCCGTCCTCCTCCTCTGTGAATCCCGTCGTCTCTACCGTGCCTTCCTCCGCACGCATGACCCGGACACACTACGACGCCACCGGCAACTCCAGCGTCACATTCGTAATTTGCTCGCGGCTAAGAAACGCCGGGACTGGCGACAGACATGCACCCGTTTAAATGCTACCCTACCTATCAACTCATCCAAGTTCTGGTCAGCCTTCCGTCGCCTTACTGGAACTAAACCCTCCCCCTACTATCCTCTTCTCCATGATGATCACCCTTTCCCTGACTCCCTTAGTAAGGCCAATCACTTTGCCTCTTACCTCTCCGATATCTTTTCCACCCCTGATGATCCCCAGTTCGCTTACTCCCTCTTCCCGGATGTCCACGACCGAACTGACACCTCTGTCCCTCCACTCGCTCCTTGTTTCCAGTACTTGGACAACATTGCACACACAGAACTCAATGCCCCTATCACTACACAGGATCTCATTGCTACACTCCGCACAAAACGCAACTCCGCTCCTGGTCCTGTCTCTTTCCTCTCCACCCTGGCCAGGCTCTACAATGTAGTCCTGTCCACCGGTTACTACCCTGACCTGTGGAAAACCTCCCGTATCCTGATGTTCCTTAAACCTGGCAAACCGCCGTCCGCCGTCTCCTCCTACCGTCCCATCAGCCTTACCTCGGTCTTCAGCAAGGTCCTGGAATCTATTCTCACCCACCGCATCCATCAGCATCTCCACCAGCACCGCCTCCTTCCCATTACCCAGTGTGGCTTTCGGCCGTCCTTCTCTTCCGACGATCTTATCCTTCACCTCACTCATCTCCTTTCCGACCAGCTTAATTCCCGTCGCTCCGCAATCTTCCTCTCCCTGGACCTCGAACGTGCTTATCATCGCGTATGGCATTCCCGTCTCCTCTTCAAGCTCCAAACCTTCGCCCTTCCCATTAACTACGTCCATCTGATCGGCTCCTTTCTCTCCCACCGTCCTTCCTATGTCACCATCAATAACACAGATTCCTACACCTTTTTCCCCTCCGCCGGTGTGCACCAAGGCTCCGTCCTCTCCCCCCTTCTGTACCTTTTGTACACAGCGGACATGCCGCCGCCGTCACCCCCCGTCCACCTTCTCCAGTTTGCCAATGACACCGCCTTCCTTGCCCTTGCCCCCACCCTGCAGCGCTCCCAACACCTTCTCCAATCCCATCTTGACCAGTTTACCGCTTGGTGCAACCAGTGGTTGCTTAAGGTCAGTCCCTCCAAAACCCAGGCGATCATTGTAGGCAAAACCACCCCTTCCTTTCGCCTCCTTGATTTCTATCTCACCATCTATGGCCGTCCTATCGCCCTCACTCCCACCCTTAAGTACTTTGGCGTCACCCTCGACCATCGCCTTTCCTGGACTCCCCATCTCCGTAGAATCGAAGCCAAGGCACGCTCCCGACTCCGTCTCCTCAAGCTCCTTTCCGGCCGTACGTGGGGTCTGGACCCATCCACAATCCTCCACACCTATAAATCCCTCATCCGCCCTATCCTTTGTTATGCCCATCCAGCCTGGATCTCCGCCCCCCCCCCTACCTTTTATAAATCCTTCCAAATCCTTGAACGCCATGCTCTCCGCCTCGCCTATCGCATCCGTCTCCCCTCCCCCATGCGGATCCTGTATGATCTCATCCCCTTCCCCCACCTCCTCCTTTTCCTTGAAAGGATGCGGATCCTGTACACCTCCAGCAAACTCGATCCTCCTCATCCGCTTGTCTCACCCATCCTCTCCCACCCCCACCCACTGCCGCGCCTGTATTCCCACGTCCCACCCGGTCTCCATCTCTCCACCCTCCTCACCCTCTCCCAACGTGGCTTCCACCAGCTCCCCCTCCCTGATGATGTCCTCCACCCCTCCATCTACCCCTCCTACCAACTTTGATCCTCCCCCTCACTTCCTGTGTTCTTTCCTTTCGGCACCCTCCCTCCCTTCTCTACCCTTCCCTTCTCTTTCCTTTTCCCCTGTCTCCTCCCTCCTCCCCTCTTCCCCCAGGCTTCCCCTCCCCCTTCCTCCCTTCCCCCGTCTCCCCTGCCCTTGGCATCTGCTCTCCCCTCTCCCTCTCCCTCTCCCACCCCCCCTCCTCCTTTCTTGGCAGGTCCCCGGACTCGTACACGGTTAGTGAACATTCGCGCGCCAGAGATCTACGCCTCGTGTTCTGTGTGTATCGTCGTTTTGTGCTTAAGTGGTTCTGTATTATTCGTTTTGTGCACCTCTGTTCACGTGTGACAATATTCGTCTCTGTCCAAGTGTCTGAACAAATTTTATCTTGGACTCTACGCCCGTGAACGGCTCCATGTATTTTAAATAGTGATTGTCTCCGTTTCTATGTCCACCATGTTTTTTCTCTCGATGTCTTCCTTTATATCTTGTGTGTATCTCTGAGGCCAAAGAGCGGCGTAGCATGCTGCTGCTTGCCTGCCTGTACCCAGGTTTGAAAATAACAATAAAGAAAAAAATGAAAGTTTTTAATAAGTCTTACTATTAATACTATTAATATGTTTCCATTTTCTATCATCAGAATAAGTACAGCTTTTCACAAATGTGCCTCTACTTTTTGAATTCCCCTCGCATACCTGTATGTAGATGATTTTGTAAATAAGCTTTACCTATAATATACTTTTAAAGATATAACAAGGGATGGCTTTTCTGATTGTGCATACGCGTGAATAGTGAGTTTCGGCATTAACATCTATTTATAAATAGTTGTTTGACCATGTGTAATGCCACGGTCCAAGCTAGTAACGTATATAATTCTACTAACCCCCTAAGACATCCACCCCACTGGTAAAAGCACAAATCGTACCCTGGGCTTAAGAGGGCATCGAACTTACAGGGCACACATGATAACCGGCTTTTCTCAATTTCTGAAGACTGTCAGTTACACAAAGAATATACTGTAGCTCCTTTGTCTCTATCACGAAAATTTCTGTTCCGACACTGACAATGTTGAGTGTTTATGGAAAAAGTTCAAGGCAATCGTAAAATGCGTTTTAGACAGGTACGTGCCGAGTAAAACTGTGAGGGACGGGAAAACCCACCGTGGTACAACAACAAAGTTAGGAAATTACTGCGAAAGCAAAGAGAGCTTCACTCCAAATTTAAACGCAGCCAAAACCTCTCAGACAAACAGAAGCTAAACGATGTCAAAGTTGGCGTAAGGAGGGCTATGCGTGAAGCGTTTAGTGAATTCGAAAGTAAAATACTAGGTACCGACTTGACAGAAAATCCTAGGAAGTTCTGGTCTTACGTTAAATCAGTAAGTGGCTCGAAACAGCATATCCAGACACTCCGGGATGATGATGGCATTGAAACAGAGGATGACAAGCGTAAAGCTGAAATACTAAACACCTTTTTCCAAAGCTGTTTCACAGAGGAAGACCGCACTGCAGTTCCTTCTCTAAATCCTCGCACAAACGAAAAAATGGCTGACATCGAAATAAGTGTCCAAGGAATAGAAAAGCAACTGGAATCACTCAACAGAGGAAAGTCCACTGGACCTGACGGGATACCAATTCGATTCTACACAGAGTACGCGAAAGAACTTGCCCCCCTTCTAACAGCCGTGTACCGCAAGTCTCTAGAGGAACGGAAGGTTCCAAATGATTGGAAAAGAGCACAGGTAGTCCCAGTCTTCAAGAAGGGTCGTCGAGCAGATGCGCAAAACTATAGACCTATATCTCTGACGTCGATCTGTTGTAGAATTTTAGAACATGTTTTTTGCTCGAATATCATGTCGTTTTTGGAAACTCAGAATCTACTATGTAGGAATCAACATGGATTCCGGAAACAGCGATCGTGTGAGACCCAACTCGCTTTATTTGTTCATGAGACCCAGAAAATATTAGATACAGGCTCCCAGGTAGATGCTATTTTTCTTGACTTCCGGAAGGCGTTCGATACAGTTCCGCACTGTCGCCTGATAAACAAAGTAAGAGCCTACGGAATATCAGACCAGCTGTGTGGCTGGATTGAAGAGTTTTTAGCAAACAGAACACAGCATGTTGTTATCAATGGAGAGACGTCTACAGACGTTAAAGTAACCTCTGGCGTGCCACAGGGGAGTGTTATGGGACCATTGCTTTTCACAATATATATAAATGACCTAGTAGATAGTGTCGGAAGTTCCATGCGGCTTTTCGCGGATGATGCTGTAATACACAGAGAAGTTGCAGCATTAGAAAATTGTAGCGAAATGCAGGAAGATCTGCAGCGGATAGGCACTTGGTGCAGGGAGTGGCAACTGACCCTTTACATAGACAAATGTAATGTATTGAGAATACATAGAAAGAAGGATCCTTTATTGTATGATTATATGATAGCGGAACAAACACTGGTAGCAGTTACTTCTGTAAAATATCTGGGAGTGTGCGTGCGGAACGATTTGAAGTGGAATGATCATATAAAATTAATTGTTGGTATGGCGGGTACCAGGTTGAGATTCATTGGGAGAGTCCTTAGAAAATGTAGTCCATCAACAAAGGAGGTGGCTTACAAAACACTCGTTCGACCTATACTTGAGTATTGCTCATCAGTGTGGGATCCGCACCAGATCGGGTTGACGGAGGAGATAGAGAAGATCCAAAGAAGAGCGGCGCGTTTCGTCACAGGGTTATTTGGTAACCGTGATAGCGTTACGGAGATGTTTAACAAACTCAAGTGGCAGACTCTGCAAGAGAGGCGCTCTGCATCGCGGTGTAGCTTGCTCGCCAGGTTTCGAGAGGGTGCGTTTCTGGATGAGGTATCGAATATATTGCTTCCCCCTACTTATACCTCCAGAGGAGATCACGAATGTAAAATTAGAGAGATTAGAGCGCGCACAGAGGCTTTCAGACAGTCGTTCTTCCCGCGAACCATACGCGACTGGAACAGGAAAGGGAGGTAATGACAGTGGCACGTAAAGTGCCCTCCGCCACACACCGTTGGGTGGCTTGCGGAGTATAAATGTAAATGTAGATGTAGATGAATATGAAGTTATGTTAATAACAGCTTGCACCGTGTGGAGTGTGCAGTTATACTTCTCACGCTCCACGATTCAATTGAAGGGAAAGAAACCTTAGTAACTAAATGACTCAATACAAATATCTTGTGCCTCGACCGGCCAGAGTGGCCGCGCGGTTCTAGGCGCTACAGTCTGGAGCCGAACGACCGCTACGGTCACAGGTTCGAATCTATGGGACTTAACACCTGAAGTCATCAGTCCCCTAGAATTTAGAACTACTTAAACCTAACTAGCCTAAGGACACCATACACATCCATGCCCGAGGCAGTATTCGAACCTGCGACCGTAGCGGTCGTGCGGTTCCAGACTGAAGCGCCTAGAACCGCTCGGCCACTCTGGCCGGCGCCTCACACTTTATAATGACTTTCAGAGTACAACTGTGAAAGTGATTACGGAGGAAGCAAGTGGTTGGTTGCAGTAACGTTTGATGTGCTTTTCGAAAGTGTATCTGTCCATGGATGGCTTGTAATCATTGCTCTTTATAACACTTAGGTGGACAATCCTGATCTTGCAGCTCTGCATATTACTGTCGTCTTCATTGCCCGCCTTTCTCTAGTGAGGCAAATTTATTCTACCAGTGCTTGTGAGAATAAGGAATATTGAAAATGTCGACTTCTTTTTCTAGTTTCATCTCTGCGAGTCGGTATAATGGGGAAAGTGTCATCTCTCGTGGACTTTCCGGGAATTCTAATTCAACAAAAAACCATATCTGAAACAAACTATCAGACCAATGCAAGATTGCAGTACATCAATACATGCCCTCCCACATGAACAGAATACGTCATTCCTTCACATATGCTAACATTAAAAGTTCCTCTTGTGGTTTTGTCCCTTACGTCAAAGATTTTTGAAATTCCATGTACCATTAATAGGATTTAACTAAAATCTTAAAAGTTCACCGTTTACACAACACACAAACCCAACATATTTATACCCATATAAGAAAAAGAATATTTTTCACAACCAAGCAAACAACCTTCTTAGAAAGAGACGGTCGTCAGATAAATATTCATGATTTATGATTCGGCCATTGTGTACACAAATCTATTGCGTCACTAAAGGCACACGCATGCAGGGTGGTCCACTGAAAGTGACCGGGCCAAATATCTCACGAAATAAGCGTCAAACGAAAGAACTACAAAGAACGAAACTCGTCTAGCTTGAAGGGGGAAACCAGATGGCGCTATGGTTGGCCCGCTAGATGGTGCTCCCATAGGTCAAACGGATACCAACTGCGTTTTTTTTAAATAGGAACCCCCATTTTTAATTACATATTCGTGTAGTTCGTAAAGAAATATGAATGTTCTAGTTGGACCACTTTTTTCGCTTTGTGATAGATGGCGCTGTAATAATCACAAACGTGTAGATAGTTACGTTATTTAAGGAAACAGAAAGTGTTCAGCCACATGTGAAACGTCAACCACGACCTGCAACAAATGATGATGCACAAGTAGGCGTTTTAGCTGCTGTCGTGGCTAATCCGCACATCAGTAGCAGACAAATTGCGCGAGAATCGGGAATCTCAAATACGTCGGGGTTGAGAATGCTACATCAACATCAATTGCACCTGTACCATATCTCTATGCACCAGGAATTGCATGGCGACGACTTTGAATGTTGTGTACACTTCTGCCACTGGGAACAAGAGAAATAATGGGACGATGACAGATTTTTTGCACGCGTTCTGTTTAGCAACGAAGCCTCATTCACCAACAGCAGTAACGTAAACCGGCATAATATCCACTACTGGGCAATGGAAAATCCACGATGGCTGCGACAAGTGGAACATCAGCGACCTTGGCGGATTAATGTATGGTGCGGAATTATGGAAGGAAGGATAATTGGCTCCCCATTTTATCGATGTCAATATAAATGGTGCAATGTATTCTGATTTCCTACGTAATGTTCTACCGACGTTACTACAAGATGTTTCACTACGTGACAGAATGGCGATGTACTTCCAACATGATGGATATCCGGCACATAGCTCGCATGCGGTTGACGCAGTATTGAACAGCATATTTCATGACAGGTGTATTTGTCGTCGAAGCACGTTCACCGGACCTGACGTCCCCGGATTTCTTTCTGTAGGGAAAGTTGAAGGATATTTGCTATTGTGATCCACCGACAACGCCTGACAACATACATCAGCGCATTGTCAATGCATGTGCGAACATTACGGAAGGCGAACTACTCGCTGTTGAGAGGAATGTCGTTACACTTATTGCCAAATGCATTGAGGTTGACGGACATCATTTTGAGCATTTATTGCATTAATGTGGTATTTACAGCTAATCACGCTGTAACAGCATGCGTTCTCAGAAATGATAAGTTCTCGAAGGTACATGTACCACATTGGAACAACCGAAATAAAATGTTCAAACGTGCCTATGTTCTGTATTTTGATTTAAAAAACCTACCTGTTACTAACTGTTCATCTAAAATTGTGAGCCATATGTTTGTGACTATTACAGCGCCATCTATCACAAAGCGAAAAAAGTGGTCCAACTAGAACATTCGTATTTCTTTACGTACTACACGAAAATGTAATAAAAATGGGGGTTCCTATTTTTAAAAAACGCAGTTGATATCCATTTGACCTATGGCGGCGCCATCTAGCGGACCAACCATAGCGCCATCTGCTTTCCCCCTTCAAGCTAGACAAGTTTCGTTCTTTGTACTTTTTTCGTTTGACGCTCATTTCGTGATATATTGGGCCCGGTCACGATCAATGGACCACCCTGTATACACAATTAACACACAAGGACTATTAGTGTGCCACTTGCAGTAACGCTGATGAAAGCCTTTGTGAATGATATTCAGTTAAGAGTGTAAATTTATTTTCGTTCGTCGCAATGATATGCTTACCTTTTACCTCATCTGTGTTGTGACTGCAGTCATGTTTACGTAGCTAGCTTGGATGAATACGTAGCTAGATGCAATGATGTTCAAATTAGACGTATTTTAATTGAATTTTACATATAGAAGTCACTGATTTTTTGGAATAATGTGGTACACAGGATAACCTCAAAATTATAAATGAAATGCAGTAAATCATGGAAGTTACTGTATTAATTTACTTTGTTAAGCATTTTTCGGCTTACAAGACCATCATCAGACTTCAACTGAACATCGTCGTCAAAAAGAATATAATATTGATGCACAACATTACGAAAGATACTAGACATGGAGAGTGAAGTGCAAACACAAAGTAAATTTATCTTCGACAGTGTAATCGTAACATAATTGAAAATATTAAAGTCAAACAGTAAATAAATTTATGTAAAAACAGTAAATAACAACGATAGCCTTACTGGTTTTCCGGTTTGCCCACTTTACAACTATTTATTGTTAACATTTTCAATTTCATTACCACTGGGCTGTCAAAGGTGAAATTTACTCAGGGTTTGCAGTTCTCTATCCTTATGCAACATCTTTCACAAAGTTGTGCGTCATTATTGTATCCCCTTTTATGACGACAGTCAGTTCAAGTCTGATGATGGCCTTTTAAGTCGAAAACTTGTTAACGAAATAAATTAATATTACAGAACATCCATAAGTACTTTACATTTATAACTATAAGTACTTTTCATTTATAACTATGAATTTGTTGTTCTCCGAAGAGACGGAAGAACCAGTTAACATAAAATATCAGAATATTATGTTGCCGTTATTTACTGTTTCTTTCATATTGTGTCAGGGAATGTACTTCATTTTGGTAAATCGGGTTTTTGCTTCGGTTACAGTCTTCCAGGTAGTCACATATAAATTTTATTAATATCTATGTGTCAGTCACAAGTATTTAGAATTTAAGGATGTAGTACGAATATAAACTATGATCGTGGTTTTTACATCTCGTATAATGCTGCCGTAATAAGTTTATTGTAGCCAAATAGTCATACAAGTCCAAAGAACAATTGCGATAATATACGAAATTAGATATTTTACATATTGTGGTTCGCTTACTCACTTACTGATCGTATTCTTTTGGTGCAGAGTTCTGTATGGTAATGATTGAATATTAGATGTCACAGTTTAGACTTACACGTTGCGTATTGTTCCTGATATAAAGTGTTGTTGCAAATAAGATGGTGGAAACCATGCACTGCCATTCTGATGATCACGTGTCTTATCTCGGAAATTTCCTTCGGACATGTTCATTCAATCATGGTGCTAGTGCTGAAAAATTCTGGAGGTGTACCTTCTCTTTCTTTCCCTCATTGTTTTTTAGTCTACTTCCTGAAACGCTTGACAGGCTCAGGTTTGTCCGTAGGTTTTCGACGAAGAAGAATTCAATCGCCACCAGCTATAAGAGTTTGAGTCAGTTTGTTTTGGACACGCCGATCGCTTTCTTTATATAGGTCTTCCTAGTATCGTTAGGTTTTTCACTGTGAGATGTAGCCCTATATGCCAGTATTGGAATTTTGGCTCTGAATAGTACTACTCCTGTCTCTAGGCTGAGGGATCTAATGTGTTTTGTTTAATAGATAGCGTAATGTCTCCTGGAAAAATTTAGTGCAAAATGTAAGGGAATAGAGTCAAAATGACGTAAAAAACACAGAGACAATAGGAATTTCATCAGAATTTGAGAGTGGGTATACTACTCGCATCTTTGATGCTATCAAAGCAAAGATATTTAAAGAAAATTGTTTCTTTTGTAATGTCTTCTTCGTCAACATTCTGCTTTGTGTCGTATCACTGCGTGGATTGTAATATCTGGATGCTCTTATTTGCTCGGCTGATGAAAGATCGGTGCTGTTGGAAATTGTGCATTTGTTGTATTTAAAATATAGCTTACGTTTGTTACAGTGGTATGTGATTTTATTTACGTAAAAATTAACATCTTCTTTCTGTATAGTGGCATAATTAATTTCAGACGGAGTTTTTCACTGTTGGCAGCCATTACTGCCTGGGTTGCTATGTCCCATCCTCTACACTTCCTTTCAATACCATTGGTCGGCTGTTCCATAGCAAATGTCAGTTGTTCCACAGAAACGGATGTTCCTTAGCAATTGCCAACACCGATATGAATGGATTTTCAGCGTCCTGTACCACTGAAGCAAGATAGGCAAATATCGCTAAAACATCGTTTTGTATACTGTTTATCCACAATGGCAATTTCCTTATAAATGCCTTCAATTTGCTGCTTTTCCTCGTATCGAAGTACTGGGGTACGCAGTGTCATTTTACGGAAACGTTCTATTCGAGGACAACTGACTCCGTCTAATGATGTAAACACGTTTGTAGATACACACGTCAACGCAACTTAGCCGTTTCGCGCTTCTTGGACCGACATACACTGGGGAGCTTGTCTAATATCGCATGAGGTCACCGCGAGCACGCGGGGCTCTCGCAGCGTAGCGTAGGGTCCCCTAACGTCTGGGGTGGTGGTGGTGGCGGCGGCGGGATGATGCTGATTCCTTGAGCCCTGCTGGTGCTTGAGGATTGTGGTTTTATTAACTGATCGATTCAAGTCACTCACTTTGTGTTGCGTCTCGCTTCTTGAAAGCCAGCTAGCATCTGTGTGAAACAAATCAGTACGTTTAGGGCCTATTTCCTCACACAACATTTCAATTGTACTCTTCGAAAGCTATATTTTGATTACATTTATGGTTTCATTATAGCCTAGATATTCCATGAAAAAATTCACTCAATTGCTTCACTGCTAAGCCCTTCCAGTGAATAATATGGTGAGCCCATAAAACTTCCAGAACGACAGTTTTAAGTTTTACTGTCATCTAGACTTTGCCAGAGCTCAATCCCTACTGAGTGACCGCGTGGTCTCGGGCATCTTGTCACGGTTCGCGCGGCTCCCCTCCCCCCCCTCCCCTTCATCGGAGGTTCGAGTCCTCCCTTTGGCGCGCGCATGCGTGTGTGTTGTCCTTAGCGTAAATTAGTTTAAGTTAGATTAAGTAGTGTGTACGCCTACAGACCAATGATCTAAGCAGTTTGGTCCCATAGGAACTTACCACAAATTTCCTACTTAGCGCAGTTGTCCAAAGATCTTGCATTAACAGTAAAGAAGATACTGATGACACAACAATGTTTTCTGCAATTGTTACCGGAATAAGCTCAATATACAGAAATTCTTATCACTAACTGCTCTCACCATAAAAACGTATGTCTGATCTGTCACATTGGACACTTGAACTACAAAGCAACTTTAGACTAACTTCTCAATCAACTCTTGCTCCAAATATTCCATAACGTTGAACTCTTCCATGAACTGCACGAATGGAAAGATGAACACACACACTGTTGAACGGAGGATGAACTCCTCTCCTGTGCTAACCTCTTCATCTCAGAGTAGCACTTGCAACATACGTCCTCTATTATTTGCTAGATGTATTTCAATCTCTGTCTTTCTCTACAGTTTTTGCCCTCTATAGCTCCCTATAGTACCATGGAAGTCATTCCCTCATGTCTTAATAGATGTCCTAGCATCCTGTCGCTTCTCCTTTTCAGTATTTTCCACTTATCCTTTCCTCTCCGATTCTGTGCAGAACCTTCTCATTACTTACCTTATCAGTCCACCTAATTTTCAGCATTCGTCTGAAGCATCACATCTCAAATGCTTCGATTCTCCTGTGTTCCAGTTTTCCCACAGTCCATCTTTCACTACCATACAATGCTGTACTCCAGATGTACATTCTCAGAAATTTCTTCCTCAAATTAAGGCTGATATTTCATATTAGTAGACTTCTCTTGGCCAAGAATGCGCTTTTTGCCATCGCTAGTCTGCTTTAAATTTCCTCCTTGCCCCATTTGTCACTCATTATTTCACTACCTAGGTAGCAGAATTCCTTAATTTCATCTACTTTGTAACCACTGATCCTGATGTTAATTTTCTCGCTATTCTCATTTCTACTACTTCTCATTACGTTTATCTTTCTTCGATTTATTCTCAGTCTATACTTTTTACTCATTAGACTGCTCATTCTGTTCAGCAGATCTTGCAATTCTTCTTCACTTTCACTCAGGATACCAATGTCATCAGTGAATCATATCATTGATATCCTTTCACCTTGAATTTTAATTCCACTCCTGGACCTTTATTTTATTTCCATCATTGCTTCCTCGGTGTACAGATTGAACAGTAGAGGTGAAAGGCTACATCCTTGTCTTACACCCTTTTTAATACGAGCACTTCGTTCTTGGTCGTCCACTCTCATTATTCCCTCTTGGCTGTTGTACATACTGTATATGGACCGTGTCTCCCTATAGCTTACCACTACTTTTTTGAGAATTTCGAACATCTTGCACCATTTTACGTTGTCGAATGTTTTTTCTAGGTCGACAAATCCTATGAACGTCTTGATTTTTCTTTAGTCTTGCTTCTATTTTTAACCGCAACATCAGAATTGCCTCTCTCGTGCCTTTACCTTTCCTAAAGCCAAACTGATCGTCATCTAGCGCATCCTCAATTTTCTTTTCCATTCTTCTATGTATTATTCTTGTCAGCAACTTGTATGCATGAGCTGTTAAGCTGATTGTGCGGTGATTCTCGCACTTGTCATCTCTTGCCGTCCTCAGAATTGTGTGGAGGATGCTTTTCCGAAAGTCAGATGTTATGTCTATGGAGTCATACATTCTACACATCAACGTGAATAGTCGTTTTGTTGCCACTTCCCAACGATTTTAGAAATTCTGATAGATTGTTATTTATTCCTACACCTTTATTTGATCTTAAGTCCTCCAAAGCTATTCAATTCTGGTTCTAGTACTGGATCCCTATCTCTTCTAAATCGACTCCTATTTCTTCTCCTATCACATTAGACAAATATTCCCCCTCATAGAGGCTTTCAATGTATTCTTTCCACCTATCCGCTCTCTCCTCTGCATTTAACAGTGGAATTCCCATTGCATTTTTAATGTTATCACCCTTGCTTTTAATGTCACCGAAGGTTGTTTTGACTTTCCTGTATGCTGAGTCTGTCCTTCCAACAGTCATTTCTTTTTCAATGTCTTCACATTTTCCTGCAGCCATTTCGTCTTAGCTTCCCTGTACTTTCTATTTATTTCATTCTTCAGCGAACTTATATTTCTCTATTCCTCAGTATCCCCTGAACATTTTTGAACTTCCTCTTTCATCGATTAATTGAAGTATTTCTTCTGTTACCCATGGTTTCTTTGTAGTTACCTTCTTTGTACCTGTTCTCCTTCCTAACTTCTGTGTTGGCACTTTTTAGAGGTGTCCATTCATCTTCAACTGTACTGCCTACTGAGCTATTCCTTATTGCTGTACCTATAGCCTTAGAGAAAGTCAACAGTCTCTCATCATTCCTTAGTACTTCTGTATCCCACTTCTTCCTGACTACTGTCTGAAACTTCAGCCTACTCTTCATCACTACTATATTTTGATCTGAGTATGTCTGCTCCTGGCCTGCCTTACAATCCAGTATCTGATTTCAAAATCTGTCTGACCATAATGTAATCTAACTGAAACCTCATATCACCCAGCCTTTTCTAAGTATTCCTCCTCCTCTTGTGATTCTTGAACACAGTATTCGCTATTACTAGCTGAAACTTGTTACAGAACTCAATTAGTCTTTCTCCTCTCTCATTCCTTTTCTCAAGTCCATATTCTCCTGTAACCTTTTCTTCAACTCCTTACCCTAGAACTGCATTCCAGTCCCCTATGATTACTAGATTTTTATATCCCTTTACATACTGTATTACCCTTTCAATATCCTCATACACTTTCTCTCTCTCTCTCTCTCTCCTCATCTTCAGCTTGAAACGTCAGATTGTATACCTGAACTACTGTTGTTGGTGTTCGTTTGTTGTCGATTCTGAAGAGAACAACCCTATCGCTGAACTGTTCACAGTAACTCTCTCTCTGCCCTACCTTCCTATTCATAATGAATCCCTCTCCCACTAACCTATTTTCTGCTGCTGTTGATATTATACCCTATACTCATCTGACCAGGAATTCTTGTCTTCTTTCCACTTCACTTCACTGACCTGTACTATACCTAGATTGAGCCTTTGCATTTCCCTTTTCATATTTTCTAGTTTCCCTACCACGTTCAAGTTTCTGACATTCCATGCCCCGACTCATAGAATGTTACCCTTCCATTGATTATTCAATCTTCTTCTCATGGTAACCTCCCCCTCGGCAGTCCCCTTCCGGAGATCCAAATTCCATTACCTTCTGCATTCCCATGCTGTTGATCATTGCTGATTCTTCTGCCTTTAGGGGCTGTTTCCCACCCCAAGGAAAAGAGTGCCCTGAACATGTCCGTTCCTCCGCCCTCTTTGACAAGGCTGTTGGCAGAATGAGGGGAGCCTTCTTATGTCAGAAGTCTTTGGCTGCTAATGCTGATTATTAATCAAAATTTAAGCAGTAGTGGGATTTGAACCCAGGACCGTAGGCATTTAATTATGAATCAAAGATGCTACCCCTAGACCATGTGTCCTCGGATTCATCACATAGTGTTGAAATCATGACAGTCATGATAGACAAGTGTTAGGTAAATGTCTGATGCTTAGTAACAATTATATATATATATATATATATATATATATATATGCGCAAGGTTTCTACGACTGCCGCCGCCTCTTGCAGCCCAATCTCCATCGTTCATGGTCATTCCAGTCTCCTTCATTAAGACCTCTCGCCACCATTGCTTCGTTGCCATCTTTCCAGCATGTCACAGGTCTACCACGCCTTCTTCTTTGATGTGGAGTCCATTGCCATACCTGTTTTGGCCATATTGTGTCTAGCATACACTGTAAGTGACCATACCAGAGTAGGTGCTTCCTTTCTATGTGGTCTAGGATTGTGCTTTTGACATTCATAAACTCTCTGATCCTATCATTTATAATATGGTCAAGTCTGGAGTATCCACAACTCCGTCTCCAGAAATCCATCTTGACAGCCAGCAGGCGATATTTCTGCCTGTGAGTTAGTTACCACAACTGTGTACCATACGTTGTGATACTTCCAATAATTGTGTGGTAGATGGTATCTTTTGTTCTGCGCATTATGTTTTGTTCCAGAGAATACCATTTAGTTGTTTTATGGCTCACTTGCCCTGGTGTATTTTATTGTTTACATCATCCATACATCTACCAATGGACGGCAGTGTCACTCCCAAGTACTTAAAATTATGACACCCTTTAACAGTATCAGAACCGAGCTGTAAGTCGTTAACAGTATTTTCTCCCACTTTCAGATATTCTGTTTTAGATACGTTTATGACAAGATCCCATTTTTCATGTTCTTCTTTTAATTTGCAGAGCATGTATTTTGCATCTTCCTCATCTCCAGCTACTAACACTTGGTCGTCATCAAAAAATAGAGTGAACAAGATCTCGTCGTCTATAGGGATACCCATTCCTCCGCATTTCCTTTTCCATGATTTTAGTGCCTCTTCTAGGTAGATCTTAAAGAGTGTAGGAGCAAGTGTGCATCTCTGGCGTAGTCCCTTTGTCACCTCAAACTCTTGAGATAGTTGATTTCTCAGTTTAACCACTGCCGTACAACCTTGGTAGATGAGTCCGACAGCTTTCACATAGCTCGGTGACACACTATTATCAATTAGACTTGCCCATAGCTTGTTCTGTGGAACTGTGTCATAAGCTTTCTGGAAGTCTACAAAGACAAGGTGGGTTGTAAGGCCCCTTGCTGTCCTTTCCTCCACTAGGTTGTTGAGGGTAAATACTCCATCAGTACAGGAGCAACCAAATCTGAATCCATTTTGTTCTTCAGATTCAGTTATTTCTTCTTCTATCTTCTTTTTTACGATACAGCCATAGACTCTTGCCATGGATGGCATCACACTAATACCACGATAGTTTGCACAATTCCTCCTGTTGCCCTTAAATATTGATGTAATTGTTGCCTTTTTCCACTCCTTTGGGGCTTTGTCATCTCTAAGGAATTTGTCAAAAATCACTGCCAATATCTCAAAGAGTTTTGACGGTGCTGCTTTAACCAGTTCTATATAAATTAATCCTGGACCTGGCGACTTCCTGTTTTTCATGGCATTAATTGCATTTCGGACTTCCTTTGGGGTTATCAGTGATTTCAATGCCTGGTGGGTTCTCAGTGAATGCAGCTCTGTTCTGTTAGTAGTCCTTGGTAGTTTTGTACCCATTCCTGCATGCTAATGAGGTTTATATTTGCTTTATCTTTATTCTGTGTTCTCATTGTTTTTAATACCTTCCATGCTTTATTTGCTCGTGTATTCCCCATGCTTTTTTCTATCTCTTCACCTGTTTTTTGCCTTAATTATTGTTTTCTGTGCATCTTTTCTCCACTCTCTGTATTCCAGCCAATCATTGTCTCATCTTAAGTTCAACCATTTATTATAAGCTTTCTTCTTACTTTCTACTGTCTCTTGTACCGAGTGGTTCCACCTCTCATAACATATTCTATTACTCTTTCGGATTTCTTTTTTTCCCAGTGCTTCATAAGCTGCGTTAGGATGGCTTCTTTAACCATCTCGTACATCTTATCTGCAGAGGTTTTTTCAATGGCAGCAAAATTTTCTGCTAGCCTTTGCTGATACAAGAAGCGGGTAGAACTATGATCAAGGCTTTGTAAATTAAATTGAATATTATTGGCTTTCTCTGGTTCAGCTTCCACCTGAATTTCTGTGTCTGATAAACTTGAATAATATCTTAGACATTAGCACAAAATGATCTGATCCGCGCTCTGCACCTCTCATAGCCCTCACATCTTGTACTACAAGCTTTGTTGTTTGCTTTATTATGACATAGTCTATAATGGACTTGAGGTTAACGTTTGGTTTCGTCCATGTGTATTTGTGGATGTCCTTATGCTTGAACCATCCATTCATAATTCTTAAGTCATTTTGCATGCAGAATTCTATCAATCTTTCACCATTAACATTTATGGTTTCTTCACCATATTGTCCCACTATGTTGTCATTAGCTTTCCATCCTGTTCTGGCATTTAGGTCTCCTAGTAAAATGACTTCTTAGCGATTCCTTATATTTTCAAGAGGTCTTGTCAGTTGAGTGAAGTCTTTCTTCGCTACATCAGCGTCGTCGTTTGGTACTGTAAGAAATCTGGTAAACATTAACAATGCCATACATAACACGTTGTCGGCTTTAGCGAAGTTCTTCTGTATGGTTTGCACAGCAACAAATTGTGTAAAAATTTTTTTATACTTGTGAATTCTGCAGCCTTTGCTTCATAATACCTGGACTATTCTCACTGTTATTGCCAATCTTATAACTTAACATGAAGTGTAGCACCAAATAATAAACAGATCCACAATACCATGCAGAATATTCAGGCTTGCAGAGAAAATGTAAACAATACAGTCAGACTTGAACAAATGATTAAAATTACAGAAAAATTGGATTATTTATTCAGGAGAAAGCCCTTAACTAATTGAGCAAATTAGTAAACATTGGTCCACCTCTGGTCCTTACACAACCATTTATTCGGCTTGGCATTGATTCATAGAGTTGTTGGGTGTTCTCCTGAGTGATATCTTGTCAGATTCTGTCCAATTGGGAACACTAGATCAGCAAAATCCCAAGATGGTTGCAAAGCCCTGCCAATTATGCTTCAAATTTTCTCAGTTGGTGAGAGATCCAGCAACCTTGCTGGCTAAGGTAGTTTGGCAGGCACGCAGACAAGCAGTCAGACTCTCGCCGTGTACAAGTGGGCATTATCCTGCTGAAACTTGAGCCCCGGATGGCTTGCCATGGTGAGCTACAGAACAAGGATAAGACTACCATTGGTGTACCACTGTGCTGTATGTAATGTGCCATGGATGAGAACCAAAGCTGTCTTGATATGAAAATAGATGGCACCCCAAATAATAACACCTGGTTGTCAGTCGTATGGTGGTGACTTGTCAGTTTGGTGCCTCATCATTGTTCAAGGCACCTCCAGACACGTTCAGCCTGGATTCTAGTTGACTGGAGTAAAATTGTTTTCAGTGATGAATCCCATATCGAACTGAGCCCAGACGATCAGTGAAGAAGTGTCTGAAGATGCCCCAGACAGAAGTGGGATACCAACCTGACTGTCGTCTTCCATATGGCCCGACAGCCAACAGTGATGATCTGGAATGCCATTTCTTTTCATAGCAGAATCTGTTTGGTTGTCACCTGTGGTGCCCTTTTAGCACAGTGATGCATCGACAATACCTTATGTCCCGTTTTGTTACTGTTCTGGGTTTTCATGTCAGTAAGAATAATGCCCACCTGTACACAGTGATAGCTTCTATTGTTTGTGCATGTTTTTGCTCTGTAAATTGAGCCTATTCACGAGTACCAATCCTAGCAGTTAGCATCATTCCCCTACCACACTTCACCTCTTGTTGTCTTATTACTCAATTTTAGATATACTTTTATGTATCAATCATTGTTTTAGCTGTAAGTTCATCTTTCATCTCTTTAATCTGATGTACTCTATCACATTGGCTTTTAGGCATTTTTGCCTATTCTCTACGTTTGTATGTTACATTTATTCTTATATTCGTAGTTCTATTTTTTATTGATCATGTGAACTATTTACATTATTAAAGAGTTTATTTCTATACTCAACCCCCTCCGAAGTTAGCATTTTTGTTCCAGTCCCATGGATTTGTTTTTCATAGCTGTGATCCCCCATGACTGATTGACTTGACAGCCAGACATTTATGTTCCCATAATTATATGAACACACTACTTTCCACAGTTGTAGGTTTCATTTTAGTAACTCAGCCCCAAATTACTTGTACATTAGTAGCTCCTCCTCTTGTTCCCAGTTAGTGATACCTGAAGACCTAGCTCTAAGTTCTGAAAGAAGCCAGGGAGTAAATTAAGAAAGTTACTGGCAACTGAAGCATATTTTTATTCGCTAAATATATTCCTCAGTTGCGGATGTAGAAGAGGAGTTATGGTTAATACGTTGAGGTATGTAGGTGGATCTCATTCTAACCTACTGGTAATGGAGTAAGACTAGCAGTTTTTCACAAGTTGAAACATGTACTGCTGCATTCGTCTGTGGAAGATTGAAATGTTCCTAAATGTTTATATCTCAGTTGGATTTTTTAAAAATTGAACTCACTGAAGAGGCTGTTGCATACTTTGCTTGTAAAAAAAAAAAAAAGAGAAGAAATGAAAACTTCCGTCAGCTCTATCCTAGACACTGAAACTTTTGTAAATAAAAAAGACCATACTATCTTACTATTTCCAGAGCATAACACGGACTCTGGTGCTACCAGTGTAATTTGTTACACATCTCCACTCTGTATCCGATATGTTACATAGGGTTTGTGTGTAGGGAATGAGGTAATGGAATTCAAACATTTTTTTAGTAGGTATGCCAATTAAGTAGTACATTATAGTGAGAAGGATAATAAACTAAATAACAAAATAATAGGGCAATAATGTGGCTGTAAATTATAGCAATAATTTACACTAATTGTAACAACTATTTTAGGCCATTGGTCACAGAATAACAGCCATTATTTTTCAGTAATAAATTATACTAAGTGGGTAGCAAATTATAGCAATAACAAAGAAGGGCAGTGGGTGGAAGTGACAGGTTATAAATCATAATTTGATAGATCTGACATTGGGATAAATCTGGCAACTATGCAGGCTGCACCAACTTTGCAGACTGATAACACCTCTTTGAATGTTCCACCATCACCCAACTGGCCTAGAACTGATGGACAGGGGAAGGGGTGGAGTGATCTTTACTTTGAGGGATATCTGGCAAGGGGGAACAACAGTTTGAACACAAGGATCAACTACCACTGAAACATTCCTCTCCCTCTTCCCAAATGCTAGCATAATCCACTGCTAGAGGAAGAATGACTGACTCAATAAAGAGTAGAAGACCATTTTTTAAAAGGGAGGAACTAGGTTTTCAGTAATTTCGCAATACAATATTTTTCCCCATGAAATGGCTTTGGGTTGAATCATTACCTGTCTGAGACTGTCGGGCCCCACTTGGTGGCAGATTGGTGTTCTTTGCAGGCCACATGGGCAATAAGAATGGTTGGAAAGCCACACTCAACTATCCATATCTACCCATGAAAACTACACAAAAGTCTAGTTACTACAAAAACAAAAGGAAATAAGGAATTCAAGAGCAATGAAAGAGAGAGAGTGAGAAAGAGGCACAATGTACAGACTGTATACTGCAGTTATGACAAGTAATTAATGTAAATTTCTAGGATCTAACACACTACTCCCCATACGATCTTCAAGATAGAAGCAAACTGTAACTGACGTACCCTTTATGGAAGTTGGACTTTTGTCCCATATTTCATGAGGTAACAAAGACACAGGCTCTACAGTCACAGTCACTGAGACTATTAAAGACAGTTGGTTAGCAGTTATACCACTGATTTCAATGGCAGCCAGATGTATGAAGTTATTAGAGGTGGTGGAGCTGAGCGCTTGTCTTGTCAGACCACCACAGCTGTGACAGGGAGGTTTATTGGTGCCATTTCAGAGAACACAGCACATTGCGAGAGCACGTAATGGCATAGTGGGGACAGAGGCTGGCATGTGCTTTCACACAGTGGAAGCCAAGGCAGAGGAGATGGCCTAAGCCACAGTGGGGTCTCCTGACCATGTGTAAGTGGCGAACCCACAGCAGGTCAAAGCATATTGTCCCAGAAGCCAAAATCACCAACTTTTTATATCTGCTTTTACCAAGTTGCCATGGACTGAGGTGTCGACATTTGTTCTCAGCTGAGGAGATATGCATTCTCCTGTTGTTGCATGGATTGTTACATTGTTACCTGGGAACCTTCCTGTAAGAGCAGTATCAGTTAGGCCTGTGAAAGTATTTCAAGAAAATGGCCAAAATAGGGCAGCAATGTTAAGACACCTGATGCAGTGTCAACGGGAGAGCTGCCGCCTTTTTGTGGCCACACAGGCACACTAGTAACGCCGTTTCCCACTCACCAAAAATAAGTGTTACTGGACGCCAACTGCAATGACATCATAAAACCCAAGAGTGGATGCCTGTTTGATGCCTCGAAGTGTGTTAGGCTTGGAGAAAGTTTTTTCCCCATCTTATGGAGGGAAGCTGTATGGGGTGACATTTGATTGGTGCAGGACAGTGCTGCCATTTTCAGTTTTCTGCCACGTACTCCACATGGAGTGTTTCGTAAAACTTGCACAACATGAGAGGATGTGTTGAATTTGGCCAGGTGCTATGGAGCACAGAAGTCATTTCAATCTTGTGCTGTGGAGGAGGAAGTCGTTTTCAGCTTGGGCCCTAGAGTCTGGACACAAAGGTGTATCCAAACAAGAGGCGGCACAGGTCCACCATTCAATCCAAAACAGGTGCACTGACCATTGCATTCCTGTTTTCTACGTGCACTTGGTGAGCATTTCGCTGCACAAACACTAGGAACCTTCAGGGCGAATTTTGCTTGCACTGCAAGCTCACAGCAGCATTGCTGTCCAATCTAACAGCATTGTGGCAGTTTGTTCCAGTCACCAGTTGACAATCACTGTCAATTGTATTAGTTGGATTGTGCTATCCATTTTTAAAGTCATTGTTAGTCACTTTGCCACCCTCTGTTCAACTTTGTCATGTGTACATCAGTACACTTCATTTTATGAACATGAGCATAAATATAATTGATGCGTTACACTGAGCTATGTCCCATGTCATTCTTTTCTTTTGGAAATAAATCTGTCAGGATTTTCAAATAAATCTGTCATGATATTCACTTCTGGTAGCTACTCAGGTAGACAAGATACCTTGATCACTTTTATTAATTTTATTGATCTATCTGGGGGAATAACAGGTAACAGGCTTGGAATAAAATACATGATGTCCATAAATTATCTTTGTAACTTAAGACTTTAATAACTTTAAAACTAAACTAGATATTGACAAGTGGTTTTCAACATGTGATAAAATAACTCAAGTTTGTTTTCCTTCTAAGTGACACTAATTTGATGCAAAATTCAACCTGAAAACCTGATAAAATCATGGCCATCATGGGGGAAAGCTCGGTGTGTGGCCACCATGATATCCGTACTTCACACTGCTAGACTTCTTCCTGTGTGGTTCTGTAAGGGATCTGGTGACCAAATCAAGGTTAGAGACATACTGACTTTGAAGGCATGCATTTGAACGTATCACTGTCGAGATCTTGAATCATACATGGAGGGAAGTAGAATTCTGACTAAATATTTTCCTCGCCATGAAGGATGCACACATTAATATGTATCAATGAGGAAACAAAACTTCGAGTTATGCTTAAAACTATTTGTTAATATCTAGTGTACTACACTGGGCCAAATAACTTCTCATTTGTGTTTAATTTCGATTTCATATAAATTTTACATAGTGTAGCTGAAGAGGTATTCTGTATCTTAGGCATTCAGATTCAGAAGTTCATCACGGGTACCCACATACCTAACCACCAAGCAGGGCATTTCCTGTAACTCACTGATCCCTCCCAGGATTTAGATTTTTTTTTCTTCAGAATTTTTGTGATGTAGTCAGGCCATTACTTTTGAACTAATTTTGTGCAGACGTCATTGATTGGCAGGACTGGGTTTTGCTTAGTAAATCTCATTTGCAGACTGATAATTTTCTTTCTTATTACCACTGAGTTTCATGCTACAGGATTGTGAACCATTAGTTCTGTGGTAACTGTAAGTGGTTGGTGCAAATTCCACTAATCTACGTGCTTTTTCCTTAGAGACCAGCTGTACAATGTCTGGTTAACAGCTGGTTATCTCTTTCTCAGAACAGCATGAGGAACTCTTTATACAAACCCAGAACAACACCTAATCTGAGAATAAACTCAGGATAACTGAACTGGCGATTGCTGGCCAGTTAGTGAATTTAACAACAAAATAAATTTTCAAGTTGGTAGGAACAGTGGTAGATTCAGACAGCAACGATGAGAGTTTGGCTAAACTGTCCATGATAATGAGGAAGGAAAAGATTTTGAAAAGGCATCTCAATTATTTTGAAGAATTCAATTCCAAATTTATATCCAGATTTCAATCATCAAAGCAAAAACCACGCTTCTTTCAATCCTCTATGTGAGAAACTGGAGCATATAACAGACAGAAAGACTATTCCTCTGTTTTCTAAAATAACTCTGTTTATTTGTAGTAATATGCATTTGATTTCATTGCTATGTGAATCTTCCTTTCCTCTTAGCAGAGTTATATACCACCCGGAAGCAGTACTTTAACCACAGTTTTTAAACATCATGTAATTTATATGGAACAATACTCATATAATTAACACACTTTGAGATAGTAAATATTTTAAAATTTGTGGTTTACAAAATCAAGTTCCAGCACTAGGTTTAAAATAAAGACTTCCATGAGATTTTATACAATTCTTTAAGTGCCCTGAGATTTCCCTGATTGTTTGAGGTAAAATGCAATTCCCTGAGAATTCCAGGTTTTCCAGAAGAATTTCCACTCGCTAATACACACAGATCTGTAATTGTTTTTCATGATTGTGAGACTATCACTAGTTGGAATTATGGTTCATTTTACTTTACCAGATGTAGCCCACTGAATCTGCTTCTGCACATTAATAACTTGTTCTAGAACGTTCCACACTCTTCATGACAGATTTATGAAAGTATGTGAATGAATAACATGAGTCTTAGTGAGTTCAAAACTTAAAGGATGTGTGGTTCAGCTTCAAAGGAAGCTGTAAGCATCACATGTACATGTACATGTACCATATTAAGAAACAGTCTCAGTTATACAAATTCATGTAACTTTTTCTTTCCTACAGAAATGTTTTTCTGTTCTGCCAATGGACGAATTACTCTTTACACCGAGATAATTTGCCTCAGGCGATTTTCTATTATCTGTTGGAAACTTCATCAGAACTGATGAAGGAATGGCCAGCAGAATTATTAAAATCACATCAGAGTTGACTGCTTTCCCAGCCCCAACATTAATTAAATTTACAAACATTCAAGAGGAAATTGCAAGATCACAGAAGAATTTCTTCAAAATAGCACCATTTCCAAGAGTTTAAGGTGCCATAGATTGCACACACACACATATATAAGAATTACATCTGCAAGTAATGTCTATGCGGAGGAATATAAAGAGAAAAAAGGATATTTTTCATTGAATGTGCAAACAGTGGCCAGCTACAATTTTAAAATATGAGTCACTCTCTGTAGGTGGCCAGAGAGAGCACATGATTGGACCATTTTTAGTAATTCTAGGCTGAAAGCTCAACTTTAACATGTTGATGATGATGATGATGATTGGTTTGTCAGGCACTGAACTGCGTAGTCATCAGCACCCACATAAGACCCAGTTTTTACATAGCCCAATTTCTTTTACACAATCCAATATAGCCAGTGTTACGAATGAGGATGAAATGATGAGGACAACAGAGTCCCCGGGCAGAGAAAAATCCCCAACCTGGCAGGGAATTGAACCCAGAACTCTGTGATCCAGAGGCAGCAACACTAACAACTAGACCAAGAGGTGTGGGCTTTACATGGTGAAATGGGAAATTGTGTTGTGTGATTGTAGTTATACAGCGTCAAATTATCTTCTTTCTCTGTTGACTAATTCAAGGACAAGAGCTGAGTATCTTTATAAGAAATGTGTAAGAAATGTTGTAGAGAGGTCACATGGTGTGTGGAAGAGTGAGTTTCCACTGCCAAGTACAATCACTGTTGCATATGCTGTACTGTACAACATAATAACAAAAATGAATGAGGTATTGCCTCAACTCAGCCCCATTTTTCAAGCAGCCATTGATATGTTTATTGTGGATGAAAGACATCAGGATGCACAAGACAATGGACAGCTGCCACAAAATACATCTGTTGATTACTTCAATCCCCCTTTGTAAACAAATGAAAATTAAGTTCATATGACTTAATTAAATAAAAATAAAACCAGTTTATGTCTTAATGTTTTTACTCGGAAATTATTTTTTCAATTTCTCTTTTTGAAAGTTAATTTTGAGCTCTAGTCTCTCTGTATTTAATCTGAACAGCTCTTCTTCCTTCCTCTGGGATTCATCATGCTGCTTCTGGGCCACCATAATTTGGAACTTAGTTAACTCTTGGCAGTGGCTCATGGGCTCAACTGTTTAGCAGTCGTTTCTGCCTGACTGTTCTCCTGCAACAAATAAATAAGCATGTTATTCTAGAGTTGGAAATGAATAAAATTCTGTGCCACACTTTGTTGCTATAAAAGTTAATGAATGTGGTTCAGTTTTTAGAATGACATGATGAAAAATCGTTTTTGAAAGAAAGTATAATTTTATGATTTGCGAGCTGAGCTTTAGTGTTAGACATTGTCCCTGTGCTTAATAATTGTGATAACCTGTGAGTACAGCACCTCAAGAACATTATTGTAATAATACCCAATACTTGTGTAGCTGACATACCTTCTCCTGTCCCATCACTGTCAACAACTGAAAAGAAGAAATTAAACATGTTTCTACTTTAGAATTAGTATATTTTTATTTATTATAAGCCCAAAAATCTTGTAAAAAGGCATAGTGCTGCTGACAAAATGTTAAATACATCATCGCATATTACATCTGAGATAGCAGATATAAAGTAATTGAGCAGTAAGCTAACATTTCTCATAAGCAGCTAAATAAACTGAAATATACAAGAAAATTCAGCGCACATACTGAGCCAAATAGAATAGCGACTAATATATATAAATGACAAGAAAATCAGTGTATTTTAATATACTGTAAACTGGGGCTCCTTTCTCTTTCTCTCTCTCTCTCTCTCTCTCTCTCTCTCTCTCTCTCTCTCTCTCTCTGCCTGTCTTGTCATATACGGTAAGAAAACAAGGGATAGTGGCAGGAAGAAAATTTCAAATACATTTTCCTAATATTGGCAAAAACTTGTGCCACCAATTCAAAAAATATATTTTTTTAATATATCACATCTGTTGCTGTGGTACCATTTAAAAATGGTCTGTCAATGTTACCAGGACTTGGAGCTCCTTTGATCCTATGAACATTTGTTTGTGAAAAGTGGTAATATAATGCTAAGACAAAGTAAAATCAAGGAGTATTTCTAGAGATGACATATAAGAGCACTAAATTTTGAAGAATAGAACAGGAAATATTCAACTTGTTCAGAAAGTGATACAGGAAACATGCATGTGTACAATATTTCAGCAGTAACTGATTCATTTTCAAGTTACGTGTTACTCAACAGTAACTATCTAAAAAGAGAATACATCAGATGTTAAGGATACTGTATTGTACGGATGTAAGATGTATTACATGAGTAACTGAAGCTCTGGTACCCTTTCTCAAAAATTTGCATCAATGCATGGAAGTGTTAAATATACTATACAAATATTATTTCACACAAATGACAGTTTCCCACCTTATTAAATAATACTGACAGAATTACATTAACTGTATTTTTAATTTGCCTAATGTGGACCCTCCAGGCAGAAGTTTTGGGACATTACAGTTGTTAAAATATTTACAATGAACATCAAGTATCGTGCTGCCAACCAAATATTACTTTGTGAAATTTGCTTCCTTCAGGATCATTCTTTCCACATTTTGAATGCATACTGCCTTGTGTACTCCTTGCAAGCAATTGTAACTTTCACATGGGAAAAATTTAATACTTTTTCCGAATAGTGTGCCAAAGCTACCTGCAAAAGGTAAAAGTAACCCCCATAGTGTATAAGCGGATAAGGAAGAAAAATTCCTGGATTTTCCCAGATTTCTCATTCAAAAATAAACTTTTTCCTGGGTGAAGATACAGCTTTTCCTGGATGAAAACACACTTTTACACATTAAGCGACACTACACTTTCCCCTGGAACTACAACACTAATCAACAATTCCCTGTTTTCTCCTGAATGAAAAAATTCCAGGTTTTTCCTGGATTTCCCAGTTGTCCAGGGCCGTACACACCCTGAATCCAGTTACAGTACTAAAATACAGAATATACACGGTAATATTTTAAAACATCGTGTTGATGCAATATTTGCAGACTACGTTACAATAGTAAGCACTGTATTAATTTGCTTACCAGTTGTTTCATTGTGCACATCTGCAAGCTTCCGAAGTAGTGTCAACTGTACTTAAACAACTTTCATTTACATCCAAAGTAGGATGTAATGGGCTTCTTAAAACCTCTGATTTCTGTGACTAGTCTTATCTGAAATCAAAACATACTATTGAAAATAATGCAAAAGTATGTAATTCACATATTTTGTAGTGTAGAAGTTGTTTAATCTGCAGTGCTCAACTCTTCACATTAATGTACTTTATCATGAGCTGGTTTGCAGCCCAATGAGTTGTATATCAATTATGTTTAACTGAAGTAATTCCCAGAATATGACCTGCATTCAGCTGATGCACAAGGCACCACATACAACGTATTTTTAAATGAATACATAATTTGAAACTACTGTATTGTTTTATTATGAACAAAAATGGGGTACTAGAATATTAAAACACATTTGTGATAACTATCTGATGTGCTACAGTATAATGACTAATTATAAAACAGCTTTTATGTTTCTTACCTGTTAAATGTGTGTCCAGAAGCAATGGCATGCATACTTGATGCATCTGTGAATAGGGGCTTATATTCTGACAACAAAATTGGCAATTTTAAGTAGAGATCTTACAGAAAACAAGGAAGAACAGAGTGAAAGTGTTACTTCTCAGTTCCTTGCCTCTCTATTCTGTAATACTCACAGATGCTAGAGATGATTATAAAAGCCAGAATGTAATGCAGTGGTTACTATTTCTACCCCAGCATCAAAAAACGGATTATGACTGTCCACTCTAAATGTTGACAACTTATTCTCCATGTGCATCATCCATGAAATAATTAATTACAGCCATAGCATAAAAATAGGATTTTATGTGAAAAAACTACCAAAGTGGAGGAAATGAATAAGAAGATAACATGACATGCATACAGTAACTATTCTACAAAGCTGTGTGCCTTTCACAATTGTTACTGTATTAGTTGTCTACTACAAAGTCAATAATTCAGAAAACATTTTCAGTAGGATATCCATTGATACTGTAATCAATTAATCATTCTAAAATATAATTATGGTGGAAAGCTAGCCAGTATATAACGCACCTCAGTTTTATAGGCTAAATCAATTTCCATGATGCTTGTGCTGCAATAGGTTGTTGGAGATCCTGAAGAAATGAATAAAAAGATACCGGTGTCATAAAATGTGTACTCAATGTTATACCATGGTTGGCTTATTTCTCAGTTAGATAGCCTTGGGTTTATCACAAGACTGTACAACCAGCCCCACATGAATAACTTGTGTGTGTGTTGTTCTGTGGTTTGTGCACCACATGGGTGTTGTTCATGGCATCAGGACCAGCATTGTTCCTTTGGAAGAGTTTTTTGTTACCTATGAGTCGATACAGGTAGGATGCCTTTTGGTCAGTAGGAAAGTCCACTCCAGTTTATAATATGGAATGTTAGAGTAGTAAAGCGAGGTTAGGGTGTGGGGAGGAAAGAAAGAGAGAATTTGTTATGGATCAAGTTCAAAATAGGAATGTAGATGAGTTCAGTGATTAAGTGATCAACTTTCACATGGTGCAGTCATCCTGAATGGTGACAGTATGGAGAAGGTAGTGTCAGATTGTGAGGAATTCACTGGTGTCTTCAATGATAGTGAGGATGAAGAGGTCGTTGATACCCAACATGAAGAGGCAGTAGTCATCATCCAAAATGCAACGGGCCAAGATAGTGAGAGATCAGTTTCGCCACCACAGAGATGTAGTGCAGTGAGTTCACATGCATCTACTCCAGAATAAGCAAAAGGGTAGAGTACACAGATCATTGTAGCTTTTGAATTCTTGAAGCAGGCGGAAGACAGGAGACGGAGGAAAATAATTTTTTTTTTAATACAAGCAGAAAAGACAGGAATCTGAAAAAGAATTAAAGCGAGAGAGATAGCCGACACCAAAGACAAAACTTCAGCAGATGCCAACTGAATCCAAACATATAGCAATTGACGCAACAAAAGACTCAACAGTAGCTCATAATGAATCATTAGGAGCAAGGAAACATGTGCTAATCATGAAGAAACACATGAAACAAGCAAAAATTACAGATTGTCAAACGAGGAAGTTGCTAGCCACACTACAGGAATGTGGAAAGAACACAGTAAAATAAAATCAGGAAGGAATGTAGAAAAATTTAGAGTGAATAAGTCAACTGAAACAGTAGCAGGAAAAATTAACAGAACTATAAGCGGATCATTCACAAATTAGTGCACAGCAGGCGAATTTATTAAAGCCATTAAAGAGACACAGGATCGCATAAAACAAATTGAAAGTCAATCCACGAAGAAACTGGTGGAAGACAGCAATTATCAAAAGCGATTGGAACATGAAGAGAATAGAGGACGACCACATTCGGGTGGATATGACAGAATCTTAAGTGTGTTGCTCAGCTGTTGCATGCCCACTCAAATGAGCACACCACCAGTCAAGGAGCTGCGGCTCAGGATCTGAACCATTGCAAAATACCAATACAGAGATGTGCATCACAGACTAGTAAGGGAAACAGTGCAGGAATATGTACCAACCACTTGCATACTGATGTCACACATCACAGTGAAGAAATTATCATCTCTGAGGCACGGGAACAAACTATCAAAAATAATGACATGATTCGACCATAAATATTACACCTCTGTTCAAAATTTACAACATCGTCAGAACAGTGGAAATGCCTTGCAACTCAAGCCCTGTATTGCACAATTTGATGGTCGATGCCACCTTCTCAGCCACTAGTATTTGAACTGGTATTTGTCTGTGGAGCTCAGGAGGATTCAGTAGTGGAAAAGATGCTTGATATTGCAGCCCTCTGCAGGGCATACAAAAATTGCAAATGCATTCCTCGCCAGCTACTGGTCATAAGAGATGAAAGGCAGGATAAAACAGGAAACCACAATATGTTGAGACCTATGAAACTTGTCAAGAAGAACCTGTTTTTGAACATGCTGTGTAGCACCAGTGAAATAATTTGTGGAGTACGTGGGCATTGTCAATGTCCAAAAATATCTTGCTTCACTCATTCCCACACATGTTCAACTGGGTTCATGTCAAGGTAATACACAAGTCACTTCTTTCTCCTGATCCTAGCACGCTGAAGGAATGTGTTCACGAGAACTGTGTGATGAGCACACAAGTTATCATCCATCAAGATGAAATTGTCATCAAAATATTGGTGATACTATTGGTTGGTGAACCTTGTTCTTGTAGTGCAGAACACTGAGATTGCCCTCAACAACCACGAGAGGTGTATGACCACCCAATGAAATGGCACCCCAGAACATCACTCCACCATCACTTTGTTACACATGTGTGATTGTTGGTGGCATCTGTCATTACTGGATTGTCGCAAACACATCTGGATTATCGGGATACAAACAGGCCCGAGTTTCCTCCATAAGCAACACCTAATGCCAACCCTAGGGCGTCCATTCTGCATGATTTCTTGATCATCTGTGGTGGAGACCATGAGGTGTTATGATTTATGATGTGGTGCTTGGAATGGTTATTGAGAATTGGACTCCTAACAGTGATACATGACGTCCTGTATCCTCTTAGAAAGCCAAATTGTTCTCGAGCACTGAGTTCATGATTTCTTTAATGCAAAAGTGCTAGATATCGATCATACTCTTCAGCTGTCGAACGTGGACAGCCTGTCCAGTGTTAAGTCCTCAATACTCAGTTGGAACCAATTCCACATATGCACCACATCACTTTGACTCTGGTAAACGTGTCGTGCAACTTACTGGTATGTAGGCTTTCTGTACATAACGTGATGATTCAGAGTTGATCCTTGGTCGCAATTGTCCTTTGTGGTCTGATGGATGTAAACTACTGTTGCACATACATCTCTAATGTGTACCTACTGGTGCCTACTTTCAGCTGAAATACTGCCATCTATTCAAGTGAGGCATTCTACCCAGAGGTAATGCTCATGATACCAGTGTGTGTTTATGTTTACAAACAACATCAGGTGGTGACCTTCGGGATGATACAGGAACAGCCACAATAACAGCACACTAACAGCACACTTGCATGGCAAACTGGAGTGATGCAATCTTTTTACTTATGTTTGTACAACCATAATTACTTTGGGTTCAGTCAGTGGCCTTTTGACAAGATTCTACAATGGTAGTCTTCGAAGGCTTCACACTTTGTCCATTTATAGCCACACAAGTTTAATTTGGCATCTTTCTATCTGCGGCCCTGAGCTTTGTTTTGCACCTACTGTACAGTATTCACAACTTCTTTCGAATTATCTTTACAAAGACCATATACCATGGAGGGACCTTCTTGTCATGAACTGTTCTGTATTATTGTTGTCATCCACTTTGTAGCGAATTATCTTCCTGTTAGATTAAAAATCTGAGCTGGACTGTGACGAAGCTGGGACCTAAGTAGTGGGACAACCTATGTTGTGATGCATTTTGTTAGTGTGGGTCGCCTGCATCAGGGCAGGTATGTACTCAGGGGCAAACCTATTTTTCTCCTTTGATTGACAGATCATTCACCTATTGTTCTGCTAGGATCCTTCCTTTTGATTGACAGGTTCTTAACTTATTGTCCCTCCTCCCCCAACCCCAAAGTAAATGTCCAACCCACCCCCTCCCTTTGCTGATTCAGGTACTGGTCTGAGTTATTCAAATACCCCCACTCACTCTTATCAATTTGAATACAAAATTATATTTATCAATTAATTAACCCCTCCCCCCTCTTGTAAACGCCAATTCCCCCTCACCCTACCCCTCCCCTGCCCTACCCTACAACTGGAAACTGGAGGCTCTATGGTCAAGAGAAAGGATCTCATCAAGGGGAATTCAAGGGTATATTGTTTATTTATAAAAAAAAGATCAGTTTGCAGAGGTTGGATTTCTCTCGCTCATCATTCTCTGCTGTTTGGAGAGATGCAGGCCTTGTAAGAAATAAAATCTATTGCTATTTTTTCATTCCGACCGCACAAGGAATTCCATCGTGACACACATATCACACATAATTACACTGGTAAAATCTTTTGATCGCCAAGCATGCGCCATCCACTGGACTGCACAGAATGCCACCAAATACGCTGCCCATAGTCGGGCATCCCCTGCAAAGCAACAATGTAGCCATCAGCTGTCCAGCCACGCACAGATGTCCATTCAGGTCCTGCAAGCATGAGGTAGCAGCATCCCTTTTACACTTGACACCTGAGAAATTCCTATTGAAACACACATTTACCCATCCATCGAGGCTGACGCATAGCCTTTTGTACGTCTGAACTGTAAATGTAGAAAATGTGGGCGGAGGCAACTTGTTGCATTTGAGTACAGTGCTATACTATGCCATCTGACCAGAAAAATAATGCATTTGCACTGGATGTTGGCAGCTGTACTACATTTACAAGAGTTTTAGAACACGGAATGAGAAATGATGTCATGATCACATGGGTAGAAGTGGCATAAATCGATAGAATTACGAAAAATGACGGAATATATGTATAAATGAAGGGAAAATACGCCAAAATGTGGGGAAATTGAAGAAGTACTTGTATGTCTTCTGATTGGTGCAGAACAATTCTTGTACAGGGGAAAGTGTATGCGACAGCAAGAGGAATCCGAGAAAATGTTGACATGGAAGCGAAGGGAACCAGGGAAAAAGTAACTTTTTCTCCATCGAGGCAGCATTCTACCATATGTCTATTAAAGTAACAGTGATACCCACGAGCTGACTGCTTGACGCTTTCCAGGGAAACAGAGAACCATCTGCCTCTAAGCTTACTTGCATCTGCATCAAAGGATGACATAGAGTGAATCGAGTAATCAGTTGAGATGGAGTTGTACAAGGAACAGTTTAATGATAGACTGATGATGCATTCTAGAAAGAGATGAGAGAGATGCTGCTGCAGGTCATTTGATCATTTTTTCCATTGATTTGTATACAACCATGTGTTCTGTTTGTTACTTAGCACTGTCTGCTTGCAATCGTTAAAGGCAAAGCCCTTGGTCATCAAAGGACTTCCATCTCATGTGTGATGAAATGTGACCATCATGTTTCGACACATTCCTCTAAACGAAGGAAGATTTATGCGACATACTCCATTCCCCCATCGCATCTTGGGTATAAATAGAGACTTCACAATTAAGGTGATCCTAAGTTAGCAACAGGTGTTTGTGAGGCTCTGCAATCCCCATGTACACATCTGCTTGATAGAGGTCCTGTTTACAGAGTTAGTAGTGGCATGACATGTAATTTCACATGTCAAACACCACTGCTACGCATTTTACTAACAAACATTTTATATAGGACTGATGCGTGCATAGTATAATTTCTGAACCGAGATCGGATGTTAACAGTGGAAAGCAATATTGTGCCATAATTGCACAGAATAGTGCAAAACCGTGTAGCCTTAGGAGTGTGAGTGTTTATGTTCTCTCTTCTAGATACCCATCCAAGACACGAGAACAATACTTTAGAACTGATAGCGTAGTTGATTTACATAAAATGCTTTGAACTCCATCCGTCTGGATCTCCATCGTGCATAAAAACCTATCCATCTGCTTTTACATCACAACACTTCCATATCTACTACTATACACTGATAAAGTGTGCTAACCACCTGGACATGCACGCATCTGGGGAAATCTTGTGCCCTTGGATGGGTGTGGAACAGCAGTTACAGACTTGGCATGCTCCATTCATTCACGAGACGTGAAATGTAGCGATCTACTTCCAGTCAGCTGCAGATTAAATTGGTAACAGTGGTGCAAGGTGGGTTGGTCAAAGACAGTGCGAGGGGATCTTGCAATCTCTAACTTTATTCTAAGAATGCGAGAATGTTCTGTGACTCTCATCCACATAGAGAAACATTGTAAATTATGCTCTATGCTCGAGGTGCTAGAAATATGTAGATCGCTGTCTGGTATACTTTGATGATGTATATGATCGAAAATTAAAAATGAATAGACATACTGCACAGTCATCTATCTACAGTCATAATGATACATGCAAAGTAAAGATGGGGCAGTTTAGCGATGATACTGAAATTGGGAAACATGCCATTGCATCATTGGTTGCTGTTGAAATTACTGTAAAATTGCTATAATTGTTCGCACTATCAACTGTGATGCCTATTATTACAGTACATCAACAGTGTCTTTTCTATCTAATCCATCTACAGGTAATCTGTCGATTACCACATAATGATTGACTGACACCGCTTGTTTGAGATGAAGAAAGAGTTTTGGTGGAGAGGCAACACCTTCTCGGCATGGCTAGCAATGAAACAGTGATCACGTACATGACTGCAATATGAGGAGTCAACTGAAATGGAACACAGAGCCATCAACTATAATTCCACTGTGACAGATGAGTTTAAATGTAGAGGCCATCAATCACTTTTGGAAAACAGTTTGGGAATGTTCCACAACACCGCAAAACTGTTCCAGTTTCCTTATGTTGTGACTATCTTTTATTTAAAATCATCCAGTGTGTAGGTGTGTGTGTTGTGGTAGCAGCAGTAACAACATGATTTACACCATGCAACGTCTAGTTTTCTGTGAGATGCAATGGATCAGAGTGTGTTAATGTCAGTTTAGAACCTGAAACAGACCTCGAACTCATGGTGATAAAAATAAAATGTATGGCAGTGTACAAAGCTTGTTGCAGCAGAAAAAAAACAATGTTTCGAACAATGACACAGGAAGCCTCTCTTGCGACTGACAGTATAGTCTGCAGGATATGGTCATCCTCCTCCGATGAAACTTAACAATGGTCTGCGCAAGCGACTTCGATCACTGGCCACCTGCTCCAATGGATCAATATCTTTATATTTAATCAGATCGCCACATGTGCTCAATGATGGCACACAGACAGTATTTGTTTTCGATATATCGAAAGAGAGACATTTGGTAAAAATCTTATCGAGCTCTCTATCAGATGAAGTTAGCAGAGCTTCTATAGTTGTAATTTTTCTCTGTTGGATGGAAGGGAATAATGATGACAGAATGTTGTGGTGACAGACGTGGATGGACCCTGCGGGGTGCGGATCTGCTTCAGACTGCAGTACCTGTATGATGTTGAGTCTTCCTAATTTTCTCAAGAAGAAACACCACTGTAACTGTTTGTACAGTGTTTATACTACCTAGTGTTGCAGGAACGAGCTATGTTTGGCGCTGACCGTACACGATTGGTGGAGCTATGACAACACATTTCCATTTACATGGAATGGTCAGAACATGGTCCAGTCGAACTAACTCAGCTTAGCCGTTTCTACACAGGTTGCAGAATGTGGTAGATATAGCTCTCTCTGATTTCTGCTCAGTTCCGACTTAAATTGGAACGATCACATGGCACTTGTATAATTGTAGCTGTGTAGAGGTCCCCATTGGAAAATTTTAAACTATTTTTGAAAAACTTTGATTCTTTGCTGTGGTATGTGTCAGACAGAGGAAAGCAAATTACTGTTTCAATGTAGATTTTCTGAAAGAGTCCGACAGAAAGCTTGACCTTTAAAAGTATTACTTGCTTTTTCCAATTTGACATCAGTTATTGATTTTCCTAGTCGGGTGGTACACGAAAGCAGCACACTGATAGATAATGTTTTCGTAGACCAAGATGAATTTAATCAAGTAAACACTTTTCCTGTTAAGAGTGGTCTGTCTGATGATGAAGCACAGCTAGTGTCGGTATATGACATAGCTCCATACAATAATGCAAAACAGTCCTCCAAAGTAGTGCTTTCAATTAACGATTTAACAATTCAAGATTTTAGGGAAAGTTTGTTACAGTTAGATTGGGATGAGTTGTATAGGGAAAATGATGCTAATTTAAAATTTAACTTATTTCATGATACCTTTGTGAGTATATTTGAAAACAGTTTCTCTAAGAAAACAGTGAAATATAATTGTAAGAAACCATGTAAAAAACCATGGCTTACTAACGGGATAAAAATATCTTGTAAACCTAAAAGGGAAATGTATCTTGCAGCCAGGAGGAGCAATGATCCTGAAACAGTGAAACATTATAAAAACTACTGCACTGTATTAAGAAAAGTTATTCAAAAGTCCAGAAGTATGTGCATTATGTCTGAAATTAGCACATCTGATAATAACATTAAAACAATTTTGAATATTGTTAAAAGGGAAGCAGGGAAACCAAGAGCACAGGACGACTGTATTTCAAACAGACTCAATGAAAGGTTTGTTAACAAGAAGTCAGAAATAGAAAAAAATTTTAATAATCATTTTTTAAGTGCTGTAGAGAAAATAGGATCCAGCTATTCATTATAAAATGCAATGCAGTATATGGAAGAGGCAGCATCTATGCAATTTTAAAAAATTGAAATTCAACCCACCTCTCCTACTGAAATTAGGAAAGTAAATTCACTCAAAAATAGAAGCTCACATGGAATTGATGGCATTTCCAACAGAGTACAAAGCTTGGTCCCAACAAATAAGTACAATTCTCAGCCACATATGTGTCTCACTGAAACAGGGCATTTTTCCAGATAGACTGAAATATGCTATTGTTAAACCATTGTATAAAAAAGGGGATAGGTCTGATGCTAACTACCACCACCCAATCTCACTGCTGACAGCTTTATAGGAAATTCTTGAAAAAGTAATTAATTCAATAGTAGCATCACATATTTGTAATAATGAAGTACTAACAAAATGTCAATTTAGCTTTCAGAAAGGCTTTTCAACAGAAAATGCTATATATGTTTTCACTGATCAAATATTAAATGCACTTACTAACCGAACATCACCCACTGTGATATTTTGTGATCTCTCAAAGGATTTTGATTCTGTGAATCATGAAATTCTTCTAGATAAGCTTAAGTATTGTGGTATGAGTGGGATAGTGCACAACTGGAAGAATGAATAAGTTTGAAATTAACAGCATAGATAGTCTACAAAAGTCAGCAGACTCCTCTAACTGGGTAGGTATCAATAATGGTGTCCCACAGGGAGCATTTTGGGTCCCTAATTGTTCTTAATATATATTGATGACTTGCCACTCTATATTCATGAAGATGCAAAGCTAGTTCTTTTTGCTGATGATACAAGTATAGTTGTCACACCCAACAAGCAAGAATCAGCTGAGGAAATCACAAATAATGTCTTTCAGAAAATTATTAAGTGGTTCTCTGCAATTGGACTCTCACTAAATTTTGAGAAAACACAGTTTATACCATTCCGTACAGTAAATGGCATAACACCATTGATAAATAAAGACTATGAACAGAAGTCTGTTGCTAAGGAAGAATACTCAAAATTTCTGGGTGTGTGCATTGATGAGAAATTGAATTAGAAGAAACACATCAATGATCTGCTGAGATGGTTAGGTTCAACTGCTTATGCTATTAGGGTTATTGCAATTTTTGGTGATGGACATATCAGTAAATTAGCCTACTATGCCTATTCTCATTCACTGCTTTCATATGGCATATTTTGGGGCAATTCGTCATTAAGAGAGAAAGTATTCATTGCACAAAAGTATGTAATCAGAATAATAGCTGGAGCCCACCCAAGATCACCTTGCAGATATTTATTTAAGGAACTCACAGGATCTCCACAATACATATATTCACTTACAAAATTTGTCATTAGTAACTCATCCCAATTCAAAAATAACAGCGAAGTGCATAGCTACAACATTAGAAGAAAGGATGATCTACACTATTCTGGGTTAATCTCACTTTGGCACAGAAAGGCTTCAATTATGCTGCCACAAAAATCTTTGGTCATTTGACAAATAGTATTAAAAGTCTGACAGATAGCCAACCAACATTCAAAAGCAAATTAAAAGAATTTCTGAATGACAACTCCGTTGATACGATAGATGAATTCTTAGATATGAAGTAGTAATTGAAAAAAAAAAACATAAAAAAATTAATTATTTTGGGTAACAAAAACTTGTGTTAAAGTGACATATTCCACACCATTACGAAATGTCTTATTCTGATCTATGGAAGAAGGATTCATGTATGTATGTTATGTATGTATGTATGCATGCACAAAGCTGCAGGGATGACACGGCAGAGCATGAGGAGCAGTTACAAGATCCATAGGGACTATCTAAAACCATGCTGGAATTTTGTTGTAACAGACACCTTCAAGAAAGGCGGCTCGTTTCAATATATGAGAGTGCCACAAATATAATTCACTGGTGTCTGTAATCACGAAAGGACCCCTCTATAGGTTCCAATGCAGGTATGTGGTTGAATGGAAAGGTTCAATTTCAAATCGCAGACAGCATCTGAAAAGCAAGTGTACATTTCTTACGACCTCAATCAGCGCACCCACTACTGTATGTGATCATTCTCAATGAATCATCGCTTATAGCCCAGTGGATATATTGCAGAACCCCTGACGTGGCATCGAGACAGAATTCATTACAAATACTGGAGAAAAATCTAGTGGTGGCATGAGCTAGAGGCAAATACTGGCTTCACATCACGTACCTTAGCCAAATTACTTTCTAAATTCCATGATTTTCTTGCGATCTTAAACAGCTGGTGGCGTGTAACCACACTTTCGGTCTGTTAATAAACACCATCTATATTCAGTGTCACAGTTTTTGTGTGGAAAAAGCACTCCATTCGGAGGTAATGCCATATCTCGACTTATAAGGCTTGCATAGTTTTTAATATGGATATTATTAGCGATACTTGCGAGCATCTTTAGAACCAAGACCGCTTGTGACAGTAACATAGTCACTGCCATCGTCTTTACAATATCTGGAGGCTTGTAAGACAGTTATGTTTCTGTTTCTGTTCTGTTTCTACGACACTGTGGTATCACTCGCAAGAAACACTTATGAGACATGTCCACTCATCACTGATTTTCACTCAGTACTGTTTCGTATCACCAGCATTCAGTTATTGGCGAAGTACTATATTTAGTGGTGGTGGATGCGGGATAAGAGTTGCTGTGAGCATCATGCTTATAAAGAGAGTTTGTGTGTGTTTTCCAACATGTGTGAAGAAAATGTGTATATCCTGTCATAATGGACAGCATGGATCTGACGTGGAAAACTGTGATAGCCACAAAGGGAATTAAAGATTGTTTTCTTTTACTTGGAAAATTAGGTCAAGTCAGAAGAATGGTACAGATATTTCTATTTCCAGAGCCACAGTCATCAGGAGGGGTATTTCAGATACTTTGCTCACTGTCGAATGTCTTCCGATTGAGGCTGCAAATCATAAGGGGAGCCGTAACGATGAAAATGACGAAGTTAACGTTTTTTCCCATTATAAAATTATTTGGAGTTTTCTGAATAAAACAAATCAAATTTCTTCCTTCTAAGTGAATTCTAAGTGTGTTTTTTATTGCTGCAAAGTTGGCGCGCTGCGTAAACGGTTGTAACAACTTGGCGTGTCACCTCTGACGGTACCACTCGCTGGTTGCAAGCACGGTATCTGCGGAATTATACAGTGTTTTATTTTCCAGCGTTATATGGCTTTCTCTCTGTGACAAGTGACTGGTCATATCGGTAAACATAAACGCTATACCAGGTGTGTTGACTTGTGGAGTTTGCTTTGTGTTGTATAGCTGTTTAATTTTGCGTATTTGACAAATTTTGCTCGTACCTGTTTTACGTATTTGGTTTGGGGATATCAATATGCCCCATTTCAGCAATTGAATGTTTAAGGAAAGGCACAATGAGTGGAAGAAGAAATCTTTTGTTGTTTTGTAGGGAGATGCTGCTCAGACTGCTTCAACGGCTACTCCAAATGAATGTGATAGAACTTCTTCCAGCAAGAAACTCTGTGTCAACAAAGAAAATTTTGAAAACTATGACAGTGACAGTAATGATGTGAATGAAATAATTAACATTTCCTTGCTCTCTAACATTTTGAAACATAATGTATTATGCCAAGTCTGCAAAGAAAGAGGACTGGAATTGAAAATAACTTTACACATTGGTTTGGCATGTAAAATGTTATTGAAGTGTAACAAATGTGCTGCAGAAGTTTCATTTTCTAATTCTAACAGTATTCCTCGTAATGGTAATAGTGGAAAGAAGGTGTACGATATAAATGTTAGGCTAGTGTATGGCTTGCGTTGCATTGGCAAGGGCAGTGCTGCAGGGACAATGTTATGGGAAATTATGAACTTGCCAAAACCACCAACCAAGTTTGGATTTTATAATGAATTGGTGGGATCTTCTGCTGAAGATATTGCTCAACCAACAATGATGAAAGCAGTTGAAGAAGCTGTGACAGATAATGGGAATTGTAGAGATTTAACTGTTGCTTTAGATGGATCATCGCAACATAGAGGTCATAAATCTCTAAATGGAGTTGTGACAGCTACCAATGGAGACAGTTGCAAAGTAATTGATGTTGCTATTACCTCAAAACATTGCACATGTAAGGTCAATACAAAGGACGAACATAGTGAAAGTTGTGAAGCAAATTTTCACGGCACGAGTGGAGCGATGGAAGTAGAGGGAGTGAAAGTGATTTTTTCCAGATCACAGGAGTGGAATAATGTATGAGACACTAACTATCTAGGAGATGGTGATTCTATGGGATATAAAGCTGTAGAGGAACTCAAACCTTATGGCAATGAAATTCGCATTAAAAATCAGGAGTGCATATGCCATGTGCAGAAGCGCATGGGGGCTAGCTTGCGCAAACTAAAGCAGACATTAGGCTCCCAGAGGCTTAGTGATGGTAAGACCCTTGGAGGAAGAGCAAGATTGACAGATGAAGCTAATGATAGATTGCAGAGGTATGATGGGTGTGCAATTACGCAAAATACAAGAAGCATTGAGCATATGAGGAGAGCAGTATGGGCATTATTTTTTCATAGAGCATCAACAAATGAGCACCCACAACGTGCACTGTGCCCCACAGGTGATGACTCATTGTGCAAGTACCAATCAGGAAAGGAATATGCCCATAAAAACAGTTTGCCAAATGTTGTAACTGATGTAATTAAGCACATATTCAGAGATTCATCACAGCCAAGTTTATTGGAAAAGTGTTTACATGGGAAAACACATCCAAATAAAAGTGTAAATAATTTAATTTGGATTAGGATTCCCTAAAGAGTGTTTGTACAGATAAAAACATTACATTTTGGAGTGTATGATGCAGTGGCAACATACAATGAAGGAAACATTATCAAATGTGATGTGCTGAAACCTTTAGGTTTCCAACCAGGATACAGCACCATTTCCACAATGTGCCTAATTGCTGAAGAAAGACTAAGAGGTGCAGGAAGAAGAGACAGAAGCCTACAACATGCAGCAAAAGGGAAGAAAACACACCAGTGAAAAGGAAACTAACACTGGAAAAAGAAGAGGATGCTGATAATCCATCATATGGGGCAGGAATGTATTAAAAAACTTTGGAAGCCATTTCCCATAACTTTAAAATTTTCATCTTTGAGAAACATTTTCTCCAAAACTGGTAACAGCATATCAATGAAATTTATACACAATATTATTTACTTATTTTCCTTAATTTTTATAACAAATTGTAAAAAAAATTGTATAATTCAACAGTTATAGAAGAGAATGTGCAAAATTTTAGAGGAAAAAATTAGCATCTGTTTAAAAAAAACAAAAACCAATAAATATTTCTTAACATGGCATTATAACTTTGTAGAGAAATGTTCAGAGCAATATGTTCAATCCCGTCTCCAGCCATTCTGATTTAGGTTTTCCGTGATTTCCCTAAATCGTTTCAGGCAAATGCCGGGATGGTTCCTTTGAAAGGGCATGGCCGATTTCCTTCCCAATCCTTCCCTAACCCGAGCTTGCGCTCCGTCTCTAATGACCTCATTGTCGACGGGACGTTAAACATTAACCTAACCTAACCTAACCAATATGTTTAATGATTTTAGAATAAATGTTCCTTCTAGAATGAGATTTTCACTCTGCAGCGGAGTGGGCGCTGATATGAAACTTCCTGGCAGAATAAAACTGTGTGCCGTTCCGAGACTCGAACTCGGGACCTTTGCCTTTCGCGGGCAAGTGCTCTACCAGCTAAGCTACTCAAGCACGACTCATGCCCCGTCCTCACAGTCTCGGTCCGGCACATGGTTTTAATCTGCCAGGAAGTTTCAAATGTTCCTTCCATTTGCTAAAATTAACAAGGACAAGATGGAGCGTTCTGGTTCCCATTAATCAAATGTTCTTTAGCCGTCATGGGGACATCAATCACCACGACTGCTTTCGTTGTAGCTTTGTTTTTTACAAAGATATGAACAGCGATATGACTTTTTTAAATGGCACCCTGTATTTTTTATTCGGTACTTAATTTCCTCTCCTAAGGACCTATTCAAAAATGTATCACAGTGTACCATTCACTGAAACACATTATTAATTAAATAACACAACAATGACTT
Source organism: Schistocerca cancellata (assembly GCF_023864275.1). Lineage (NCBI taxonomy): Eukaryota > Metazoa > Arthropoda > Insecta > Orthoptera > Acrididae > Schistocerca > Schistocerca cancellata. The sequence continues at coordinate 457,893,593 of NC_064627.1, forward strand.
TGAGCCTGGTATCACAAACTCATACACTTGCTGGAGTTGTCAGAAAACCAATTAAAACCAAGTAAAAACATAACACAACACTGACTTTGACTTTCCTGTACCATTGACCAAGAGTATAACATTCAAAGGCGCTCAAAGTGGTGAACCTGGACACCGATACAATAGTGCACTCGTTGAATGAAAGAATTACAGGGTTATTACAAATGATTGAAGCGATTTCACAGCTCTACAATAACTTTATTATTTGAGATATTTTCACAATGCTTTGCACACACATACAAAAACTCAAAAAAGTTTTTTTAGGCATTAACAAGTGTTCGATATGTGCCCCTTTAGTGATTCGGCAGACATCAAGCTGATAATCAAGTTCCTCCCACACTCAGCGCAGCATGTCCCCATCAATGAGTTTGAAAGCATCGTTGATGCGAGCTCGCAGTTCTGGCACGTTTCTTGGTATAGGAGGTTTAAACACTGAATCTTTCACATAACCCCACAGAAAGAAATCGCATGGGGTTAAGTCGGGAGAGTGTGGAGGCCATGACATGAATTGCTGATCATGATCTCCACCACGACCGATCCACCGGTTTTCCAATCTCCTGTTTAAGAAATGCCGAACATCATGATGGAAGTGCAGTGGAGCACCATCCTGTTGAAAGATGAAGTCGGCGCTGTCGCTCTCCAGTTGTGGCATGAGCCAATTTTCCAGCATGTCCAAATACACGTGTCCTGTAACGTTTTTTTCGCAGAAGAAAAAGGGGCCGTAAACTTTAAACCGTGAGATTGCACAAAACACGTTAACTTTTGGTGAATTGCGAATTTGCTGCACGAATGCGTGAGGATTCTCTACTGCCCAGATTCGCCCATTGTGTCTGTTCACTTCACCATTAAGAAAAAATGTTGCTTCATTGCTGAAAACAAGTTTCGCACTGAACGCATCCTCTTCCATGAGCTGTTGCAACCGCGACAAAGCGTTTGACTTTGTCGTCGGGTGTCAGGGCTTGTAGCAATTGTAAACAGTAAGGCTTCTGCTTTAGGCTTTTCCGCAAGATTTTCCAAACCGTCGGCTGTGGCACGTTTAGCTCCCTGCTTGCTTTATTTGTCGACTTCCGCGGGCTACGCGTGAAACTTGCCCGCACGCGTTCAACCATTTCTTCGCTCACTGCAGGCCGACCCGTTGATTTCCCCTTACAGAGGCATCCAGGAGCTTCAAACTGCGCATACCATCGCCGAATGGAGTTAGAAGTTGGTGGATCTTTGTTGGACTTCGTCCTGAAGTGTCGTTGCACTGTTATGACTGGCTGATGTGAGTGCATTTCAAGCACGACATACACTTTCTCGGCTCCTGCCGCCATTTTGTCTCACTGCGCTCTCGAGCGCTCTGGCAGCAGAAACCTGAAGTGCGGCTTCAGCCGAACAAAACTTTATGAGTTTTTCTACATATCTGTAGTGTGTCGTGACCATATGTCAATGAATGGAGCTACAGTGAATTTATGAAATCGCTTCAATCATTTGTAATAGCCCTGTATTTACTGCTTCCAGTGTTCTCTGCTGAAGAGAATTACAAGCAAGCACAATACGTCCCTGCACGTCCTCTGGAGTTGTTGGAATACAGCGATAGACAACATCTTTAATGCATCCCGCAAAGGATTTAAATCAGGAGACCTAAGAGGCCAAGTAACTGTTCCTCCTCGACCAATCCATCTGGCAGGATACCTTCAGTTTAGAACACAACATGCACTCCCGGCATTATGTGCTGGACATCCATTGTGTTGATACAACATGAGCATTCTGGTTCTTAGCGGCACTTCATCCAGAAGTGGAGGCGTCTCAGGAAGCTGGCATACGTTGTGCCGTTTCCACTACGACTTATGAAATAAGGGCCAATAATTGTAGTACCAAGCATCCCACACCGGATGTAACTCTCCATTGACACTGATATTCCAACTCGCACAACTCTTCAACTTACGATGGTTGACAGAATGGTGGGTGTGAATTCTACTGATGTTTACATTTGTCCTCTGTCAACATCAGTGCGTGGATGTGTTCCATTACCCCGAATACCTGCACTAAGCACTGGGAACATCAACGTCGTTGTCATGTTATGGAATTAATAATATTGTTTCAATGGATGGTACACTGTGATACATTTTTGAATAGGTCTTTAAGAGAGGAAACGAAGTACCGAATAAAAAACACAGGGTGCCATTTGAAAAAAATCATACTGCTGTTCACATCTTTGTAAAAAACAAAGCTACAATGAAGGCAAGCATGGCGATTGATGTCCCCCTGACGGCTAAAGAACATTTGCTTGAATCATTTTGTAATTTGCATCTGGACAAACAGTTATTTAGAGTGGTCAAGATAAATGGGACACCCTGTATATGGCCAGTTCCTAGGATGATTCTGTCTGGGGACACATGTTGCGCAGTGACCTGTGCCAGGAGTGATTCTTGTTTCCGTTAACAGCAGGAACCGTCCCAATGGGAAGACCGGTTGGGGTACAAAATACAGCTGATTTAACCATGTCGCCCTCTACACGGCTGAATAGCGAACTAATACTCAGTTTGTGTTGGGCAGCCATCGTGATCACATATGTTCTCATTGGAAATTTGAGAAGATTCAATATGCGATGGACAGTTATTCCCTCCCATGTAAACTGCCAGGTTGACTGCTGCACATTTCATGTCCATTTGGTTGACAGAACATCGATTGTGATGTGTGTTGTGTGCATCTAGCACGTGAAAGACGTGTGGAAGACACGTTTGCTGATTCTCTAGAGATGAGAAACACCTTAGTTGACTTTGTAAATTATAAGGATGATTTGGAATCTGTTGTATCACTGACATCAGTATTTGTGAATGGAAACATCAGTATCCTCTACTTTTTTTTAGTTTTCACGATGTTCTTGTAATTCCAGAGTCTGGAGATTGGTGTAGAAAGGGGGCAACCAAGCAGGTCGGGACCTGAAATGGTGAGGTCTTTGTGCCGAATAGAACCAACCCAGGCTTTGTACAACAGTCTTCACAGTATATGAGCGAGTGTCTGGTAATCGCGCGTTCTATCATGAAGCAGGTGTAAGGGGAATGGAAAAAATTTTGTATGTGAATAATTATGTGCACTATAGATACTGAGATTCATTCCACAACCACGGATGTAAAGAGCAGACATATCTAGTACATTGCTCGGTGTCAGACTGCGACAGCAATCCTAATATTTAATTGTAGTTACACTGATTCTCAATATTCTTGCGAGTCTGGAGATGACTGTAGAAAGCACAGCAGCAAGCATGCATTCCATCCTTTGTACACCGGTTCAAAGAGTCCAAGAAAGCTTTCAACTTATGATGATTTGGCTCACAGCTCCCCCTGGATGGGTAAATAGTGAACTAATACCCAGTTTGAGCTGAGTTCCCTTCAGGATCATGTGTGTCGTGTGCATACTCTGTGGAAATTTGAGAAGATTCAATATGACGAGTGTTTCCACTGGGAATATTGATAACATTCTCCCGGGATGTAAGGTCATCCAAGGCCGGCTGGCCCCTCTCTGGTTGACACGCTCTTCTGCGGCTGCAACCATTGGCTGCCTTACGGTGGTAGTTTTCTCTGTCAGCGCTGCACAGTGGTACGGTGAGCATGTGGGATGTATTTGACGATCTGTAGATCACTTTTACAAGGTTTAACTATCAGTGCAATATGGCGATCTGTAAAAATAGTTTTTTTACCAGTGAAAGTCTCGTCCGCAGAAAAAAAAAAAAAAAAAAAAGGCCGACAGTTCTTCAACACCGGCAGCATCAGTAATTTGGTGGATAAACTCAGTAAGAGCCAATCAGAATGCTCCATTCATTCACAAGACATCCTTTGTGCTCGGGCATAGGAGCCTTTACATAGCAGTGACAATGTTTGTGTTTCGGAAATGTTCGTCAAAAGTAGTACTTAACGATTTCCAGGAAGGATAACACATGTTGGACGGGGTGCCACGTTAGGACCATCAGGAAGAATGCATTTGGAGTTATTCTGTGCTATTTTCATGAACAGGTTCTGTTAGGACAAGAATTTCCATGCAGATAATCTGAGACATCATGAAAGCTCTTACAAAAGTGATTGTTAACTATTTCTGCAGAACTTTACAATTTCTGAGAGGTCGACTTGGCTCTTATTTCACATAGCCATATGATGTCCGTATAACATTGAGAACCTTTTAGATGGTGAGCTGCCAGGTGAGCGTTTCATGGCGATGCGTCAGCCACACTGGGTAGGTAAGCATGCGTGCACAGCTAGACACAGCTCACATGTCCCGTTAGGAACAATGCAGGCTGTGCTGTTCTGGGAAGCATTGGAACAGATTTCTATAGCACGACCTATGACACCAGTATCCACATGTAGAGGTTCGCGCCAGCAATGATAAACATGCGTGCAGGGCCCAGAGGGCGACTTGGCTCTCATTTACATAGACATGTGAAGTCAGTATAACACTAAGAACTAACTGTAGACACAACTTTCACCTGCTTGCTATAGATGGCAGTGGTGGTGGCTTGCAGCGGCACCGACATATGCGTGCGTTTGAACAGTTTGCTGTTTACCATAGTTTGAAAGCTTCCTTTTACATGCAATGAGTGTGTAGTGCATTATTTTCGGCTGTTTAAGCGTAGTTAGCGTGTTTGCATAGTGTTACACATGCATTCTCTTTTGAGAATTTACGAGTTGTTTTCGTGTCCGCACATGAATGTACTGCATTATTTCGACAGTTTACGAGTAGTTTCCAGGTTTGTAAACTGTATATTGTGACCCCAAGCACGTCAGAGCGAGTGTTTTGTATCAGTATAATAAGTAAAATATGTGAAATTCGTCCCTAAATAAATTGTTCCAGAAATAAATGAAGTACAATCCTTCCTCCCTCCAGCAGCCCAGCCTAGGCTGTCCTTTTCCCACCATCCCCCCCCCCCCCCCCCCATCTTGGATTATGTCACAGGAGGGACAACAGTGCCCTCTGCTGGCAGTATTGTGTACTATGTCAGTTGGACTCCAGAACTCGTGGGGGACACATTGGATGGAGCTACTGCCTCAAATTGTTTAAATAAACACAGTATGCAAAATAAAGACTTACGTCGATCCTATCCAGCAGCCCAGCACAGGCAGAGTCCTCTTTCCGCGAATTTCCCCACCCCAGACCGCCATGGGACGACTGCGCACTCTGGTGGCAGTACTGTGCACTAGGTCAGTTGGACTCTAATCCTATAGTGGACACACCGGATGGAGCTACTGCTTCAAATTGTTTACCATTTTCTTAGGTTAATGGAGGTAGCTGTGGTGCATTGCATTGTCCTGATGGAATTTCAACTTCCCCCATTTTCTGGGGGAGGGGAGGGGAGGGGGTTAGGTTAGTGGAGGTAGAGCAATTGACCTGTTTTCCTGCCAAAATATGAACTCCCGCCATGACATCATTGCGACATTATCATCTCTATCGACATCTTGAATAAATTTGGCAACAATGGGTACTACTCATACCAACCAATCCCTTCTTCTTGTCAGGGCATGCCACAAAATTCTTTCCTCTGCAATTATGATCAGTACCTCCTCATTAGTTACATGATCTACCCATCTAATCTTCAGCATTCTTATGAGCACTACATTTTAAGATTTTCTGTTTTCTCCTTGTCTGATCTGTTCATCGTCCATGTCACACTCATACCTTTACTTTCAGAAAAGACTTCCTGACACTTAAATGTACACTCGATGTTAACAAATTTGTCTTCTTCAAAAACGATTTTCTTGCTATTGTCAGACTACATCTTCTATCCTTTCTACTTCGCCTATCACTAGTTTAATTTGCTGCCCAAATAGCAAGACACATTTACTACTTCAAGTGTCTCAGTTCCTAATTCCCTCAGCACCAGTTTATTTAATTCGACTATATTCCATTATCCTCATTTTGCTTTTGTTAATGTTCATCTTATATCCCCCTTTTAAGACATTGTCCATTCCGTTCAACTGCTCTTCCAAGTCTTTTGCTGTCTCTGACAGAATTACAATGTCATCGGTAAACATCAAATTTTTTTATTTCTTTTCCCTGGGCTTTAATCCTTCCTACAAATTTTTATTTTTCCTTTACTGCTTGCTCAATATAGATTGAATAATATCAGGGATAGGTCACAACCCTGTCTCACTCCCTTCTCCACCAGTGTTTCCCATTTGTCCCCCCTGACTCCTATAGCTGCCATTGGGTATCTGTACAAATTGTGAATAGCCCTTCACTCCCTGTATTTTACCCCTGTCACCTTCAGAATTCGAAAGAGTATTCCAGTCAACACTGCCTGAAGCCTTCTCGAAGTCTACAAACGCTATGAACGCAAGTTTGCCTTCCCTTAACCTATCTTCTATGAGAAGTCATTGGGTCAGTACTGCCTCGCATGTTCCTACATTTCTCCTGAATCTAAATTGATCTTCCCCGAGATCGGCTTCTATCAGTTTTTCCATTCTTCTGTAAAGAATTTGTGTTAGTACTTTGTAACTGTGGCTTATTAAATTGATAGTTCGGTAATTTTCACATCTGTCAGCACCTGCTTTCTTTGGAATTGGAATTATTATATTCTTCTTGAAGGCTGAGGGGCGTTCACCTGTCTCAAACATCTTGCGCACCAGATGGAAGACATTTGTCATAGGTGGATATCCCAAGGTTATCAGTAGTTCTAAAAGGATGTTGCCTATTCCTGGGGCCTTGTTTCGACTTATGTCTTTCTGTTCTCTGTCCAATTCTTTATGCAGTATCATATCTCCCCTCATCTTCGTCTATGTCCTCTTCCATTTCCATAATATTGCCCGTGAGTACATCGCTGTTGTACAGGCCCTGTATATAGTTCTTCCAACTTTCTGTTTTCTCTTCTTTCCTTAGGATTAGTTTTTCATGTGAGTACTTGGTATTTATACAGGTGGTTTTCTTTTCTCCAAAGGTCTCTTTAATTTTCCTGTACATGGCTTCTATAGTTCCCCTACTGCTACATGCTTCCTTACATTTGCTCTCTAGCCATTCCTGCTAAGCCATTTTGCACTTCCTGTCAATCTCATTTCTTAGAAGTTTGTATTCCCTGTCACATGCTTATCTCTCAAAGCTACTCATTCTTTTTCTACTGTATTCCTTTCCCCTGTCCTTGTCAATTGTTCCCTAATTCTCCCTCTGAAACTCTATAGAACCTCTCGTTATTTCATTTTACCCAGGCCCCATCTCCTTAAATTCTTACCTTTTTGCAGCCCAAAAAGGAAAGTAAATACAGGGTGATTCAGTGAAGATGTTACAAACTTTCAGGAACGATGAAGACAAGTAAACATATCAATGTGAGGTAAGGGATGCGAAAGTATCCAAAACTCTTAACCGATAGAGTTTAATACAGTTTTCAATACATAAAACAGTGAGTGGTTGCTGCGTCACTTCTTGTGTTCCATCACAGTCGTGCTGTCTGATCCCTCCAGTATGAGTTTCTGTGCTCTGCGATACAAGCACAAGATTCTTCATGATCTGGACTCACAGTGAAGAAGAACTCCAGAATTTCCTCTCCAACCTCAACTCCTTCGGTTCCATCAGATTCACCTGGTCCTGCTCCAAATCCCATGCCACTTTCCTTGACGTTGACCTCCATCTGTCCAATGGCCAGCTTCACACGTCCGTCCACATCAAACCCACCAACAAACAACAGTACCTCCCGTATGACAGCTGCCACCCATTCCACATCAAATGGTCCCTTCCCTACAGCCTAGGTCTTCGTGGGAAACGAATCTGCTCCAGTCCGGAATCCTTGAACCATTACACCAACAACCTGAAAACAGCTTTTGCATCCCGCAACTACCCTCCCGACCTGGTACAGAAGCAAATAACTAGAGCCACTTCCTCATCCCTTCAAACCTAGATCCTCCCACAGAAGAACCCCAAAAGTGCCCCACTTGTGACAGGGTACTTTCTGGGACTGGATCAGACTCTGAATGTGGCTCTCCAGCAGGGATACGACTTCCTCAAATCCTGCCCTGAAATGAGATCCATCCTTCATGAAATCCTCCCCACTCCACCAAGAGTGTCTTTCTGCCGTCCACCTAACCTTCGTAACCTCTTAGTTCATCCCTATGAAATCCCCAAACCACCTTCCCTACCCTCCGGCTCCTACCCTTGTAACCGCCCCCGGTGTAAAACATGTCCCATGCACCCTCCCACCACCACCTACTCCAGTCCTGTAACCCGGAAGGTGTACACGATCAAAGGCAGAGCCACGTGTGAAAGCACCCACGTGATTTACCAACTGACTTGCCTACACTGTGAAGCTTTCTATGTGGGAATGACCAGCAACAAACTGTCCATTCACATGAATGGACACAGGCAGACAGTGTTTGTTGGTAATGAGGATCACCCTTAGGCTAAACATGCCTTGGTGCACGGCCAGCACATCTTGGCACAGTGTTACACCGTCCGGGTTATGTGGATACTCCCCACTAACACCAACCTGTCAGAACTCCGGAGATGGGAACTTGCCCTTCAGTATATCCTCTCTTCTCGTTACCCGCCAGGCCTCAACCTCCGCTAATTTCAAGATGCCGCCGCTCATACCTCACCTGTCATTCAACAACATCTTTGCCTTTGTACTTCCACCTCGACTGACATCTCTGCCCAAACTCTTTGCCTTTACAAATGTCTGCTTGTGTCTGTGTATATGCGGATGGATATGTGTGTGTATGCGAGTGTATACCTGTCCTTTTTTCCCCCTAAGGTAAGTCTTTCTGCTCCCGGGATTGGAATGACTCCTTACCCTCTCCCTTAAAACCCACATCCTTTCGTCTTTCCCTCTCCTTCCCTCTTTCCTGATGAAGCAACCGTTGGTTGCGAAAGCTTGAATTTTCTGTGTATGTTTGTGTGTCTATCAACCTGTCAGCGCTTTTGTTTGGTAAGTCACATCATCTTTGTTTTTAGATATATTTTTACCATGTGGAATGTTTTCCTCTATTATATTAATATATGTAGTAACATTTATTATTAGTCACTATACTATAATGAAGTACAATATCGTGCGAACAAATCTGAGCAGCTTGAAAATGACTTAAATACAGCTTATATGCATAGCTCATTTAGCTTGCTTTAATTCATTTGTCGAGGATGGCATGTGATATAAAATTTAATTGAATAACAATGGATAATAGAATATTTACAATATGAATATTTTTTTAAATTAATTTAAACACTTTTCACAAAGAAACACAATACTATTAATCTTCTGTGTCTGGAGGTGAACCGTCAAAACGTTGGGTTACGTCCATCTACAATTCCCTTCTATTTGTCATCTTAGGGTAACTGATTTGAATTCTACTCCTATTTCATCATATCCTCGTGGGTATTATTTTTTCGGCATAGAGTTTACATGAAAATAAGTGTCAGTGTAAGTTCTGTGGAAAATTGTTTGATCTGTGCTGAGCTGAAATAGAATCTAATCTGAAGTCCTTTCTAATTCTCTGTCCTGAATTCAAATTATTTGGAAGTTGTGAGATGTTCCTGATCCTTATCAATAACCATAGGATGCACTATACACTAAACCAACTGGTGATGGCATCTCAACTTATGCTTGTCATCTTTCAGATGCACCTTAACACTTGTTGATATGCTTGTAACTGCTCAGCATTCGCTTAGTTGGTAACTTCGAGAGTGACAATTGACATGACAAAATTTACATACACAGGTATATTACAACAATAATACAACTAAAAAGAAAAAGTCCATTACAACAGATTGAAACAAAGTATTAGCGGATTTTTAGCTGAGAATGGGTTACCCCTTTCGAACAGCATGACTTCAGCTCAGTGAGTTAAAAAAGATAAAAACATACACTGACATTGACAAATTTGACATAAGCAAAACATATCCTGCCATAGACCAGATTCATTTGAATCACTAACCCATGGTCATTATGCATTGAGAAATCTGATTGAAGTTATTATTAATTAATTAAATATTAAAAGAAATCAGTCATACTACAGATAAATTCTCTGCGTTCTGGAAATAAAACTTATCTCTACATTGAAAAGCAAATACATAATGTTTGCATATATCTGTAACATTATGCCTGAAAAGAAAAACTAACTACCAAATTGCAAAAAGAAAGAAAATATCCTAAGTATGGTTCATAGTTTCAATGTAAAACAGTCTAATCAATGTTATTTGATACGAATAGTGTCTTCAGTCTTCAGAATTTTCAGTCATCGTGAAATTTCTTGAACAAGTGATGAGGATACATTCCTTTCACCTTTTCATTCTTCACATCCTTCAAAACATAGGCCCCTGGATGAGGTATTTTTGTAATCACAGATGGTCCTTGATACAATAATTGCCATTTTTTGTTCCTCCTCTGTGTAAGTGAAGCCTTAGGATGAGTTTTTACTAAAACTTGGCGTTTCACTTTCTTCCTAGTCTATTGTCAAAATACATTTTTCTTTTCTTCGCCTTGTCCATTATATTGAGTAAGGCTTGGTGTACTTTATTTTGTAGAGACATTCTGTCAATTGCTACTTTAGGGATTGTTCGAATCCAGTCATTCTGTTCCTGTTTTCCAAACATCAGTTCGTACAGAATGCCCTCTGTCGTAGTGTGTGTCATACTGTTCACAATTTCTTGAAAATCATCAAGATAGTAGATCCATTTGGTTTGCTGGTTGTGGCAATATGTACTCATGAACAGGTTTAATTCATGAAAGACTTGTTCCACAGGATTTGCAGAAGGGTGTTACACTGATGTTAGAATTTGTTTTATACCACAGCTGCTTAGTGTTTGCCTCCAACGAAATCCAGTGAATGTTGCCCCATTGCCAGAAAGAATAGTCTCTGGTCTGCCTACATTGACTATACAATCTTCTACCAGTTTCTTGGCTATGGATGCACGAGTAGCTGATTTTAATGGATAAAGTTTGAGATATTTGATGAACATATTGAGAAAAGCTACAATATATTTATATCCTCCTCTTGATGACAGTAGAGGGCCACAGACATTGACCGAAATGATCGATAGCAGTTTAGTAGGTATAATAGGCTGTAGGGAATCCATCACACAAAAATTTCCTGGTTCGCCTAGCTGACAAATTTTACATTTCCTTAACTGTCAGTGCACTTTCCTGTGAATATTTGGCAAGTAGCAATAGGCTTGAATCTTCTGAGCACATTTTAATACTCCAAAATGTCCCAAGTGACATGTGTGTACAAAATTAAGTCATCCTCATTCTTCTAGCGAAAACACACTGTCCAATTATCTGAATCAAGATACCCTTTGGAAAATAAGACGTCGTCCTCAACTTTGTACAATCGCTTCACCTCTTCATTTCCAGGTTTTCCTAAAGCTTCTTTTATTGAAAGCCAATGAGGATCTTCATTTTGTAGTTTTCCCATGTTCTTACACATTTTAAGAAAATGTTTCCTATATATTTTATCAGTCATTAACAGAGCTCTGAATTCGGATGGATTGCCCGTGATGTTGACTGTTGATAAATCACCATCTGGCAATCTTGACAGTGCAATGGCGATGAAATTATCCTGTCCGCTTATGTATTTAATTTCAAATTGAAGCTCTTGGAGTGAGAGCGTCCACCTTGCTAGTCTGGGATGTAATAATTTACACGTTTGCAAAAATCTTAAAGCTTTCTGGTCACAGCATACTGTTGTCTTTGCTCCTTATAAGTAATAGTGAAATTTTTTAAATGACCAGTCTATGGCCAATGCTTCCTTTTTGGCAGTTGTATACATCCTTTCACAAGCAGTTAAGAGTCAGCTAGAGGAAGCTATTGGACAGAAAGTTGTTTTTCCATTTATCGTTTTTCCTTGGAAGAGGCAGGAACCGATTCCAATTTCCGAAACATCTGCCATTAAACCGAATTCTTGGCTCATATCTGGATGACATAATATTTGTGAGTTAACTAAGGCATGTTTTATTGCTCTTCAACTGCTTTCTGGAATTGTTGCATCCACACCCACGGAGTATTTTTGTGCAACAAGCTGTACAACTGTTCTGCATTAATAGAGTGGTCGTAAATGAAATGCCTGAAAAAAGAGGCAACTCCGAGGAATCCCTTTAACCTTTTTTTAGTTGTTGGAACTGCAAAGTTTTTGATTGCCTTTAATTTCTCGGAGACCAGTAAGATTACCCTTTCATTTATAAGATGACCCAGAAATTTAATTTTATCCCGAGCAAAATGGGACTTCGGCAGATTTGCAGTTACACCTGTTTCCTTGAAGTGTTCCAACACTCTCCTCGTTAAATCAACGTACTCCTTCCATGTGATCGTAGCGATTTACATGTTGTCCACAAACAAAGTTAAACTGCTTCAAAGTGCAGGTCCCAACGCGTAATCTAGAGCATTTATAAATACTCCCGAGTTCATGTTTAGCCCGAAAGGTGGAATCTTAAATTGATAGATTCTGCCTGCGTGTACAAACGTGGTGTACTTTTCTGATTGTTCATCTAGCTCCATCTGCCAAACTGAACTCCTGAGACCAATATTTGATAAGTATTTTATCCCTTTGAACCTTTAAATTAACTCATCGATATTTTCCGGATGAGTTCACATGGGCACGATAATCTTATTTATTTGCTGTGCATCTCGCACGAGACGAACTTTTCCTCCTTTTTCAAGACAACATGCAGAGGACTGCATTATGGCCTCGTTGAAGGTTCAATCAGCTCCCATTCAAACATCTGTTGGATTTCTGCATCAACCGCCTTTCGTTAATACCACAGTACCGCAGAAAACTTGTTGTGGAATTACATCTAAAAGACATGTGTATCCTTGATTACACCAGGCTTTTCTTCAAAGACCTTTTGATATTCTTGTAGAAGATCGTATAACTGCTTTCTTTGATGGTGCTGCAAATATTCAGGTTCTTGAACTTTTTCATATACCACATCTTCAGTTTTTAAGACTGGTTGCAAATAATTAATTTGGTATTTCCGTGCGGGTTCACAATGTATCCATTTGATTTGCAGTTTTCATCCATGACAATGTTTTCCATAGCTACTATGTTCCCTGAGAAGATCCACTGATGTCTTTGATCCATTGTTGTAAAACTGGCACAGCCCAGATAAAAATCGATATGCCAATTCCTCTCTCTAAATTCATCAATTCCCAAGATACAGTCCTCAACCATTTCTTCTATTACAAAGAATGTACAATTTATAACTACATTTCCTAAACCTAACTGTAGTTGAGTCTGCACTTTATCCTGAGAAGACCTATGACCAGTAGGGCCTACAATCCTACAACATTGAACAAGGAAAATCGGTGGATTTACTTTCTGAAGTATTCTTTGAAATACAAGCATGGCCATTAAAATTGCTACACCACGAAGATGATGTGCTACAGACGAGAAATTTAACCGACAGGAAGAAGATGCTGTGATATGCAAATGATTAGCTTTTCAGAGCATTCACACAAGGTTGGCGCCGGTGGTGACACCTACAACGTGCTGACATGAGGAAAGTTTCTAACCTATTTCTCATACACAATCAGCAGCTGACCAGCAATGCCTGGTGAAACGTTGTTGTGATGCCTTGTGTAAGGAGGAGAAATGCATACCATCACATTTCTGACTACGATAAAGGTCTGATTGTAGCATTGCGATTGTAGCGATTGCGGTTTATCGTATCAACATTGCTGCTCGCGTTGGTCGTGATCCAGTGACTGTTAGCAGAATATGGAATCATTGGGTTCAGGAGGGTAATACGAAATGCCGTGCTGGATCCCAATGGCCTCTTATCACTAGCATTCGAGATGACAGGCATCTTATCGGCATGGCTGTAAAGGATCGTGCAGCCACGTCTCGATCCCCGAGTCAACAGATGGGGATGTTTGCAAGACAACAATCATCTGCATGAACAGTTCGACGACGCTTGCAGCAGCATGGGCTATCAACTTGGAGACCATGGCTGCGGTTATCCTTGACACTGTGTCACAGACAGGATCGTCTGTGATGGTGTACTCAACAACTGACCTGGGTGTGTGAATGGCAAAATGTCATTTTTTTCGGATGAATCCAGGTTTTGTTTACAGCATCCTTTTTTTTTGTTGTTGTTATGGTTTTAGGATGCAAAACTGCTATGGTCATTAGTTCCCAGTCTGTGACTTAGGAAAAGGTAAAAAAACCAAACTGGAAACCAGCGGCAATGGGAGCGAAACTCAAAAAAAAGGGGAAAATAAAAACAGAAGGAAATCTTAAAAAAACACTATAAAAGTGGGATTGTTTGTCCCCAAAAAGAGCTTCAAATAAATGACGTCATCTCACTGGCACTAATAAACTCGAGAACGCGATCGGCTGAGCGCGTGTCATCTGCTAAAATTGACGATATATCAGGCGACAGCTGTAGACGAGCGCGTAACGGAGTAAAATAGGGGAACTCAAGTAAAAGGTGTCTCACCATCCACAGTTGAGAGCAGCAGGGACAAAGTGGGGGATGATTGCCACTTAAAAGATGTCGATGTCTAAAAAGACAGTGCCCTATCCGGAGTCTAGTTAAAATTACCTCCTCCCGGCGACGAGTTTGGGATAGAAGAGGTCCAAGCATAGGGAAGAGCTTCCACGTCCTGCAATTTATCGTTGGGAAGTGTCGACCGATGTGTGTGCCATAAAAGAGCAACACGATGACATAAAACACACCGTAGATCAGCGAAGGGAATCATGCAAATAGCAGGCTGAAGAAAAGAGACTGCAGCCTTGGCCGCTTTATCGACCGCCTCATTTCCACACATACCAACATATACTGGGATACAGAGGAACGCCACAGAGACACCCCCCCCCCTCCCCCCCAAGTGGAGAAAGTGAAGACAGTCCTGAATCCGGTGGACCAGAGGGTGGACAGAGTAGAGAGCTTGGAGACTGGGGAGAGAGCTGAACGAATCTGAGCAGATAACATACTATATCCGCTGATGGCAACGGATGTATTGGACAGCCTGGAGAACAGCGTAAAGCTCCGCAGTAAAAACCGAACACTGGTTGGGAAGCCGAAATCGATTAGGGGTGTCGCCAACAAAACAGGCACTCCCAACACCAAATGATGTTTTTGAGCTGTCAGTGTAAATAAATGTGGCATCCTTCATTTGTGCGCATAGAGCAGCAAATGCCTGACGATAAACAAGAGAAGGGGAAACTGACAAAGGTCACAGAGCAGGCAAGTCTGGGGCGGGAGCCAAGGCGGTGCTGTACCCCAAGTTGTCAAGAAAGTTTTAGGAAAGTGGATGGAAAGAGAATGTAGCAGTTGACGGAAGCGGACTCCCGGTGGTAGTAGGGAGGAAGGGTGGCCTGCATACCCTAAATCCAACGTGGTGTAGAAAAAAATGTCATGAGCCAGATTAGCAGGCATGGAAGACAGGTGGCTAGCATAATGACCCAGAAGGACAGCTCGCCGATTGGACAGCGGAGGTTCAGCAGTCTCAGCATAATGGCTTTCCACAGGGCTGGTGTAAAAAGCTCCAGACGCTAAATGTAATCCATGGTGGTAGAGTCGAGACGTCGAAGAACAGACAGCCGAGCAGAAGAGTAAACTATGCTTCCATAGTCCAATTCCGAGTGCACTAAGGGGCGTTAGAGGCGGAGAAGGACCACTCGGTCTGCTCCCCAGGAGATACCATTCAGGACACGGAGGGTGTTGAGGGATCGCAGACAGCGAGCCAAAAGATAGGAAACATGGGAGGACCAGCACAGTTTTCTCTCAAAAATAATACCCAAGAATTTAGTGACGTCTGCGAACGGAAGTTTGACAGGGCCTAGATGTAAGGAAGGCGGAAGAAACTCTGTACGATGCCAAAAATTGACACAAACGGTCTTACTGGGAGAAAAGCGGAAGCCGGTTTCGATGCTCCAAGAGTGGAGGCGATCGAGACATCCTTGAAGACGTCGTTCAAGAAGGCTGGTCCGTTGAGAGCTGTAGCAGATCATAAAATCGTCCACAAAGAGGGAGCCCAAGACATCAGAAAGGAGACAATCCATAATCGGATTTATGGCAATGGCAAACAGTACCACACCCGCACTTTAAATGTGCGCTCTGCCATAAATTCACGAAGAAAAAGGGGCAGCCGACCTCGAAAGCCCCAAGAGAACAGTGTGCGGAGGATGCCTGTCCTCCAACAGG
This sequence comes from Schistocerca cancellata, assembly GCF_023864275.1. Taxonomy (NCBI): domain Eukaryota; kingdom Metazoa; phylum Arthropoda; class Insecta; order Orthoptera; family Acrididae; genus Schistocerca; species Schistocerca cancellata. The sequence goes on from NC_064627.1 coordinate 457,909,724, forward strand.
TATCGTATGCTCTCTCCATATCAAAAATTATTGCTACTGTTTGGTGTTTCCTGAGAAAATTGTTCACGATATAAGTGGAGAGAGCAACAAGATGGTCAACTGCGGAATGATGCTTTCGGAAACCGCATTGGGCAGGTATTAATAGACTTCGGGACTCCAGCCACCAGGCTAAACGGCAATTCACCATACGCTCCAAAACCTTACATACACTACTCATGAGAGAAATGGGGTGATAGCTAGAGGGGAGACATTCGTCCTTTCCAGGTTTCGGAATAGGAACGACGATAGCTTCCCACCATCTCCTGGGAAAAGTACTGTCGGTCCAAATTCGATTATAAAGGCGAAGGAAGTAGTGCAGACTATAGTATGATAAATGCAGCAACATTTGGATGTGGATACCATCCGGTCCTGAGGCGGAAGAGCGAGAAGAAGAGACTGCGTGTTGGAGTTCCCGCATGGAGAAAACAGTATTATAGCTTTCATGATTTTGAGAGGAGAAAGCAAGAGGTCGCACTTCCACTGCACGTTTCTTCGGGAGAAAAGCTGGTGGGTAATTTGAAGAGCTAGAAATCTCAGCAAAGTATTGACCCAATGAGTTAGAAATTGCGACGGGGTCCACTAATGTAACATACGCGACAGTGAGTCCAGAGACCAGGGAGAAACTAGGCGCACCAGATACCCGTCGAATCAGACTCCAAACTTCCAAGGAGGGAGTGAAGGTCTTAAATGAGCTAGTAAAGAAGTCCCAGCTTGCCTTCTTGCTATCGCGGATGATGTGGCGGCATCGCGCATGGAACTGCTTATAGCAGATAGAGTTGGCCAAAGTAGGATGGTGGCGGAAAACGTGAAGACCACGTCGCCGCTCATGTATTGCGTCACGGCATGCCTCGTTCCACCAAGGAACTGGGGGATGCTGGGGCAAATCGGAGGTGCAAGGTATTGAACGTTCCACAGCTGTAGGAATAAATTCTGTAATATGAGTGACCTTATCGTCGACGCTAGGAAAGGGATGGTCGTCGAATGTCGCTAGAGATGAAAAAAGTGTCCAATCGGCTTGGGCCAACTTCCAGCGTCTCGGGCGCATCGCATATATGGCAGTTGTGGCTACAGTCTAAGGACACATGGAAAGTGGTCACTCGAGTGTGTATCAGCAAAAGCGAACCATTTGAGGTGCCAAGTTAGTGGAACAGTACCGACCGAAAGGTCCAAATGAGAGAAATTTGTCGTGGAGGCAGACAAAAATGTAGGGTCCCCAGTGTTGAAGCAAACAAGATCCGCTTGGTGAAAGACATCTATCAATAGTGAGCCGCACGGACAAGGACGCGGAGATCCCCAAAGCGGGTGGTGGGCATTGAAGTCCCCAACCAACAAATAGGGGGGCGGAAGCTGACCCAGAAGATGAAGGAGGTCAGCTCTCGACATTGGTGTGGACAATGGAATGTATACAGTACAAAGAGAGAAGGTATATCCAGAAAGGGAAAGATGGACAGCAACAGCTTGGAAGGAACTGTTTAAGGGGATTGGGTGATAATGGACAGTATCATGGAGAAGAATCAAGAGTCCTCCATGTGCTGTAGTGCCATCACAACAGAGGGGAGATCAAATTAGACTGACTGAAAATGAGGGAAAACAAAGCGATCGTGGGGATGCAGCTTTGTTTCCTGAAGACAGAAGATGACCGGCAAGTAGGATCGTAAGAGGATCGACAATTCATCCCGACTGGCTCAAATGCCACAGATATTCTAATGGATAATGGACATAGGGTGGACAGAAAAGGGAAGAATGTGACAAAGGTTGCCCTCAACTCAACGACTGCTCAGAGCCGGCGGCCGACAGTGCGGAACGGCATTCAGCCGAAGGCAGAAGATCCTGATCCATAGGTTGTTTGGGAGCAGCTCCTGCCACCAGTGATCGGCCGGTTGAGCAGCCACCTGCAGTGTGCCTCGGCGACACAGACGGCTGAGGGCGGTTACCGCGAGGTGGTGCTGTAGGTAAGACACGCCGTGGCAGAGAAGGAGAGGAACGGGTTTCTTATTAGCCTTCTTGGAAACAGGACGTTGAGATGAAGGAGGAACCGATGGTTGTGAAGTCGGGGTACGTAAAAAAAATCTTCACGACTAGCCTCTTTTTTGGAAGTCCGGGTGTCTGATTTTGGGGCTCGGGATTTAGCAGAACCCGATGAAGGGTGAGCCATAGAGTGAGCAGGTGAGAGTGGGGAGGTTGAACAGGCGATCTTTGCACTGGCCGATCTGATGACCAGGGCACTAAAGGTGAGATCACAAGTCTGTGTGGCTGCCTCCTTTGTAGGATGAGGAGAGGCAAGGACCGTGGGCTTTCGACTGGCGAATAACTTTCGAGCAGCTCTGATTTCCTGAATGAGCCATTCGTCTTTAAAATGGGGCAATCTCTAGAGGAAGCAGCGTGGTGACCCATACAGTTGATGCAACGAGGGGATGGAGGTGGACAAGCACCCTCATGAGCATCCTTGCCACACGTAACGCATTTGGCCGGATTGGAACACGACTGACTGGTATGACTGAACCGCTGACACCGAAGGCAACACGTAGGGTTTGGGATGTAAGGGCAAACGGAAATTATCTCATAGCTGCCTTTATGTTCAATGGAAGTTGAACTCTGTCAAATGTCAAGAAGACAGTACGGGTTGGAACCATGTCCTTGTCAACCCTTTTCATGACTCAATGAACAGCCGTTACGCCCTGGTCAGACAGGTAGTTTTGAATTTCTTCGTCGGACAATCCATCGAGGGAGCGTGTATAAACCACCCCACGTGATGAATTTAAAGTGCGATGCGCTTCCACACGGACAGGGAAGTTGTGTAGCAGTGAAGTTCGCAGCAATTTTTGTGCCTGGAGGGCACTGACTGTTTCTGACAACAAGGTGCCATTTCGTAATTGGGAACAAGACTTTACAGGACCTGCAATTGTGTCAACACCCTCCTGAATAATGAAAGGGTTGACTATGGAGAAGTCTTGCCCTTTGTCCGACCGAGAAACAATAAGGAACTGTAGCAATGATGGAAGAATTGTACGTGGCTGAGACTCATTTAACTTTCGCTTGTGAGCAGACATAGTAGATGATGAGGAAACCATTGCAGAAGTATCCCCCATGATTACCGGCGTCTCCAATGGTGCACTCCTTCTTTGTTGAGGCCCTCTCTGAGGGCACGCCTGCCTTGGGTGATTGTTCACACCTCAGGTCACACCTCCTGAGAAACGGATTGAGGGACCAATCGGCACTTTCGGAAGGTAACAGCTTGGGTAATCACCCCTCCCTGGGCCTGGCCGTTACAGGGGGCGGGGCGGGGGGGGGGGGGGGGACCTACCTGTCTACCGGGGGCAGGGAATTACGCATTACCCCGTCACCAGCTACGCGTGGCTCAGCCATCAGACACGCACAGGGATGAAAAAAGAGAAAGGGAGGAACAAAGAAAAGGAAAGAAGAGGGGTCTCAAACACCGCAGCGGAGAAAAGGGTAAAGTGGAGAGGTAAGGAAAAGAGAAGGGCAAAGGAAGGACAAAGCATTGCCAGCAGAGAAAGTGAAGAAGAGAGACTGTTTTACAGTTTCAAGCGTCCGTCTCCGGACGTAGGCAATAAACATACTCCCAGAGGGGGAGAAATGGAAGGGAAGAGGCGGAGGTGGGGGGGGGGGGGGGAAGATGGGGGATGGGAAAGGATGTGGAAAAGGTAGGTATACAGCCCGGGAAGGAAAGAGGGCCACACTAACTCGGGGTCCCGTGCTCGCTACGCACGTATCCACAAAAGAGATGTGGACCCCCGGGGGGTTACAGCATCATGATGGTCGCATCCGTGTTTGGCGACATCGTGGTGAATGCCCATTGCAAGTGTGTATTCGTCATTGCCATACTGGTGTATCACCTGGCGTGATGGTATGGGGTGCCATTGGTTACACGTCTCGGTCACCTCTTGTTCGCATTGACGGCACTTTGAACAGTGGACGTTACATTTCAGATGTGTTACGACCCGTGGCTCTGCCCTTCATTCGATCCCAGCGAAATCCTAGATTTCAGCAGAATAATGCACGACCGCATGTTGCAGGTCCTGTATGGGCCTTTCCGGATACAGAAAATGTTCGACTGCTGCCCTGGCCAGCAAATTCTCCAGATCTCTCACCAATTGAAAACATTTGGTCAATGGTGGCCAAGCAACTGGCTCGTCACAATATGCCAGTCACTACTCAAATTTAGGCAAGATGGCGCCGAATGAAATTCGCGAGTGTGTTAGTTCCAGTAATAAATGTAAATTTAATGAAGAAAAGTGTGCATTTTGCAGAAATGTCGGTTGGTATTGTGACCAGTTATGTATGACGTGTTATATTGTGTTAAAAGTATCTGAAAAAAACTGTGATGCATCTATAAACTGTGAAAAAGAAACCATGTTGACGATCGGTAAACAGAACAGCATGAGTTCCGCAAATAAAAGCAAACAATCCGAAGTCTGTGTGAAGTGTAAGAAGTTCGACGTATTTAGTGATGGGAAGTGCATCTCTTGTTATTTAATTATGAAGGTGGTAGTAAAAAATGAGAAACTCAGTGTTTGCTTAGCATCAACTTCATCATACAGCCACGAAATTGCGCTTCAAGAAATAACAAACAGTAAACTATGCTCATGCAGAAAGAAAGTCGTTACAGGTATTATGTGCTTTAAGTGTAAAATTGTTTATCATTATAACTGTGCAAAGGTGGACTCAAAACAAGAGATATGGAAATGTGATAATTGCGTAAAAGTGGGCACTATAGACAGCAAGGAAGAAATAATTTCCGTGTTGTTAGAAGAACTGCAAAGACTGAAAGCTGAAAATGTCACATTGTCTGCCAGAAGTCAACAGAACAAAAGTGAATCCCAAGACGAGAGCACAAATTGTCACCAGCCCAAGAAGATACCAAAACATCTCATTTCTCAGCAGTTATATCATCTGAATACAAGCAACCGTTTTAGTGCCTTAAGTGATAAAATTGATGAAACAGAGAAATCTACTCAGGTGGTAGGACGAGACAATGTTCCTAAAAATTCGACAAAAAGACCAATTGAGAGTCAGCCAACGAATAAGATTTTATTACTATCGGACAGTCATGGGCGAAACTGTGCATCATTGCTAAATGAATTTTTGAAACCCAAGTACTACACATCATCTGTTGTTAAACCAAATGCATGCCTCAGTGGTGTAGTTGAAGGGGCATCAGATCTTACTAGTGATTTCAATTTGGACGATGCAGTTATTATCCTTGCAGGAATAAATGACATTCGTAAGAAAAACAACTTTATTCCAGACTTAGAAAAGTTGACTGCAACACTTGATCATACAAAGCTATTGTTATGTACCGTTCCCTACTGTTATGACAAGCCAGAAGTCAACGAAACAGTGTACAGATTTAATGAATATATAATGAATTTGTCATCTAATTTTGTTAATGTGAAAGTAATTGATGTCAATTTATTCTTGCAAAGGCCTGATTATACTAATCATGGACTACACCTGAACAAAACAGGAAAGTTCAGACTGTGCAGGAACATTGCTTCATCAGTATCAAACCCATGGAAACGGTGTGATGTAGTAAAAACACTTACAACCAGCTCTGCAAGAAAGGTCAGATTTTGTACCGGTACTGTAGAAACCAATTCATGCCAAGATAGACAGGGAACCAATGTGAATACAAGAAACAGATGTATAGCTGTGTCTCACCCTGTCACTGCCAATGACATATTAATACCATATGATGAAGTTCCACCCAAAGAACCTCAAGGACTGGAAAATAATTCCGATGCAGTATCTCCAAGGATAAAAGGTAATCCCCGATTTTCTACGAGAGAAAGAAGAATTCCAAAAAGAAACAGTGATTTTTTATGGCCAGCACCCACCCGACCTCACCAACGACATCTAGTGAACAAATCTCCAGCTGCGACATAGGTCTTAATGTATCCAACACAGTTTTGAGTGCAACGGGGACTAACGGTGTTAATGGACAAGCAGACCAGCAGAAGGACAGTAGAGGTAGCTATAAGAATCTTATTATTCTTCATCAAAATATCAGAAGTCTCAAAAGTAAATTAGAGTTTTTATCTGTAAATTTAGGGGACATGGACACTGTTGACCGTCCTCATGTTTTATGCCTTACTGAGCATCATGTAACAGTTGGAATTGATGGGCTGCAGCTTGATGGGTATGATCTAGCTACTCATTACTGCAGAACAAGTAAGGAGAAAGGTGGTGCTGTAATTTATATAGACAGTAAAATCATTTATAAATCTTTAGATCTAAGTAAGTATTGTGTAGATCAACATTTTGAAGTTTGCGGGACTGAAATTTCTGCAAAGGACATGTTACTTACTGTGCTTGCAATTTACAGAGCTCCAGCAGGGAAGTTTTGCATCTTTATGAATAAGTTAGAATCTCTTTTGACCAAATTGTTCTCTAAAACTAGAAATTTAATAATTGTAGGTGACTTTAATGTCAACTTCTTAACTGATAACAACCTCAAAACTGACCTGGACCACTTAATGAATTCTTACAACTTGGCTGCGATGGTTACCTGGCCCACTAGAGTTACAGAAAATTGCAAGAGCCTTCTAGATAATATTTTCATTGACAAGAATAGAGTCAACAGTGCTAGTGTGAGCAAAGTAATTTATGGCCTGTCTGACCATGATGGACAACTTCTGAAAGTAAATAACATCAGTTTGTGCAATAAAATCTCCCACACCTATAGGTCCTATAGATGTATAAACACTGAAACTGTGTTTGCCTTTAACGACTATTTGTCACAGATAGATTGGGAGCCAGTGTACAGCACATCAGATGTTAATGATAAATTTAACCTTTTTTTAAATGAATTTATATCTGTATTTGAAATGGCTTTCCCAAAAAAAAACTGTCAGAAAGAACAATGAGGTTTCTTCCAGTAAACCATGGATTACTGGAGGTATAAAAATTTCTTGCACGAATAAGAGGGAGTTACATGCCTCACTAAGAGTATCAAATGATCCCCTTGAAAGGTCTCATTTTAAGTTATATTGTAAAATTTTAAAAAGGGTGATAAACAAATCCAAGAGCCTGTATATTAAGTCTGAAATTGATAAATCTGAGAACAAAATAAAAGCAGTTTGGAATGTTATAAAGAGAGAGTGTGGCAAGAGTAACAATAATGTTATTACCACAGAGATAAGCTATAAGGATGAGGTTATTCATAATCCTGTAACAGTTTCCAACATATTCAACAATCACTTCATAACTGCAGCAGAACAAGTAGGTTGTAACGGTTCCTTAAATGCTGCTACGCATTTATTACACAGAGCTAACCCTAACACGTATGACCCAATTTGTATTGCCCCAGTTACTATTACTGAAGTTAAAAATACCATCAAGGCCTTAAAAAATAAAAATTCCACTGGTATTGACAACATTTCACCAAAAATACTGAAGCATTGTAGTGACCACATATGTCAAGTCCTGTGTCACATTTTTAATGAGTCTATCCAGCAAGGTGTTGTCCCAGAGAGATTAAAGCTTGCCGTTGTGAAACCACTTTTCAAGAAGGGTGACAAAACTAATTTATCTAACTACCGTCCAATATCACTACTAAGTAGTTTCTCAAAAGTATTAGAGAAACTAATGTATACAAGAATTGTAGAACATCTTAACAGCCACAACATACTCAACAGAAACCAGTTTGGTTTCCAAAAAGGTAGATCAACTGAGCAGGCTATTTTTTCTCTCACAAATGAAATTTTAGAGTCAATAAATAATAAAATGTCACCTATTGGAATTTTTTGTGACTTGTCTAAGGCCTTTGACTGTGTGGACCACAACATTCTCTTACATGAGGCTAATTTTTATGCTTGCGAGGTAGCATTGGTAGATGGATAGAATCATATCTGCAAAACAGAAAACAGAAGGTGATAATTAATGGTGCCAATGATAGTCCCATTTCTTCTGATTGGGGCACATTAAAGTGTGGTGTGCCTCAGGGGTCCATCCTAGGACCTTTGCTTTTCCTTATCTTCATCAATGATCTCCCACTTTGCACAGACACCGAGTGTAAATTTACTCTTTTTGCCGATGACACCACTATTCTGCTTGAAAGTCGAACTAACAGTGACCTAGAAAATAAATGTAATGCTGTACTCGTTGACATCCTACACTGGTTTAAGTGCAACGGACTAACTCTAAACATTCAGAAAACTCAGTATATGCAATTTCACACATCTCAACAAGAAAATGAAGTATGCCACTTAAACTGTGGTAACCAAAATATACTACACTGTGAATCATCTAAGTTCTTGGGCATTCTAATTGATGGCAAGCTGAACTGGTTTGAGCATATCTTAGACCTACATAGAAGGCTCAGTGTGGCAACTTATGCTCTGCGTGTAATCACCCCCATTGGTGATGAGGACGCTACTAAAGCTGCCTACTTTGGTTATTTTCATTCTATCATGTCGTATGGCATAATATTTTGGGGCAACAAGCCTTTAGCCAAAAAAATATTTACTGCACAGAAGAGAGCTGTTAGAATCATGAGTGGTGTTCATCCAAGATATTCTTGCAGAAGTCTGTTTCATAAGTTACAAATATTAACACTTACCTCTCAATTCATATTTTCTTTGATGATTTTTGTTTCTAACAACCTATCTCTTTTTAAAACTAATAGTGAATGTCATGATCATAATACTAGGTCTAAAAATGATCTACACAGGGATCTGAAACATTTAAGTCTTGTTCAGAAAGGTGTTCATTATTCAGCCACAAAAATTTTCAACTCCCTTCCATCAGGTATTAAAGATCACATTAATGTCTTACCTACTTTTAAATGTAAATTGAGAGAATACCTAATGGTAAATTCCTTCTATTCTCTTGATGAGTATCTACAGATAAAGCAATGATTTTTTATACTGATAAAAATTTGTTTGCTATAGATCACATTAACTGTTTAATTTGGAAAATGTACTATATTTCCTTTTTAGGTATTGTTTTATATTACTTGAGCTATACCTTTGATTTGATTTTAACCTACAAACTTATTCATAATCTTATGGTACATTTTTGTCATTTTATATATGTATATTATATCTGTTGTATGTAATCATGACTCATTCCACATCCTTGTGATTTATCACAATACGGATTAATGGAATACGAAATAAATAAATAAATAAATAAATAAATAAATAAATAAATAAATAAATAAATAATAAAATAACTCTTGATGAACTGTGGTCTCATGTTGAAGCTGCATGGGCAGCTGTACCTTTATACAGCATCCAAGCTCTGTTTGACTCAATGCCCAGGCGTATCAAGGCCGTTATTACAGCCAGAGTTGGTTGTTCTGAGTACTGATTTCTCAGGATCTATGCACCTAAATTGCGTGAAAATGTAATCACCTGTCAGTTCTAGTATAATATACTTGTCCAATGAATACCCGTTATTCATCTGCAATTCTTCTTGGTGTAGCAATTTTAATGGTCAGTAGAGTAACTTACAAGAAACGACATTTACTGCTGCTCCCGTGTCTAAAGTAACTTGCACAGTAACACCTTCAATTTCTGCCTGAATTTTCGCAACACATTCAGTGGTATGTTCCTCTTTACAAGGTATCATATCCTGCTCAAGTTCTTCTATTAGTAATCTGCCATTATTATACCGAAAAAAATTGACACTTGAATTTTCACCCCTCAAAACTTCCTCGACTGCGCCGTTGGGGCTTGACCATAGTCCATTATTGGTAGATGTTTGCTCCGTTGCTCACAAATTTGGCTAAAAAATCTTCCACATGCTGTTCAGGCACATCAAGTTTCTCCTTTACTTCAAGTGTAAGTTTGGCCTTTATTCAAATGATGTCCTGTGTCGGAATTGCTTTTATTCATGTTCTTCTCGAAATACTTCCTTAAAAATCCATTTTTGAAAGAAAATGGTTGTGGGTTAAAAACTTCCTTGCGTGGTCTTTCTTGCACTCCGTTATTCCAGTATTTGTGCAAGAAAGTGCTTTCAAAATGCTCATATTCTTGACACCATTCGAATGCTTCCACATCAATCCATCCCCACGTATAAATCCTGCAACGTACATAATTTTTTGTTGCTCAGTCCACATTCATGGCAGTATCCCTCTAAATTGCTTGATGAAGACCACGGAACTGATCGACTTCCATTCGGGGTTAAATATCTGAAATTGATGATATTTCAGCATTTTCTCTTCATTCATAGTCACAGGTGTATTCTGGTGACTATTTCGTGCTTGATGATATTTCTGATAATTTGGTGCCTGAATACGCACTAATCCATGGATATTGTTGCATGGATTCGGTTTCACTGGTTTCCTCAGGAATAACGTCTGCTTTTGATAAACTGCAGGTAACAGGTGCCCTCTAGTATTAACTAAACCTTGCTGGCATGTTTTGAGTGTATTTTCAATCTTTGCCTTCCAAGCAGGAAATTCTTCTATTTCTTCTTAATGTTTTGAATTTCTGATTTAAGTTGTCCTTTTGCAGTTTCGTTGTTAACTTGCACGTTAGCAACCGTTTCTGTCAACATAATTTCGCACTGTCTCTGTTTGCTCTTTTGCCCAATCCTTTAGAAAATGTGATCTTATGTTCGTTGGAAAGTTTCTCTATGTGTTTCTCACCTTCGAGACAAAGATTATTGTCTATCCTTCGAGTAAGATCAATGACTGCTTGCTCGTTGTCGTGCTTAATTGTATTCACTTCCTGTGCAATGACGTTCTGTACATGGACAACTCCTTGCACAAGATTATTTAGCTTATCTTGACGATATATCATTGAAGTAGTTGTGAATTCTTTGTATTGCTGTTCTTGCATAACAATGAGTTGTGGTTGACTGGCAATCAAGTGACTGTTTTGATTCCAAACTTTGGAATTTTTCAGTAATATTATCATTTATTGCTTTTAGTTTATTGGATTGCTCCTGATCTAAAGTGGATAGTGCCATTGCAAAATTAGATTGTGTGGTTTATTGTGCCGTCGCAAAATTAGATTGTGCCGCCTCCAATGCCTCAATCTTATTCGTTATTACGTTAATCCCTTGTGATATGACAGTCAAATATGACATCAGCTGGGATAACAAATCAGTTTTCTCAGCAACTGACATTTGCACTGGGTTTATCGAAGATTGTACTGACACATTTTTCGACATAGTAATTTGTTCTCGGGCGTAGTTGCGGGCAATGCTTCCCTAGCGAGTATGTCTGTATCAGAGGTCAAATTCATGTTATTTGTTGGTTGCTGCGTGTTTCTTTGGATTTCACTCAACATATGAATGTCGGAAATTGCAACAGTTTGTGTCAACGGCGTGAGCGCAGTAATTACTGCTGGTTGCTCCACTGTAATCGACATTTCACTAACTATGCCTAATCGACATTTCACTAACTATGCCTGTATGAAATTCCGTGGCACTAGTTGACGATATATTTACATTACTCAATTGATTTTGTGCCATCGTGATGTTGTGTGCTTGCTTATTGGCTTTGAACATAGACCTAGTTACCACCATGAAAATAATCAAGACAGTTTCTCCACTAAATACTTCCCACAAGAGTTAATATTAATTTCTACACACGCAAGAAATGTCAATGTCCTAATGTTGTTAATGCACAGACTACAATGTAACAAGAACACAGTACATAGATAATACAAAAAAATACTGCCTTAAGATATCTACTAAAATAATGAAATTCTAGTGAAAGTAAAACAGAAACTACTCATTTATGCATTAAAATCAATAAGTAAAAAGTCATTACAACACAGGGTTATTACAAATGATTGAAGCGATTTCATACATTCACTGTAGCTCCATTCATTGACATATGGTCACGACACACTACAGATACGTAGAAAAACTCATAAAGTTTTGTTCGGTTGAAGCCGCACTTCAGGTTTCTGACACCAGAGCGCTCGAGAGCGCAGTGAGGCAAAATGGCGACAGGAGCCGAGAAAGTGTATGTCGTGCTTGAAATGCACTCACATCAATCAGTCATAACAGCGCAACGACACTTCAGGACGAAGTTCAACAAAGATCCACGAACTGCTAACTCCATTCGGCGATGGTATGCGTAGTTTAAAGCTTCTGGATGCCTCTGTAACGGGAAATCAACGGGTCAGCCTGCAGTGAGCGAAGAAACGGTTGCACGCGTGCGGGCAAGTTTCACGCGTAGCCCGCGGAAGTCGACGAAGAAGGCAAGCAGGGAGCTAAACGTACCACAGCCGACGGTTTGGAAAGTCTTGCGGAAAAGGCTAAAGCAGAAGCCTTACCGTTTACAATTGCTACAAGCCCTGACACCCGATGACAAAGTCAAATGCTTTGAATTTTCCCGGGTTCCCGGGTTCGATTCCCGGCGGGGTCAGGGATTTTCTCTTCCTCGTGATGGCTGGGTGTTGTGTGCTGTCCTTAGGTTAGTTAGGTTTAAGTAGTTCTAAGTTCTAGGGGACTTATGACCACAGCAGTTGAGTCCCATAGTGCTCAGAGCCATTTGAACCATTTTTTTGAATTTTCGGCGCGGTTGCAACAGCTCATGGAAGAGGATGCGTTCAGTGCGAAACTTGTTTTCAGCAATGAAGCAACATTTTTTCTTAATGGTGAAGTGAACAGACACAATGTGCGAATCTGGGCGGTAGAGAATCCTCACTCATTCGTGCAGCAAATTCGCAATTCACCAAAAGTTAACGTGTTTTGTGCATCTCACGGTTTAAAGTTTACGGCCCCTTTTTCTTCTGTGAAAAAAACGTTACAGGTCACGTGTATCTGGACATGCTGGAAAATTGGCTCATGCCACATCTGGAGAGCGACAGCGCCGACTTCATCTTTCAACAGGATGGTGCTCCACTGCACTTCCATCATGATGTTCGGCATTTCTTAAAGAAGAGATTGGAAAACCGATGGATCGGTCGTGGTGGACATCATGATCAACAATTCATGTCAAGGCTTCCACGCTCTCCCGACTTAACCCCATGCGATTTCTTTCTGTGGAGTTATGTGAAAGATTCAGTGTTTAAACCTTCTCTACCAAGAAACGTGCCAGAACTGCGAGCTCGCATCAATGATGCTTTCAAACTCATTGATGGGGACATGCTGCCCCGAGTGTGGGAGGAACTTGATTATCAGCTTGATGTCTGCCGAATCACTAAAGGGGCACATATCGAACACTTGTGAATGCCTAAAAAAACTTTTTGAGTTTTTGTATGTGTGTGCAAAGCATTGTGAAAATATCTCAAATAATAAAGTTATTGTAGAGCTGTGAAATCACTTCAATCATTTGTAATAACCCTGTACATAAATGCTCAAGACAGCTAGTAATTCAAATGTCTGGCCTTTTTGAAGTTTCAGCCTGGCTGCTAGGATGGCATCCACGTTCTCCTCACAAGATACTCCCGCACGTTGAGTTAGCATGAAACATACAAGGAACCATAATGTAGTTACACCTGCTGGCTATACATACATACACAAAAATGAAACATTAATTCCTTAATTAATACATCAATTGTGAATACACATGTACCTTCTTGAAATGAACAATCTTTTATTGACTTCTGTGTCAATGAATTTCTTCTAGTTACATGAACTACCTGTTCACTAGCTTATATACAGCTATATAACACAATTTACTTCAAAATCTCGCAATGGCGTCGATTTTTACTTCACAAGAATGAAAACTCTTAATAAATTACTTCTTAACAAGAACAAAGACTAACTACACTAAGAATAATTATTTGAGCGCCAACTGCCACAGAGTAATAAAGAATCTCTCTCTCTCTTTCTCTCTCTAGCACCATCACGTCAAGTCATGCTGCTTTCTCTCGTATTGCATGATACATCATAGTAGGGAGAACCAGCACGTTACAATGGATAGTCATCGACAGAAGTACCTAGGGAAGTGTGTTAGGATCCTTGTTTGTTTATTGTATATTAATGACGTGTGGGCAATATTAATGGTAAGCACACACTATTTCCAGGTGATGCAATTATCTACAATGACGTACTACCTGGAGAAAGCTCCCCAAATGTCCATATCCAATATCAAGATCATGCTAAAATTCCAGACTGGTGCAAAGACTGGCAACTTAAAACGTCCAGGCAAGTAAAGTCATGCACTTCACAAAACGTAGATACATGGTATCATGTGACTAGAACATCAACGACTCACAATGGGAATCACCTGACTTATACCAGTTCCTGGTTGCAACAATTTATACGAATCTGAATCTGAATTATCACACAGTTCCAGACTTAGGTTTGTTGGCAGGATGCTGTGAAAATGTATCAGATTACAATCCAGATTGTTGATAAATCACTTGCGTGTCCCATCTCAGAATACTGCTCAACTGTGTGTGGCTCATACCAAACAGGACTAACTGCGGATATTGAACTTAAGCAAAGAAAAGCAGTGTAAACGGTCACAGGCTGGTATGACTGATGGGAGAATCGGCAGATATTTGAAGTTACATGCCGATTAACCCACAAAAGTCTGCTTGGAGTATCAAGAACCATTAGTAAGTGAAGAATCTACTATCGGATTTTTTACTATGAAGACTCGAGTTTAAGCTTTAATTAAACACAAATCAAAATAAGCCTATCGTAAAATGTGTTATACCATTATTTTTCTTGTTTTATTTTGTGTTAGGCTGAATGTAGCAATTTGGTTTTAAAGTTCAATATATACATCTTTTTTATTTTAGACAGTAATATGGTTCGTACGGATTTCGGTGACTTCGCCATGAATTGCTCACTTCAAAACTATATAGCTTGAAACATATTTGCGCGAAGTTAACGAAAGTGTAGGTTATAGGAACATATACTGACAGTGGAAATCTCAAGTTACAGAACTTTTCTATTACCTACAAAAAAGTTCTTATGATTTTATTAAGAAAGTTTTTCTCAGCCCAGAATAAACACGTAACAGAAAATGTGGGTTGTTCTGAAGGTCTCTCTTGTGGTTGTAAGAAGCTATAACCACTGTGACCGTACAGTATGATTTGGATGTTATAATGATGATGTGTAAGACTGGTTCTGTGCGTAATAGACCTCACGATTAACAGCGTGCACGGCTGTGAAAATGAATGCATCGTTGCTTCGAACCCCTGGGCTGTTGGAAAATGGTTTGCTAGCGACTGGCATTGTAGCACCTGATTCCGCCATTGCAACCACTGTTATCCCCACGGTCCAGAACACACAGAACCAGTCTTAAACATCACTATAAAACCCCTATCACACTGTACGGTCACAGGGGTTGTAGATCCTTACAATTACAAAAGAGACCTTCAAAACAAACCCAAGCTTTCTGTCGAGTTTTATCCGGGGCTGAGAAAAGTTACTTTAGAAAAATCATAATAACTTTCTTCTGGGTGACTGAAAAGTTCTGTAACTGGAAATTTCCACTACCATGTATGTGCCTATAATCTGCAATTTCATTAACATCGGACAAATACATTTCATGTTATATAGTTTCGTAGTGAGCAATTCGTAGCGAGGACTCCGAAAATCGGACAATTCTTACAACAATCTAAAACAAAAAATATATGTTGAACTTTACAGCCAAATTGCTCCACAATAATTCAGAACAAAACAAGAACTCAGAATGAAACAAGAAAAATATTGGTAAAACACATTTTGCGATAGACCTATTGGTTCGCTCCTAATCAAAGGAGCAGGCATTCTTCAGCCCGCTATGTATCACTTCGTGATGGCAAGATTAGTCTAACTACAGCAAGCACGTAGAGGTGTTTTGGCAGTCATTCTTCCCGTGTTTTAAACGTAAGAACTTATGTGATACCAGCCAAGTACCCTCCGACGTGCACGTCAGTGGTTTGCAGAACACTTTTGCACGTTTAGAAAGCACACAAGCAAAATATTCTAAGAAATATATTTTAAAGACAGTCTCGATTCTGCGTGGGAGTTAAGATTCGAGACGCTTCCGCAATTTTGCTCCGAGCTAGTACTTCCTTTACTGACACAACCATATATTTGACTTCTTGTTACAGTGAATGTCCATTTTCTAATGTTTAAAGTCATTCTGACGGCAGATTGTAAACTGTGCATTTGTTTTTGTGTTTTGTATCTTACCAATATCAAAGTATGACGCCCTTCGCTTTTTCACTCGATAAATAATCTAAACAGAGCACAAGACTATCAGAAAATCATTATGTCGACCGCAGAGTGTTTCACGTTTCGCTGCTAAACGGTCTCAGCCTCTTAGGGATGTCAGGCCATGCCAGACGGGGCTGATGAAATAAATACAGTGGGCCTTGCAGCTAGACCGAACAGGGGTCGGCGAAAACCACGCGGCTAGCCGGAGGACACCCATCTTTGCCTGCGTATGGTCACTATCTTAGATAACCCCGGTGCGTGAACTCGAGTACTTACCTGTTTATTTTGTGCAGTTGTGGCGCTCTGTACTTCGGTTCTTGCTGAGCGTCATTTTTTTGGTGCTCAGTACCGTTGTAGGTTCTCGGTACCTGAGTGCTGAGACCGATTTAGGTGCTAAATGTCCGCTGGATCACTGCAACGGTTGACTGCATTTGAAGTGTTCCGTGCCTTTCTCAGATTACTGAAATGTGGAAGGATATACTTGCGTGTTTGGCAGAGATACAATCAATGCCAATGTGCAGTTGTGGCGCTCTGTACTTCGGTTCTTGCTGAGCGTCATTTTTTTGGTGCTCAGTACCGTTGTAGGTTCTCGGTACCTGAGTGCTGAGACCGATTTAGGTGCTAAATGTCCGCTGGATCGCTGCAACGGTTGACTGCATTTGAAGTGTTCCGTGCCTTTCTCAGATTACTGAAATATGGAAGGATATACTTGCGTGTTTGGCAGAGATACAATCAATGCCAATAGTAACTTGCAAGGGCATATTAATAAAAACGCAGAAACTTACCAGCAATATTTGTAATCATAAAAGCTCTAGACATGACGATTTTAGGAAACAATCTTAAATACCCAAAGGTACGAGAAGATAACGTTTTGTGTCCACTGTGTAAATACTAGTGTGCAGAACGATGTCAGATGCGTCAACATTTTTCCGTTCACCACGAGATTTTGCTAATGAAAACGAATTTGCAACGTGGAAACTTACAACAGAAAGAGACTCAGCGCGTCAGTTCATGCGCAACATGGGACAGCACGTTTTACATCCTAGATTAGGTGAGGGACTAAACGACGAGCTGCAAGGACGTCACTTGCTGTCGAGAAAATATCTCTGCAATATAGCAAAAAGACTAAAATCTGAAGCTGTGAGACAGGCATACGACAGTGCCAGTGTGGAATCATGGGTACGAGGTTCTATAGTGCAGTTCTACAATACTCAGGGATCGAAATCGGAGACTTAACCACAGCTAAACTTTGAAGATTTCATTCTGATTATAACGAATGAGGCTCACACCGAAATGTTGCGTTAATACGGTGCTAGTGCATTTGCATGGACAGTACACATGGATTAAAATGTCCATGCTTTTGAGCTAACAAGTCTTCTCGTATTGGGTGACATGTGCCAGGGCTTCTCTTGTGCCTTCATGTTCTCTAATAGGGGTGACCTTCCCGTTACGGAAGTATTTATAACGGCAACGAATGAACCCGTGGGGAGTACTCTTAAATCAAATATGTTTATGTCTGATATGGCAGAGGTGTATCACAACACCTTGTTGAATGTCATGGAGCCACTGAAACACAGGTGACCGCGTTTGGAGGAAAAAATCTATCCAAAATCCGAGGACGCGAGAAACTGGTGTAAGTATACAAAATTACCAGAACCTTAATGGAGCAGAAGGACAAAGAAATTTTTCAAAAATTGCCTGATGAGGGTGTCAATCATGTGAAAGAGGATCCTGACTGTTCAGACTTCGCAATTTATTTTGAAAACATATACAAATCAAATACCGTAAGTTGGGTCTACTGCTACCGCCACGGACTTAAGGGAGGAAATCTGATGGACATACATGTGATAAGTGACCAAGCACTTTTGTGGCTGGAAACCCTGAAAATTTTATTGTAAATCATTGTTAATGTTAATTTAAATTTTTATGTTGATGTTTGTAAGTGTATCACGCTTTGCCTGTAGCTGAACGAGAAATAAATACTGCTACCGCCATGGAGTGGCTCTGAATATGAATATACAAGGTGTTTCAATACGAAAATGAAACTTTACACACATATTTGCGAACCTCTCAAGTTCAGATTACAGATGTTAAATATGTCCTCCATCAGCGACATGAGTTCATCACATGGATAAAGTCCTGCCATACTCGGGCAAGCATGTCCTTCGTCACTGATGTCATGGCAGTATGGATCCGGTTCTTCATCCCTTCCAGGTTCTGTGGGAGTGGCGGTACATAAACGTTGTCTTTAACGAAACCCCACAGGAAGAAGTCCGAGGGTGTCAAATCCAGAGACCGTGGAGCCCAGTTGAGACATGCTAAGTCGCCAGCTCCTTGACTACCAATCCAACGGTTCGGTAGAGTTTCATTCAGATATTCACGCACTTGGCAACTCCAGTGAGAGGGTGCCCCGTCTTGTTGAAAAATGAAGTTGCCTTCGTGCTGCCTCGGAGACAACCAGTTTTGTAACATAGCGAGATACTGCTGACCGTTAACAGTGTTTCCATCAAAGAAGAATGGGCCATAAACAGATGATCGGGAAATCGCACAAAACACATTAACTTTGGGCGAATCTCGAACATGTTCAATGGCTACTGTAGCGGGACTTCGAATTTCGCCGCGCTACACTCGTTCCCTCAGATAAAAATTATACCGTCGCAGCGGTATGAGCGCTCGACGGCAGAGAGTAACTCTTTTGTTTTCTATCCGTTCCATTATTGTCTCTCTCGAGAGCGGAAGCTTAATGCAGACGTGATCTGATTGACGAAAAAACTTATTAATGTGTAGACATTGTGGAAGTTGTTAAGAAATTCGGAGGATGGAGAGAACCAACTAAAATAAATTGCATTTGATATCAAGACGGTTTTGGGTACATTAGAAATTCCTGGACAATGAAACTTATTGCAAGATTTCGGAGCAGACTTTTCACGCAGAAATGAAGTAGGAGATTTTTAAAGACCTGGACGCCGCACGAAAGAAGACATGTTAACCTGGTAAAGGATGAACTCTTATCTACGCCATTTCCCCCAGTCAGTTACATTTTGTTATTCTCTGTTCTTTTTCAATAATTTTTGTAGTGGAAATTGGTTTAACTTTTGCTCAAAAACGCCACAAGGAGCACCCCAACAATAGCTTTTTCGAATCACGAAGTCCGATAGCTTTTCTGTAATACGAAGTCCGATTTGCATTTCATTCTTTCCCTTTTTCACGGTCATTTACGATTTTAAAACCCCTTTTTATTCACCATTTTTCCCACATTTTCAACCTTTTTCTTTTCTTCTCTATTTTTCTTTTTCATTAACCACTATAACTGGCTCCCGCGACAGGACTCAATTTTCGGATGTGTCGTTTTTTGAGCAAATTTGAAACTTTAATTTGTATTTTTCCCAACAGAGAATAACCAAAAATCCTGAAGTTTAAAGGGTAACTAAAACATCAACTTTATTGTACCTAAGCAAATGATTATACAACAATATTGTAAAGAATTTTTGTAACTAATTCAATCTGTTTTCTTTTCATGGCATATATTGATGCAAAACTGTTATTTTGAGACCTTTTGGTGATTAGCCGATGGAGATGTATTAATAAAATCCATATTTTGACGAATACGATTTACGCAGAAGTGTTTGACAAGCCGCTGCAGGACAGAATATTTAATGGTGAGTCACACAATTATGTTTCATTCAAACATTCATTCAATAGCCAACTGCAGAATCCATTTTTCCCTTTCCACGCATCCTGTAGTTTTCTTCTAGATTTTTCCAAAATTATGTATCTCTATTGTAGTTTGTGGTAATTATAGTATTGTTGTAGCATATGAAGATCGTGAATTTGACCGCCAAACAGTCATTTGTTACGAAACATTTTGTCCGCCCTGCTGCATCATTCTCAACCATTGTTTGCAATAGAGCAATCATTTACATTGACGAGAAAATATTTCATCCTAAATTCGAGTCAAATCTTTATTAATCAGACTTATATTATTCCCTTTTTGACTTACGATTATACATCCTGTCGGGTTCAGCTAAACTGGTGGCTGTCCGACCTTTGCTTAACGTGATTCAGAAGAATGAAGACCTTCAGTTGAGCAACAATAACTTTATTGCGAGCGCGTATCTGACGACGCCCGGCATGCATGGACAGATCGGAGCTATAAAATTTGCTTCCGGCCTATACAGAGGATCCTTAATCCTCGGAAAACTTCCGTAGTTAGGAGAGGAAACAGTACTCGTCCACACAAGTCAGGAGGCACGGAACTACTCACTCTCAAGAAACAATGAATAATAATAATAATAATAATAATAATAATAAACAGAACGTATATAAAAGCTAGAAAACACAGCGCCTCTAGAGGCTGGGCGCGGAACTACACAAACGTCGCGTAAAGTAATTACGACCGCACACCACTGCACTGACACACGCGCACAGCACACACACACACACACACACACACACACACACACACACACACACACACACACACACACACCGGCGAGCTTGAATTAGCGCGCGGCAGCGTCGCTACATCAGCCCCCCGGGCGGAAGCGGAGCGTCGGCGTCGAGATACCGCGCCGGAAAGTGCACCCGACGTCCAGAACGGGTCGTCCTCGTCGGAGGAACAACGTAAGGAGGCGGATGTTGTGCTGCGTTGGGAGGCGGATGTTGAAGAGCCGGCGCCGGAGATGTGGCGTCAGTGTCTGGAACAGCGGTAGGTGGATGCCTACGACGAGGTGCCGCTAGTGGGGTGTCAGGAAAAACATACGCAGGTTTAACCCGATTCAACGCAACAGTCGTGGTTTTGCCGTTCACTAGGATATCCATGGTGTGGGCACTGCGCCGTAGCACTTCATATGGACCAGAATAAGGAGCTTGTAGAGGCGGTTTAACGCCCTCAGTGCGGAGCATGACGTGACGACATTGTTCCAGGTCCTGGTGCGCGAAAGTGGGCGGCTTGCCATGACGTGTGGCTTTCGGAGGGCGAATCTTTGATACATGGTCCCTCAATCGTCGCAAGAAATCCGGCTGGCCAGTAGCAACTGTCTCTGTGGCATCGGCATCTACAAAGTCCCCAGGAAGGCGCAGTGTTTCTCCATAAACCAGTTCTGCCGCTGACGACTCCAGGTCTGGTTTGAAAGCCTAACAAGACCACTGGTAGTGCGGTTGTCCAGGTTTCTTCGTGGCACATCAGCGCGGCCTTCAAACAACGGTGCCAGTGTTCGATCATTCCGTTGCTTGTTGGGTGATAACTTGTGGTCTTATGGTGGGTGTAACCACAAAACTTGGCCAGCTGTGAGAACAGGTCTGATTCAAATTGCCGTCCGCGGTCAGTGGTAATATGTAGTGGGCATCCAAATCTTGCCAACCAAGTCATTGCAAAAGCGGAAGCTAATGTGTCTGCTGTGATATTATCCACCGGCACTGCCTCCGGCCAACGTGTAAAACGGTCGATCATTGTAAACAGATATCTTTGCCCGTTCGAAGGTGGAAGTGGTCCGACTACATCCAAATGAACGTGGGCAAAGCGGGCGGTGGTATCCGGAAAATCGCCGATCGGTGCGTGTACATGGCGGTTAATCTTGCAGCGTTGGCACTGAAGACAAGATCGGACCCACTCGCGGCAGTCTTTTTGCATGCCTGGCCACACGAAACGTTGCGATACTAGGCGGAATGTCGGGGGTACCCCGGGATGGCACAATCCATGTACTATATCAAAGGCTTGTCTTCTAAAAGCCGGCGTG
Source organism: Schistocerca cancellata (assembly GCF_023864275.1). Lineage (NCBI taxonomy): Eukaryota > Metazoa > Arthropoda > Insecta > Orthoptera > Acrididae > Schistocerca > Schistocerca cancellata. Next base: position 457,931,587 of record NC_064627.1, read on the forward strand.
AGAAAGGGACGAGGTCGGCCGCGAGAAACGTCGCAGTATAGCTGTGTATCTTTCCCCGGAACATCAACGAGTTTCAGTTGCAAGGCGGAAGCTGTGTCTTTAACAATGGCAAGGAGTTCTTCGTCGTCTCTCTGTGCCTGTGCCAGTGCAGGAAAGTCTATGGTACTATGGTACTGGAAACACTGCTGATCCGTGAAAGGCAATCCGCAACAATGTTGTCGATCCCAGAAATATGTCTAATGTCGGTAGTAAAGTGGGCCACGAACTCAAGGTGATGAAATTGACGGGGAGAGCAGTTGACACTATTCCGACGGAAGGCGAACGTGAGTGGCTTGTGGTCTGTATATATCGTGAAAAGTTCGCGCTTCCACTTGGGGGCGAAAATATTTCACTGCCTGGTATACTGCCAGGAGCTCACGGTCATATGTGCTCCATTTTCTCTGTGCAGGTGAAAGCTCGTGGGAATAATACGCCAGTGGCTGCCATGCGTTGTCGGACCATTGTTGTAACGCGGCACCGATCGCCGTCTGGCTCGCATCTACGACAATTGCTAATGGCGCGTCGAGCCGTGGGTGTGCTAGAAGCGCCGCGTCGGCCATGCTCCTCTTTGTTGCCTCGAACGCAGAACACATGTCCTCTGTCCACTGTATCAGAGACTTGCTATTTACTTTAGGGCCTGATAATGCCGCCGTCAAAGGTTCCTGCAGCTCCGCAGCGTGAGGAAGGTGTCGTCGATAAAAATTGAGCATCCCCAAAAAACGACGTATTTCTTTGATCGTAGTTGGTCGGGATAGCTGCAAGATAGCGTCCACCTTCTCGGACAGAGGAAAAGAGCCTTCAGCAGAAATCTTATGGCCAAGAAATGTCACCTCTGACTGCCCAAAAACACACTTGTCCACGTTCAAGACGACACCGTAACGCTCCAATCGCTCGAAAATCTCTCGCAGATGTCGGTGTTGTTCGTGGTCAGCAGAGAACACTAACACATCGTCCAGGTAGGCGAAACAGAACGGCAGCCCCTGGAGAACCGAGTCTATAAACCTTTGCCAGGTCTGAGCGGCATTGCGTAAACCGAAAGTCATAAATTTGCTTTCAAATAAACCGAAAGGCGTTATTATTGCAGTCTTTGGAATGTCGTCATTGGCCACCGGAATCTGTGTATACGCTTTAGCTCAGTCCAGAACTGTGAACACCGTGGCACCATGTAAAGCGTGATTATAATCCCTCAGTAACGGAACGGGATATCTGTCCGGCACTGTTCGCGCGTTAAGCGCACGGTGTCACCGCATGGGCGCCAAGCTCCACCCTTCTTCGGAACAAGATGTAATGCGGAGGACCACGGGCTCTTAGATGGCCGCATTATGCCCTCGCGAATCATGGCGTCAAAATCTGCCTTCGCTATCTTCAATCGGTCCGGTGCAAGACGCCTAGGTCGGCATACTACTGGGGGACCATCAGTCGTTTGAATGTGATGCACCGTGTCATGTGGTATACACCTGGGAGCGCCGGGCGGCCTGGTCAAGTTCGGATAGTTAAGCAGTAATTCAGTGTACTCACCCTCCGTAGCATGGACCAACTTGGAACTGTGCGTTGCGGTGTTGCGACGGAAACCCGTGACTGCTAAGCCAGTGACGCTGTCTACCAAGCGTGCGTTCGCGACGTCCGGCAGCAGGTGGCAGTGCGCCAGGAGGTCAGCCCCGACGATCGCCTCCGTGACGTCAGCCACTGTAAAATTCCACTCGTACGCGCGACGTAGGCCGAGATTAAGCTCCATCCTCTGTGTGCCATATGTTGCGATGGAAGAATTGTTGGCAGCCGTCAGACGGAAGGCAGTTGGCGGCCGGCAACGATGTACGGCTGTTCAGGTCCGACCCAGTGTCAATTAAAAACTTTACGCCGGAACTCCTATCGGTAACGAACAGGCGCTTGGAGGATAACTGGCAGTCGGTTGCGCCTATTGTCGACCGCCGGTGGCGTTTGGGTGCGAGCATGGCGATGTGCACTTCCTTGCCTGATCGCCGAGTCGTCGGTGGTACCAGCACAACGGTACCTCGCCTTGCGGAGTGGTAGTACCGCCGGAAGATCTGCTTCTCGAACGCCGCCGTCTGTATCGGCGTCTTCTATTATTGTCGCCGGCACGTGCCAGCGGCGCACTGACCTGGGCGCACAAAAGCTCAACCTTGGCAGCGAGAGAATCATGGTCGGCTCGTGCTACAGACGCGGTACTGTTTGCACTGTTGTCCAACGCCGCGACTGCGCTGACCGGAGCCGGTGTGATCGCGTCCTGAATCCAGTCTGCTAGCTGCGCCACGTCATCCAGCGGCATGTCCGTTTGTGAGGCGATTATGGCTTTTATTTGCGGCGGCAACCTACTGCTCCACAGCGTTCTGAGCAGACTGTCTGGCACAGTAACGGTGTCAACTTTGCTGCGTAGATGTCGCAGGTATTGAGAAGGCTTCCTGTCGCCAATTTCTTCCAGTGTCAGAACCTGACGTATCCGGTCCTCTTGTGACGCGGCCACCCGTCGAATCAACTCTGATTTTAGCCTGGCATAAGCTCCAGCCTCGGGCGGTGCTGTGATTATGTCCTGCACCTCGGCTGCATAACGTTGGTCGAGTTGGCTCACAATCAGCGCAAATTTAGTTGCTTCGACCGTTATTCCACCGCAGCTAAAACTTGCCTCTGCCTGCGCGAACCAGAGTACCGGGTTGTCGGGCCAGAACGGCGGCAAACGGACTCCAATCCTGGAGACGGCCTGTTGTTCGGTCATTATGTGCTCGTTACTTACGTAGCTCACGGCTGCTTCTTCTTAATCACGTCGGTCTCTGCTTGAACCACGTCGGTCTCTGCTTGAACCACGTCGGTCTCTGCTTGAACCACGTCGGTCTCTGCTTGAACCACGTCGGTGTCACCACTTGTCGGGTTCAGCTAAACTGGTGGCTGTCCGACCTTTGCTTAACGTGATTCAGAAGAATGAAGACCTTCAGTTGAGCAACAATAACTTTATTGCGAGCGCGTATCTGACGACGCCCGGCATGCATGGACAGATCGGAGCTATAAACTTTGCTTCCGGCCTATACAGAGGATCCTTAATCCTCGGAAAGCTTCCGTAGTTAGGAGAGAAAACAGTACTCGTCCACACAAGTAAGGAGGTACGGAACTACTCACTCTCAAAAAACAAGGAATAATAATAATAAACAGAACGTATATAAAAGCTAGAAAACACAGCGCCTCTAGAGGCTGGGCGCGGAACTACACAAACGTCGCGTAAAGTAATTACGACCGCACACCACTGCACTGACACACGCGCACAGCACACACACACACCGGCGAGCTTGAATTAGCGCGCGGCAACGTCGCTACAATCCTATTACAATGGAACGCGGTAAGGTAGAGATAGTTTCGGCAGATGAGTTAAGTGAACTAGATTCATCGCTCAACCAACAAGAAAGTCCGCGTTTCCCTCCATGGACGAGTTCACAGATCAATGCAATGATTTTGCTTCAAACTCGCAACATTTGTGATAATACACAGATGGCGACTTTAAATGACGAAATGTGGAATGGACACGAGACTAGACCGTCAGCGCCATTGTTAACATCAATGTCAGAACCGAATATGAGACAAATTCAGCAATGCGACACAAATCGGACACAGGAAACTGACAAACTGGACCGACTATTATTTGCAGACATGAAAGGAGACGTTAGTCAGAAAATTGACATATTAAACCATACTATGACCGATTTTGAACGAACGACAAAACAGATGACAGAATTAAATAACACCACTCAACATCTCAGCCAGCGATTTGAGACATTGTCCGACCGAGTCACTAAACAGGAAGAAACTTTGGTTACATTCACATATGAAACAAAAAACAATATCATCCGATGTGAGAATCAGTTAACTCAAATATTTAATGTGCAGCAGGAAGTGAACACCCGTATGGGAGAGTTAGCTCAGGCCCACACTTCAGCTAGCCCCACCCAAGAAAAGCTGACTGAAGAAGTGGGAAATATTACCCAACAACTCACAATGGTAGTTCTTGAACAAACCCACCTCAAAGAAAAGATAGAAAAATTAGAAGACCGAGCGGACCTCGCGTCACTCAACAACGACACCAACATGGCCGAGAGAATTGTACATGAATGTAAATTGTGTGACGACTATCTGGACAAAAAGCTTGAAACAATTACACAGGACATACTTTCAAAACAAAGACACATGTTAAAGACGAGACAAAACACATAGAAGACGAGGTGACAAAATTACGAGACAATGTTGTGCCGTGTTTGGCGATTGGTGCAAACGCATCGTCAGGGAACGACAAAACGTCTAAAACCATGGCTAATGACACAGACAGAACACCTATCGTGGAATCACCTATTTCAAATCAAAATTACAATGTGCCGCTTTCTTTTCCACCAAACGAGCAATATTACGGTACGACACCTAGAGTAGCAAGTGACACAAACCACGTCAATACAGTTATGCCAACCGGCATGGCCGGCGACATGTTTGTAAGGCATGGGTATTTCCAGACATTTTCCAGTGAGGACAAGCACAAAGTCCACCCTATTGTGTTTATTAGATCATTTGACGGTGCTTTTCCACGTAGTTGGTGAGAAGTCGGTAAAATCAGATACGTCACCAATCTCATGAGAGGACGAGCAGCTAAGTGGGGTGCCGCTATGAACCGGCGGTGCCTTACGTTTGAAAAGTTCGAACAAGCCTTCTTGGACGAATTCTGGTCCGAGAATGAGCAACAGAGTCTAAGGAGAGAAGTGTGCAACCCCGAGACCTATGACCCTAAACAGGAGACATTAAGACAATACTTTGGGAGGTACCTAGACAAGACACTGTACTGGTCCAAACCAGCCGACTTGCCAGCGATAATTGACACTTTAAAGAGCCACTTACCCTTTCCATACAGAGACAGATTAATAGGAGTACCGGAGAATGACGTTAAGACATTCTTAAACTTCTTAGATCAAATGGCCGTAGTTTACAGAGGCGATTCACGCCATTCAAATTTTACTCCTATTAGTAACCAAAATCAGCACCCACCCCAAAGGAACCGTAGTGACGGTGGTTGGTGGAACCATCCGTCGGCGCCGCGACACAGTACGACGCCTGCGCGCGAAACATATTCAAATGGAAACGTGTATGACGGTAGGAACAACTGCAGAAATTCGTGGAATAATAATAATAATAATAATAACAATAATTATCACCCATATCAAAATGGTAACTACATGCAAAATGAAAATCACAGACAGTACAACAACAACCGCAATGGGAGACGTGAGAATAACCGGTACAACCCGGGCTACTTTGACAGGAACATGCCATATAACAGACATAATTACCACCAAAACAACAACAATCCCAACAATCACCGACAGAATATGTGGAACACACAAAATTCACGCATGACAAATCATAACCCTCCACGGAATCCGCCGCCGTTTCCCAGTACAGTGATGCGCTCCCCGCCACGAAGTAGCAATAATTGCGGCGCGCCATCAGCTGACGCGTGGGCGCCAACCGGCCGGAATGTAAACATAGTGGAGCTGGTCAATGAACCCGGCCAAACACAGCAGACGACGGAAAACAGTCGACGACCGAGTTAAGCGCTCGTGCTTGGTCGGGAGGTGTTGTAAGAGCGCAACGGCTGAGACGGTTTGTTTCCTCAGGTACGATGACAAAATGACAGCAGAACAGGAATTAACCGACGAGACAAATATTAAATCAGATAGTTGTGTTAAAGAATTCATACAAGCTACGGCATGGGTTAAGTTTAACGATTATGATGTACAAATTTTATTCGATACTGGTGCTGCTGCAAGTGTGATGTCAACCGCATTCTATAATGAATTGAAACAAATTATAAACATACCTACATTACCTGTACAGAATTGCCACGTGGTTAGTGCCACAGGTACTAAATCTAAGAACGTAAGCATGCAAGCCCTTGTTAACTTCACATTTTCCAATACACAGTTCAAGTGTAATTTTCTGACTGTAGACAAGCTTATCGTACACTGCATCCTAGGGATGGATTTCTTGAATGAATACAAAGCAATCATAGATTTAAATAATGGCATATGTCAATTATCTGTAGGCGAACAACTAATTAATGTTGATCTTAACAAGACGATTGAACCACGACAAAAACATCACGAAGTAAGTCAATTTCAATTGGTATATCCTACCATAGTTAGTGTATGTAATTTAACACTTGTAGATTCAGACTATCAGGAGATTGAGCAGGATTTATTATATTCAGGTCCTTTCAGAATAGCAAGCATACCTCACCCGGGTTGTTATTCCCTAGAATACCCGTTATCTCACAAGACGAGGGGGCTGCATCCTCACAGACATTTGAAACCCTTTGTGCACTAAAACAACATAATATAATGAAAACTAATTTGAACATGAGCAAGTCGCTGTGAAGACGAGATCGTAAATATTTGTATTGAATACACGAACATTAAGTTATACAGCCAAAGAACACAAACGTTAATTTATGGAAATTATATACTGCAGTTGCACTTGTACACATAATTATGAAGAGAATGTAAACCCAGGTGAGTACACTTACTGAATGAGAAAAGATATTCATATATGAATGAGGTCTACGCAGGTTACATTGGTTGTTAATTGTAAATTATAAGGTGAATCAACAACTAGTTAGTTATTTCAAGGCAGTATAACGAGAGGAAATAATAGCTATTGAGATCAGTAATGACATAGGTATGTAGCAGAATGAATGAGGACGTAAGAATGAATGATCAGTATGAATGAGTTAATATTTAGGTTAATATAAGAAGGTAAGTTACTGTGAAATAGTTGTGTGTGTGTGTGTGTGTGTGTGTGTGTGTGTGTGTGTGTGCGAACAAGGAGAACGGCTAAGAGACACAGACCTGACGCAGTTTCAAATCCTCACACACAGAGGCAAAACAAGAGGAGAAGGGACATACTAAAAAGGAAAGGAAACACAAGGAAAAGAGAACAGAAACCGAAGGTAAACAAGGAGGTAATCGTGACTGGCTGACCTCTTACCTAAGTGAAATAGTTGATGGAGGCAAGAGATTATTTGAGGAAGATGATATTGGAGTTTTATGAGAATGGAAGTGCCAGATGGCCCCATGTATGTGATACATTAATGTTTGATGAGAAATACGTTTAATGTATAAGAATATATATATATATATATATATATATATATATATATATTATGATGAATATGTGAGTAAGGAATGAGTGATAATGTTTTGGTAATATTGTGCTACTTAGAGAAGTGAGTAAACAGTCTACATCTTTAAGATTACATAAGAATTTCAGTTTGAAAGAAAACATTTGTGATGAGTTAGAACACGTGAGTACAAGACGTTAAATGTGAATCTATTTACAGTGCCCTTGAAAATGAACGAATGCAAGAAAAGCAGAGTGAACATAATGATGATTACAGCTGTGGAAAGAAGTGTAATAAGAATGTAACTTGGAAACACATTAGCTTTAATTTATTTCAGAAGTGTAACTTAGTAACCTTTCGTTAAGTTTTGTTAAGCCATTGTGTGGAAGGAAACATTTACAGTTCGTGTTCAGACAGGAGAATGTTATTTTAAGGAACTTCAGTTGAAATATAGTTTTTACACATCCCTCATGTGAATACATTTGTGTATCCGAAAGTGAAATTTAGTGCCATGTTAGCCTTTATTATACTTACAAACAACAGAAAACCCTGAGGAAGCAAAAGATAGAGTTATTAAAGCCGTTTTGCGATTCGTACACCACCTCCACTTAAGCGAACAGATGACAAAATTACATCTACATTGACGACAACATTTGATTTTTCAGGTAATGCAAGGTAAGTGCAAAGGAGCAGTGACCACCCGTGGAACCAACTTTGAGCAACGGACACTGCGGATGAGATATTATACTGTCAATTATAATACTATGTTCTTTATTTATGTTTTATAGAAAGAAATGATATACACTCCTGGAAATTGAAATAAGAACACCGTGAATTCATTGTCCCAGGAAGGGGAAACTTTATTGACACATTCCTGGGGTCAGATACATCACATGATCACACTGACAGAACCACAGGCACATTGACACAGGCAACAGAGCATGCACAATGTCGGCACTAGTACAGTGTATATCCACCTTTCGCAGCAATGCAGCCTGCTATTCTCCCATGGAGACGATCGTAGAGATGCTGGATGTAGTCCTGTGGAACGGCTTGCCATGCCATTTCCACCTGGCGCCTCGGTTGGACCAGCGTTCGTGCTGGACGTGCAGACCGCGTGAGACGACGCTTCATCCAGTCCCAAACATGCTCAATGGGGGACAGATCCGGAGATCTTGCTGGCCAGGGTAGTTGACTTACACCTTCTAGAGCACGTTGGGTGGCACGGAATACATGCGGACGTGCATTGTCCTGTTGGAACAGCAAGTTCCCTTGCCGGTCTAGGAATGGTAGAACGATGGGTTCGATGACGGTTTGGATGTACCGTGCACTATTCAGTGTCCCCTCGACGATCACCAGTGGTGTACGGCCAGTGTAGGAGATCGCTCCCCACACCATGATGCCGGGTGTTGGCCCTATGTGCCTCGGTCGTATGCAGTCCTGATTGTGGCGCTCACCTGCACGGCGCAAAACACGCATACGACCATCACTGACACCAAGGCAGAAGCGACTCTCATCGCTGAAGACGACACGTCTCCATTCGTCCCTCCATCCACGCTTGTCGCGACACCACTGGAGGCGGGCTGCACGATGTTGGGGCGTGAGCGGAAGACGGCCTAACGGTGTGCGGGACCGTAGCCCAGCTTCATGGAGACGGCTGCGAATGGTCCTCGCCGATACCCCAGGAGCAACAGTGTCCCTAATTTGCTGGGAAGTGGCGGTGCGGTCCCCTACGGCACTGCGTAGGATCCTACGGTCTTGGCGTGCATCCGTGCGTCACTGCGGTCCGGTCCCAGGTCGACGGGCACGTGCACCTTCCGCCGACCACTGGCGACAACATCGATGTACTGTGGAGATCTCACGCCCCACGTGTTGAGCAATTCGGCGGTACGTCCACCCGGCCTCCCGCATGCCCACTATACGCCCTCGCTCAAAGTCCGTCAACTGCACATACGGTTCACGTCCACGCTGTCGCGGCATGCTACCAGTGTTAAAGACTGCGATGGAGCTCCGTATGCCACGGCAAACTGGCTGACACTGACGGCGGCGGTGCACAAATGCTGCGCAGCTAGCGCCATTCGACGGCCAACACCGCGGTTCCTGGTGTGTCCGCTGTGCCGTGCGTGTGATCATTGCTTGTACGGCCCTCTCGCAGTGTCCGGAGCAAGTATGGTGGGTCTGACACACCGGTGTCAATGTGTTCTTTTTTCCATTTCCAGGAGTGTATATATACACAACATACATGATGTTTAACCTTCATTAAAGTAGAAGAAAGTTCATGGTTGAACTCTTGAGAGGAAATTTGATATGTTATTATATAATACACATTATGAGATCGGGACAATCTCTGTGAGATATTTTCCATTTGTATAGACGGTATCCCCAAGAAGTGGAGATATCGAGGAAGTACTGAGCAGCTATGTGATTTACTCATTCAAGGATTTGTTAATGTATAATACACTTAGTCAATATGAAGTCAGAACACAAACAGAGAATCTGTCATGATGTTACACTAGACAGACTTGACGTAAGGACAGTTACATTTACCCATGATTTGGTAAATTGTAAGCACCTCCTTTCACACACCCCTTGAAGGCGATGCAAACGTTATAATGTATTATGTTCTCTTTTTATGCATTAGCTGTAGGATTTGGTAGTTTATAGGTAGTGAATAGTTTCTTCCAGTCTATCTTTCTTTCTTTCTCCATTATCCTACCACCTCCTGCAGCTGGGTATTGTTTGTTTGTGGAATGTAAGAATATATTGTGTGACAGTAAACTTTCAGGTATGAATAAAAAGACATGAATATTGATGGCATTACAAGCCTGGTCAACCACTAGCCAATATGTAATCAAAAGAAAGAAAGAAATAATAAATGAAGGAAAGCCTGTGCTTTAAATATTAAGTCTGATATCCCTTGGCACGCCCAAACCTTAATAAAGAAAATCAAAATGACCATAAACCCCAATAAGAGAAAGCCAATGGGACTTAGTATAATTTTTAGTGTAAATATTTCACATGCATATTCTTGTAAATTTATATGTATTTGTATATGTATTAAAACTTTGCATATTGTCAACATATTTTGAAATGTGACCACGAAATGTAAGCTTTCATAATTAACTATGTAAACATGCTGGGACACAGTGAACTTTGTTAAAATGTAAATATGGCAAAAAAGTGTTGCAAACTGTGTTAAACTGTGTACGTTATAAACGACGAAATTTGTGAAACCTATGGTGCATAAACCAAATAACTGTTTGTAAACCGATATAAACTGCAATTTACTTCGACGATAATGAGGATTTTCACACTGCAAATGAATGTGTGTTGGCAAGTGTAAACAACGTGATGAAACACCTACCTTTGCGAACATCGACGCCGTTGTTCCTGACCGGCCTTCAGATGCTTTGGAGACAATAAACTCAGCACCTGTCGTAGGCGATGTGGAGGCTAAAAACTACATCGACCATATACGCCCCGGGGACAATAGTCACGAAAACGCACAAGGACCTGGAGCGTTGTGTCGTAACAGAAGACATGGACATTGCTTCAGATCACGCACACGCTCAATCTTATGGTGTCTCCGGACTTAACACGCCATTTATGATGGAATAACAAATTGTAATGAATACTATGTGACAGTGAATACTGTGCAAGACTGTCATAACACAGCTATTTTGAAACTGCCGCACGCGAAATTCAGTGATGCTATTGCGCATGCGCAAAAACTACGTGCTGTCAGAGATGCATTGGGTAACCAACGCTGGAAGCACACAACATTAACTGCGGTGGCAAGCAACTTGTTCAAACAAACGGTATGTAAATATATATTAATTGTGTAAAAAGTATCAAAACTATAGCAATTGTATTTAGTATGTAGGTTTAGAAAGTAAGTATTGACAAAGATTATCCCCTATGAATGCACGAGGCCTTTCCTATGAAAATATGTGTATATTGACATTTAGGTATATCTATTATATTGTTTGCTAGCCTGCCACGCTAAATGTTTTAGCGTGACAGTCGAGGGGGCGATGTAGCGGGACTTTGAATTTCGCCGCGCTACACTCGTTCCCTCAGATAAAAATTATACCGTCGCAGCGGTATGAGCGCTCGACGGCAGAGAGTAACTCTTTTTTGTTTTCTATCCGTTTCATTATTGTCTCTCTCGAGAGCGGAAGCTTAATGCAGACGTGATCTGATTAAGACGAAAAAACTTAATGTGTAGACATTGTGGAAGTTGTTATGAAATTCGGAGGATGGAGAGAAGCAACTAAAATAAATTGCATTTGATATCAAGACGGTTTTTGGTACATTAGAAATTCCTGAACAATGAAACTTATTGCAAGATTTCGGAGCAGACTTTTCACGCAGAAATGAAGTAGGAGATTTTAGAAGACCTGGATGCCGCACGAAAGAAGACATGTTAACCTGGTAAAGGATGAACTCTTATCTACGCCATTTCCCCCAGTCAGTTACATTTTGTTATTCTCTGTTCTTTTTCAATAATTTTTGTAGTGGAAATAGTTTTAACTTTTGCTCAAAAACGCCACAAGGGCCACCCCAACAATAGCTTTTCCGAATCACGTAGTCCGATAGCTTTTCTGTAATACGAAGTCCGATTTGCATTTCATTCTTTCCCTTTTTCACGGTCATTTACGATTTTCAAACCCCTTTTTATTCACCATTTTTCCCACATTTTCAACCTTTCTCTTTTTTTCCTCTATTTTTCTTTTTTTATTAACCACTATACTACATGTGGGTTCTGTAGGTCCCAAATTTGGACATTGTGTTTGTTCACCAGACCACTAACATGGAAAGCCGTTTCATCACTGAACAAGACGCATTGTGCGAAAGTGTTATTACTGTCAATAGCATCAAGAATCTCGTTACAAAATGCCACACGCTTGCGTTTGTCATCAGGACGCACAGCTTGTAACAGCTATAACTTGTACGGCTTCCTAATCAACCGACATGTCAAAACACATCAAATTGTTGTAGAAGGCAATTGTAGCTCCGGACTGCCACGATGAGTTGATTTTGAAGGACTACGTTGGAAAGCAGTTTGAATTCGTGCAACATTTTCTTCAGGAACAAGAGGGCGGCACGGATTCTTTCCTTTACATACACATCCTGTATCTAGAAACTGTCGATACCATCTGCGAATGTTCCACCCATTCGGAGGATCAATTTGGTACCTCAACCTGAAACATCTTGGTATTGTAATTATCGAATTGCACTTCGCAAACTCGAGGGCAAAAAATGAATTCTGCAGCGGAGTAGTAATTTTAAACATACGACTGTTACCAAGCAAAACAGAAAACAACTGACATCTTGATCTGGGATATAAGCTAGACTATGTATTCGTTTCTCCAATAGCCAAGCCGAGGCGCAGCGATCGATAGTTAGGACAAAATAATACTTTGTAGAACATATATTCTCTTTGAAACACCCTGTACACTTAGAATGAATGCATGGCGTAATAAAAAAACATGTCTAGAGGAAATAAAACCTAAACGATTAGATATTTCCATTCATGTACTAATGCGGTACATGCAAGGTAAATTGTGGGACAGATTAATTTATTTAAATAAAATGGTTCAAATGGCTCTGAGCACTATGGGACTTAACACCTGTGGTCATCAGTCCCCTAGAGCTTAGAACAACTTAAACCTAACTAACCTAAGGACATCGTCGCGCGGTTCTGGACTGGGCGCGTAGAACCGCTCGGCCACCGCGGCCGGCTTATTTAAATAAATACAAAATAATATCAAAGCTTTCGGCCACAAGGCAACGGTACACAACCTCTTCAGAACTCACCACCAGAGATGTGGTTTGTGAAAATGATACTTAGAATGTTCGGTCAGATAAAGGCAATGAGACATACTACCGATACATGCAAATGCGCCTTGTAGTGCCATGTCTGTGAAACCGGTTTAAAATTGTTAATAGAATTCTAATAGTGTGCTACATACATGTTTTCACATGTAGCTGCATTGATTAAACAATTATGTTCAACATATCCATACGATACGCCCGAGTCGCAGCTACGCAAAATCACAGCGACGCCAAACACTTAGACACTAGTTTAGTTATTGATGAATCAAGCACTTCAGGACACCAAAGCGTGATGGTTTTTTTTTTCTTTATTGTGATTTCATTCCCCTGCCCCATATGGGCAGGGGAGGGCTGTCAGCAGTACAATCCGCCGCTCTTCAGCCGAGTGACACGACAACTAAAACAAGAATAAGATAATACATACATAAGATACATAAGGAGATAAAAAAAGAGAACATAAAACAGAGTAAGGGGAGAAAACGGAGGTAAAAATACACTGACATGTAGGCGTTCATTGGGGACAGTTAAAAAAGTCACCAGAAAGTTAAAAAACACAGAAGACACTGGATGCGCATGCACAGGTTAAAAGTTGGCCACATTATTAAAAACACTCCGAAACAACACACTTAAAACCCACTTGGAATACACACGACGAAGAATAAAACTACCAGGTGGGATCTGCCGAGGGAAAGGTCAGAGAGGATGGAAAAGGATGGGAGAGCATGGGGCAGCTGGGGAAGCGGCGGGATGAAGAGAGGAGGGGCAACCGTGGGTTCACGAAGAGGCAGGAGACACATGGGGCAGGAGAGGAAAAGGGAAGACAGGGCAGGAGGGAGCGCAGAGACACTGAAAGAAGGCACAAGAGATGGGGAGGGAGTAGGAGGGGAAATCCGCTCAGAAGGAGGGAGGGGGAGGAGAGGAAGCCCTGAGGAGGAGGCAGGAAGAGGGGGTTAGAGTTGGTAGGAAGGGTAGATGTCAGGGCGAAGCTCATCATCCGGGAGGGGTAGATGGTGGAAGTTGTGTTGGGAAAGGAGATGGAGGGTGTGGAGATGGAGAGAGGGAGGGACACAACGGTAAAGGCACGGCAACCGGTTGGGAGTGGAGAGGAAGGGAGACACCATGGGGAGAGGGGGATCAAGGCGGCGGACAATATATAGTGTGCGGATGCGTTCAAGGAAAAGGAGAACGTGGGGGAAGGGGATGAGGTCATAGAGGATGCAGAAGGTGAACGGAGTGCATGGCGTTCGAGGATTTGGAGGGCTTTATAGAACCAGGGAGGGGCGGAAATCCAAGCGATGCTGGCATAACAAAGGATGGGGTGGATCATGGATTTGTAGGTGTGAAGGATGGTGGAAGGATGCAGACCCCATGTCCGGCCGGACAGGAGTTTCAGGAGGCGGAGGCGGTTGTGAGCTTTGTTTTGGATGGTAAGGAGATGGGGAGTCCAGGTGAGGTGGCGGTCAAGTGTGAGGCCAAGGTATTTGAGGGTAGGAGTGAGGTGGATAGGACGGCCATAAATGATGAGGTAGAAATCATGGAGGCGGAAGGAGCGGGTGGTGTGGCCTATGATGATCGCCTGGGTCTTGGAGGGATTAACACGGAGGAACCACTGGTTGCACCAAGCGGTGAATTGGTCAAGGTAGGTTTGGAGGGTACGTTGGGACCGTTGAAGGGTAGGATAAAGGGCTAGGAAGGCGGTGTCATCAGCGAACTGGAGAAGATGAACAGGAGGTATTATACCTCTTAAAAGAAAAAATGTAATGTTATGTTGTTTATTTATTTTGCGGAAACACTCTCCTAGTAAATTTGTTTGTCCTTTGATTTTTCGCAATCTGTTACTGATTTTTAGTGAAGTTAGTTTTTACGTTTAGCTTTCTGAAAAATACAAAAGAGATATAATAAGCAAAATAATGAATTTCGTAGGTTGCCAATTATGTGTTATATCTGGTTTTAACGAGCGCCAGGCTCCCTACAAATTACGTAGTAGTACTCAGCTCTGAAATTATTACTATCACAGAAAATAGACAAGTTTTAATAAAATTATTTCACTGGATTACTTCAATTAATCTCGCTGAATATTTTTACATAATTTCTTCCGCTCCGGCTATCAGACATTGTGCTGTGAAAAAATATTTTTAAATGTACCGCGTAATGGCGGCTAATTGTTAACAGTCAGAGATTACTGTTACTCGCTCCGCAGCAGCTGGAAACATGCTAAATAATTTTCATTAAATATTCTTTTCATAAGATAAATGTGGCGTAGGTTCTTGAAATAACACACGGAGATCACTTTATACTAATATATTATTACTAGGACACAGTTTACACCATTAAATATTTGCAATTACGTTACGACAGAAACAAATGCTAGCGCAGCACAATAGCTTGCGTACCTTATTCTAGCTAACACCAGAACGAACAGAACAAAACAGACTAGACAGAAGAATGAGCATTGCATTGTATTTTATACTCTAACAAAGATAATCACATTATAATCTCATACAATAAAAATAATGTCTTTTCTGCATTTATCGATATATATATTGTATATGTTTACAGTTAAATCAATGTTTGCAATTAATTTTACGTCACATACTGTCTGTTTTATTTATGTTTCACCTTGATAAGGGTGAATATCGCAAAAGGGACACTACAGAGGGGGAGGTTTGGGCATATCATCAGTGTACAGGAGATAGAGGTGAGGGGAAAGGACAGAACCTTGGGGCACGCCGGCAGAGGGGTAGAAAGTACGGGAGTTGGAATTGTGGATAGTCACATAGGAGGGACGATGGGAGAGGAAGGAAGCAACGAGACGGCCGAAGTTGATGGGGAGAGCATAGGTCTGGAGTTTGACAAGGAGCCCGGGATGCCAGACACGGTCATAGGCGTTCTGTAGATCAAGGGAAACAAAGATAGCAGAGCGACGGGAGTTAAGTTGGAGGGAAAGAAGATGGGTCAGGTTAAGGAGGTGGTCGTCAGCAGAGAAGGAAGGCCGGAAGCCACATTGAGTAAGAGGAAGGAGGCGGTGCTGGTTAAGGTGGCGGTGGATACGGCGAGAGAGGATGGCCTCAAAGACCTTACTGAACATGGAGGTGAGGCAGATGGGACGATAGGAAGAGGTAGCAGAGGGGGGTTTGTTATGCTTAGGGAACAGCAGGACACGGGAAGTCTTCCACAGGTCAGGGTAAAATCCAGTGGAGAGGAGGCCATTGTACAGGGTAGCAAGGACAGACAGGAAGGATGGAGGGGATTCCTTGAGGTGACAGTAGGTGACGCCATCATGACCAGAGGCGGTGTTGCGTTTGGAGCGGAGGACGAGTGTGATGTCTTGCGTGGTGATGGGAGTGTTGATGTCGGAGGGGGGTAACCGATCCAAGTACTGGAAGCTAGGTGCGAGCGGGGGGACAGAGGTGTCAGTGCGGTCAAGGACGGTGGGGAAGAGGGAGTAATCAAAATGGGGATCGTCAGGAATGGAGAAGACCTCAGATAGGTGGGAAGCAAAATGGTTAGCCTTACTGAGGTTGTCAGGAAAGGGTTGATCGTCATGGAGGATGGGGTAATGCGGTGTGGGATGGCTACCAGTAAGGCGGTGGAAGGCTGACCAGTACTTGTAGGAGTTGACAGGGAGGGTGGAGTTGAGGCGTGTGCATGTCTGACGCCAGTCCCGGCGTTTCTTTGCTGTAAGGAGGTCCCGGATATGTCGCTGTAATTGCCGGTGGCGGGTGAGAGTATCCCGGTCACGAGTGCGGAGGAAGGAGCGGTAGAGCCTGCGGGATTCACGCAGAAGAAGGACGGCCTGCGGAGGAAGCGTAGGGCGGTGAGGGTGGATGAGTTTGGTAGGGACATGAGCCTCCACAGTGTCAGTGATGGTCTTCTGAAAGAAGGAAGAGGCATGGGTGAAGTCATCAGGGTGGTGGAAAGTGAGGGGGTGGCTTTCGACCTGTAAGGTAATGGATTCCCGGTAGGCATCCCAATTGGCACAGTGGTAGTCATGGACAGACTTTGGAGGGGCAAATGGGCGGGTGGCTGCAGTGGCGGGACGGGTAGAGGAGATGGTGAGAAGGACAGGGAGATGGTCACTACCAACGGGATCGAGGACATCAACAGCAATGCGACCAAGGAGGTTGGGGGAAGTGAGGATAACATTGGGGTTGGAGTTACTTTCGGATGTGCTGTGGGAGAGGAACAAGGTCACCATGGAGGGTGGCAAGGAACTGATGCCACCGCCGATGGGTGGCAGGGTCACGGCTGTGGATGTTGAGGTCAGCGGCGATCACATAGGTGGAGAAGGTATGGTCAACATGGGAAATGAAGTCAAAGGGGAGAGGAGCTGCGGGGCGAATATAGATAGTGGCACAGGTGACGGTGAGGGAGGGAAAAAAGAGGCTGAGGAGAAGGTGTTCAGTTGGGTCATTGAGGAGGGGTTGTGGCCGGACAGGGAGATGCCTGAGGTGGCCTATAGCTTCCCCACCTCGAGCTAGGGGAAGGGGATTGTCAGTGCGGTGAAGGAGATAAGGGGAGATGCGGACCACATGGTGGGGTTGGAGGAAGGTTTCATTAAGGATGAAGGAGTCAACCTGGTGCTGGGAGAGGGTATGCATGAAGAGGTATTTGTTTGCAGGGAGGAAGCGAATGTTGACGTAGAGGAGACGATACTGTTGACAAGCCATGAGGTTGGATGTGGGAAGGGTGCGGGAAGGAGAGAGAGGGGCTTAAACGAGGGTGTCTAGGCGGGTGAAGGTAAAGTGGGCCTGGTTGTGGGAGTATGTGGCGTAGGTGTTTAAGTGGAAAACAGAGCAGGCAGCGAGGGAAATCTGCTGGAGTGTGTGGGAGCGCTGGAAAGGGTGGATGTTCTGCAGGACAACGGTGAGGAACCGGATGATGTCTTCTGCTGTAGGGGGAGGGCGGAGGGAATTGTTATGGTGGATGGGTGGGTCAATGGGGCGAACGGGGACAGTGAGTTCAGGGTTGGTGGGAGGGGGCTTGGCTTTGCATTTGGAGGAATAGGTGGGGTGAGGTTCATTGCAGGTGTTGCAGGATTGGGGGGAGGCGAGGTTGGGACACTGTTTGAGGAAGTGGGAGGCTTTACAATGGGGGCAGGTGGGTGGGTTCTTGCAGTTTTGGGTGAGGTGGTCATTGTACAGAAGACAATGCTGGCAGCGGTAGGATTGAGGAGGGGAACGGGACGGGTCAACAGGGTGGCGGCGGTTGAAAATCAGGGCTCCCTGCGTGAGGAGGTGGTCGATGGAGGAGGCGGACTCTGTAAAGATATGCATGAGGAAAGTAGGGCCACAGGAGTTGTAAATACGGCAGGCAGAGCGGACTTCCAGGGAGGGGTGGGCATTCAGTTCCGCCAACACCTCAGCCTCCGTGACCACAGGGCTGAGTTTTGTGATGACGGCAGTGAGGGTCGGCGGACGACGAGGCGGTTGGGGTTGACAAGGAGAGGAGGATGTAAGGAATGGGGTGAGGGATGCGTGGGGCCCAAAGGTGATGCGGGGAAGGCGCCGGAGGAGATCAGTATGGAAGGACGGAGAGGGAGACTTGATGAGAACAGAGTTTCTGCGAGGGATAAGTTGGGTGATGAGTGCACTGGGGATGTACTTCTGGATTTCAAGGGTGAGGGTGCGGGCATCCAGGAATTTCGGGTCAGGGTTGGCTAGGACAAATGTATACAGGGAGGGGCTGGAGAGGAGGGAGGTGGGGTGGTATCCATAGCGGGGTCAGTGGGAGGAGGGGTGGGCAGTGGCTTTTTGGATGAAGGAGTAGAGGAGAGGTCGCCACTGGGCCGTTTGGAAGATTTTTTGGCGGGTGTTGCCTGGGAGGAGGGATGAGGGACTGGATGGATGGGGAGGTGGTGGGAGGCAGGGCCCTCCTGTGAGGCAGTAGCACCGGATGAGAGGGTAGGGCGCTCTGTGGCAGCGACTGTGGTGCGACGGGCGGAGACTCTGGCAAGGGAAGCAGCGGTAGTCGCAGGGGGGAGAGGGGGAAAGTCGTCTCGGCAGGCGACAGGAGCGGGAAGGGGGTTGGGAGCAGGGACAGAGGCAGGAGCGGGAGCAGCAGCAGGGGCAGCAGCAGGGGTAGGAGCAGGAGTGACGTGGGGATACAGCGATGGGGAGGAGATAGATGGGGAGGAGACTGTGAGTAGGGGAAGTGCATGAGACGGGGGAATCCCAGAGGAAGCACTCCATGACGTTACAGTGGGGGCAGGTGAAGGAGAGGTATAGATGATGGTGGTAGTTGGGGCGTCCATGATTGCAGGCGGCAGCGAACACCGAGAGAAGGCGGCAGCGGCGGCGGCAGAAGCGGCGAGCACCGAGAGACGGCGGCAGAAGAAGCGGCGACCAGGCGGCGGCGGCAGAAGAAGCGGGACCAGGCGGCGGCGGCAGAAGAAGAAGCGGCAAGCACCGACAGACGGCGACCAGGCGGCGGCGGCGGCTGCGAACAAGCACCGGGCGGCGGCGAACAGACGGCGGCGGCGGCGGCGGCGGGCAGCAGTGACGGCGTGCAGACGGGCAACAACGCGACAGGCACGGTTGGGGCTCTTCCACGTCGAAGATACACCCTGAGAGTAGCCCAGGCAGTGCGAGTCCTCGATGAGGAAGTGAGGGAATCCAACCCTCGAATGGGCGTGATGGTGAAACATCTACAAAATAAAGGTATGTCGAAAGCATCTTGAAGCAAGGACGCTAAGTGAGGAGAACTGATTCGGTACACAGGGTGTACATAAGTCCGGGAACACTTCCAATTATTTATTGCACAAGAACCAAACATTGTACAGATATCATAGATATGTCATTTTGAAGAGAAACCCTGAAAAGTTTTTTTTTTTCTTTCATGTATACCGCCACAGCATAATTTGATAATTTGCCGATAGCGCTAGTGGCAAACATGGCGAGCTGTATCGGCCGTGCTACAGAAGGGGCGATGCTATGCTGGGACGGGTATGGCAAGAATTCGATTACCGTATTGACGTCTGCCGGGTCCTCGCATATCGAATGTTTGTAAAAAAACTTTCAGAGTTTCTCTTCAAAATGCAATATGTATGACATCTGTACAATGTTTAGTTCTTGTGCACTAAATAATTGAAAGGGTTCCCGGACTTTATTTACACCCCGTATGCTTCACCTTGCGAATGATGAGGGCTTTGGAATTATTAACAAAGCACTTCGACCCCTGTTACCAACGATTCGAGCCCGGAAATCCTTGTGGAACCTCAAAGATCATTATGTCTACGGAAAAATTACGGAAGAGAACATCCATGCTGATTGCGAAGCCCCCTCTGAACAGGAACTTCTGGTAAACTTGACTAGTAATTAGTTTCTAGTACAGACTAACAACACTGTAAAACACAGTTCAGTATTCTGTTCATGGCTAATGACGCATAGTCTACTGTAAAGCAATTATTCATGCCACATACGTTATGACATTCTTTTCCGCAGTCAGAGTACTTTACATTACTCCTGTAAATTACATAATTTTCATCGGGTCATTTCTCTGTGTAGCGGTGACGAAATGTGTCTGTTCTGTTAGCTGACCAGACTGTATGAAATAGGGGTATTTTGTTGTACTTTTAGTTTGACACCCGAGTGGTAATACACTGAACAAGCTCTATGCAGCCCACGTAGCTCTGAACATTCATCACGTTCATTAACATGAAGTTCGGAACAATCGGTGGCTTACGTTGTGTAGGATGCTACTACTGAATAGCGCGAGGACACATTTTCAGAGGTATATACTCCATTACGATCTGATCTCCAATATCAGAAATTCATAAATTGGATCCTGGTTAAGCGCGGTACAATAAATTTATGGGTAATATAAAGAATACTTACGAATTATTTGTGATTTTATTCACTTATCCACTGCAGAACCGATCGTGAAGACGTTCATTCGTTTACTGGCTTCTTGTTCAAACAAAAGTGCAAACTTGCTTTACTGGGAAAATAGATGCTGAGACACGAAAGAAGAATTGGCTGCACAGCAAACTTATAAAGATAAACCTGTGATATTTTTTCGTTGTGTACTGTCTCACGGTACTATCCAATAAATTTCCGAATTCCTTCTGTGTATCTAACATAAACACATTGTTAAATAGACAGCTTATAACTTCAATGTGGTTTCGAAACGTGTGTCATTTGTAGTCACTGACAGTTCAACGATGGGCTCAGTATCATCACATTTCAACAATGTCTACTACAAAACGATGCTCCTCTTTTCTCTCTTCCATCAGCTGGAACGAGTCACTCAGAGTTTAAAATTGTTAATAGAATTCTAATAGTGTGCTACATACAATCGTTCAAGTTTAGCAGGTTTACAGCCGAAAACTCGATGGAACAAGGGCGCAGCGCTGCTGAGCAAAGTGCGTCTGTCCTGTCGGTGATTTGAGTGCACCGCCGTATGCCGCGCAGTCGAGCGCTCCCGAGAGAAACCGAGGGCGGTCGGAGCTGCTACTCGTGCAGGGCATGCACCTCACGCAGTTGCTAAGTTATGGCCACATAGTGCCGGACGTATTGGACGTTCGTGCTGTACTCTTGTTGCAGGCTGTCGATAATCTTGGTATCCCTCTACTTAATGGCCAAATTGGTGCACTTTTTACCGCGTCAAATCTTTCGAAACAGCTTTCCTTCTCTTATTTGCAACATTACTGTTAGTTTAACGTCGATATCGCATTTAACGGAACGAAAATAGAAATGATGAACAATTGATGTGACTAGCGGTACTATCATTTTACAGTTATTACGTTTAATTCGTCGAATGACAAGTGGTACTCCCCAAGTAAAACATTTTTAATTAATTATTGCCCATGAATGGGTTTCTCAAATGCCAGTCATTCATACTTTCAATTGTCAATGCCCTACTAATTTGTACATTTGCAATATGTCTTTTTTAAAGAAAGGACGGCAGTTGCAGTCTCTTGCGCCCGTTTCGAAAACGAAGTGTTACAGCTTACAGTATGCTACATTCGTGTGTCAAACAACAGAATGCAGTAAAAAAAATGGCTCTCAGCACTATGGGACTTAACATCTGAGGTCATCAGTCCCCTAACTAACCTAAGGACATCACATACATCCATGCCCAAGGCAGGATTCGAACCTGCGACCGTAGCGGTCGCGCGGTTCCAGACTGAAGCGCCTAGAACCGCTCGGCCACATCGGCCGGCAGAATGCAGTACCTGTGTCAAGGAAATCAGACTGTGGGTAGAAGACATCACTGGGATGAAAAGATAGTAGAAAAGAATGACTTCAGAGCTGGTTGATCTTATATAAAGATAGAAAAACTACACACAAGCAACAGGGGAAATCATCTGATCTCCATAAAATAACTTTCCAGTAGGTGGGCACGCACGTCTCTTTAAATAACCCTTTATCATCGCATAACTCCAAGGAATTTCATCTTTCAACTTTTCCATGTATTACGGTCTTAAGCAACACACATCACTGTTTCTCCTTTGTCTTTTCTAACACCATCTACCGTTTTTCATTAGGTCATCGCCTCGGTCTTCTCTATTTCAATCTTGCAGGAAACTAACTTGGTCAGACTTATCTATTCTCCGGCTACAAATCTCGCCAGTTTTTCTCGTCATTTCTATTTATTCCCAACACGAATCCCTCCTTACTGGCGTACCTTAAATAACATAACGGAAGCTGAGGCTCGAAATCCCTGCTTAAATTAACAATTGCACTTCAGATTATTTTTACTCCAATCACTGTCTTCATCAGCCACGAAGAAAAAAACCGACCAACTTCCTCATTAATTTGTACTACATTGTTTCCGTATTTTGGTTAGATGTAATTTTAGTTTTATTGTAATTCACTTTCAGATCTACTTTCCTACTAGCTCAATGCTGTTGTTCCAGTCCTCTAAGACTGCTGAAATTAATTTTGGTGGTGTGTTAAATCCGTGTTCGATTTCTATCTCATTTCTGAATTTCTCACTATTCTCATCGAGGTCTGATGAAAGCTGTATTTTCTCCAGTAAACTAATATATGTTTAATCTATTTCTGGCTTTTCAAGGGCTATAAGTATAGATTTGGTTGAACCTGAATCAAAAACCATATGGAACTCTATGAATCCAAGAGAGAGAGAGAGAGAGAGAGAGAGAAAATCATACTCATTATTATTTTTTACAGTTTCACTCACTGCTGGCAGATGGTCAGTGGTCCAATCTCTTCTTCTAAAGCTTAATTGTTCTCCTGACCTATTAAAATCTAAAGTTTATTTCCTATCTGGTTAGTAACAATTTCAGTACAAGTGCTTTCAAGGTCTCTGGCTAGTTTTGTCAAAGACGATATTCCTTAAATATTCCCTCTGATATACTACTGCATCCCTGTTACGACGCCAGTTTATTTTATCACCATACATTAAAGCTCTTCTCCCGATTGATTTGTGTTTGCAGCAAGACAGTCCCAGACTCAATCTGAAGTCTTAAAATTTCTATTTATATATGCTAAAAGTTATATGGTGTATTTTCAAAAACAGACATATTGAAACAGGTTGTTTTACTACAATTATAATGATTGTTACTTAACTCAAACAGTCACAAGTACGCCATTAATATTTTTATAAAAGTCAGCACGCAGTTGCTTTCGTCAGAAACACACATCTCTAGATTGGATGCTACAATCTTTTCTTTCCTCGAGACCTCGTTTTATTGTAGTTTAAAGACTGGCACTGCAAAAATTTTGTAACATTTTTTATCATATTTGTAGTTGATTTCTGGTTTTAAATTATAATCTTTATAAAAATTACAAGTTGCTTGTGTAACATAACAATACTCCACACACGCAAACATCTAACATTTAATGCTTTGCTTCTTGGTGCTCAGCCGAGTTGTTTTACGCATAAAATGGAAACAATAGCTGTAAGTTTATACTGTACACTGTGTGTATCGCTTTTTGCATTTATTACGTTAGAATTTATTGTTTTTTGCTGTAAAAGGAATATTGTGTCAATTTTTACTATAACACTTTCATTGTATCTTAACTATGTAGTACTGCAAATCTATGAGCGTAGTCAGTTACCATCGAAGTTAGTCCCATTTAGTTGTTGTTGAAGATTGTCAGCCTCAAATGGTTGGAGAGATACGAAGCAGTGAAGACCAGATTAGAATAATGTAATTGCCTCGAATCGGAAAGAATGGAGACAAGTTAGACCATATCTACATCTACTTCTACATCTACACTTTGCAAAACCACTTTCATGTGCGCGACAGACGGTACGTCTCATTGTACCCGTTATTATGGCTTTTTTTTTCGTTACACTCATTTATGGAGGGCGGGAAGAATGACTGTTTAAACGCGTCTGTGGGTGCTGAAATTAATCTGATCTCTTCCTCACGAATCCTATGGGAGCGATACGTAGGGGTTGTAACATATTCCTAAAGTTTCATTTAAAACCAGTCTCGAAATACAAGCTTGTCAGGTCCACGCTCAGTGTTTATCTGAATGATATAATTCTGGTTAACACTAAAACTAGAATTCCGACGTCGCAGAGGTTATCTTCAGGGCCGTTGCCTTAAAGAGGACCGCTACAAAGCGGTTTGACGCAGCCTAATATCGAAAATGATTTCATTTAAACCGGTAATTGAAATTTCGTGAGTAGGATTTCTCGGGATAGTTCTCGTATAGCTTCATGAATCTACCAGTTCAATTTCTTCATCATCTCTGTGACGCTCTACCGCGAGTCAGACAATCATGTGACCATTCGTGCTTCCTTCCTTTGCACGTATTCAGTGCCTCTCGTTAGTCCTACATAGTACGGGTGACGGGTTCCACACACTTGAGCTATATTCTAGGATGCGTATCACGAATAATTTATAAGATATCTCCTTTAAAGACTGAATGTATTTCCCTAGTAGTCTATCGATAAAATTAAGTCTATTATCTGTTATAACCTACGACTTAGCCTATGTGATCGTACCATTTCATATTCCTACAAAGTATTTATATGAGTTGTCAGATATCAATTGTGATTCACTGATATTATAATTATAGAATACTAGTTTCTCCGCTTTTTAAGCGTGCTGTTTTAAATTTCTGAACGTTTAAAGCATGTAGTCAATCTTTATACCACTTTGAAATCTTGCCGAGTTGTGGCAGAAAGTTGTATAACTTCTTTCAGACAGTACTTCATTACAGATAACTGCATCGGTTACAACAATAAAGCTAGCTTCACGATCTCGTAAAGTAAGGCCGAAGTCCATATGTTGGGAATGCTGTGGGTTAGAAATCACCAAACAGTCATGCTGACCTGATGCTTTAGGCGATCTAAAGACGCTGCAATCTATTATTTTTCATGTGTAATAAGGCAAGATTATTCATCGTTCCTTTTAGTAATATAAAGGAAGTTCAGTTTTCTTTCATTTTGATTCTTGCATTTGAAAAGGCCAATTTGTGTGCTTGTAACAATCTTACAAGTGCATACTGCTGATGCAGTCTCCTTATATTTCCTTTCTCCAGAACTCCCCGTATCAGAAAACATCCATCTTGTACACCTATAAATTCTTTTTATATCTGTCAATATCATTATCATCATTATCACTATTATTGGCAGCGGCTGCAGTAGTACAGGTACTGCCAGTATTAACTTTATTGGTTCACAGTCAGCATTGTTCACTCACATTGCCACTTCAGACACTCAAACCATTTGTCGTACTAAAATTGTTATTGACTGGATAATCATGATGTAAAAAAGGTACTGTATGTGTGAAACCCTGATCAGATGTAAGAGGGCCGGTGGCCCTAATCATATCAGGTTAAATATTAGTTGTATTTATTTATTTATTTAAGCTGATATGATTAGGGCCACCAGGCCCTCTCTTACATAGGACCCAGGTTTTCATGCATACAGTACCTTTTTTTACATCATAATTACCCAATCAAATCTGAAGAACTACTTTAGAAATTTTGATACTATCTAGAAATTCCTGGGATCGGTGTCTTGCCAGCATCTATATCGAAAACAGGAAAAAAATCGTTGAGATTCTCGATTCCATGGATGGATGAACTATATACATATAAGTTTGCACGGAACCCTCAGTGTGCGAGTCCTGCCTGCTCTTGGCCATTTTTTTCTTCTTCCATGGACTGTGTGTTCTGAAACGCACAATTGCATTATCTTGAACATTGCGTCTTCTCACTGTAATGCTTCTCATTTTGTAATTTTAAAGCAGCACTAAGGTTGAGATCTGCTTTGGTAGTTCATGTGTATCCGTTAAGTATGGGAGGATATGGAGGGGGCCAAAAGGGAGGTAATAGTCGCCCTCTGCGGTTTCCGTGCATCGCACTTGTGGGAGCAGTGATGCCTAAACGTGGCAGATTCCTTTGATAAAGAGCTCGCAAAAGACTTCGTACCTCCCGAGACTTCCGCTGCATCGGTTCATATTATATAGCTCCCCTCTCGACCATGAAGTGCCTCTGGGTGTAAGTAGTTCCGCTTGTTATTTCTGCATTCTGTGACTATCAATATCGTAATCTTCAAAATATTAGTGATAAACTACTATAAAAATTGAATTAAACGGCTTAAATACAACATCGTAAAACAAGTACTAACTTAAATACCAGTCAGCAATATTTCGCTCTAATCCCAGCGTCGGCGGATAGATGGCTCCCGTGTCGCCGACTCAGCAACGCTGGGAATGGAGCACGCTGGGAACTGACAAATACGACCCCTGACAGGTCTGCGGCTAACGTGCTAGTATAGCTACTGCGTACTTGCCTGCAGGATACGTTTTCATGGATACGTCTGAAATGTAAACTCTGCATATTTCAACTCCAAAGTGTATCAGTTAACTCACGCTACAAAATATACCGTATTTATGGTATCGACAAATGACACCTTGATAGAAATAATATGAAATTACTGCTTTCCGTACGGGAAAATAATAACAATAGCTGTAACAGATGGCACTAACGTGCAATAAAATTAGCGTAAAACAATATCTGATACAATATTACCATTGTAGAGGCGAATAAACCATTTTCTACATATAACAAACTCAAACCGTAAAGCATTTCATTTTTTTATCAAACGTATACCAATAATTTCATTTTCTATCAAACGTACAACCATTTCGCGTCCTGAAACCCCAAATGTTCTGTTACTGCTACAAATACGTTACTAACATGAATATCACTTCTTTACTTTCACAAAATAAGAAAGGCAGCAATTTTTTTCCTGTTTACTATTTATCTAGACTAGTTTGTTACACATAGAAGTAGTAGTAGTGCTAATAGTAGCCAGGTTATAACGATGAATAATTTCACGTGAAGTTCACAGTGGAAGTGAGTACCCTATACAATGTTCAGCAATTTCGGGCGAAAGCTAATGTTTATCACTTAGCCCTCTGCTGTGATTGTCGCACTTTACTTTGCATAAAATTTGGCATGTACGGTAATTTGTTTTCGTTTCGAAAATTATAACAGCACCGAATAGCTAACTGTACTGAATAGCTAACTGTCAGTAGTGACCGAAAATTTACATTGAAGTAATACGCATATGAACATTTTGCCTTTTGCTTCTTATACATAATCATGCAAATAGGGTGACCGACATTTGAATGAAACTCCTTAGAAGTATTACACAGATTGCAAGTCGACAAAATAATTTTATCCACAATGGACGTTGATTGACTCCTAACAGATGATGGATTATTAAGTTTGGTTTTAGAAAAGCAGTAACTTATTATAATTTCCTATCGCCAGTCCTGAAATTAACCCTAGATTGCTAAACCCTCGTAAAATTTACGATTGCAGTTAGTACCAATCCGCGGTTACCGCCAGTCTGGTGTTGTCAGTATACAGTGTAAAACAGGGCATTTTATACTTGTTTTGTATGTGAAATACCATTGGAGGCCTTGTTATTGTAATTGACTATTGCATAACCCATAAGCTATGGCTTCCTTTAAATAAAATACGAAGTAGTAAATTTACTACGGTTTAGTAACAATATCATATCTCCCCCCCCCCCTTCTATCTGGACGATTTCGAATGCGTGTTTGCCATTTATTCCCTACCCCTACACCGTTATTTAACCAGTATGTTTGGAGAGTACCTAATAAAATTTTCTTTATTAATTTGCATATTCATGTTCAGAGACAAATGAGTGGAAAAAAAAGAAGTTTAATATGTATCCTAATAACAAACATTTAGTAGCAAGTCTTAACGGGAGTTTCTATGGCACTTTTTTCAGTGGTCGGGTAGCAGTGGGGAACAGTCAAGAGTAATATAAAAGGAGGTAATCGTCACCCTCATGAGTTTCCCGTGCATCGCACTTGCAGTTACTTTGCTAGCCTTGTAGGCTGATTCCTATTATATATCAAGACCTCAGAAGGCCTCGTACCTCCCCGTAGAAATTTTCTCGGCGCCGCTATATATGCCAACCACCCTCACACGTAAACATGTTTGAGATTGTAATTTAATTTTGCGTTATCCATACAAGGAAAACTACTATAGCCCATTTCTCGAACACAAAATAAGTAGTTTTACTGCAACTACAACGAATCATTCCACAAGAGCAATCGATTTGCGCCCAAAAGCTCAATGTTTTTCCATGCGAGAGGCCCTTACAGCCAATGTCTCGCCTCTTGTGTCCGCCGATAGATGGCAGCGTCACCGCTGTCGCCCCACAATAGTGCATCGAGTCGATACGGTGCTATCCTTTAACCAGCAAAATACAAAAAATGCTACCGTTGTGCCTCTGACACCTCACATAGTTTAGGTGGGGCTGCGGAAACAGCATTTTCACCCTCACATTTAACATACCATAGATGTCTATAATTTCAATAATATAACCATAAAATGCGATGTATAAAATGTTTAAATAAGATTATAATAATTTAATTATAAGAGTGCTTCGCCCATCGCTTTAAAGTAATAGCCAAGGAATTTGAATATAAATATTTCATCTAAAAAGGCTTTCGTCTGAAAAACGAAAATTTAGATGTTTCGTTTATAGCGACAAACTCTCAACTTCAACTTCTACAGGATGTAAAATCGAAGTGCGCGCTCACCATTATCAGTATTTCGCTTAGAACTACCAGTGTGAACACCTATAAGCGGAGTATACATATGCTGCGTGTAAATGGTGGGGAATGACATCTGTCAATCGTTACCGCTTATATTTGGTGGGATAACTTATTTTTTCTTAGTGCAAGAGCCTTTCATTGTTGTCTCCCTTATTCAGCGTTCTGCTCGCAATCTTCTAGAATTCATTGTAATTTTCGAGGCCCTCAGTTTTCATGCAACTTTATTATCGAAAATTTGGAATATGGTGACTATAAAAACATAAATGCCATGAGTAAACATTTGTTTGGGGAGAGGAGGGCCATGATCCCTCCCTCCCCCTTCACTTGCGTCATACTTCTGGTAATTGGCTCGGATGGACCAGGATAGGAAAGGAAATCGGAATTGCAGTTAAAATTATTTAGGGAAACTATGGAAAGCTAACTTCTTGGTCAAAATTAGAACTTTTCGAAATGAATATTTTGAAACGGTCGGAGTAACAGACTGAAAATGAAAATGAATAAATGGGTTAGTGAAGTACAGCGAGGCAGACTTCTTAGATTCTGCCACTAATGTGAACACAAATCTTCTCCACTGAATAGTATGTTACCAAAGAAGAACAGATGGAGACTTAATGCAAGCAGAGTGACGATTTTTACTACCTGCTAAATTTATGGACTAAAAGTAAATGTGTTTGTGTAAATTACTACACATGAAGATACTTGAGTAGAATATTCCACGTAAGAATAAACAATTCCCATGGAAGAGGCAACAATGCGCATGAAAATAGTACCTGACAGTCCCATGTTCTGTCGTCACTGAAAAATGCACTGGCTGAGTTTTAAATCATTTTAAACCGTTAGCCCAAAAGAGCCTCACATTTTATTTTAGCGTGGGTAAAATACCGCAGGTATGGGTCCTCAGTTTGAGCCACGGGACTTCAAGAACCGAACGCCTGAGAAATGTGGCAATCAATTTTAAGGCATCGTGTCCCACAGCACGCCCGCCTACAGCTTTGACGAACTATGCAACTACTGTGTTAGTATTAGTACAAACGTGGAGCAGTATTAAGAAGTACCACACAAAAATGTCGTAATGACACACAATGAACTAACAATATGGCCATTATGTTAAAATCATGACCGCCACACCTGGAGACAGGCATCCATCCATGAGGTGGCGGGCTCGGGAAGGATGTGGAGCATCACTCAAGTCGTCAACCCCCCCCAAAACACACACACACACATTCCCATAGAAGTGCTTATAGTTCTGCGTGTATCTAGTTCCGAATTTCACGGCTAACTTTCAGAAATTAAGTGGCATGAAAACGAAAGTGTCACGAAAACGGAAAATGATTGTAGAGAATACAGGCTAGGTTTAACAGAGGATACTTTTCAGGTGCTTCAGTGAGTGCCTCCTCACGTGGATGCACTTGCTGCCTGGCTGCCTGGCTGGTAACATTTCAGCCAAGTACAGGCGCAAATTCACGGTCTGGTCCTAACCTACTGTCAACTACAAATCCTACACAATTCTCGAGTCCACAACTAGAAACGGTATACCACGGGGAGTTGAGATAGGCGTGACAGAGAAGGAAAGGCCACCTACAAGTAGACGAGAATGACCGTAAGAAACAGCGCTCATCTCATTTACACGCTTGCTCAGTCACAATCTTAAGACCAGTGTTCATAAATTTAGTGCTTGGAGCGATACTGATAACGGCAAGAGCACTCTTCGGTCACATATCATGTACATTATGGCATGTCAATATTGTACAAATTTACTGCTAATACACTTCTTGAATCAAATGCATGACTCGTATACTTCTCAAATTTCCGAAAGATTACATTTGTTATGTTTTTTTGAATTGCAAATTCATGGACATTAAGCTACAGCGATTTATTATTATTTTATTATTATTATTATTTTAAACATTTAATATATTTTGTTATTATTCAAATCGTAGGCACCTGCTGCGCGATAAGAATTAGCGTGACGGCAAGTTATATTTGCTGGGAGAGGTGTGGGTGACAGTAACAAACTGTGACAAACCCCTCGTTCTGGATCCGCGCCTGCCTTGCGAAGTGATGCAGTAAGCAAAACACTTGACTGGTAAGGGGACAAGTCTGGCTAAAATCCTAGTTCAGCCAATGTGATTTCGCTTTTCCGTAATTTCCAAAAATGTCTTATATATTGCGTAAAGAATGCCACTCGCGAATCCTTCTACATTGTTTCCGAACTTGTTAGTTCTTTGTGTATAACAATATTTAAGAAATTTGTAACAGAAAACATTACAACAACGCAAGTTGTGAGGGAAAAAAGCGCTAATAGCACCCGTTACAGCTCCAGACAACCTAATATTTGCAGAGCTAGTTGCGAATACTTTCTTCGGCAGAATTTGCTCATCATAAGCTCCGTTCTGCCTCTCAAAAGTTTAAATTGCATTTTTTCACGGATTTTGCGCACCTTTACGGCGTGAGGTTATTTGAAATGGAATTATTACAGTGTTTTAACAAACATCGACTATGGCACTGAAGATCGGTGTGTTCCCGTAGGCCCACAAAAGTGCGGGGACGTTGACTGGTACATTTTACCTACTGATCCAAATAATTCCAGACACTTTCTGTGGAATTATGATCGGGTGATTCAGCGGACTAGTCGTGGTGCGATATTTCGCCGTGTGTTCGTCAGACCACGAATGTGTGTGTGTGTGTGTGTGTGTGTGTGTGTGTGTGTGTGTGTGTCAGTCCTGTGAACACAGCTGTTGTCATCTTGGAAAGCGGGAATGTCCACAACATACTCATCATGAAGAAGTAGACGAAAGGACACACTTGTTCAACAAGAATGTTGAAATAAACATCGTGGTTTACGTCCGCGGCAACTTCAATGACTGGACCCAAGTCGTGATAACTCCCCCCCCCTCCCCCCCCCCCCAAAGCATCACAGAAGCACCACAAAGGCTGCATTAGCCTGTCGGTGCACTTCTCTAGACTACGTACCTTGGATGCACTCGACTCTTTGCATCACTTGAAATGAGGTTAAACCGCTACTCTCTTACATTACTGCCCAATTTCTGTGTTGTTTGGCACGATGAAGAAACTTCATGCTCCGCTATGAACGGCCTTTTCCGAGGTAAGCAATTCCAAATATACAATGCAAGTAGTTCCCTTAACAATGTTCGTCGCGGAAATTTGTTGAGATGGACCTGAATTCACTGAGAGCAGCAGTCCATGTCGGGCTTGAAAATGATTGTCATTGACAACGCATAACTCTCGTCTCCAGTTGCTGCCGAATGGAATCTTTTACGAGCAGTTCTTACGCGGCTGCGGGAGGTACACCATTCCTTGTAGACACATATGCACCGCTTCAGTGTTTTGACTTGCATCAGGGGGTGAAGGGGCAGTCGGTCGAGCGGCCGCCTTCTAAATGCTACACCACCTGGCGACAAATGTGATCCTTTTAAGGGGATTGGGAGTGATTAATATTTTGTCCGGTGAGCCTGTCACCAGCACTCACAAGCGACTGTCAAACATATTTTTTTTAATAAACAGAAATCGCAGGCCACGAACACTATGTGATGTATAAACAGATGTTAAAATATTGTGTATGTGAACGCAGATTAAGACATAGTAAGCTTTAACAAACAGTGCGCCGTGCTTGGCTTTGGAAGTAGATGGAATATGTTACTTACTAAATACGCTATACGAGGTGAAACGGACACCGCATTAATAGGTGACAAATGCGGTGAAAGAGAGATGTGGGGCTTTCCCCTACTGTCGACAATGTGGCCGTTAGACACACAGATTACCTGATCAGTTGAAATTAAATTGGAAAACTATGTACGGAAATCCTGGAAATCATAATCCAGGCTTTAGGAGGGCGATATTGTCACAGGCAGTAACTGCCAAACGCTACATCGTAGTTACAAAAAATGGCAGCATATTTGATAATCATCGATCTATATTACGTCTCTAGAACTGTAGAACCCATTCTGAGTTCAAACATCGTCACCTATTTAGAGTCGAATCACCTTCTCTATGCCTATTAGCGTGGATTCTGAGAACATTATTATCAGAAACCCAAATCATACTCACCACACAATAAATTCTCAGAGCCTTGGAAATTGATAACCTGATGCACACGATGTTTCTAGGCTTTGATAAAGCTTGTGATTCATTACCACATAAACTATTACTAAAAATACCTTTATACTGGATGTCAAGCTACATTTGCAACTGAACTGAACACTTCTAACAGGTAGAACGTACCACATACTCCGGATGAAGAATCAATCACACTCACAGAAGCAGTTTCACGTGTGATCCTGTGAAGTGTAACCGGATCGTTACTATTGCTGTTTATTCTTATAGACAAATGACGTCGCTGAAAATATCAGTTGCAATTCTAAGACAGTACGTATCTCGAAACATCCATTACGTCTGTATGAAATCCTTTCGACTGGCAGACTGCAAAATATACTGGTGAATATCAAAATAAAGGAAGTACATGTTTTCCACTATTCAGTATCTTTCCAATATGCTTCAACTTATCTTTCGTTAGTGAATCAAGACAGCCTGCAATATTCCAAACACTGCATTATGGATTAGTACGCGAATCTGACCAGAGTAAATCGGAAGGATCACTTTTTTTTCAAGCTTATGTAAAGGTACGTGACCAACAGCATGGAATCATCAGCAAGATTCATAGTGAAAACTACTAAAACCACAGAAATCCCAGATCACTGAACGGGATTGTCACAGAAATTCTATGACTAATAAAACCCAAATGATTCAAAACTCAGCACTTCGCATTACCGTCTACTGCATTGATAAGATGCAAAAGTTAACATCCATACAGATTGACGCTGCACGGACGAACGTTTAATAATCACGAAACTTCCGACCAATAGTTAAAGAACAAGACGTAACGGTGTTGAGTATAGACAAAGTGGAGCTATGATGACTGGAAGAACATGACTGGAAGATCACACATTACGGAATCTTTCTAGCAATGCGCGGACTTAGTCTGCACTTTAGAGTTGGTTTAATGACTTCTGTCTACGCAGCGAAGTTGAGAATGCAGTTCAACAATGAAGAACTATAAATCTAGACGGATGCCTGGCGAGATGGTCACAGAAATAGGGCCAATGTGCTGCATTGATTTTGTAATAGAAGTGGGAGACTGGGGAGTGGCCCAAAGACTGATCAAAGGCTTTCTTCGCATGAGTTCTGTTTCCCTACTTTCATTTGCTCTCTTGACTATAGGAATACCTTTGAGTGTTTGCGTGGAAAAAGTTGTGGCAGGTGCTTGCAGAGTTCGATGTCCCACGACACTTGATAGCACTGATGACAAGTCTATACAATAACCAACTTGTAGCTGTGAAGAAAGTGCTGCACATCTGATTTCTTCAATGTATCAAAAGGTGTCATACAGGGTTGGGTCCTATTTCCTCCTCTCCCCCACCCCAACTGTACAACACTCATGCCGGACATGTCACTGGAAAAACTTTTTATGGCTGGACTGGTTCTTTGGCTTTACAGAGCCAAGCGGCATCGTGGTTAGCACACCGGTCTCTGAATTTAAATTTAAATCCCAGGTAACTATCCTGAGTCATATTTCCAGGTTTCGCCAAATCGATTAAAGCAAATGTCTGGGTGGTGTTTCTGGAAAGGAAGCAACCGATTTCCTGTCACCTACCTTTCCCTCTTCAAGCCTGTCCGCCTCCTCAAATGACTTTGACGGTGGTGCGATTTTGGAAAATTACTAATCTTCCCTCTCCCTCTTGATCGTGCTATTTATTTGCTCCTAATAAGTACTACTGTAAACGACAGCGTAAGACAGATGCCAATATGCAGTGCACTATTTGGAAAACTTTGAAAACTATTTGTAATAGCTACAAAACTGGGGCGCTTTTACACCTATTGATATTTGAACGTTATAGATTATGTGTAACGGATTTAAGAGACTTTTGGGGCGTATTTTCTCCTTCCCCGTCGCTAACATGACTATATAGTGTAGCCGACCTGCTCCACGAATGGTAAAACATTTACACGGAAACAACTTCACAGTAAGCGCTGCAGAATTAATGAGTAACTCCTGTATAACGCCAAGTACGCTTTCTGTTCGCTCCTTCCTTTGGTTTTCTGGTTAGCTATAGCTAAAAGAATTGGAGTTTTCAGTTAGATATCAGTACGGTATTCGAAGTTGAAACTGTTGGTCATTTCGCAAAATATTGCAGAACTGTGCGAATGACAGACTTACTAAATCTGTTGATCGCAGAAGTCACTGCCAGTTCAGCTTCAAATACCCATTCACGAAGTAAGTTTATTATGATGCTAGAAACCGTTGATTTTTGTGTAATAGAACGTCTTATTTGGAACTTGTTTGATGGCAGCGTAAAGTCCAGGGAATTTATGAAACACGATATGTATAGCAACAGCTAGTTCGTAATTCGTTATGGAAAATTTTTAATGGTTCTTACACCGTAGAAACAATTTTCGTATTGATTAAAGTAATCCCTGGCGCTGAGTAATGAACACAGCGTAGAGTGGTTGGTATCAACAACAGAATACTACCATAATCATAGTTTTCCTTAGAATGAGCCTGTCATTATGGAGCATATAACATACCACAAAATACACTTGTATATCAATGCACAGCGTGTTTCTCTCTTTCAATAATTTATGATACGATGCTACAGAAGTACAAGGTAATGAACAGGAAGGATAACACGTCCTAAGAAAAATAAATAAATAAATCGCTACGTTTTACCGAAGTGCTTGTCCCTCCGACTAGTGTTGGAAGGACCTTAAACATTTATGGAGTATAAAATGCAATGCATCGAATAGGAGTAAATAAATATTGGCATTAAGTATTTTCTATCGAATACACAAATGCAACAATTCTGTACGCTATAGTATCCATTTATATCGACATAAGGTCCATATTGCATCACGACGAGGTGGCCGAGTGGTTAAGGCGTTGGACTGCTAATCCAATGTGCTCTGCACGCGTGGGTTCGAATCCCATCCTCGTCGAATTTTTTTTTTTTTCATTCTTTCTGTTTTTACTTCTGACGCCGAAACACAGAACCTACCACGTTTAATCAGATTGAGTATCTCTATACGATAACGATACGTATGTAAACGGTGAAACAAAACTGTTGCACTTCCTGTGGCATATAGCCATTAGCCTTGTATGTTCCACTGATAATGAATTTTCGCAATAAATAAATTTCTGATAATCTGACAACTTGATTAAAACTAAAAATGGGCTATCTTTCCTCCAACATAAACTACTTTCTTCAAAAAAAAAAAAAAATAATAGCGCCAAGCTGTGCTTCCCTCAGAGAACGACTTGTTCCAGTATGTTATAAATAATTTATTAGCCCAGAGTCAAATAAGCTTACAATTTTATGCAATATAAACCAATAGGAGATAGAAAAACTCTCCAGGATGTTGCCAGATTAGCCTATAGTCTCTCATAGATCAGTGAGCCATATTGGCTCTGTTACAGGTGATAACACACTCCAACAGCTGGCTAAGTTGAACAAAGTAGAAGGATCTGTGTTTAACTAACATTTGCTCATGTATCATCCAACACCAGTCAAATTTTATCACAAAGATAAGAAAGATGTACAGAAAGAGCAGACAGATTTCTTGTGTAGTAAAATCAGTGGTTAGTCTAGTGCTCACTGGCTGACCTAGTATCATAACAACAGGTAAGCAAGTGTTCTGCACTGAATCAGAGGTCTCAGTGCCTGGCCTGACCTACAAAATAACAATGACATGGAGAAATGCATAAAAATAATAATATTAGATCATATTTATAAATGAAATATACATCACTGCAACAGGACAGTGCACAGATTTTTCACCAGAGGAGAAACATTAGAACGTTGTAACAGTCTGGCAAATGAGTGCTCAAAACCCTGGTCAGAAAATGTCAGTGTTTTAAAATTAGCCTAAAATTATCTAGAATAGATGATCACACACACACACACACACACACACACACACAAAGATTCTGAATCACATTTCTGATGTACACAATTTATGTATTCCTCAGTCATACTACCACCAACAAACTGCACATTCTTACAATTTAATGTAATTATTTAAGTACCTTTTCTGCATTTCTAAGTACAATCATTTTGATGTGATAATAATAGCTCTACTCTGATTCCATTTATAACAACCTGACCATCAGTAATTTCTCTGGCATTAATTAATTAGGAACACTTTTCCCTGTTTACTTTCAATTATACTGACCATGCTGAACTACTGCTACAGAGCTGGGCAACTTGAAAATATATCATTGTTGTACCAACAATGGATCCTCAACTAACTTACCAGTAGGTTTTGAAACCCCTCCCCAAGTTTGTAAATGTAGTCACTGCCACACAGTTTTCAAAACCTATTTCTACTGTATTTCAACCAACTCTGCTTTCTGTAACTGCCTAACCACTGTGTGGGCTTCCTAGAGCTGCTGCTGAAGGAACATTTATAGTGCTTGTTTCATTTGGTAAAGTTTAAAAATTGTCTGAATGTTTCAACTGAAATTAAACCTGACCAAGAGCGAACAAATTATTTTTCAATGGAGTTACTAAATCAGAAACAACCAGTCGCCTGTGGCTCTTACACAGTGGTACTTTTATCCCTAAGGAAAACTACTGGCATTTGTAAACCATGATAGTAATATTTATGATAAAAAGGAAAAATATCATGCATGAGGTCTATCTACCCTTTAGATTGCTTTTTGTCCATTCTTTCAGACAAAAATCAAGTGGGCTACCACCTATTCAATGCAAAAAATAATAGTAATACAACTTGTGACAGAACAGCTGATCCTGGCTGAAACATATACATCAATCAACATGTTTTGAACACATATTTCAGAGAGTAGCACTTGCCATAATTAGGTGGATTTATTTAAATTCAACATAGAATACATACTGTGACATTTTGAGGGAACAGAAATCAAACCAATATCATTTTATTATAGGGATACACATGTTTTACAGGTGTATTTGTGCTTGCAATGAATAGGTGGATAGCAATGAAGATAACTTTCACTGGTTATGTGCCACTGTTCTGAATTATATTATCTTAATATGGTTCTGAATATGTTTCACTTATCAAGAACTGACACACATTGTTATTTTGTGCAGCATCTATCTTATCTTGGACATGGCGAATGTTCAACTTTGTTATCCATATATCAATTTACTTGTGCTAGTTTCATACCAGTATTATTTTTGAAAATGTAACTGACTGTGGATAATACTGTATTACCATCTAGTTTGAAAACTTAACTTGCAGGATTTCATTTGTACTCAACTTCCTCCTCCAAATTCTCCCTCTTCATACTCCCTCTTTTACTCATCTGTCATTATAACTGCAGCAACCTCTCCTACCTTGCCAGTGTATCTTGAGGAGTCTTGGATTTACAACACAGGTGCTAGTGTGTAAATTTTGTGTGTGTCTGTATGTAAGAGTTACTTAAATAGTATGACGAGTTGCTATGCAACAATATTTATAATTCCTGTGTGTAACTACTATCTTGTTTTAAGATATTTGTTGCATGTCTTTATACACTCACTGTGACGAATATTGACATCACACACACACACACACATACACACACACACACACACACACACACGTCGGATGGGCACACAATGTAAAGAAGTCACACAGTATCTGTACTACCATAGTTACAATAGAACCCACTAGTTTTGCCACCACTCTTAATTTTGAATGCTACATGTACCTATTATTTATTTATTATTTTGTCATTGTGCTCTATAGTACAAGGATTGGTTCGATGAAGCACTCAAGCTAGTCTACCCTGCCTAGCCTCTTCATCTTTGCATAACTACTGCCAACTACACCCATTTGACCATATTCAACTCTTTGTCTTCCTCTCAAGCTTGTACATCCTGAAACTTCCCTCCATTATCAAAATGACAATTCCTTGATGCCCCAGGATGTGTCCTATCAACAGATACCTTCTTTTACTAAAGTTATGCAACAAATTTCTTTTTACTACAGTTTGATTCAGTGCTTCCTCATTAGTTATTCTGTATACACATCTTATCACCATTCTTCTATAGTATCACATTTCAAAACTTTATATTCTCATCTAACCTGAACTATTTATTGTTCACATTCCACTTCTGTACAAGACTGCCCTCCAATAAAATGTCTTCAGTAAATACTTCCCAACCATTGAGTTATTATTTAGTGTTAATAAATTCCCCTTTTTCATAAATTTTTTGCTGAGGATAGCCAGTCTATATTTTATAACTTATTTAGTTCTGCCATCATCAATTATTTTGTTGCCAAAATGACAAAACTCATCTATTACTTTAGTGTCTCACTTCTTAATCAAACTCCCTCAGGAAAGCCTGGTTTAATTTGACTACATTCCATTACCCTTGTTTTACTTTCGTTGATGAACATCTTGTAACCTCTTTTCATGATACTATCCACTTCATTCAACTACTCTTCCAAATACTTTGCCATCTCTGACAGGATTAACAATGTCATCAACAAACCTCAAAGCTTTCATTTCTTCTCCCTTAACTTTGATTGATTGGTTGATTTGGGAAAAGGGACCAAACAGCGAGGTCATCTGTCCCATCGGATTATGGAAGGATGGGGGAGAAAGTCGTCAGTGCCCCTTCAAAGGAGCCATCCTGGCATTTGCCTGTAGCGATTTAGGGAAATCATGGAAAACCTAAAACAGGATGGCCGCACGTGGATGTTGAACCGTTGTCCTCCCGAATGCTCGGTCCCTGAACTTTAATTATCTCTCCTACGGTTTCCTTTACAGCTTGTTCAATGTAAAGATTAAATAAAATTTGGGTTAGGCTACAAGTCTGTCTCACTCCCTTCAGAATTACTGCTTCCCTTCCCCTTTCATGTCTTTTGACTATTGTAACTGCACTGGGTTAGAGAGTTTATCCTTGGTAAGTTCAGAATTACGAAGAGTATTCCAGCCAACTGTCAAAAACACTCTCTTCATTAACAAATGCTATTAGCATAGGTTTGCCTTTCTTCAGTGTACCTTTTAACAACAGATTTCCCTTTTTTCAGTGTATCTTTTAACAGAAGGATTTTTCACAAAAGTTACATTAATTTTTTTATTAATTATAGTTTTGTATCAGTTGTATTACTAATTTTTGACATGTCTCTTGTACTGTCATCAAATAATCAGCATACGTATTTTATGTGACAACTAAATCACAACTTGTTCCTACATACAATGTCATAGGTGGCATTTATCATTCACCTACCCATGCATGCTTCTAACCATTCCTCATTAGACTCTTTCAGTTCCCATCTTTTTCGTTATTAGTTACCCTTTCCCTTTCAGCTGTTTCACTTGCTGTAATTTCTTTTTCCCTTTCATCAATTAATTCCTTATTAAACTGGTATTTTGGTAATATTCGGATCTGTCAGCATCTGTCTTCTTTGGAACTGGGCTCAGCTGTCTGAGATGTCTGAGGATGATTCACTAATCTCATATACTTTGTACACCACTGTAATTAGTTGCGCGTTGGGATACTGTCCAAAAGATCTCAATAATTCTCAGAAAATGTTAACCCCAGGGTCTTTGTTTGGACTTCAATTTTTTGGTCATCTGTCAATTCTTCTCCAAATATCTTGTCTCCAATCCTGTCTATTTCCTCTTCGTTTTCTATAGTACTGTCTTCAAGTTTATTTCTCTCATATTTTCCAAATGAACCAAAGAAACAATATGCCATACTGTAGCATACTTACTTTCTTTTGACTTGATTATGCAAATTAATTTTCAGAAGTCTGAGAAATGAGGCACACCACCGCCCCCCCAGAAGTATTTCTTAATGCAGCTTTGCTGTACTATGTACAATTATACTTTTATCATTAACTCTAGTACCACTGTTTTTATTGCACAGCTTGTTATCAAGATAACAGAAATACCTGTGTTCTGTGACACAGTGCATTCATCAGGTGGTAACTTCAGTCAGTTGATACCTGCAGTATTACAGAAAGTGAACTGTCCTTGCACAATGGAAGACAAAAATAGGTTAATGCTTTGGCTTTGAATGAGGACGAATTTCCATCGAAAAGTTTAACTAAGCAAGTGGTTTAAATTATCACTGAGTTCCATGTATTTCGAGCAATTTTACCCAATATGATGGCAATGTGCACTACTTACAGCTAAGTATTATCATCAACGAGCAACAGAAGACAAATATAGTTCCTAGTGACAAAGGTTTGCTTAACATCTTACAAGGGGTGGCCACAACATTGGTATCACAGATTTACTTCAGACTTAATACATCTTTAGTAGGCCATTAAAACAACGTAATGTGCAAGTTGTAAGAAGCACTACTCTGGAAATGCCAAGAAAATCGCAAGAGATGTTTCACACATCTATTATGTGCCACGTGCATCTGTCATTAAATGTCGGACAGGAGAGAACATGGTGGTTAAATGGTTAGCATTTGAGCATCACAACACAAATGCATATGAGGCAATGGTTTGAATCCCCCCTAATGATTATTTTTTTTAATCTGTATTTTTTTCCTATCACTGGTCATATTACTTAAATTGTGTGACATTTTAGAGGTAATATAATGGAAAAAGCACATATATTTGCATGACGTTTCAATTCATGTTTTCCACATCTGTATAACAAATACCATCCTGCAATGTGTAATGTCACGAGCACATCTGATGAGTAATTATACATCACTATTGTGATCTGGCACATTGTGACTTACTATATTACTGACTGTGAATAAAGTCATTCACATCATCATTTATCAAGGTCTGACTTGGGCTTTCCAAGTGTCTCTCTCATCGTCCAAAATTTAACTACAAATAGAAAATGAGCAAATAACATATGAAATTCACTACAATTGCATGAAATTGCATGTGTTTTTTTTCATTATATTACCTCTCAAATGTATAAATTAAATAAATTGACCAGTCATGAAGAAGTCTAGCAAGCAGTAACGCTAGCTGCTAAACCATGACGACTTCTTCCAACCAGTATCTTTGCACAGGTACATCAGTTACAAAATAGATGTGTAAAGCTTCTCTTACGGTTTTCTCAGAATTGCCAGAGTAGTGCACCTTACTACATGTACATTATGTTGTTTTAATGGCCTACTGAAAGTGTGCAAGTTTGAAGTAAATCCGTGATCTCAATGCTATGGCCTCCCTTTGTTTGATTCTAATAGACTCGTTATAATGATCAGTAGCGTGATCTTAGAATCAGGTGTTCTCTCAAAAAATTTGCCTCTATGATCACAGACTGATGTGATCTGCAGAATCTGAATACTTGAAGCCAGGCAGAAAACTTAAAATCTCTAATCACCATCCAATCTGTATTAGCACAATGCAAAATATGGCCCAATGGTGACTGTTAGAATAAGACAACTTTCACTTTGATTCGAACAAAGAATAAGGTTTACATATGCTGGTAATACGAAGAAATAGCACTCTACTGCTAACTTCTTGCCACTGAACATCAATGTAATCTTGAGACAGAACAATCCTCTGCAGTACCAATAAATCCCTAATTCTTTAAAGAAATGAACTCCAATCTATAAAAAAGCTTCAGAAGTCAGATTACGTTATAA
Organism: Schistocerca cancellata; assembly: GCF_023864275.1. Lineage (NCBI taxonomy): Eukaryota > Metazoa > Arthropoda > Insecta > Orthoptera > Acrididae > Schistocerca > Schistocerca cancellata. Next base: position 457,974,263 of record NC_064627.1, read on the forward strand.
ATGAGATAATGTGTTAAATAGCTAATGTTAAGCACATAACTTATAATTTTTAAAAAGGTTTTAAATTATTTTTAAAGTTTATTTGAAGTTGCTATATTGCCAATTTTGCATGTATATTTAGTGGTATATGTGGATACCATTTGCATAGTGTATTATGAATACAGTTAGTAGTAAAGAAGTAATGGATTAAAACGTCACACCTGATGCTGAAGTTTCAGTGCAAGACAGCAAAAATTAAGTACACAACAATATTTTATCCTTTTCATTATTTTGTAGAGTGTAAAATGAGAAAAGTTTCATACAAGTTTGAAATTAAGTTCAGTGTTTGTTGGAAGTCACGAAGTGCTCTCATTCTCAAATACTGGATTAATATAGTCAGGGTAATTTGCAAGTAGGGATCTACATTACCTCCAGGCATATACACAGATTCTAACTGCAATACTTGCCTTGTCCCTCTAAATGAGTAGATTATGATGGCATATGAAATTTCTAAATTTGCTCAATAACTATATAAAATATTGAAAATCAAATTTTTGTTACCCCTGAAAGCCATTAGACAGGCAACCTGCAACTGGGATGTGAACCACAAACCGGGTTAATCTGTTAGTAATATAGATTACAATACATTTACACGCTCTTAAGCGGAAAAGTATGGCAAGGATCCTGTGGACATGTTAGGTAAAAACATGCATATAGCAGTATAAATTTTTATACTCTGGCAAGTAGATAACTTACTCTACCAACTTTATCATTCACTGTATGGCATGCACTCAGAAGCAGAAGGTGAATTTGTGCATATGCTTACGTCACACACTGGATTTTTAAGTACCATTTTTATGAATGAATAAAATACATATTTCAAATAATTTGACCCATTCTCAGAGGAAGTGTAAATGAGACAAACAACTTAAAAACAGAAGTTAATTACACAAATGTCATGAAAATGCATGAAGATTTACCTTTGTGGTATCTTTGTGTTGCTATGAACAACAGCCACTCAGGTACTACTGAACCAACGATTGAACTGCTAGTAGTTAAAAATTCTAATTCTCTTTATAATCCATTTACCTGTGATTTGTGACACGACTATGGAAACATCAACTGAAATAAATTTGTTATGACGGTGTGTCGCAACAGACACAGCCATACTAATGGACAAAATAAATGGAAACCCAACAATTTTCTAATTGTAGAATATGAACTAATAATCTAATTTTTGCATTTGTCAGTTTAATGCACAGCTTTGGGGGTACTGAAAGTACTGCAAATAACAATATATATTGCAAGGAGCCATGTGCGCATGGTTCTCCCTTTTATTGGCAAACAGCCTGGAAATTTAATATTTTGGACATTTCTTGAAAAAGATGTAACCATGAAAACCTCCTCTTGAGCAGAGTATCTATACTGTATTCATATGCTGTTCCTTCCAAGCACACAGTTTATGTATGTTTAGTGTATACTAAGCATATTGTGTAATACGTGCTTTTGAAGTTTAAATGTATATTTCTGCTATTTTTGTGCATGAATGCATGCATATTTTACTGCATATCAACCTGTCCTCTAATCATGAGCAATTGGATTGCAGAGTAGTTCTGTTGACTCAGCAATGAAAGGGTTTGCCACACTGCTGCCAGACAATGCACTTCTGTCAGCAGCACAAACAAGTGCAGGACAGATGGGACATATCATATTAGTGCATTTTGTTCCCTGCCAGATGATGGGTGCCCAACTTGGAATATTCCACTTTGTTCCAAGAATATATAAACAAAACAGCTTTGTATGTTAGGTCTAATCAGGATGGGTAATGCTTTAGTTAAGACAACTGTCTCATATTTGTGAGGATATAAGTTCAGGCTCTCTTCTGCCATCCAGATTTCCTCTTTCCTAAATTATTTCAGGCAAATGCCAAGATTTTCCTTCCACAATTACTATCGTGCAGGTATTGCATTTTTCATATGGCACTATCTAAGGTGTACTGTGAGTATCTCAACAAAAACCACTGTCTTCAGAATCAACTACTATGACAATAATGAGTTAGAAGAGGTCACCATCGACCATCACACATTCAAACAGTGGACAGATGGACCAAAGTGGAGCAAATCACTCACCAATGTAAAGCTGGAGAACAACAACCAGTGAGCAGTGGCAACTATCAGATTACAGAAGCTGCCGTCTCCATATATACTTCTGCACAGTACACATCACATGACATGCAGCTTGGAATGTATGCAGTGATTTATTGTTCAGATCTACAGGAACTGAAGAAAGTTGTACAAATGACAGCATACAAGTAAGTCAAATACCACAAGAAATTATCCCACTTGTCAGTTGCGCTCCAGTCATGGAGATTAAGAATGTATTCTTAAGTATGAGACATTTATTTAGTATTCTTGTCTACAGCAGGTACTGGTAGTAATGGAGACTCAGATGTTGCAAGTCATCAGCAATGAAGTTGCCATAGCCAAACGCAAAAGGCAAGACCGATATATTGTATTATATAAGACCAGTTGTTGAACAGCCTTGACACTGGTTCCATGCTGTATGAAGCATCTAACCAATCTTCATACTGCCATGCTTGCAATAATCCTACTTTGTTACTGAAATGTCTGGTTTTTGCTATTGGTACACATTTAACACGCAGCTCAATAAGACTCTTGCTCTTTTTATGTAATACCCCAACCCCTCTGATATTTCTATCACTGAAAAAGAATACAAGAACCTACTCTCATGCGCTTGTGGTGGTTCACCTACAGCACTCCACAGGTGATCTAACATTCATCAAGACAGTGCACCAACGAACCACTCCTGAAATGTAACATAATGGACAGCCAAATACTATTTGGAGACAGGGGTTATTGTGTGGCTATACAGGTCACTTGATGTCAATGCTATTAAAGGCGTCTGGGATGTCATCAGACAAAGTTGTTTTCCCACTGAAGGCCATAATGGCCCAGTAAGACAAAATAAACCTGGCAATTTTGAATGCTATGAAAACCATTTTATGTGTAAGCTCTGCAACTCATATGGAAATCATAGTATTGAATGCTATTTACAGCATTTGCGTGCCTGATTATTTAACTGATGGCCACACTAGTCTATCATAAATTTCACTTACTTTCTATAGATTATCAGCAGGCTATCTGATTCGTTACCGGTAGGTTCAAACAATACGCAAGTATTACGCAAATGCTTTGGGAACTCAAATAGGAATCCTTGACAGGAAGCCAACATTCTTTTTGAAGAACACTATTGAGAAAATTTAGAGAACTGGCATTTGAAGCTGAGTGCTGAATGAGTCTACTGTCGCCGACACACATTTCGCCTAAGGACCACGAACATGAGTAATTAGGGCTCATATGAAGGCCTATAGACAGTTTTTTTTTTTTCCTCATCCTCTCTGTGCCTTGGTAGCACAATAGGAATATAAACAAACTCGGAAAAAAAGACATGGAATGTTGATGTGCACAATACAATGAGTTTAAAGAATGTTCAGAACCTACACACATTAATCATGAACCCAAACTCAACTATACCAGTTCAGACTGCTACATATGTGCTTGTTGCATTTCATGGACAGCATGGCTTTGTTGTGGACCATAATGCTACCTGCGCTGTAAGTCCATGTTCCATCTGCTACGTATGTACTGGTTTTGCCACATGGCTCGGCTTGCCTGTGCTGAATATTTGCAGCACGCTGGGTGTGAATTTCCGTCTGCCACTCTGGGTTTCACCACCCCCGATACCAAATAAATACAGTTACTCACATAAATCAAGTTTGTCTCTTTGAAACTCTTCTAGAAATGAATCATAGCACAGACACACCCACAGGTACATGAATGCTGTTTCATGCCTAAGAATTCTCTCTTTCCTGGAGTTTTTAGTAGCATGTTACAGTACGACACCTTCGCTCAATAAAGGACTGAATTTCTCTTCACTGCTTGTAATAGTAATTGTGCTGCATACAATGAAGTAACACATTCCAGAAAGTTTAATACGTTTGGAAAGGTAAAAGCACATTGTGCTGACCGTGTGTGATTTGTTTAAGTTCACAGATTACTGTGATGAAATGTAGTTTACATATCAAAATTGTATTCGAAGCTAAGATTGGAAAGTGTTATGTCCATATGCAATGTAAATAGTGGATGAGGCAGCACAATTATTTTCCTTTTTGTGCAATAGTCATACACTAACATGGATGATGCAAGAGCCGTGAATTGTCTCGCCACATTGCAACTCATTTCCTTCTCACATTTTCTCGCAGGTGTTGCAACGCATTCTGATCGTACCATCAACTAACAGTCCGCCCCTATTGCACAATCTCATGATGAACTAATCATTGAAAGTCAAAGAAAAAACTCAGCATTGCTTTGACATTTTACCTAACCTGATGAGCTTTTTATGGTCTTGGAGAACCTTTCCCGTCCCACTGTGAAGATTGAACCTGGGCCTTAACATCATAACCGTAGACCCATGTCTCATCAGCAGTTGTGATTCTCTGAAGGAACATCTCGTTCCCATTTGAGTGATCCGAAATCTCTTCACAGATTGCGAGGTGAAGGTCTTTCTGGTGTTGACTCATGAGCCATGGGATGAATTTGGTGGCAACATGATACACTCCAAGATGGTGTGCCATGATTTCATGACACTATCCAACTCAAATGTTATATTAATCTGCCATTTCTTGGACAGCCAGTCCTCGAGCATCACGCGCAATTTCGTTAATGTTCCTGACATGAGCATTGTTGGTAGATGTCGAAGTAAGTCCGGAGCGAAGGTCATCTTTAACTTCTGTCTGGCTGTTTTTAAAACATGTGAATAATTCATAACACCAAGTATGACTTGAGCACTCATTACTGTAGCTTCCCGCATCATTTGGTGTGTCTCTGAAGAGTTACTTCAGTTTCATGCAAAATTGAATCCATACGCAATGCTCCTCTAACTCTACCATCTCGAAATTCACAAACTGTGGGATACAACGTTCTACTCAATACGGCACTGAACAATAACTAGCAGACATACGACAATCAAACTTCCAGCAGTTACACATCAAACGCAGGCATGTGCAGGGATGCCAACCACAATTAGCTCCAACACGCAATTGGCGCGAAATCACAAATGTTCTGGAATTTTTGAACAGACCTCATTATGTATAGACTCTTGTAGTTCAAAGCTATCTCAGTCTTCCTTGATAACACCAAGCCACACATATCTCTGTGATTTCACTCAGTTTATGCCCTCTGGCCCACGAATATCAAATTACACTTCACTGCTCTTCACAAGCTGACAACAGTAATATGTGTGCCATGTCTGTTTCGTAATTTAGGTTCACTCACTAGAGCTGCAAATGAAAACAAAATACTCTCTGTATTGCAAACTTCAAACTACATTATTGTGAAATATCAATATCCAGCCACAACACCAAGAGAGTGAAAAATTACTGATCCTCCCTCATATATTGTGAAACGTAATGGTCCTATAACACTCCCTTGAGGTATGGTTGAAGTTACTTTTACATATGAAGATTTCTGTTCACTGAGAATGACATGCTCTGTTCTGTTTGGTAGAAACTTTTCAATATAGTCACACAGCTGGCCTGATATTATGTACCCTCATCATATGTTCATTACACGGCAGTACAGAACTGTATCAAATGTCTTCCGGAAGTCAAGGACCATGGCATCAACCTGGGCACCAACATCTACTGCTTCCTGGGTCTCGCGGATGAGTAGAACAACCTGGGTTTCACATGAGTGTTGTTTCCAGAGCTCATATTGATTCCTACAGAGATGTTCAGTCTCCAGAGATGTCATAATACATTAGCATAAAACACCTACCACTAGACTGGAATCAGAGATACAGGCTTATAGGTTTGTGCTTCTGTTAATGGCCTTTCTTTTGAGCATTCAACTGCTTCTGTATTCACTGGTCATTCCTTTCCATATCTGTCATTTTGATGTCTGTGCAACAATTTGAAGGCAGAATTACAGAGCGATCTTCCTCAGTGAAACACTTTTGGAAAAAGACTTTTAGTGTTTCAACCTTTGCGCTGCCATCCTCAGTTCCAAGGTCATTATGGTCACAGAGTGTAATGACAGATGGTTTCGATCCATTTACTGATTTAACAAAGATTGGACAACTTATGATTTTCTGTCACGTTAGTAGAAATAATTTTACTTTTGTATTCAATGATCATTTCACACATGGCTCTCCTTACGTTAATTTTGAATACTTTCAAATCAATAGTTATTTGTCTATGAGGCTTCAGATGCACTTACATTTGCAGTGAAGTTCTCTCTGCTTTTGTAGCAGCTTCCTAACTTAACTATTAAATCACAGTGGATCTTTTCTTACATTGTTTGCACCTAACTGTCTGAGGTGTACTGTACAATACTACTGAACTTCATCCAGTGACACTCAACATTGTCAGCATTGGAGAGGAAATTTTCTTGTTGACTGCTAAGATAATCTGAAATCTGCTTCCTGTCTCTCTTGCTAAGCAGAAATATCTTCCTAACTTACTTTACATTCTTATTTACAGCCATATTCAGTAAAGATGTATAGCCTCATGATCACTGACTCCCTGCTCAACATTACGCGAGTTGAGAAAATCTAGTCTGTTCATGATGAGGAGATCTAATATGTTATTTTCACGAGTCGGTTCCCCGATTAGCTATTTAATATAATTTTCTAATATATGTCGCTGAAGTACATAAAATATCAAGTGCTCATGACCTATTGCTTTCTCGTGTCTCATACATACATATATAAATCCTTGTTCCACAGATCATGAATACATTTTTCCTAATGATGTGAACATATCACTTATACATAAGTTTTCTTTACACAAAATGTTTTTTCAGTTACTACTTCATATCTAAGAATTCATCTATTGAGTAGGAGTTGTCATTCAGAAGTTCTTTTAATTTGCTTTTAAATGTTGGTTGGCTACCTGTCAGACTTTTAATACTATTTGGCAAATGACCAGAGATTTTTGTGGCAGCATAATTCACGCCTTTCAATGCCAAAGTGAGATTTAACCTAGAATAGTGAAGATCATCCTTTCTTCCAGTGTTGTAACTATGCACTTCGCTGTTATTTTTGAACTGGGATGGGTTATTAATGACAAATTTTGTAAGTGACTACATGTATTGTGAAGATACTGTGAATATTCAGAGTTCCTTAAATAAATGTCTGCAAGGTGATCTTGGGTGGGCTCCAGCTATTATTCTGATTACATGCTTTTGTGCAATGAATACTTTCTCTCTTAATAACGAATTGCCCCAAAATATGATGCCATATGAAAGCAGTGAATGAGAATAGGCATAGTAGGCTAATGTACTGATATGTCCATCACCAAAATTTGCAATAACCCTAATAGCGTAAGTAGTTGAACCCAACCGTTTCAGCAGATCATCGATGTGTTCCTTCCAATTCAATTTCTCATCAATGCACACACCCAGAAATTTTGAGTATTCTGCCTTAGCAACAGACTTCTGTCCATAGTCTTTATTTATCAATGGTGTTATGCCATTTACTGTACGGAATGGTATAAACTGTGTTTTCTCAAAATTTAGTGAGAGTCCAATTGCAGAGAACCACTTAATAATTTTCTGAAAGACGTTATTTATGATTTCCTCAGCTGATTCTTGCTTGTTGGGTGACAACTATACTTGTATCACCAGCAAAAAGAACTAGCTTTGCATCTTCACCAATATATAGTGGCAAGTCGTTAATATATATCAACAACAATAAGAGACCCAAGACTGAACCCTGTGGGGGCACCGTTCTTGACACCTCCCCAGTTAGAGGACTCTGCTGGTTTTTGCAGACTATCTGTACTGTTAATTTAAAACTTCTGCATACTTCCAGTTAAGTATGAATTAAACAATTTGTGCACTATCCCACTCATACCACAATACTTAAGCTTATCTAGAAGAATTTCATTATTCACACAATCAAAAGCCTTTGAGAGATCACAAAATATCCCGTTCAGTTATTCAATGCATTTAATATTTGACCAGTGAAAGCATATATATCATTTTCTGCTGAAAAGCCTTTCTGAAAACCAAATTGACATTTTGTTAGTACTTCATTTTTACAAATATGTGATGCTACTCTTGAATACATTACTTTTTCAAGAATTTTCGATAAAGCTGTCAGATGTGAGATTGGGCGGTAGTTGTTAGCATCAGATCTATCCCTTTTTTTATACAATGGTTTAACACTAGGGTATTTCAGTCTATCTGTAAAAATGCCCTGTTTCAGTGAGACACGTGTGGCTGAGAATCCTACTTATTTGTTGGGAACAAGCTTTTGGTACTCTATTGGAAATGTCATCAATTCCATGTGAGCTTCTACTTTTGAGTGAATTTATTTTCCTAATTTCAGTAAAATGTTTTCTACTTCTGACTGCTTGTTAAAAAACTTTTCATTGTGTTTGATAGAAATACAATCTTCCTGTGCTCTTGGTTGCCCTGTTTCCCTTTTAACAATTCCAAACTGTTTTAATTTTATTATCAGATGTGCTAATCTCAGACATAGTACACATACTTCTGGAGTTCTTAATAACTTTTCTTATTACAGTGCAGTGGTTTTTATAATGTTTCACTGTTTTGGGATCATTACTCCTCCTAGCTGTAAGATACATTTCCTTTTTCTGTTTACAAGATATTTTTATCCCTTTAGTAAGCCGTGGCTTTTTACATGGTTTCCTACAATTATATTTCACTGTTTTTGTAGGTAAACTCACAAAGGTATCATGAAATAAGTTAAATTTTAAATTAGCATTCTTTTCCCTGTACACCTCATCCCAGTCTAACTGTTGCAAGCTTTCCCTAAAATTTTGAATTGTTAAATCGTTAATTGAATGCACTATTTTGGAGGACTATTTTGCATTACTGTATGGAGCTGTATCATATACTGTAACTAACTGTGCATGATGAGCAGACAGACCATTCTTAACAGGAAAAGTGAGAACCATGTACATTTATCATCTCTAAAATCTAGATCAGTGCTCTTGTTTGTGGTTCAGGTAAATTCAAAACATGACAAGAACTATGAGGGGCTTGATACACTGGAAGTGGTATTTCAAGAATTAGTAGGCACCATTTTGGTCCCAGGAGATATGATGGAAATAGAAAACATTGATTCACAGAGCATTCCACTTACATGGAAAAGCCTGTTACAACTGGGATGTGGCAGATACTCCAAAGATTGCCCAGTGACTTTTATGCTTCAATAGCCATCTACACAATTGATGCATTGCATACCTTTAGACTGAGGGTTTCTTATAATGGTTTGTCCCACCCTCTTGATCTGGACAGTTATGACAATATTCTTTGCTCTCCCACACTATGTTTCAGCACTCAATTCACACACTGTGTTACGCAAGTATCATCCTGAAGGACACCCCTTAGGGATTTGGAACTGTAGTCAGATTCATGGAAGATGGCAGTTTGTGCATGTCGATGCATGGGCCGGGAATGCATTGCTGCTGGTTCCAGGCAACTGTTGCAGTTATGCCCCAACACGGGCTTTATGTTGGAAAGTGTGTATCCTGCAAATAATGTCTCTTGTTTTTTTTTATGTAGACTTTGTCACTTACCAGTATTATCAGCAATGACAACTCGCAATAAACGGGACAAAAATTCATTAAATAACTCAGTATGATCACATTTAATACTCACACTGGCTACGACAGTCACAGGAAAGTACTCATATCACTACTGAACAACCATTGGCTGTCAGAGAACATGCAACACAGGTGTTCAGATCAAGCCTACAACTTTTATCAAGATCGATCATGACTGACTATAGTTGAGCTACATGTTAGCAAACAGAGGCAAGTACTTCTGTAAAGTACTCTACCAACAAATTTTGATTAGTGCTTATCTACACATACTGATAACTGGGAGTACATGTATTGATGCATAAGTGGAAGAATCCTTCCCTCAAGTGGCTAAAAAAGACGTTCTGTTGTCAACCTATCATGCCCATCAGTTGACACTGAATTACGTCAAGAGGTTATGGCACACTATAATTCATGGTGATGGCCAGCCCCACTGTTTCGGCTTGAATTTTTCTACGTACCGCATGTCGCAAGAGGGAGACACACTTCATTGCTGAAAATATCGTGGACGAGGAGAGCGAATTATCAACTCTGATTGCTTTGTGCACGTAGTGCAGAAGTTGTACATAATCTGCCTTAATGACTGCATGACACAGTTTCGAAATTTTCATCACTAGTTATGATCGATTTCAGCATTTATGGAACCCTGTGAGCTGCTCTGGCAATTCTTCATTCAACACTGCTTTTATTTTAAATACAACACTTTTGGAATAAAGTCTGAAGTCCAAAGCATACGGAATAATTGCTTCATATAATCTTAATTATGTGGCAACATCATCAGTAACTCTGACTGTGATTCAGCAACTGACAATAACCTTTTTGTCAACTGATATTGTGTTTATGCAGGTGGGTGTCATTCATCACATTCAGTTTCTTTACATCACTCTTGCAAACTTGTAAACAGTTTGTGAAGTAGTAGTTATTGTTGTTGTTGCTGCTACTGCTGTTGTCTTCTTCAGTCAAAAGACTAGTTTGATGCAGCTCTACATGCTACTCTATGTTGTGCGAGCATCATCATCTCTGAATAATTAGTACTGCAACCTACATCCTTCTGAACCTGTATTTATCTCTCAGGCTCCCTCTATGACATTTACCTCCCACACTTCCCTCCAATACTAAATTCATGGTTCCTTGATGTCTCAGAATTTATCCTATCAACTGATCCCTTCTTTTGGTCAGGTTATGTCACAAATTTTGTATTTCCCCAATTCTATTCAGTACCGCCTCATTAGTTACGTGACCTGCCCACCTGATATTCAACACTTTTCTGTAGTACCACATTTAAAATGCTTATCTTCTCTTCTCTTTTTGTCTAAACTACTCATCATCCAGGTTTCACTTTCATACATGGCAACACTCCAGACAAATATCTACAAAACACGACTTCCTAACACTGAGAACTATATTCAATGTTAACAAATTTCTCCTCCACAGAGATGCTTTTCTTTCCATTGCCAGTCCCCATTTTATATCTTCTCTAGTTCAGCCATCTTAAGTTATTTTGCTGCCCAAATAGCAAAACTCACCTACTACATTAAGTGTCTTGGTTCCCAGACTAATTCCCTCTGCATCACCTGATTTAGTTTCACTACATTACATTTCCTTTTTTTGCTATTGTTGATGTTCATCTTACAGCCTCCTTTCAAGACATTGCCCATTCTGTTCAACTGATCTTAAGTCCTATGCGGTCTCTGACAGTACTAGAATGTCACTGGCAAACATACAAGTTTTTATTTCGTCCCCCTGTACTTAAATTCCTACTGATTTTTTCCCCCATTACTCCTTGCTCAATATACAGATTGAATAATATCACTGCTTCCCTTTCATGCCCCTCGACTTTTATTACTGCTGTCTGATTTCTGTACAAGATATAAATAGCCTTTTGCTCCCTGCATTTTGCCCTGCTACCTTCAGATTTTCAAAGAGTGTGTTCCAGTCAACATTGTCAAAAGCTTTCATTAAGTCTATAAATGCTATAAATGTAGGTTTGCCTTTCCTTAACCTACCTTCTAAGATAGGTCACAGTGTCAACACTGCCTTTCATGTTCCTAGATTTTTTCCAGAATCCAAACTGTTCTTCCCTGAGGTAAGCTTCTACCAGTTTTTCCATTCTTCTGCAAAGAATTCATGTTAGTATCCTGCAACCATGACTTATCAAACAGACAGTTCAGCAATTTTCACACCCTTCAGCAACTGTTACATTCTTTTTTAAGTCAGAAAGTATTTTGCCTGTCTCATACATCTTGCACACAAGATGGAATTTTGTCATGGCTGGCTCTCCCAAGTCTGTCAGTAGTTCTGACAGAATATCCTCTCAGGGCCTTCTTTGAACTAAGACCTTTTACAGCTCTGACAAATTTTCTCAGAGTATCACATCTCCCATCTCATATTCATCTATATCCACTTCAGTTTCTGTAATATTTCTTTACAGTTCATCTCCCTTGTATAAACCCTCTATATACTCCTCCCACCTTTCAGTTTTCCCTTCTTAGCTTAGAACTGATTACCATCTGAGCTCTTGATACTCATACAACTGCTTCTCTTTTCCCCAAAGGCCTCTTTAATTGTTCTGTAGGCAGTATATATCTTTCATCTAATTGTGTAACATGCTTCTGATCTTTACATTTGTTCTCTAGCCACTGATGCTTACCGATTTGCGCATCCTGTCACCATCATTTTCTAAAAGTTTGTATTCTTTTCAGTTAAATTCAATACCTCCTGTGTTATCCATAGTTTCTACAAAGCCTTGTCTTTTTACCTATTTGATCCTCTGCTGCCTTCACTATTTACCCAGGTTCCATCTCCTTAATTTCCTACCTTTTAACAATTCCTTCAGTTAGAATCTACAGTTCATAACCATTAAATTGTGGCCAGAGTCCAGATCTGACCATGGAAATGTATTGCAATTTAAAATCTGGTTCCTAAATATCTTACTTACCAATATATAATCAATTTGAAACTTTCTGGTGTCTTCAAGTCACTTCCAAATAGGTGTTAGTAATGATTAAATTAATGCGCTATGAAAAATTCTACCTGTCAACTTCCTCTTTCATTCCTTTCCCCCATCCCATATTCACCTACTATTTTTCCTTATTCTCCTTTTCCTACTGTCAAATTCCGGCCCTCCAGCACAATTAAGTTTTCATCTCCTTTAACTACTTGAATCATTTATTTTATCTCATCATACATTCCTTCAATCTATTCATCATCTTCCGAGCTAGTTGGCACATAACCCTGTACTACTGTGGTAGGTATGGGCTTTGTGCCAGTCTTGGTCACGAAAATGCGTTCACTACACTTTACACAGTAGCTTACCCGCATTTGTATTTTCTTATTCATTATTAAACCCACTTCTGCATTTAAAATCCTGTATGCACCTGACCAGAAGTCCTGTTCCTCCTGTCACTGAATGCATTGAGAAAATAAATAATCAAAAGTCAGGTTGTCTTTCAGTTACAAAATGTGCACTTGATTCATCTGTTCTTAGATCTTTCCTCTCCATTATTTATAGAAATGGCGATATACCCACAGCTGCATCATGTGGCACAATGCTAAATGCAGATGACAAAACACTCATCACATGTGATACCAACCTTGAAACGTGCAACACAGTATGGTGATAGCTTCAGACAAACATACTACAGAAAAATGGCAGTAAGGCTAGACTTTATATTCAATCTGAATTCTTCCAGTCATGGCAATAGAACTGTTAAACCATTGGATTTTCGAACAGGCCAAAAAATCAACCAGAACACCCATACACGAAATTTATGTGGTAGCTTAGCCCATTTAATCTCTTTGTTGCACCATCTGAGCATCATTACAGAGCATCCACCAGCTTGAACAGTCCCCTGCTGATATACACGGTCCATGGATTCATGAGGTTGTCACCATACCTGTACACGTCCATCCACTCGATAAAATTTGAAACAAGACTCACCCGACCAGGCAATGTGTTTCCAGCCATCAACAGTCATGTGTCAGTGTGTCGTACAGTCATCAAGGGTACCAAGTGGGTCTTTGGCTCCAAAAGCCCAAATCAATGATGTTTCATTGAATGATTCACACGCTGACACTTGTTGATGACCCAGCATTGGAAAATACAGCAATTTCCAGAAGGGTTGCAGTCCTGTCACATTGAATGATTTTCTTCAGTTGTCATTCATCATGTTCTTGCAGGATCTTTTCCCAGCCGCAGCGATGTCGGAGATTTGGTGTTTTATTGGATTCCTGATATTCACAGTACACTTGTAAACTGGTCTTATGTGAAAATCCCCACTTCATCACTACCTCGGAGATGCTTTGCCCCATCACTCATGCTCCGACTATAACACCACTTTCAAACTCACTTAAATCTTGATAACCTGCCATTGTAGTGCCAGTAATTGATCTAACAACTGCACCAGACACCCAACTGTTTTGTCAGGAGGCAGACGAAGGAGCTGTGTGGCATTGTTATATGCAATAAAACTGTATTTAAGAGTCTTCCATTTATTACTCAGAACACAATTCATTGCTGTTTTTTCTGTGGCAGCCGGCGTCTACTTAATCTGGAAAGCAATCCACTGCATCCAACAGCGGACTCATGGCTGCCAAGGATGCTGCAAATGCTCGGAGTGAAGGTCAGCAACACCCTGATACAATGGTTTGCTGCCCACTGATGAGTGAGGTAGGCATGCCCTGTCAGTAGCCCTGCTTGGAGATGGTGATGACCTTGATATTTGTGTTTAAGTCACACACGATTTCGGGGACTGCTCAATCCTTCACAGATCACCGCCCATGTTGCCCCTCAGGTGAACTTCCACATCAGATGCCGTGATGTGCTGAGCCTGTCCCACTGGTGTTGTAGGCTGTTAGACTCGTGTGACGCTGGAGTTTTAGGGAAGCTTCTGCCCTGGACTGGAGCCCTGTGGATAGACCTCTGGAGCACCCATCATTGCTGGCTGTTGTGCTGACTTTAGAAATATATGCTAGATTTCATGGTCCACAGCTATGGATCAGTGATCTTCTCATGAAGCAGTCAGTGTAAGATCAGCACTACAACAATCTCGCACGCAAATTGTTTCCATACCATAACCAGAGTCTCAAGTCTGTATAACATGAATGCCATTGATCCAACTGACCAAATGGTCTAAGCAGGTGGAGAAGGCGTATTCATGCCGTAGAGGAGAGGCCTCATGCTAAGACATCGTTCATAATGACTGAATCAGTTCTGATGTTCTCAAGTTATCAGCAGTCTTCTGTTCCATTACATTTGCTTAATCAAATTGTTACAATGTCCTTAGTGCTTTGTCAGACTCCTGTTAGGTGATGATGTATCCTACCTAGTGTCTCTTACACAATTTTACGAGGTTAACCAAGGCAGTTCAGTCTGTGATCTTCTAACCATTTTCTGCTGAGCTCGCTCACAGTTGCACACCTGAGTGTCGAGGTTGCTGTGTTCCCAACTGAGTAACCATGTTGAAATGTTTACACTTCCCAGTGGGTGGCTGTTGATGATACTTCCGTGTGATTAACACTAGCTCTTCGAATTTAGAAAATTTCTCGCGTTTCCTTACTAATTTGTCATGTAACATTCCTCTCCACTTTAATAAAATTCATCCTGAATGTTACTCTTTTCTCTCTTACATATTTATATCTACTTTGAACATTTTGCTCTTATCCTGTCTCAACATTATTTTTCCAGCTTGTTTCTTTTTGAATTTTAATTTAAGTTCTTGTACTAGTACGAATAAATTCCAAAGGAACATTGTGGGTAGTTGTTCCCTTTGCACGATTTAATCTCTAAGACAAAAGTAGACTTCACAAATAAAAGCTAGTATTGCCAGAACACTAGTGGTTAATACACTGATTGTAACAATACTTTGTTTATGCTTCTCCCAATATTTTTGCACATGCTGTAACTTTTGATCTACGGAAATGTGCCTTTTTTGTGCCATGACTATTTCATCTAGTGCCCGTAGTAAAGTGGGGTCTAAAGTGTTATTCAGGAAGCTTATCTTTTGCATTGGTAACATGCTAAAAGGTTTCTCCAGTCAATATACCATTGGTTGTGTTTCCATACCTGTACTTACAGCAGTACGTGTAATTGTAGCAGAAAGAAGCATCTTTGTTTCTCTTATAATACTCTTTGTTAAATTTGCTAATAATCCATTTTGTTTTAACTTCAATTTTTTTATCTCCATAAATGTCTTATTATTTTAGCAATTTGTTATTACTCTCTCTGGTGAAAACGTAGACTATAATCAATTGAAAATGTGATTGCAGCATTGATACTGTTTTTTTTTTTTTTTTTTTACAAACTGGTGGTTCCATGTTTCTGAAAAACAATTAAATTTACATGATTGCTTGTCAGTTTTAACCGCCTGCACTGGACAAATGGTGACTAACTCCTTGACACAACAGTCTCTTTATTCTGACACAAGTGACACTTCATTAGCTTGCATTTGTACCCACTTAATGATTATTTCTATTTGAACAGATGCAGATGGCTTGTAAAACACTGGTAACGAGAATTTAAACTTGCAACTGGAACTCCTATGTTTATGTACAGATTAGATTAGATTAGATTAGATTAGATTTACTTTCATTCCAATTGATCCGTAGTGAGGAGGTCCTCCAGGATGTGGAACATGTCAGAAAAACTCTAGCTTGATCTGAATATACCTTAATTGCAGAAACATCAAAGAAGAATTTTATATTAATTTTCCTTACTAGTACAGCACATTATATCCTTGTCGAAGATTCTTTTCCTGCTTGCTGCAATCCCAACAGAAATTGCTGTGGTGTTAACAATACCGTACTTAACCAAGTGTGCATGGTGTTTTGCTTCTTATACCATTTCCATTTTTATTCTCACATATTCCAAGGTATTTGCTGGTTTGCATAGCTATCTGGCTATATGTAATAGGATTTCTTGATGACACAGCCCCCCCCCCCCCCCATGAACCAAAGGTCGCTCCTTGTAGCTTATTTTCTGAAGGAGGCATAAGCACGAGGTGAAGTGGAAAGAAGAGAAACCAACCAAGACAAAGAATATCACACACTTTGCTGCAATGTGCAGTTACAGTCTAAGCCTTTTTTGTGTTGTTGACAACAAGAGATATGATCCAGTTCTTAAAAAAATCAACTTAGTAAAAAAACTGATTTTTGCTTTGCAACTTCTAGGTGGATGTTGCTAACATATAACTACCAAGCTTCCAGTTTTCTGTTTGTAATCCATGGGCAACAAAAATGAAACATATAAGACGCAGGTAATCGAAATTTAAATATCCCATTATATTTTGAAACAAGAATAAGTGGAAAGAAGACATGGGAAGAAACCAGCTGGTTTACATCAGGGGAAAAAATGAGAGACTGGAATTAGTTATTGGATGGTAAGACATTCTCAGGAACAGATATAGATTCAGATCACAATTTAGTAACGGTGAAGAGTAGGCTGAAGTTGGTAAGTATTGTCAGGCAGAATCAAATGTGCAACGAAGTGGAATACAGAACAGCAGTTACTGGTGAGTGATGATACAGGTAGTAGACACAACAGAAATTAACATCGAACACGAGTAGACAGTTCAGTTGAAGAAGAAATGACAACCTTAAAAGGGGCATTACAAAGTTGAGCAGTTAAATGCAGGTACAGGCAAGGCAACTACGAAGTAATCTTGATGGCAGAAAAAATAATTCAACTGATCATTGAAAGAAAAAATTCAAAAATTTTCAAGAAAAGAGGGGTTTATACAGCAATTCATGTCACTTAGGAATGAAAGCAATAGGAACTGCAAAGAAGGTGAAGCTAAATGGTTGTCTGCCCCAAGTGGGAGCATCTGTTCGCTGACATATCCACAAAAATCACAATGACAGCAAAGACAGATAAATGAGAGAACCATTGCACAATCAGAGCAACTGATGATGCATCCAGATTACTAACAAGGTGAAGTTGGGAGATTATGTTGATAATGGTGGCAAAACTTAAGAAAACTCAAGCAATAGTGGAAATAAAAGAAAGGTTCAGGAGTGGGATTAAAATTCAGAGTGCAAGGACATTAATTAAAGGATTCACAATGCCCCATTTATTATCAGTGAATGTGAGGAAGAATTAAATGATCTGTCGAATGGAATGAAGATTTTAGTGACCTCAGTAACCCAAAGAAAAACACAAGTGGGACCCAATGTAAAAAAGTGGAAGGGAAATTTGCTTTGAACATTACATCAAAACTGGGGACCACATAGCAGACATAAAGATCAATTCTTCTACCTTGGAAGCAAAATAAAATGACAGACAAAGGAAGGAAGATGCAAAGGGGTTATACTTTTCCACACCCAGCAGCACATTTAACTGCATGAAGCTGCTCACAGTTGTTTCATTGTTATGACTTGTGGGAATGCTAGTACATTGTACTAGTACAGGCAAAGTGAGCATTCCTTGTTAAAAGAAGCCTATTGGCATAAAAACAGATCTCAATTTGAGAAAGAAATGTCTGAGAATATATATCTGGAACACAGATTATGTACTGTGGGAAAACCAGAAAAGAAGGGAACCAAAGTGTTGTAGATGTGGAGTTACTCAACCCATTAGTGCGCAGCTTTATGTAATTGGTACACATGACAATACTGTGCTTTTACTTGATTTTTTGGACAACAATCAACTTCTATAATTTTGTTATGCTTGTTTAAGGATTGTTGAACATATGTTGTTTCATTCATAAGTTCATGAGTTAGTAGGCATTGGAAGCAGTCTAGTACTGGTAACAACTGACAACTGAACTTGAATATTTTTTTTTCTACAGCCTGGCTCACATCACACTGTAGATTAAGACTAAGTAGCCTATAACTGTTAAAATAACTTTTCATTTGAGTCAAAAAGTTGTAACTAGTTCCAGAATGTAACTAGTTCTTTAATAAAATAACAATCACATGTCTTTTATTTGAATTTAAGCAAAATTACTTGCCACACAAGCACAAATGCAAATTTTCAACATTATATAAAATTAACACTAAGCAATAATCAAGGCACTTTACAATTTTTTTTAATTTTTTTTGCATTATTCAGTTATGTCTATTGCTGTTTTAATTTTTCTTGGAGAACAGGCTTCTGGTGGCACTGGGACTGCGAGAGGAAATAATATCCCAGAAAATTAGCCCCTTCCAAAGAAGAAGGAAATACAGAAAGATGAAAGAGATACTATTCATTATCCCATATAAAAAGAAAAGTGTTTGTTTAAATGTAAATGGCATGACAACTCCAGCATTTTTGTAGCATCAAATGCAACTGGTGTGAACCCATCAATTAATTTAAGATATTCTCGGTGCTCAAACAAACACACTGAAGATCCTCAGCTTTCCATCCTGACAATACAAGAATGGCGGTGGAACTGAACAAATAGATCAAAATATTAATCAGTACAGGATAAATTTAGTAACAGGAAAGAGTACTGGGATCTTTTCTATTGGTACACAATGCCTGGACACTCAAACACAAAAACTGAAATATAATCGCTCATGTAAATTTTTGAAGTTCTGCAGGTATGCTTGAGGAGGTATGTAAACCCCCCTAAAGGACCTGGATGGACGCAACTCTCAGGTACTGTAACAGGTGAGCTCCTATGTGATGAAATGAACCACTTGATTGTGAAAATATGAAAGAAGAAAAGTAGTGTAATAAACTGAACAGTAAGATTTCAGCACATACCCAGCCCAAGAAATGTAATGTGAGACTGTGTGTTGAGTGTACTGCTATTTATCCATAATTTGTTGTTTTTGTTTTTGATTCATAATTTGTATTTATGTTCAATTTGTTTCTTTCAGTAGAAATCTTTTCATATACATGCATGTTTTGCTCTCTGTAGTGCTTGCTGTCACATTTTGGCATTGTGTATTATATTAAAACTAGAAAGGCAAAACCTGCTTTTCCACTGTAAAGGGTTCTTTTGCAGCACAATAAGGTAAAAGTAACAAATGTGAAAAAATTAACAAAAATATAATTGGGACGCTATTGGATTAATGGTAATGACAATTAAGTGGACTAACAAGATAAGAATGAGTTACTCTGCAGAATCTTTGTGGAAAGGAATATGTGAATAACACTAATTGCAAGAAGGGGCAAGATGATACAGCAGATGATAAAACATCAGGAAATAATTTGAACTACAGGGGGCTGCAGAAGGCAAAACTATTCAGAAGACATAGCCAACAATTAATGGCACTGGGTGTAAGTGTTATGCTAACACAAAGGGGCTGGTACATGAGAGGAAATACTGGCTGACTGCATCAAAGTGGTCAAAAGTGTGATTATTCATTAATTCTTCTCGGGTTATCAGCCAAGTGGTGGCGTCATCTTGTTGCAACGTTTCAATGAGTTTTGTGCCCATCACCTTCGCCAGATGAAACGTTGTGACAAGACAACACCACCACTCGGCTGATAGCCTGAGAAGAATTCAGTGGAATACACCGAGAAAGACTGCAATCAAAGTGTGATTATTGTTTTCATTTTAAAAATAAAAAAATTACTGTAAACCTTTGAAGTAATGTTGTTGCTAATGTTGATGTGGTTTGATACAGCTCTCCACCTAATGTATCCTGCGCAAACCCCTTCATCTCTGAATAACTACAACAACCTGCATCCATTTGAACCTGCTTACTGTATTCAATGCCTATGCATCCCTCTACAATTTTTACCTCCCACACGCCCCTGCATCACCAAATTGGCGAATTCTTGGTACCTCAGGGTGTATCCTGACAACATATTCCTTATCTTAGTCAAGTTGTGCCACACATTTGTTTTTCCACAAATTCAGATCAGTACTATAGCTATAGTACTATAGCTATATTATTTACCAATCTAATACTTAGCATTTTTCTGTAGCACCGCATTTCAAAAGCTTCTATTTTCCTCTTGTTTGAATTGCTTATTGTCCACATTTCGCTTCCAGAAAAGGGTACACCACATATAAATACCTTCAAAAAATGCTTCCTGCCATTACATGTCAACAAATTCCTGTTTTTGAGGAATGTTTTTCTTGCTATTGCCAGTCTGCATTCAACATCAACTGCTACTTCAACCATCATCAGTTATTTTGCTGGCCAAATAGCTACCTTTACTTCCTCATTTCCTAACCAATTCCCTCAGTATCACCTGATTTAATTCAGCAACATTCCACTGTCCTCACTTTACTTTTGTCGATGTTCTTATAATATCTTTACACGACACTATCCATTCCTCTCTACCAAATCCTTTGATGTCTCTGACAGAATTACAGAATCACTGGGAAACCACAGGTTTTATTTCTTCTTTTTGAA
This sequence comes from Schistocerca cancellata, assembly GCF_023864275.1. NCBI lineage: Eukaryota > Metazoa > Arthropoda > Insecta > Orthoptera > Acrididae > Schistocerca > Schistocerca cancellata. The sequence goes on from NC_064627.1 coordinate 457,995,183, forward strand.
CTTTAATTCCCTCTCTATAATTCTGCTTGGTTTCCTTTGTTGCTTGCTCAATGTACAGACTGAATAACATTGGGGATTCAATACAACTATGTCTCACACTCTTCTCAACTACTGTTTTCCTTTGACAGCCTTTAAGTCTTGGCTACCTTCAAAATATCTAAGAGTTTAGTCCAGTCAACACTGTGAAGAGATTTCTTTAAACCTCCAAGTGCTACACTATGTGATCAAACGTTTCCGGACACCCACAAAAACATACATTTTTCATATTAGGTGCATTGTGCTGCCACCTACTGCCAGGTACTCCATATCAGAGACCTCTGTGGTCATTAGACATTGTGAGAGAGCAGAATAGGGTGCTCCGCAGAACAAACGGACTTCGAAAGTGGTCAGGTGATTGGGTGTCACTTGTGTCATACATCTGCACGCGAGATTTCCACACTCCTAAACATCCCTAGTTCTACTGTTTCCGATGTGATAGTGAAGTGGAAACATGAAGGTACACGTACAGCACAAAAGCGTACAGGCCAACCTTGTCTGCTGATTGACACAGACGGGGACAGTTGAAGAGGATTGTAATGTGTAACAGGCAGACATCTACACAGACCATCAAACAGGAATTCCAAACTGCTTCAGGATCCACTTTAAGTAGTATGACAGTTAGACGGGAAGTGAGAAAATTTGAATTTCATGATCAAGTGGCTGCTCATAAGCCACAAATCACACCGGTAAATGTCAAACGATGCCTCGCTTGGTGTAAGGAGGGTAAACATTGGACGTTTTTACAGTGGAAAAACATTTTGTGGAGTGACGAATCATGGTACACAATGTGGCGATCCGACAGCAGGGTGTGGGTATGGCGAATGCCCAGTGAACGTCATCTGCCAATGTGTGTAGTGCCAACAGTACCATTCGGACGTGGTGATGTTATGGTTGATGTTTTAAGCACCTTCTTGCTTCCCACTGTTGAAGAGCAATTCGGGGATGGTGATTACATCTTTCAACACAATCGAGCAACTGTTCATAATGCATGGTCTGTGGCGGAGTGGTTACATGACAATAACATCACTGTAATAGACTGGCCTGCACAGAGTCTTGAACTGAATCCTATAGAACACCTTCGGGATGTTTTTGGAATGCTGACTTTGTACCAGGCCTCACCGACTGACATCGACACCCCTCCTCTGTACAGCAGTCCATGAAGGATGGGCTGCCATTCCCCAAGAAACATTCCAGCACCTGATTTAACACATGCCTGCGAGAGTGGAAGCTGTCATCATGGCTAAGGGCAGGCCAACACCATATTGAATTCCAGCAATACCAATGGAGGGCGCCACAAAGTTTTAAGTCATGTGTGTCCAGATATTTTTGATCACATAGTGCATAAATGTAGGTTTGCCTCTCTCCAACCCATATTCTAAGACAAGACATAAGGTCAGTGCTGCTCCCTCAAGTTTTCCTGCATTTCTCTAGAGCCCAAGCTAATCCACCAGTTTTTCCAGCCATTTCTATACAACCAGTTTTGATATTGCAGCACTGACTTATTAAACTGATTTATAGAAAAAAAAAGAATTGTTTCAGTTTTATTCTTTTCCTTAGTTGTGGATGTCTACCTGATCAGAAATGTTGTTTTAAACCGAAATTTCGGTACTATTCAGAAATCTGTCAGCACCTGCATTCTCTGGAATCAGAATTATTACATTATATTTGAAATTTAATGGTATTTTGCCTAACACTATATTAAATACTGGATAATTTTTTTTTCAGGGCTGGCTCTCTCAAGGACCTCAATAATTTTGTGAGCATGTCATCTACTCCAGACACCTCGTTTTGACAAATTTATGACAGTATATTTCCCATGTCAGCTTTCTTTACTTCCTCTTTCCTTTCCATTATAGCCTGCAAGTTAATTTTCTTCTATAGAACTTCTATTATGTTTTTTCCACCTTTCAGTTTTCCCTTCTTTGCTCAGTACTGGCTTGCCATCTGAGATCTTGATACACAGACAACAATTTTCCTATAGGTGGCATCTATTGTCCACCTAGTCATGCAGTTTCTATAGTCTTGCATTTGTCCTTTAATCATTCCTGCTTGGCCATTTCGAATTACCCATCAATCTCATCTGTATTCTCTTTCGCCTGCTTCATTTTTTGCATTTTTATATTTTCTCCATTTGTCAATTAAATTCAGTATCTCCTGTGTTTTCCAAGGATTTCTAGGAGGCTTTACCTTTTTATCTAGGTGATCCTCCACTGGTTTCACATATTCATCTCTGAAAGCTACTCATTTGCCTTCTGTTGTACATGGTGGAGCAAATAAAAGTGACCTGGAGAACAGGGGTCCAGAGTACAAAGAAATGCAGCACAGGAAAAGAAATACAGTACCAATCTAACTACAACAGATGTTGAAAGTGACCACCACTCATCTCTTGGCACTTTTGGGCCCTGGTCAGCAAGGTGCTAAAGGTGGATTGAAGATGGACTGCTGGCATGCTATCTACTGCAGTTCTTGAAGACTATGAGGGTTGTTGTGATACACCATAGACAGGAGGGCTCCCCAGACAAAGTTAACACACACTGACAGATCAGGTGACCTGGCTGGCCAGCTAGGGCCACAACCTGATTGACCTCTGCTAACATCACTGTCAGGTGTGAAGATTGTGTGAACATGCGCCAAGGTTCAGCCAGATGTATGGACAGTTGTTCCAACCTGTTGGAAGTAAGTGTAGGTCTTTTCCTCCTCCATTAACGCTGCTACAAATGGTTTCAAAATGTTGGCAATGTAAGGCACTTAAGTCAGCATTTGATGAAAGAAGATGGGACCAATAATATGGCATTTTGGAATGCTTCTTGACTGTTCAAAACACATCCTGTTGTACACAATTTTTGGACTAAGCATTACATGGCACTCTTTGAATTGCTCAGCAAACAAGTAACCACACCATTTCAACGACTTTGTTGTCATGTACTTTTCCACAATGAACATCCACTGCTATACCGTGAATACCATCATCCCTTTTGCACGGCTCCATTCACCCTGGTACAGCCTGCCCTACACTCTGAACCAATGTGTATCACGTGACAGGCACAAATGTGGTGTGCAAGTCATGGGGTGGGGTTATATGCATAAATTCACATCCAACTGTATCCCCTCGTCCAACCCTGTTCTGTATTTTTTCCCCCATGGTTCTGCCATCTGTTGCTTGATGATCCTTCTGAAGCTCTCAACAACATCAGGTTTCTTCAATTTGGCCAGAATCGATATCCTTAATTTCCTACTTTTTGCAGTTTCTTCAGCTCTGCAGATCATAACCAATCTGTTATGGCCCAAGTCCACATCGGCCAATGGAAATATTTTAAAGTTTAAAATCTGGTTTCAAAATCTCTGTCTTACTACTATATAATCAATGTGAAAACTTCCTGTGTTTCCAGCTCTCTTTCTTTTCCACCTATACAGCTTTCTTACATTATTCTTAAGCCAAGTGTGCGTGATAATTTTTCTGCTTCTCTTCCTTCCCCTTCTGCCGAATCTTTCTGGATCCTTCTGGATCTCAATCTAATTTTCATCATTCATAACTATCTGCATAATTTCATTTATCTCATCATACATTCTTTCAACCTCTTCATCATCTACAAAGCTCTTTGACATGCAAACTTAGGCTACTGTTCTTGGTGTTGGCTTTGTGTCTATCTTGAGTATGATAATTCATTCACTATGCAATACAGCTATATGTCAAGGTTTTGTTTAATTAGCTTCACACGGTGCACACTGCTAAGAGCATACCGATTTTGGCAATAATCGTGAGTGGAACTTCACACAATGCCATGAGAGCTGTGAAAAAGAGACATAAGGAACATATCATGGAAAAATGCCCATAGCAGAATTTGATTATCTAGTCCAAACAATCAAAAGATTTGATAACATCATAAAAACTGCAATTAGGAAACACTCCGTTCCTTAATTCCACCAGAACTGAGTTTGTGAAATCTTGCTTTCACAGCAGACAAGCATTTATGGAAGCCAAAATGTGCTGCTGTTAAAAGGGTATCATAAGAAAGGTGTTTCAGTATTATGATGCAAGCTACCTCCTCAAAAAACTGAAGATAAAGTAGATGGAGATTGATCTATAATTAAAGGTAATTTGCATACAACCACTTTTATACATGAATATTACTACTAAATACTTCAGTCTTTCAGGAATTACTCACTGACTCACTGACTGTTTACAACAGTAACTCTAGGGGAAAGGGAGTGAGGGGTAATACCACACCAGCACCAGATTTTAGTACTTTGACTCCAGTACCACCATAAAAAGAAGAGCTACTGCTTTTCAGTAACCTAATGAATGTGTGAACATTTTTACAGTTTATTTAGCAAAAGTGATATCATTATGTGGAGTAGGTAATACCTGTATAATTTCTGACAATCCATTTTCTGTCCTCGTGTTATCGGCTAATCTTGGGAAGAAATCAATGAACTAACAGTCACCAATAAGCCCGCCTGGCTAGCCGCGCAGTCTAACGTGCTGCTTCTTGAGCGGGAAGGCATGCCGGTCTCCAGTACGAATCCACCCAGAGGATTAGTGTCAACGACCAGTGTGGCAGCCAGCCTGTGGATGGTTTTTACGGTGATTTTCCATCTACCTTAGTGAATGCGGGCTGGTTCCCCTTATTCCGCCTCAGCTACACTGTGTCAGTGATTGCTGCGCAAACATCGTTTCCACATACGCGTGCACCATGATTATTCTACCACGCAAACATCGCGGGTTACACACGTCTGGTATGAGATGTTCCCGGGCAGGAGGTTGTCCACTGGGTGCCAAACTGCACAGTAACTCTGGGTTTGTGCGGGGCAGCAGTGGGGTGGGTGGACTGCTATGGCCTGTTGTTGGGTTGTAAACCACTGAGGGCTATGGTGGAACGAAGCCTCGCCGTCGTTTCTAGGTCTCCAGTTTAATACATACGTACATAGTCACCAATCATTCCAAAGGACACAAGGTGATTTTCTACAAAGGTAGATAAACTCTTTACAATTCAGTTAAACATTCAGAGAGAATTCCCATACTTAAAAAAAAAGAGTAAATTAGCATTAATTATAATTGATAGTTTGTGTACTTCATACACATTCTCTGCAATGGCTGCTTCTGCCCATTAATGTATAGGTTGATCGTGTTCAAAGTCCCTAAAGGCTCTCTTTGATGGGGGGACCTACAGTGCACAATGTGTGACTGACTGAAAGTGGCAAATATGTACTATGCAAATGTTTTTCTTCCAGATTTAAATTAATCTTTATTTCAGACAAGCAACGTGGAGATGACATCCCTACTCTATGTAAACAGAAACACCTTAGTAAACAACACGAGGCACCTTTACATAATTATTACTTTAATATGAATACAGTATTTTTTTTATTCTCAAGCCTCGACAAAATAGTAAACAATTTACCAGAATTATTCCTTCCTTTCTAGCAAATTCTGTTCACACCTTGGATTTGACACTTTAATGCAGATGTACCAAAAACTGAAACAATTCTTGAAATAGCCTTTCTAATTCTGCTTAGTAGATCTTGTACAATTGTGGAGTTTTTAACTGTAAAAATGGAAGTATTGTATTTTTCTGTGTAGTTTAACGACTTCAAATTATTGCATCAGCATGACATACTTCAAATGTTATTTCTATTGTTGTATTATAATGTCTTCCAAGTACTATGAGGACCTTAAATTACAGACGTTTCTATGTTTCTAAGTCTTGAATACAAATACTATGGAGGTAACCAACATACACTCTTATGAGTATGTTATTTATCTCAATGAAGTCAACAAAAGTAGCCAAGTGATTTCTGAAAGATAAAATATGTTCTTTCTTCCCTCGTATGTCCGTAATTAATGTAGTGGTGAGAGGAGGAGCATTAGATTGTGTTGACAGTGGTATCTGACAAGGAAATATCTATGGAATTATTCTAGGTTCCAAGTGGTGCTTGGTCTGGTTATCCTGCGAAAATCTGCTATGTAGCTGTAGGTGACCAGATGACAATGTTAAACTCCTTCTTCAGAAAAATGGAATTCAGTGCTTTAACCATTAGAGCTTCTCACTTTGTACAATTTGTCTGTTATCTTGAAAGGTATCAGCTCATGCACTCTGCACATATGTAACTCTGCTTTCTCTTCTGCATGTATGTATTTTAATTTCCAAAAAGACAGTGTCAGTATGTTGACACTGTACTTTCCTAGATTTTGGATAAACCACCAACCATTTCTATGTCACTAGCAGGTTTCATTTTCTTTTATAAACTACGATTTTCTTTTAGAACTATGTAACATTCTAGACATGAATTAAATTATGGTTGCCCACATAAAAAAGTGCTTTTGTAGACAACAGATTTTTTGTGGCTGACATCTGGTTTTAACTGAATAAAAATATAATATACATGTGAACAGAAATATAAAACCGGTACGATGTTAAATTGAAAGCAGATTCTTTTTTATGTTAATGGCAAAAGAGTGGCAATGACATGTCAATTAGTAATATCCATTAGAAAGTCTCAACCATTGAACTACTGGCACAACATTGATATCTCCCTCCCTCTTTACAACGTGAATCAATATTCAGAAGCAACTGCAATAAAATTCAACAATTATCTAGCATTGGTATGCAAAATTTATGCTTACATTCTGCCATTACACATTTTTTTATGTGGCTGAAGGTACAGGAGAAACATGCTTATTATTTTACCCTTCAGTGGCTTTCAGATAATCACTGTCTGGCATCACATCTTTTTCTTCCATTTTGTCAGGCTACATACGAATCAAAGTTGAAATTGACATTTTTACTAAAACTCTGGAATGATGACTTTTTGTAAATAATCCATTTAACCAAAAGTAAAGTTACCTGTCACTTACATGAAGAAGACTGTTAATTTCAGGCAACAGTAACCAGCATGCTTGGGCCCCACTAGCTTTGTTATAGTCTCGTCTAACAAAATGGCTACAGATAATTACCATTTGTGGTATGGTCTGCAAATGTTAGCCTAATTGCAACGGTATTTAATGTTTGATATTTATACATCAATTTTGCACAGAGCATAACTTAATCATAGCCAACACTTGGTTCAAGAATCATAAAAGAAGGTTGTATACCTGGAAGAATCCTGGAGATACTAGTAGGTATCAGATAGATTATATAATGGTCAGACAGAGCTTTAGGAACCAGGTTTTAAATTGTAAGACATTTCCTGGGGCAGATGTGGATTCTGACCACAATCTATTGGTTATGAACTGCAGATTGAAACTGAAGAAACTGCAGAAAGGTGGGAATTTAAGGAGATGGGACCTGGATAAACTGAAAGAACCAGAGGTTGTACAGAGTTTCAGGGAGAGCATAAGGGAACAATTGACAGGAATGGGGGAAAGAAATACAGTAGAAGAAGAATGGGTAGCTCTGAGGGATGAAGTAGTGAAGGCAGCAGAGGATCAAGAAGGTAAAAAGACGAGGGCTAATAGAAATCCTTGGGTAACAGAAGAAATATTGAATTTAATTGATGAAAGGAGAAAATACAAAAGTGCAGTAAATGAAGCAGGCAAAAAGGAATACAGACGTCTCAAAAATGAGATTGACAGGAAGTGCAAAATGGCTAAGCAGGGATGGCTAGAGGACAAATGTAAGGATGTAGAGGCTTGTCTCACTAGGGGTAAGATAGATACTGCCTACAGGAAAATTAAAGAGACATTTGGAGAGAAGAGAACCACTTGTATGAATATCAAGAGCTCAGATGGCAACCCAGTTCTAAGCAAAGAAGGGAAGGCAGAAAGGTGGAAGGAGTATATAGAGGGTTTATACAAGGGCGATGTACTTGAGGACAATATTATGGAAATGGAAGAGGATGTAGATGAAGACGAAATGGAAGATAAGATACTGCGTGAAGAGTTTGACAGAGCACTGAAAGACCTGAGTCGAAACAAGGCCCCGGGAGTAGACAACATTCCATTTGAACTACTGATGGCCTCGGGAGAGCCAATCATGACAAAACTCTACCATCTGGTGAGCACGATGTATGAGACAGGCGAAATACCCTCAGACTTCAAGAAGAATATAAAAATTCCAATCCCAAAGAAAGCAGGTGTTGACAGATGTGAAAATTACCGAACTATCAGTTTAATAAGTCACAGCTGCAAAATACTAACGCGAATTCTTTACAGACGAATGGAAAAACTGGTAGAAGCCGACCTCGGGGAAGATCAGTTTGGATTCCGTAGAAATGTTGGAACACGTGAGGCAATACTGACCTTACGACTTATCTTAGAAGAAAGATTAAGAAAAGGCAAACCTACGTTTCTAGCATTTGTAGACTTAGAGAAAGCTTTTGACAATGTTAACTGGAATACTCTCTTTCAAATTCTGAAGGTGGCGGGGGTAAAATACAGGGAGCGAAAGGCTATTTACAGTTTGTACAGAAACCAGATGGCAGTTATAAGAGTCGAGGGGCATAAAAGGGAAGCAGTGGTTGGGAAAGGAGTAAGACAGGGTTGTAGCCTCTCCCCGATGTTATTCAATCTGTATATTGAGCAAGCAGTAAAGGAAACAAAAGAAAAATTCGGAGTACGTATTAAAATTCATGGAGAAGAAGTAAAAACTTTGAGGTTCGGTGATGACATTGTAATTCTGTCAGAGACAGCAAAGGACTTGGAAGAGCAGTTGAATGGAATGGACAGTGTCTTGAAAGGAGGATATAAGATGAACATCAACAAAAGCAAAACGAGGATAATGGAATGTAGTCGAATTAAGTCGGGTGATGCTGAGGGAATTAGATTAGGAAATGAGACACTTAAAGTTGTAAAGGAGTTTTGCTATTTAGGGAGTAAAATAACCGATGATGGTCGAAGTAGAGAGGATATAAAATGTAGACTGGCAATGGCAAGGAAAGCGTTTCTCAAGAAGAGGAATTTGTTAACATCGAGTATAGATTTAAGTGTCAGGAAGTCGTTTCTGAAAGTATTTGTATGGAGTGTAGCCATGTATGGAAGTGAAACATGGACGATAACTAGTTTGGACAAGAAGAGAATAGAAGCTTTCGAAATGTGGTGCTACAGAAGAATGCTGAAGATAAGGTGGGTAGATCACGTAACTAATGAGGAGGTATTGAATAGGATTGGGGAGAAGAGAAGTTTGTGGCACAACTTGACTAGAAGAAGGGATCGGTTGGTAGGACATGTTTTGAGGCATCAAGGGATCACAAATTTAGCATGGGAGGGCAGTGTGGAGGGTAAAAATCGTAGAGGGAGACCAAGAGATGAATACACTAAGCAGATTCAGAAGGATGTAGGTTGCAGTAGATACTGGGAGATGAAGAAGCTTGCACAGGATAGAGTAGCATGGAGAGCTGCATCAAACCAGTCTCAGGACTGAAGACCACAACAACAACAACATTTATACATCCCCATCACTTTTCCCGCCAAGTTCTGTTTGCTCTAATAATGTTAAAGTCAACTAATGTAAACTGAATTGCAGTGTTTCTGTTATGGGCTATTAACATATTGGGTCACAGTTACATACTGCCCCCCCCCCCCCCCCCCGAAATCAGTGTTGTGGTGACAAACTAAATTGTAGCACAGTCCGACGTCTAGGTTAGATTGGAAGCTGACTGGTCGACGAATCCAACGAATGTGAAAGCAGAGAAATCTGGTTGTGGTAACAAATTGACCGGTATCGAAGACCAATGTTTAGGTCCACGCCACATTGAAAACGCGTGGGGGTCCAACACGTAACTTCTATCACATTTTGTTTCCATCAACGTACTTTTGGATATTATCTTGCACAAGGCTTGCTGCTCCAGTGTCACTCACCCAATGCAGAACACAATACATATTTTTCAGTACAACCATTGTACGAGATATACTAACAACTGAGTTTTTATTGGCAATTTTATGATTGGAGTTTAACATACGTCGACCGACTGCAAGAAGCTATTTTTTTTATATATTCCTAGGAACGAGCAGCCGATGTTTCTGCTGAAGACGATGCTTCACGAGAAATGATTAGACGATGCTTCACGAGAAATGATTGGAATACCTATCTGTACCATTAAAGACGTTAATATCTTCACAACAATAATTAACATCAGTTACTCGCCCATATTCCATCAGCAGTACCAATCATACGAAATGTGCGCAGCAGTTTATAAGTAATAATGGCAATACGTACGTGAGTCATAAACCTTGGAGAGACTACTGAAGGGAAACTACCACAAATTTCGAACACTCTGCACTAAGTAACGTAGATAAAATAAAACTCGATTAATAGAGTACCAGTTCACCCTTTTGGTGCCTTGGGTCAACAGTGATAGCACAGTGAGTCGATATGGCACGCAAACAATGGCACACAACAGAGGACGAAGTTTCCTGAGATCTAGTATTTTTTTGTTTAGTAAATCCAGTGAGCTCAGTACTTACTGACATCTGCGTTAATATATTAGGTAACTCATTACCAACATTTTATGAAGTACGATATAAAATATATTTACCATAAAATTTGGGAACATAATTAGGAAAGAGCAGACATTCGATAAACAAATGAACAACTGCCAATGTCAGAAGCTTTGAATTATCGCGTAATATTGATTATTTACCCTGAGTTGCCTATCTGACGATGGGTCTTACAGGTGAAATAAAAATAAAACAATAGGTTCCTGATAAAATTACAACTGACCTATGATACTGGGCTTCAACTAGAGTAAGTCAGTGTCTAAAATGCACGAATAACGTATTTTTTTAGGCTTAGGTTAAATTTCCCGGCTGAACGCTATCTGCGTTACAGCACCAGTCAAGACGAATTTAGTTCTTCACAAGCGTTCCGATAGGATGGTAGCAAGCAATTATAAATATTTTTAGAGCATTGTTACCCTCCCAATAGATTCTGTTTACACTTCCAATTATCAAAGGGCAATTTGTCAAGCGTGACTGCACCGCCAATTCAGTCTGTTTAAAACAACTTTTGTGATTCATAAGGAGATGAAGGAAAATGCATATTTTGTACAGGCAACCATCGAATGATAAATACAAAGTATCAGATAGCGCGAAGTGCCGTAATGAAACAGAAAGAAGAGACTGAAACTCGTTATCAGCTGTTAATTGATGTGTGGTAACACCAATCAACATTTAAAACACTTTGCCAAAAATACTCACTTTGCACCAGAAAACTCTTAAAATTTTGAAAGATATGTATCTTCGATTTATAAGCAACGTAAAAACGTTAATCAAAATGACATTTGATTCTTACGTCCTTTTATCACTACGGGTCACTATTAAACCAGAAGTTTTCTTTTATGCAGAATATCCCTCATTTCCTGTACTTAACGTTGAAAAAAGTTTGTATTTAGATAGGGCACTTGCACAAGTTTTATACCTTTTCTATAAATTGTCTGTTAGTCTCACTGCTAATTTTGTGATTCTTTCAGCGACAAACTTCTCCCGTTTGAGCTAGTTCCTTGTCTTCGTCTCTTGTCCTGCATTACAAGTACACACTCTGGACGTGATGTAGTCAAATGGAGCCAAACAAAAATCAGTTAATCAACGCTGTTGTCAAGAAAACAAACACTGAGCCTTAAATCCTTTTGTCCAATTCCTTAACAAAAACTGAGGTTTTTCTTTGCGCACTCAGTTTACAATGTTTTTCCACGTTGAAATGTTATGTGAATAGTGAAACCTCTTTGTCGTCCTGAGGTGCACACGCTGTTCTTCGTGGAGGTGTGAGGGAGGAGGGGAGATTGCGAGGATTATAGCTACTCAGTATGTCCCTCTCTCCTTACCCCTTCCCCTCCCCCCCTTCTCCCACCCATTCTTAAGGAGCCACGGATACCCACGAGCTCAGTAATAATAACAATAAAATATATAAAATGTTTTAATCATCGTACTCCCCCTTTCAAGGCCTAAGCTGTTGCCTGTTCTAAACCCGTAAATAAAAGCATTCCCATCGTTTTCGAAGTGTTCCAGTATCTCTTTCCCCATTTGGCTTATAGTTTAGGATCTTCTAGGGAATTCTGTGGCGTAGCATCCTCATGAGACGTCGCCAACATTCACGATATTTTTTAATTTTTTCATCCATGTTTGAAATATAATTCTATCTTAATTTCTAATCATGTTTCTTCGTATGTAGCCCTTCGTCTTCCTTAGGAACCTCATCTCTCCTGTCTGATTTTTTTAAACCGTTTTCGCTTCCACAGAACACAGGACGAGTTGGCTGTTCGTAAGCAGCTGGAAATCGCCCTGACTACTTTCAAACAATTGGCAGCTGCTGCGAATCGGTGTGTTGGAAGAGCTCCCGAGATTCAGGTACCTGTGATAGTTGTACCAGAGGTACCTCAAATACTATCCTCTCCTGTGTATCCTGTCTCCTCTGCAGAAAGCACAAGATCCATCATTATACGTGCACTTGACTGTGAGTGACGTGTCAATGGTAGATCTAGGCGTCCTGTGCAGAGTGGACGGGGGCCAGGGAGGCCTCAGTGTGTTGTGCCAATGCCCTTAACCAACAAGTTTGAGGTGCTGTCTTTCACTGAAATTGAAACTGAGCCATCTGGTTTGGGAAAACCTGTTTTTTACGGTGTCAAGAGGAGGCAAACACGAAAGGGTGGCAGACAGTTGAAACGTACCGTACGGCGGATAGTGGTACCCCTTAGGGAAGTGGCAACAAGAGAGGAAAGGACATCAGTGCACTCAATGTGTATGCCTGGGGGCCTCATTCAACATGTTGAAGACGGTATTTCAGCAGCCATTGAGGGAACAGGGCGCAACTGATTGCAGACTGTGGCGCACGTTGGAGCAAATGATGCCTGTCGTCTGAGCTCCGAGGTCATACTTGGCTCATTCCAGCGACTGGCAGAGGAGGTTTACAAGACCACTCCTGCGCATGGAGCTTAAACGAAGCTCTCAATTTGCACCATTTTCCCCAGAACTGATCGTGGCCCTTTGGTTCTGAGACAAATTGAACGACAGAACTAGAGACTTTGAAGGCTCTGTGACAAGCTAGGCTGTGATTTCCTGGACTTGCGCCATAGGGTTGAGAACTGTAGGGTCCCCTTAAATGAGTGAGGTGTGTACTACACATCACAGGCTGCTACTCAGTGTGTGGGGTTCTCACAAGGGATTTTAGATTACAGGACTCTCCATCCAGTTCAGACAACGATAACTGTAGGAAACCCAGAAGTGTAAGTATAACATCGAAAGAAATGCCTCACAGAAGTGAATGTACTAAAATCGTAATGACAAACTGCTGAAGCTTTTGCAACAAAGTGCCAGGGTTTGAGGCACTCACGGAAAGCAGTGAAGTTCATACAACACCAGGTGCAGAAAGCTGACTGAAACCTGAAATTGACAGCTGTGATATTTTTGGGGAAAATTTAATCGTATTTCGAAAGGGGATGATGTATTTGTCACAGTAGACCAGAAGCTCAAATCCACTGAGATAGAAATTAAAACTGCATGTGAGGTTGTTTGGGCAAGACTCAGTATCAGGGGTGGGCTCATCTCCTGAGGTAACTGAAAATTTTAGAGAAAATCTCAGTTCACTTGAATGTAAGTTCCCCAGTCATGCTGTAATATCGGTGGAGACTTTAACCATCCAACAATTAATTGGAAAAATTACAGTTTTGTTAGTGGTGGGCATCGTAAGACATCCTGTGAAACAAATCGAAATGTCTTCTGTGGAAACTACATAGAAAAGAGAGCTAGGAACCCCACTCATGATTTTGGATCTAATGGCAACAAACAGTCCTGACCTCTTTGAGGTGTCCACATTGAAACTGGTATCAGTGACCGTGACACAGTCGTGGCAGCAATGATTACCAAAGAAAGAACAACTAAAACAAGCAGAAAGATGTATATGTTCAGTAAACTAGATAAAAAATCAGTAGTGTCACATCTCAGTGAGGAACTTGAAACTTCCAGCACAGGGTGGGTGAATGTAGAGGAGCTGTGGCTCAAATTTAAAAGAACAGTTGGCCATGTACTGGATAGTTATGTACCCAATGGATCAGCTCATAATGGGAGGGAACCTCCATGGTATACAGTCATTGTAAAGAAACTTCTAAAGAAACAGGGATTAATGCATAATAGTATGAAGGCTTTCACGACCGGACGACATATCTTCTGGTAAACCTTCCGGGATGTAAGGTCGTGGTCCATGAAACTCTTCAGCTCCTAAAGTTTCGTCCAGAGCTGTGCTGGACATCTTCAGAGGGGTGAGTCGGCAAGACTCACCGGAGGAGAAACACCCCTCTGAAGATGTCCAGCGCAGCTCTGGACGAAACGTTAGGAGCTGAAGAGTTTCATGGACCACGACCTTACATCCCGGAAGGTTTACCAGAAGATAATGCATAATAGATGTAAAAAAAAAACTGGGGCTGTAGCTAGAGAGATGTTGAATAAAACGCATTTGCCTGTCAAGAGAGCAATGCGTGATTCCTTCAGTGACCACCACAGTAGACTACTGTGAAATGATGTTTCACAAAACCTAAAGACATTCTGATCATATGTAAAGACTGTTAGTGGCATCAAAGCTAGTGTTCAATCCCTAGCGTATGACCGAGTGAGGTGGCGAGTGGCTAGCACACTGGACTCGCATTCGGGAGGACGACGGTTCAATGCCGCGTCCAGCCATCCTGATTTAGGTTTTCCGTGATTTCCCTAAATCGCTCCAGGCAAGTGCTGGGATGGTTCCTTTGAAAGGGCACGGCCCATTTCCTTCCCCGTCCTTCCCTAATCCGATGAGACTGATGACCTCGCTGTCTGGTCTGCTTCCCCAAACAATCCAACCCAACCCTAGCGTATGAGACAGGAACCGAAATTGACGGTAGCAAAGCAAAGGCTGACATGTTTAACTACGTTTTCAAATGTTCTTTTACAAAGGAAAATCCAGGTGTATTGCTCCAATCAAATCTTCGTACCACAGAAAAGATGAATGAAATAAGTATTAGTGTCAGCGGTGTTGAGAAACAGCTGAAATCGTTAAGACTGAACGAAGCTCCAGGGCCCGTTGGAATCCCTGTCAGATTCTAAACTGAATTTGTGGCTGAGCTAGCTCCTCTTCCAACTATAAACTATCCCTCGAACAAAAAACCGTGCCCTGTTCTTGGAAAAAACACATGTCACATCCGCCTACAAGAAGGGTAGTGGATGTTGTGGCGTCGCAATCACAGCACGCAACCGCAGGGAGCACCACAGGCGTCGATAGGCCGACAACCCTGTCCAGAGATAGCGTATACCCCAGCGACTGCCGCACCAAGAAGTCGCAGTGGTGGCGCCGGCAGAGAGGTGATATGCGCCGGCGCCATACCAGGGCGGGCACTTCCAGGTCACTGAACTACCGAGAGGACCGCCTTCTTCTTGTGTACTTCGCGCTGTATCGTCTGCTCCGAGCGGGTCATCACCAGCCAGTCTTCAGTGAACATTCTAATGGGACAAGAACTGTTTACTGTCCATTCTTAGCTTCTGGGATAGTAGAACTTCAGGATTTGCTGCCAGAGTCGATCTGTACAAAGTTGAGTACTCGTCAATAAATATGTGCGTTCTTTTCACTAATCATTGTCAGTGTTTCAGTGTACTCCTCGTTCTCCTCTCGCAGCACTATAACTAATTGAGGGTGGCGACGTGTAAATTTTCCTTCTGTGATTGTATCAAAAGTATGATACAATAGCTGGCGATGAATAAAATCTCCTTCTGTGTTTGTATAAAAAGTACGATACAGCATAGGTGATCCACAAAACTACCGTCAAATATCCTCGACATAGATTTGTAGGAGAACCTTAGAAAATACACTACTGGCCATTAAAATTGCTACACCGCGAAGATGATGTGCTACAGACGCGAAATTTAACCGACAGGAAGAAGATGCTGTGATATACAAATGTAAGCTTTTCAGAGCATTCACACAAGGTTGGCGCCGGTGGCGATACCTACAACGTGCTAACATGAGGAAAGTTTCCAACCGATTTCTCATACACAAACAGCAGTTGACCGGCGTTCCCTGGTGGAACGTTGTCGTGATGCCTCGTGTAAGGAGGAGAAATGCGTACCATCACGTTTCCGACTTTGATAAAGGTAGGATTGTAGCCTACCGCGATTGCGGTTTATCGTATCGCGACATTGCTGCTCGCGTTGTTCGAGATCCAATGACTGTTAGCAGAATATGGAATCGGTGGGTTAAGGAGGGTATTATGCAACGCCGTGCTGGATCCCAACGGCCTCGTATCACTAGCAGTCGAGATGACAGGCATCTTATTCGCATGGCTGTAACGGATCGTGCAGCGACGTCTCGATCCCTGAGTCAAGAGATGGTGACGTTTGCAAGACAACAACCATCTGCACTAACAGTTCGACGACGTTTGCAGCAGCGTGGACTGTCAGTTCGGAGACCATGGCTGCGGTTACCCTTGACGCTGCATCACAGACATGAGCGATGGTGTACTCAACGACAAACCTGGGTGCAGGAATGGCAAAACGTCATTTTTTCGGATGAATGCAGGTTCTGTTTACAGCATCATGATGGTCGCGGTGAACGCACATTGGAAGCGTGTATTCGTCATCGCCATACTGGCATATCACCCGGCGTGATGGTATGGGGTGTCATTGGTTACATGTCTCGGTCACCTCTTGTTCGCATTGACGGCACCTTGAACAGTGGACTTACGTTTCAGATGTGTTACAACCCGTCGTCTACCCTTCATTCGATCACTGCGAAACCCTACATTTCAGTAGGATAATGCACGACCGCATGGCAGCAGGTCCTGTACGGGCCTTTCTGGATACAGAAAATGTTCGACTGCTGCACTGGTCAGCACATTCTCCAGATCTCTCACCAATTGAAAACGTCTGGTCAATGGTGGTCGAGCAAGTGGCTCGTCACAATACGCCAGTCACTACTCTTGATGGACTGTGGTATCGTGTTGTAGCTGCATGGGCTGCTGTACCTGTACACGCCATCAAACCTCTGTTTGACTCAATGTCCAGGCGTATCAAGGCCGTTATTACGGCCAGAGGTGGTTGTTCTGGGTACTGATTTCTCAGGATCTATGCACCCAAATTCCGTGAAAATGTAATCACATGTCAGTTCTAATATAATATATTTGTCCAATGAATACCCGTTTATCGTCTGCCTTTCTTCTTGGTGTTTTAATGGCCAGTAGTGTATTCTGAGCTTAAACAAAATGAGGTATCATGAAGAGAATGATCTCCTCAACACCAACCACCATTGATTCGCCGGCCGGAGTGGCCGAGCGGTTAAAGGCGTTACAGTCTGGAACCGCACGACCGCTACGGTCGCAGGTTCGAATCCTGCCTCGGGCATGGATGTGTGTGATGTCCTTAGGTTAGTTAGGTTTAAGTAGTTCTAAGTTCTAGGGGACTTATGACCACAGCAGTTGAGTCCCATAGTGCTCAGAGCCATTTGAACCATTTTGAACCATTGATTCCGAAAACATTGATCATGTGAAACACAAATCGCGCTTTTGTCTCGTGACATGCTGAAAGCTTTGGCTCGAGGCAGTCAGGTATTTCTTGATTTCCGAAAAGCATTTCACTCACTACTACACCAACGCTTGCTGACAAAAGTATGATCTTATGGGGTATCAACTGAAATTTATGACTGTATTGAAGACTTTTTGGTAGGAAGGACACAGCATGTTATCGTGGATGGAGAGTCACTGTCAGATGTGGAAGTAACTTCGGGTGTGCTCCAGGGAAGCGTGTTGGGACCCTTGCCAGTCATGTTGTATATTATTAATAGTAAAATCAGGCTTTTTGCAGATGATGCAGTTAACTACAATGAAGCACTATTTGAAAGAAGCAGCATAAATATTCAGTCATATCTCGATAAGATTTCAAAATAGTGCAAAGACTGGCAACTTGCTTTAAATGTTCAGAAACGTGAAATTCTGCTCTTCACAATATGAAAAAACGTAGTATCCTGTAACTATAGTATCAATGAGCCACTATTGGAATCGGCCAACTTATATAAATATGTGGGTGTAACACTTTGTAGGGATATGAAATAGAATGTTAACATAGGATCAATCGTGGATAAAGCAGGTGAAGACTTCGTTTTATTGGCAGAGTACTGGGGAAGTGCAATCAATCTTCAAAGGAGTTTGCTTACAAATCACTCGTGCGACCTGTTGCAGAATATTGCTCAAGTGTGTGGGATCTGTACCAAATAGGGCTAACAGGGGACATTGAACGTGTACAGAGAAGGGTAGCACGAATGGTCACAGATTTGTTTGATCCGTGGAAGAGTGTCAGAGAGATGATGATCCGTGGGAGAGTGTCAAAGAGATAACGAAGGAACTGGAATACTCTTGAAAATAGTCGTCAACTACCCGAGAAAGCTATCAGCAAATTTTCAAGACCCGAAGTGATGATTCTAGGAACGTACTACAATCCCCTATGTAATGCTCACATAAGGATCGTGAGGACAAGATTAAAATAATTATCGCACGTGCAGAACCATTCAGGCAACATTTCCCTCGCTCCATATGTGAATTGAACGGGAAGAAATCTTAATAACTGGTACAGTTGTATGTACCCTCTACCATGCACCTCACGGTGGTTTGTTGAGTATACATGTAAATATAGATGTAGATGTCTGTGAATGAACGACATGATCTAAAACCATTTTGTTCTTCAGAATAATAGTTTCTGAGATATACTTTGTGCGATTATTGATTATTTTTCAGTGTAGTTTGTAGCCAGAATTAAAAGACTAATGCTACGGTAGTTTTTACAGTCATTACGTTTCCCTTTTCCGAAAAGAGAGATTACTTCTGCTGTTTACCAACGGTCTGAGATCTCACAGTTCGTCCAGTATTCTATTATTATTTGTAAAAGTGTTTTATCTTGTGATATCTCTCCATATTCATAATTAGTTCTGCATTTATTCCATCTGTTTTTATTCTTCGTAACTTTTAAAGCCTCTTGTAGCTCCTCCTAAGTAACTGGATCTACTGTTTCATTGTACGTACTTTCTCCAGTGTCATCTTCAGCCTTCTACTTACTCTATAAGTCTGTATAATGATTTATCCATTGTTCATTGTATTTAATGTTCAGTGAGGCAGTGTCTTTCTCTTCCTTGTTCAAGACTTTTATGACTTTGTACGCGCATTGCTGTCTACCGTGTATGTCGTGTTCTGAGAGTCCCACGACTCTGTGTGCTTTGTGCATTTTTTGTTCAGCAGCGTTCCTTTTTGTTTTGTATGTTTCCCAGTTCTCTGATGTTTTTGTCTGTAGAAACTTCAAATAAGCGACTTGTTTTTCTTTAATGGCTTCTTTAATTTCTGTGTTCCAAATTCTGTGTCGTTTTTTCCCATCCGTTTCTTCTTTTTACCAAGTGCTTCTGAGGCTGCTTCGATGACGCAAGTTTTGATATTACTGCGTTCTATACCGATGTCTTTAATGACTGGTAGAGAAGCGAGCTTTTCTTGGAGTCTGCACTGAAAGGTTTCCTAATGCTTTCTCCCGACAGGAGATTTACTTTGAACAACTCATGTCGCGGCTTGTTTTGGAGTTTCTTTGTTTTCTTCCATGTTGATAATAGCCTTATCTTTATGCCTAAAAGAAAATGGTCGCTGCCGGCCGTAGTGACCGAGCGGTTCTAGGCGCTACAGTCTGGAACCGCGCGACCACTACGGTCGCAGGTTCGAATCCTGCCTCGGGCATGGATGTGTGTGATGTCCTTAGGTTATTTAGGTTTAAGTAGTTCTAAGCTCTAGGGGACTGATGACCTCAGAAGTTAAGTCCCATAGTGCTCAGAGCCATTTGAACCAAAATGGTCGCTACCTATGCCGCTTCCTCTATAAACACGTATATCCTGCATAAGGTTTTTCATTTTATCATAAATTAGTATGTAATCAATCACAGACCTTAATGCCTGTGCACGCCAAGTAAAATTATGAAGGTCTTTCTTTCTGTAAAATGTGTTCGTGATTTTAAAACTATTAAAAGAATGGTGTAGTACCTATCCGGTACTATTAAGAATCTTTTCTCCAAACTGTAGGGTAGGGAGGTTTCCAACTCTTGCATTAAAATGGTCTTGTTAATTCTGTACATTTTTTTTCCCTGATGATCATTGTAATAGGTACCAGTATCGCCCTTCCTTCCCTCCTTCTGGAACGAATACACCGATAACTATTAGACGCCCTGTTGTAATCTGAAATCGCAATGTCATTATTCTTTCATTTATGAAACTGTATTCACGAATCTTCCGCTCCACTTATTGACTAAAATTGTTGCCCCCACACTAACTCCTTTTCTTTGTGGGACACCACTGTAAGCCATATTGTAGCCTGTTAAATCTTCTGTTCCTTATAGCTTTCTCTTAATTTCTGTGTACTGTTTCAATGTCCACTTTCCTCTCTTTGAGTACTCGATTTAAGTCGCCCTCTTTGCTGGTCAATTCTCTAACATTCCGCGTTACCAAAGACATATAAACAGTAACGCCAAAATCGTTCATCCTTTAAGATCTCCCAGTTGTCACCAGCTGATCTAGTCCTGCATGTGCTGGCCGGTGTGGCCGAGCGGTTCTACGCGCTTCAGTCTGGAACTCCGCGACCGCTACGGTCGCAGGTACGAATCCTGCCTCGGGCGTGGCTATGTGTGATGTCCTTAGGTTAGTTAGGTTTAAGTAGTTCTAAGTTCTAGGGGACTGATGACCTCAGATGTTAAGTCCCATAGTGCTCAGAGCCATTTGAACCAAAATGGTCGCTACCTATGCCGCTTCCTCTATAAACACGTATATCCTGCATAAGGTTTTTCATTTTATCATAAATTAGTAAGTAATCAATCACAGACCTTAATGCCTGTGCACGCCAAGTAAAATTATGAAGGCCTTTCTTTCTGTAAAATGTGTTCGTGATTTTAAAACTATTAAAAGAATGGTGTAGTACCTATCCGGTACTATTAAGAATCTTTTCTCCAAACTGTAGGGTAGGGAGGTTTCCAACTCTTGCATTAAAATGGTCTTGTTAATTCTGTACATTTTTTTTCCCTGATGATCATTGTAATAGGTACCAGTATCGCCCTTCCTTCCCTCCTTCTGGAACGAATACACCGATAACTATTAGACGCCCTGTTGTAATCTGAAATCGCAATGTCATTATTCTTTCATTTATGAAACTGTATTCACGAATCTTCCGCTCCACTTATTGACTAAAATTGTTGCCCCCACACTAACTCCTTTTCTTTGTGGGACACCACTGTAAGCCATATTGTAGCCTGTTAAATCTTCTGTTCCTTATAGCTTTCTCTTAATTTCTGTGTACTGTTTCAATGTCCACTTTCCTCTCTTTGAGTACTCGATTTAAGTCGCCCTCTTTGCTGGTCAATTCTCTAACATTCCGCGTTACCAAAGACATATAAACAGTAACGCCAAAATCGTTCATCCTTTAAGATCTCCCAGTTGTCACCAGTTGATCTTGTCCTGCATGCGCTGGCCGGTGTGGCTGAGCGGTTCTACGCGCTTCAGTCTGGAACTGCGCGACCGCTACGGTCGCAGGTTCGAATCCTGCCTCGGGCGTGGCTATGTGTGATGTCCTTAGGTTAGTTAGGTTTAAGTAGTTCTAAGTTCTAGGGGACTGATGACCTCAGATGTTAAGTCCCATAGTGCTCAGAGCCATTTGAACCATTTTTTTTGAGTCCTGCATGCGAGGCCGACTGTGAGTCTGTCACCGTCTTATAGAATGAACCTTCAGTGCCGGCGGGAGGGTTTGAAGTCGAGAGCCGTGTCTGCGGTAGCGTAGCTACTGACAGGGTCACACAAACCGAAATGGTCTCGACTGAGGAGCCAGAAAATGTGTCCCAGAACACAGGGTAGGACGAGCTCTAGAGGTGCAGTGAAGTCAGCTTTCGGAAAAGATATAACACCGGCAGAAAATCAGGCATACAGTACTGCAGTGCCAGTGTTATTCAGAAGTGAGATGTAGTGTTTCTTCGGACGTGCATGCGTGTCTGAAGGAACAGGCACTACGGCTACTGCAGCCGTTATGAAATAAGTGAAATGCATTCGCAGTTGCGAATGGACAACCACCAGCCGTATAATGGAATGACGACAGTGAAAATTTGTGCCGGACAAGGACTCGAACCCGGATTTTCCTATTATCGCCTTACCATTCTGCTATCCGAGCAAGTCTCCCGACCACACCGAAACTTCAACATGTCGTCAACCACGTGTCTAAAACCTGCACTCTTACGTTGATTATGTATATTTCCGTACAGGGGAGACATTTGAATGAAAGTCACTTTAGGGGGTCGGTGTCGGCGGATAAATACTGCGTTGCAGTGCCTGCGTTGTTCAGAAATATGATGCCATGTTTCTTCGGACGGGCACAGTGGTGACAACAGCCGTTATAAAATACGTGAAAGCTATGCGCAGTTGCGAATACGAACAATCGTCAGACCAAGGTATTTGTAACTGTTGCGCGTCTTCATCATCCTAGCTTAAAGCATGTTAATTGTATCCTCTCTTCTTGTATTATGGTCATGGATTGCTTCTTAGGTCGTACTTAAATCGTGTTTTCCTTAACTAAGACAAGGTAGTTATAGATGAAAAGGCTAGGTGCTGTCATTATACGAGGGTAATCCCAAAAGTAAGGTCTCCTATTTTTTTATAAGTACAGAACTCTGTTTGTGTGGCATTTGGTCACACTGTTATGAAGACTGCTTTACGCGCTGTGTGTAAACATGCGCACGCCGCGCTGAGGCGCTCAGTCTTGGCTTGGCAGCCGTTGAGAATGGAGCTTCCGTTGGATGTTACCGGTTCAAATGGCTCTCAGCACTATGGGACTTAACATCTGAGGTCATCAGTCCCCTAGAACTTAGAACTACTTAAACCTAACTAACCTAAGGGCATCACACACATCCATGGCAGAGGCAGGATTCGAACCTGCGACCGTAGCGGTCACGCGGTTCCAGACTGTAGCGCCTAGAACCGCACGGCCACACTGGCCGCTTGGATGTTACCGCCAAGTGCGAATGGCGCGCAGTTATTCGATTTTTGAACGCAAACTGCACTACGCCGATTGAAATCCTTCGCTAATTGACGGAAGTGTATGGTGAGTCGTGCTTGGACGTCAAATTCAATTCAGAACCGGAGAAGAGGAATGTTGAGCAAGGGCGTACACATTCTCCAAGACAACGCTCGCCCACACATCGCTCGGCAAACCGTTTCTCTCCTGCAACAGTTCATTGGAACATAATCACCCACCTACCCTTTAGTCCTGACTTGGCGCCCAGTGACTATCACCTGTTCCCTAGGTTAAAAGAACATTTGGCGGGAAAGCGATTCAGCTCCGACGACGAGGTGAAAGAAGAGGTTCATAACTTTTTGTACAGCATGGCGGCGAGCTGGTATGACGTGGGCATACAAAAACTGCCACAGCGTCTACAAAAATGCATCGAAAGAAATGGTGATTATGTCGAAAAATAGCTAAATGTTCAAGCTGTAAACTGATGTAAACCACTGTAGAAATAAACAGGTCTATATACTTACAAAAAATATGAGACCTTACTTTTGGGATTACCCTCGTAGAAAGCTCTTTCAAGTACTCTCTATATGATTCACGTGTGCTGAATCCCACAGTACAATCCATAGCTTTCCGATGTTGCAGTGTCTGTGTTGTTAAGAAAAACGATGAAGGGACATTGCATCGTATTCCTAAAGACAAACACTGCAATAAGCATATCTATCGCCGACACCCGCAAGCGACTTCCAATTAATATATCTTCCCCGTACGGGAATATATATAATGGATGTGCGAGTGTAGGTCGTAGACACATGGTTGACGACATATGGAAGTTTGACTGCAGCTGTGGAGCGTGCTCGAATAGCGCAGTTGTATGAAGCTGGCCGTCAGCGACGGAGCGGCGAAGACGTGTGCTTACCGTCCCGCCGGTCCAGTGGCTTACGTTTGTTTACTTCCCGCGACCGCGAGTCGTTTAAAAGTTCAGTGAAATAACATGGCGCACTCCTCTAGGAAGAACACTAACAAGATCATGTTCCAAGTCGAATATCCAAGACCGCGAGCATACGAACAAGAAAACTTCTTGTGTAATGAACTACTTCTAGATTCACAGGACATCATTGGCATTCACTTTTCGACCACGGGCAGTGTAGTCAGTGTTAAGATGGTTAACGAAGAAGCGTGCAAGAAAGTGGTTACCAGCACTCAGACGGACATGTCGACGCTGTTACCGTTGAACATGCAGACCTCGGCATGAGAACCCTCCGGGTATTGGAGCTATCTTTTGAGGTACCCGCCGCTCTTAAGCCGTACGGGACTGTCATCAGCCACGTGGCTGAGAAGTGGCAGCCTTTCACAACGTATCGCGTACCCAACGGAGTAACACAGGTCAAAAACGAACTCATGAAGCATGTTGCTTCTTACTTAAACATTGCCCGTTGTCGTGCAGTTATCATGTACGATGGACAACCGCGCACATGATCAGGATGTGGACGGACAGGAGGGTCACGTTCGGCCTGATTGTGTGCAGCTGCGGATCACCCAGATTCCATCAGGAGAAGCGGTACAACATGTTCCTCCTTCGATTGTACCAATTACTTGTACACAAGTGACGGCACCTACGGCGTCTGGCGCAGAAGTGGCTGCATCTACGCCGTCTGGCGGTGGGGTTCGGGATAGGTTACCACCACAGATATACGGACACGTTATTTATGAGGCACGTACCAGCTGCTCGATGCAGAAGGTGTCGCCAGATAAAGCGGAACAGCAACAGCCACCGCACAACGAACGGATGAATGCTGATCTACGAGTCGTGCCAACCCAAGCTTTCCTCTCGGAAGGCTCAGAGAAGTCGGGTCTACACTCACACTCTGACACGGAGACGCATTTCCGGAAGAAGCGTTCGCCCCGCAGGCACAAGAAACGCCGACGGACGCCTTCTGACGACTGTCTCTTCCGGACGGACACACACGATCGTACTGATTTCGACAGTGTCGTGGACGCTCCTGCTATGGAGGCGTCGACCGACACTGCTCCCTCTTTAGGAACTGAACCGATGGATTATTCTTCTCCTGGACACCCGTTCGGTGACTGGGGGGGGGGGGGGGGGACTACAAGGACCTCTTTGGTAGCCAAAGTACCACACAGACAGTCTTTAGATGAGAACAGATTAGATTAGATTAGTTTTTCGTTCCATAGATCCGTGCTGAGGAGATCCTCGTGGATGTGGAACATGTCAATTTTTTTTAAGCTGAAATAACAATACTAATAGTATGAGCATATACAGTACATCATTTTTTTGGGGCTGAAATAACAATACTAATCGTATGAGTATATACAATACATCATTTGTTTCTATTAAAAAATTCGTCAATGGAGTAGTAGGAGTTGGCCACTAGTAAGTCTTTCAGGCTCCTTTTAAACTGATCTCTATTTGTAACTAAATTTTTTATGTTTGCTGGCAAATTATTGAAGATGAGTGTTCCTGAGTAGTGGACCCCTTTTTGAACTAAAGTAAGCGCTTTTAAGTCCTTGTGCAGATCATTTTTGTTCCTGGTATTGTATGTATGAACTGAGCTGTTTGTTGGAAAAAGAGATATATTATTTAGGACAAATTTCATTAAGGAGTAAATATACTGAGAGGCATACCCAGTTCTTTGAAAAGGTTTCTACAGGAGATCCGTGAATTTACTTCACAAACAAACATATTACACGCTTTTTGGACTCTGAAAACTTTTGTTTGACTTGAAGAGTTACCGCAAAATATTATACCATATGACATTATGGAATGAAAGTATGCACGCTTTTTCATTTTTATATCGCCTATGTCTGCTAACACTCGAATTGCAAATACAGATTTGTTAAGGCGTTTCTGCAGTTCTGTGGTGTGCTCCTCCCAATTGGATTTATTATTAAGTTGCAATCCCAGGAATTTAAGACTGTCAACCTCTTCTATCTGCTCTTCTTCATACTTTATGCATATGCTGGGTGGAAACCTCTTACAGGTCCTGAATTGCATATAGTGAGTATTTTCGAAGTTTAATGTCAGTGATTTGGCTTTAAACCATTTATTAATATCCATGAAAATATCATTAGCAGATCTTTCTAGAACTAAACTCGACATACTATTTATTGCAATACTTGTGTCATCTGCAAACAAAACGAACTCTGCTCCTGGCAGTCTAACTGATGAGAGACCATTAATGTAATTAGTGTCTCTCTCCAGTGACTCGTGGGCGGAAGTCGTGGGAGACGACTCTCTGGCGGGCACACCACTTGCAGGAGAGGGGCAGTTACGCAATCCTCCCCATCTCCTGCGGTGACTAAACTTGTCGCCACTGCGTACACCGGTGACTGCCGCTGCCTTCGAGGGCGCGCGAAGCTGTCATTGCTACGCGCACACTTTATGCGGCCGACATTGACGTGGCCTTAGTGCCGGAGGTATACGTTCTTGGCTTCCTGGACATCTACGGATACACGACGTGCAATTCACACGCGTCGGATACGGGCAGTGTCGTCGCAATACGTCTTAAAGAAGGTTTAATAGCCACCGATGTAAGATACCTACCGAATGCCACGGGCCCTTACGGTCCAGGGGATGCACCTAGTCAATGTTTACGCACCGTCCGGTACCAGCAAGCGGCATGAACGCCCACTATTCTTCACCGAGGAATTAACATGATTATGCGAAGGCAGGTTAGATGATATGGTGATTGGGAGCGATTTTAACTTGGTCAAGGACCAAATTCCTCAGCATTCACCATGCCCAGCATTCGGCGTTGTCATTCGCGAGCTCGGTTTGGCAGACACTTGGGACATCATCTATGCTGATGGACAGGGTTTCACGCACTTCACGGAAATGTTGTCAAGCAGAACTGATAGGATATATACCTTTCGCACGCTCAGGGATGCGGTCACAGAACTGCTTACATCTCTACCATTGCGCTTCGAGGCCAACAAGTATGGCGCAGCGTAGCCCGTGGAAATTTAACATTGCTCACTTGACCTCATCGGAATGTCAAGCGGCGGTTGGTGACACGTGGAGACTGTGGCTACGACGATGAGGAGTGTATACGTCTGCTGTACAGTGGTGGCTGAACTGTGACAAGCCGAGCCTTCGACGCACCTTGAAGACGTTTGGTAGGAAAGCTGCGACATGGAGGCGCAGCACTACAGAGTTCTATTACACCATCCTCAGGGAGTGTTCCGTTATGCCCCCATCACCGGACAGCCAGATGGCTGTCAACCGAGGAACAGCGAAGATTGTGAAGTTGACAGATCAACATCTAGAAGAGACCACCATTCGTACGCGTCAAACGGTCGGAATCGCCAACGAACGGCTCTCCATGTACCTTATAGCCATGGAAAGAAAGCGTAGACACACGATCAATGAGGTGACGACAGAAGATGACCATCCGTTACGTCACGCAAAGAGACGTAAGCAGTGCATACTTTACTCATTATTTCACCTATACACAGATAAGAGATCTGATCCAGAGATCATTACTGCTGCTGCCGGCCGCGGTGGTCTAGCGGTTCTGGCGCTGCAGTCCGGAACCGCGGGACTGCTACGGTCGCAGGTTCGAATCCTGCCTCGGGCATGGGTGTGTGTGGTGTCCTTAGGTTAGTTAGGTTTAAGTAGTTCTAAGTTCTAGGGGACTTATGACCTAAGATGTTGAGTCCCATAGTGCTCAGAGCCATTTGAACCATCATTACTGCTGTGGCTGGTTCGACACACGCCACGGTTACTCCGAGGAAAAGGGACACCCAATAAGTCACCAGGACCGGATGGGTTACCCTTGGAATTTTATAGGACGTTCCAGAGACTATTGGTGCCCTGTTCGACTATTATACGTCAAGAAGTCACGACACCAGAGCTGCAATTTCCGGCTGCTTTTTGGAAGGTATCATCATCCCAATTCGTATACATCGTGGATGATCATGTGTTACGGACTACCGACCGTTAATATTTTTGAACTGTGATATGAAAATCGCCGGCCGGAGTGGCCGAGCGGTTCTAGGCACTACAGTATGGAACCGCGAGACCGCTACGGTCGCAGGTTCGAATCCTGCCTCGGGCATGGATGTGTGTGATGTCCTTAGGTTTGATAGGTTTAAGTAGTTCTAGGTTCTAGGGGACTGATGACCTCAGAAGTTAAGTCCCATAGTGCTCAGAGGCATTTGAACCAAAAGATATGAAAATCTTCCCAAGTCTACTGCCAGCTCGAATTCGGTATACGACGTCTCGTGTCCTATCAATGGTCAGGCATCGGTGGGTGGGACGCATAATATCCACGCCGCTCTGTGCCGCTATAGGGACCTGATTGCCCTCGCTAAGGTGCGGCATGTACCGGGAACGCTGGCTGCGTTACACTTCAGTCAAGCATTTGATCGCGTCAGGCACATGTACGTACCTGCTGTTCTTCAGAATGTGTATTACCTGGTCGCTTTCGTCGAGGTGGTGCTCCGTCTCCAACGTGTAGCGACATCGAAAGTGCTTTGTTAATGTCTATCAGGCATCACGAATTCCGCTTGTAGGGCAAACACTACCGATACCTAAACGCATAGCTCGGAGCGCCCTGGCGGCATTCGGTTCATTTGCCAGCGCTGGAATGATATTTAAGGTTCGATACGACTCCCTCATTCTTCATAAAAGAACAGTTGGCCATTCACTGGATAGTTATGTACCAAATGGAACAGTTCATAATGGGAGGGAACCTCCATGGTATACAGTCATAAAGAAGGGGGCGGACTTGGTCTTGTCAGTGTTAATGATCGAGCAGTGTCTCTATACGTTAGTATGCACCTCCAGCTTTGGCGGCGATGCCCGACCAGCATCACCCGCTTACTGATGTAGGATCTGGCACAATATTCCCTTGACCTTCTGGTGAAATGGAATGTCGCCTCAGTTGTGCGACTGGATTCGTGATTTCCTGTCAGAAAGGTCACAGTTCGTAGTAGTCACGAGTAAAACAGAAATAATATCCGGCATTCCCAAAGGAAGTGTTATATTGTTCCTGATCTATATTAACGACATAGGAGACAATCTGAGTAGCCGTTTTAGATTGTTTGCGGTTGATGCTGTCGTTTACCGTCTTGTAAAGTTATCAGATGACCAAAACGAATTGCAAAATGATTTAGATAAGACATCTATATGGTGCGAAAAGTGGCAATTGACCCTGAGTAAAGAAAAGTGTGAAGTTATTCACATGAGTACCAAAAGAAATCCGCTAAATTTCGATTACGCGATAAGTCACACAAATCTGAAGGCTTTACATTCAACTAAATACTTAGGGATTACAATTACAAAAACCCTAAATGGGAACGATCACATAGATAATGTTCTGGGTACAACAAACCAAAGATTGCGATTCATTGGATTCATTGACAGAAGTCTTAGGAGGTGCAACAGGTTTGCTAAAGAGATTGCTTACTCCACGCTTGTCCGTCCTATTCTGGAATTTTGCTGTGCGGTGTGGGATCCGCATCAGATGGGACTGACGGATGACATCGCGAAGTTGAGGAGATAGTGCCACAGACATGATACGCGAATTGGAGTGGCTATCATTAAAACAAAGGTGTTTTTCGTTGCGACTGGATCTCATGAAATTTCAATCACTAATCTTGTCTCCCGATTGCGAAAACATTCTGTTGGCACCCACCTACATGGGGAGAAATTATCATCACGATAAAATATGAGAAATCAGGGCTCGCACAGAAAAATTTAAGTGCTCGTTTTTCCCGCGCGCCGTTCGAGAGTGGAACGGTAGAGACAGCTAGAAGGTGGTTCATTGAACCCTCTGCCAGGCACTTTGTTGTGAATAGCAGAGTAATCACGTACATGTAGATGTAGTGATTTGATTCATAACCTCCTTCTGCGTAATGTATGGCTCGGAAAGATTTGATACATCGACCATTTTGGCAATCGTCAGTGCTACTTTCCCTTTATCCTTGATGGCAGTCTCCATAGTTGAGGAAAGCCGAAATAGCCGGCCGGTGTGGCCGAGGGCTTCTAGGCGCTTCAGTCTGGAACCGCGAGACCGCTACGGTCGCAGGTTCGAATCCTGCCTCGGGCGTGGATGTGTGTGATGTTCTTAGGTTAGTTAGGTTTAAGTAGTTCTAAGTTCTAGGGGACTGATGACCTCAGATATTAAGTCCTATAGTGCTCAGAGCCATTAGAACAATTTTTGAAAGCCGAGATACAGTGAGACAAACTGTAATAAAACAATTTTTCACTACTCATATGCGGCAAATGATCGACACACACAACGTCCGCCTTCTTGTCAATCTTCCCCTCAATAAAAATTTCTGACAGACACGTCAGTCACGATCTATGCTTGAGAAACATGTCAAAAAGCACTGTACACGGTCAAATATTTGGTAAGCATAGATAAGATTGACAGAATGCTTGATCGTTTACCGGGGCCTTTTGAACTGTACTTGTGGCTGCCAGCCGACTGTCACGCGTGTTCAGAGATTCTGCTCTGCCGTGGAACTGGATCTCCCCTGGTGGCTGACTCACCTGAACAGTCATCCGTGACAGATGGTGACGCCGGGGAACAGCGCCGGACGTGGAAAGCCGTTGGCAAACTGAAAGCGGCTGCTGCACCCGGAGATGGGTGCGCCGTCACACGTGGCTGCCTGTCGCACGAGCGGCCGTGTCGTGGGCCGCATCCCTCCCGCTGGGGCGCTTTCGCCTCTGTAGGCAGAGGAAAGCGGGCACCGGCCGCGTACTCAGCTCTCTGACGCATTAGTTCCGCACTGCCCTTCTTTCTGAAGGTACGTTTACGCGGGTACTTTACCGACAATAAAGCTCACCACTGTGGCTCGGAAACATCACTGCCCACAGTAACTGAAGTCAAATGTTCAAAAAAATGTGTGTGAAATCTTATGGGACTTAACTGCTAAGGTCATCAGTCCCTAAGCTTACAGTCTGGAACCGCACGACCGTTACGGTCGCAGGTTCGAATCCTGCCTCGGGTATGGATGTGTGTGATGTCCTTAGGTTAGTTAGGTTTAAGTAGTTCTAAGTTCTAGGGGACTTATGACCTAAGATGTTGAGTCCCATAGTGCTCAGAGCCATTTGAACCATTTTTGAACTATCCTAAGGACAAGCACACACACCCATGCCCGAGGGAGGAATCGAATCTCCGCCACGACCAGCCACACAGTCCATGACTGCAGCGCCTGAGACCGCTCCGCTAATACCGCGCGGGCAGTCCAATGTACAGTAATGTTACCGGCCTCTGCTGCTCAACATCGTTTGCGGCAATAGACTTCGGGGCCCGAGGGTTCTACACGAGCCATATTAAGATGCGGAATAGACGGACGCGAGCTAGTAGAAATGACTGCGGCTCGTCCGCATTTGCATTCCACAAGCAAGAAAGTTAGCAAGGAAAAGAGACTAGGCCTTCGCGCGCGTTTTCACTTTTAAACAGGCGAACTGCTTCCGAAACTGTTAACTCGCGAACTGATTCTGGACACCGCAGGGGTAGGGGGGGGGGGTGTCAAAAAGATGGAAACACTTTGAAACACAAGACATTACCATGCCTAATGTAGTGTAGGAAACCAGTTGGCATTCAAAACGGCTTCCAGTAGTCTCGGTATGGATAAATACAGGTCTTGTCTTTTTTAAATTGGACTCTTATACCATTCTTTCTGCAAAACAATGGCAAGTTCAGGCAACGACGCCCCAGATGGGTAGCGATCATGCATACTTCTATCCAAAGTAGAACACAAAGGGTCAATATTATTGAGATCTGGTGACCCGGACATTTGCCAAGCCGGACGTTTGCCACACTTGCCCCTTCGCCAGGTAGCGATCCCTCAGTTAAGGGACGCCCTTCCTACTTCTGTCCGCTTTCAAACCGCCGTCTCCACATCTTACTCGTTACAACCAGTACGTAAGGGACCTTCTTCTTCGACATCTTGGCCAAATACAGAGCTTCTTTTCCGAAATAGAAACATTTATAACTTTTGGGAAACGAAAGCAATATCGATGATTATGTCAGTATGTATAATTAGTTCTGCCAAGTATAAATATAGATCCCTCTGTCTGTACGGTAGCTTTCTTTCACGCTTACTGATTGCGATAGAAACAGCCCATCGCCATGAGAGCAACAAGAAAGGAACGTTGTAAAGAGAATGCGAATGTACGCTAATCATTTCTTTTTGATCACTGCATTTGTGCCTACTTTAATTACTACAACTGAGTGCCCAAAAGACAATAAGGAAAGAAGAAATGGGTATGTGAATGTTTGAAAAGAAGAACGACATACTCCATATTAATTTACTCTCTAAAATGCGATATCCCTTGCGGCGAAACATTAGTTAATAAAGTGTAGCGGGACAATGTTCAAAACATGACTGAAAATACGTTCACTAAATAGAGATAAGATCATCTATGATTGACATGTCATCCGTCGACATACAATTTTAAAATGTTAGAAATAAGGAAATGAAGTAATACAGAATGCTATGCTTGTAACGTACGTAGTTGTTCTACATTGTTTAGCTCTGGTATTTACAGGGTCACAGAGAAAGTATCCTAGGTTTTGGAGGGAAAAGCCTTAATTATAATGATCTGCACTACAACAGAAACAAGAAGCACAACTTAAAGAAAAATAATTTAATGTGTGTTCCAGCTCACAAGCGACATTGAAGCAGGTAGTTCATGTGACTGAGTATGAGCAGAGGTTATATTCGACAACCGGAATAAATTAATAACTGGCTCCTTTTACCGACCCCCGGTCTCAGATAAAACAGTTGCTGAACAGTTCAAAGAAAACTTGAGTCTCATCACAAATAGGTACCCCACTCATGTAATTATAGTTGGTAGTGACTTCAATCTACCTTCCTTATGTTGACAAAAATACATTTTCAGACCCTATTGTAGATAGAAAACAACTTCCGTAATTGTTCTAAATGCTTTTTTTAAAATTATTTTGAACAATTAGTTCACGAGGCCATTCAAACTGTAAGTCGTTACGACAACACACTTGACCTCTTAGCCGCAAATAATCCTGAGCATCACAACGTATAGAGGGATTAGTGAACACACAGTCGTAGCGAGGCTCAGTTCCATAACAAAGAAATTCGCCAAAACTAAAGGCAAAATATATCTTTTAAATTCGGTTGACGTCCTTCTAAGAGACAGTCTCTCATCCTTCCAAACTATGTAAGTGAAGACCATATATGGCTTAAGTTCAAAGAAATAGTATCAACAGCACTCGAGAGATTCATACCAAATAAATTAATAAGAGACCGAACTGATCCCCCATGGTACACAAAACACGACAGAAAGCTGATGCAGGAGCACCGAAAAAGGCAAGTATAATTTAGACGAACGCAAAATCTCCAAGATGGGCGAAGTTTTACTGAGGCTCGAAATTTGGTGCGGATTTCAATGTGAGATGCATTTAATAATTTCCACAACGAAACTCTCTCTAGAAACGTGGCGGAAAATCCAAAGAGATTCTGGTTCTATCTTAAGTAAACAGCGGAAAGGCTCAGTAAGCGATGAGGGGGAGGAGGAGGAGGAGGAGGAGGAGGAGGGGGAGACAAGGGACTCAGCCCTTCGGAGCAGTTAAAATCGTGGCAAATGTCCGGCGTGGCAAATGTCCGCACACCGTTTCACTCTTGGGACGTAAACTCGGCCAGAAGTTGGAAATGGTGTGTACCAAGACTAATACGACCAAACGACTTTTTTCCATAGCTTCTTAGTCTAGCGTTACCGTGCTTTCCTGTTGGGGGTATTTGCATCACTGGTGAACGGTTTTGGAATTCCAGCTCGCTTTACCATTCCCTGCCTATTGAAAAAATGGTTCAAATGGCTCTGAGCATTATGCGACTTAACTTCTAAGGTCATCCGTCGCCTAGAACTTAGAACTACTTAAACCTAACTAACCTAAGGGCATCACACACATCCATGCCCGAGGCAGGATTCGAACCTGCGACCGTAGCGGTCGCTCGCTCCAGACTGTAGCGTCTTGAACCGCACGGCCACTCCGGCCGGCTGCCTATTGAGATCCCTTCGTGTTTTTTTTTTGGTGCTGACAGGGATCGCGAGTGCGACATACTGTCCTGCAGTGACTTCTGCAGCTGTCGTCCCTTAATTTTTCGCCACAGTCCTCTTCAATGACCGTCTGTCACGATCATCCAACATACACTTTCGTCCGCTTTGTGATTTAGCGGATAATGTTTGTCTGCTTTCTCTGTATGCGGTATAAATCACTTGAAACACCATACACATAGGCTACCTTGGCTACGGAAGCACCATACGAGCACCAACACTTTGTCCACGTTAGAATTCACATAGCTCTGACATAATGCACTCACAGCTACACAAAACGCTGTTCTGACCGTGACTGACACTTGCTGCGTATTGAGGGCATTGCACAGGGGCTGCTCGTGGTCAAATACAACAGCGCCATCTGCCGGCTTGGCTAGCATCTGCGTTTATGCTCTAGCATGCATTTTTTTTTCGCGGTGTTTCTATATTTTTGTTCTACCGCTGTACATACCTTTGCCAGCATGCTGAAGCACGAATTTTGAATACATTGTTTAAAATGAATTATTCCGAGAACTGCTGAGACCAATGAGAAACGGGATACCAGTTACAATCAGAGTGATGACCAACCTTCAGTTTTTGGCTAGTGGTGATTCCTACAGACGTACGATGTACGTACCGCTTTAAAGTGCACTGCTTCTCGTCGATACACCTCTTGGCACAAGGCGTTTATACCGCTTTGCTTAAAAAAACTCTTGGAATTCATTAAAGGATTTTGAAATTACGATCAAATTGTTATGTTAGGATTTTATTGACGTTTACCAATACAGTGAGAGAAATGTTAACTTCATGAATGCGATACGTCTACGACCAGGGTAATGGGACGTGAAAAGCAGTGTATTGAAACACCGTAATAAAAAGAAAATAGCTGAAACACAAGTGACGTTGATCTAAAAAAGTTTAGACGTCTTAAGAACCTATGTAAAATAAAATTATGGCTCAATACTGCATATCTTTTACTACGAAAAGTGTGAGGTCATCCACATGACTGCTAAAAGGAACTCAAACTTCGGTTACACGATAAATCAGTCTTGTCTAAAAGCCGTAAATTCAACTAAATACCTAGGTATTACATTTACAAACAACTTAAATTGGAAAGAACACATAGAAAATGTTGTGGGGAAAGCTAACCGAAGGCTGCGTTTTATTCGCAGGACACTTAGAAAATGTAACAGACCTACCAAGGAGACTGCCTACACTACGCTTGTCCGTCCTCTTTTAGAATACCGCTGCGCGGTGTGGGATCCTTACCAGGTAGGATTGACGGAGTACATCGAAAAAGTTCTAAGAAAGGCAGCACGTTTTGTATTATGTCGAAATATGGGAGAGAGTTCATAGAAATGATACAGGATTTGGGCTGGAAATCATTAAAAGAAAGTCTTTTTCGTTGCGACGGAATGTTCTTACGAAATACCAATCACCAACATTCTCCTCCGAATGCGAAAATATTTTGTTGACACCGACCTACACAGGGTGGAACGATCACCACGATAAAATAAGGGAAATCAGAGCTCGTACCGAAAGATATAGATGTTCATTCTTTCCGCGCGCTATGCGAGATCGGAATAATAGAGAATTGTGAAGGTGATTCGATGAACCCTCTGCAGGCACTTAAATGTGATTTGCAGAGTATCCATGAAAACGTAGATCTAGATGTACGGCAGTAGCTGCGAGAGTGTCGTTTCTCAGTTTTCGGTCTTTGTACGAGTATATATTATTTCCTGTCTTCTATAGCTCTGGTCGTAAGCGTACATTTCACATTTTTAGACTTTATGGTTGTCTAGCTTTCCCACTTCTACATTACCGTACAAGTGCGTCCACGTATACACGTCAACTTTCGAACTCAAGCGAAACAATATTGTGTCACGTGACTTGGCGCTGCAGCGCTGTCGGTGTTAAAAAGCGGAGAAAAGGCCGAAGGTGGGAGCAAAGCATATTCAGACAAGGACAGAGACAGGTATGGCCCGGCCAAACGAAATTTTCTCCACCCTTGGTGAACGACATCGTCAAACACCTAGGTCATACCTCGCCAGCCACCTGCAGAAGCCTCCTTCAACAGCGATATAGCTGGAATATAAACAGCGTTGCCGTGTATTGCAGTCACATTGCGGCAATGTTAACTGCAGCGTTATTGAGACCACACATTACCGTAAAATGTGGTCATTGTGAACCAACCTTAACATGCGCAGCAGCCAGAGGTGTACAAATTCTCCTGCCATCCTGCCTACCCCTATCTCCGCTGCAATAATTAAAGCAACTCAAGCTGCCGCAACGGTGACACAAGAGTACATGTGTACTGAAGCACAATGGTTACAGCAGGCCAGCTTGGTTTCCGCAAGCCTGCCAAACTTCACGAGGCCCTTTCAGCCTTCTGCGCTGCCAATCTAACGTGACTAGCCAGGTATGTGTTTGCGCAGATAGTTTCTCTGGAGCTCATTTATCTTAGCGATGGGAGCAGTGAAATGAACAAACCAAACTTAAAGGAGATTGAGGAGAAAAGAATTGTGGAATATATACCAGTCAGGAATAGGAACCCAAGTGTAGCATGGGAAGAGCTGTCTGTTTATGAGGCAACTTCACATAAATCGGTTGGTGTTTCGCAATGTAAATTGTGTAAAAAGTTACTAAACACCCATTCGGGAACCTCGAGTATGTTACGACATATTTGTAAATTTGGCTATCAGTTTCCTCACTCCAGAAATATATTTAAAGGTGAAAAAAACTTAGTGGGTGAAAAGTGTATGGAAGTGTGTACTTAGAACTTAAGGCCTTTTAACAGTACATTGAATAGCAAAAAACTGTAGCTTAGTAGAAATTAAAAATCACATTCTGGTGGTATGTAACGTTGTGTATAGAACGCTTAGTACGAAATATAAGCTTCTTCTTTCATTTATGTACAAGGTTCAACCCTGTGAGCCAGGCGCAGTTTTCCAACAGGCAATAACCATGCGCTCCGGCTCTGGGCGGCAAGGGAGTTCTACATCTTCGCTACTCTGGAACACACCTCTTCTACTGAACCAGTGCCTCTAGCTCTTATGCGTATGCATTTTAGAGTCCATATTTACAAAAATTTTTCTCTCGTTTTGGTCCATACTACATCCTCCAAAAATATGGAAACCAAAGACCTTGCAATTGAAGAGAAGTGTTTTACAGTAACAAAGATGAACAAGTGCTCATAGCTCTTCAGGAACGCATTTTAGAGCCCATATTTACTTGACATTTCTGCCTTGTTTCGATCCATACTATCATCTCTGGAAGATGCGTACATTACAGTCTGAGCAAACAACAGCGCCGGTATATTCAAAAATCTTCAAATGAGTGTGAAATCTTATGGGACATAACTGCTAAGGTCATCAGTCCCTAAGCTTACACACTACGTAACCTAAATTATCCTAAAGACAAACACACACACCATGACCGAGGGAGGACTCGAACCTCCGCCGGGACCAGCCGCACAGGTACACGTATTCCACTGTCAGAGTGTAAGTAGGCTGTTCAGGTTTTTATATTGGTAACGCCACGTAGCGCTCTGTATGAAAATTACTGGCTGTGCTGTGTGCAGTCTGTGGCTAGTTTGCATTGTTGTCTGCCAATGTAGTGTTCGGCAGCTGGATGTTAACAGCGCGTAGCGTTGCGCAGTTGGAGGTGAGCCGCCAGCAGTGGTGGATGTGAGGAGAGAGATGGCGGAGTTTTGAAATTTGCAATACTGGATATCATGAACTGCTATATACATTATAACTTTTGAACACTATTGAGGTAAATACATTGTTTGTTCTCTATTTAAGTCTTTCATTTGATGCCCGCAGCTCGTGGTCGTGCGGTAGCGTTCTCGTTTCCCGCGCTGGGGTTCCCGGGTTCGATTCCCGGCGGGGTCAGGAATTTTCTCTGCCTCGTGATGGCTGGGTGTTGTGTGATGTCCTTAGGTTAGTTAGGTTTAACTAGTTCTAAGTTCTAGGGAACTGATGACCATAGATGTTTAGTCCCATAGTGCTCAGAGCCATTTGAACCATTTTTTTTTTCTTTCATTTGATAACTATGCCTATCAGTAGTTAGTGCCTTCCGTAGTTTGAATCTTTTATTTAGCTGGCAGTAGTGGCGCTCGCTATATTGCAGTAGTTCGAGTAATGAAGATTTTTGGTGAGGTAAGTGATTTGTGAAACGTATAGGTTAATGTTGGTCAGGGCCATTCTTTTGTAGGGATTTTTGAAAGTCAGATCGCGTTGCGCTAAAAATACTGTGTGTCAGTTTAAGCACAGTCATATATAATTTTTCAAAGAGGACGTTTCATATGGCGACCCTGCCAGGATTCGAACCTGGAATCTTCTGATTTCTTCTTGTAGTTTGTGCAATTAGTGCAGCCTTTGTTTATTGCTAGTGCGTAATTGTAGAGAGAATTTCCTTTGTAGTTGTAGTTTTTCATTCTTGTACAGTAAAACAGTTGTGGCATGCATGTAGATTTGCACCAAGTATTTCGCAGCTGCGCTTGCAATTAACTAGATATTATTTTCAGTGCTATGTTAATGTGTTCCCCTATTTTTGCTCTTCAAATTGTGTTTTTCTGTGTTGTCGTGTGAAATATTGTGACAATAATGGCGTGTGAAAAACGTAATACTAGGCTCCAAAGTAAACTGAGAAATGACAGTGAAGACGAAAGCAGTTTGTTAGCGCCACCGTGTAATGAATTAACTAATGTTCAACATAGTAATTTGGTAATTGTGCATAGGGAAATGGAGCAGGTGGCAAACAATGGCGTAGGCAGTGAAACAATTAGTGAACAGGGAAGCATTATCGATCGATTGATCGGCAACAGCTCGCCTCAGGAATCCGAAATGACAGGACACAATTTTGCAAATACTGTAGATTCAGGTTTTGCGTCCTCACCGTTTTCTCAAGTAAGTCAAGACACATTTTCTGCTTGTCAAAATGTGAATGTTGCCGGTGCAAAGGCACTGCCGAAAAGCGTAGAGGAACAGATTCCAGACACTAATGCATTGTTATTACTGCTAATGCAACAAATGGAACAAAATCAGAGACAAACACAGCAAAAGCTTCAAAAGTTAGACACAATGGAACAAAATCTTCAAAAGTTAGGCACAATGGAACAGAATCTTCAAAAGTTAGACGCAATGGAACAAAATCTTCAAAAGTTAGACACCACACTTGAACAAACACGTGAAGATTTAACTACTGAGTTGCATAAAATCGAATCGAAATGTCAAAAAGTCTGTAATGACGTAAAAACACAAATTTGTGAGCATTTCCAACCTATTTTTTCGCTTCATGAAAATGCATTACAGAATCACGAAGCAGCCATAAAAGAACTGCAAACTATTGTTCATGAAAATCACGACACTTTGCAAGCTAAAATTGACTCAGTTGCATCTACTGATTTGGTTACGCAACTTGCAAAAACTCAAGAAAACTTAAAGGACACAGTAGATACGATTTCAACACAAATGGACACTCTGAAACTTGGTTCATAAAAACACACTGAGGAAATAAGTACACTATCGGAGAAAGTAGCCGAACTTTCGGATCAGTTCACTAACTTATCTGCAAAGGTAGATGATGATCTGAATGAAACAAGACCTGTAGCAATCACTGACACAGAAGAGTATGAACAAATTAAGAAATTCAAACAAAATCAGAATCAAATTAATACGCAATACAAAAGAGAAATCCGGGAAGTACAAGATCAGTTGGCACAAGTAATACAAAAATTTCATATTTCAGAGGACACTCGCGCTCCAACGCGGGAAGAGGAACTTAGAAATACGGAAAAGCTACAAAATAATAACACAGGGCATTTCGGAAATTATGAAAGAAATTGGCAAGGTGCACCGAATTTTGAGATGGAACCGCCGACACGACGTAACAATGACCGATATGCTACTCGCCGATACGATGATTTTGACTATAAGCTGTTCATTACTACACGTAAATTCAAAACGTTTAAGAATTCTGCCAATGACATTCATCCACAAGCGTGGCTCCATCAATTCTCTCATTGTTTTCCTCCCAACTGGTCATTGGAGCACAGGATAGAATTTATGTGTGGCTACTTAGAGAATGAACCAGCTGAAAGAATGCGATCGGTCATTCACGATTGTCGCAGTGAAGGAGAATTTTACCATGCGTTCCTCTCAGCATATTGGTCTCAAGCTACACAAGACCGAGTAAAACATAGCATCATGATGATGAAACACTTTGAACAATCTGAATTTTCCAGTCTTTTCAAATATTTTGAAGACATGTTGCACAAGAATCAGTACCTGTCAAACCCATACAGCCCCTCAGAACTCATCCGCATTTGCTTAATCAAATTACCTGAATATTTACAACATATTATTTTGGCAGGACGTTGCAAAGACGACATTGAAGCTTTTCAGGGACTCTTACAAGAACTGGAAATTGACACTGACAATCGCGGAACGCGAAAACAGAAGCACAACAATTACAGGCCACATCCGTCACAATTCCACGATGACAGAAATAATAACTGGACACAACAAGGCCATTCTCACAACACAAATCGTGACCAAAACAGACACCACCCGTATGACAACCGTTGGCAGAGTAGTAATAATTACAGGGAAAGATCACCTCTCCGCGGTAGTGACTATCACAGAGACAATCAGAGAAACA
The DNA here is from genome assembly GCF_023864275.1 of Schistocerca cancellata. Taxonomy (NCBI): domain Eukaryota; kingdom Metazoa; phylum Arthropoda; class Insecta; order Orthoptera; family Acrididae; genus Schistocerca; species Schistocerca cancellata. Next base: position 458,035,885 of record NC_064627.1, read on the forward strand.
GACAATATGGGAACAAAAACAATTATTATCAAGGGAGACAGAATAACTTCAGATGCAACAGTTCAGCACGCAGTTACGATTCCGGGACCACATGACCACATGACCACATGACCGACAAACAAGAAACTATGTAAACTACCGATAAAACGACAGACCTGAATTCCATCAGAACTGGCGGGATTCTAACAAGGCTGGGCCCTCTCGGCAAGGCAAATTTGTAGAAGTTAGGTCTCCTAATCCCAGTAACAACGCACGCCAACAAAGAAACAGACAATGACTCGCACCGCAGGCAGCCACGTGCTCCCGCTGGCTCAGGGGAAAATAACATAGAGGCTAACCTTGAGAAAAATTCCAGTATTCTTTACCGACGTATACCACATGATAATTGCGTTAAAGTATTGCCTCGTCCCTTAGTTTAGCATCTGAGCTCAGTAGATTTAAGTTAGCTTAAGTGGGTGTAGCCTATAAGAGAATGAGTTGCGATGAATTTGAAGAAATGCACTGAGAGGCTATACGAGAAAAGTACAGAAAGCAGGTATAGATAGGACTTTTGGAAATAATGAAGAACGAAGGGAGATCTCCGAGAAGTAAAGAAAGTTTTGTTTGCAAAATACTGCAGTAAAACAAACCCTGTCCTTTCCTTGTATTATTGCACTATGTGTTTGTGTACCCTTGTGTATTTGTGTTTATCCTGTCTTTATGTGTTTAGACGATGAGAGTTATCTTGTAGAATTTTTCTAATACTATGTTATTTACTTTGTAAAGATGTTTAGACATTATTTATCCGTTCTGTTTTGTTCCTCATATGTGAAGATGTTTCAAAAGTTATTCTGATCTTTATGTATTTACTTATGTCATAATTCCTGTAACACTGATGTATATGTTTATTTCTATTCTGTTGTAAAGCCTGTATTACTACAAATGTTATCTGTATTGTTATGTTCTTTAATGATGTATTTTGTACCTTTGTAAATGTATTCTTATGTTATAAAATTGTAATTGACACCAGTTCATCATATTATTAACTTGTAAGTTCCATTTCACTGCACACGTTTCTGTTGGCCATAGTATATGGACAATATGTGCGAAGTAGGGACTCATAGTGTTTGCACATATGTTAATAATTCAGCAAGGGACTGGTTAACAGCATTGCTGGTTCTAAGGACAATTAAAAAACAACTTTGTGAGTGCACAAGTGGTCGTTTATGGACTTGCTATATAGTACAAGACTCTTCGATGGTGATTGTGCACCTGCACAGTCGCAACAGATGGCTGTCGGCCGTCTCTACAACGTCTACAGTGGGTCTGCACCTTTGATGACCCACCAATATCATTATTTCTACAAGGACTGCAGTGGGTCTGCATCTCTGGTGGCCCACCAATACCGTAATCTCTACTGGGACTACAGTGGTCTGCTCTGTGATGACCTAGCTACCAATATTCTTCAAAACTTCGAATGACTCTGCTGTGGGTTTACTCTGTTGTGGCCCATTACCTGTCTGCATGTCGAGAGTCGGCACTGTCTTTCTGTTGGAAGGACAACACTACTTCTTTAAGACTGCATGGAAATCCACTACTTCCGTGTGCATCTTCTTTTATTGTTCAGACTTTGAGAAAACACTGCAATTTTACTGTGATGAGTGATCAGGACTGTCTTTATGGACTGTGAGAAAATTTTATCTTTTGACCAACATTGTATTAATAAGTGTGTGCATTTGATATCTTTCTTACTGCAATTATGAAAAATTTTTTCAAATCTGTATTGGCCAGTGCCCAAAACAATTTGTAAAATTTTTTGTGGGGAGCATGGGGGCTGTAGGCTGTTCAGGTTTTTATATTGGTAACGCCACGTAGCGCTCTGTATGAAAATTACTGGCTGTGCTGTGTGCAGTCTGTGGCTAGTTTGCATTGTTGTCTGCCATTGTAGTGTTCGGCAGCTGGATGTTAACAGTGCGTAGCGTTGCGCAGTTGGAGGTGAGCCGCCAGCAGTGGTGGATGTGAGGAGAGAGATGGCGGAGTTTTGAAATTTGCAATACTGGATATCATGAACTGCTATATACATTATGACTTTTAAACACTATTGAGGTAAATACATTGTTTGTTCTCTATTAAAGTCTTTCATTTGCTAACTATGCCTATCAGTAGTTAGTGCCTTCCGTAGTTTGAATCTTTTATTTAGCTGGCAGTAGTGGCGCTCGCTGTATTGCAGTAGTTCGAGTAACGAAGATTTTTGGTGAGGTAAGTGATTTGTGAAACGTATAGGTTAATGTTAGTCAGGGCCATTCTTTTGTAGGGATTTTTGAAAGTCAGATTGCGTTGCGCTAAAAATACTGTGTGTCAGTTTAAGCACAGTCATATATAATTTTTCAAAGGGGACGTTTCAAGAGGTATCAGAAGGATTTTCGCTTATAACTTTCGACTTGGTCGTGCGCGGAAGAGGGTCCCTTGCTTAAAATTGATACCTTTATCTTTTCCAGCATTCCTGAAAATCTGTAACTTCATCACGGGATCACCCTGTATAAGCGGAGGGGAGACGGATGGGAATCACGAAACTAATCGAATATACCCCGGTACTAGACTACTACAGTGAAATAATTGATAACTACTTTTAAGAAAGAAGAATATTTGCGTAAATATAAGGCAAAACACGGGAGTTAAACACAAATGAAAGCTCAGTCATGTTACCGTTACTGTTCGTCACTGACGGGAAAAATCGCAGCACAAAGAAGGAATTGCACGACATAAACGAAAGTTGGTAGGTGTGTTTCTACATCTGAAAGACGATGTCTATTCAGATGCAAGATGAAAAATGGTTCAAATGGCTCTGAGCATATGGGACTTAAGTTCTGAGGTCATCAGTCCCCTAGAACTTAGAACTACTTAAACCTAACTAACCTAAATACATCACACACATCCATGCCCGAGGCAGGATTCGAACCTGCGACCGTAACGGTCGCGCGGTTCCAGATTGTAGCGCCTATAGCCGCTTGGGCACCTCGGCCGGCTGCAAGAACACGGATTGCCTTGTGGCACTACTGAGTGGGAAGACCATCGTATTCGGCTTCTAGTTCTGGTCCAACGTACTGGATCTACAGCAACAATTTGAGCAGCAATTGGCACCAAAGTGACACAGCGAACTGACACAAATCGCTTACTTCAAGGACAGCTCAGAACCAGGCGCCCTGCAGTGTCCATTCCACTGAACCCAAACCACCTCCGTTTGCGACTTCAGTGATGTCAAGCGAGAGCTCATTGGAGGGTATAGGGGAAGTCTGTTGTGTTTTCTGACGAAATCTGGTTTTGCCTCAGTGCCAGTGAAGGTCGTGGGTTGGTTAGAAGGAGGCCAGTTGATGGCCTGCAACCAACCTATCTGCATGCCAGACACACTGGACCTACGCCTAGTGATGCTCTGGGGTGCGATTTCGTATGGCAGCGGGAGTACTCTCGTGGCTACCCCACGCACTCTGATTGCAAATTTGTTCGTCAGTCTGGTGATTCGCACCTGTCGTGCTGCCATTCATGAACAGCAGTCCAGGGGGTGTTTTGCAACTGGATAACGTTCGCCAACATACCGCTGCCGTAACCTAACATGCTCTACAGTGTGTCGACATGTTGCCTTGGCCTGCTCGAGCCCCAGATCTGTCTCCAATCGAGCACATATGGGATATCATCGGACGACAACGCCAGCGTCATCGACAAACAGTATTAACCATCCCTGTATTGATCGATCATGCCCAAAAGGCATGGAACTCTATCCCACAAATTGACAACCGACACCTGTACAACACAATGCATGCACGTTTGCATGGTCGCATTCTGGCGGTTACATCGGTTATTAATATACCAGCAATTCACATTTACAATGGCTTATCTCGAGCTTACATTAACCATTGATTTTGCGACATACATCACTTAAATATGTTACCTAGACAAATGTATTCACGAAATTTCATTACCCTACATGAATTATTTTTTGGACTTGTGATATTTTTCCGTCGGTGTATAACAATAGCCTTCGTGTGGAAAACAATGTACAGTGTGTAACTGATCTAAGGGTTCACTTTTTCGAAACGCTATAATTGTGCCCCATTTCAAAGCATAGATTGAGATTTTCACTCTGCAGCTGAGGGTGCGCTGATATGAAACTTCCTGGCAGATTAAAACTGTGTGCCGGACGGAGACTCGCAGGACAGCTTCTGTAAAGTTTGGAAGGTAGGAGACGAGGTACTGGCGGAAGTAAAGCTGTGAGGACGGGGCGTGAGTCGTGCCTGGGTAGCTCAGATGATAGAGCACTTGCCGGCGAAAGGCAAAGGTCCCGAGTTCGAGTCTCTGTACGGCACACAGTTTTAATCTACCAGGATGTTTCATGTTAGAGCACACTCCGCTGCAGATTAAACATCTCACTCTGGAAACATCTCCCAGGCTGTGGCTAAGCCATGTCTGCGCAATATCCTTTCTTTGAGGAGTGTTAGTTCTGCAAGGTTCGCAGGAGAGCTTCTGTAAATTTTGGAAGGTAGGAGACGAGGTACTGGCAGAAGTAAAGCTGTGAGGACGGGACGCGAGTCGTGCTTGGGTACCTCAGATGGTAGAGTACTTGCCCATGAAAGGCAAAGGTCCCGAGTTCGAGTCTCGGTCCGGCACACAGTTTTAATCTGCCAGGAAGTTTCATTTCAACGCATGTTTGAAATTTGGCTTAAAGGTGCCTACAACCTTCCTCTGTAATGGTGCAAGAACGTGGCGACCTGTGACCTCACCCTCAGGCTCGACAAAGCTTCAAAACCAAGGTGTCGACACATGCGGAGAGAAGGCCAGAGCTCAGATGTTCTCGTGACGTGTAAAGTGACTTAATGATGTCACGTTGGCACTAAATTTCACCACAATTCTGCCCAACGCCACCGTGCACGTGTAATACGATGGGAAGGCTGTCACAGCCCTCCTTACCCACGTTTCACTTCTTCTTTTGATATATATATATATATATATCGGCTCATGACATCCAATCTTACAAATTTCCTTTTTCTGACGGACACACGTCCAGATCGTCCGCTTTCAAAACTCTGCCATCTCTCTCCCCACATCTACTACTATTGGCGGCTCACCTACAACTGCGCAACGCTACGCGCTGTTCACATCCAACTGTCCAACACTACAATAACAAATATTCCAACAACGCAAACCAGCGACAGACTGGACACAGCAGTCAGTGATTTTCATAGAGAGCGCTACGTGGCGTTACCAACATAAAAACCTAAACAGCCTATTTACAAGCCCCAGATGGCTTGCCATGAATGACAACAAAACATGGACTTGAATATTATCGACGTAACGCAGTGCTGTAAGGGTGCTGTGGATGACAACCAAAGCGGTCGTGCTACAAAAAGAAATAACATCCTTCACCATCACTCCTGGCTCTCATTCCGTATGGCGGCCGACAGTCTTGCTGATATGCCACCGCTCTCTGGGGTGTCTCCAGACACATCACTGAAGATAGTTCTGCTCCAGTCAGTGAGATTCCACCAACCTGACTGTTGCCCGCCGTATGGCCCGACAACCAGGATGGTTTGGGGTGTTGTTCCTTTTCATAGCAGGACCCCTTTGGTTTTCATCCGCGGCACCCTTAAAGCACAGCGGTGCATCCACGATATTCCAGGTCCCGTTTTGTTGCTCTTCATGGCAAGCCATCCTGGGCTTACATTTCAGGAAGATAATGCCCTCCCGCACACGGCGAAACTTTCTACTGATTTTTCTCGTGCTTGCCAAACCCCACATTGGCCAGCAAGGTCGCCGGATCTCTCCCCAACTGAGAATGTTTGGAGCACTCTGAGCAGGGCTCTCCAACCATGTCTGGATTTTGACGATCTAACGCGGCAGCTGGACAGAATTTGGCACGATATCCCTCAGGATTATACTCGGGTATTGCTCATCGGTGTGGGACCCGTACCAAGTCGGGTTGACAGAGGAGATAGAGAATATCCCAAGAAGAGCGGCGCCTTTCGTCACAGGGTTATTTGGTAAGCGTGATACTGTTACGGAGATGTTTAGCAAACTCAAGTGGCAGACTCTGCAAGAGAGGCGCTCTGCATCGCGGTGTAGCTTGCTGTCCAGGTTTAGAGAGGGTGCGTTTCTGGATGAGGTATCGAATATATTGCTTCCCCCTGCTTATACCTCCCGAGGAGATCACGAATGTAAAATTAGAGAGATTCGAGCGCGCACGGAGGCTTTCCGGCAGTCGTTCTTCCCGCGAACCATACGCGACTGGAACAGGAAAGGGAGGTAATGACAGTGGCACGTAAAGTGCCCTCCGCCAACACCGTTGGGAGGCTTGCGGAGTATAAGTGTAGAGGACATTCAACAACTCTGTCAATCGATGTCAAGTCGAATAACTGCTTGTATAAGGGCCAGAGGTGGACGAAACTGTTATTGACTTGCCGAATTTGTTAAACACTCTCTCTCGAATAAATCATCCAATTCTTTCGGAAACTGTAATCATTTGTTTATCTGTAGATATCTAATTTTCGCCATATTTGGATAAATCGTTCGTGGTGCGTCTTTCTTTAATGTGTATATTCTAGAATGTATTTCTTTCTTCGTGTTTCTGAAATTTCGTTTCATGTTCTTCGCCGACTTTTTGAGATGTAGAATTTCTCGGCGAATTTCATATACGCTACTGGCCATTGAAATTGCTAAACCAAGAAGAAATGCAGATGATAAACGGGTATTCATTGGACAAATATACTAGAACTGACATGTGATTACATTTTAACGCAATTTGGGTGCATAGATCCTGAGAAATCAGTACCCAGAACAACCGTAATAACAGCCTTGATACGCCTGGCCATTGAGTCAAACAGAGCTTGGATGGCGTGTACAAGTACAGCTGCCTATGCAGCTTCAACATTATACCACAGTCCATCAAGAGTAGTGACTGGCGTATTGTCACGAGCCAGTTGCTCGGCTACCATTGATAAGACGTTTTCAGTTGGTGAGAGATCTGGAGAATATGCTGGCCATGGCATCGGTCGAATATTTTCTGTATCCAGAAAGGCCTGTACAGGACCTGCAACATGCGGTCGTGCATTATCCTACTGGAATGTAGGGTTTCGCAGGGATCGAATGCAGGGTAGAGCCACTGGTCGTAACACATCTGAAATGTAACGTCCACTGTTCGAAGAGCCGTCAATCGAACAAGAGGTGATCGAGACGTGTAACCAATGGGACCCCATACCATCACGCCGTTTGATACGCGAGTATGGCGGTGACGAATACACGCTTCCAATGTGCGATCACCGCGATGTCGCCAAACACGGATGCGGCCATCATGATGCTGTAAACAGAACCTGCTTTCATCCGAAAAATTGACGTTTTGCCATTCGTGCTCCCAGGTTCGTCGTTGAGTACACCATCGCAGGCGCTCCTGTCTGTGATGCAGCGTCAATGCTAACCGCAGCCGTGGTCCCCGAGCTGATAGTCCATGCTGCTGCAAACGTCGTCGAACTGTTCGTGCAGATGGTTGTTGTCTTGCAAACGTCCCCATCTGTTGACTCAGAGATCGAGATGTCGCTGCACGATCCGTTACAGCCATGCGGATAAGATGCCTCTCATCTCGACTGCTAGTGATACGAGGCCGTTGGGATCCAGCACGGCGTTCCGTATTACCCACCTGAACCCACCGATTCCATATTCTGCTAACAGCCATTGGATCTCGACCAACGCGAGCAGCAATGTCGCGATACCATTAACCGCAATCGCGATAGGGTACAATACGACCTTTATCAAAGTCGGAAACGTGATGGTACGCATTTCTCCTCCTTCCACGAGGCATCACAACAACGTTTCACCAGGCAACGCCGGTCAGCTGCTGTTTGTGTGTAGGGGAGATCGGTTGGAAACTTTCCTCATGTCAGCACGTTGTGTCACCACCGGCGCCAATCTTGTGTGAATGCTCTGAAAAGCTAATCATTTGCATATCGCAGCATCTTCTACCTGTCGGTTATATTTCGCGTCTGTATCACGTCGTCTTCGTGGTGTAGCAATTTTAATGGCCAGTAGTGTATGTAGTCTTCACGGGTTGTCAGCCGAGTAGCGTCGTCGTCGCGTAGCAACCGTTCGATGGAATGCGTCTCCATCATCTTCAAGCGAAGACTTCATATATAAAAAAACTGCACATGTCAATAACCTTTTTAGCAGGAGTAGCTGTATCCGAGTAGCAACACTTTCATTTAAGGCAGGAGCGAAAGGTCATTAGGAAAGGAATGTACGTGTCCCTGAGCTGCCGGTGGCAGCTGACGACAGCACGGCAGGGAGTGGCTGACGGCACGCGCTGCTCTGTGGGCAGCGAACAATGGCCGGCGCACCCACTCGCCCGGCTGCTGCGTCTGCATACGGGGAGACAGACAGACGTGTGTGTAGCGGTGGTGGAGCGGCCTTGCGCCGCTGCGTGTGGGGCGGCTGCCGGCCGCCGCAAGGACTCCTGGGCACAGCACTCGCTGCCTGCCCGGATCGCGAAGTAGGCGCAGCTCCACAGAAAAGCTCAGAGTGCAACACGTCGCTCCTGGCCATGCCCGGCAGCTCGTCCTCTTGGCTGAAGTGGACGCCAGAGCCAGTTTCCGATATCCAAGTAGAAGAAGGCTTTTGTAGCCTGGAGATGCTTCACTAATCTTTCAAAATGGATTGTAGCCAGGGCTTACTCTGCCGGCATAACGGCTAGTGACTTTTCCGTTGATGGCAAGTTGTCGCATCCCAAATCTGGGTATCGTTTGGCATTGAGCGACGTAGGTTGGTGGGGCATGGGGTTGAGTCAGTTGACTGAAGTCAGTGGCACACTTGATAGTTAAACGAAACTCGCTCACTGGATATAGAAGATCGGTGGATGGCGAGGAGAATAATCTACTCAGGAAATACAATTAATCTCAATCTTTCATTCAGAATTCATTAAAGGTAAACATGCAAAAAGGCTTTTAAATCCATACAATGATATTCTGCGAAAAGGCAAGTCAGCAAAACATTTTAAACAGAAGTAAAGTTATTACTTTCTCTAAGCCTGGAAAAAATCTCTTTGCAAGAAGGATTACAGACCAACTGCATTTTTAAAGTGTTAGTCTAAAGATCCTCGAAAGAATATCTTATGCTCGTCTAGCGTCCTTTGTAAACAATAGCGTACCACTAGGCGAAGCTTATGTTATGTTGGGAAGAAGCTGATGCGACCAGTTTCTCTCCCTCACAAACTACGTAAAGAGAGGATTCCAACAATGATGTAAAAAATCCGCTGCGTTTATTAAGGTCAGTCTATGATACAGTTTGGAAAGAAGGACTACTCCTCAAAGCGTACCAACTTATCCTTGCAAATCGCTTCTTCATCTACTCAATGAGATATTCAGTGCCAAACTTTTCCAAGTAGATCTCAGTGGGAAGTCAAATACTTTGCGTAGCATACAAAAGGTCCTACTACGAGCATTTGTACTAGCTTCTGTAATGTGAATAAATGTAAATGTCGTGTGACTGGGGCCTCCCGGGTGCAAGTCTTTCGACTTGACGCCACTTCGGCGACTTGCGTGTCGATGGGGATGAAATGATCATGATTAGGACAGCACAACACCCAATCCCTGAGGGGAGAAAATCTTCGACCCAGCCGCGAATCGAACCCAGGCCCTCAGGATTGACATTCTGTCATGCTGACCACTCAGCTACCTCGGGCAGACAGCTCCCGTAATGTTTAGTATGTACACCTCAGATACATCCCCAACAACATCTCGGAAATTCATGTATGCGAATGTATTGCCATCGCCACTCAATGCTCGAGCTTTGCCCAAATTGATGATGTACTGACAGAGGATCTTTGCGTAATTAGTGAATATTTAAAAAAAAATGGGGGCTCCAGCCAAATCCAAACAAAACTGAAGTCACTTCGTTTCATCTTAACAACAGATTACCTCAAAGAACTCTTGCCTTTAGCTATGATAGAGCTACACTGAAACAAAACCTACACCCTATGTACCTTGCGACGCTCTCGATAGAACACTCACCTCCAAACAACGCCTGAAAAAATGATCATCAAAAATCAAAATTACAGCTAACCTGATTTAGAAGCACTACATACTGATGTAGTGAGTTGCTACTGCTACATTTTAAGAATTAGCACAGCAGCCCTCGTACACTTAGCAACAGGATATTGTGCTCCTGTCTGGATCAACGGGTGTCATAACAACCATGTCGACACACAGCTAAACCAGGCAATGCAAACCATAACTGGAACTATTAGGACAACTACGCTCCCGTGACAACCATCACTGAATAATAGCGCACTTCCCCAAACTAGATCACTGGCAGCCCTCAAATCAAAGATGGAAAAGTGTAATGCCGAACATCCCTTCCCACTCTTGCCGAAGCAGGTTTCCTTAAACGGCAGCAGTAGAGACTGAAATCAAGACAGCCACCTGTAGCAGTCGCCAAACAGCGCAATGACATCAACATCAATGATCACTGGACATCATTTTGGACAGATCACAATCTCGCCAACTTCCACTCAGTGACAGATCCATCTTTGAAGATGCCAGAAGACACAGGTGTAACATGTACAGCATTTGCACAAGCCATTGTATCTGCAACAAGCACATGACCCAATGGGGAGCTTCAGAAGGACTCCGATGCAAATGTGTGTGTGATTTCCTAAGGGACCAAACTGCTGAGGTAATCGCTCCCTAGACTTGCGCACTACTTACTAACTTATGCTGAGAACAACACACACACCCATGCCTGAGGGAGGACTCGAACCTCCGGCGGGAGGGGCCGCGTCCCCGGATGCGACAAAAGTGGAACCGAAGGGCAAACAATGGCCCAGCTGCCCGTGGTTTGGCCGGAAACATCCTACAGTGGTGCGTTACAAGACATCCACGACTCACCACCTAACCGTTGGAATGATTGACCAATAGTGACCCGTATTTGTGATGAAAAAGGAGCAATGGACATATATACACATTCAGAATATCAGCTGCAGAATTAACTTCCTTAGCAGAGGTGCCTCTATAACGTAACTAAGTCCTTCTAAAGAGACAGTGACTGTCTGTCACTGTCCTGCCTACTTACCGAAATCCTTTCATGAAATCTAAGAGCAGAAGAGCCCACCGGCTCGCTAGCTCAGTGCCTTGCCCCTGTGATTCCAGCCCGTTACTCTAACCGTGTGCCCCCAAGATTACTTCTTACTGCCTCTGACTTCTAACCTACTTCTGGGGACGCCCAGTCTTGTAGTTTTGCAAAGTGATTTAGAGCGATCACGGTATACCTAAATTATGTTGGTTTTATGGGGAATCTATCTTCATTTATGCACCGAGCGAGGTGGCGCAGTGGTTAGCACATTGGACTCGAATTCGCGAGGACGACAGTTCAAGCCCGCGTTTGGCCATCCTGGTTTAGGTTTTCCGCGACTTCCCTAAATCGCTTTAGGCGAATGCCGGGATGGCTCCTTTGAAAGGGCGCGGCCGACATCCTCCCCAATCCTTCCCTAATCTTATGGGACTGATGACCTCGCTGTTTGGTCCCCACCCCTGAATCAACCAAACCAACCAATTCATTTCTGCAGAATATGGTCCTTTAACTGTATTATGGCATCGCCTCTCTGGGTCATCGACAATGTGCAATGTTGTGTTTCCAGCGGCTGTGTTGTCCAAACTATAGATGACTTGCTGGAAGTCACTGTTGACTCAGAACCTGGTCCAGTCAGTTAATTGAACTGTCTTAGAAGTATTGCTAACGTGAAGACTGTCAAAAGTTCAGGCAAGACGTACAACCACCTGTAACAATAACTACTGTCATCATTGCACCAGAGAAGCAATATTAGCTTTAACATCACTTATGAAAAACGAATATAACAGATGTTCATATAGTAGGCAAATAAAAAGCTTTCGATGGCGTAAATCGGGAAAAAAATATTTGTGTTGCTGAAGAAAGCTATTACAGCAGTTCATGTTTGGTACAGAGGGTTAACGTCATGTTGACAGAACAGAAGGCAGGAGTATCTTACGAATACCTAAAGGAAACTGCGAGAAACAGGACACCATTAACGAAAAGTAGAACTAAAACCTGTATTCTCACAGGTGTTTCCAAGATAACAAATGTGGCGAAAGTCAGGGCATTTGTAATTTATGTGCTTCTAGCACAAGTTTACTGGTTTACTTATCTAGGAATTAACATAAGTCTAGATGACTGGGACAAAGAAATAGTAAGAAGCAGAATTGCTCAAGTAAAGGATTAGTTTAACATATAGATATTGTAACACCCCACCCGTCACTTATCTGGTTTTGGTGTGTGTTCACGTCAGGTAATTGACTAACAGATCAACAGAGAGTGCAAAACTGCCGCAATGTCGCATAACGCAAAGAAAGTAATAAGTCCCTGTGACTCCTGATTGAACTGTGGTGGCAGTGTTGACATTAATTGGTTCAGAATTGATCCCTTTTAATTAAATAGGGGTGCACATTGATGTTATATTCTGCTATTGAACACCAGATGCAATGTTAAACATAAAATTAATTAAGAAAGTGACTTGGGATTTCAACTACTTGATTGAAAACAGATGCAGTCGATTAGCACAGATTTATTTTAACTCACGACCTTCAATCATCACATTACATGACTCTCCTAACAGGCAGTGGTAATAAATTGCGTTTGCGTGGAGTAAACCGCGATAAATCAAGAGTAATTCCTATCGACTGACCCAGGCGTAATGCGAAGTGCGAGAAGAATTCTACAATACACTGCCCATGAAACCCTCATGGAAACTTTGCCGACGTGATCCAGCAAATTAATCAGTGGCCAGAGCGGGAGCAATATCACCGAATTGAGCGTGGCGGAGCGGTGTCGTTGTGCGGACGTCGGCCGACCTCGTGGTGCTGCAAGGCTGCGCTCGTCTATTCACTCCTAGCTATCTTGCTCAGTACATAGCTGAACCAAAATTTCCTATCTCCAAGGTCAATCGTTCCATTTGCTAAGTCCTAAACTGCAGAGATGCTCACTCTTTCTCAGGCAAGCTCAGTAAAGAACACTACGTCCGCACTCTAGGCAAGCTGGGAACGGAAGACCTCTACGGAGACTTCTTCCAGTCCGCTCTTCGCCTCGGTTTCCCCTCCAGCAAAATCACTTACGCCAATTGCAGCGCAAGTCGCGTTAATTATGCGTCGCTTCCCAGCACTGACCAATGCCTGCTCTGGGAAGTGAACAAATTCCCACAAAATTTCCCTTCCTCTCAACTTCTGCTATTTAGCTCCTCCCAGGCCACCCATCAAGGATAGCGTCTGCACAAAACACCAATTTTTCCGGAATTCTGACTTCCAGGAGAGTACTTCAAATTCCTCGGTCCTATGTTCCCATCGGAGGCTGGCGTATTTCATTCTGTCGCTCTTCACCTGATTTACTTCAGATCCTGCGGACCGTGAATTCAGCGTGAAGTTGCTATAGTCACGAACACACATATTTCGGCCTCTGTTAACTGCTCCACCGTAGCTTTGCGCGGATTACTCGTATGTTTCACTGAAAACTGGACGACGGACATTTATCAACAGGTGTACAAGTCCTCCATCTGCTTCCCGGTACACCCGGTAAACCCCCCCCCCCCCCCCCCCCCACTGTCACTCATCTTAAGGCAGCTGGAGGCTGTGCCCCGTTACTGCTTTCTCAAGAGTTTGAGCCGCCCTGAGCGGCCTATTGTCGCTTCCTTTCGCCGCTCCCCAGCCGAGCGCCGTGGTCAACTCTGAATAGCCTCTAGTAAATTGACGTGTTTCCACAAAGTTTTCATGTCATGTGAATTACTTTAAAACCATCACCCAACATTAATTATTCCAATACGTCCATACTATACCCTCTACAAGATGCATTGTGCCTCGTCAGTCATTTTTGTTCAGCCCTACTGTTCGCTGAACGTGAGTTCGGTGATCTTTAATGACTTCATGTAAGGGGCATAGTTCTTGCCATCTTACAATATTAATTGTAAAGGTAAGAGACAAAAATGTAGGGATAAGTTTTTGAAACTATATGCTTTGAGTGCGTAGTTCTATGGTGGTGAAACCTGGACTCTGGGGAAAAGAACTGGTGCATCCTGAAAATTAAATGAGCTGGTAAGAGAAGAAAGGATGACGTCCTTAGAAGACCGGGTGACAATTTTATAGATATTTGCTGCAGACAGAAGAATGCAGAGTGTTGGCCATCTGATGAGACATGGGAAACTTGTAAGTAAATGAATGTTTCAAAGGATAGAGGTCCAGAAGAAGACGAAGAAAGAGATATTTAGATCAATATATGAATGATACGGTATATAAGATGAACATTAATAAAATCGACAATCTACAGGGACGGATTACTGACTGGAAATGGTGGAAAAAACGTCCTAAGAACATGCGTCCGGAAATGCATCGTTACCACGATAGATGGTGCTGACGAATGACAGTTTCTCTGACCACGTGCCGTGCGTTCCTTGTGTTGCCGGCTGTGTGATTAACACAGTGTACTGTACGCAGCAGAATGGTCCGTGAGCAAACCGAGATGGTGTTTGTGTACGGCCAAGCAGATTGAAACGGTCGAGAGGCAACAAGGCTATACCAAAACGAACCAACCACATACACAACATTTCAAGCCCTTTTTGGGCGTTTGTGCGATCAGGGTCCTTTCAGACAGACGAGCGTGTAGGGAGGTGGCGAACTTTGTGTACACCAGATTTGGAGCGTTAGGTTCTATAGGATATTGAAACGAACCCTGTTACAAGCTCTAGACAAGTGACCCGCCAAATGGTGTAAACCAAAGTACGATTATGTGTATCCTGCGTGACAACCGCTACTATCTCTATCAGTGCCGCAATCCCATGGAGGTCACTTTGAACATATGTTGTGACGTGGATGTGATACAGCTCTGTACTGTGTTCCGGGACGATTTATTGTTGCACGTACAAAATGGTTCAAATGGCTCTGAGCAATATGGGACTTAACTGCTGTGGTCATCAGTCCCCTAGAACTTAGAACTTCTTAAACCTAACTAATCTAAGGACATCACAAACACCCATGCCCGAGGCAGGATTCGAACCTATGACCGCAGCGGTCGCGTGGTTCCAGACTGTAGCGCCTAGAACCGCTCGGCCACTCCGGCCAGCTGTTGCACGTACACATTGCATTTACGGACACATGATTATCGGACCTTTTTCCTTCCATTTCCAGTCAGTTTGTCGGTTTTATTAATGTTCACCCTGTACAAGACTTATAAATAAGCAAAGGTGAAGGCAGAAAACGTGAAGAATCCTAAAATCACAGCCGTCTGCCAAACTCGTGCCAACCGATCAACCTACGATTAACGAAATAGCGACGTACAGTATACCCCATGTCTCTTCAGTTGTCTAAGGAAGGAAACATTAATTTTCGGGGTTCTCTAATCACAATAATATTCACAGCTTGGAGGTTAAAATACAGCCCATTTTGTGCTAGAAACTTTCAATTGTGTCTGCTGGGTTTCCTCCTATCATTACTTCTCACACATAGAATTTTAACTACCTGTTTTCCTCTTTTCAGCTCTTGTATAAAAGAAGGAATGATTAGCCACCAGCAAATGATACATAATGCGGTGATATTCCACGGATTCCAAAAGCGTATGTGAGGAGTTTCATCAAGTGGAACTTCCCATTAGAATCTGAGGCAGTGAGCTGCTGTGATGTCTGTTTTATGGCCTTCCGTCGTGTTGTTTATGGAATTCCCCATTAAGCTGCGACTGAGACACCTGTCCTCTCTCGCTACAAGCAGGCGACCTCGCTATCCCGCGTAGCGTGGGCGTCGCTGAAGGATTTCGTGGAGGGGAAGGAAGAGTTATTAGACAGATGTGGAGTTGGCGATAAGCCAAATAAATATACAGAGGGGCGGTGTCATACAGAATCCCACTTAGCAAGTACAGTGGTGCAATCGTAGACGTGTCGAAGGAAAGAACATTCGTATTCATTTACATCTGCATTCTGCAGACCTTATGGTACTTGGTGGAGGGCACTTTGTATACCACTGTCTCGTCCCCTCTTTCTTGTTCCAGTTGCGGATGGTGCACAGGAAGTAATATTGTTGGTTAACTTCAGTGTGAACAAGAATCTCTAATTTTATCTCCGTGGTCTTTTGCGATGTGCACGCAGGGACATTAATGTTACACTTTGCCGAAGTGGGGTGGTTTCTGTGCCTCGGCGGTACACTTAGATGTACCAGAGATGAAACCACATCTGAGAGGTATCTATAGAGAGCTCAGGCTAGCCACTGGTACCTGAAGAGGGCCTGCAGCCTTTTCGGTAGTTGCGGGGCAACAGTGTAGATAATTAGCTGATCTGGCCTTGCAGCATTATCCAGTATGGCCTTCCTAGGTGGCAACGGCTGAAAGCAAGGGAAAACTGCAGTCCTTATTTTTCCTGATGGCAAGCAGCTCTACCGTTTGGTTAGATGATCATGGGATCCTCTTGGGTGAAATATTCTGGAGGTAAAATACTCCCATACTCCTCTCCCATTTGGATCTGTGTGCGAGGCTGCTAAATGGGTTGTCCTGATCACGAAAAACAGAACTAGCATTCTACGAGTCTGAACGTGGAATGTTTGATCCCCTCACCTAGTTGACAGGTTAGAGAATTTAAAAAGGGATATGCATTAATTAAGTCAGGTATAGTGGAAAATAGTGAAGTACTGTGGCAGGCAGAACAGGCCTTCTGGACAGGTCAGTACAGGGATATAAATACAAAATCAAATAGAGTCAGTACAGGAGTAGGTCTAATATTGAATAAGAAGACAGAAATGGAGGTAGGCTACTATGAATAGCATGAAGGCATTATACTAGCCAAGAAAGACACAAATCCAACAGCTACCACAATAGTACAAATCAACATACCGTCTAGCTCCGCAGATGAGTAAGAGATTGAAAGAATGTATGATGAGATAAAAGACATCACTCAGATAATTAAGGGAAACGAAAACTGATGTGTGATGGTGAACTGGAATTTGATGTTACTGAGAGGAAGCGAAGGAAACATAGTAAGAGAAAATGGTTTGGGTAAAATAAATCAACAGGGAAGCCGTCTGATAGAATTTTTCATGGAACGTAATTTAATCATCGTTAGTACTTGGTTTCAAAATTATGAAAGGAGGTTGTATGTGTGGAAGAGACTGGAGACACAACAATGTTTCAAATAGATTACATAATGATAAGGCAGAGATTTTGAAAGCATACTTTTATTGCAAAACATTTCCAGGAGCAGATGTGCACTCTGACCAAAAATTATTGGTTGTGAACTGCAAATGAAAACAGAAGAGATATGTAGAGAAATAGGAAGTTAAGGAAATAAGACTTGGATAGTTCGAACAGTCCACGGGTATACTACCGGTTCATAGTGTCCAACGGGCACAATATTTCGGCGATCAGACATGTCGACATCGTCAGGAGCACTGACGAACTGAGCTCCTGAGGGCGGGCGGCCGATTTAAATCCCCTCCCCCCGCGGGCCGCTCTCTTCGCCGTCCGCGCCCGCGCGCCGGCGGCCGCGAAGACGCGGGCATCGGAATCTGTCGTAGCGTCGATGTGCTTGCTACGTCCGCCCTGGTCGCCAGTTCGTACTTCTTGCTGAGAGTCTTCTTAATTATATTCAGTGCCGGGTCCCGAGCCTTGCTGAGATTGTAGCCTCAATCTAGGTTGATAAGATCTTCTCTGGTGCGAATTTCGATAGCTTCCCTTATAACGCTGTCCCAATATTCAGAGGTCTGAGCTAGGATCTTGGTACGCTCATAATCCACCTCGTGTTTCTCGGACAAACAGTGCTCTGCTACCGCCGACTTATTTGGATATTTCAGTTGAGCGTGCCTTTGATGTTCTCGGCAACGATCTTCGATGGTGCGTACTGTCTGTCCGATATAAGTCTTCCTATACTCACAGGGAATTTGGTATATGCCGGCCTTCCTCAAACCGAGGTCATCTTTCACACTTCCCAGTAATGTCCGTGTTTTATTGGGCGGGCAAAAGACGGTTTTAGCTCGGTGTTTCTTTAATATACGGCCGATTTTCCCCGATAGTGCGCCATTGTACGGAAAAAAGGCAGTGGCTACCTCTTCTTCCGTGACTTCATCCGTCTCCACAGGTTGTGCTGTGGTGGTGGGACGGAGAGCGCGTCTAATCTGCCATTCCGAGTACCCACTTTTTCGGAACACGGTTTTGAGGTGTTCCAATTCCTGGGGCAGATTCTCTGCGTCTGAGATGGTGCGCCCCTGTGTACTAGTGTTTTCAGTACTCCATTCCTCTGAGAAGGGTGGTGGCAGCTGTCTGCATGCAGGTACAGGTCAGTGTGCGTTTTCTTCCTGTACGCACCGTGGCTCAGGGTACCATCAGCTATTCTCTTGACCATGACGTCCAGGAATGGTAATCTTACTTTCGCTTCGGTCTCCATAGTGAATTTGATGTTTGGATGTATGGAGTTTAGGTGTGTAAGGAAATCCAGGAGCTTGTCCCTCCCATGGTGCCAGATGACGAACGTGTGGTCGACATAACGGAAGAAACAAGTAGGTTTCCAATTGGATGACACCAAGGCCTCCTCCTCGAAGTACTCCATGTTCAAATTCGCGACCACCGGCGAGAGTGGGCTGCCCATTGCGACTCCCTCCGTTTGCTCATAGTATTCCCCGTTAACCAGAAAATACGTTGAGATCAAGACATGCCTAAAGAGTTCGGTGGTCTTCTCGTCAAATTTCTGCCCAATAAGCTCGACTGACTCTCGTAGAGGTACCCTGGTGAATAGTGAAACCACGTCGAAACTCACTAGGATATCAGTGTCTTTCAGTCTGAAGTTGTCGAGACGTTTCACGAAATCCACGGAATTACGGATATGGTGAGGGCATTTACCCACATAGGGGCTAAATAATTCAGCCAGATATTTTTCCAGCAAGTAAGTAGGTGCCCTAATGTTGCTGACAATCGGGCGCATAGGTACTCCCTCTTTGTGGACCTTAGGGAGTCCACAAAGTCTTGGTGGTACAGGTCCTTGAGGTGACAATTTCTTGGCGTACCCCTCTGGTAGATCCGCGTTCTTGAGTAGAGCCCTGGTCTTGTTCTCCAACTTCTTCGTCGGGTCAGCGTTGATCTTCCTATAGGAGTCGTCATCTAACAGGCGCAGCATCTTCTCAATGTAGTCCTTATGGGAAAGAACAACAGTGGTATTGCCTTTGTCAGCAGGTAAGATAACAATCTTATGTCCCGAATGGCCGCCCTCTCTCTACTGGTAATGTTAGTCTTCGTACGTTTAGTTCTGGTCAGAGCCCGGCAGGTTTCCCAACGCACTTCTTCTGCTGCTTCAGGTGGTAATCGCGCTGCAACCTGTTCCACTGAACTGACGATGTCCACGACCGGCGTGAACCTAGGAGTGGGAGCAAAGTTGAGTCCCTTCTCCAGAACCGAAACCGCCTCATGAGTCAGCTCCATGTCAGTGAGATTGATGATCGTCTTGCATGGTGCCTCCAGCGATGGTTTATCCGAGAGACGTGAGAATTTTGAAATCTGACGTCCAGTGGCGTTTTTATGTGCAGAATCGGCTGTCGTCCAGGTAACACCATCCCCCCAGTCCCAGGTCTACGAATTAAACTCATTGTCCAGTTTAAGATGAAGTTTAAATAGTTCAAATTGGTTCAAATGGCTCTGAGCACTATGGGACTCAACTGCTGTGGTCATAAGTCCTCTAGAACTTAGAACTACTGAAACCTAACTAACCTAAGGACATCACATACATCCATGCCCGAGGCAGGATTCGAACCTGCGACCGAAGCGGTCGTGCGGTTCCAGACTGTAGCGCCTTTAACCGCTCGGCCACTCCGGCCGGCTTAAATAGTTCCTGGGAGTTTTATTCAAGGCTGCTGCGAGTAAAGTGCACCCTCTCATGTACCAATCAAGGCTGGCCCGTCTCTTAATTATCTTGGCTGCTGCAGAATCGATTTGATGCGTGATCTTAGCAAAGTTCGGCACAATCTGCTCGGTACGACATCTCTTCAGGAATACCAGAGCACTCAGCAAACGGCATCTTCGGTGGCGCAGCTTGTCGAGTTTCTTCATGCTGCGATACATCTCCTCCCCGTAAAGGTATATGATGTGATTCTTCAGTTTCTCCCGGTGTATTTGTTGCTCGAACAGTCCACGAGTATACTGCCGGTCCATAGTGTCCAACGGGCACAATATTTCGGCGATCAGACATGTCGCCATCGTCAGGTGCGCTCATCGCATCGTCAGGCTGCCCGCCCCCAGCAGCTCAGTTCGTTGGAACCGGCAGTATACCCGTGGACTGTTCGAGCAACAAATACGCCGGGAGAAACGGAAGAATCACAAGACTTGGATAAGATGAAAGAAGCAGAAGCTGTTGGGAGTTTCAAAGAGAGCATGAGTCAATGATTGACTGAAAGAGGCATAAGGAACACAAGAGACGTGAGAGATGAAATAATGAAGATAGCAGAGGATCAAATAGGTAAAAAGATAGAGTTCCATAGAGAGCCTTTAATAATGTACAAGTTACTGAGTATATTCAACAAAAGGAGTTTCACTGACTGTCTTCAGTAACGAGTCTCGCTTCTAAACGAGTCCCGATGCTCAGCGCAGACGAGTCTGGAGATGCGCCGGACAGCAGTGGGAAACCATCCAGTCGCCCGCCATACGGCCCAACAAATAGGAATAATGGTCTGAGACATCATTTTTTTTCATAGCAGGGTTATCCGCTGCACCTTCACAGCGCAGCGGAACGTCGAAAACATTCTACGTCCCGTTTTATTGCCCTTCATGGCAAGCCATCCTGGGCTTACATTTCAGCAATACAATGCCCGCCGCACACTGCGACATTTTCTACTGTTGTCTTCGTGCTTGACAATCTCTACCGTGGCCAGCAAGGACGCCGAATCTCATTCCAATTGAGAACGTTTGTGATTCTGACGATGTAACGCGCAGGTTGGATAGAATTTGGCACATTACCCCTCAGGAGTACATCCGACAACTCTGTCAAACAATGCCAAGAAGAATAACCGCTTGCGTAAGAGCCAGGGGTGGACCAACGCGACATTCACTTGCTCAGTTTGTGAAGCTCTTTCTCTGGAATAAATCATCAATTTTTTCTGAAACTTTACTCATTTAGTAGTTTGTACTTGTACTTCACATCTATCGATTTACGTCTCATTCGGATAGTTCCCTTGTGGTGCATCTTTTCTTTTTCTTTATTTTTTCTACACTGCTGCAAAATATTCCTTTTAGATGTTTCCAGTTCGCTCAAATTTATTGTTGCAACAGTGCATGAAATGATTACATTTACAGATAACAGCACAAATGGCTCTACAAGCTGAAACACCTGTATTAGTACGGGGTTTAGCCTTCATGGATGGCAATGTGGACGCTGGTTCTGGCATTCAGTCAATCGTCCAAATGGCGAATACTGTCCAGGGATGTACACTGAAGAGCCAAAGATACTGGTACACGTGCCTAATGTCGTGTAGAGCCCCCGCGAGCGCGCAGAAGTGCCGCAACACGACCTGGCATGGACTCAACTAAAGTCTGAAGTAGTGCTTGAAGGAACTGATACCATGAATCCTGCAGGGTTGTCCATAAATCCGTAAGAGTACGGGGGGGGGGGGGGGGGTGGAGACCTCTTCTGAACAGCACGTTGCAAGGCATCCCAGATATGCTCAATAATGTTCATGTCTGGGGAGTTTGATGGCCAGCGGAAGTGTTTGAACCCAGAAGAGTGTTCCTAGAGCCACACTGTAGCAATTCTGGACATGTGGGGCATCCCACTGTCCTGCTGGAACTGCCGAAGTCCGTAGGAATGCACAATGGACATGAACGGATGCAGGGGATCAGACAGGATGCTTATGAGCGTGTCACTTGTCAGAGTCGTATCTAGATGTATCAGGGGTCCCATATCATTTCAACTGCACACGCCTCACACCATTACTGAGCCTCCACCAGCATGAACAGTCCCCTGCTGACATGCAGAGTCCATGGATTCGTGAGGTTGTCTCCATACCCGCACACGTCCATCCGCTCAGTACAATTTGAAACGAGACTCGTCCGGCCATACAGCATGTTTCCAGTCATCACGGACCCAGGTGAGACGTAAAACTTTGTGTTGTGCAGTCATCGATGGTACACGAGTGGACCTTCACTCCGAAAGCCCATACCGATTATGTTTCATTGAATGGTTCAAATGGCTCTGATCACTATGGGACTTAACATCTATGGTCATCAGTCCCCTAGAACTTAGAACTACTTAAACCTAACTAACCTAAAGACATCACACACATCCATTGAATGGTTCGCACGCTGACACTTTTTGATTTCACAGCATTGAAATCTTCAGCAGCTTGCGGAAGGGTTGCACTTTTGTCACTTTGAGCCATTCTCTTCAGTCGTCGTTGGTCCCGTTCCTGCAGGATCTTTTTCCGGCCGCCGTGATGTCGGCGATTTGACGTTTTACCGGATTTCTGATATTCACGCTACACTCGTGAAACGGTCGTACGGGAAAATCCCCACTTCATCGCTACCTCGGGGATGCTGTGTCTCATCGCTCGTGCGATCTTGATAACCTGCGACTGTAGCAGCAGTAACCGATGGAATAACTGCGTCTCCGCAGCGCCGTGTTCTGCCTGTTTACGTATCTCTGTATTTGAATACGCATGCCTATACCAGTTTCTTTGGCGCTTCTGTGTATTATGCTGCCTCTGGCGACCTGTTCACGTAATTCTGTAATAGTTGTTAGTTGATAAGCCGCACGGGCAGCTTCTTGTCCCATCACATCCCACACTTGCTCGATTGGAAACAAGTCCAGAGATCGTGCTGGTCCTGTTGCAAGAACGGGTCTAACAACATCTGCATGTACTGACCGCTGGTTAGTGTTCCCTCCAGAAAGACCAAAGGAGATCGAAAGTTGTGGCTTATCGCACCGCGGACCATAAGGCCTGAGGGGGGAGGGAGGGGCCGTGTGTCAGTGTGTTTTGGACGAATGCGCTCTACTAGACGGCGCTCACCAGGTCTACGTCGTAGGTGCAATCGACTATCACCTGTGTAAGTGCAGAATCTGCTTCGATCGCTGAAGACCACAGCTCGCCATTCCATCTTTCAAGTGATCCTCTGACAGCATCAGTCGAGCTGTGCACGTCGATGCTGTGGGCGTGAATGGAAGACGGACTAGAGGTGTACCTGCCCATAGCCCTACTATTAATAACCGGTTCGCAAAATGTTCTTGTTAACACGTCCGGGTTCACAAACCCTTCTATCTCTGGTTTGGTAGTTGTACCATCTGCCACTGCTGCCTTTACAATATGATGATCCTGGCGGGCGTATGTGCTGCGTGGTGATCCAGAACCTTGTCTACATGGGTGAGAACGTTCGCGTGACCACTGATACCAGTATCGTTGCACAACTTACGCAGCGCGACCACCATGTGTGGCATTTCTCCGGAAAGACCATCCCGCCACTCGGAAGGCCACAATTTATCCCCTTCCGAACTCGCTCAGGTGGCTATAAGAAGTACTAGTTCGTTTCCGTGTGATGGATGCCTGATTACTTCACACGTTTGCACCATACTGGAACTTCTGGCTGTGAGCATTCGCTATTAAAGGGTGACACAGATGGTGCTCTGGTAATTATGCCAGAACGCTGTCTGTTGGCGGACGGCGTTTAAACCATTATCAGTACATCTACTATCCCTCAGGCGGCGTGTGCCGTCATCGGGTCAAAATCGACATCGTCTTTCCACGTGTACCAATTTTTTTCCGGCAGTGTATTTAGTACTTCCTCATTAGTAACACGATCTACCCATCTGATCTTGAGCATTCTTCTGTCGCATCACATTTCAACTTCTTCCATTCTGTTCTTATCTGTACTATTTATCATGCAGGTTTCACTTCCAGACCAAGCTACTACACAGACAAATACCTTCAGAGAAGACATACTAAGACTTTAATATCTACAGTTTTTACATGGCTCAAGAACAGCTGTATCGAACTTCACAGACATTGTAAAATACAGATACTGCAATAAATGTATTTTATGCCAAAGTAAAGGCAAACCGATGAAGCCGGCCGGGGTGGCCGAGTGGTTCTAGGCGCTTCAGTCCAGAACCGCGCGACTGCTACGGTCGCAGGTTCGAATACTGCCTCGGGCATGGATGTATGTGATGTCCTTAGGTTAGTAAGGTTTAAGTAGTTCTAAGTTCTAGGGGACTGATGACCTTAGAAGTTAAGTACCATAGTGCTCAGAGCCATTTGTACCAAACCGATGAGCAATATGTTGTTTCTCCTTGTGAGGGAATCACATAATTGAGAGGAATATGGGACGAGACACTAGGACACACGGAAGTTCGGCTCGGAAAGCCGAAGTAATTAAGGCGACCGCTCGCGATAGGTGGATAATCCGTGTTCGAGTCCCAGTCCGACACAAAGTTTGTTGTTTTACTAGCAAATGGTACAGCTGATGTATTCTGGTATTCGCGTTTTCTGGATGCATTTTACGTACTTTAATTTATAGTCGATCTGAATATATTTCTCTTCTTCAGAAACGCTTTTCCTGCCATTGCTAGTCTAAATTTTATATTCTCCCTAGTTCGGTCATCGCAAGGTATTTTACTGCCCAAATAGCAAGACTCATCTTCGTTCGCCGTTTCCTACGCTAATTCCCTCATCATCGCCTCATTTAATTCGACTACGTTCCCATTACCCTCCTTTTGATTTTTTTTATGTTCATCTTATATCCGCCTTTCAAGACACTGTCCATTCCATTCAACTGCTCTTCCAAGTCCTTTGCTGTGTCTGACAGAATTATTGTGTCGTCGTCAAAACTTAAAGTGTTTATTTCTTCTCTCTGAATTTTAATTCCTTCTCCAAATGTTTCTTTGGTTTCCTTTATTGCTTGCTCGTTGTACAGACTGAATGACATCGGGGATAGGCTACAACCGTCTCACTTCGTTCTCAGCCACATCTTTCCTTTCATACCTCTCGACTCTTACAACCTCTGCCTAGTTTCTGTTCATGTACTAAGTAGCCTTTCGCTGCCTGTATTTTACTCCTGCCACCTTCAGAATTTCAAAGAGCGTACTCCAGTCAACATTGTTAAAAGGTTTCCCCAAATCTACGAATGCAATTTTCTTTACTTTAACCTGCCTTCTAAGTCGGAGGGTCAATATTGCCTCACGCGTTCCTGCAGCTCTCCGGAATCCAAACTAATCTTCCTCTGGGTCGATTTATATCTTTTTTTCCATTCTTCCATAAAGAATTGGTGCTCGTATTTGGCCACGACGATTTGTTAAACTAATGGTTCGGTAGTATTCATATCTGTCAGCATCCCTCTTCTTTGAAATTAAAATTACTACATTCCCCCTGAAGTCTGAGGGCATTTCCCCCCTCTCACATATCTTGCACACCATGTGGAACAATTTAGTCACGGCTTGTTCTCTCAATGATGTCCCTAGTTCTGACTGAATGCCGTCTACTCTAGGGACCTTGTTTCGACTTAATGTCTTTAAGTGCTGTGTCAAATTTTCCTCGAAGTGTATCTTCCATCTCATCTTCATCTACGTTCTTTTCCCCTTGCTTGTTTGCCACTGGAAATGTCTTACAGTTTAAAATTTGGTTCCGAAATCTCCGTCTTACCATTATATCCGCCGGCCGGAGTGGCCGTGCGGTTCTACGCGCTGCAGTCTGGAGCCGAGCGACCGCAACGGTCGCAGGTTCGAATCCTGCCTCGGGCATGGATGTGTGTGACGTCCTTAGGTTAGTTAGGTTTAATTAGTTCTAAGTTCTAGGCGACTGATGACCACAGAAGTTAAGCCGCATAGTGCTCAGAGCCATTTGAACCATTTGAACCATTATATAATCAATCTGAAACCTTTCCGAATCTCCAGGTCTCTTCCACATATACACCCTTCTTACATGGTTCCTAAATCAGGTGTCAGAGATGATTAAGATATGCTCTGTGCAAAATTCTACGGATGCTTTCCCTTTCATTCCTTCCCATAGTCCATATTCACCTATTGTTTTTCCATTTCTTTCTTTTCTACTGTTTAATCCCAGTCCCCACCACAATTATATTTTCGTCTCCCTTAACTGAATAACTTCTTTTACCCCATCATACATTTCTTCAATTTCTTCATCAGCTGCGGAGCTAGTTGGCATCATACAAATTTATACCACTGTGGTAGGGATTGCTCCGTGTCTATCTTTGCTATCACGTAATGACTGCCCAAATCATCACCGAAACCCTCGCTATGTTTCGCTCTTTGGACGTAAATTCGGTTAGAAGTTGGAAACAGTGTGAAAGAAGAGTCATTCGACCAAATGACGTTCTTCCATTGGTGCATAGTCCAAGTTTTATTGCTTCGACACCACATTTTCCTGTTACGGGATCTGGCATAACTGATGAGTGGCCTTGGAATTCCAGGTCACCCTGCAGTTCCCTGCTTATGAAATCTCTCGTCTTGTTTCGGTGCTGACAAGGTTCGCGAGTGCGAGATTCAGTAGTGACTTTCGCAGCAGTCATTCCCTTATTTTTCGTCAATATTATCTTCAGTGACAGCCTGCCATTATCTCTCAACACACACTTTGTTCGCGTTGTCATTTGGTGGAAGATGTATTCCGATTTCCTTGTATGTAGTATAAATCTTCGATTCGGCGCCTTTCAAAATACCAAATACTACGGAATTGCTCATCACACGAGCAACAAAAATTTGGACACGCTGGAATTCTCTTAGCCTCGACATGAAATACTCACAACTACACGGAACACTGTTCTGACCACGAGTGACACTGGCAACGTATTGAGGACATATTGCACAGATGACGTTCGTGGTTGAATGCAACAGTGCAACCTGCAAGCTTGACTAATATGGTCGTTTATGTTCAAGCATATATTTCTCTCTGTGTTTCCATATTCTTGTCCAATCCCTGCACGTTCAAAGTGCAAAAGGCTTTTACTTCTGCTCCTCTTAGATATTTCCGCCACCATGTAAATTGTTGTGATCTGTTCACACCAGTTCATGCTGCTCTATATTGTCACTTTGGGGTAAACTGCCAGGCTGAGAATTTTGGAATAACATGTGGAATGTGTGCGCAGTTATCGTCACTAGCTTTGGTTAGTATGAGTTGTCAGTCATAGGTACGGTCTAGCTGCTATACAACACACATATGTTTCTGTAATTCTTGTGACTTCTGAAATTTTCCCGTCTTATTTCTTCTTCCAGTAATTTTCGGTTTGCAGACGGATCCCATCAACATGCTGCCACGATATTTCCACCCAGAGACGTCCGGCCATCCTCAGGTGAATAGACGAAGTACTGAAGAACTCGTTCTTCCTTTGTTGTTAATTTCACACCTGATACAGGTAGGCCAGCAGCGGCATATTACGCCGTTCTTCGGCCACAGATAAAACTAATGATACAAAGGAAGACAATTGCAGAACAGACAGGGTGGATATACAAATGTAGACATACAAAATTAAAACACATGGAGCCGTTCACAGGCGTAGAGTCCAAAATAAAAATGTTCAGACACGTGGACACGTACAGAGATGACAGATGGCACACACGAACATTGGAGCACAAACGAATAAACACTGGAACACTTGAGCACGAACATGACGGTACACACAAACACTTGGCGATGTTCTCCGGCGCGCGCAAGTTCACTATACGTGTGCGAGCCAAAAGGGGAAAAAGGGGCGGGAGGGAGAGGGGAGTGTGTAGATGCCAGTGGCAGAGGAGATGGGAGGGGGAGGAAGGAAGGTAGGGGGGTAAGGGAAGCCCAGGGGGAGAAGGGAGGGAGGAAGGGAGGAGGGAGAGAGGGTGCCCTCAGGAAAAAACACAGGGTGCGGTAGAGGAGAATCAAAGTTGGTAGGAGGGG
Organism: Schistocerca cancellata; assembly: GCF_023864275.1. Taxonomy (NCBI): domain Eukaryota; kingdom Metazoa; phylum Arthropoda; class Insecta; order Orthoptera; family Acrididae; genus Schistocerca; species Schistocerca cancellata. The sequence continues at coordinate 458,063,778 of NC_064627.1, forward strand.
TACATGGAGGGGATGAGGGCATCATTAGGGAGGGGGAGTTGGTGGAAGCCACCTTGGGTGAGGGTATGGAGAGTGGGAGAGATGGAGAGCAGGTGGGATGTGGGAATGCAGGCGCGGCAGCGGATGGGGGTGGGAGAGGATAGGAGAGACAAGCGGGTGAGGGGGATCAAGTTTGCGGAAGGTGTAGAGGGTCTGTATCCATTTGAGGAAAAGTAGGAGGTGCGGGAACGGAATAAGGTCATAGAGGATCCGTGTGGGGAAGGGGAGATGGATGCAATAGGCGAGGCGGAGTGCATGGCGTTCTAGGATTTGAAGGGATTTGTAAAAGGTAGGAGGGGTGGAGATCCAGGTGGGATGAGCGTAGCAGAGGATAGGGCGGATACGTGATTTTTGGTGTGGAGGATGGTGGAGGCGTCCAGACCCCATGTGCGGCCAGGAAGGAGCTTGAGGAGACGGAGTCGGGAGCGTGCCTTGGCTTGGATTGTCTGGAGATGGGGGTCCAGGAGAAGCGACGCTCAAGGTACTTAAGGGAGGGGTTGAGGGCGATAGGACGGCTATAAATGGTGAGATAGAAGTCGAGGAGACGGAAGGAAGGGGTGGTTTTGAAGGGGCGGTTTTGCCTACAATGATCGCCTGGGTCTTGGAAGGATTGACCTTGAGCAACCATTGGTTACACCAAGCGGTGAACCGGTCAATGAAGAGACCTCATGCAGCCATGGTATTTATAGCGACTACTGTGCATGCGAATCGTACTGGCGGTTTACAGTGCATGCGTTAGGAAGTGACATGGGCAAGGCAGCCAAGTTGTGTGTGCTGCCCTCAGTGGTGAAGTAAGTACGATTTAATCGCTGGGTGTATCGATTCTGTAGTGACCGCATAATTTTAATAATTGGATTCCAATTTTTATCCAGCTGAAAGCCGTTATCACGATTCATTCAATTACCAGCAAGAGGTATTTCCACGGATTCTTTCATGACAGAGTCCCAGAAGCTGGAAACTGATGCTAAAATTTTGGTATTATTGTATTGCATTGAATGTCCCACGGAAAAGCAATGTTCTGCTAGTGCTGATGTTAAATGCAATTCGTGTGGTGTGTGGGATACTCTTGATTTTTGTCCATTGCTATTTCTACTATCTCTGAGTGACGGAATTCTTATGCTAGAGAGCTTATGCATTTCATTCCTATTAATATGCACTGTTGGTGCGCCATGTGCTTTCTTTTGCTGGATAATAAGCGAGCTAAATGTGAGACACACTTGGTGTGTGATCGAGGTATGCATTGAGTACTGTAACTCGAATCTACCGAGCGCCAAGGCTCATTTGATGGGGAAGCCAAAGTAGCTGCTGATACTTCGTTGGCGTATGTTGTGGTATGTAACATGTTTTCCGCTTCTTTAAAGATAAAACCTTCGAATGCCATTAATTCTCTCTTTTTTTTTTATGGGTCCGCCTCCGTGGCCGAGTGGCCAGTGACAGTGGCTGCTACGCGGAAGACCCGAGTTCGAGTCCCAGTGCTAGCAGGGATTTTTGCTTTGTCGGAGGCTTCCACTGGGTTGCCCTCAGCCTCGTGATGCCTACTGAGGAACTAGTTGGCCGAGTTGTTGCGTCACCAGGTCTGCTAACCCGACGACAGCAGGGAATGCGGTATGCTGACCCCCACCCGTCCACACTACATCAACATTGCGCCATTGGCTGACGGATGATATGGCAGTCACTCGGTCTGATTGGCCCTTATGTGGCTGCAACGGCGTAGGTTATACAGGGTGTAAACGATAGTTGCTTACATCATACCACAGTGGTAGAGAGGAAGACGAGACGAACAATTCGATACAGAATACTTGTGATCTATCAAGTCGCGAAACTATAACAAATTCGCCTGCGAAAATAATCGAAGTTACGGCTCACTCGTGTCACTCGAGATTTTCAATATTCTGCCGCTCTCTTCGCGCAGACTATCGGTCCTGAAGAAAAAAAACATGAATGACGTCTTTTCTGTAGGAAATGTAATGTATGGGGATACGTTTTCGCTAGAGCCCACGGTTTTCGAGTTATTCTGTAAAAGGTACAAAAAGTATCTTTCAAACGCACCCCCACCCCCACAAGCCTAAAATGTGTCGTATAAATGAAAAAAATGTAAAACGGCAGTTACTTCCCAAACGATAGCTTGTTATTGTACGTAGGAGCTTCAGAAAGTAAGTTACACACGTCATCCTACGCTAACAAGGACACCATTCGTATTTGTCCTCGCCGATTTTATTAATATTGATAGGTTGTGCAGATCATGGCTAGGACTTCAACACATGTAAAAAGGAAGGCGCAGTTCTCAACCGTTTTCGAGAAAATCCGAATCTGAAAGTCTTACGCATGCGTATGTACTAATGTGTGCCGCTTCCAGGTACGAAGTCCATAACCGACCGAGTAAGAGTGTTTGGTTTCATAAGGCTGAAGAATCTGGATCTAATCTCGGTCCTGCTACTGTTTTTTGTTTTTTTTCCCTTCATTCGCACGTAGTAACATGTTTATTATCTATATTAGAACAAATAAGCCCTCGGTCACAAATATTAAGTCAGTTTTGACTTAATATTTGTGGCCGAGGGCTTATTTGTTCTAATATAATTCTGACACGGTCACTCAACCTTAGCAGCTCTGTCCAAAGTTTTATGTTTATTACCGTTGTGTCGTCCGAACAAGACACAGCCAGAGCACGAGCACCGCAAGTGAAAAGATGCGAACTGGCGTCAGCGCCATAGAGACTCGCCACTTGCGCGACTTCCGCCAACACAACGGGCGGCGCTGAGGATGAAGATATCGACTTCGCCTCGGCTAATTGCCGGCCGAGTACAATCCGCGAATGATCGGACGACAACGGACAGAAGCTTACTTCCAAGAGAGAAGAGCAGCTTTCGACCACTTGGTTATACAGGGTGTTACAAAAAGGTACGGCCAAACTTTCAGGAAACATTCCTCACACTCAAAGAAAGAAAATATGTTATCTGGACATGTGTGCGGAAACGCTTACTTTCCATGTTAGAGCTCATTTTATTACTTCTCTTCAAATCACACTAATCATGGAATGGAAACACACAGCAACAGAACGTATCAGCATGACTTCAAACACTCTGTTACAGGAAATGTTCAAAATGTCCTCCGTTAGCGAGGGTACATGCATCCACCCTCCGTCGCATGGAATCCCTGATGCGCTGATGCAGCCCTGGAGAATGGCGTATTGTACCACAGCTGTCCACAATACGAGCACGAAGAGTCTCTACATTTGGTACCGGGGTTGCGTAGACAAGAGCTTTCAAATGCCCCCATAAATGAAAGTCAAGAGGGTTGAGGTCAGGAGAGCGTGGAGGCCATGGAATTGGTCCGCCTCTACCAACCCATCGGTCACGGAATCTGTTGCTGAGAAGCGTACGAACACTTCGACTGAAATGTGCAGGAGCTCCATTGTGCATGAACCACATGTTGTGTCGTACTTGTAAAGGCACATGTTCTAGCAGCACAGGTAGGGTATCCCGTATGAAATCATGGCGGTGAATCGAGGAAGTACAGTACATACTGACGAAACTAAAATGAGCTCTAACATGGAAATTAAGCGTTTTCGGGAACATGTCCACATAACATCTTTTCTTTATTTGTGTGTGAGGAATGTTTCCTGAAAGTTTGGCCGTACCTTTTTGTAACACCCTGTAGATCATTATCCAAGGCTGACTTAGTCAGGGATTGTTGTTTAGTGAACTATCAAAATTGAATAGACAGTCGTTGTAATTACATTTGCTATGTAGTGTTCAAATGGTTCAAATGGCTCTGAGCACTGTGGGACTTAACATCTGAGGTCTTCAGTCCCCTAGAACTTAGAACTACTTAAACCTAACTAACCAAAGGACATCACACACATCCATGTCCAAGGCAGGATTCGAACCTACGACCGTAGCGGTCGCGCGGTACCAGACTGCAGCGCCTAGAACCGCTCGGCCACAGCGGGCGGCTGATATGTAGTGTGAAGTTTACCTACGATTATTTGCATTTAGCCATTGAGGGTCTTTTTTGTGTTGTATTACATGTAGTGTTGCAGATTTAATAATTCAACAAGTCACAAAGGTAAGTAAACCTTTCAACTCGTTTGTGTCATTTTGTTACTAATTTGTTGGAGTGTTGTAGAATCTTCGTTCTCCTATCCTGTTACTTAACCCTAGGGCATAGCTGTGTAACAATGGCAGGGAGAAATTGTCTTAGCGGTGTACTGCATCAGAAGCCATTTCACGAACTCGGCCTACCGTAGCAGTGGCAGGTCGGCCTCCACAGTAGTAGCGACGAGACGTTTACAAAATTGGCGACGAGGGTTAACAAAATATTACAACATAATATTCACCTCGAAAATTTGGGTTTTTCTCTAACATTTTGAAGGTAGTTTACCGTTATAACCGTATTCCTGCAGGTACATTTCAATTCATTATGGGCCCATTTTCCCGATAAAAGTGCAGGAGGTACAGTACGACTCATTGTATGAATCCGTTTTCCCAGTAATCCTGCAGTTAGTTTTGATCTACCAGAAGCAACTGGATGTGTGCAAACAGCTTTCGATTGCTGGAGGGAGAAAGGGAACAGCGTTCACAAAGACGAATACTTCATTCACATGTTGCCCCCAACGTCAACGCTCCAAGATGTCTGATTTTACGAGTAAATGTATTGATGTGCCTGTTACTTCGACAGCAAGGGAACATAAATCTGATTGTGAAGACAAATCGTTTTACCCTGAAGTTTCAAAAGTACAATTAAAAACGGCGCTTGTGTACAGTGAACATCTTCTCCAAAACAATTTCAGCGCTTCGAAACCTTCTACAGTAATAACAAAGCAACACACGGACATTGAAGAACAAATATCTCGTAGAAGTTTCGAAATGCTAGTGGAGAAACAACTCGTGGTACAGGACGAACTAACTGCCCACCAAGACATCGATGAAGAGCGCGTGTTTCAAGAAACTCAAGAAGTCGCTTCAACTTCATCAGACGACTGCGAAGCCGAAGACGAGCAATCGAAAATCGACAGTGATTACGTTCAACAGCATTGCAAAATTTGGGACGTCAATCTTACGAGAGAGCATCAAGGATGAAGGCTGGCCACTGTTCGTAGAAGTGGAACTTCACGCCTCAAAAACATGAGAGGTATGTAAAACAAGGTTGAACAAGGCATGAACAACTTAAAACAATTGATCCGTGGACATATGATCGTCTGATAGAAGCTCGAGAGTGCAACTAGCAGATCACGAAGGGAAATCTGCAGCAACGGGCTCCTACTGCTGGTAGCCAATTTCCTAATTTAAATTTTCAGGCTTCTGACTCGTGGGTCATGATCTTCAAACGAAGACACCCGATGCGTCAGAGAAAAATCACCAGATTCGTATCCGAGAAGGAAAGTGGTTCACTGCAGCAAGTCCCTGATGCAGCGACAAATTTCCGAGTGCAGACTCGACCCTTCATACCAAAATACGACAAGGATTTTGTTATTAACACTGATCAAAGAGGTATCACACGTAAAAGCACCTGCTTTATTTACACCAATTGCAGTACTATTTTTATAGGCCGTGGATGCTAATTTGTGAAAGGCTGTCCTAAGGTGCCACTGTCAATCGACTCATGGTCGAACTCTCGCCGAAAGTGGAAAAAAGGTGGTCTTGTGCAGCAAACGGATACGCACAAGGTGACACATTGATGCACTGCATAAGATGCTTTCACCTTATCTGGAAAATTATTACCAACGGTCTTCGTTTCTTCAGAAGAGACAATCGGCTCATTTGGACCAAGGGTGCAAAAACCAGCTGATGAGTACATACACAGATACAAAAAAACGTGTTGATAATATCTTCAAGGTCCGGCAAACGCACGAAAGTTCTACGCAAAAAATTTCTAACTGGCGTATTGAGGCCATACGTGAGAGAAGAAAAAAAAATTTTTTTTTTTGCTCCTCGATTCAAGGGGAGGGAAAACGAACCTGGTTTTGTGCGACGAAATTTTTCGACATAGAGAGGGTCTGCCAACGGGCTGTATTAAAGTAATTCCTCCAAAATGCACTCCGTTGGTGTGGTCCAGCGACGTTTATTTTTACAGGCAGGTGACGAACGTTATAAAGCGACTACAAAATTGCTCGTCCATTGTCGAATACAATAGAGAGATAGCTTGAAGAGAAGATTGTATAAAAATTCCATCAGTTGTACAGCGTAAGTTGTCTGCAGGAATAATCGGTGATATGATATGTGTGGTATGTCGCGGGACTGTGTGACGACAGAGAACCGTTTGTGAACCTAAACCAAGTTTGTTTTGCAGTAGAAACATTGAAAAAACCATGCTGTTACAAAGACTTGGAGTACATCACGTGTGCTGTATGCCACAATAATTATTATTGTACATCTTTCTACGATCAGTATCATCCTGATTCGAGCAGTGCTCCACGTGTCTCAGAAATATAGTTAATAAAAAGACTATACTGATTTGGTTCAAAATGGTCGTGCACCCTTTTTTATTTCCAATGTCCTTGCAAAAATATTTTGTTTCTTTGTTTTTCGGAATAAATATTATGCAAATGATGAATGAATAATTAAATACTCATAATGTGGACGGTGATTATAAATATTTTGTTAGATTTATGTGGGAGTAAAGAAAAAGCGCGAACAACGAGATTTGAGGCAAGAGCTTTGTACTTATGAAACAAAGCAGCTAATCACTTGGCTACAGGCTCCTTGCCTGTTAGCGACCACATAATACACTCCTGGAAATGGAAAAAAGAACACATTGACACCGGTGTGTCAGACCCACCATACTTGCTCCGGACACTGCGAGAGGGCTGTACAAGCAATGATCACACGCACGGCACAGCGGACACACCAGGAACCGCGGTGTTGGCCGTCGAATGGCGCTAGCTGCGCAGCATTTGTGCACCGCCGCCGTCAGTGTCAGCTAGAGATGGGTCGAACTCGTTCATTCCCGTGAACTGCTTCATTCATTTCACTCTTTGCCGTGAAGCGTTCAAATGAAGTAGTTCATTCATGAAGTACGGAAGCCTGGCGAAGTTGGCCAGTTCGCCGCTCAGCCGCGGCTACGCTCGCTTCGCCTCGCTCGTACAATAAAGCTTCGTAATACTTCATAATTTTACCAACAGATGGCCGCACTATGCAGTAACGTGCACGCAACGTTTTACGCTCTTACAACGTCTGAGCTAACTTAAATAGAGCATGGTCGAAGGGGACAAAGGAAAGATAAACAGAGAAGCCTGTCACATATAAAGAAGGTATTACATTTAATCTTGCTCGACATTTTCTCATGAAGCGCCCAAAAAAGTCTTTATCTGCCAAGTGAAACATTATTTGTTGTATTCATGGACTGAAAACAAGGGCTACCAACGAAATGCAGTCCAATTTTATGTTCCTTTTAAAATTTAATCCAAAATAGAACGTGTATGTTTACCACTGTCACAAAGTCTATATATCTAATAATTCAGAAGTTTTCCTGTAGATTTATTTTTGTTGAGAATAATTACCCTCCAGATTCATAACGTGAACTGTCACCTGTAGTCATTGGTACGATTTCAGTGTTATTAACATGTTGGCTGTGCGTGCTCACACAGGTGCTTTGTATCTGTTATATTAATTTGTCCGCAAGCGCTGCCAACGGTAGGCTACCGGTAGACGCGAAGTATAACTGAACTGCACAAATAGTCACGGGTAAAGATGTCAGCACTGCAGGAAGCAGCTGACGCTGCCTTCCCCTCGCCCCTCACCACCAAAATACCACGCAAACCTATAGTTTCCCACAAACGCCGCGCGATTCGTCGACAGGCAGTAGAGGGGGAACTGAAGTGAAGGGAGAATAAGTGACGTAGCGCCGATGTAATGGCATGAGGGAGAGGGGAAGAGAGTGAGTGAACTAGAAAGAAGTGAGAAGTGTGTTATCTGTGAAGAGTTTGAAGTACCAGTTCTTTGAAATTGAGTGGTTAGTTCACACTTCACTGGAGTGAAGCGTTCATTTAAACGACTCATTCACGAGCTCCCCATCACTAGTGTCAGCCAGTTTGCCGTGGCATACGGAGCTCCATCGCAGTCTTTAACACTGGTAGCATGCCGCGACAGCGTGGACGTGAACCGTATGTGCAGTTGACGGACTTTGAGCGAGGGCGTATAGTGGGCATGCGGGAGGCCGGGTGGACGTACCGCCGAATTGCTCAACACGTGGGGCGTGAGGTCTCCACAGTACATCGATGTTGTCGCCAGTGGTCGGCGGAAGGTGCACGTGCCCGTCGACCTGGGACCGGACCGCAGCGACGCACGGATGCACGCCAAGACCGTAGGATCCTACGCAGTGCCGTAGGGGACCGCACCGCCACTTCCCAGCAAATTAGGGACACTGTTGCTCCTGGGGTATCGGCGAGGACCATTCGCAACCGTCTCCATGAAGCTGGGCTACGGTCCCGCACACCGTTAGGCCGTCTTCCGCTCACGCCCCAACATCGTGCAGCCCGCCTCCAGTGGTGTCGCGACAGGCGTGAATGGAGGGACGAATGGAGACATGTCGTCTTCAGCGATGAGAGTCGCTTCTGCCTTGGTGCCAATGACGGTCGTATGCGTGTTTGGCGCCGTGCAGGTGAGCGCCACAATCAGGACTGCATACGACCGAGGCACACAGGGCCAACACCCGGCATCATGGTGTGGGGAGCGATCTCCTACACTGGCCGTACGCCACTGGTGATCGTCGAGGGGACACTGAATAGTGCACGGTACATCCAAACCGTCATCGAACCCATCGTTCTACCATTCCTAGACCGGCAAGGGAACTTGCTGTTCCAACAGGACAATGCACGTCTGCATGTATCCCGTGCCACCCAACGTGCTCTAGAAGGTGTAAGTCAACTACCCTGGCCAGCAAGATCTCCGGATCTGTCCCCCATTGAGCATGTTTGGGACTGGATGAAGCGTCGTCTCACGCGGTTTGCACGTCCAGCACGAACGCTGGTCCAACTGAGGCGCCAGGTGGAAATGGCATGGCAAGCCGTTCCACAGGACTACATCCAGCATCTCTACGATCGTCTCCATGGGAGAATAGCAGCCTGCATTGCTGCGAAAGGTGGATATACACTGTACTAGTGCCGACATTGTGCATGCTCTGTTGCCTGTGTCTATGTGCCTGTGGTTCTGTCAGTGTGATCATGTGATGTATCTGACCCCAGGAATGTGTCAATAAAGTTTCGCCTTCCTGGGACAATGAATTCACGGTGTTCTTATTTCAATTTCCAGGAGTGTAGTACATGTACGCATGCCTAAAACTTTCAACTCGATTTTGTAGAAAGTGGTTTAGAGTTGCGCCTTCCTCTTTACCCAAGTTGGGAAGTCCTAGCCCAGCTCCCCTGTCGACATGGATCAAATCGGCGAGGGCGAGTTCGTTCGGTCCCCTTGTAAAACCATTAGGCAACAATAGTGGGGCATTGTCACAAAACAGCACATGTCCCAGGTTTCCTGCGGTACAGATACCACATGCATCACAGCGTGCAAATCACATGGCGTGGCAACCTGAGATGTACGAGTGCTCCTAAGTTGAAATATACGGGACAGATTCATCATGAAATTCTGGCGGTA